>NC_045598.1:181379448-182661114 GCF_009762305.2 Zalophus californianus
CATCTTTCAGGTGGGGCCTTGAGGTTGTTCGCCTTGCAGGAAGTTGTCATTCTCCTGCTATTTTGGAAAGAGAGACAAAGGTGGTCTTTGAGAAAGGATCTTGTACTATGTAGCTTTAACCCTTAGATTAAAAAAATGTTTTGTATATCTGCTCTCTAGCCTTATTTCAGGGATGTTCAGTCTTTTGCTTTTTTCCTTTTAAAACTAGTCCTATAAGTTACCTTTATTTTTGATTTATAGAGTGTTTGCTTTTATGGTCATTGGCAAGGTTCTGTGAAAATCTGTAATCCCTTTAATGGGTCTTTGTAAACATTTATATAGATACCAGTGGTATGGAAGAACAGGAAAAGGAAAAGAGGCGTCTTGTGATAGAGAAATTCCAGAAAGCACCTTTTGAAGAAATAGCAGCACAGTGTGAATCCAAAGTAAGTGAACAAATAGTAAAGGGGGTGTGGGAAGAGTTTGATTTTGTGGACATCTTCTTGGTCATTAGTTGGTAGGTTCCACGCTTTGTGCAGATCCACAGAACACAAGGGAATGTATCAGGTGGGGACTGAAAACCCTGGTGGCCTGGCTGGGAGGCCTCAGTGATCTGTGTGTGTAGTACAAGTCAATGGAGAAGGCAGCTCCCGGACTGAATGTTGAGGATTATTGCTGCTGTGGTACTTCTTGTGTAGTGGTTTTCAGGGACTTAGCTGTGGGTATTTGGTTTTATGTGTCTCTTGGTTTGTTTCTCCCAGTGAGCTAGGAAGTGGAAAAGAAACTTGACATTAAATTCCGGTGGATGGGACAGAGGAAGCCAAAACATGAAAGCACTCTGTACCATCAGCTTCGTGGTTGCACTTATGCTTTGTCCTTTAAATTGCATTTGCATTAGTACAGATGGATATTTGGGAAATAAAAAAATCCATTCTTAAACATTTTTTTTTTCTCCTTGTAGGCAAATTTGCTTCATGATAGACTTGCTCAAATACTGGAACTCACCATACGGTAAGAATTTTATTACTACAACAGTGATAAAATAACAACAAAATAGAAATTGTTAAACCCCCATGTAGATTTGTGGCTGATCATGTTGAAGTAATAGTGCTTTTCAGTTAGGGCGAACACAGGATCGCAGAGGTGCCTCTGTGTTGGTGGTTATTCTGTTTGGACAGAACTTGATAGCATTGCTTCCCAGTGTCTCCCAGCTGTCCCAACTTTCCTTTTTAGATCATTCCTTCCACGTGGTCAGGTAAGGAAATCTGGGTAATTTGGAAGACTCACATTCTAATATGTTTAACCAGGTAATTTCTCATATTTAACCATTTTCATTTGCAAAAAACTGCAGTTTTATATCGTTCAACCTCATGGTTCTTTCCCGGGCAAGACTGATTCTCCCTATGCAGATGGCTCACTTCAATCATTAAACTTTCTTCAGTCAGACCCATTGCAGTCCTGTTGTAACTTTATGTCCCAGACATACAGCATCTAACGTACTTGGTCATATGGTTCTATACTTGTGTCTGTTGGTGCTGAAGTAGGGAAGCACAAGACCGAGGGAGAGACAACAGTAGGTTCCCTCTAGGGAAGGCGTTTGTGCACGTCCTTCTGTGACCTCAGTGTGGACGATGGCCTTTGTCTGAGGCGGCACAGTGGAGGAGGCATAGTTCGAAGCTGGGCTTTTGGAGTTTTTTTTTATACACCAGCTGTATGTTTTATGTTTTTAATTGATGAGCTAAGTCTCTTTTGCTTCAAGCGTAGGATTCTATAAATAGGAGAGACAGGTACACGTTGTTGTCCACTTGCTTTTTTAGTTCAGTCTTTTTTCGGCCGTCCTGTGCAAGGCATGTTTTCATCAGTACACCTCTTAATCTAGGCATTTCCCCACCAAGCTTGCCACCCCCACTAAACTAAGAATTACTCATTTAAAAAATTTCAGAACAGAAATTCAGACTATAGTACGCAATATGTGATATACCTTAGATTCAGAGAAAATTGATGGCTGTGGGCATTTACTTATTTGGTGCCTGTTAATTATAATAGTTATGGTCTGTTTTATAATGGCTCTTATGCTGCATGTTTTCTGTCTGTTATTTCTGCTAAATCTCACCACAGTCCTGAAAGTGTAGGTAGATGCTATTTTTTTCGCTTTCTAGGTAAAAACACTGAGGCTTTAGAGAAATAACTTGTAGGTCATCCGGCTACTGAGTGGAAAAATAAAAATTCAAATCCATAACGCTCTTCTTAAAAGGAATGTTGCTAGGACCCACCATGTTACATTTAATCACACCGTCATGGCCAAATGGATTGAATATTTGAGAAGAAGGATTATGACTAATTCTCTTTTTATCGATACTGCAAAGCCTACTAATAGTATTTATTGAGCACTTACTACCAATAGTTATTATTTATTGAACACTTCTTTTCTAGGCACTATACTAACTACATTATTTGATTTAATGTTTATAACAGACCTTTAAAAAGGGTAGCGATTAATTTTACTTGGCAAGTATAGAAACAGAGGCACGTAGAAGTTAGGTAACTTATCCAGGGTCACCTAGTTAGGAAGGAGGAGTTCTGGATGGCTTACCTGATACAGAGCTTTTTGTTCTTGTTTGATATATTTCCTCTTGTTCGCTTGCCTGCACTCTAAGCACCAGACAGAGGAAAGGGTTGGTTTTCTCAAGAGAAGAAACAACAAACTCTTACACTTCAGTCTCCATTGTTCTTTCATTCCCTTTGATCTTAGTGCAATAAAGAAGATGATAAGGAATCCAGAGGAGCAGGAAGATATAGTACGGGGAGCAGGCAGCCCACAGACGATCCAGTTATTGGAATTAGTAGGCAAGGACCTAAAAATACACACACGTACATTAAAGAATTTTTAAAGGGAAATACACACATGTTTTAGGAGAGAAGAGGAAACTAAAAAAGAACCAGATCAAATGCAAGAACAGAGTGACACAGTGTGTGAAAGAATTTCATAGGATGAGCCTAACAACACATTGGATGTTATAGAAGAATGCTCTACAGTGCTCATGGGGATATAAATGTACAAACACTTTGTAAAATGTTAGCACTTTCTTACAAAGTTAAACATAGACCTGCTCTTAATCCTGTAATCCCATTTCTCAGTATTTATTTACCCAGAGAAATGAAAACTTACATTCACAGAAAGATACGTACATGAATGTCAAGGAACACATTTTTTTTTTTTTTTTTTTTTTTTTGGTTAAAAAAGCATCTTGAGCAAAAGAAACCAGACATAAAAGAGTGTAGCTTGTATGGACCATTCTTACAGGCTGTATGTATAGACTGTATGAAATTCAGAAACAAGCAACACTAATCATCAGCGATAGCGATCAGAATATAGTTGTTGGATGTGGGGATGTGGGAGTATGGAGAAATTGACTAGGGACACAAAGGAACTTTTTTGAATGACGAACATGTTCATTATCTTTATTGGGGTATGATCACACGAGTGGATAAGTATACTTAGAATCTGTGCATTTCACTCTGAAAATTATCCCTTAGTAAGAGGGGGGATATTACAAATATTGGAACGGTGATTGCAAAATAATTATTAGTTGCCAGAAATAGAATAATATATCAGGAAAATAGAAACAACTGAATAGCTTAAGAACAATTTAGAGCTAGACAGTTATATGAAGTTAATATTTGTGCATACATTAAAGTCATTACTATATGAATGGTAGTGAAAATCTATTCCCATAGATTCGTAACTATAAAACACTAACAAACTCAAAGAACTAAATATGACTTATATAAAATAATTATAAATCTCTAAAATATGCATAGGAATATGTCATAAATGAAAACTCATACCTTGCTTTGAATAGAAAATTAGTATCTTAAAGACACCAGTTCTCTGCGGATGGTCAGAAGAAATCATAAGTGATTTTTTGTAAGATTTTTAAGCATTTGGCAAAACAAAACCCAAAACACAGGGTTGAGACTCAAATAGTACAATTGTGGAAAAGCATTAATATCATACAAAAAAATGAGTTTCCCATATTGATAAGAGAAAACCATCTGAGTAAAGTACAGGCAGTGGACTCAAATAGACAATTTGTTTTAAAGAAACAAAATGGATACTAAATCTTTTGTAGATATCTTTGTGATATGTAGCACTAGTAGTAACCCAAAAATTAAAAATAAAAATAGGAATGAATCCCCTTTTGCCTGCCAGATTGGCAAAGATTTAAAAAAAAGAAGAAGAAAAAGAGAACAAGAATACTTCAGTGTTGACTGTATAAATTGCTAGTATTCTGGCAATATATATCAAAGTCAAATTTGTGAGTATGCTTTGCTTAAGAAATTGTGTTTGTAAGACTATAAACCTAGAGACAATCAGGATAAAATGATGTGTGTATAAGAGTAGACCTCTGAATATTATTTATAATACTGGAAAATGGAAATGAACCTGCATTTATCCACTGGATTAGATCAGATACCCTCACAGTGTATCCACATAATGAAATACCATGCTGTCAGCAAAAAGGACAGTATGTGTACATATGAAAGATTTTTCTGCTAGTGAAGCAGAGCAAGCTTACCAGAATGGTATAATGTAATCCTATTATAAAAAATTACACACACACATATTCAAAAGAAAATGTCTCGTTCAGACTTAAGAACAGCTTGATAGCACTGTGATCTTTGCCCCACATAGCCTTGTAGCTAGCCAGCAGCGACGCTGGGTGTCTCTGCTGTTTGCATGCAGTCAGGAGAGTGCTCTGTGAAATGAACAGCTTTCCAGTGTACCTGTTGACCGTGCTTGTTCTCTCTTACAGCCCTCCTCCCAGTCCATCAGGAACACTGACCATTACTTCTGGGCATGCCCAGTACCAGTCCGTCCCAGTCTATGAGATGAAGTTTCCAGATCTGTGTGTGTACTGAGTGGCTCATGAAGACCTCAGCGTAGGATCTAAAGCCGAAAAATGAAGGCCACGCTGAGTTTTCAAGGGTTTACTTAATACTTAATGTGTATTAACATAATGGTTGAGAATAACAGTGAGACTTCTCTTCAACCAAACACTTGGCTCACACCACATTAGAAATGGTGGAGCCATCCATGATTTAGAATACTTGAGAAGATGGATTTCTTTTGCAGTTCCTGTTGGCTTTCGAAGTTGGACATGTATTGATCTCCTGTTATTCCACAGTTAAGCAGTATATTTTAAACTTTTCACAAACATGTAATTTTAAAACATGCCTCCAGAGGGTTGAAGATGTATGAAGTGTCTACTGTATTTCTTAAACATCTGCACAGCTGCTTAGAAATAGAATTGCTTTTGTGTTTGTTTATCTGCAAAAGCAAATACATACAAATATATTGCTAATCTTGGGGCTGCAAAACTGTTCTGTGGCTTGTTGTCCCCATGTTTTAGATGTTGTGATCTATAATAACATGTGATAGGCATTCCTCAACTTGTTTATGGTAATAAGACATTTGTTGAGTAATATTCCCAGAATATGACCAACCCTAAAATCGCCATATTTAGAGGTGTCTAGTTCTTGTAATACTGTGTTTTCTGCCAAGAGTTTGACCATTCTACTTGAGAAAAGCTTAGAGCTTACTCTTGGCATACCAAACTGTGCAATATTTTTTTACATCATAAGATGTATTCGTTTACAGACTATACTTTGAAATTATAGTAGTATTTTGCTGTGGCTCCATTAATTAAATCAGATCTATATTTAGTGTAGGAAAAAAAGACTTTTAAAACAGCTACGAGTTCACCTGTGAAGAGTGTGTACATTTTGAGTTCTATCAAAAGCACATTACTTACATTTTTATATTGTGCATTATTTAAAATCTTCGTAGTCAGAAAATTCTCCAAATGGACTTTTAATTTGTAAGATTTGAACTGTTCAGTTGTATACATTTGTTTAGGATTTGGTGTATTCCATTTGAAAAGAGTGCCTATGGCTTTAGCAATCAAGCGTGCTAAGGATCGTCAATGTGAGCTTCTGTTGAGTTAAGTTACCAAGGTTACATGTGTACTCTACACATGTGCTCAGAGACCTGTAGTGTTTTCTTAAAATTGTGTGCATTTTAGTGAATTCCATCACACAGCAAAAATGAACGACTTTCTTTGCAAGTCTTATAAAATTCTCGTAGGACATTTTTATAGAATAACCTCTTTATAACTGTATTGCCTTTTCAGATTCAGTTTCTTTTTACAAAGAACAATATACATATCAAAAATTGTAGCTCAAAAACTAACTCAGTTTTTATCTTTTGTTTTTGTTTGAAAACTTACAGTGAGAATGGCAGGTTATAAGTTTGAGTTTATGATTATTAGGCACCTGTACAAGAAACAGAGAAAGGTCAGGAAATAACAAAAGAACAAGCGTACCCCAGATTTTTTTAATAAATGAAGTACAGCATCTTGAAACATCTTGCAAAATAGCCTAGTCATTGAAACCCATAAAATGATACTCAGCCCTCCTGGGCAGTGTGTTAAATGTAGGTAAGCAAGACCTTGTTTCAGAATGATAGTGCAGGCGTTGAACGGCCTTCTTGCAGCTGTCGCTGTAACTTTGCCTCTTGATTGGGTAAGATGTGTCATCATATAATAGGCCAAGTTTTCTGTTTTTTTATTTCCCTTTTTTTCTTCTGTATTTTTAAAGAAGTGTATTAATTTTTGTGCATTTAACAAAATCTAAGCAGGGGGACATGCAAAAAAACAATCATCATCCACTTGGATGTCATTTTATAGATTAACACTGTGTGCTTTTGTATGAAAAACATATATAATTGAATAGTATAAGTAAAGGAGATCTATATTCAATTGCACTCATGCAAACAAACTTTACAAAATTTCATGTTTCTCTGTGGTATAAGAAATGCATGTATTGCATGTAAAGGAAAACCATTTGAATTAATGTTTATCACACCTTTCTCTTGGTCTGTTTGTCAACTGTTGATGTGGGGTTTGCAGGGTTTTTTTTCTTGTTGTTTTTAAATCACAGTAGACTTCTATATGTCCTAGATGACTGAACTGGTCTTGTTAATAATGATTCCCCAAAAGTGGGTCTTTTCTTTGTTTGTCCTTTCCAGGAAATTGCAGGACATCCTGCCAGGTAATGGGTGTGTGTTCTGTATTCTAGCCAGTTTGGAGACAGAAAGTTTAGGATTTGTTGAAGTTCACCGTATGGCTATATTTTTGTAGATATTTAAAACTCTTAATAAACTGTTAATCATTCTCTTTTTGCTGCATACACTTGCTTTGTTTTTTTCCTTGACACTGAATAGCTAACATATAAACATTCCTTATATTTGTGTTGACTTTGCTTATAAAGAGTTCGACTGTCATTGGAATTCACCTGAATACACACACACGTGCCGGTGTACACAACACAAACACCCCTTAATGCTTCTGAACTCATTATCTTTTAGAATAATACCACACTTTACCAGCAATTAACATTTCTCTTCCTCCTATCTGAACATGGAACTCATTTGTCTTATCCATGCCAATATATGTAATAAATGTAACAGTGAGGTTTTTTTGAAATGTAAAAATTTACTTTGCAATTCATATGTAAGCAATAAAACAAAATCAAATTACTTCTGGATACGTGGGTATTTATAATAGCTATTACATTTACTAAATTAAGTTTATTTAGTATTTTGCTTTAGTTAGAAATGAAGAGCTTTGGTAAAACTCAGGTTGCCAGGTGGATGCATCAGCATGTCCGTGGAAGAAGAATCAGAACCGTAACTGCTGGTCATGGCGAGATGCAGTGAAGGTGGAGCACATAGTGAGAACTGGGAAAGTGCAGTTGCCTTCTCTGCTTCAGTTTTAATGTTTGCATCTCAACCCTCTCTCCTTGTATAACTTACACAAAGGATCTAAGAAAAAGAAAAAGAATAGTGGCTCTGGTTCCCTGTGCCACCCTGGTTTGCTTATTCCACCTCCAGGAAGCTGCTTTCTTTCCAGCCTTAAGTGGTCGGACCCTGTCAGCTGTTCTGATAAATACTGATTTCAAGCACCAAGTTCACATGAGTGAAAAAGTAGAGCCAAGGTAGAACATCAAGCGCTGCCTCCTTACTCCTGCTATAAAATTTGCCAATTACCTGCGCTTTGAGCCCCAGGCTCTGCTTTAGGAGAACTTGAGCTAAGACCGAGGCTGACGCGCAGGGATTGTTCTGGGCTGCAATCCCAGCAGACCCGGCCAGGGCCTGGAACTGTGAATTGCAAGGAGAAAAGGCTCATTAAGAGGATTTATGTAAGAATTGTCCATCACTGTAGGTGACTGGAGGTCCGTCCTGCTGAACGTGGGTGGCCTGTTGGCAGCAACCCTCCCCCCATTTCTGGATTGTGTGTGCTTGAGCACTGAGTAGTTTCCCAGGGTGCCCCATGCTTCCTCCTCAGAGAAGTCCTGTGTCAGAATGCAGGAAGAAGGGAAGTTCGAAGGCAGACATTGTCAGATCCCACCTCTCTGAACGAGGCAGGTTGAAGCCCATGTGCGGCTGGTTAACACAGCAGTGTGTGGAGTAAGTGGTAGGTGTTGGCTGATGTCGAGTCAGGTCAACAGTGTCCAGCAGAGCACCATCTAGTTTGGCATTTAGGGACGAGACTAAAGCTAGGAGCATCAGATTGACAATTTCCATGCTTCCCGCATCTTGCTTAATGAGTCGAGGGATTTTTAAAGATGGGAGATTTTAGGACATGTTTGCATGCTGATAAGATTGATACAGAAGAAGATAATAAATTGGTTAAAAAAGGAAGTATTGGGGCACCTGGGTGGCTCTGTCAGTTAAGCGTCCGACTCTTGATTTCAGCTCAGGTCATGAGGTCAAGCTCTGCATCCGGGCATGGAGCCTGCTTAAGAGTCTCCCTTACCCTCTGTCCCCTCCGGTCCCCCGCAACGCATGTGTGCTCTCTGTCTCTAAAAAAGAAAACTTACAGGAGTCAAACCCAAGAAAGCACTAGAGCATTCATTACACAGAGCCTAGTTGGAGGGATTGACCTTTGATCTGAATAGGGAAAACTTCATTGTAACAAGACGGAAGAGAGAGACTGCAGTTAACTTTGTAGCTTTGGCAGCAGGAAGATGAAAGCATTCCCGTTGGAAACCTTCAGTTTTCTCAGTGGAATATTAGCTGAGACCATTGTTGCCAGACAATTTGTGTGTCTGTGCATGTCATGTGAGCATGCAGATACCAACAGCCTTTATTCTGGACCATCTTCTCAATGTATTCCAGCAAACAGACTCTAGGAAGGTAGGGAGGCTGTCACCCTTTGGAGCCAAGGGCAGACCTTCCTGTTCTGTATAAAGATAACGTGTTTGGGGGCACCTGGGTGGCTCAGTCCATTAAGTGTTCCAACTGTTGATCTCGGCTCAGGGCTTGAACTCACGACTGGGACTGCTGGTGGGAGTGGACCGTTGGGACCTGGCTTCGGGGCTGAAGGAGGGAGGAGCCAGCCAGCCATGCGCTAGTTGCAGCCAGTCCCCCCCTCCCCCCCCCCCCCGCCCCGCCACTGGATGCCCGCTGGCTGACTGAAGCACCTGAAGGCTTTCTCTGCCGTGGAGCCTGCTTTGTTCCCGTGTGCCGCAGGCCAGAAGGAGATGTCACCCTCCCCGGGAGTAAAGGCTGATGTGACAGAAGCTGATGTCCCCATCTCTCTCCTCTCTCGGTGTGTATTCTCGTAACTGGCTTGGTAAGGCATCCTTCACTGGCTACCTTTCCTGCCCTATTTCTTCGGTCTCCACTCAGGCTCTCCCTCACTTGCCAACTAAACTTGCTCTCGAGTTCTTGTCAGAGGGGTCACTTCTGGGAGAACCCAGCTTTGGTGGTTAGTTAAGGTCACCAGGTGAAAAAGGTACCAATGTGTTGGATTCACCAAAAGGTGCTCATCATGGGACACCTGGGTGGCTCAATCAATTAAGTGTCTGCCTTCGGCTGAGGTCATGATCCCAGGGTCCTGGGAATGAGTCCTGCGTCGGGTTCCCTGCTCAGCGGGGAGTCTGCTTCTCCGTCTCCCCACCTGCTCACTCTCTCTTGCTCTCTATCTCAAATAAATAAAAAGTCCTTTTTTAAAAAAGGGTGCTCATCACATGAATCCCTTGGAAGGCAAGGAAGGAAGGATGTCTACTATTGGCACCACGACCTTTTAATTTCTTAACCTTGTTGCCAACTTCAGAATATTTTCCTACCACGAGAAGGTCAGCAACACTGAACTCTAGCGGTTGTGCTTTCCTGTCTGAGGAGCAGGCAGGGACTCTTACCATCTCACTACCAGACACGTAATTTATGGGGATTGAGAACCAAGGATGTGATGTGAACCAAGGACTTCGTGTTCCTATGGAATATGGAGGGAGGTTCTGGTAACACACTACCTTCTGCCTGGTAACACAGGAGAATCTCTAAAGAGTGGTGGAAGGATGGGTATAATTTCAGGTTTTTACAGTTACCATGATATTAATCTGCCTCTGTCAGCATGGGCATTTAAACCCCCAAAACTTCCAGCCACTGGAATAAACCGTATTAAAAAAAAAAAAAAAAAGTCGAGGACCCAAGGCAAGGGTGAGCCATAATTCTTCGTGGTGGTGGTGGCCGTGGCTCATGGACACTCAGAAAACTCGAATGGCAGGTGTGTTTTTAGGGGCACATCCCAGAAGAGCTGTCGTTTTAGTCCTTGGCACATATCCTCGGGTTATTGGTGTCCCACAGGTGATCCCCTAAGATTGATTAAATATATACCCCTCCCTTTCTTTTTCTAATAGAAGGAAAAGTAGCTTTCAGTGATGAGGGAGTGGAGATAATTTTTGGCTCCATGGCTCTGTCATCTTTGGCATTTACTCATGCACTGGTATCTACAGCATTTCTTCAAAACAAAACCAAAACGAACACCGATTGGAGTTTTTATTGAGCTCCCAGGGCGCACTGAAGGAAGTACGGAACACATTCCCATGTGAGCTGACAAGCATCACAATGCACGGGGCTCGCCGGCTCTCTTCCGTTTGAGCCTGCGCTGAGGACGGGAGGACAGAGCCGGAAGCGCAGAGAGGACGGTAATGGGAGGGACCTATTGGGGGCGGCGCTTGTGGCTTTCTGCAGGGGTCTCTCTGGGGCCATGTTGTCGCCTGGTCCCCACAGGACCAAGTGACCTCCCCAAAAATCTTCTGGTTCTTCTGGGGCCCTCTGTGCGGGGCATGGCCTCCTCGCTGTCCTCCTCAGAGCTGGAGCCAGGGGAGGAAGCCGCAGGGCCCCCGGGCACGCTGTCCTCGCAGGGCAGCTGCTGGCCCTTGCACTCGTGCGTGCCCGATGACTTGAGGCTTTGGTTGAAGAAGGCAGAGGCCACGCACGCGGCCACCATCTGGTCACAGGCACAAAGCAGCTTCGCACACAGGCTCTGCCCCACACCTTAGAGGGCAAGAACAGAGTGGCAGACGTGTGACATAGGGTGGCATGTGGCCAGCCTGCCTGCCCCTTCAGCCCTGTCCCCCCACCCACCATCTTGGAGCCTCGCGACATCCAGCATCCGTGATCTCCCTGCTGGGAATATTCTCACTTTCTCCTGGTGAACTCATACCTGTTTGTCAAGACTCCCCTTGGCACCCTCTCCTCCAGAAAAGCCTCCCTGAGCCCCCAGAGTAAAGGGAATAGCTCCCCGTGGGCTCCCATCAGATCCCACCTGTGGCTCCTTCTATCCTAGCAGGTTGTGTGTTAATGATATTGTGCATGAAGCATCTGTGTCTGTGTTTACCTTTCCCTCTCGCTGGACGGAGAACCTTGCTGGCAGCGTCCATGTGTTCAAGCAGCTAAGTCAGTCCTTGACCCCTATTTCCTGAGTTGGCACTCAGAAAATATTTGTTGGACAGAACTGTTAGATATCTTACTTCCTTACTTCTCTGGGCCAGACCTTCCCCCTTTGTCAGCTGGAAGTAGTTCTGCTGCAATCTGTTTTAACATTGCCAGATAAAATATGGGATGCCTGGTTAAATGTGAATTTCAGATCAATATCTTCAGGTAAGTATATCCATTTGGGGCATACTTACACAATTATTTGTTGTTTATCTGAAATTCAAGTTAATGTCTTTTTATTTGCTAGATCTAGCAACCCTACCCGATTTCTTGAATGTTTCAGCTGCGTGCAGTGGGGGTGGGGATGGATATCATCTGACTCAGATGAAGTAATGTGCTTGAAGGTACTTAGATACGCCTCCTGCAAATACTATCCTTACCTTTAGTTTTCAGTGAAGCTAAAGATGTGTTTGTTCTGACTTTTTTGCATCTGAACCTACCATGAGGTGTTCATCAGCCAGATTCTTTCTCAGCACACACACCCTCTAAATTTCCTACACTGTTGCCTTCCAACACGAGGAAGCGAAAGGAGGGGCACACAAACACAGGCCCGAAAGCAGAGTGGACACACACGTGAGGCTGCTCCCCCGAGCGATTCCGGGCCTTGTGTCGGGACAGCGCAGAGCAGGCTCTGCCCACAGTTCTCATGACCCGGCACTGCGTCTGGCACAGGACACTGCTCCGAGCTCACGGAGGGCAGAGCTGGGTCCCTGGAGCCCCACAGGAGTTCAGACCCCCTGTGAGGCTGCAGGGATAGCGAAGGAGCCTTCTTCAGCTGAGCAGGTGAGACCCCACGGCACAATGACAATAATCTGATCCTGTCACTCGTGGCTCTAAACCCGCCCCGGCTCCTCATGCCTCGACAGGATCATCTGGTGCCCGTCTAGCTTCCCGCCTCACCTGGCACCGCAGCCGTTCCCCACCCCCACTTTCTGTTCTTACACTGCCAGGAGTGCCCCCAATGCCACGATTTTCCTCTTTTCACTTCTCTTGGAACATCCACACCCAGCATGGCCATCTGG
Source organism: Zalophus californianus (assembly GCF_009762305.2). Classification (NCBI taxonomy): domain Eukaryota; kingdom Metazoa; phylum Chordata; class Mammalia; order Carnivora; family Otariidae; genus Zalophus; species Zalophus californianus. The sequence goes on from NC_045598.1 coordinate 181,392,295, forward strand.
GAACCTGACAACCTCTTCTAAGATCCCTCCTCACCGTCATTCTGACTCTGCTCAGTTCTCCGGCCCCCGTGTCCTGCTCTGCAGGCTCAGAAGCCCTCCACAGCTCCCGGAGCCTGTGCACTCCGGTGAGCACCTTCCACCCGGGATGAGAGCAGTCACCTGCGTGACTGTCTGTCCTCCGGGCTGTGGGGGACTTGAGGCAGGGATTGCGCCTGTTCAGTGCCTTCCTAGTTCCCAGGAAAGGCGTGTGGGATAGATAACTGAGTGAGTTAGTGCAGGAGTGGCACGGGGCTCCCAGAAATGACAGGTGCACGTGGTCCTGCACGCAAGGAGGCAGGGAGATCCCTGCTGCTGCTGAGCGAGGGCAGAGTCCAGGCCCCACTCCTGCTCCCACCACCAACTTCTTTCTACAGTGTGACCTCGGCCTCAGCCGCCTCCTCCGTCAAGGGAGGACTCGGGACCTCCTCACAGGATCATTGGAAGGATTAACTTTGTTAGGCCGTCTTGAGAGCTTTGGCCGGCACGTGGCAGGCACTCCATAAGCACAGGCTCTGTTGTTCCTGGTCTGCTCCCACCCGGCTCTGACTTTCGGCAGCGGACTTAGCCTCTTGAATTTCCGTGCCCTCAGCAGGATCAGGGAGTAAGTGTGCCTCACGGTTAAGAAGAGTATTAAATCACATTATAGACGAAAACGTGGTTGGGAAAGCATCGGGAGGCCTGAGCCATACGTGATGCTGACCTGAGTGAAGGCATAGCTCACTGAACAGCCTCACAGCACTTACACTTGGCTGTACCGTCCGCACATTCCACTGGTGACCGAGGAAGCCTCTCAAGCAGGCAGCCCAGTTGCCTCACCTGCTCCAGGCAGCAGTGGTGGGAAAAACAGCACCTAAGTAAGACCAAGGAAAACCCAGCTGAGTCAGGAATTCCTACAAGGACTGCTTCTCCCACAATCCCTACAGCAGTGAGAGAAGGCAAGGCCTCCTTTCCAGTGCACATAGGACCACCATGTATGGTTGTTTAGGTTGTGCACTGCACAAAGATGCCACATCTAAAACTGTCAGTCACACTGTATGTATATTATTATTTAAAAAAAATCTTTTTTTGTATTCTTATCATCACTTTGTTGACTGCAAAGATAATGATTTGTATATTTATGCCAGTAATTTGCCAACAGATGGAACTAGTCTTGAGGAAGGGGTGCCGTTTTTAGTTTACATAAAGGTACCATCAGGACTAGCAGTGACCCCACTCCCTCCAACATTTTACCTAATAGAACAGTTAATCTCACATCTATAGCGCCTTGAAAGGACCCCAGCCTTGAAAGAGGGCAGAGTAATGATCTTGAGCATAAATAAAGAACATCTGGCAAAGCGTCCAGCATGGAGCAAGACCTCAGAACCATATGGGAATGAACTGGTGTCTAGACAAACCCCCAACAGGGCCTGATAAAGCCCCACAGTCTCCAGTGTCCCCCAGCCACATGGACATCCAGAGGAATCTTGTTACAGCTCCAGCCCAGAGGAGCTCCCACTCGCCCAAACTCTTCTCATCACCACTCACCCTGTCCTTAAATAGCTCTTACATGGGTCAGAGGCCACAGCCAGAGCAGGGCTCCGTCATGGCTGGATGCCTTTCTGTAGAGCCTGTGCTCACCCGAGTATCAGCTTCCCCCATTGCCAGCAATGGGGGGAGCACCACCACCGTGCCTGGCACAGTGGCCAAGGGCCGGACTCAGTTGTCTTCACAGCTGAGCCACACACTCTTGGTGCGTGCACCTGCCTGGGGCAGGTGATGGTGGAAAGCTAATATTGCAGTTCAAATCTAAAGTCAGCGAATGAATCAGAAATCACCTATGATCAAAATACCATTAGAAGTCACCCAAATTGCCCAGAATGTAAAATATACATGGCTTTGAAAAGACACCCTTGCAGAAAATGAGATCAACTTGAGTAACTCTTCCTTGGTCAAGGCGATGGCTTTGTTTTAACTTCTTCATGGCAGAGGTCGGGAAGCCATATTGTAACTTACTTGCCTGCCCAAATCAAATCTCATTTTTTGTGAAATATGCCCAGTGGTCAGGAGCGACCCCAGTGTCTTTCCATGGGGTTCAACAGGACACAGTGACTTCTGCCTAGACTTTTACCACTTGCTTTGTCTCACTGAGTACTCTGTCTCGGAGAGTGGAGTCCACATTGTTGAACTTGCTAGTGTAGACATGCTTACGATTCCACAGTGTGGTTGACACTCTGCTAGAGTAGACACATCTTCCGTGTCACCCGGTGGGAGGTAAGTTTTGAAGGTGGCCTGTGTAGCAGAGCCCCTACCTTCCTCCCCACCGGATGCCCTGCAGAGCTTGGTCGGATGGTAGGGCCGGATGGCCGTGAGCAGTGAGGGAGAAAAGGGAGGGAGGTGGGTGGCTGGGGGAGTGACACAGCCAGCCAGACTGCAGGTGATGTGCCCCATGTGCCTGCCATCACTGCAGCTGCATATTAACGACACTGGGCCTTGTCTTCTCCTTGTCTCCAGTATCTACTCCAGCTGTGGATTTTCCTTCAGCAACCCCACCATCCCAAGGGTCCTACACCTTTTGAGTGCAGAGCCCACTGGCCACGGGCTGGGACAGTCCCCATGTGTGGCCAGGCTTTACGCCTTATCAACTCTACTCTTGGAATATTCCTGCAGCTCCTGTCTAGGTTGACTCCTCCACTGTTCCCCCTCTTTTGACCGCCGCATTTATGATGTTGGTGGTCTTTTGGTTGAAGTGCCCATCTCCTGCACCAGGCAGCTCCTCTGGGGATGCTGAGAGTTTCTTTCCCTTTGCTTCCTTCAGGCTGAACCATTTGTGTGTCTCCACCACCCAGCATAGTGCCTGGCACAGAGCAAAAGCTGAAGAAAGGAGGGTTGAACGCATACATGAATGAATGAATGGGTTCACCAATGCACGAGTTCCCTGAAAATTCTTCCAAGAGTGGCAGATATAAGATTGAGTAGTTATACTTAAAAGTTATTGAGAAGCTGGGGCACCTGGGTGGCTCAGTTGGTTAAGTGTCCAACTCTGGGTTTAGGCTCAGGTCATGATCTCAGTGTCGTGGGATCGAGCTCCATGTCAGGCTCCGCACTCAGCACGGAGTCTGCTTAAGACTCTCTCTCTCCCTTTCCCTCTGCCCCTCCCCACTGCTCTCTCTCTCTCTCTCTCTCTCTCTCTCAATCTCTCTCTAAAAATAAGTAAATAAATCTTTTTTTAAAAAGTTACTGAGAAGCTAACTTTCATGTGGCCCCCTGCAGGGCAAAGAGCCCCCCCCGCCACAGAGACAGATCAGGATCTGTGTGGCTGCACCCCTTCCCTGCTGAGTGACTGTGGACAAGTCTGAGCCTCAGCTGCCCATGATGGTGAGCAGCCGTTCCGAGTGAGACAGTGCTGTCTGTGAAGCCTGAAGCCATGCCCATTGGAGAGGAGAGTTATCACCTCCCACGGAGGGCAGCGTCAGCACCACTGGCCTGCCACCCTCGCCCGTCCCTACCTGTCCAGGGCATCCCTTGGCTCGCCTCGTCCTTCTTGCCCACAGTAACAGCCATAAGATTCGAATTCTTCTGGGCATCGGGATGTCAGGCAGAAGAGCATCTCTCCGAGCTGAGGCATCACCCACGCATTGTCCCTGCTTCCCAGGTACAAGAAGGTCAACCTGTCACAGGCTGATGAGAAACAGGGCTGTCAGGAGAGCAGGGACATCAGGACAGAGTTCACACCAGCAGGCAGCGATCCAGATGGGTACTGAACATCCGAGGAAACGCTGTGTCCTCGCCTCCCGTTGCCCTTCTTCTGGAAAAGCTGCTACGGGCTAGTCCCCCTGTCTGGCATCCCGTCTGGCATGAGTTGGCTTTCAGAGAGTTAGTCTTCCTTGCCAGGCTTCTACAGCTCTGCCCAGACTCCTGGTTAAATCCCCACTGAAGGGTGGGGGGCTGGTCAGGACCAGAGGTGCTCTTTGGCCACATGTGATTGCTGAGTAGAATGACTGTGTCCCACTGAGGCCCGGGCAGTGCCCAGCATCTGGGGGCATCCTGTCTGTCCTCCTAGACCTCCTGACTCCAGCAGCTTAGCACACTCTGCCTGGGTTGGCCTTCAGAGCCCTTGATTTTTCTTTCTCTGCCTCTGCCCCCCTTCACCCTCCTCTCCACCCTTGTCCCCGCCTTCTCTGCCTGCAACTTTGGCCAAGCCTGGCTACAGTCCACTGTGCAGACCCCATGATCACAGGTTCGGTGGCGGGGTTGGCAGGGGGGAACCAAGAAGCCAGGGGCCTTGTGAAGAGCTCCCAGCCCAGCCTCCCTCTCAAATGCTGCTTTCTCCATCACTCTGTAGTGCATGCTGCGGAGGGCTGGCCTGGTACTAACAAAGCCCTCCTCTGTGGCCATAGCTCCTTGCAGGTGCTGGGCCACTAGTGGGGCCCCTGGGAAGAGGAGAGAGAAGGGGGAGGGAGTGAAAGCCCAGGTGTTTCTTTCTTTCCAACAACCTGGTGTGCACGGTGCCAAGCTCTTCCCTTGGGGGCCAGTAAGAGGGATGGGAGCATTAGGCCAGTGGGCCCCTTTCCCCAGCTCAGCAGCTGAGTGGCCACAGGCAAGTCTGGTCCCCTCTGTGTCCCATGATCTCACCTGGCAAGGGGTGGTCCCCTGTAGTCGCACTGACATGAAGAGGTCACAGTATGGCCATGGCCTAAGGGCCTTTGTTACCAACCCATCCAGAGGATCTCAAGGCCGAGAGAGGACAGAGGTTTCTCTGCCTGCTCCCACTCACCTTTTCCAGTTGTCTCCTCCAGGCCATTTTTGATGGATGACGCAGTTAAGCCCAAAGATTTTAAACCAGCGGGGCCCATGGTTTCTCCTTTTGTCGAGACAGCAATCTCTGCAGATCCTGAAAATGCACAACATAATGGCTCATATTCAATAAGCAGTTCAGGAAGAGGTTTGCAGATGGACACACGATCAAGCCCAAATGCAGATATTTCAGAAGAACAAAGTGTTAGGATAGCATCCTTAATCTGGGCTTGCAGATCCACAGATGCACATGAGAATTTCCAAATACTCTGTGATACAGAGAAGGAAACAATCAACAAAACTATAAATGGTAGCCGATGGAATGGGAGAAGATATTTGCAAATGACATATCTGATAAAGGGCTAGTATCCAAAATCTATAAGGAACTTATCAAACTCAACACTCAAAAAAACAAATAATCCAGTTAAGAAATTGGGCAGAAGACATGAATAGACATTTTCCCAAAGAAGACATCCAGATGGCCAACAGACACATGAAAAAATGCTCAACATCACTCATCATGAGGGAAATACAAATCAAAACCACAATATCACCTCACACCTGTCAGAATGGCTAAAATTAACAAGGCAGGAAATAAGAGATGCTGGCAAGGATGCAGAGAAAGGGGAACCCTCTTGCACTGTTGGTGGGAATGCAAGCTGGTGCAGCCACTCTGGAAAACAGTATGGAGGTTCCTCAAAACATTAAAAACAGAACTACCCTATGACCCAGCAATTGCACTATCAAAGGATACAAAAATACAGACTCAAAGGGGTATATGCACCCCAACATTCACAGCAGCATTATCAACGGTAGCCAAACTCTGGAAAGAGCCTAAAGTCCATCAGTCCATCAGCTGATGAATGGATAAAGAAGATGTGGTATAAATACAATGGGATATTACTCAGCCACAAAAAAGAATGAAATCTTGCCATTTGCAATGATGTGGATGGAACTAGAGGGTATTATGTTAAGTGAAACAAGTCAGCCAGAGAAAGAAATATACCGTATGATTTCACTCATGTGGAATTTAAGAAACAAAACAGATGAACATAGGAGAAAGGAAAAGAAAGAAAAAGAAAGGAGAGGGGAGAAAACCATAGGAGACTCTTAACTACAGAGAAGAAAACAGGATTGATGGAAGGAGGTGGGTGGGGGGTGGGCTAGATGAGGGTTGGGTACTAAGGAGGGCACTTGTGATGAGCACTGGGTGTTATATGTAAGTAGTGAGTCACTGAATTCTCCTGAAACCAATATTACACATGCTAACTGACCAGAATTTAAATAAAAATTTGAAACAAAAATACATAAATGAAACATATTGTGCTAAAACATTAAGTAAGTAAATGGAACACAAATATAACAAACACATACTCTGTGATAACGTTACATCGGACAGGAGCCCATGATACACCAGCTGCGTGACATCTTGTGGCCAGGACTGTCCCAGCCTACGTCATATTTACTACCACGCTCCTGCCAAGCGGAGACCTAGCATGGTGTTCACAAGTGAAGAGATAAGAACGGTGGAGAAATGAAGCCAACTCCTGGTGCTCAGTAACGTAGGCAAGCACAACCCGCCTGGAACTCCTGGGAATCCTGGAAGACCTTCTCATCATAGTCTAAATTAAGTGCCAGGCCGTCCAGATCTCCTTTGGCTCTGTGTCGGTCCTGCCTGTTCTCCTGACCAGAGGCAGTGACACCTCCAACCCAGTCTGTTCCAGCCAAAGGGAGCTTTGGAGGCTCTGCCCCACCGTCTGCAGACCCAGAGCGCTGGGTGGAGCTTGGGCATCTCAGGGGCCCCCTGACTGGCAGTCTCTCCCCAGACCTGCCCATTATTGGTTTGCTTCATACATCTGGGCTTCCATGTCCTTGCTCAGTGCTCTATTCCCTGGGGGGTGGGAGCAGGGCTTTAGTGACCCTGTTGTACCCTCAGGCCTCTGGGTCTAACTAACATCATGCCCCACCCCCTCTCCAATCCCACAACAGAAACCCGTGAACCGGTTCATTTCCACCATGCTCCAGACTGCTGGGAGCTGACAGACTCTTTCCTTGACCAGACTTTAGACAGGCTCCTCTGGGCCTTCTTCTCAACCTGGCCTCAAACTTGGCCTATGAGAACTGCAAACTCGCGGCACAAACTATTTCATCAACGCCCCCACACTAGGAGACTTAGACCAAGCCCAGCCTGGTTTCCCTGGGATGACCCACCCTCCCACTTGCCCTTGACTTCCTGCCCAAGAAAGCTCAAGGCAGCCCAAAGAACTTACAGCTTGAGACCCACACTGACCCAACACCTGCCTTGCCTAGGTTTTCAGAAAACAGCCCCCTACCCCTGTTTTGGAATTTTCCCCTCCCCTGATTCTGCCGGACTTCTGGCTTGTTGTCCACCCTCCCGTTTTCCCTCTAAAAGGCCCAGTCACCTCCATACAGATCAGAGTTGAACATGGTTACCCACGAGTCTCTCTTCCCTGCTACGGAAACCTGAGTAAAATCTGTCTTTCCACCTTTAACAAACACCTGGCTCTGTTTCTTTTTGAGAAAACTCACCCAGTCAGTAGAGTGGAGTGGGAAGAACCACCAAGGAAATCTGAGTGTGCATTTTGGCTCAGCCACGTACTAGCTATGTGACCTTGGGCAGATCACTGGCCTCTCTCAGTCTTGATTTCCCCATTTATAAAACTATATTAATAATAACTGTTTTGGTGTTTGAATAATCCTTCTGGCTAAATGCCTAGCGAGGGGGAAAGAGTCAAGAGCAGCCATTAGGATCACTCAGTGAGTGTGAAGACACATCTGATCTGGGGTGAAGACTCCAGGCGGAAACCTCGACAAGCAGAGAGAGCCCCAGGAGTCCGTGTGTGCTCCTTGCTGAGTCTGAGTGTCCTTCTAGAAGCCCTCACCCTCTGAGCAAGAACTCTCCGGATTCTTGGTGCTAATCAAACGTGAGGCACCCTACCTCATCCCTTTAGATGAGGGCACGCAGCATTCATCACTCTTCCTGAATGGCCGCCCCATTTGGGAAACAGATTCCTCTTGCCCTTGCACCCCCAGCTGAGAAGGTCACTGGGCACCTGAGGGCAAAGTTGGCCCAAGTCTCAATGCCCTTAGCTCTGACACTGGTGACCCATCTCCATAAATTCGGTTAAGATACGGGAATTCTGTCCAGGCCTGGTCCAAACCTCCCAGAGTGAGAGGCCAGCCCAGCTCGGGTACAAAAAGCAGGACTTTCAATTTTCGTCAGAGAGGAGAAGGGGGAGAAATGAGCTACTGTGGGTTTTTTCTATTAACATGGTAGAGGTTTTTGTTCACTTGCTTTTAAATAATAGTAGGCCATGGGATACAAGTATGAGGGTAAGTTGTTTCGAATTTTCTCTAGGGCAATTTGGCAACATATGGATACATACGTATTGTATGGATACACACAATGATTACACCCTCAGTAATTCAATTTCTAGACATTTACTGTGACAAATTAATCAGAAGTGGTTGGGTATAAAGTGTATATCTATTATGGATAAGCACAAATGTTAGAAATAATTGGCTAAATGCATTATGATATTCCACACCAGAAACTACGGTACGGCCACCACTGAAAATCATGTTATAGAAAGATGTTTAATGTCAGGGAATATCATCTCATTTTTTAAGCGATACAGCTCAGACTACAAAGCCGTGGTGCCAAGTGATCTCAAATGCATTTTAATTACATTCATGGATCTGTTTGGGCAGGCAGGAGATGACAGAAGGGAGAGCCTTCAGATAGTAAAAGTGGCTATCTGTATAACATGGAAGTACTGGTGATTTAAATAGAAAACAAAACACAGTTTTCTATATTTTTCTAAATGTGTCTCTTTATCAGGTAGGGTTCCATTTCTTCCTACTAATGAATCTGCCTTTTAACTTCATTTGTCTACTTTGGGAGTGGGGGCAGCATAAAAGTAAATTACTCTCAATGATTCTTCCATGTTTTAGAACACACTTGAGCTCATAAACGTATAGGGACAGCCATTACCCACAGGTGGGAGGAGCCGAGTGTGCTTACCTGAAGAGGATGTGGTCCTAGTGGCTTCCGTGCCTTTCTGGTCTTGGACCGCTTCTGCCCACAACAGAAGAGAGACAGGGTGAGTGTTGACCCCAGCCTGTCCCACCTTGGTATCCGGAGCAGGTCCCATCCCATGGGCACAGGAGGCAACATTGCTCTGTGCCTCTTCACCTCCCAGGGGAGCTGGTGATGGCAGGATCACTGCTAAGCCAAAGAGACTGCCCTCCCCAGACACAGACGTGGTGGCAAAGGCAGCTGCTGCCTGCTGGGCTAGAAGCCGGTGCATCTTTGAAATACTTTAGGAAAGCAGACTTCTCTGGAGTTTAAACAAAAAAAAGTTTTTTTAATCACATATTTTTGAGCAAAGAGAAACAAGGCAGCAGAATTGTGGATTCTAGTTCCCTGCTCTGTGGCTCCCAAAAGACTGCTGAGCCCTGGTTCTTGGTAAAATGAGTTCGTTATTGCTTAACCATTATTAGGCTCCTACTATGCTGTAGACTGAATGTCTGTGTTTCCCCAAAATTCATGTGTTGAAACCTAATCCCCGGTGGGATGGTCTCGGGGGCCTTTGGAGGGTGATTAGGTCATGAGGGTAGAGCCTTCATGAATGGAATTCATGCCCTTATGAAAGAGCCCCCACAGAGCTCCCTGGCTCCTTCCACCATGTGGGGACACAGCAAGATGGTGGCTATCTATGAACCAGGAAGTGGGCCTCACCCAACTTGACCATGCTGGTGTCTTGAGCTTGGACTTCCAGCCTCTAGAAACCATGAGAGAGAAATTTTGTTGTTCACAGGTGACTCAGTCTGTGATATTTTGTTGTAGCCGCCAGAACGGACAAAGACATAACTACATGCCAGATACAGCATTAAAAAAGCGCTTGGTTTGTACCAACTCAACAACCACCTCGCCCTCACTCAGAGCTGAGAAAGGGGACACACAGAAAACACAGGTCACTTGTTCTAAGTCATGGAGCTAGGAAGTGGCAAAATGCAAACCTAGGGCTATAGGTGATAGTCCTAACCACTGAGCTGGGCTGCTACTTCTCTTCTGACTGTACCACAGAGAGCTAACGACGGTAACTCCAACAGGCTTGGGGAAGGAAGGACCTGCCTTAAATTCAATATGTCAAAGATCAAGATTATGATGGTATTCTGTGGAAATCGGGCTTAGAGGTTGACTGATGATGTGGACATACAAAAGTGCTCCAGCGAAGAGATAGAACGTCAAAGGTTCTAAACCGAGCAGATGGTTCTCTTCAAAGCAAAATGCTCGGGTTCAGAACTAACAGAATTCTATGCCCTATTACCCCAGGCAAACAACGGCCTCTTAGGGTGCCTCCTTTATCTGTCAAATGGGCCTCCTAGGACTAGGGGGAGAACTCAGAGGCTATATGGAAGGGCTTAGGAACACACCAGCCCACCAAGGTCCTCCCTGGTGTCCCTGCCTCTTAATCAAGGAATCCATTTGTTTATCTCTTCATTCTTAGTAATTGGTAAATGGTTATTATGAGTGATTTATGCTTATTAATAAAGAATCCATGGTTATTCATCACCACAGGCAAAGTAAATGGTTAGGTCACTTCTGATGACATCCTTGCCTAGATGTTTTCAGGTACGAGGCTGTTCCCCATAAGTCACTACCATATCATGGAGACAAAACCAGTCTTGCAGCCCGAGGATAGGCTCGAGACTAGTCCAGCTGGTCTCATGGTGGACCATCTGTAACTTTTAACCTCCCAGAGCCTCCGTGTCCTTCATCATCTGAAAAATAGGTCTACTGGTATTTCTTCCAAGCCTGTCGAAGAGTGGTCATCAGAACTGAACATGTGTATTGAGAAGGCATGTCTCCATTGGATTCCGTGCTGGGGTCCTATGGAGTCTGCCCTGCTTACTTGTCCTGGAGGGACTGGTCAGTGGGCAGCACTGGTCCCAGTAGCCACTGTGGAAAGAAACCACTCTACTTCAATTGTCCACCCAGCTCAGCACGTAAGCCAGGCAGGGATCCCCTGCAAACAAGACAGCTTTGGCACTGGGGGGCCCAGGAGAGAAAGCTCATGGCAGTCTGATCAGGAACATTAATTGACACATCGGTCCTAATTCAGTGACAAGGGGCCAGATTAGCGTCAGGCCTATGTTTGGGTGAAGAGACCTCTCTCTGGGAGAAAGGGCCATCATGTCCCCCCTTGCTGGAGCAAGTCCACGGGGGAGCGCAGCTTAAGAGGGAGTTCGGTCTAGCGGTAAAGACAGACGCGGTGGAGGCCTCAAGCCCCAGCCCTGCCACCCAGCTCCCAGTCTTGGACCATTTCTTTCTCCAAATCCATGTACCATCTCAGTGTGGAGGTTATGGAAATGATTTCACAGGGCTGTGAGAGCAAGAAATGAGATCATGTATTTTAAACAAGTTGTGCAGTGTCCTGCATGCGACTCGAGAGTGCATTGTTGTGTTTTACCACCACACCAGAATTCCTGAAGAAGATGCTGGTCCAGAATCTTCCCATGTTCTCTCTCATTTAATCCCCTGCCACCCTGAAGGACAGGTGTAACCATCCCTTTCCAGGGGTTGGTACACCATGGCCTAGACCTCAAGCTGTTTTTGTAAATGAAGCTTCAGATGAACACAGGCACACCCCCAGTAATGGATTGTGTATGGCTGTTGTCTCACTACAATGGCAGATTTGGGTCATTGTGACGGAGACTGTATGGCCCACAAAGCCCCAAATTTTTACTCTCTGGCCCAGTACAGAAAAAAAAAAAAATTGCCAATCCCTGCTGTCCGAAATGAAGAAATTGAAGCTTTGAGAGGTCGAACCATGCTTCCAGAGTCCTGCAGCTGAAAAGTGGGAGAGCCAGGATTCCGTCCCAAAGCTGCCTGAGTCCAAAACATAATTGTTTCATTCCACCATGGTGAGAACAATCCCGAGCCCTATACCTTTTTCCTTCGTAACTGGTGTTTGTGCCTGCATTCAGGCTGCCTCCTTTTCTGGAGGGCATTTGTGGGCACTGCTAGGTCATGGGTGTGAGTGCATGTGTGTTGGGGGATAAATTTGTCCTCAGTTTAGGATGGAAGCGGCCCCTGTCAGTCCTGCTGGGAATGGTTGCTGTGTGGGCAGCGCGCGTGGTGAAGCTTTGGCTTGGAGTAGGTGTCATTTCTTCTTTTTTCTAGACCTGGTGTCCAAGGCACAGGCTGTCTGGGAGCTGTCAGGGATGCGATGCCCTTGGACATGGAGGACAGCCAGGAAGGAGATGCACCAAGAGCATCTGCTTCTCTTCTCATAGCAGGAGCCAAGGAGAGCGATAACACACTTTTGGGGAGGTGGTTGTGTAGAGGGATCTCCCTGAGGCATAAGGTTGCCAAATTTGGCAAATAAAAATACAGGATGCCTGGTTAAATTTAGATTTCACATGAACAACCAATCACCTTTTAGTATAAGTATATCCCATGCAAATTCTGGGACATACTTATACTAAAAAAAGTATTTGTTGTTCATTGAAAAGCAACTTCAGATGGTTGAGGGTGAATGTCCTGCATCTGACAATTCTACTGAAGTGGGAGTAGGGGTGTGGGACAAAGCAGAGCATAGACGGGAGATATTGGGGGGGGTCAAGAGAAACTGAGATTGGCTCTGGAATGATCTTGGGGCAGTTTCAATGCAAACCTGGGCAAGGGGCATTTTAGGGAAGCTAATTCCAGCTAGTAGGCGGATGGTACGATCAAAACGTGGGTATCTGGATTACACACTGGCCCCCTTGTGCTCACCTTCTCCTGAAAGGGCCATTGCACTGGTGTCTGTGGGCTCCATGGGGACCACTGAAAAAGAAAGCTCCCAAATCAGTGACTGATGGAACCGAGTGTCTAAACCAAGTACCACGAGTCCCAAAGGACAAGCTGGGACTGCTGGACCAAGGGAGGAAGGGAGCTGTGAGCAGTGTTGCCAGAAAAGGGCTGCTGGTTCTGTCTTAGGCTTCCCTTGCCCCTCGTACATCTCCTGGAGCTCAGGCTGCCCAGCAGGACCCTGGCTCAGGAGGGACTCCAGCCAGTTCTGGCTTCTGGTCGGGGAGGTGACACTAGCAGACCCAGGCTGTGGCAACGAAAGGTCTGCAGACCCCGAGGGTTTGTGGCTGTGGAACAGGACATCCCTACCTGGAAAGACCTCTGTTCCAAAGGGAACCAGATGGCGCAGAAAAAAGAGCGCCAGACTCAGAAGATACATAGAGGTAGGGCACACACACACACTCCTACTCACACATGTACACATTCCCACAGCCCTGTGCGCATGCACACTCATGCATGTGGATGCACTGGTATCAGCTTCTTAACAAAGGCTGCAGCACTGGGAAGGAGACCCCAGCCCCAGGGAAGGAGGGGTGCTCTGCCAACGTGCACCTGGAACTTTCCGTTGGGACTGAGAGATCGTGTGAACACTGGTGAACAAGGAGTAACAGGCAGAAGCTGAACTCTCGCATGATCACTTGCTTATTTCAGTAGACAGATATTAAGAGCCCACCGTCTTAAAAGGAGGCACACAGAAAACAGCCTCCCCTTCAAGAAGACTCCATCTGGGTCCAGGCTGCCCTCTCTGCCGTAGGTTCTGGAAGATAGAGGAGGGAGGCAGCTGGTCTGCTCCCGGGCGACCTCAATGGCCAGGAGCTCATCCAGCTGAGAGAGGCCTTTCTCTGTCATATCACTAGACCTGGTCCCGGTCACACCTCAAACCAGGGCCCTGACCATAGAGCAAGAAAGAAAGAATTGGGGTCTACCTCTTAACTGGATTAAATGCTCGTCTGTCCACGTAACAAAGAACAGTGTTTGCAGGAGGGCCATTTGCTATTGGATGTGTGAACTGGGTTTATCCAGAAGTAATGGTGTCCCCCGGCCAGAGAAAGGCCGAGATCTAGCCAGTGCCGTGGGTCACTCCAGCAGGCCCCGCAGAGGGGGTGCTCCCTCTGTAGTCTGGCTCCCATGGTCCAAGTAAAAGCAGCTTCCCTGGTAGACCTTACCTCTGGGCAGAAGCGTCGTCAGCTCTTCTGTGCTGGTTGTCTCTGCAAAGAGACACATTGGAAAGCCTGTTTAGAGCAGCGGGTCGGGGGACTGTCAGAAGGTGCTGGACTGGCTTCTGAAGAAACAGCAACTACTGCTCCCATAGCAGCTCCCGCCCCAGATGGTCAGCCCCACCGCTGATGTGGGAACCGGTTCTTCCCACCTGGAGGCTGAGCCAGACAGAAGGAAGTGTCCAGATGGTTCAGGGAAGAGTTGATCCTGGACTGAGCCAAGCATTCTATGGCAGCCTTGTTGCAGGTACACAGCAGGTACTCACAAGGGTCCCCGGACTCTGTGCACAGAGCAAGGGCAAAGCAGATTGGAAAATCTCATTTGGAATCCCGAGAGGTGATGCAAGCTCCCAAACCGGCCCCAATCTGCCCACCGAGGCCCCACTCTTCCTGCAGGCGTCCTCCTGTTATCCACCTTGGCTCCGTGAGCTGCAGCTGCAGAGTGCCCAACCTGGGAGTGGCGCCCGCTCCATTTCTCACAGCCACATCCGACCCTTCGGGCCATCCTATTGGCTCTACTTTTGACCTGTGTAGAGTGTGACCACATGCCGCCACCTCCACGCCACCAGCCCGGGCTAAGCCCCCATCAGCTCGTGCCTGAGTTACGTCAGTGGCCTTCCCGCCCTGCTCCTGTCCACTCTCATGGAGGAGCCAGAACAAGGTGTTCAGGACTCAGGGCAAGCCATGTCTTTTTTGGGGTTCAGCACCCTGCAATGATTTCCCAATCAATGGAAAAGCTGCTGTTCCTGTTCTCTTTCCTCCCTCATCACCCCTTTCTGACTGACTGGCCTGTCTCCCAAGCAAGCCGGACACCTTGAGCCTGGGGGTGCATGCACCTCCCAGATAGCTGCCGGCTTGCTTCTCCCCCATGCCTCAGTCTTTGCTCTGCAGGCATCTCCTCGGGGAGGCTTCCCTGCCCAGCCCTCCCTATGCCTTTCCCCTGCTTTATTTCCCTCCATGGCACTTGTCACTGTTTAACGTACTCTAGCACTTTGATATTTTCTGGCAGCCAGGAGGAGATTTCAGAAGGTCAGGATATCCCCAATATCTAGACGATTGTCTTGCACTTGGTGTAGGCGCTCAGTATGCATCTGCTGGATGGATGGATGGATGGATGGATGGATGGATGGATGGATGGATGGATGGTGCTTTTCCTGTCCACCGTGTAGTGATTTATGCCCATGCATCTCCTCACCTCTTTCCCGATGCGCCATACTTCAGCCAGTCCTTGCTACCTGGTCTTTGGGGTCAGTTGAACCTGGGCTCAAACCCTGACTCTACCACTCAGCAGCTTATGTGACTTTGGGCAAGTTATTTAATTTCTCTGAGCTTCCCTGTCCTTATCTGAAAACTGGGAATAGTGACCTCATCTCATAAGATTGTTGGGACAATTATATCTGCTGGGTATAAAGCCTATGGCACATAGTAGGTGCTCATAAAGGGCGGCTCTCATAGAGTACCCCCAAGGTGCCATGCACCTCTTCTCTCTGTGCCTTTGTCTCTTCTAATTCTTCTGCCAGGATTGCCCAGAGACACGAGACAAAATCCCTGGTGAGTAAGGTGGAGAGCTGAGATTTGCATCAACATGTCTGATTCCTACAAACAGCAGCAACCACAAACCTAATTCATCCATCCCTGCCTCTCTTCCACTTCAACCCTGACTTCTTCACATAGGCCAGTCCCTGTGTAAACTGTTTTACACTTAGCACTGTTTCCATTTAACAAGTGTAGCACTGTTTTACTCTGAAGCCTTGTTTAATTTTTATGACAAATCTCTGAAGCAGGTTTTCTCCTCCCCATGTAGAGGTTGCCACTTGTTGAGTAACTGCTCCCGTATCACACAATGTATCAGTAGAAAACCACCTGCCTCCCCAGGCTCCCAGGGTTGCTACAGTTATAAAACTTTAAATCAAATAACCTGCCTATCAATTATTCTTTCATTTCAAAAAGCATTTATTGTGCATGTACTCCTTGCAAGGTACAGATGCCAGAGATCTAGCCCTCGTGGGGCTTGGAGTATAGGTGATGATGTCCGCAATGGTGGTGATGATGAGGGGGTACCCTTGGAGTCCTGGGTCTGGTCCAGGCCTGGGATTCTTTGTTTTTTTTTTAAGATTTTATTTATTTATTTGACAGAGAGAGACACAGCGAGAGAGGGAACACAAGCAGGGGGAGTGGGAGAGGGAGAAGCAGGCTTCCCACCGAGCAGGGAGCCTGATATGGGGCTCGATCCCAGGACCTCAGGATCATGACCTGAGCCGAAGGCAGACGCTTAACGACTGAGCGCCAGGCCTGGGATTCTTGAACTGTCTGTCATTTCTCAGCCCAGGCCCCGGGGACACCTGGAGATGCTTACCACATGTGATCCTCTTGCTGACGCAGTTGACATCTGTGCTGAGCTTGGCAGGGTCTTGGAGACAGTCCATCTCAGCGGCCTCTTCATAGCACCTGCGGTGCTGGAAGCAGCAGCTGGGGCAGGCAGGGGAGGTCAAGGTGAGAGCATGGGGGAGGGTGAAGAGAGGGGAGTCTGTGATTGTTGTGTCTCTGGATGATTCCTGGCAGTGACCTGTTTCAAATAGTGCTCTCACGCATACACACACACACACACACACACACACACTATTTGAGTTATTTTACCTACACAGCAGGTGCTATTATTATGAGCATTTACACCCATGGGGACTGAGACTCATAGTGCTCAATAACTTGCCAAGGACAAAGTTGATCACAGAGCGAGGCTGACGCTAAAATGGGAGTCAGGAGGCTCTTGCAGTGCACACATGAGGTCAGTGGAGACCAGTGTAAAAGAGAAAAAATATACAGACAGGTGATGGCCTTGGACAAGCTACTAACTTTCTCAAATTACCTAACTCAAGAATTTTTGGAGATTCAAGAAAACATCTATATAGATCCTGCCCTGAGGTAGGCACTCAATAAATGATAGCAATTATTCTTTGAATCTGGTGTGCAGGTTCAAGGTGGAAATGACCAGTCCTCCAGGTGTTTGGAAATCCACACCCCCAACAACTGAACTGTGTACAGTCATAGAAATTGGGTGTGGCTCATTATTCTGCCAGTTTGGGGCCATCAGTAGTTTCATCATTCAGACACTGAATTACTGCTTCATTTCTTTGACTTCCAGGTTGACAAGGTATTCTAATAATTAGAGGAAGTGGTAAGGGAGGACCTGAAAGGTAACAAATTCCCAGAAACCATCCTGACACTCTGCTGCATTCAGGATCACACTCTCTCTTTCTGAGCATCAACGAGCTGAGTGCCGGGAGGCAGTTTGCTCATGGTCCCAAAGACGGGAAATGCCCTTCTGATCTAGAGGCAACTTACACCCTCTCTTGGAGATGTGGAAACGGGAGAGATCTATTGCTTGATTCCAAAGCCATTATCCCTGATCAATCAAGGATATATCCTTTTTTATTTAATTAATTAATTAACTTGAAAAGCAACTGGGGGTTGACTGCCTAGTGCGAGTTAATTTACCCCGTGCTGTGGTCCATGCTGGGGGCGCAAAGAAATAACATGGTGCAGACCCCCCTTAGAGGACACTGGGTGGAGCAGGAGACCATGTGCATGCATTGTCCCATGTGGCCGGTGCAGGACAGGGAAGCACAGGTGTTTGAGGAGCATGGAGTTTACCCGGAGAAATGCCAGGGCTGACAATGGGCTGTCCTTCCCAGTATTATGAGAGCGCACACTCCATCACACTGGCTTCGGGCACAAGTACCACACCGGTGAGGTAGGGCCATGGATCCCGGAGTATGGGGAGAGATGTGGGTTCCATTTCCTGCTTTCCTACCACCGGTGCTGTCGCTGTCACTATGGCTGCAATCACTGTTATTACTGTCATTACTACACTCTGCTAGTGCTGCTTCTAGGACTGGTGTTGCTGTTGCTATTACTACCATTACTACTGCTGCTCCTGTTATTACTGCTACAGCTCCTGTGACGACTGTTACTGCTGCTGTTGTTACCACTAGCACTAGTACGACAGCCCTACTGAGACTGCTACTATGACTGTTACTACCACTGTCATCACTACCTACTATAGCCCCACTATTCCTGTTACCCTTGCAACCAATCACTAACACTCTCAGTAAGTAAACTCAATAAGCCAGGCAGAGTCCCAGTCACTGTACTGTTTACTTGGTCATTTAATCCTAAATAATAATTCTATAAAGAAGGTATTATGACTTCCTCCATTTTACAGAGGAAGAAACTGGAACACAAAGAAATGACGTAACTCGCCCAGGGGTCACCCCATCCGTAAGGAGCAGAGAGCCCGAATTACAGGGTCATAGGTAACACACAGATTCTACCCAATTTTCCCAACTGACCCTCCCAGTGTCAGTATCTGCTTGTCAGATCCTTGCTGACACTCGATGCTTCTCAGATTTTAAATTTTATTGCCAGTCTGATGTGTAAAAGTGGATATCTTGTGTTAATTTCCCTCCCTGTGTGTAGGCAGGGCACATATCTTTACTGACCCCTCGTATCTTCTCTGTATTCCCCGCTAGCTGTTTAGCTCTTTGAAGCAGGGATAGTATTCTGCTTCTATTAAGCACAGTGTTCAAATGTTATTGGAGCATGTTTGTGGAAAATTAAACAGAAACCTTCATAGTTGCTTTACCCCTGGTGGCCAAGACTGTCTGAATAAAGAATAATTTTCTTATGTTTAAGAGTCACCTGGAAGCTTGTTTGAAATTCAGACTTCCAGGGTCTAGCTAAAGGTGGTCTGAGTCAGTAGGTCTGGGAGGGGTCCCTGGAATCTACATTTTAGCAAGCATCCAGGTGGTTCTGATACTGGTAGACCCAACTTGGAGAAACACCACACAAATTCTGCGTATCAGACACACACAGGATCTTGACAACTCCCCAGGATGTGAGAAAATCACAGAATACACTGCAGTTTAAAGGTGAGGCAGCCAGTCGCCCCACATATAAGGAGAATCAAGACAAGACAAGAAAGCTTTCCACATCTATGCTCTGCCCAGGTACCAGCCAGGCCTCTGACAGCTCACCTGTGGGTGTGGCTCACCTGTCAGACTCGTCCACAGGCGGCCCCTCCATCTCAAACCTGCAGGCACAGCCATAGTCCTCGAAGTCCCGGGGGCAGAGACTGGCCACACACTTCATACCACTCACGAATTGGAGCAGCGCAGGGAAGTTGGTGAAGACAGCTTGTAGCCAGGTGAAGTGGGAGCCCAGGCAGTCTGCGGGGAGAGGACAGCGGGGAGGGGACTGGAGACCAGGGTCAAGGAAGGAGCCCCTGTGCCCGGGACTTCCCACACCTCCGCAGCCTGCTAAGCCCCTACTGTATACTCAAAACTGTTCTGGACAATTGAAGGGAGGTGGGTTTATAAGCCATGGCCCCTGTTGGTTGTCCCCCTAACAAACAGTCATTTAATCCTTCTCCCTTACCAACAAAGCTGAAAGAGACTCAGGGGAGGTGAGCCTCCTCCCTAAATCCCTGTGGATGTTTGACACTTGCTCGTTCTCAGCTGGTCATGCTAATCCCAGGCTCCATGACAGTGAGTGGCCTGGGACTGAGCACGTGACCCAGATCTGGCCAGAAAAACTTAAGAGGAAGTCTGTTACAGGTTTTTGGGGATTATTTTTTCCATAATGAAGAATGCAGGCATGTAGGGGGCCTGGGTGGCTTAGTCGTTAGGCATCTGCCTTCAGCTCCGGTCATGATCCCAGCGTCCTGGGATCGAGCCCCGCATCGGGCTCCCTGCTCCGCGGGAAGCCTGCTTCTCCCTCCCCCACTCCCCCTGCTTGTGTTCCCTCTCTCGCTGTCTGCCTCTGTCAAATAAATAAATAAAATCTTAAAAAAAAAAGAGAGAGAGAGAGAGAGAATGCAGGCATGTAAAGAGATCCTTTTGATCTATACTTTTCTTCCTTAAATATGGGTAAGAATATGCTGGCCAGGGCTGCAGCAACTATTTTGCCACCATGAGGCCCAAAGTCTAACGTGGAAGAGCCAGTCAACTTAGTTATAGCAGTGGGGAAAGAATGAGGCTGCTGGGTCGCTGATACCTGTGTTAAGCTCCTGCACCAATCCTGGTGCTTTCAGCTTTGGTGAGATAATTAAATGTCTTTGTTATTTAAGTCACTATGAGTCTGCTGAATGGATCCCAAATGATACAGTCCCAGCACTGGGGAGCTGTAATCCAGGGCAGGAAGAGAAGGGATATACACACTAATAATTTGGGGCCCCTACTATGTGCCAGAAATTGTGCTAGATGCTTAAAATAGCATAATGGTTAAGACTGCTAGTGAGTTACACTTTAGAAAGCATTCACTTGGTCCGTCACCGCATAAACTTCCTGTTAATCCTGCGGGGCGGATGCTCTTCTGTCACTTCTGTTTCACAGATAAAGAAACTGAAGGTCAGAGATCTGCCTGAGGTATCAGCCAGTGGTAATGATTTGCCCTCAACAAGAATGCTCCTGCAAACAAAATTGGCAAGAGAACGATTTTGTTTTTGTCTTGTTTTGTTTTTGATTTTTACTTTAAGCTGCATGCTCACCCTCCCCTTTCTCCGCCTTTCTGATCAGAGGACTGCTAAGCGCTAACAGGGTGACCCCATAGCCCTGATTCTAATGCACAGGGTCACACACGGGGAAGCTTGGGGAGGTCAAAGAGTGGTCTGCGAGGACTAATTTCACCCAGACTATTCTAGTTTTTCCTACCCCATTCAAACTTCCTTTCCCGTGTTTTGTTTCCACATAGCATAATCAGAAAAATGAAGAAATAATTCTGTACCGAAGGAAAAAGCCACTCTAAGGTTTGTGTGTGTTTATATAAATACTCATTTTCACTCAATAACATACGGGGCACCCACACTTAGCCACCTACATATTTTCAGTGCCGTCCTCTGGCAAGCATGGTCTAATCCAATAGCAGTTCAGCGCTCTTTGCTCCTGTCAATCCTGTGATAGCCTTATTTTGGGGCTACTTCTAGAAAGCAATGATGGGAACCATCGTGGTGCCTGGCAATTGCTGGTCACATGATAGATACCTAATTGAGAAATGGAATACTTGGAAATCTCTGGGATTCTTAGGCTTTATGTATGTGTATTTTACCTTGTACATTTAGTAGTTGGGGAGAGAAAATCCAACAACTTTGGTGGAGGGGACTCAGCTCTGGACACAGAAGAGAGCTCCCTCCTTCCTGGCATGTCACATAACTCCCCTCAGCCCCTCCCCTGTGCAACAGGGGTACCTTTCCCTTCCTGGCCAGGCTGTGGTGTGGTCAGGACTAAGGAAGTAAGGACTATGAAGGCGCCTGGCAGCTTGGTGACTCATCCTGCAGTAAAAGACACCACTACTCTCTGGATCACACAGTTCAGAGCTTGCTGGGGTGGCAGAAGCAGGGGAACCCAAAGCCCGGTGGTTTGCTCAGATTTCCCACACTCACCCCATGCCCTGACACCCGGTGGATAGAAGCACCTTGGTATTTAACTTACCAAAAATGTCGGCCACACTTTCCACATTTTTAAACACCCCAGGGAAGGATGTGATATCTGAGTGGAAGGTAGAGAAAACAAATCAGAGAGCTGTGGTTTCTCCCCTTCCCCTGCCCAGCCTCCTCACCCTGCCCCACCCCTGCGAAGAGTAAGCAAAACGCTTTCTCTTTCTCTAAGGATAGATTTGACCTTGGACTAACTTTTTAGTAACATGGGTTACCATGGAGACCCAAGAAGATGAGACGGGAACTGTGTTACCAGGCAACATCGCTCGGTGGTACAAAAGACCCTGGATGATAAGGTGTATCTGGACTTGGCAAGGACCATGGGTGAACTATAAATATCTGGTGGGAAGTCATTGTCTGGGGGCTCCCTCAGTGTGATAACGCTTGCAACTGAAGCATGCTTTTTCTGGGCATCCCAGAAATTATACCTATGGAACTGTTACTAGAGATACTAGTTCTAATAGAGACTGAAGCTTCTAGGCCAGGGCAGGTCCTGTGGCTGCTTCATGTGAGCCCCATTCCCTTGTACCTGCGCTGCTCCCTGGGGGCTCCCAGGAGATGTGGGGATCACCCGCGGGGCCACTCTCCTTGAAAAGGAATGACTGGCATGGCCTGATGGCACACAGGGCTTTCTGGCTTTGATCCTTCCAAGTGCCAAGTGTGGCCTGTGAGTCTTAACATCTACTAGAGGTTCTCTTTGGCCTGGGTGTTGCACTTCTCATGGGGGTGATGGCATTTTGAGAGAGGTCAGATGGTCACCTGGGTCTGGGTGGGACTGATCACTTTGTTTGCATGGGCTCATGCACAAAGAACTTGGTGACTCAGCTCACTTCTCTGCAAGGTGGGAAATGAATCCCAAATTGGGGGCCAACGCGACCAGCTGGTTCACTATGCATCGTGGTCTTTAGCAGTACCCAGCTAGAAACCCACCCGAGAAATCTTCACAATCCATCACCAGGAAAACCTCCCCTTCCCAAAGGAACAATTAGGGGTCCTCTTTTCTTATCAGTAGAGCTCTGGAATACCTTTTCTTTCTCTTTTTGTCTTACCTTCCAGAAGGCTCAGAGCTCAATTCGGAGCTAAGATACTGTGACCATATAACCCTCACGATTGGCCCATTTATTTCCATCCCCTGTTCCCTTTTCAACTAACCTTCATTTGATGGAAGTTGTAATATTTTGTCTCCAAGGAGAGAGCAGAGGTGGGTCAGACACAGGGGAGACTGCAGAGGGGGAGGCTTTTGAATCTTATTTGAATCGCTTTGCCTACAAGACCCCAGCAGTGAGTGGTATATTCAGAGGGGGTCATTCTCCCTGCCAATATCCTAGACAACTTTCTACCTGGTGAGGTCGCCTAAGAAATGTTCAAAAATCCTTACTAATATTTTTTGTGAGTCCCGGAGGCAGCTCCCGTGGAAGGTGTGGGGTGTCCAGAGGATGGCCCCCTATAATCAAGGAGGAGAGAAGGGTTAGCAGGAGCACTTCCACTTGCTGGGAGGGGCAGCCAGGAGGGGAAGGGGTGCAGGTAAATTCAATTCTATGTATTTTTTTCTAGGACCTGCTGCGTGCTGGGTCTCTGATGAAAATAAGGTGGCCCCAGTGTTTCAGATGGGTTGGCCTTAAGAGTAGCTTTCTGGTGGAAGATAGAGAGGTTTGGGGACTCATCTTGAAGCTGTTGATGCATAGGGAGCAAACCATTTTAATTTAGATTGCATGTTTGTTTGGAGTGCCATAAGATGAAAGATAGGTGGAAATAAGTGTGGGCAAGGAGAGGCCCCTAGCCCCCAGGGAGCTTATCATCAAGGACAGGGCTTTCCCACACTATCAGCACACAAAATGATCAACGGCTGTTAGGGATACACGCATGCTGAGACCCAGCCCCCTACCCTTCATTTATCCACAGTGGAGACATGGTGAGAGGATGCAAGTTTTGAATTGTGTGAAATATTTGGGTGGGGAGCCAGTGCGACTTGACCTTTTCCCATACTTGGTCACTAGGCTGGGCTATGTCCCCAGGGGCTTTGAGTGCTCAGTATGAAGCAGGGGGTCTGCAGGGAATTGAGAGGGGCTGGAGCAATGGTGTGATATTAGATGAACCTGAGCCTGCAAGATCTGACCACATGCGGGTGCCTGCATGGCTCAGTGGGTTAAGCATCTGCCTTCTGCTCAGGTCTTGGTCCCAGGGTCCTGGGATCGAGCCCCTTGTAGGGCTCCCCGCTCAGTGGGGAGTCTGCTTCTCCCTCTCCCTCTGCCCCTCCCCCCTGCTCATGCTTTCTCTCTTTCTCTCTCATGCACTCTCTCAAATAAATAAATAAATAAAATCTTAAAAAAAAAAAGATCTGTCATCATGGATCAAAGAAGCATGTCAAGAGCGGATTAAGTAGCGCTGAGAGGTGTGCCGCGGACACGCAAAAGTTACCTCAGCCATTAATCATTATTATGACTATTACTACCAACTTCTTCCACTCACTGCCCCCTCTCCCCTCCACACTAACAAATGGTTTGCATTGCTTGGACCTCACCTCTTCATCCACCTCATCATCACCAGGGACATATCTCAGGGGCACAGACGTGTTTAGCAGGTGCTTGTCTGCAGGAGAGCACTCTTCCAATCTACAAACCCTGTGGGCTCTCCCTGGGTCCAGGCAGCCCCCAGACCCTCTGCTGTCGGGCCCTCCAGGGATGGGTTGGAGGGGGAGGCAGCTGCCCTCCTGTGCACCGTACCCCAGCCCTTCCATATGACGAAGTCGGCCCAGCACCAGCCTCCCTCCCAGCCGGATGTGTTCTGTGGCTGTGGGCAGGAGCAACCTCTCTGGTCCTCCGGATTTCTCACCATTAAACACAGAGGGATGGTCCCACTGAGGGGTATTCCCTCTGGCCGAAGAGCCATGGGCTGCACCGGGAAGTGCCCTGCAGATGTTCAGAAGGTGGGGAGACCCAGGACTTCCTTCAGCTCCAGGTGAGCCTTATCACAGAGCCCACGTAATTGCTCCAGTGCATTCCATATTTGGTGTAATTGCCTCAGAAATGATTTAATTAGCATACCAGCCAACAGCTAAGAATATCTGCTGTCTACTCAGGCAGCAACTGTGAAATACCGCCTGGTCCTCAATAATTACTTCTCTGGTATCTCCTTGGCGTCCTGGCCAGTGGAGGTGGTTTGCTCACTGAGAAACAGCTAACAAGGATGCATGCCCCCTACTCCCACCCCTACTTACTCTCAGGGTGTTGACACCCACACATTTCATTAGCAACTAAAGAAGTGCCCTGGATTTGAAATTACTGATCCCAGAGGACTGAGGTGGCTCGCTCACGAAATTCAGAGGGGTGGCAGGTCCTTGGGGATGGGAGAGTTCTGGTTCCATGGGAGTGCTGCTCTAGGGGAAGGAAGCTAGCATTCGTACCGTTCCAGGCTCGGTTTTACAGGCATCCCCTCAAATCCAGTGCAGTGCCCAGTGCTGCGGGGCACGTTTTGCCATTGGCCACTTTATCAACAGTGAAGTTGAGACCCATGGCGGAAGCTCTAGCTTCTTCTGCCCCGGAACCTAAAGCTTCCCTCCATCTGTCCCTGCCTAGCTCTGCCAAACCATCTCCCTCTTTGAATCTCACGTTTTTGGGATGCTTATCATTTTCCAGAAACCAAACTACTTCTTACCATCCTGGCTTGGCTTGTGCCATGCCCTGAGCCATGACCTGCTCCCTTTTGCATTACTGACTTATGTTTTTGGATTCCATGCAAAGTTTGAGAAGTCCAACCAAAACCCCAACATGGGCTGGGGTAGGGACACCTTCCCTGGCTCCCGTAATGTGGGGACACCCTTCTCTCACTGCACTTATGACGCCATGTCGCAATGATCTGTTTATGTGACCATTTCCCCCACTAAAGTAGGAAAGTATTGAGGGTCAGAACGCTGACGCATTAAAGCACACGTTCAGTAGGTAGCTCTTTAATGAGCAAATGAGCACACAGTGGCTGAACTACGCCATCAAATGACCAATTTATCAGCCAGCAAGTGATGGCCCACTAGAATCATAGCGTCCTAGCCTTGTAAAATTTAAGCGAAATTAGGAGGTGTCATCTTGAGAGAGTGGAAAAATGCGGTCTATTGGTGGTTACGAGTGGTGTTTCATAGTATGAAGTATTCTACCCAGAAGATCAACCAGGGATGCACAAAACCCATCTTTTGCCTGGCCTCTGTTCCCAGAAGTTCTGGAAGATGGACGTGCAGAGAACAGGGAGCGAGAACCAATTTCGCTGTGTGATGTGGGCCGGTGCAGAGCTCTCCAAAGAAGGGAGCATGTGGCGTAGGTGGAAGGTCCAAGGAGATCTCCCTCTCCTGACACAAACCTGACCACCATCCCACCGACCAGTGCCTGCCCTTTGAAGTCATGAGCCAACTCTCAGTGAAGAGAGGAGGGAGGGCAGCCCCTGTCCCGGATGTGTGCTGGGGAGGCAAACATAGATGCTGCTCCCACTCCTGCACAAGGACAAAGAAACACCCCAGAGAGAGGCCTGGTAGGGCACCGAGACCCTCCACATTGCCAACACGCCCAACCTTGCCTTGAAATCTGAATCAGTAGCCCTGGGAGCACAGCTGCGAGAAGGTGCCCGGCACAACTCCAGCTTTGCAAGTGGAGTGCTCTGAAGGCCCAATCAGCGTTTGCACTGGCTCAGTGGGTATAACGCCGTGGACCACCTCCTGGGGTACATGGGACTCTTCTGATGGACTCCTCCTTGGTGTCCTTGCCAAGGGCTCCTCAGATCCAGCAGTGATCACGGATGCCTCATCTTCACTGGCGCAGTGTCTGATCTCTCCCCCTTCCTGGTTGCTGTCTCCTTGCCTCAGAAACAGCCCTTTCCCCCCTGTAGTGCCTGGACCAAGATGTGGTGCGTTTGTTGGGTGGGCGGTGTTATCTCTGTGGGAGTCATACACTTAGCCCTGCAAAGTTGGGGCTGCAGATATGGCACATTTAAATCTGCACGGACATGCATACGTTTGCACCTGAACTTCCTATGGCTATAAGTTTTGGACTCTCGCTGTTTGTGTCTGAGAATAAAACCTCCCAGGACAGATGCAAAAATGCTTGTGACAGTTTATAATAACAGGAGACCATTGCCTCAGTCTTATAGAGAAACAAAACATTTAAAGAGATGTGTAAAACGTGTCTAGGGTGTGTTGAAGGGGTAATTTCGATCAAAGGGAAATTTATTGTTTTGGAAAAGGAAAAACTCAGTTAGAGAAGAGAGTATGTTTGAAAAATTAGAAGAATGGGCTTTGGGGGGTGAGATCTCATTTTATTTTAAAGATTTTATTTATTTGAGAGAGATAGAGACAGAGAGAGGACGGGCAGAGAGGAGAGGGAGAAGCAGGCTCCCCTCTGAACAGGGAGCCAGACGCAGGGCTCGATCCCAGGACCCTGGGATCGTGACCTGAGCTGAAGGCAGACACTTCACTGACTGAGCCACCCAGGTGCCCAAGATCTCATTTTAAAGAATAGGGAAGAAATTGAAAAGCTGTAGACTATTTCACAGTTTTATCATCAAAAAAGAGACAAGTCAAGACCACAGTTGGAATTTGATCGAGACAGTTGAGGTCTTGGTAAAGGTGGAGCCCCGGGAACAGCAGCCCCAGTGGTGCTATCCCTGGGAACCCACATCACAGCAAAATGGTTTTGATAAGGAAAAAAATCATCCATGAAGGAACTCAATAATCAAGAGAAAACCAGCACCTCCTGGAAGTGGGTGTCCACCTGTCCTGCAGGGAAGGTCTGGGACGGTGTTTGGGAGCACTGAGACCTGCAGGAAAGGCTTGGCGTCTTCTGTGAAGTGCTGTCATTTCTGCTCACAGGCTTCTGGGGAACATGTAAACCTCTGCAAATCCGCTAACTCAGGTCAGAGTCACGATAAATTGTCAACAATATTGGTGGATTCACTGTGGCTCGCCCTCACTATTGTGCTTAGAAGGGAACCGTAAAAGGAGGCTCAGCGTGTCGGTCCCGTGTTGACCCGAACAGGAGGAGGAAAAGAGAAAATGTCTGGATGAGTGAGTGATATCAGTCACAATGGAGCCTGAGCAGCTGTAGGAAGGAAAGAAGTGAGTTGGGGTGTTTGAGAGTTGCACCAGTGTGCAAACAAGAAAGAAAATAGGAAGGAGCCCGAAGTCTCAGATTTGTAGCCATGACTCCATGCAAACTCAAAATGATGACCCTGCCTGCCAAGGAGCTTGCTCAGATGTCTTCAGGCTTTGGTGGGGTGGGGGACCCTACAATGTGGGGTAGAACTGTGTTTGCCTCTCCACCAGACACACCGGCACAGGGGAAAGGGAGCTGCTGCATGTCAAGAAGGCTGACACACTCGCTCCGAGGAAACCAGCAAAACACGGGACAGAGGTCCATGGGCAAAGGGAAGAGGGGATGTGCTATCAGGGGGAGGGATGGTTGCCAACAGGCCACCCAGTGGTGCTTTTAGTACCTTTGGCGCTCCCTCTCCCTGACCTCATCGCCCATCCCGTGCTTCATGCCCTGGATAGGGTGCTCAAAATATCAGCTGAAATAAACCCATAGCTTATTGTTACTGTTTGATTTCCATCACTCCTAGGCAAAGGGATAAAAGTAGTAATAAGCAAATCAGATGACATTTAACAGTCCTCCCCAGTGTTCATATTAATTATGGACCAAGCCAGAAATACAGTGTAAAATACCATTACTCACCGCCATGTGGGGCCGTCAGCATACTTAGGAGAAGAAGCAGGATCATAGCGGGAGGGCAAAGGCTGGGGGCCGAGGCATCAACTGGAACAGCCTCCTGGGAGAGAAGTCAGCGGAACATGATGAGGATGTTTTCAGAGATCCCGGGGAAATAAGAACCACCAGGAGCTCTTCGTCCCAGGGTGGAGTGCAGAAACAGGGAAGAAGCCCTGAAAGGGTTTCTGTCCCAGCTTTGCCACTGACCAGCATTAACTAATGACATTCAGGAGATCACGTTCTCTCTCTGAGATGCACCTGGAAACTTAGCCAGGTGCCCCTTGAGGACACAGATCTGGTTGTTCGTTTTCCCACGGTTATTTCTTGTGTTTCAGGCACATTGCAAGGATCCTGGAATGAAAAGTGAGGGAAAAGCACTCCTTATCTGCGAGTAGTTCACAGACTAATGAACTGAGAGGCAGTTGAACGAGTGCTACAGTTTGACTTTCGTAGACTGAACTGTAAAAAACCCATACATTGGGCTACAGCAGCCTTCCGAATATACCTTTCGCCGTCTGACTTGGAACCATCCTACCATCACTTGACCCAGGAATAAATTTGGCGACCGCATGGTGGCGCTGCCTGCTCGCAAACAATGCTTTCCTGCCGGGGTTCCATCTTCCTTCCCCTCCTGTAGCTTCAGAGCAATTTGAATACTTCCTTGCGGTCCAGGCGTTCAAGAGATAATGCTTTCGGGACTGAGGGGCAGGGCAAGGGCGCCGGGTCCAAGGACTTACCACCTTTCAATCGTCACTGCCCTGCATTCTGAGCCGCTCAGCAAATATTTAACTTCGGTAGGCACTTAGTGCACTCAAGCAGGTCAACCATGTATTTCATAAAGAAGGAAAAACATTAAAGCCCGAGGGGTTTTAGAATAATTTTAGCTCCCTGGGAATATAACTCCATAAAGACTGTCAGATGGATGGTTGACTTGTGCATATTCTGCTGTAAAGCAGGTTTTAAGAACCAAGTGTGAATGATAATACAGTGTGATCCTGCTACCCCAGTGGGCACACAGGGCTGCTGGACACTGTTGTATATGTTGTGCACTGTGCAAAGGTGTGGCACTGAGGGTCACGTAAGGGCTGAAATGCAACCAGTGCCCCACTCCCAAGCTTGTCCTCTGCAGGGCTGCATCAATCTGGAAGAAGGAACACTTTCTGTAGTTTGTTCTCCCAGAGGCAAATGCTGCCCCATGCTCTGGTGGCCCTGCAAATGTCCCAGGGTCATGGTGGGCCACTCGAACTTGTGGGCAGGGATTGATATTAGGGAAGGTGTCCCAGAGGAGAAGACATTTGTAGGTTGTAGGATCACTACCCTGTGAAACTTCCCTAAGGCCTAGCCCAGCCTCTGGTGGCCATAAAGTAAACGTTTGTTGAGTGGGTGCGGAGGGCAAAATGTGAGTTTTTGGAGATTCTCACCTGGCTCAATCATCTTCTCCTACTCTGACTATTATCTGATGGGCGTGATGCTCTGCTTTAACCTTTGGTAGCCACATCAATTCCTACAGCAGATTCACGTTAAAGGTTAGACGGGCTCTCTGATTGTTCTGCAGAGATTTGAATCCGAATGACCCTTGATCAAGGCCATGAAACCAGACTGAAAATGCTGGGTGAGCCCTGGGACATCTCTAGATGGAGAGTGGCTGCCCTGGCAACTCCACGGGTGAGCGGCTGAAGGCATTCCAGCGGGTCACACCCACGGAGGTCATACCCATGTCACCACCAGGCACTCACTAAGTCCCATTTGCTATTGTCGCCAGCACGCCACTAGAGGATGCTAGGATGCCGGAGCTCTGAGAAGGCGCTGGAACCATCTTGTTCAAACTCATTTTACAGATGAGTTCACTGAGCCTTAGAGACTAGCGATTTATGGTCTGAATGTCCCACTTCCCAAATGTCCAGAGCTCATTATAACAGTACTGCTTCCGAGGCTATCATAAGGACCGAATGAGCTCCTCCAACCGGGGCACTGACCACAGTGCGTGATGGAGAGAAGCGGCTCAGAAACATTCCTAATTATAGCCATTGCGTCTGGCACACAGTAAAGGCTCCAGATAGACCGGCTCTTACAATAAAGGCCCCCATTCCCCGACTGAGCGGAAGCCTCTGTCTGGTGAAATGAAGGAAGGCGGTCAGTTTCGTGCAGAAGATGCTGTTCTTTTGCTCCTGGGACACTCATTTCAGGGAGGCAGTCCCCTGGCTGTCCTGATGCGTCCAGAAGACGCAAGGGTGACACTTGTCAGAATTGCAAATATGTTGATTGGATTTTCAAGCATGTATTTATTAGAAGGCAAATGAGCAAAAGTGACCCTGTTACAGACAAAGTCGTGACTCAGCTCTGATGTATTTTTTTAAAGTAGTTTACGGGGAGGGAGGATGGGGATCATTGTTGAATGGGGACAGAGCTTCAGTTGGGAAGATGAGAAGGTTTTGGAGATGCACCACAACATGAATATACTTAATGCTATGGAACTGCCCACTTAAAAATAGCTGAAAGGGTAAATTCTATGGTGTGTATATTTTACCACACTTAAAAGCAATGTAATTTATACACTCTAGGACTTTCTGCCTTTAAACACTGCCTTGCATTTACAGGGTCATTCTTCATGTCAGGTACACCACAAAGCATGCACCTTAGACTGCTTCGTCAGGACTCTTACTGGCACACCTCTCACTTTCCGTGTGGGGAACTGAGGCTCGGAGAGGTCCAGTAAGGCCACGGCAGCCCCAGACGCAGTGCTCAGACTGAGCCGGCCGGTCCGATGTAAGTCTTCGGGCCACGTATGGTACCCGCCCGAAACGGCCATCCTGAGCATTAAACCCGCAACAAGCAGCCTAGCGCTCATTCACTGTACAACTCTCATGATTTTTGGTAACGTTTGCTTGGGAGGCCCCTCCAAGTGGCCAGCCCCTGGCTGGGGTGTGGTGGGACGCGGCAGTTGACAGTCCCCAGCTGAGAGCCACGAGAGGGAGGTGTGGGTGATAGCCGGAGATGGTGGTACAGGCTCAGCCCCGCATACCGGCAAGGGAGCCACGAGTCCGGGGCACGCACACTAGGGTCTCCAGGTTGGAAGGCACCGGGCCGCTGCTGAAATCCAGCAGCCGTCTGTTGACCAAGCCGGGTGCTCTTGGCTGTGGGGCTGTGTCCACCTGGAGGAAGGACCCCCTCTTCTTAACTGACCCAAGGAGGCCTCCGGGGCTAGCAGTGAACCTGACTATCCTTGAGGAAATAAGGGCCCCCCCGCACCTTGCCTTGGTCTGCAGGCACTGTTTGGGGTCCTGGCTGGTCAAGCTGTCTCCTGATGAGTGACTGCGAGGCAATGTGGGAAGTGTCTAAGAGCAAGGGCTTCTAGCGGATGGGCCTGGGGTGGGCTTGGCCTTTTACGTACTGAGTACCCTGAGCCAGGTACCAAAGCTGCTTGGAACTCATTTTCCTGGGCAGTAAAATGCCCGGATGATGGTTCTTCATCATGGCGTCATGAGGGTTAAAGGGGGCACCGTGCCTGGCATGTAGTAAGTGCTCAGGAAGGCTGGCCCATTAACTGATGATGACTGTATTTTCATACGAGGTGCCCTAGGGAGAGAAATCGGCTCACACAGGTTTGCAGGACCCTCACTGATGTGATGTGGTGGATTTTCCCCCAGGTACACTGAACAGGTGATGTCACTTTGGCATCGCATCTCCTCATACGTATAAGGGCAGAGTGCCTTTGGTTTCTAGCTCCATCCTGGACTAGCTAGCATCCAGGCCTCAGGCACCCCCTGAGAGCGCCCGCTTCCCTCCCTCTCTTCTGCCATCCGTAGCTTCCTTCCTTCATCCCTCCATCCTTCCCTCCCTCCCTCCCTCCTTCCCTCCCTCCTATCCTCGTTGGCTCCCTACCCATCAGGAGAAAGGGGGTGCCTACCGTGAAGGTCCCACTTGGAAGCAGTGGATGAACGATGCTCGGCTTTGAACAAGATGGTGACTGAGCCCTTTATACCCCAAGGGAAGACCCTTAGTCACGTGACCCCCCCTCTCCCTCCTCACACAGAGAGGACGGCCTTTTGTGCAGGTTGGCAGGTGGGAGGCCTCTGAGGGGAGGAGGACATCATAATGCTCTGACTTGGAGCAGGTGAGGCTCCATATTAAGAGGCCCATCTTGCGCCTCAGAGGAGACCCAGGCTCTAATCAGAGAACAATGGCTCCCTTGTTCCCCACCCCGCACCTCACCTCAAAGGCCTGGAGGCCCAGGGATTGTGTCTCGGGGTCATCAGGGGAACTCTGGGGGATGAAAGACCGATGAAAGGCACATGGGCTCTCCCACAAGGAGAAGGGCTGGCTTTGTCTGGTCTAGTTAATTCTTCAGCAAGAGGATCTCTGGGGTGATTTTTCTTATATGTTCCTGGCCTCAGGCCTGGGAATTCGATGCCTCTTTCCTTTAGGGGTTTCCTGCGCCAGCTGTGGGGTGGGGTGAGACGGGGCTTGATAATCAGACACGCGAGCATCGGGTGCCAGCCCTGCCCGCTCATTAGCAGTGGGACGCTGACCTGTCGCTGCTCGGGCTCCGCTCCCACGTGCATTATGTGGCGATGACCCCACTGGGACTGTGTGAACAAGGTGAGCCAGGTGCGGTGCGTGGAGGGGCTGGTGACCCTAGATCCTCCAGAATTTCAGGTTTCCTTTCCAGATCTTAAGAAGGAGAGCGAAGGTCTACTGAGCGCCATTAGGTGCCACGCGTGTTTTCACGGGATTGTGTCCCTCTCGTTGCACCCCCATAGCTGCTCTACTAATCCTACGCTCATGACCCTCAGCAGGATAGCCGGTGCCGGGGGCGGGGGGTGGCGTTTGGCCGCGCTCGCAGGGTTGGGCTCATCCCTGGCTGACAGGTTCGCCGGCTGTGAGCGCTCTTGAGTGCTTCACCTACCACCCACCTGCTGGAGCACAGGGGTTCATCCAACGATTAAATCTGGGGGAGTGAGCCTTTACAGAATCCACCAGAAGCCTTCTGCAAATAATTAGTTGCCCCTGTGTGTTGAAGCTTCTGTTTATAGATCATTAGTTATTGCTCAGTGTCTCGTGAGCACTGATGATGAGCGAAGCCACGCCGCCCCAGTCCTCACCCACCAGCACAGAAGACCCCTCATCTGTAAACTGTTAGGTCAACAGCCTGTATGGCTGGGTGCCAAAATTCCTGCCTTCCTCCCTCCCTAATTCCCTCGCTCCTTCCAGTTTAGCTTGTATTTTGGGCATGAATGGAACAGACAGGAATGCGCCTGTGCCTTTGCCTCTGGGGAGAATCCTGTTTGGTGATGTTACAGGTGTAAATGCAGAGTCTCCTCCATCAGCAGGCACGCGGTAACTGCCCCATCTTTTTTTACATTGTCAGTGAACCACTGATGGCCACATATGCACAAATCACCAAGAATTCTGGTGTGGCAGCACCCCCTGAGGCCTCCTCATTGCCCTAGGCACTCCCCAAGTCGGGACTTACTCAGCTCAGGAGGGGTCCAACCTCTTGACCTCCAGCAGACCGTGAGCTCCAGGCTCTGCTCAGTTTGCTCTTGGGTCCTGCTTTCCTCCTACCGCTGCTGCTGGTGTGACAGATGGTGTGGCCCTAGAAAATTGGTCCTGTGTGGTCCTCTGAGGCTTTGTCTTTGCTGCAAGATCAGATCCCTGCATGGGCCTCCGAGGTCCTCCACACGTGACATTTTCAAAGTTAGCCATGCTCAGCCGTTATCGCCAAGGCTTTCGCCAGAAGTGAATAGCCAGGGTATTGGGACCAAGTCATTTGTCCCACCTTCCCTGATGATAAATTACTCTTTGGGGAACCTCTGGGATCTTTTCCTGCCCAAGATCCTTCATTAATATCAACGTTATCCATTAGAGAGGGTCTAGTTAGATTAACGCACACCTGATGAATGGTGCTGTTTTCTTGATTCCTAGCCAGATATGGGTCGCTTTGTCTTAGTGGATTTACTGTGTCCTCCTCAGCTCGGCAAACTAGAGGGCCCTCTGCAAGCCCCAGGAGTCATGACAGCAGGTATTCATGAGCTTGACCTTTGCATAACTTTGAGGGTCTCTGGCGTGTTCTGGAGATTAAAAATATATCTGCGTGTGATCAGACAGGGAAGTGTCTGGCTGCTTCTCTCTCCAAAGTTCAAGGCCTATCTTTCCAAGAGCGTTGTTGTTCACAGGGCATCAGAGCAAGAGCCCTCGAGGGTCTTCCAATGGGGGGAAATTGGTTTGACTTGGACTATAAATGGAAAGTGAGTTTTCTCACCAAGGGGCATAGATCACAAAGGTGGGAGATTGATGGCCAGGCAGCCTACTAATGCGAGAAAGCGGGGCCAGAGCTCCAGGCACAGCAGTGAGGGACTAGGGGGTCCACCGAGGGCCATGGAAAGAGCAGACTGGCTCAGGAACGCTCTGCAGGGAGAGTTGGCATTCACAGGGGTGTTGGGGCAGCCCCAGACTTGGACAAAGTTAAAAGGGACCTGAACCAATAAAGGGGACACCTTCGCCTGTGGGTGCGCAGGAAAGGGTTGACTCAGCAGGCCTAGGGCATTTGAACCCTGCATCTGCCAAAGAAAAGTCTAGCCCTTGAACAGTTCCCGGGGGCTAACCTCTGAACCCTTGGAATCTCCTGCCTGACAAAAGCGTCTGTCCACCTGGGGCTTTGGGCCACGCCAGACTTAGAGTCTAAGCTAACAATGTGGTTATAGTGGGGGCCTTGGGACGCCATGTTGCCTTGACCTCTGGAGAGCCTGGAGACCGAGTAACCGAGATCAGCTATGTGGGCACTTCATGCCTACAGGCTGGTCCCCAATCGAAACCCTGGCCTCCACGGCTCAGATGAGCCTCCCTGGTTGACGATACTCCATATGTGTTGTCATGTGTCATTGCTGGAAGAATTCAGTGCTGCCCCTGCAGCTTCACTGTAGAGGACAGATGGAAGGTGGTGCCCTGCCCTCTGCCCCTTTTATCCTTGCTGACCCTAATCTCTGTCCTTTTGCTATAATAAGCAGTAAACGTGAGTATAACAGCTGTTCAGAGTTCCATGAGTCTGATTAGCGAATCACCGAACCTGAGAATGCTCTTGGAGACCCCCAAATACAGTGGGACCCACAGAGGAGGAATCAAGACAAGACATCAACAACAAAAAACCCACAAACCTCTGTGTTTCTTCTGAGGGAAGGTTCTCATCACCTCCTACTTAGGGGGCTTGGGAGATTATCTGGATCCTATAATCCACAAGTCTGATTAGTTGTACATAACTGAGTGTGAGTTAATGGTATAGAGAAATCATATGTGAATCTCTCCACAGTATGGGTTCAATTTTCCTTATTTATCTTGCTGTCTTCCTAAAATCCCAAGTTTAAGTCACTTTGGGTACTGCGTCAGAGTCTCGGAGCCGGGACTAGTTTGTTCCTGCTAGTGCGACACCCCTCACCGCATCTCTCCAGTCTCAGGATTGCTGCAAGCATCACAGGGGTTCTTTGAACACGGATTTAGGTTTCGGTGCAGCCTCTAACACTTGGTCTTCCACCTTCCCAGGAGTCACAGGAGAGAAAGAAATGTGACTCCCAAAAAGAACCTCTTTCGGTTGATTGATGATCTGGCTGGAGCCTGGTGAAATCTGCAAGGACAGACCACTTGGGCCAGGGGCCAGGGTGAAGAGATGTTGACCAATGTATCCTTAGGTCCCATCGCTTTTTCAAGGCCTCACACCGACTGGCAGATATTCTGGAGGCATTTTTGTTTTAAGGCTGCAAGGAAAAAAGAAGAAGGAATTCAAGGTAGTGAGAAAGAAAGAAATGCTACAGGGACATAAACTCAGGCAGCATCAACGATGGACCAGGCTCCTCTGGAGGGCAAGGGTAGGGCAGGGCAGTGGACGGGGACTCAGGAGTCCATGTCAGAGAGGAAGAACGATGTGTGCAAGAACCCCCGTGGGTAGCAGCCCAGTCGAGAGGAGAACAGCCTTCAGCTCTGTACTCACTGCCCAGTGATGGTTTCCCGATACCCATTTCTATCTAGCTGATCACCCCAGTTTGCAGAAAGCTAATCTAACCTCATTAATATGTTGTCCAGGAGATGTAATATGTTTTCTGCGTGGAGATTTTAATGTGCCAAGGACAAAAGAAGAGCTATTTAAGTATAAGTAGCTTGTAAAATTCCCTGCTCCCTCTGCCATACCAGGCAAAAGGATTACCGTCTTTGACTACTGAGCCCCCCACGCCTCCACCTCCAAATGCTTGGGCTTTGTGCTGCAGAATGGAAGTAATGTAAGTTCCATGTAGCTCCATGATTTTTAGAAAGTCAGAGTCCTTCGACTGGATAGTCCAGGTAGACAGCCAGAGCACTGGCTTGGGGACCAGCTAGGCCAGGTCGGCCACTTTTGTCTGCAGGAGTGGGAGAGAAAACAAAGTTCAAGTCTGGCCTCTCTGCTAGTAAATGGGGTTTTGATGCCATCAGGACCAGAAGAGCATACCATATTCCCTACTTCTAGCACCTCATGATGCCTTCTTTATCTTGCATTATTCGGGGGCACCTGGCTGGCTCAGTCGGTCGAGCATGTGACTCGGGTTGTGAGTTTGAGCCTCATGTTGGGTGTAGAGAAGACTTAAAAATAAAATCTTAAAAAAAAAAAAAAACCAAGAGCAAGTTTTTGTTGAATTATTGGTACTCATTTTGCTTTGGTCAGGAATTTGTTTCTGTTTGTTTGATTTTTCTTTGTTCATTTGTATTTTTAGCTTATGTGGGAGTCAGGGTGGATAAGAAACTTGCCCAAGATCAAAAGGGCTTGGTCGGGCTGACTCCTGCGTTTCCTTTCTTTTTCTTTTTTCCTACACCCAACTGCAAACATCGAACTGTTAGGTGAAGAGTAATCAAAAATGCCCTCCACTCTTTTTGTCTAGAATTAACGAGGACTACATGAGCTGCACCTACTCTTACTGGCCCCCAACGAAGGCAGGACAATCAGTGAGTTCTAGAACCCTGTCATAGAAGGCATTTATCGTCAAGTTACAACATGGTCTAGTGTATACTTACTGTGGGAGTGGGGCACCCTTTTCACCCTCTGACAGATGTATGTTGCGTTCTTCAGAAACCAGGAATAGTATTCAAGACAGTACCTAAAGATTCCAATTAGAGTGGAAAGCAATCATCATGCCTTGTGGCTAATGGAAGACAACCACCATTGAAAAAGTCATCACGGCCAACTACTCGCAGCAAGGACCCCCTCTCCAACTTTACAGGGTGTGGGAGGAGAGGCAGAGGGTGAGGCTGAGCGGGGAGAGGCTTAGACTTTGGAGTGAGAAAGATATATTTTTAGTCCTGGCCTCATTCCTCACTAGGATGTGTGACTTCAAGCTGAGCGCTCACTTCTCTGGGCCTTAGCTTTTTTCATAGGCAGTCGAAAGGCAATGCTAGAACCTACCCTCACAGGTTATCACCAGGACTAAGTGAGCTAACATGCGCCAAGTTCCCGAACAGGACCAGGCTTGTAACAGGTGCTCCGCAAATGATGATGTCCGATGATTTGTTTTTCACGTGAGGTGGGCTAAGAACGCGGGGCTCTTGCAGTTCATAAGGCAGAAAATACTTGCAAAGTAATATCCTGCTCTTGGCTGGGGCTGCGGGGATGGCTTCGAAGGGCTTTAGTGAGAGAGCACGGAGCACATTATTAGGAAGAAGAGCTTTCTGTGCAGACTGTACCACCCGCTCCCTGTGGGACTCTGGGAATTCACCGCCCTGTCCCTCCCTCGCCGGATACATGAGGAGGTTGGGTTAAACATCTTCCCATTTCTCTCCCGCCTCCACCACTCTGTGATTCTAGCACACCCCGGGGAGCAACTAACTGTTCGAGTAAAGCCGGCTGTAAAGATTCCCCAGGCTCCCCCGTCACCCTCCATTTCCAGGACGCTGTGACTTTAAGGAAACCAGGGCACAGAGATGGACTGATTTGCCTGAGGACTCACTGATCTCAGGAGAGAGTGCGGCTATTTCCCCAGGCAATCCCCATCACGCTAGAACGCACTGCCATGCTAATCGGGCTATACCCATTTTGCAGAAGAAAAAACTGAGGCTTGGAGACGGTACATGACTAGCCTACAGAGCTTGTAAGTCCAGAGCCTAAATTTAAACCCAGTCGGCTTGGTTTCACCCTATCCCCCATACAGTACACTAAGCTACCTACTAGCTTTGAGAGCCCAGTTCTGTGACTTACTCCCTAATCTCCCCTCTGCTAGCCTGAAGCGTGCAAGCTTGGCAAGATGATCTAACAACCACAAACCAATTGCTTAGAAAGCTTCCAAAACAGAGAGGATATCAAAGGACCCTGGGGAATGGGTTCAATCTGTTCTGAAGGAAGGAGGAAACGCGCAGCCAAGAGGAGCTGCTGGAGCTCTAGGGGAAAAGTCCAAACCTGTTTGCAAGAGCTCGCCAGGTGCGAGAAGGAGGAAAGCCTTCCTGAAAAGGGACCTCTGCCTTTGCTGCAGCCACATTGCCTATCTCAGTGGATCTATGATGTTCCAGGCTGCCTCTCACTGTCCATGTTTGCACTTGCTATTCCTTTTGCCTGGAGTGGCCTCTCTCATTTCCTGCCCAGGAAGCTTCTATTCCTCCATCAAGCCCTCTTAGTTGCCCTGGGGCCCCACGGTGCATATTGGGATCTGCTACAACGCTCGTCATACTGTTCTGTAATTTGTCTTTACGTGACCAGCTTCCCCACTCAAGAATGATTTTTTTTTTTTTTTTTGATCACAGGGGCTGTGCTATTCAACACACACACTGAGTAAAGCCAGTCTCCTACTCTGTTATTCTTAGCCTGTACTCAGTGTTTAGTATGAGATTATAGAAGGGTTCACTATTAAGTGAACATACAGGGAAAAGGAAGGGATAAGCTCAGGTTCCTAGATGCTTCATTTCTCTAAATTTTAACTTAAAACTCCTCTCTGGAAACTTCCACCTTCCCCATTTACCCTTCCACCTGGTATTTGCAATATAGAATTTTTAAATGTGATTTTTCTCCAAAGGGGTGCTAGGAATAGGTCCTGCCTCTGGGTATGACTTGGTTCTGTCCCTTACTAGCCATATTTTAATTTGGGTTTATGACCATTTCTTCTTCCCAACTTCGAAATCCTCAGTTTCTGGGTCTATGCCTGATTCACCTCTCAATTCCCGTGGTTCAGCAAAGTGCATAACAAGTAGCTAGGAGAGACTCAACTCATTGTTGATTTGAAGAGCTGCTGGGGGAAGGTCTGATAGTGGGCTGATCCTGTAAGAAGTATGGTCGCAAAAGTTTTCTCTTCTTTAGGATGAGCTTGCGTGGTGGGGAAATTCATCCACATCTCTTGCTCACACTTTGGGTCTAGGGATCTTGCTCATTTACTTCTCTGGGTGGAGGAAACATTCACATTGACGGAAGGATACAAGATAAGATGTAATGGAAAGAGGCTGCAAACCTGGACTGGGGGCTCAGAGATAGTGGATGATAGAGGTTTGAAAAGCTGAAGGGGCATGAGAGGACGTGGAAAGGAACATTAAAGATCTGGGAGATTGGCCCCGGACCACTGGAGCTGAAGTGGTCATCCACGCTTCTTTGGTTCTGGGTTTTTAGCCACGACTAACCCCAGAAGAAAGGGTAGAATGTCTGTGCTCGAGGGCAGAAGAACGTCCATGCCTAGAACTTCTAATATGAAGCGGGGTCTGCCTTCTAAATTTCGTTTTACAATCTTCTCATTTGGCCAGCAGACGACTGCTAGGGATTTAGAAAACGCTAGAATTTAGACGGACATGTCCTCTGATTATTCTCTTCTGGCAAACCTCGCCAGGCTGAGGCTGAGAGGGCTCCAGGGCCACCGGAAGTCCTGTGTGATCACTCCACATGTATGACTCGGCTCGGCTCAGTTCACACCGTCTCCGCTCACCTCCACTCGACTCAGCCGCACTTGCCGGGTCAGGCCCTGCACTGGCTTCCAGGGACCCAGAAACGAATGAGGTTCCACCCTGGCTCTCAAGGAGGTGATGGTCTAGTACAAGACCCACCGGAG
Organism: Zalophus californianus; assembly: GCF_009762305.2. Taxonomy (NCBI): domain Eukaryota; kingdom Metazoa; phylum Chordata; class Mammalia; order Carnivora; family Otariidae; genus Zalophus; species Zalophus californianus. The sequence goes on from NC_045598.1 coordinate 181,432,470, forward strand.
AATCTATTCCTTGAGGCAGCCCCGAAATACTGACGGTGGGAAGGGACACCTGGTTCCGGTTACCTCATGGCCTCCGTCCTGGTCTCTCTCTTCCGGCTTATGCAGAGGCATTGCTGGAAAAAGCGGCACAGCTCCATCAGGCAAGGGTTGAGCTTCTGGATGGCCAGGGTGAGGGGAATGGTGGTGATGGCCCCCTCTTCGAGGAGCAGCTGAGGACACCCTGGAAGATGCAATCCCAGACCACTGACATCAACAAAGATTTAGCAAGCATCTTCCCTCTGTTAGGTACTGTGCTTGGTGAATAGAGTCTTGCCCCTGGTCTCAGGTGGCTCTGAGACTGACAGGTAGACAGTGTTGCTTCATCAGTGCCCGGGAAAGCTGCTGTGAGAGTCTGAGAGACAAGTGGAGAAAGGTGGGGTCCAGTTCCCGGAGGAAATCAGAGATGGTTTCACCAAAAGCAAATATTAAAAAAGGATCTAAAGCATTAAACAGAAGTGGATCAGGTGGAGGCATTACCAGGGGAAGAGGTAGAGTATGTGGGGACTCATCATCATGCAAGGGGATGGTTTGCTGATAGGGAAATGGAGAATAATTAGATGGTCCAGAGGGTGTGTGTGTGTGTGTGTGTGTGTGTGTGTGTGTGCATGCGTGTGCGTGCAGACATATGTGTGCATGCATATGTGTGAGCGTGGGCACGCACGGATATATGCATTTTGCATGGGTATGCAGGCATATGTATGTACCTGCGTGCAGACTGTGTACAAGTGGATGGGTGTGTGTTGCCTGACGATCACTGGGAGGATTAAAGGAGACAATGTATACAAAGCAAAGTTCCTGCTATGGAATAAACCAAAAATAATAGCTATTATTACTGATTTATTTAAAAACGTATTGAACAGGACACCTGGGTGGCTCCATTGGTTGAACGTCTGACTTGATTTCCATTGAGGTCATGATCTCAGGGTCTGGGATCAAGCCCCGCTCAGTGTGGAGCCTCCTTGGGATTCTCTCTCCCTCTCCCTCTGCCCCACTCTGCCCCACCTCAGCAGAATGTATTGAGCATTCACTGCATGCTGGGCACTCACAGACACAAGAGATACAGCAACTCATAGACACAAGGAAAAGAGGCGGAGTGCCTGGGTGGCTCAGTCACTTAAGCGGCGGACTCTTGATTTCAGCTTAGGTCATGATCTCGGGGTCCTCAGATTGAGCCCCCACCCCCGTCCAGTGGGGAGTCAGCCTGGGATTTCTCCCTCTACCCCTCCCCCTGCTCTCTCTCTCTCTCTCAAATAAATAAATCTTTAAAAAAAAGGAAAAGAGGCTTCCTCTTACAGAGCGCAATTTCTAGTGATTTGAAGATTATATTAGGATGTTGATAATGATCTTCCAACAAAGAATCACTAGTTACTACCAATAAAAATGATCTAAAACCTGGAAATAGGTTCTGGGTATTGTCTAGCAGACACTGTGGGGGATATTCTGGTTATATAAGGGTGTGTATCTTTGACTGATTGATTGACTAGGTGATTTTGCAACTCTGAAGAGGTTAACTGATAGCAGCGTAAATGACTCTTGTCTGAGAGCAATGCAAATAATTCCTGTCCATAAGCAATGTAAATGAATTTTGTCTGGTAAAGGTGCAATTGGTTTTTGTCTAGTGAAAAAAAAAAGAATTTTTTTTTTTTTTTTTGCTGTAGGATATCAGTTAGTAAATTCATTTCCAAATTCCTAGGACTAACTATAAAAATCCCTGTTCCTCAAACTCTCCATTGAGCCAATCTTAACTAATTCATTAATTAATGGTTGAATAGTATCTCTGCCATGTGTTCATTTCATATTTTTATGAGTCATGTTCTTACCTTTTTGAAAATTATAATTTAGCAGTTTTAGATTTACTTACTTATTTTTATATTTGTTATTATTATTTAAAATTTTTTTAATTCCAGTGTAGTTAACATACAGCGTGGTATTAGTTTCAGGTGTACCATGTAGTGATTCAGCACTTTTGTACATCACCCAGGGCTCATCAACACAAGTACACTCTTCATCCCCATCAACTGTTTCATCCGTGCCCCCACCCACCTCCCCTCTGGCAACCAACAGCTTATTCTCTATAGTTAGGAGTATGTTTTTTGGTTTGTCTCCTTTTTTTCTCTTTGTTTGTTTTGTTTCTTAAATTCCACATATGAGTGAAATCATATGGTATTTGTCTTTTTCAGACTGACTTATTTTGCTCAGCATTATACTCTCTAGCTCTGTCCACATTGCTGCAAATGGCAAGACTTCATTCTTTTCAATGACTGAGTAATATTTCATTGTATATATATACTACATCTTCTTTGTCCATTCATCTCTCAGTTATAAATTTATTAAAGTGAAGAGAGGGCTCATAATGCTAGAGAAAGGTTTGGTAAAAAAATGTAGGAAGGAAATGTATTTTGAATAGTAAACCCTCCAGAATATTTATCAATTTTTGTAAAGATGCTATGACTTTTTACTTTAACATTTATTACACACCTGCTACTTATCAGGTACTTTTCTAAGTTACGTACATGACTTCACTTAATTCTCACAAAATCATGTAATGGAGACATCTATTTTATAGAAGAGGATACTGGGGGTCTGAGTGATTCTGTAGTTTGACCAGTTATACGGCAGGCAGTGACTCTGGCAAGCCCTGAGTCTGCAGCTCATTCTAGCATGTTTTCTACTGGAACATCCTTAACATTCCCGAGGCTTAATTTCCATGCCCCCTTCCCCTTCCCAACCTCTCCCATGCTTCTCCATCTCAGGAAATGGCACTTTGTTGCTCGGTTGTTAAAACTTGGGCATGATGTTTGGTTACCTCCTGGTGATCACTCCACCACCAACACATTTCTTGATTTCGGAATACCACTCAAGTCTCCCTGTTGAGTCAAGTCCCACAGAGCTAACTCCTAGGTCTGGCCCCCATCATCTCTGGCTGTGGTTAGTACAACGGTCTCCTTGCCAGCCTTCCTGCTCCTATCCTCCCCTCTTTGGTCTCCACTCTGCAGCCAGAGAAAGTTTTCTGCACCACAAATCTGGCCATGTCACTCCCGCTTGTCTCAGAAAAGGTCCACACTTCTTCCATGGCCCTGGGGATCCACCCCCCACCCCACCTTGCCAGCATATGCCCCCTTGTTCCTCATCAGTCTTTCCTGTAGCACCAGAATTCCTGCCACAAGGAGTTTCTCAAGCCCTGGGAAACATCCATCCTTTCCTACCTCAGTGCCTTTGCATAAGCTGTGCCTCTGCCTGAGATGCATATTTAGAGACAACCCTGTTCAGATGCCACTTTCTTAATTGATGAAAACCTCTTGAACAATCCTTCCAGATGGAGCTAACCTCTTCCTCTCTGGCTGCGCATAGCATTCACCTCTTTTTCTCTTAAGAACCTTACCAATTTCTTCCTCAAAGTGCAATTTTTTGTACAAATGGAGACTCTTGGGAGAGATAACATGAAGGGTGGAATGAGCACAGGCTTTGGAATTAGACAAATGTAGGTTCAAAATTTAGTTACTTTTTAAATGTAGTGCTCACTGAAATGGCTTAATGAAGATAACATTACATTACCTTGTAGAATTATTGCAAAGAAAGAGTAAAAATAGGCTTAGCACAGTGCCTGGGAAACAGTAGGAGCTCAATAAATATTCACTGAGTGGGTGAGTGAATCAGTCTCGAAGGACTTTGTGGCGTGATTTTTTTTTTTTTTTGTGAATGGGAAGAATCATTTGCCAGAAGTCGTCAAAACTCCTTTATTTTACACTTATATTTCTCATTGGATGGATGGATGGATGGATGGATGGACGGAAAAGAGAGAGAGAGATAAATAGATAATAGAGCTATATAAGTAGATATAGATAAAGATAGTTATATAGTCAACTTGTTTTCCAAAACTCAGTCTGACAACTGCCCCCCTGTGTACCACCAGTGTGATTCTTTAGAACCTCTGGGGGGAAAAATGGCTATAATTTCTTTCAGCAGTATAATCATGGCTTTGTGTCTGAAAGGCCCATTCACTGCAGGTTGGGAGTGGGGCTGAGGCAGATCTACAGTGTATGAAAAAAGAGATTGTGTAGTCTCCAGGAATTTAATAATGTCCTGCTGACATATGCCTGGATAGTCCAGGAACATTCAGGAAATGAGCATAGAAGGGCATCCAGGAGTGGGAGGGGCCTGAGGACTCAACCAGCTTTGAAGGACTCATTTTGTATCAATTTCTGTCTTCTGAAACAGAAAAGAAGAAAAATGTAGCATGAACTCCAGAAACTGAAGTGCTGAGCCTCTGTGAGGAGTCTCGAAAACCCAGCCATAAACCCAGGACATGGATTCCTCTAGAATTCCATAGAAATTAAGTGTCAGGGATGGGAAGGCATGGTGTCCTTTAAAATGCAACAGAAGTAGGGGGCGCCTGGGTGGTTCAGTCAGTTAAGCATCTGCCTCTGGCTCAGGTCGTGATCCTGGGGTCCTGGGATCAAGCCCTGAGATGGGCTCCCTGCTCAGCGGGGAGTCTGCTTCTCCCTCTCCCTCCACCCCTCTCCCTGGCTCATGTGCATGTGTGCTCTCTTTCTCTCTCAAATAAATAAATGCAATCTTTAAAAATAATAAATAAAATGCAACAAAAGTAAACTGCACCCAGTGAATGGGGGTTGATTTTTGGAGTCACCCGTTCCTCCTTCTGCTGCCTCTGCTGACAACAGGCTCATGAAAAGAATAGCTTCTGTTTGCAAAGCGCATGGTGCCTTGCTCAATAGGTGTTCACTCGATAAAAGTTGATTGAATTAAATTATGTGGAGCTCTGTAGTTCCAAATCACTTCCACACACATTATCTTACTCAATACAAAGCCGTGGGGGAATAAAGACAGTTTTAGTGCCCACAATAATTGTTATTATTCTTGCTTCCCAGTCAAGGAAGCTGAATTCCCGAAGCCGAGTGCCAGAGACCCCCTCCCTGGTAAATGGTAGAGCTAGGATTTAATCCCAGCAGTCTGAATCTATATTTATCAAACAAAACTCTTTTTATTGAACGACACAACCTCGTTCCAAACAAGCAGGAGCAACAGATTAGCAGGCTGCCAGTACGTACTTGAGACTTGGTGGGGCCCTGGGACCAGGGCTGGCTCTTCTCCAGGGGTAAATGGCCATGCCGCAGGAAGGTCACCTGCAAGGGGCAAGAACGGCCATGCAAAAGTCAACATGAATTGGTCTTGGGTGATACACATGACTAAGGAATAAGAGCATCTTAAGGATAAAGCGTTCTCAAAATCTATAGGGAATTGTAGCCAAGAAAGAGGGAGAACTTTATGCAAATTTAACAATACAGCAAGCCTTGTAAACTAGTTCTCCTGCTTCTTTTCCTGCTCGAACCAATGAAATACAATGCCCAGCTTAGTCAGCCTACTGGCACCCCTGTCCCCCACTGAGCCCCAACCTCAAATCCATGTGGTATCAGGTTTGTCTTCTTCCCAGCTGCACGGTCTTACCTTTCTGTGGGTATTTCGGGGCCAGTGCCTTGGTTGGACTCGGGGTCTGTGTGCCATGGGTAGAAGTTCCTGGGATGAAATGAGGGAAGGGTGAGCCTGGGTTTTTTCTTGGGGTGCCCGATGGGGAGAAGAAGCCCACGCCACCAGTCCTGCCCTAGTCAACCATTGGTGGTTATTAAGCCCGGTACCCGGCAGGGCGGTTCCCGGCAGGGCGGTGAGGATGCAGAACAGAGTAAGAGATAGAACCTGCAGTGGAGGCTCGTCCAGGGTAGCATAGGAAATGGGCAAGTCCTGGGGGTAGCTGTGATGCATTGTGTCAGATGCAACTGGAAACCAGCTAATACTAGTATGAAATGACGAAATGCATGGGAGAGGCATGACGTGGCGCAGGCAGGGTGTGAGCGTGGCTGCTCCTGGGTGAAGAAAATGATGCTTTTCACTCATCTGAGTCAGTGTACACACTCACTCCATCCCCACCCTTATAAACTGTCATCTTCATGATAGAGCATGGGCTCATCTCAGCAATTCTTTTGATAACGTTCATAAAGTCCTGGTTTAAGGACCACTTCAGGACATGATCCTTTGCTGTCAGGCTCCTGGTCCCTGGCAAAACCGGCAAAGCAGCCTCCTTATAGGGGCTGAGGGAGAGGGAGATGTGACACGTCGTTTCACTTGTGTGGTGAAGTGGGAGAAAAGGGGTGAGGCTGACCTGCACGTGAGCAGAGGATGGAGGCTGGGGACAGATGACATCTTCTCTGAGACACAAGAAATATGGCGGTTAGCGAGGAGAACGGACTTCCAGGCAGAGCAAAGAGCATAAGCAAAGCCCCAGACAAATGAACGGCAGGTGTTTGCTGTGGCTGGATGGTGGGACTCTTGGGGTTGACGTGGAGGGGTGAGGTGGAGGAGGAAGCCAGCTGCTTGTTATTTATGCTCCCCTGCTAGGGCCGTGCATGTGGCAGCGTCACATTAGACCCCGCTTCTGCTCCAAGCGGACCACTGCATTCGCACCCGAGCTGGGCAACATCACACATGTACAGACAACTATGGCCAGCATCCCTCCGCAGGGCAATCTTGCCATTTTCTTCGGGGTGGAGGGGATCGACATCTTTTTTGGATTCCTCTTCGGGCACAGGACTTAAGCCCCCTGTACACAGAAGGTGTCAGCTGATGCTTGCTACCTGGGTGTGTTTCAATGTCGTTCTAGAAACTGAGCAGCTTTAACCACAGCCCAAACACAGAGTTTACTTGTCTGTGGTTGCTATTTACAGTTTAACTAAATGACTGCGTAATGACAGATGCTTCGAGCGGAAAGGGACCTAGGGCAAAAGCAGACACATGCTCTCCTCTGGTAGTGTCCTGTTTTGCCACTGCCCTTGCGAAGTGTGTCTCTGGGAGCTGGCCACCATGCTGCGCTGTGGGCACAGGGGGACGCGTTAGTAGGCGTTGCCATGGACTGAGTGTTTCCCAGGTGCTAGGTGCGGAGCTGAACACCTTATCGAAGCCACCTGATTCAATCCTCACAGCCACTCTGAGAGTAGGTATCACCTCCCCTGTTTTTGAAGATGAAAAAGCCAGGACTCGGAGAGATCAAGAGAACTGTCTGGAAAACAGTATGGAGGTTCCTCAAAAAGTTGAAAATAGAGCTACCATATGAACCAGCAATTGCTCTGCTGGGTATTTACCCCAAAGACACAAATGTAGGGATCCGAAGGGGTACGTGCACCCCGATGTTTATAGCAGCAATGTCCACAATAGCCAAACTGTGGAAAGAGCCGAGATGTCCATCGACAGATGAATGGATGAAGAAGAAGTGGTATATATATATACAATGGAATATTATGCAGCCATCAAAAGGAATGAGAGCTTGCCATTTGCAATGACGTGGATGGAACTGGAGGGTGTTATGCTGAGCGAAATAAGTCAATCAGAGAAAGACATGTATCATATGACCTCACTGATATGAGGAATTCTTAATCTCAGGAAACAAACTGAGGTTTGCTGGAGTGGTAGGGGGTGGGAGGGATGGGGTGGCTGGGTGATAGACATTGGGGAGGGTATGTGCTACGGTGAGCGCTGTGAATTGTGTAAGACTGTTGAATCACAGACCTGTTTCTCTGAAACAAATAATACATTATATGTTAAAAAAGAAGAAGAAGAAGAAGAAGAAGAGGATAGCATGAGGGGAAGAATGAAGGGGTGGGGAAATCGGAAGGGGAGATGAACCATGAGAGACTATGGACTCTGAGAAACAAACTGAGGGTTCTAGAGGGAAGGGGGTTGGGGGGTTAGCCTGGTGATGGGCATTAAAGAGGGCACGTCCTGCATGGGGCACTGGGTGTTATGCACAAATAATGAATCATGGAACCCTACATCAAAAACTAATGATGTGATGTATGGTGATTAACATATAATAGAAAACAAAACAAAACAAACAAAAAAATAAAAAACTGGGTTTTGAAAAAGTAAAAAAAAAGAGAGAGAGAGAGAGAGAGAGAGCGAGAACTGCCTAAGGACAGACAGCATCGGTGAGTCAGGATTTCAACCCTGCTGTGTCTGGAAGAAAGACCACAGCGCATAGCCTCAGGGCTGTGCTGTCTGCTGAGGTCCTGTTAGCCAAACCCAAATCTGTTAGCTCCTATTTTTCCTATGCAATCATGTGAGGTCGTTCTCTGATTACAGCTGTCAAAATTTCATTCCCAGATCTGTTGGTGCAATTGATTTTGAGCCTAAAGTTAAGACTTTGCATTTATACCCTCTGTTTCTTAAGAAATTTAGGTGGTTCAGCAAACATTTCCTGAATGCCTGCTATGTTTCATGGAACAGGAGACTAAAGACTCAGGCCCTTGAGGAGAGCATGGCCCAGAGGGAGGAAGGTCAAGTTAATGGACAATAAGTAGTCTTATGATCTACCAACTCTGGTGAGCTTGGAAGAAGGGCCTCCAGAGGCAGGTACCAGAGGAAGTGATTTTAAAAACAAATGCAATAAAACTTTTTTGTTTGATTATATGGGTAGAAAGTTCATGACAGTGGAGTGAAGAAACATAAAATCATATCTACTTCCCAGATGTAGTCAAGGTTAATATGTTGTGAACTTCTGGGCGCCTGGGTGGCTCAGATGGTTAGGCATCTGCCTTCGGCTCAGGTCATGATCCCAGGGTCCTGGGATCGAGTCCCACATCGGGCTCCCTGCTCCTTGGGAGCCTGCTTCTCCCTCTGCTTCTCTGTCTCTCTCTCTCCGTCTCTCATGAATAAATAAATAAAATCTTAAAAAAAAATATGTTGTGAACTTCTTTTCAGTCTTACCTCGTTTTACTTTCTATTTTCTGTGTATGTTTATTACACACACGTAAATACACATAGAAACATAGAATTGGGATCACATTTGACTATTTTTTCCTTGCTTTTTATAACTCAGGCTTTCCTGATAGTACATGATTACATATTAATGTACGCATCATTTTTGTATGTAATTAACAAGTATGCTACATTACATTGTATATACGTCGTGTATATGTAACTAATGTAATAACATTAATACGTACTAATACTACACCAAAAAGGCAGTCTGGAGGAAACAGTATTGGCTCCTAGTGGTCACTTGTTTCATGGACAGTGAAAAAGAGAAAAGAAGAAATTGGAAATTTCTCGGGCGCCTGGGTGACTCAGTCAGTTAAGCATCTGCCTTCAGCTCAGGTCCCAATTCCAGGGTCCTGGGATCCAGCCCCGCATCAGACTCCATCAGACTCCATACTCAGTGGGGAGCCTGCTTCTCCCTCTGCCCTCCCCCTCCTCAGGCTCTCTCTCTCTTGTCTCTCTCTAAAAAGTAAATAAAATCTTTAAAAAATATATTAAAAAAAAGAAATCAGAAATTTCTAAATTGGGCACAAAAAAGAGAATGGGTGTGGAAGATTCCTGCAAAGAGGGAGTTTTCATTCATTCATTCATTCATTCATTCAAGGTGGGAAGAAAAGGGTTGGTGTAAAGAAAAGGAAGAGAGAGTTCACTTTATGATTATTAATTATGATGCCAACTTAGGTTTTATTACTTTTCTGTGCATTGTATTTCAAAAATTTAGAAAATGTTTTAAAGACAGTGCTAAATTTAGTTTAGAAATGGGGGAGGTGGGAGCGAGCAACCTCTCTTACCTGAGGTTGGGTGGCCCTGGGAGGAGCTACTGCGTGTGACCGCTGTCCTAGCTGGAGGCCTGGACAGGCTCCTCGTGGCGGTGGCCTCTGAAGGAGACGATGGTGTGGAAGACAGTGTTTCCCAGGGAGGCCCTGCAGGTGCCCAGGGCATGGGTAGTGTGGGAGTCCACGCCTGACTGCCGGTCGCAGCCCACGGGGTCCGGGCTACCCTCCTGGTAGCTGCACATGGGACAGTAACAGGCCACTTACATTCTTGACCGTTTTGATTCGGATATAAAATTACCAAAACACTGAAATGTTATCAAAGGGCAAATGCAGTGTTTACGCATAAAACAGGTAACTCAGGGACCTAAGCTCTACCTTGAACTGGAATGAATGGACCAAAGTGACCTTTATTTTCCTAACTACTAATTTTAAAAAAGAAACCTCCAAATTCCTTGGACATCCAAACAGCGGGGTCTCTCAAAGTTCAGAGCACATTTCTCATTGCATGACCCAGTGAAAAGGTTACGGGGTTTGAGGTGAGGAGACCGGGGTGGGGGGGGACCTGCTCCCGCCTCCCCTCATGTTGTGACTTTAGGGGCAAGTGACTTCACTTTTTTTAGCTTTATCATTAAAATGGGGATGATCATAATGCTAACAACAATAATACAATGTCACAGCGTTGTGACAAAGACCAATCTTCCCTCACTGGTCTTTCAAACGATTCTATAGGTTCTCTCATTCATTTCCATGGTAGGCATGAAAATAAATTTTTTTCAAGTTTTTAAAACTAACCCCCTTGGAAAATTTTAAATCTGTAAGTTAAGTTGGGAATGATTGCCATCTTTAAAATATTCAAATTTCTCATCCAGAATGTGGCGTATCACTTTATTTATTTAAATATGCCTTTATTACTCTCACTAAAGTTTTATTGTTTTTCTTATATAAAACCCAGCATTTTTCCTTCTAGGCTTATAGCTAAGTATTCTATGATTTTTCTTGCTACTAACAAGCACATCTTTTTTTTTTTTTTTTCATATTATTCTGGGAAGCTTTCTAATTATGTGGAAGTATCACGATACCGGCTAGTGTACTAACGACTTTCTGGTTAGTGACGTTGATTGCTTTTCCTCATTCTTGTTTTCCTGCCTGCCTGACTCCCATCAGTTCTCACCTCCTCCAGGAAGCCCCCTTGCTGGGCTCTCCAGGACAAGAGCTCTTTGTAGGCTAGACTGTAACTATCAGTTGACTTGCCTGTGTCTCCCTCCCTGGTCTTCACACTCAGGAATGAAAGGGAACGTTGAGGGAGCTGTGCTTTTAGCAGCTAGTCTGGAGTCTGGTATTAAATACATGTCTTGACAAGTGAATAAATAAGTGAATGAATGAATGAATGAATTCTATGACTCTCGCCCCTTGTCATAACTCACTGAGACAGTATTGGCTTTTAATGAAAGCGTTGTCTCCATTGTGTCTTTTTTCCAAAGAGCATGAGCATGTCTTTTCATCTTCTGTGACAGCACTACTGATGGTGTCCACGAAGATGGTGGGGAGGGAGGAACTTGCTGGCTGACCCACCACGTGTGGCGGTTTTCCATGCTGGCTTCAAGTCATTAACATACTCTTGGCATCATTACCCAGCCAACTACAAATTCACCTAACCCTGCCATAAAATGTTGACCTCATTCCGCCACATAGTGTTCATTTCAGGAGAGACATTGCTAAATGCTTTGCTGAAATAAAAATACATCATGGTACAGTACACTTCACTTATGTAAGACATTCTTATTGGGCGGTGCTGGGCGAAGGGAATCAGGGAGGTTTCTGTACTATTTCATGCCATGTCTTGTGAGTCTTAAACTATTTCAAAATAAAAAAGTCGTACAAATAAACGTTGGCAGGACCTTATGCCAATGATGCTCACTGCCTTTGTCTGTAACGAACTCACCCTGGCTCATGTCAATCTCTTATTTCAGGGGCGCTGAAGAAGAAAGGGGTCAGTGGAGAAGGGATGAAGGAAGGATTTCACGTATTTATGTGAGCCTAGGGGGAACAGGACAGGAGGGGAAGGGCGAGAAAGCTTCCTACCCAAGGCTGGGAGGGTGCGGGGGGCACTGCCCTGCGTGGCCATGGCCGTGGCCCTGGCGCGGAGCTCCAGAAGCCTGTCTGTGCTCACGGCCTGTTGTCCATCTGCAGGGGACGTTGCCTCTGTCCAGGGAGAGGTTCTAGGAGCAGGTGCCCTGGTGCTCTGAGCTCCGTGCAGGCGGCTTGTCCTCTGTAGTGTCTGCTGGCTCGTGGGTGTAAGCTTTGAAGTCACGGCCGTGCCCCTGGGAGCTGTACATTCAGGGAGACGGTCAACGGCAGCTTTTATATGCTTGACACTTTGAGCACAAAACTGTCAAGCCACTGAAAGATTGTTGGACAGCAAACGTACTGAACGCAGAGATTCAAATCTTACTTGGAACAATACCATATGTCACCAAAGAGGAGCGTTTCTTTTGGAATGGCAAAGGAAGCTCAAATATCAATTTCCAGAAATACTGTGCAGAGAAGCACTGTGAACAGAATGCAAAGCTGTCAGACCGCAAAGTATCAGACATTCGACATGTTTCCTGACAGAAACCGAATCCGTCCGAGTCCTTCGCCCACCTCACAGCCCTCAGCCCTTTGATGGCACTTTTTCGTAGAAGGGGGACAGGGTTTGCTCCATGTGTCCTGTGTGTGCGGCTAGAGACCAGAGGCAGAATTTGGGGGCATCAGAAGCTGCTGGGCAGAAGCTGCTTGAAAGACGGGTTCCCACCGAGAGAGCAGGAAGGCTCAGTTTGGAGGGAGATCTAGCCAGTGCCCTTGGATGCTCCATGAAGACAGAGAGGAAGGGGCTCGAGTGTTCATTTGAGTTTCTAACTCCCTTTGGGCAGCCTTTAGTGCTGGGCGCTGCATGTTAGGATGACAGGCTCCCAGGAGCCCATGGGTCCCTTCTTCTGGGTTAACTAAGGCCGGCCTGCAGACTGGTGGACTCCAGCTCCCCCTTGCCCCTTTGGCAGGTCACTGTGCAGGGCACATCCTGTACAACAGTAAGTGGTGGTCTTGCAGGCTCATCTCTTCTCTCCTGCTTCACTTCTGGGATCAGTAATACCCACACGCACCACAGGCCTGGTGCTTGTTTCCAGATCAATTGGACATAGGGCTAAGTGCCTCCCAATCAAACCATCACTCAGCCAGGTGACTGGCTATCAAACACATCAACCTTACAAATATGTGTCCACTTGTAAACATGTTCTTTCTTCCCAAGCATTTGTACTTCATAAAGGAGCACAAATGGGAGCTACAGTTGAGACTGGTCTGAGAAGGTCATGGGAGGACTCTCTAAAGAATTGAAACTGACTCAATCCTCGGATCTGTCCTTAGAATCAAGTAGGTGAAGGGAACCCACCAAATGCCCATTTCATCTCCTTATCAAGAAGCCTCATTCGACGCAAGTTGAGGTTCCTTCCTCAGCATAACTAAGATAAACAAACATAACTGCAATAAACGCAAATCAAGGCAGCCCACTGAAGTGGAACTGGAGCTTTATTGTAAATTTCATCTTACTCCAAGAAACACTGATGAAGAACCTACTATGCACATGGTACCATGTAGACAACGGGGGAAGCAGATTGTGGGGCTGAAGGAGTTTCGGTGTCTGCCTTCAAAGACCATTCAGTGAGGAGATACATGGCAAGTCACGTGTGTTCCAACCTGGAGTAACACCGAGTCCAAATGATGGACGAGTGTCGTGTTATAGAGTGGTAGAAGACAGAAGACATATTTTGATTGGGGGATTTTTAGGAAAGAGGAGGCAGCCGCTGAGCTGGTGAGTGACAGACAAACTGGGGCTCTGAAATATGGAAAAGTAGGGAAGAAGTTCTAGGCGAGCAAAGTGGCACGGGCATACAGAGAGATGCCATCTGCAAGAAGAGGCAGGAGCTTCAATGTCATTTGAGCAGAAGATTCAAGGGAAGAGAGCAGATGAGGTTGGGCATGCTGACAGAGCAATGTATACTCCAGGCTAAAGGCTTTGGACCCTCTGCTCCTGTAGTGAGGAGACAAAACCCAATTGTATTTTAAGACTATTGCTCCTACAGCAATGGATTGATATTTTAAAGACATATGAAACTGGGTCAAGGAAGACTAGTTCAGAGGCTATCTCGGGTCAAAAATAGATGACAAGGACTGGAACTAAAGTTAATCACAGCAGCAGCAGATCATCTTGGAGGACCAGCCAGATTCTAGAAACTTAATTCAGCTAAAACTGACAGTTAAGTGTAGGGGCGAAAGTGGGCTCAAAGGTGGTTCTAAAAATGCCACTCGTGCCAGGGAAAAGGCAAGCAGATGGGTAGGAGTGTGTGCGGAGGGGTAAAGGATGGTTGGGTAGGGGCTGGGTATTATAGGGTGACAATGTCTACAACAGGGTCACTAATTCAATTACCTACAAAAGCCAGGTAGTTAATATGAGAAAAAAGTGCCAGGAGATAGGGAGCAGAGAGGGCTATGGAAAAGAGGAGGGGGGTGTCTCTCCTAGTGGGAGGGATGACGACAGTGCCTACTCAACGCCAGTTGAGTTACCAGATCTTTGCTTGTAAGAGAATCCAGAGATTAATTTTCTCTAATGGTGAAATCCTTTGATTTTAACACAGGGTAGCTAAATAAAACACCTGAGGGCAGCATTCGGTCTTCAGTTTGCTAGCTGGGAGCCTGGGTTGGAGACTATAGTAGGAGTGTGAGGAGTTTACACTCACCCAGAACACCAGACATGCTGCTGGTGAATGTGTAGTTGATGACAGGAGATTTCTCCGCCATCTCCCAGAAGTCAGAAAGATTCCTTCCTGCAAAAACCACACAAACGGGCTCGAATCTTGGGCTCACCTGCTAGAGGGTTCTGTTTAATTCTCAGCTCAGAGAGCTTGTCAAAGAATGGCTGACGATTCACCTGACTTTCCTGTCATCACACAGATGAAGATGCAGTCGGATTCGTTCGTTTGACTCACTGTAAGACAAACCAGTACACAAAACTGAGCAATGCGTGTGAAGCTGTAGGTCTTTGGTTGAAATGAAAATCAAGCTAGAAATCCCTAGCTCAGGATGTTACAGGAAAATAAGGCCAACTCCTTCCTTTTAAGGCAGCCCTGATTTTCTGGGGGTTTTTTGGGGGGCGGGTGGCGAGGGATACAGTATAATGTAATGGCGAAGGGCACAGCCTCTGGGGTCAGCTGCCAGTATTACAACATCAGCTCTGCCATTTACCAGCTATGTGGCTATGAGTGAACTGCTTGATGTCTCTAGGACTCAGTCTACCCATCTTTAAAGTGGCGAACATTCGAATTCCACAGTCCCTCATTTGAGATTTCCAAATCCTGAAATCACTGTAAGATGGAAGGTTTTGTGTGACTTTGGTACCAAAACTTATTTGGTGGCAAACCTGACTTGAGAGATATGAGGCTATTGACCGTCTTTATCTGTTTTGTTTAGTGTAAAGGGCCATGTTGCTAAATGAATGTGAGTGTGTTTGATTACGGTATGCTGCCCTGGATGCTGCTGGTTATGTTTTATCATGTATGGTATAGATGCCCTGTTAGACCTGCAAAAGTCTGAAAATGAATGAATTTCTAAGTGTACTTGTCCCTTAAGATGCTGCCCAAAGCGGGGTTAAGCCTCCGACTCTTGGTTTTGGCTCACGTCATGATCTCAGGGTCATGAGATCGAGCTCCACATCCAGCTCTATGTTGAGCATGGAGCATACTTGAGATTCTCTCTCTCCCTCTCCTTCTGTCTCTCCCCTTCTGCTTGCACCATGCTTTCCCCCTCCCCCACAAAAAAATTAAAAAAAAACACGCTGCCAAGAGCAATGTGGACATTTGCTTGCACGTCCTTCAAAAGATGGTTATGATGACCCAATGAGATAATGTGTATGGTGCCTGGAAGATAGAAGAACTCAGTAAATAATCATAATAATAATAATTATCACTATGAATATGGTCCTGTCATTATATATATTAGCATAGTGAGCAAAAGCATGGACTTTAGAATCAGATCACCTGGGTTAGAATGCCATTTCTGCAGAATAACCTTGGGCAAGTTACTTGACCTCTCTGTGCCATGGTTTCCTTACCTGTAACATGGGGATAAATATGTAATTACTCCACAAGGTTATAGTGAGGATCCAATGGGGGATTACATGGACAGCCCCTGGAAGAGTCCCTGGCAGCTGATGGTATCTACTACTATTTCTCTTTCGCCCTTCCCTGTTTCTAATACAGTAGTTGCTCCATGGTACAACGCACTGGCCTTCTGATGAGGTCATGTGTGGGCAATTGACTAGATCTGTGCTTTGCAAAGCGGGTCACTGGGGGAATGCAACTTGCTTGGGGTTATATGAAGCCACCCTGTGAATGAGGCAGATCTTTCTCAACAGTGTGTCCGACATGGGCTTGGGCTGCATATAGATCTGATAGTAAATTCTGAACTGACCATGAGCAAAATAGGCAACCTCTCCAAATTTCAGTTTCTCATCTTTAAAATGGGAGTAGAGCTATCTAGAAGAAGCTGTTTTCTTGATTCTGCCTAGTTTCCCCTAATGCTGAGCCTTGGATTCTTCCTCCAACTTTTTAGATACCAGGAATAGCTCTGATTGGAAGATGGTGCCTTCAAATACTAGCGGTTGAAACTGGACAACACGGATTGTCTAAAAAAAAACTTACACAGAGGTTCCTGGCAGACTGCCTGTGGCAAGGCTTGGGGTGAGGGGGGGGGTCCACTAACTTTGATTATATACCCATGGTGGATGCAAATTCACTTTGATTATATTTTGATTACATTTTGCAAATATTTTGATTTTGATTACATTTTGCAAATTTGCCAAATCTCCAATTTCCCACGCATTTTCAAGATGAACACACCTGAGAGGATGGAAGTTGACTTAAAAATCTCTGTGAGGTAGCTGGTAGAATTTCCAATGACGTCCACCAGTAGGGCTGTGAAATCTGCAAGAAGAATTGAGGAGATTTAAATTTCTGATCCAGAAACTTGAGGGAAAAACGTATTGTGTATTTGGACTTTTCAGAGTAGATTTCATACGTTTAATTTCATTCAGTGTGTTGAGGAATGTTAATGATCATACAGGGAACTATTACTAATTATAAAGATGTCTTATTTCCAGGCAGGGAGAAAACTTCTGGATCCACCATCATAGTCTCCTTCCTCCTGCCATTGCCCTCTCCCTCCAAATCCCTCTGTGCCAACTCCAGATGGTTGTGAAAAGCCACATTACTGAATAATGGTTTTTCTCATTTGTTGTCCCCTGTTATCTCCTCTAATTGCTTTAGAATACCAAGTCCATCTGACAGGAAGCAGCCTCACAGTTATGCAACCTGCATTTACATAGTTTTGGATTTTCAAAATGTGATGTCAACCTTAGTGGCGGGTTATAAAGAGACTAGAACCCTGCACAAAACAGAACCAGGAACCCCTGCTCTTGTCTCCCTTGTTAGGAAGGCTAATGGGAGGAGATTGGGAGAATTTCACATTTCAGGCTGTCAGATCTTTGTGAACTTTCTCTCTGAACAGAGTTTGAATAAGGGCCATTGCCTGACATGGTGGGCGCCATCAACCAATGAAAGCTCCCAATGTACCTCCAGGCAAAGAGCTGCTGCCTCCTCTGCTGTTCATTCATGGTTTTCCAGGATCAAACAGGTTTTTGGCTTACAGAACAAGGATATGAATTCTAGGAGCCCCAAACAGTAAGAAGAAGCTTCTGGTGTCATCTGGATAATTTCCTTTTGTGCTTTGTAAGAACACTTCTTTTACTCAA
Organism: Zalophus californianus; assembly: GCF_009762305.2. Lineage (NCBI taxonomy): Eukaryota > Metazoa > Chordata > Mammalia > Carnivora > Otariidae > Zalophus > Zalophus californianus. The sequence continues at coordinate 181,449,948 of NC_045598.1, forward strand.
TGAGATTATGAGCTTGGGTGGGGGGCAAGCTGATTTGAAAATATAGAACACAGAGGACTGAAAATGCAGAGCCCAGAGAGGCAGGAAAATGTCATGGGACAACAAATGGAATGTTCAGCATGTGAGGCCAACAGGAGGTAGACACTACTCTATGTGAACCAGAGCCATGGTGCGATTTTATCATACTGCGTGGACACGTGGTCAGTCTCCAGGAGGAGAGGTGTGGTAGGACACCAGTGCCGATGTGGACACCTGGCCATGCAGAAGTAACATCAACTTGGGTGTCTTCCTTTCCATGTCTATTTAGACCAGTCTGTCCTTGGTCACACTGTGGAAACTGAGGAAGGGTAGCATTTCCTTATTTCTTCCATCTATTTTTTTCCTGCTTCTCAAATGTCTTTTTTGTTCTTTAATTCATTTATCTAATAAACATTCACTGAGTGTTTGCAGGGCACCAGACACCTGCTCGGTACTGAAGGTTTGTGTGAGACACCATCTCTGCCCAGGAGAAGCTGAGATTAGTGGGAGAGAGAGAGACTCGTAAGCAGACCAGTAAACTGTAATCTGCTACTAACACTGCACAGAAGCCAACAGCGTGGCTCTGGAGGCAGGACACAAAGATGGAGTCCAGGTTGTGCCCAAGTTTCTGAGAGATGATGGAACTTTCCCAAGGTCCCAGAGGATGTGGCGGAGCTTGAATTTGAACTGAGGTCTACGTTGCGCCAAAGCTCCCACTCTTCCCAATGTTCCCGCGGCTGCTCAAGCAACGTCTTACTCAACACACTGTGTGAACTCTCCCTTCAGAATGGCTTTTACAATCTCTCTGTGAGGCTTGGAAGAGAACCAGCTCTCATTACCTCAGAGACATTCTTTGTTTTGATGAAAATTTGAATCTAATTTAATAGCAATACCTATAGATGAGTGATTTCTGACTACTTTTATATATACATAGAAAATAGGGGGAAAAGCCTTTTTGCCTATCCAGTTGATAATGATTTAAGAATGTGTCGTAGTATTTGGTGTTCGCAAGGGTGTGGAAAAACATGTGCTCTCAAACATTATTGGTAGAAGTGTAAACTTACGCAAGATGTCTTAGAGGAAATTTTAGCAATTTGAATCACCACAAAATTGTTTCCCTGTCAGACAATTCCATTTCAAGGACTGTATCCTACAGCATAATTAGGCAAGTACTCCAAGTACTCTAAGTACACAGGTATTCATCATAGCATTGTTTATAATTATAACAATGCTGGGGACAAACTAAGGTTCCATCAAGAAGAGACAAATTAAATACATTATGGTACATTCTTTCAATGAATCTTTTAAGATGTACTGATTAGTTTAAAGGTGGATTGTAAGGCTGTATGGAAAAGGTGGTAGATAGGGCTGGCTGTCTCTCAATATCTCTTCTCCCACCGTCCTTTAGTAAGAGAACATGAAATTTTAGTTGGGCATATGGTGGTTTAACATAAAACTACATTTTTGAGCCTGTTTGCAGTTGGGTGCAGCCGTATGACTAAATTCTGGGTGATAAAGTACGAGAAGAAGCCATGTGGAAGGTTTCCAGACTGTGTTTATAGAGTGAGTGGGAGTATCATCAGTTCCTTTCTCCTCTTCCACGTGGCTGGAATGCGGATGAGGTGGCAAATCATCCTGGATTATGAGAACAAGGGCAATGCATTATGGGAGGCAGAACAACAACCTAGAAGGAGCCTGGGCTCCCTAAAGCATCAAATAGAGCAGCCCTGGTCTGTTTACCAAGATGGTCACACACGGAAACTATTACCTTCTACCCTCTGCTAGGCACCTTATTTTGGGGTCCTTTGTCATAATAGCCTGGTTTGTATTCCAATAATATAGAGAATACAGAGTAGGGTGGGTAGATAGATGGGCAGATGGATGGTGTAGGCGGGACGGTAGACAGGTCGGTTAGATAACTAGTTGACAGATGGCTTACGTGGGTAGATTAGAGAGGTGGCTTAAACTGCCTTGGGTGATGTGATTACCTATGGATGTTGGGATTTCAGGTATTTCTGATTTTTTTATTATACTGTCCCTGTTGTATGGCATTTTGACATTGTAATACATTATTTTTTAAGATCAAGAAAAATTAAGCTATTTTCATTCAGAAAAAGAAAAAATATGCAAATACACCCTCACAAGGGGGGTGCTTTAAGTCAGAGTTGAGAATATTCAAGTGAAAATGATCCAGGTCTGAAGAGTACCCACAAAGACATCTTCCCCCAGGGACTGAGCAATGGCAAGATGCTAGCCTGCATATAGCCTCTCAGGGCAATGATCTGAGGGGAGTGGACACCAGCACATTGTGATGTGTCCATTGTAAAACCTCATAAAAAATTGCTGTGGCTTACCGGAGGAGCAGCATGCTATTTTATCAGTGGTAATGATCTATGGATCAATTCTTTTCAAATAATTGTTTCAAGTGTGCAGAAATAAGCTTTGGTTCACCGAGGGGAATTAGAAACTCTTTCCCTGCAGATGTGACTCCACTTTTTACAATCAGGGCAGGGACTCAGTGCCTACACTACACTGGGCCCCCAGCAGGGGCTAATGAGAGGCTGAGGAAGCTGTGGTTATGGACGACATTTGTCCTCCCACGTGTAATTTGTTGATAAGATTTGAAGGGCCAGTTAAACAAGATAATGGCTGTGAGGCACTTGCTGCAGGGCCTGGCACACAGTACTCATTAAACATTACTAACTACTCTCTTTAAAACGTTCACAATATTTGTTCCAGAAATTCCACTTCAAGGAATCTATCCTTTGAGAGTAATCTGGAAAAGGGGAAAAAGCTTTATGCACCAAGATGTCCAATACAGGATTTTTTTTAGGTTAAGAAAAACCTAGAATCCACCCAAAAGTTAACAGTATATGGCTAAGAAAATGCTGACTTTTACAGGTTATGTAGTCACTACAAATGTTTGCAGTTTGTAATATCCTGGAAAATATTTTTAAGGTTGGGTCAAGTGAGAAAAAGACCAGGAGGTTTTTCCACTTTCATGCCTTACTTCTCTTACAATCTATTTTTTTTTTTTTTTTTTTTATGAAAAGCCAAAGAGATCCTCTTAAAATGTAAGTTAGATCATATTACTCTGTGTGGACAATCACCTTGGCTTCCTTCTCATTCAATGTGAAAATCAAAATCCTTGCTGTGGACTATAAACTTCTACTTGATCCTCAACACCCTCCCTGCTTTGCCCACCCCCCCCCAGCTCTGAGCTCATTTCCCATGACCATCTGCCCTGTCTTGCCTGCTCCAGCCATGTTGGCCTCTCTAATCCCTACCCTGCTGCCTGGGCTTTTGTCTGGAACACTCTGTCCCTGGGTACCACAGGGCTGTCTCTCCACTTCCTGCCTCACTAGAGAAGACTTCCCTGACCACCACTGTATACAGCAGCTATGCCTGCCACACTTCCCTCTTCACCCTTCCCGCTGCTTTATTGTTCTCATGGTCATGTTAGTAGCCAACATACCATGCATTTTTTGACTCTCTGTCCCTTCCTATAGAATCTCGCCCAAGAGAGCAGAGTGCGTGTATCCACTTTGCCCAGTGTGGTACCCCCACACCTAGAAGAGAGTCTGGCTAATGGTATGTGATCAATTAAGAACCACTGAATGGGTGGATTAGCGGTGAGATATTAACTTCCAGTTTTACTTTTCAGGATTTTCTAAATAGAAGGAACATCAAACAATTTTAATTTTTAACTATAAGAGTAATATAAGAGTATCCTAGCATTGAAAGAAAGATCCAGGGATACCTTCGTGTACTGCAAAGCACGCATCATGATCTTCTTTCAGAGGTAAACACCTACACGTGTCCAGAGATGTATCACTTCACCAATGACAGTGTATTCTACACATTATTTTGTAACTCTGCTTTTCTCATTAAAAATGGCATGGAAATGTTTCCAGACATGGGCCAAATCTGGCCACATCCATTCATTTATGCATGGCCTATGGCTGTTTCCCAAAGTGTAGACTATTTAACCATTTTCCTAATGATGGGTATTTACCTAGTTCTCAGAGTTTTCTGTTAAAATAACGCTGCATGAACATTTTGTTCTTGCCCCTTTGTTCAGATGTAACTATTTCTCTAGGATATAAACCAAGGAAAGAAGTTTCTGTGACAGTGAATGTATACACAGCTAAGCATAATAGATACCAGTGTCTTTTCTTATTTCACTCTAAGGAGAAAAAAAATCGAGTCAAACTTATCCGAAAGGGGACAAGCAAAATCAGGAAGGCCGCAAGCCTGGCAGGTAGCTCCACCTACCTGATAAGTCATTGGTCCTGTTGTTCAGGCAGTAGCAGTACCGGGTGGGAAATCTGGTGGCGTCCACAGTCTTCAGGTTGGAAACTGTGAAGAGACACGACCCACAGGGCGGTCGTGACACTGAGCCTGGCCCTGCCGGCCCATCCCTCATCATCATCACCAACAAGAAGAGCCCGGCAGCACTTACTATTGTAAATGGTCACAGAAAACTTGTGGAAGGCAAAGGAGCTGTAGGAAGTGATGCTCAGCAAGGAGAAGAACTTGGTATCTGCCAAGGATATTAAAATAAAAGAAGCCGTCAGACAAATGCCTCCTGACAATCATAATACCATCAATTAGTAAACAGATAATAGAAATTAAAAATACAATGAACAGATGATAAAAGTAAATAACAAAAATAAATAATAAAATAACACACATTGGAAATAATACATAAAATCACATAAAAGCAAGCCAAAAACTGCATACGAACATGTAACTTGACTCTATTTCCTGATCTGTCCCCAAGCCCTGACAATTCTCCCACAGTGTACTTGTGATCAGAAATGCCTGCACATAGGTCATGTCTGGGATGCAGCTTGCTCTCCAGATGCTGATGAGCCTCTAACTTCTTTTGGATATTTTCAGTCTCATCAGGTGTCAGGCAGGACACCGCATTCTCCATCTGAACATGGAGAAGCTGGGGCGCAGAGGCGTGCCCTGTCTTGCCCAAGTTGCAGAAGTGAAGCAGGTACAAAGCAGAAGTGGGCCTGGATTGTGCTTTTTACAAACTGAGGGTTGCTGGAGGGGAGGTGAGGGGGGGATGGAGTAACTGGGTGATGGGCATTAAGGAGGGCACGTGATATGATGAGCACTGGGTGTTATACACAACTGATAATTTATTGAACATTACACCTGAAACTAATGATGTACTATAAGTTGGCTAGTTGAATTTAAATTAAAAAAAAAAAAGGTACCTTTTAAAGCTCTATTCAGCATTCCGTTCACCAGCTCTGTCAGGTTCAGGGCGGACAGATCGACCGACCTTGCAGGCAGCTCTGGAAGAGATTCGCAGATAATGTCACTGGCAGGCTTTTCGCACAACGGAAGTTCCCTGTTTCTGACTTTCAGGCAGACTTGCTTCCTCTTTGGACGTTTACTGAACTCATACCCACAGCTGGGCACAAGGGATTCAAAGATAAAAGGCAGTGCCCCCTCTCAGGAGGTGACAGCCGATGGCATACATCATGAAAAGTTAGATAAGAGAAGTCCACGTGAAGGACAGGAACACTTACTCTGTGAATAATTTATCTCTGCATTTGGAGACAGTAGGGATGGGTGGGAAATGCTCACGTACAATGGGAAGCCCAAGGAAATGGCACGAGTTCTCCACAGCACTGCATGTGGAAATGACTACATTATCTAACAGACAATGCCCTCACTGGGCACTGGCATCCCTAGGAAAAAGTTTTTTTAAAATTCTGCAATTCTGATGCTTGGGCTCCATTCTCACAGATTCAGGCTGAATCCGTCTGCGATGTGGCCCAGACATCCCCACCAAAATCAACCAACCAGTTGGTCCCTCTCCCAGCTGAGTGGAGAGACCCTGCTACGTTAAAATCCCCCCCCATCTCCTAGCGATTCCCTGAGCATCCAGCACAGCAGTTGACAAGGTAAAAATAGTGGTTAATGTTCCTCTTTATATTTTTACTAACATGGTCTTTGTCAACGCTTACTTAATGCTCAGAGAGTTCTGTGGATCACACAATCTGAAGACTGGGGAGATGCTACACCGGGTTGTGGGGACTGAGAGTGGGGAGCTGGAGAAGTGGGGGAGCTCCTTTGGCAGCTGGGGCCGCCCACAGAGCCCTAGAGGAGGCGGGGACTCACCTGTGGTATCCAGAAAAGCCACTCCTTTTTCCTTCCTCTCTTCTCCAAGGCCAGGAGCTGGGGAGAGAAAAGGCTTCAGGGGAGACACAGGAACCTGCAACCCCAGCCTCAAGTTGCTGGAGGGGGTCTTTACGAAGTGGCCTTGTGCTAGTGAAGGTCAGAATCACCGGGCCTATGAAAAGGAAGACTCCTCTCCTGACACTGTAGTCTCCTTGGACCGACCTTGGCCTAGAAATCGACATTTTTTTTTTTTTAAGATTTTATTTATTTATTTGACAGAGAGAGACACAGCGAGAGAGGGAACACAAGCAGGGGGAGCGGGAGAGGGAGAAGCAGGCTTCCCGCCGAGAAGGGAGCCCGATGCGGGGCTCGATCCCAGGACCCTGGGACCATGCCCTGAGCCGAAGGCAGATGCTTAATGACTGAGCCACCCAGGCGCCCCTAGAAATCGACATTTTAATAAACAGGCAGGTTTAGATCACCAGGCAGGGTGTCTAATCTATCCCATCCCTTTACTGGATCAGGAAACCGAGACTCAGAGTGGACAAGAAACTTGCCTGAACAACAGAGCCCAGAACCTGCTTCCTAAAAGCTGCAGAGCAGTGGCCTTTCAGAAATAGCAGGTCACCTGCTTCTTCAGTGGGGTTCGTGCTATCGATGAAAACGTCATGGGAAATCTTGAAATGCCTAAAGCATACATTCCGTCTTTATTCATTCAACAAACACTCACTGAGGGCCGAGCAATCATGCTGGGTGTTGGGTCTAAAGAGGTCGAAGGAAAGGGGCAAGTCTCCACCTCTGTGCGGCTTACGGTCTGTGCCTCAGGTGGGGGACTCGCATGTGTAGCTGCACATGAGGAGTGGCAGACGGGGCAGGGCAGGATGCTTGAGCTCCTCTGTCAGGGCGCCCGGCCTGGTCTGGGGGGGAGGGGAGGGCCTCCCAGCGGAGGTGACAGAAAGCTCAGCTGTTTTGGACTAGGTGGCATTATGAGCACGCTGCATTTGTTGCTATTCTTGTTGCCATGGTTCTGTTTCCTGTTACATTCCAGGGGACCAGGTGTCCATTTGACAGATGGAAAAACCAAGGTAGAGACAGGTCGAAAAATGTGTCCCAGAGTTCCGGGGCAAGTCAGGAGTCAAGGCTGGCCTAGTTACCTGTCACACGGAGGACAGGAGCCTCTTTTTCCTTTTGAACGTCTCTGTTTCCAGACACTGAAATAAAAGTTCTCAGGAATGAAATAGGATCGTGAAAGCACAGCCTCACAATTTGTAACATCCTTCCAAGTTACCTTGTCCAGCATTCCCTTAGAAGGGTGAGGAAATTAAGGCCCAGGAAAGCGAAGTGATGTACTTACACCCTGTATCTAGCTGGTGGCCCTGTTTCCCCTCCCCGGAGTCCCTGGTAACCACCTTTCTACTCTCTGCTTCTAAGAGTTTGACTATTTTGGCTATTTCCTAGAAGTGGTGTCATGTAGTATTCATCCTTCTGCGGCTGGCTTGTTGCACTTAGCTTAATGTCCTCCAGCTCCATCCATGCCTTGTGTATGGCAAGATTATCTTCCTTTTTTTTTTTTTAAAGATTTTATTTATTTATTTTGTCAGAGAGAGAGAGAGAGAGAGAGGGCACAAGCAGGGGGAGAAGCAAGCAGAGGGAGAAGCAGGCTCCCCGCCGAGCAGGGAGCCTGATGCAGGACTCAATCCCAGGACCCTGAGATCATGACCTGAGCTGAAGGCAGACACTTAATCCACTGAGCCACCCAGGCGCCCCGATTATCTTCCTTTTTAAGGCTGAATGGTATTTCATAATATGTACATACCACATTTTCTTTATCCATTCATCTGTGGATGGATGTTTAGGGTGTTCCCGGCTTTTCAAGCAGCTTGTGGAACCTCGACCCAGTTAAATTCTGTCTGCTTAAGCCAGTTTGACCTTTCAGTAAGTATACTTCTTGATTAAATACTGGAGCCTTGGGGTCAGAGGTAGGTGGGGTCTGTGGTTCTCCTTCCTGACACATGGCTACTGGAGGAGGTGGGTTATGTGACCACAACAGGAACTCTGAGACAGACGTTTGCGATCAGGCAGCCCCAAAGCTGGCATCCAGCCTGCTCTTCCATCTCGTGCTCTGAATGGCCCTCCACCTGAACGGTCTACATGATGCATCCCCAAGGGACATTTGTGGCGGACACCGATTTTGCCTGTGACCTGGCCAGGAAGGAGCGACCTCCGTGCCGGTGAGGGATCGGGGTCATGTGGGCTCCTGAGCTCCAGGCCACGGGGGTGCTCTAGGCTACGAGGCTTGCAGGATTCCTGCACCTGTGAAACCAGGTTGGTGGGCCCTGTGCAATCTTCCTCACCAAGAACTATCTTTGGACACCGCTCCTTCCACCAAGGAAACATCATTTCCACCAGAGATTTTTATAATTGCCAACCTGTGGGTGGATTTTGCTAACTATATTTGAAGTGTGAACTGAACAGCCCTGAAGCAGAAATTTCTGAATGGGATGCCATACAGAAGCAGTTTTCAAATAAATTGCCAGACGGAGAATATAAAACTGTTGGTCTCTTTTTGTATAAAAAGACCACCATAGTGGTATCTTTAAGATAGAAGGTGTTGCTACTTTTCATACTTTTTCATGCTTACTATTTTAATCACCTTTCATCCTTTATGGTTACCTGTGGAACAGAAATTTTTCCCATTTAAAGAGGAGGAAAAAGGCTCAAATAGGGGAAATATTGATTGAATATTGATTGAAAATTACGCTGCTTAGAGACGCCTGGGTGGCTCAGTCAGTTAAGTGTCTGCCTTCCTCTCGGTTCGTGATCCTGGGGTCCTGAGATCCAGTCCCAGATCGGTCTTCTTGCTCTGCGGGGAGCCTGCTTCTCCCTCTGCCTTTGCCTCTCTCTCTCATGAATAGATAAATAAAATCTATTTTTTTAAAAAAGAAAATTACACTGCTTATACACAAGAAATTGGTACAACTGTTGTCCTCTGGGGAAGGGAAGAGGTTGGCTGGGGACCATTTTAACCTTATACACATTTGTACCTTTTGCATTTTGAATCGCATGAGTGTACTAATTAAAAATAAATAAAAATTAGGGGTGCCCGGGTGGCTCAGTCGGTTGAGCATACAACTCCTGATTTCAGCTCAGGTCATGATCTTGCGGGTGTGAGATCGAACCCTGTGTTGGGCTTCAAGTCGGGCTCTGTGCTGGTCTTGGAGCCTGCTAAAGATTCTCTTTCTCTCTCCCTCCGCTCTCCCCACTGCTCGTGCTCTCATGTGCTCCCTCTATTAAAAAATATTTAAAAATGAAGGGTAATCTCCCCAACCCACCCCCCATTATCCTGCTTGTTTACCAACAAGTTAGGAAAAGCAACCAGGCCCCTGCCTCCTATGTGTTCCTTATGTTACCATGCATTCACTGTCTTGCTGTATAGCCAATTTCATAACATCAAAAAGTAAAAAGAAAAGACAAAGAAAGATGAAATTATTGCAAAGGTGATGATATAGCACATGACAATACCACCCATTATGAAATCTTCCATGGTTCATAGAATATCATGATCTTTGTGGATTTAATAAGATCGTGGGAATCCAGGTGTGCCATGAACCATAAAGCAAGAGCAACTCCCAGGAACTATTCCTATGACAGAGCTTGAGGCAACATTAACAGAAGGAAGGGAAAAATGAAGGGGGGGAAATCGGAGGGAGAAATGAACCATGAGAGACTATGGACTCTGAGAAACAAACTGAGGGTTTTAGAGGGGAGGGTGGTGGGGGGATGGGTTAGCCCAGTGATGGGTATTAAGGAGAGCACTATTGAATGGAGCACTGGGTGTTATACGAAAACAATGAATCATGGATCACTACATCAAAAACTAATGATGTATTGTATGTTTACTAACATAACATAATAAAATAAAATAAAGTAAAAAAAAAAAAGAAAAAGTGAGACCGAGAAAAGCCAAAGAGTTTGCCCAAGACAGAATGAGCTGGGCAGGAGCACCTGCCCCTTTACCTGTTGTGGGAAGGAAGGTCATGACCTTTTCCTTCTTGGCTTCTCCTTTAACAGCAGACACTAGAAGAAGAGAGCATTCATCACAGAATTATAACCCAAATTTGACATCATAAAATATTTCAAAATACTCATTTTAAAGATGAGAAAATTATGATCTGAAATGGTGACATGTCTTGCTTAAAATCCCACCTGTAGTTTCTCATTCAACTTAGTCACTGAATATTTATTGATCGACTATAACAACACTAATGACTGACAGTGTTGTTTGGTAGCTGGACTTTAATATGCATGAGTGTGTTAGGTGCTGGGGATACTATGATGAACAAGTGGGCATAGATTCCATCCTTATGGAGCTTACAGTCTAGTCAGAAAGGCAGACATGAAGGAAAAGAAGACTCAGGATATCATTGCAAACGATGTTGAATACTTTGAAGGGCACTTTGAGGGTGTGTAACAGGGAGCCTGATTCAGCTCAGTGGTCTGAAAGCTTTCTGGGAGGTGATGTGTGGCTGAAATCTGGAGCATGAACAGTATTTGAATAGGATGTAACTGGCTGAGGGGGTATTCAGAGTGTAGATAAAAGTGTGTGCCCAGGGGCTGAGGTGGGCACAATTATTACTTTAAAGAACTGAGCAAAGGCCAACAGTGATACAGCACAAAGAATCAAGGAGGCAGGGTATTGTAGGAACTGGTGATGGCAAGGTGGACAGGGTCTTGTATAGCATGTGAAGGACTTGGGATACTATCCAAAGAGAAGTAGGAAGTCATTGCTTAATTTGGGGTAGGTGGAATCAGGGAGAAGCCTGGGAGGTTACCTACTGAGATGTATGAAAAATCACCCAGGCTAGTGAGGGGAGAATAGGTCATGGAGAGGCAAGAGGAGAAGCAGGTTCTGATTTCAAAAGCTCTCTTAGTGGCCCAGAAAAGAGAAGACAGAGATTTGAACAAGAGTTGTAACAGTGGATGTGAATATAATTCTGTTGCAGAAATGAGACTCAAGTTCACAAAGTCAGAGGATAAAACCAGAAATGGGGAATTCATCATTTCCATTTTGATCAAAGTCATTTGGGGTTCTGGCCTGAGACATTGGCGGCTGCATTTCTCCAAAGTCCAGTGAAAACCCAAACTCATCATATAGAACAGGCACTTTTTGAAATCTGAGTGGACCCACCTGTGTTCCAAAGGGACAGGACACACGTAAGACCCACGCATAGCCTCACTGGAGGACAGGGTACTGGGAAGCCTGGCATGTCTGTGAAACTCTGGCCCACCTGGAAGAAAGCAAGCAAGCCCTTGGAAGAAACAGGTTGGATTACTAGGCACATTGATGCAGAATATCCTTGAGTCATTAGAAATACAATATGTAGAAGGCTTTCAATAGTTAGGATAGGTTAGGTTATGCTGAGGTAACAAATTAATTCCATCATCTCATTGGCTTAATTCAACAACAGACGTTGATTTCTTGTTTATATCAATACTTGCTGCACATTGGTGGGGAACTCTGCTCCACACAGTCACTCAGGGACCAGATTAATGGAGCTTCACTGCCTTGTAGTTCTCTGTCTGGTCCCTGTGGGCTCCTTAGTCATTGGTTCATTATGGTTGTCGAAGGGACAGAGCTGGAGGATTATGCACCAACTCATACGCTCTGGCAGGAAGTGCCATGCTCACTTTTATTTATAGCCCATACCAGAATTACTCCCATGGCTCTGCATAACTGCAGAAATCTGAGAATCTGGGAGGGGGATGCATGCATAGTCACAAACAATCAGTGTCTCTTCCATGGGTTTTCTGGCTGTTTAGCTGGGAAACACCCTCTAAATACAGCATCACTGCTGCTTATAAATGGCTAACAGACATATGAAAAAATGTTCATCATCATTAGCCATCAGGGAAATTCAAATCAAAACCACACTGAGATACCACCTTACACCAGTTAGAATGGCAAAAATGGACAGGGAAAGAAACAACAAATGTTGGAGAGATTGTGGAGAAAGGGGAACCCTCTTACACTGTTGGTGGGAATGCAAATTGGTACAGCCACTTTGGAAAACAGTGTGGAGGTGCCTCAAAAATTTAAAAATAGAGAGTTACCCTATGACCCAGCAATTGCACTCCTGGGTATTTACCCCAAAGACACAGATACAGTGAAAAGAAGGGCCATATGCACCCCAATGTTCATAGCAGCAATGTCCGCAATAGCCAAACTGTGGAAAGAGCCAAGATGCCCTTCAACAGATGAATGGATGAAGAAGATGTGGTCCATATATACAATGGAATATGACTCAGCCATCAGAAAGGAGGAATACCCAACTTTCACATCAACATGGATGGGACTGGAGGAGATTGTGCTAAGTGAAATAAGTCAAGCAGAGAAAGTCAATGATCATACGGTTTCACTTATTTGTGGAACATAAGGAATAGCAGAGAGGACATTAGGAGAAGGAAGGGAAAAATGAAGGGGGCGGAATTGGAGGGGGAGACGAACCATGAGAGACTATGGACTCTGAGAAACAAACAGGGTTTTGGGGGGGAGGGGGGATTGGTTAGCCTGGTGATGGGTATTAAGGAGGGCACGTACTGCATGGAGCACTGGGTGTTATACGAAAACAATGGATCGTGGATCACCACATCAAAAACTAATGATGTATTGTATGGTGACTAACATAATAAAATTAAATATAGATAGATAGATAGATAGATAGATAGATAGATAGATAGATAGATAGATAGGAAAATAATATACGAATGCATGGGAGTGTTCACATTCCTTCCTTGTCTGCAGCGCTGTGTGCCAGGCATTTGCTATACAGAGTCAGCATGATAGTTCAAGCTGCAAAGCTGAGACTAATAATAGTAATGGTGAAAAGTTATTGAGTGCTTTCTGTGTACCAGACACCACACAGAATGCTGCCCAATGCAAGTGAGGTTATCACTTAGTAATTACAATATCTGCATGTGCAGATATTCATGTAATGCCCATTTAATATATGGACCACACAGACTTGTTTTGAAGAGAGCAGAAATTTGCCATTGGTAGAGAATGGAATAGACCTTGGAGAGAAGGAGAAAAGTCAAGAGAAAGTGCCCTAGGGTTGGGAAAATGTCCCAGGAACTGAGCATCTTCGTAGCAAAATGTATTTGAAGAAGTTCTGCTGTCCGTTCAGGATTGAACCACCTTTGGAATTTTCTTGAAATATCCTAGTAAACATTTAAATTGCTTTTGAATTATGGGCAGATACTAGAATGGCGTTTCTTTTAAATGCCACCCTGGACAGAGAGAGTTCTTACCAGGGGGCGAGAGACTAGGGCTTTCTGGTAGTCCTCTTACTCTCATAAATATGTTTACTCTCTGAATCTGCTTTCCTCATCTGCAAAATGGAGATAAGAAACCTAGCTCACTGGGTCTTTGTGAGGATTTAAGCTAATGAGTCCAAAGCATTTTACCCAGTGTCAGGCACATAGTAGGTGTTCAATACATACACCAGTCATTGTGTACTGGCTGGTGACACAGGGACATATCAGACATGCCCCTTTCCTCAAGCTGATCTATAACTTAGAGGAGATGGACACACGAGCAACTAATTCACACTCAAGGCCAACTGAGCTATATTCTCTATAGAGAGATTTACAGTGGGGATGAGAGAGAGAGAGAGAGAGAGAGAGACAGAGAGACAGGCTGCTGAGTCCAGGACTTAGCACACTCTCCAGCAAACGGGTACGGGGCTGAGGTGGGCAGGTGAAATGGCAAACTACACGAGGATTCTTTCCTCTGGCACCTCAACTGCTATGGAAACATCACCTCACCTTTCTGAGCCTTGTGTGTAAAATGGACAGAGTCATAGCCACCTTGAGGATATTTCATGAAGATTAAATGAGATCAAGAAATATGTCCCTTAGAGCAATCTCTGGACTAGGGTAGATACTTAGGAATCTTAATTCCTTTTTCTCTTGTCTTTTTCTCTTTTCTCTTCCTCCCCCTTCCCCTCCTCCATCTCCATCCTGGGGCCCCACATCATGGCAGAGGTGTGAACAGGTACAAATATATAGTTGAAAAATAATTATCTGTATCTATATAATGGATACATTTCCCTTTTTTGACTCCTGCTTCACTGTGTTAACCACTGTCTTCCATTTATGACGAATAAACACGCTAACATTTATTACCTTAAGAATGCATTTTTTATTGATTTTTTTTTCTTGGAGAAAAATGCTTTTTTCCTTCTGTCTGGTTTTTTATTTTTGACCATTGGCCAAAACTGGCTCAATCAGCTCAATCAGCTCAATTGGCTCAATAAGTTATGTGTTTGGAGTGGGGTTTCCAAATCAAGCAAATGAAAATACAGGATACCTAGTTACATTTGAATTTGAGATAAACAATGAATAATTTTTTTCATATATCTCAGGTGGTATTTGGAACTACCCTAGTTTGGGAAGTGGGAGAGTTTTATTAAAGAGAACTTGCTTTTACCGCAGGCTGGATGTGGCACTGAGCCAGTATTGCTCGGGGAGGTCTCTGCTGCACTAAACAGAATTTGTGGATTGAACACGTGAGCTGAGCACTGCGAGTGTCACACCCTCTAGCCTTCAGATAGCTCTCTCTCCTTGTTCTAGCATTTCCACATTGCTGCTTTTAGCCCCATTGGACCCCAGAAAGAGCAATGAGAAGATGGAGAGAGATGTAGGCCGCACACAGTGGTTCGTGGGGCTGGGGAGGCTCTGTCCACCCCGCAGCTTACACAAGCAGAACTGGCTGGATTTTGCCTTTCAGCCAAACTAAGGAGGTCAGGCCTCTCTCGAGGCCCCCCGGGGAAGCTAGGCCACCATGGGCCACTATAGGGCAGGGGGAGGGGCTGGGGTTATTAGGTCAGAGACACTTGATTTTAATCTTGAGTTGGCCATTGACTGGTGCTGTCTGGATTAAGGCACTTGACCTTCATTCACTCAAAAGCAGTTGTGGAGTGCAGGGCATTACCAGCACGACCCTGGGGCCCGACTGCCTGGGTTTGCTTCCTGGCCCTGCCTTTCACAAGCTGTGCAAGTCACTGAGCCTCTCTGTGCCTCAGTTTCTACCCAACACTATCCTGAGGACTAAAATATGCTATTTGTAAAACATAGTAAACAGTGCCTGCCACAGAACAAGTGCCATGTATATGTTTAACCAGTAAAAGTTGTGGTACTTAAAAGACATTGGCACTCCAGTAGCAAGCAAGACAGACCGGATTCCTCATTCCCACAGAAATACAGTCCTTAAAGTTATATCTTACAAAGACTGGACCAGATGTCCAAAAATTTACCCTCAAACTAAGTTATCATTTCAGTGCATCCCCCATGGCTCTTATTGGATAATTATTCATAAGTCATTGTTTTCTTCAGTGACACTGGCAGAAAAGCTAGTTGTATGACAATTTGACAACAATACTAATGTGCTGACAAGGATCAGAATATGCTGCCCCCGAATATGCCACCAAAGGCCAATGAGAATGAACAGATGCAGAAACAAGTCTTCCCAGAGCCTCCCTTACCTGATTAAGACAAGAATTTCTTTTTAAGATTTTATTTATTTATTTGAGAGAGAAAGAGAGTGAGGAATGCTCAAGCAGAGGGAGCAGGAGAGGGAGAGGGAGAAGCAGGCTCCCCGCTGAGCAGGGTGCCCTACATGGGGCTCGATCCCAGGACCCTGAGATCATGACCTGAGCTGAAGGCAGATGCTTAACCGCCTGAGCCACCCAGGTGCCCCAAGACCAGAAACTTCTGACAATGAGGACTGTTATAAATCCCCTCTCCCTGGAAAGTCACACCAAGATGGGCCTGCACACACAAACCCTATCTTACACCAAAATAATCCCTATCTTCCATTTGTTTCCCCAGATCTTTACCTTCCCACAATTTAGGACCCTGGGAGCTCAAAACACTTTTCCTCTCCTTGTCACTTCCCCACAAATTTATCATCCTTCTGTTAAAATGATAGGTAAGCCTCAGGGCCTGACCAGATCTTTTCATTTCATTTCTGGGAGGCCCACCATATGCATATGACATAAACCCTTTCTCTTGTTAATATGTCATTTGTCAATTTGCATGGCCCCAGTCCATGAACCTAAAAGGGTAGAGAAAACATTTGTTTCCTCTCCAACAGTGTAACTTATGGAACCTCAATTCTGGGGCATCATGTCTGGTATTTTACCTTCTCAAGCATTTCTTGGGAAAGACAAAGATATTCCCATCATATGAGAGCAGGACCCAGGGATCAGAGGTGGAAACCCCTGCTCGTGGTCTGACGGCTCCTAAGTGGGAGCATTCTTGAACCAAAGTCTCTCAGACATGAAAGAAAGTCTGTTTTCTTTTTCAACATGTTCCACTCTACCACCTTCCCCTTCTAAATACCACCCCCAAGTGCCATGAAAGGCTTGATGTTGTAAACAAACAGAATCGATCATTTCAAAGTGTTTTGGTGGGCAGAAGGGGTTAGAAATCCAGTCACGCTCCTGGGAGAAGGGACGAGAAGTGCTGTTATGCCCGAGCCAAGAATCTGCCCAAGAGTCTTGTCAAGTGAATTTACAATATGTCTGCACTTTATTGGCACTAGCCCTGGAGCTGGAAATGTGAATGGAGGGAACAAACCCGCTGGAGCCTTAATTAAACATTGTGTTGCTTCCAATTAACAAAGATCACAGATCCACCAAGGTTTGTTTGGCCGGCCAAGTAAACCTACCTTCCCCACTGTACTTCACAGCCAAAAGATGCCCAATCAGATACAGAATAAATGCCATGCTCCATGGAGAGGTAAAAATTCACACAGAAGTCCCACCTCATTTGGGTCAGCCACAGGGAGAGCCTCATGGTTCTCAGTACCTTATGATCCATTCACTCGGCAACCTTCCACACAAGGATCAGCTCCCTCCTCTGTGGAGGACCCAGAGGCTTGGGGGTGCCAGACAACTTGCCCAAGGTCCTTAAACTGCTGAGTGGCAGCTGGCTTCACACTTGGGCAGGCAGTCAGCTCCAAGGCCCAGGAGACAACTCCAGAAGGCGAGCTACTGCCTCTTTAAGAAGAGTTAATGCAGAAAAAGAAGTGAAGAATCTAATATTTGTTGACTGTCTGATATGTTTGAGGAAACCAAGGCTCAGACAAGCAACTGGCCCAACAGAACGCAGCCAAAGAGCCAGGACTGAAACCCCCGTCTGTTTTGCCACCCAAGTCTGTGATTGGTTGGCAACTAAGAAAGGGTAATTTTTAGCTGTTGCTTTGCTATCAGACAGTTTTTAGGGCATTCTTTTATCCTCATTCCAATTTTTTTGGATTAAACATAATGTTTCCTTTATCATAGATGTGAGGACAGGCCATCCCAGCTGATGACTACATTGAGATTCTAATCAACAGCTTAAGGGGAAAAAACCAGAAAGAGACTTGTGATCAAGGGGTGGAGTCTTAGCTTAAGTGCAATGTAGATAGTGGGTGATAGAAACTTCTCTCCTATCATTCAGCAGCCAGGAACCCAGAGCTGGGGAATGGGAGCAGAGGCATCCCTTATCTGGTTTCATGCTTTGGGGAAGAGAGGAAACCAAAGGGTTTTAAAGTATCTACAATATATGACTTACCTGTCT
This sequence comes from Zalophus californianus, assembly GCF_009762305.2. Classification (NCBI taxonomy): domain Eukaryota; kingdom Metazoa; phylum Chordata; class Mammalia; order Carnivora; family Otariidae; genus Zalophus; species Zalophus californianus. Next base: position 181,467,732 of record NC_045598.1, read on the forward strand.
CCTGAGCAGGATAAATGAGTTCAAAGAATTTAAGCAGCCAGAAAGATTAACAGCTAAGTCAGAGTTGTGGGGTTTATATGAGTTCTTAGTGAAAGACACAGAGGATGGGGGTGGGGAAAAGCTTGATAACTTTGCTTTAAATCCTTCAGAAAAAAAAAAAAAAAAAAAGAAATAATAATCCTACCAAGAATTCAGGGCAGTGAAACAGGATCAACCCCGTCCGGGGGAAAAAAAAAAATGCCTTTACTAAGGGCTGAATAGACTCCGTGAGCAGAACGACAATGCACCGATTCAGCGTGGGATGGGAAGCCTCTTCTGACAGTAATTACGTGTACTGAAGGAGCAGAACAGGATCACTAGGTGATGATTTTCCCTTCCTGTTGTAAAGGTCTGTTAGCCAGGCATCACCTGGCATGCAGGCCAGCGGAAGTCTTCTGAAGAAATGGCTAGGTCCTGTTGGTCAATTTTAGCAGGTGCCCGGAGCAGGGCAGGCAAGCCTCACCCCTTCACATGTTTTAATAAGGCCTAAAATAGTTTTATGTTTTTAAATGGTTGAAAAAAAATAAAAAGAACAGTATGTCGTGACCTGTAAAAATGATAGGAAATTCACATTTGGGTGTACACAAATGAAGTTTTATTGGCACATTGCGACACTTACTCATTTACGTGCTGTCCGAGGCTGCGTTTGTGCCAAAAGGGACAGAGTTGAGGAGTTGTGGCAGAGACGGATGGCCCACCCAGCATGAAATACTGTGTGTCTGGCCCTTTACAGGAAATGTTTGCTGACCTCAGGCCTGGAAGCACCTGAAGAATCAGATTCCTCCCACTCTTACCACCCAGGTTCAAGGTTGATTTTTCTTGTCTAGGCTGCTGGGTTGTCACCCTGTTGTACCACGCCTTGCTTCCCTGAACAAATTTCCCTTATATCAGCCAAAGAGATCTTGTTTTAAACAACTTTCCTGAGGTACAATTTGCATACCATTAAATCCACCCATTTTCAGTGTACAGTTCAATGGCTTCTAGGTAATTTAACAAGTTGCCTAACATCACCACAATCTAGTTTTAGAACGTTATTTGTCACCCTAGTAAGGTTCTTTATGCCCGTGTATGGTTAATCCTCCTACCTCTACCCCAGCTGCGGCAACCATCTACTTTTCTTTCCTGTAGACTGGCCTTTCCTGGGCATTTCATATCCATAAAATAACAAATATGTGATCAGAGAAATCTTTCTAAAGCATGAATCGGATCAGGTCACAATCTTGCTTAAAATTCTCCCATAGCCTTCCCCAGTACCTAGAATGAAATTCCACCTCTTTGCCCTGGCCCCCAAGGGCTCACATGGCTCCCCTCTTCCTAAGTCTTTAGCTACACCTCACAGTACTTTTTCCCTTGTTCATAGCCTTGGAGTGACAGCCCCAGATACTTCTCCCTTGCTGTTCCCTCTAATTGGAATGTTCTTCCCCTGCCTTCTCTAAGGCCTGACCCCTTCCTAGCCTTCAGTTATCAGTGTAAATAACTGCCTACAATGGGGTGTGTGTCCCCAAAGGATGCTCTTGTAATTACTCTGCTTATCATTATAAATTCTAATTATTCTGTTTATTTATTGGCTTGATTATGGTCTGATTCCCTGCCAGAGATGTCAGATCCATGGGCTCAGGGCCCTCCTCTGTCATATTCACCATCATGTTCCAGGACCTAGTCTAATGCTTGACATAAATATTCACTGAAGGAGTGAATCAATCAATCAATTATTATTCAGCGAGACCTTTGATAAAATCTCCTAACTGTTCTTTCTCCCTTTTGATCCATCCTCCGTATTTCTGTCCAGTAGAAATATAATGCAAACTACACATGCAATTTAAAATCTTCTAGGGGCGCCTGGGTGGCTCAGTCGTTGGGCATCTGCCTTCGGCTCAGGTCATGATCCCAGGGTCCTGGGATCGAGTCCCCCATCGGGTTCCCTGCTCGGCGGGAAGCCTGCTTCTCCCTCTCCCCCTGCTTGTGTACCCTCTCTTGCTGTCTCTCTCTCTCTCTCTGTCGAAAAATAAAAATAAAATCTTAAAGTCTACTAATAGCCACATTTAAAAGGTAAAAATGAATCAGGTGAAAGTAATTTTAAGAATGTATTTTAGTTAACACAATATCTCTAAAATAGTATCTCAACGTTAAAATCAATATTAACAATTATTAATAAGATTTTTCTGTGCTAAGTCTTCAAAAGCTGGTATGTATTTTGTACTTACAGCCTCTCTCAATTTGGACTAGTCTTATTTTATTTTATTTTTTTTTAAAGATTTTATTTATTTATTTGAGAGAGAGAGAATGAGAGAGAGAGCATGAGAATGGGGAGGGCCAGAGGGAGAAGCAGACTCCCCGCGGAGCAGGGAGCCCGATGCGGGACTCGATCCCGGGACTCCGGCATCATGACCCGAGCTGAAGGCAGACGCTTAACCAACTGAGCCACCCAGGCGCCCTGGACTAGTCTTATTTTAAAGGCTCAATAGCCACCCGTGGCTGGTGGCTACCAGGTTGTGATAATGCCGCTGTTGAAAATCGAAGTGATTTTCCCAGACCACAGAACAGACCATGTCACTCCCCCCTTCACTGGCACCTCATCCCTTCTCAGATGAGGCCTGGGTGTGCTAGTCTGACCCATGCAGAGCTCCCCATGATCAGACACCGGCCCCCTCCCTCTCCTGTCTCTGTCACTCCTGACCTCACACGTTCTTCTCCATCAACACCAGACAGCCTGGGCTTCGTACTCAAACCACGTCCTTGCCGCTCCCCTTCCCATGGGCCTTCCTCTTGCTGGAAGGCTATGAGCAAGGGAGAAAGCAGCATGAGACGTTACTAGAGAATTAGGAAGACCTGTGGGCCAGGGTGAGGGACTGGGATTTAATTTAGCTGCTGGAAACAGCTGTGGGAGGGTTTCAGCAAAAGAGAGACATGATCTAATTCATGCTGTTTAATAGGCCTTCGGCTGCTACTTGCTCCTTTCATCTACCCACACCCCAAACTTCACCTCACGCTTTTTTTCCTCTTCTCTTTTCTCTTCTTTTTTTTTTTTCCCCCAAAGATTTTATTTATTTATTTGAGAGAGAGCAAGAGCAGGGGGGAGGGAGGGGCAGAGGAAGAGAGCGAAGGAGAAGCCGACTCCTCACTGGGCAATCTTGGGGTTCTGGGATTGAGCCTCTCACCTCATGCTCTTTATCTTCACCTCAGATATGCCCTTTATCAGGAAGCTTTCTCAGATACCCTCCCATCCCATTAAGGGTATTGCATTCATATTTGTCTTAGCCTGCTGTACGGGGGTGATCTGTTTGCGTGTCTGTCCCCCTCAGGAGGCTGTGCACACCTTCAGGGCAGGTCCCCCTGTACTTCAAGTGTCCTGCACCCTCAGCCCCAACCCTGGAGTCTGACAGACGCATGACCACCAGCAGTTTGACAACTGAGCGCATGAATATTTGTTTTCTGCCCTTGGTTTTTCATTTGGCTCTCAGAGGACTCCTATATATTTTTTTAATGTTTTATGTATTTATTCATGAGAGGCAAAGAGAGAGAGAGGCAGAGACAGAGGGAGAAGCAGGCTTCCCACCGAGCAGGGAGCCCCATGCGGGACTCGATCCCAGGACCCTGGGATCATGACCTGAGCCGAAGGCAGACGCTTAACCATCTGAGCCACCCAGGTGCCCCGCAGAGGACTCCTATTAATAGCCCTTTTTGTTTTCTGGGCCTATTACCTTTTATTTATTATTCTGCCCTATTCAATCTGCATCTTAAATGATTCCTGGAATGTAGATGCTGGAAGGGACTCATTAGGTTTCTCTTTTTCACTCAATGTTCCTTGAGGGTGCCTGGGTGGCTCAGTTGGTTAAGCGACTGCCTTCGGCTCAGGTCATGATCCTGGAGTCCCGGGATCGAGTCCCGCATCGGGCTCCCTGCTCAGCGGGGAGTCTGCTTCTCCCTCTGACCCTCCCCCTCCCCCTCCCCCCTCTCATGTGCTCGCTCTCTCTCTCTCTCTCTCTCATTCTCTCTCTTTCAAATAAATAAATAAATAAATCTTAAAAAAAAAAGTTCCTTGAGCTCCTCCTCAAGGCAGGTGTCATGCTAAGGACTATGGACACGGGGTGGACAGTTCTCTGTCCTTGCCCCCAGGGAGCTCACTGTCTATGAGTCATGGATGATTACGATGCAGCATGAGCAAGGACATGCAGGAGTGTGACAGCTCTGGAGAGGGCCACCACACTTCATCTAAAGTATGTCAAGGAAAGCTTCCTGAAGGGCCATGATTTTAAATGACACATGCAGGATAAATATTTCAGAGCTAAAGAGTGGGGGAGAGTAGTGATTCCACAGACTTTGATGTGTAGTAGAATCTTTTGGAGGGGGCGCCTGGGTGGCTCAGTCGGTTAAGTGTCCCGACTCTTGATTTTGGCTCAGGTCATGATCTCAGGGTTGTGAGATCGAGTCCCTCATTGGGCCCTTGCTCGGTGTGGAGTCTGCTTGTCCCTCTCTCTCTGCACCTCCCCCTACCCATCTCTAAAACAAACAAACAAAGAAATAAAATCTTAAAAAAGAATCTTCTGGAGGGCTTGATAAAATCCAGATTGCTGGGTGTGGCCCCAGAGCTTCAGGGTCTGGTCTGACTGGGGCCATTTGTGACGAACCCCCAGGTGCTGCGGCTGTGGTGGCCGGAGGCAGCAGCTGCACAGAGACCGTGATGTTAGCACAGCCTTGGAGCAAGTAGAAAAGGCAGATGGTTCAGGCTGGCTGGAACCTTCTCAGGAGGTGCGGAGAGGTGGGGGATGTTGTTGGAGAGGGAGGAGGCCAAATCCTGTCTGCAGGAGTAACGTAGGAGAATTGTTTCACTGGGTCGGGGGGTCGGGACCCAGCTCTGAATAAGCAGGTGGAGATCTCCTGCTCTCCAGGCTTGTACATTTCAGTTTGGGGGAGATCAGTTACCTCTAAGGCACTGTTTTCATCTGTGAAATGGAGATCACGACAGTAGCCTCCGCAGAAGGTTATCGGGATTGAATGGTCACAAGGAAAGAGCTTACAGCACCTGGTTGCTGGCAAACATTTGATCATTGTTATACCATTATCTGCCTAGAAAGATCGCATTTCCCCACTTTGGGCTGATTCCTGTGAGACATGCCTGTTGTGCTTACAATAAAACTTCTGGGTGAGGCGGGGGCACGAAAGCCATAGCCCTGGCCTGGCTTATGTGATTGGAAAGCTGTGTGGCCTTGGTCAGCTGCTTAACGTCTCTGAGCCTCATTTTCAGATTCTTTAAAAATGCAGTACAAAAAGACAAATATTGCACGATTCCACTTACATGAGGTCCCCGGACTAGTCAAAATCATAGAGACAAAAAGCAGAATAGGGGTTGCCGGACTGGGGGAGGGGGAATGGGGAGTTAGTGTTTAATGGGGACAGAGTTTCCATTTTACAAGATGAAAAGAGTTCTGGAGGCGGATGCGATGATGGCTGCCCAACAGTGTAAATGTACTAGACACGTGGAACTGCACTCCTGAAATGGTCACTGCGGGCTGTCTCTACTCGAAGCCCCCATTCCCCTCCTCTCTCTCAAGGCCACTCCCGTTGGGCATGAGACCAGCATCCCAGCGGGACTGACCTTGTCAAGGTCGCCATGACCTCCACAAGGCCAACTCCTCCTCTCACTCAACTTCTCAGTAGCACTTGGTGCCACAAGTTGACCCCTTGCTCCTCGAGGCCAGGTCTGCACTCGGCATCCCCGGCATCACACCCTCCTTGTTTTCTTCTCTCTCTCGTCAACTGCTCTGCTCAGCCTCCCTGGGTGGGTCCCCCTCATCTCCCTGACTGCTGGACATTACAGGGTAAAAGTCCTTGGATATCTCCTTTCTTCTCTCTACACTTGCTCACTTGGGGATGTCATCTTGTCTCATGCTATCTATATGTTGTTGAATCGATTGATCGATCGATTAATCAACAGATGACAGATACAGAGATGCAGCTTCAGCCCCTGAGAATCTCCTTCACTACACACTCAACCATGTATAAAATATTTCCACTAGATGCCCCACATGCATCTCACATTTAACATGTAAAAAGCCAAATTTGGGGCACCTGGGTGGCTTAGTCGGTTAAGCATCTGACTCTTGATCTCAGTTCAGGTCTTGAACTCAGGGTCGTGAGTTCAGGCCCTTCACTGGACTCCATGCTGGGTGTGGACCCTACTTAAAAAACAAAACAAATTCATGTCCTTATTACAAAACTGGCCCCTTCCCTAATCTACTCCTATCTCAGTTAATGATACCTTCATTCTTCCAGGTACTCAATAAAGAATTTATTTTTTATTGCTTCTCTCACACCTCATATTCAATTCATCAGCAGACCTTGCCTTTTTTACCTCAAATATATATAGATTCTAAATTTTCTCACCACTTTCGGCACTGCCGCTCTGGTCCAAGCTACTCTCGGCTCTCACCTGGACTATTACTAATGCGGTGTGGCCTCTGATTAACCTCCTTGCTTCTGCCCTTTCTTCTGTTAGTGGATTCTCAATATAGTGGCCAGAGAATCTCTTTTTAGCATACATCAGGTGTAGTCACACCTCTACTCAAAGCCTTGCAGTGACTTCCCATCTGACCCTGAGTGAAAGCAAATGTCCTTATAATGGTCCAGGAGGCCATTCACGACCTGACTTGCTCCTTCTCTAATTTCATCTCTCACTCCTGTTCCCTCTGCTAATTCCCTTGCCCTTCACTGGCCTGACGCTGACCTGCCCAGAGCCAGATGATGAACTGCTGGGAATGTTTCTATACTTAATGTGGAGGCAGGATCCAAGGACAATTGGACTTTTCTCAGGGGGGACACCTTACACGGCTTCAGTGAGGGGAAGCCACTGGGTCCCAGGACAATTCGATGGCCAAGCTCATTGTTGGGAGCTGACATTAGTAGGAATGATACCTGGCTCCCAGGAGTATCTGGGATGCTGGGCTATGAATGGGCCGTTGCTTCATTTGTACAGATGGAAAGAGATTTTCTCAGGGATATAATTTTCATGCTCTTTCTCTGTCATACAGTTGCATGAGACCGGAGGTGGGTAAGTTTTGTTGGGGTAGGAGTATGTCATTGCAGAGTGGAGGCTCTTCTCATAACTGCAAAGTCAGCCACAGGCTTTTCTGATGACAGATGTGGACCTTGGAGCTGGATGATGACCTTCTAGGAGAAAAGCGGTTACCTACCCTGGTTCCTGGAGGCTACAGGTACCCTGTTAACAATGAGTCACGTTCATGGGCACCATGACCAGCTTGCCCAGTATTGGCCAACTTTGTCCTTTGATTTACAGATTGAATTGTGGCAACCTAGCTTGCTTTCATGTACGTAGTGTTTTTAAGTGGGCTTGTATACTAGATGCTTCTGTCACTCCTCCCTGTGTGTCCTCTGCCCACCTCTGAATTCACCTGCTGTGTTGTGCTAGACAGGCTGCAGTCACTGGCAGCTGCACTGGCCATGTGTCTCTGCTCCTCTGCCTTAGGGTTTTGGCATTTTTGGGGATGGCTCTGCTGTAGCACAGGGAAACCTGACAGAGTAGGGATAGGGAGTTTAGCATCCTGGGAGCAACCCTCAACCAAGGAAGAATGGGGGTCAGTGGATGAATGCCCTGGATTCCTGTCCCAAGGTAGAACGACCCTTTGGTACATTTTACACAGGTTCTCATGGGGTGCCTGGTGGAATTTGAGCCCAGTTACCCATAGGATTAGCTCATTCTTTATTGGCTTGTCTTCCTCCCTGATCCGCTCTCTCCATTCTCTCAGTTGTGTTTTCTGGGATTACTTTCCAAATAAACTCCCTGCACCCACCGTCTTGTCTCTATTCTTTTGGAAACCCCAATTAAGGCAACCCGGCATGTGGGCACAGGATAGAGTCAAAAACTGTCACTCACTGAACATTGGCTGTGTTAGATCCTTTGCTGACTTCTCTACAGACATCGGCTCCAATTCTCCACCTTCCAGATGATGAACCAAGGCATCAAAAGATTCAGTAACCCCCCAGGGTTTCCCACGCCAACTCCTTCCTCATGAGAAAACATCCCTTCCGACTTATTGACACTAGAGAGAGGCAATCTGATGTGAGCTTTCCTGACTTCCTCCCCCACAGTCTCTCATTTGTTCTTCTTCCCACATGGTTTAGGAGGTGAAGCTTCTACAAAGGAAGTAGGATGAGGGTTGGAGTTGGAGGTGGGTGGTCCTGGGTTCCAATCGTGACTCTTCCCCTTATTAGTGTCTGACCCTGGCCAGGTCTCTTTTTGTTTCTGGGCTTCAAGTCCCTCATCTATAAAGTGGGAGTAATCATGTCTTAAAACTGCGATGATTGGATAATATTTTACTAAATGCTGTACTTCCAACCTGTGTATAGAGGCTGCTTCTGAGGAAGAATGCACTCCACATCATGTACTTTTCACGGCTATGAGTTGCACTCTTTACTCCATCAATCACAGTTTCTTTTTTGTGTCTTCATTCTCTCCCTCCTCTCCCACTCAATTGCTTCTTTTCTCACCTTTACAAATATGCTCACATCTCCCCTTTCACTCCCTCCCACAACTGGTAACAGACTGCCTTGTCACTCCATGTTGTCAATGAAGCAAACATCACTCTGCCCCATGATCATTGAAATGTCTATTTATTAATAAGTGGTGCAGTATTTGTTTTAAGATACAACATAAAAAATCAGGTAAGAAGTGTTTGCATAATATATATGGAAATCAACCTAGTAAAGTTGTTCAAATATTGGACAGAGCCAGAATAGAAATTACACATACAGTTTAAAAATTACAGGAAATCATATTATAAAGAGCACTAAAGGCCACTTGTGGAATAGTCGTGTTCCCGTGTAAGCCAGAATGTGAAGAAAGCCTACTTGTAGCATGGAGACAAATTCAGGGAGCAAGGCACCAGAATTCTATGCCGTTAAAGGGGGTTAAAGAAAATACAATCCAAAATCAAATTCAGTGGATTCATGTCACTGAAAACCTCAACCTGCTCTGCAGAGATTGGTGTTTTCCATCACTGCTACATTGGGAAAAAAAAAAAAAAAAAAAAGAAAGGAAAGGAAGAATAACCATATCCCGTTGAAAGCAATGTAGAGAGCATTTTTCTCTTTAAAATAGGAAATGATTGACAGATCTGATGAAGTAGGCCCATCTTTCTAAGGTGATTTTTAAGATGGGGCAGAGCCTGCCTTCTGTCTCCAACAGGAAGATCTCTGATGCTTGGAACATGGCTGCCACCAACCTTGGACGTAGGCCTCCGCACGTGCATTCTCAACCCTCCCAGGAACATGGAGGGTGGAGCTGCTCTCCCTTCCCTTGGAAAAGTGTTCAGAGGGGAAATGGAGCCTAACTACCAGATCAGGTTGACTTCTCACTGGGGAACTGTGATCTTTTTAATATTGAGTAAGAGAAACACAACTGTTGTGAGTGTTTAGCCTCCTAAAGAATGTTTTTGCAGACTCACCTGTCTCTGCAGAATTTCCAAGGTCTGACATAAAGGTCCAGCCTCAGGACAGAAGACCAGAGTCAGGAAGGACATTTGAATTTGTTTGGATAAATCAATGACAGGAGATCCTCGGGGGGGGGGGGGGGAGGTGCAGGGCAGAGAACAAGGGGCACTTGTGGGATTATCTGCAGCCACACTAAGCTCCAAGGACTAATGGATTCCACTGTGAACAAGGTGAAAAATTTACGCAGCATTATTTTCTGCCACTGACAGCTGAATTGTGAACCTCCTCAAAGGAACAGGTAGGACCCACTGATTAGCTGAGTGGAGCAGCTGACGTTGGTTCTCTCCGGGGAACCGATGGGTCTGATTGTTTTACTATAAAGTCCACTGGGCATAGGAGGGCAAGGTATGGGGGACAACCACAGGGCATGATGTGGGAGCATTTCCATTGGCCTGGGAGATGCGATAGGTGGAGAATAATCTTTGAAGGTCCATGAGCTTTGGTTACAATCCCAGCTCTACTTCTATAGTGTGTGGCCTTTGGCAAGGCATTTCCCCCCTCAGGTTCAGTTTCTTCAACTCTACGATGGAGACATTAACACCGCCCACAAGGGGTCGTGGTGAGGACCGTGGGAAGTCAAGAGAGAAAACCATCACATCACATGCAACTCACAAAGACAGCTTAGGGTAAGTTTCTCTCCGCTTCCCGGACCTGTCTTGTGGGCAGAGTGAGACATTGGAAGAAAACATATTCCCGTTTTTCACTCCTTTCAGGCATCAGGTTGTAGTCCATTTGACACATCTAAGAGGAATTACAAATATATTCCTAAGCACTAGGCCAGGCTTTTGACTGCTTAATTACAAGTCACACTCAGGTTATTCTTATATAGAGCCCATGTTTGACTTATTTCCCCAGAACGGGGCTATTTAGAGGCTAAGAAGACAGGTAGACTGATAGTCTAAAATTACTGCCACCTTTATGACTTTGCCTTAGGAGTTTCTGGTTCAGTCTGATTCAGAAGACCTGAACATCCTTCTAGGGGTTTAGCAAGGGCTATTGGGAAGCCTTGCCAAATTCTGGCAAATCTGTCCCAAGCACAGCACAGCATAAGTGGACACCAGCTATGTTAATCCTCATTTGAGCCAACAGGGAGGCCTGTTTACTTTCTAAAATAATTTCCCAGTTACACAAGATGTCTTAAGTTGAATCCTGTCTGCTCCTCTGTAGTTTTAGGTGACAATCCTAGAGAACCAGTTGTGACCCAGCCAAGACGGGCATTCTCTTGGACAAAGCAGGAGAAACAAGGCGCGAGACCCAGAGATCCCATCGTGAATGGACACCTTAGTAGAACTAATGCCTTGGGGTCATATTGATCCCCAAAGAAATCACATCCTATTTCCTAAAACCAAACCCGCCAACTTTTTTTTTTTTTCCAAGGCAAAATCCTACGAAAGGATTGGCTTATAGATGAGGATACCACCTGAGCCATGGCTCTGCAGCTGAATGAGTCTAAGTGATGGGCCAAACTGCTGAACCAGTCCAGGCTTGGCGGGACAAGGAGGGGCAAAGTAGCAGAGGTCAGAGAAGTGGAGGGGAATGCCTGCATGGCCATGAAGTTGTTCTTCATTCCTTTTTTAACCTGCACAGGGTAACAGTGGTTTGTGCCAGGCCTTTGGAGGTCAGCAGGATTTGGGGAGAAGGAACATTGCCTTTAAAGGCATGAGATCAATCATATTCCGGAGATGGGAATAAGTTCCAACCAATGTGTCTGGTTTAGCAGTTTCTCGAGTGGGCCAGGAAGTTCTCCATCTCCTGGGCCAACCCACAATGTTTTCTTCTTGGTTGCTATGTGACTGTCAGTTTTTGATCTCCAATATCTGGACCGGGAGTTAGGAGACCTGGGTTCTTGAGTCACTCTGCCACCCAATCACCCATTCAGCCACGGGGTGACTAGTGTGATTCCCTTTATGCCCGACCTCTACTTCCTGATCTAAGAAGAGAGGTGGTTGTTCTTGGTGATCAAGGTCTGTTCTTGCTCTGAGCATCTAGGAATCTATAAAATTGTATCTCCCTGCATCTGTGGCAATGAAGCAAGCCACTAGTCACAATTTTCCTACAGGGATAACAAAGCTGAGGTTGTTAGAGGCTGGGAACAAATTCCCCTGGGGAGAGTTTGAGCGAGCTTGAACTCTTTCTTCTGGAAGTTCTCCATTCATTGCTAGGGTGTTGCCTGACAGACATCATGGCATGGTTAACTTTGCTCATTGCAACCACTAGTTCCTTCATATTTAATGGTTCCTGCTACTTGACTCTGCCTCCTACAGATCATCCTTTGAGAGAATGGTGCAACATGCAGTATTGTGGGTCCAGTGGAACTGCCACAACCCAGCCACTGCAACCCAGCAGTCCTGCCACCTTCATTCCAACATTCCCGCCCTTCCTTGTTTCACTTATAGAGATGTACTTTTTGAGAAAAAGCCCCCATAAAAGTGCCTGAATTGGTATGGCATTTCCACTGCTCTTTTGCCAAGAAAAAGATTTTCTGGGGGTAAATTTGGAGTTCATAAGTAATACCGAGGACTGAGGCAGTGGACTCCACACACAGTATTAAAAAAGAATATGTGTGACAGTCTCCAGCCACCACTGTACCGGGGTCTTTACATATACCAATTGTCCCATTTGAAAATCAAAACAGACCAAGAAAGTCAAACACTTGTGAGTGTTCTGAAACTCAAATTTTCATCCAGGTCATACCTATAACCTTCCTATCTCTGAGATTCCTACTGCTGGTTTCCCAAAGCACTAAAGCTATGGCGATAGCCTGGTCCCAAGCATGGTTCTCACCTGGGCATCAGGTTAGGGGACTTGTTGAGGGGACTGTTGGCTCAGTTTTGAGTAGCGTAATATCAGTAACAACGGAATGTTGGGTGATTTGGATACAAAGAAAGGACTTCTAGTCTTTTAAAAATTTCATCCCCAAATAAGCAAGCCTTCAAGGATGAGTGAGGACATGAGGCAAATTCCTAAGAATGCCTAAGGTTCAGAAAGCAAAGAAAATCCGTACAGTCCTAAGTGCCTTGGGAGCATATTCACAGAAAACAAAGGCCAGCTGTGTGGCATCTTCTGGGGGAAGCCAGGGGTGTGCTTGTCAGTACTGTCCAAAGTGCAGTCAACTTCTTAGACCACCGAACACATTTCTTCTCTTGCTCCAGGAGAATTTTATTAGCAGTGTCCCACAGGCAGAGTGACACCCTTCTCTTGAAATAGATGTGTCTTGGCTTGTACCATAAGCCTGTCTTGGTCAACACAATGAAATGGAAGTAGCCCAGCTTCTTGTCTGGACTCAATCATTGTAGGGATTTGGAGAGGAGGAGAAAGCTAGATTTCTTCCCAAGAACCTTCTCAGACACTCTAGAAACTCCTTTGTACACAGTGTATTTGGAGCTCCAAAGCCCAAAGCACTGAACCCAAACTCAAAGTCCTCATTCAACAACTCAGTCTTTCCTGAGCTGATGGGGTCATTACCATTTTGATGGAGAATTCTTTCTCTCACTTTTCTCCATGCTCAATCTCCCATTGATTCTAAGTGAGAAAGAGCTCCTATCTGTGTAGTTGTCTTCAGGGATAAAATCAGATACTTTCCATTCCTGGGAGACATAGTTTGAAGGGACCTCCAATATTTGAGGCGCCAGATTCCTAGCTTTTTGGTGGCAGGAACTGTGGTTTTCCTAACTCTGAATTTCCAGTATGTTACACAGTGCCTAGCAGACAATGGTGCTTAGTAAATCTTGTAAACAAATAAACAAATACACTCTACATTCTCAGTAGAGTGGTATGGATTTAGAAGAACAGTCTTATAAATTCTGAGTAGATCCTATTGTATTAGGATTTCCTACAAGTAATTATTCTTTCAACTTACAGTGTCTAGGAATTGCCCTGCACAAAACAGGCAAGGCATAATGCAGTCATTACTGACAAATGAACTCATCTTGAACTATAGTATATCTTGGGGGTTTTCTAGATGCCTTTATTGAAATTAGAGCTTCATTATATCATTGTTATATCTACTAAGTCCAAGCTTTCAGTTCCCAGAAAAAGTATAGGCAGTGAATAGAACTTTCTCAATTTGATGTTTTTTTTTCTTTTCCTCCCACAATTCTTTTTCTTAAACTTTTCATGTGTGCTTGTGTGCTAGTGTTTTACTACTGTCAAAATGCACACTTGATTTCAAGTACTTTCTTCTCAGCCCGACAGGATCACCTCTCACCTAACGTTTGGAAGATAGCTTTATCTCTCATTCATTTTGATCCTCCTAAAAAATGACCCCTTAAAGTTCTCCTATATCATATTGTGACACACACAGAGACAGAACACCTATAATGGGATTACACTTCCACTTGAGGAAATCATTCCTAGTTTTTACAATGGAATTAATTTGTCACAAATTTCATGGGATTCTGCTAAAACTACTGTAGTTTCCTCAGCCAGCTTCAGGACCACCGATATATCTGAAGTAGGATGATCTTGGGTCACATTATTAACCAGTTCTGTTGGATTTTTCCATCATGCTGTTCTTTTGTCAGATAGAAAGGTCTTTGTGGAGGCACATGTTGTTTCTCCCCATAACTGAAGTTCAATCTTACACCTTGAATTCCTGCTTCATCAATGCCAGCCAGGTGATGATGTTGTCTGTGAGCAGGCAACTTGAAGAGTTTTGGCTTGCTTTTCTGGAATGGCCTTTTTTTTTTTTGTCTCTCTCTCCTTTTAAAGGGATATCAAAGCAGAATATTCCAGAGGGTCATTTTTCTCTTTTTTCTTAGATGGGAAAGAACAGCTCTTAAAAAGTCTTATCATTTAGTTATTCATGATCATGTATTTTTTGTCTGCACTGATAATGGCAGCTTACTACATGTTGGAGACATGATGGTAATCGACATAAACCCGGTCAATCCCTGTCATCCTGGCCTTATGATCCAGCAGGGGAGGCTAGACTGCCCTCCTATGGTTTAAGAAATAATACAAGCTCTTATCCTTTGTAGGTTTTTCAAAGAACCTAAGGCAGTCCTCTAACTTTCGATCTGTGGTAACTATTTTTAGCTTGAGGATGAGGAAGTCTCACTTGTCCACCTGAGAACTCCACTGAGTTCCTGGCAAATGCATCTGTTGGTAAGATACTGAGGCCAGTCAGTTCTGCAAGAATATTAATAAGGTAGCTAGAAACAATTGGTGCATATGTGGAGAGTTTGATTCATTCTCCATTTTTGTTTTGTCTCAAATAACTCACGTACATAAAGAAAACACAGTAACATATTAGATGATAGGTAGCTCAATCACTTGTAGTAAAAGATTCTAGGAGGGTCAGAAGCAAGAACCAAGCCCTAAGGAAGGGGCATAGGATTTCTTAGGTCATTAACTCCAATGGCACTTTCATGCATATGATCCATTCTTTTTGCCCTTCAGATTGCTAGAAGGTCAAATGGCAAACCACAGGGGAGGAGGGTTCAGGTCTGAATTGTGTGGTCATTCTTGTGTATTTCCCACCTTAGACTTCAATGCCAACACCTCTCTATTTGTGAGATTCTCCATGTAAAATGCCATCTACCTCTCACGATGCTTGCCCTGGGCCAGAGACGGCAGGCTTTGGTTGTGCATTTCTAGTCAGGGACCACACCCTCAATACTATTATACTCCGAGCCTTTTGCACAGTACCTGTTGACTTGTGGGTTGAAAGGAACCAAGATCTGAGAGACTAGTTCTTCCCTCCAACAAAGTATAAGGTTCCTGCATCACGTCATGATGAAACCACAAACCAGATGTCTGCCACAGCTACCATAGCTTGACAAGACTGTGAGGAGAACATCAGCGGCATTTGCGTGTAGACTGTTAGGCCCTTTGGATCATCCTGATGGTCACCCTGGCGACCATCCACAACCAGTGCTTAGAGGTGGGATAAGAGCGAGACAGTGACAGTGTGGTGTTGTAATTTAGCTGATCTGGCCCAAGCCTAACAGAAACCTTTTCCATCGAAGTGTTTCAGAAGTAGTGACACCTCAAAAGAGGATGGCTTGTGCTTAATATTAATACTTAATTCACTAGGGCAGTGCTCTCCAGAGGGTCTGCTTACATTTGGGTTAATCTTATGGCTACGTGTGGTTTAAAAAATCTGGAGGAGTAAAACTGGACGGTTCTGAAAATTTTTCCCATTTGCATATTAATAAATGTTGAAGCTTGCTTGCTTGAAGTGCTTGTTTTATTCCCTTAGATCCAAAATGCAATGCATCAAGCAAGCATGTTTTGCAGTAAAAGCAAACAGCCCCGTCCTGCTGGATAAATTGTGTACAACAGAGTTCAGGTATCTTGGCACAATTTTTGGGTCCCACCGTATAAAGGGCAGAGTGGTGTAGTAGGAGGAGACCAGGGCATGGAGCGAGTCAGCTGACTGGGTCCCAGCTCTCCAGGGGACGATGATGTGATCCCGGGCTTGTCTCTACCTGAGCCAAAGGTTTTTCATTTTTACAAAGGAGAACTTGGACCAGATAATTTCTGGTTTCTAATTTTCATTTGAGATGGGTATTTTGTACAGGTACCATGGGGAAGAACGTGAGTTGAAACCTCATTTTGAAGGCACTGATCTTAGCTCCTGCCCAGAGGGGCACCCTGCTTCTGATAAGTTTCATTATCTTTGGCTACATAAATTGGAAACTGTTTGAACTTCTGTGTGTATTTTCTCCCCGCCAAGTCCTAACTCCCTCGAAATGCTACACTTGGGATTACCAGGGATGAGGGAACAGGCAGGGTACAGATAATGGCAGACCACGTGAGTTCCCCTCGAGAGCTTTTAGATGGTTTGGAGAGTTTATCCCGAAAAAAAATTTCAAAAGAATTCGTGGTTTTGGATAGGTGATGACCGTCTTGTTCCTTTCCTAGTGTTTTAGCTCAGTTGGCCCCCTCTTTGATACGTAATGCATTTTTGTTCACAAACTATTTGCCTACTCTAGAATAATTACTGGTCTGTTTTACACAAAGGGGCGGTGGTTCGAGAAAGAACTTAAACTACATTCCCTGCTTAACCAAACCAAAACCCAAAGCAGCCAACCAAATGGACAGATAGCACAGCTCGTCAATAATTTCTCCCCATCCTGGTCCAATCATGATTTAAAGTAAGAACAGCAGATAAATGTGTATCCTAGAAGAGATTAGCGGTACCATTTATATATTGTAAAGTCATGCAAACCATGCTTAAAAGGAAGCGGCTTCACTGTGGTGACCTGGGGAGGAGGAAGGCCGTGAAAAGCCCCTGCCCGGGTGGGGGGCCGCCACACACATGCATGTGTTTGATGCAGCCACTGGTGATCTCACGGTCAAGTGTCGGGTGTGAGAGCAAGTGAGCTATACACAGTCTGTCTACATTACAAGGAGGACTCAGCCCACGACCCCTTCTAAATGGGCTTGTTGGGAGGGGTCCATATTGAATCAGAAATCCCGTCCCCTGTGGATGAAAGAGGCATGGAGCCACTGGGGGTGAAGGGGTCCGTATCCGTGTCTGTCTCACCCTCGGCGAGGTAACGTTTCTCCCTCATCCAGCTCGACCCCCCACTCGGGCCAAACACGTAATCGTCTCTGTCTTGGGAGATGCTGAAGCCACTTGGAGACCGCTCCAGCTCCTCATGATTGACCGACATCAGGGACAGAGGCGTGTCACTGTCCCGCGTGATGCTCCGTCTCTGCCGGGGGGAGACCCGGTCCGAGCAGGGGCCGTGCAGTTCAGCCTGGGAATGGTAGCTCACTCGAGAGTCGAGAAGAGTCAAGATCGGCAGGACGGTGGGCCTTTCTGCATATGTCGCTGCTGAGGTGGAAAGCGTCGCTTGAACCTTTCCAGAACTGGGTCCTCCTCGGGGCGGGTTCACCGGGTCATGGGCAAAAAACCCATAGGGGCCGACTTTGTCGAGGGGCAGCTGGTGGAAGCTGTAAGGGGCCTCGGGGGGACCCGCCTCGGAATAGTTGCAGAGGATGGTTTTTAGATCCGAATCTCTGTTGTCCTCTAGCTTCTCCACCTCTGCGGGCGAGGAGGTCCCCTTGGTCGGGTAGTATTCCGTGACGTGCACCTGCAGCCTTTCCATGTGCTGCAGGTGCATATCCACCAGGAAGTCCAGTTTCTTCCCCATGTCGTGAACCTGGGGAGATACAAGGAAGTGGGCGTCACTGCTTTTCCAGGGTGGGGGTGGCTCTTTCCATTCCGGAGGAAATACTGTGTGTGCATGCGTGCGTGTGTGGTGTTCCCTCCACGACAATTCACAACTCCCCAGAAGGCACTGCAGGCAGGGAGAGCACAGTACCATGTAGAGGTTGGGACAGTATTCAAGCCTTAACAGTAACTAATACTTAGAGCACTTAGTAAGTCCCTGGCTCTGCTTGATGCCCCTTAAAGATGTTGACTCATTTAATTTCCCACTAGCCCTGGGAGGTGAAGACTATGATTCTCTCTCTTTTAGAGGTGAGGAAACCGAGGCAGAGAGAGAAAATAGTTTGTCAGAGGTCACAGAGCTGGAAAATGGAAGGGCTGAGATTAAAATTAAAATTTTAAAATGAAAAAGGATATTCTTGATATGCCACGAAAGAGTAATCCTTCAAATTTCCTCTTGCCTCTCTCGCACAGACCCAATGTGGCGTCATGAATAAAATAAGGGGCCTGGTAGGGATCCTCGTGGAAACTGACAGAGCCATCCGTCTGGTGCGCAGCGGAATGGGCTCTGCTGTCACGGAAGCCCCTTCAACGGAGGAAGTGACACGTGAGCTCCATGGGGTGCTGGGTGGGAACGGCTTCTCTTTCCGCCCTGACCGAAGCCACCCAGAGCCTGCCCTGCTCCAGGCCCCTTCGTGTGGGCCATCCACTGACCTGGACTCTGAGGCATGGAGGACTAGGGACACAGAAAATGTGGCAAAGGACACTAACATTTCTTCAGGGAGCAGCACCTCGAGGCACGTGCGAAGAGCAGCTATGTCTATCAAGTGTCTGTTGTGAGCCAGCAACTATCCCACACGATTCACGGGTGCCAACTCATTCAGTCCTCATAGTCACCTTATGAGGTATTAGAATCCCCATCTTACAGATGAGGACACTGAGGCTCAGGACAATGAATGAAATTGCATGTGGTCGCAAGTACATGCTAACTCGGGATGTAATTTCCACATCCTTTTTCTGAGTGGTAGAGACTCCACTCTGTTATCTCCCTAGGGGGAAGAAAATGACATTTGAATGCAAATGTTCTATGGCTTGTTTTTTTGGTGAGGGAAAGGAGAGACCTACCTGTCTTTCGACTTTCACGAACTTCCCCATCATGCTTTGGTCTTCAGTTTCCGATGCGGGTGCTCTGGCTACATATGGTTCATTCCTAGGAAAGAGCCAATGAGTCTGTAAGATCGTTGTACGTACTTGTGCTTCTCCAGGCTGTCTCAGCGGAGGGGGCCACGGTCCCTGGAGCTATCACCCCCATGCTCACGCTTATGCAGTCTGGAAGAGGCCCACTCAGCTCTGGAGACACGAGCAAGTCAGGAAAGGGTAGTGTTCTCCTGCCTTCAGCACTGGGGTCTTACTTACTCTTCCCTGCAGCGATAGTTGAAGCCAAATACTTAGCTGTTTTTAGGAGGCTTTGGGCCAAAGTTAATAAAGCACCTCACTGTGTCTAGAGGGTTCGGCCTTTAAATCACACCTGTTAGACTGCTTCTTAGACAGAAGAAGAAGAGAGAGAGAGCTTCTACTCTAAGTGTGTGGGCGTAGGCTGGGTGGGGCTGGGGTGGGGGTTGGCTGATCTCTGAAATTCTGTACGGTGGGTATATCTCATCTGTTTCATTTGGTTAAGGCAGGGAAATAGATGCAGGATCTGGAAAATGGTGCAAAAGAGGCTGCTGGTGGGGAATGGGATTGAGATGGTTCCTTGGTGGTTCAGGTTATGTTCAAAGTAGAAGAGAACCTGCAGGGAGCCTGGCTATTGCTCAAAACCATCGTGCCAGGCACTTTGGGGGTAGTTGGTTTTCCCTTTCAGAGCCGCCTGACTCCTGCTCCGTCCCTGGCCCGTCTCCGGCTGAGCGGTCTTGAATTAAAGCAGACATGGCCCGTGCACTCATTCCAGCCCACCAGTGTTTTCCTTAGCTTGCACAGAGTTTTAAAAACATTTCAAAACTAAGGAATTTCATATGACAACTGGATATTCAGTTTTTCTTGAAAAGTTAGACTCTCTGGAACCAGAGGGTATCGATTCCTAAAATTAGCAGCAGCAGAGCAGAGGCACGAAGATCTCCTTTAGTTGGTGCACGTGCCCTCCAGGACCCCCAGGGTCCACCACTCCTTATTCCATCCCCCGTACTGAGGCTGAAGGTCAGATGCCTTTACATCATCCCACTTATGCCCTTGCTTCGTTTATAGTATGCAACCTTATCGCTGTAAGGTTCGTGGGAGTTCTTTCTTAAGCCTGACTCCCTTTACTCATCCGTGCTCCCTGCCCTGAAGACCTCTGCGAGTAAAGAAGGTATAAATTTGGGCCGTGGACTTTCTTCAGGACTGCTCCTGGTCCATCAGTGACTGTACAAGGAACATTTCCAAACACTGTGTGGGGAGAGCAAGACTGCCCCGGTGAGGGACAGAGTTCTCTGCCTGTGACCATGCTGTCGGAGGCCTGACACCTGACTTCCTTCTCTGTGAGGGCGTTCGGTCAGCGCAGGTAAAATGATGCAGGAAAGGCCAAATGGCCTCAACTGTGCTCACACGAGTTATTCTCTATGTTCCAATAAACTCGCGGGGCTCCTCTTCTTTTATAACACGTTGAGGGTTATGTTTATTTTCAATAACCACAGAAGCAATGTCACCCACATGGTCTGGGAAGAGGGGCAGTAAGTCTTTAGTACAGAAACCTTGCAAATATCCCTAAACCGGAATAAGCTTCAAGCTCTTTTCTTCATTTTATTGAGAAGAATGGCCACCTCCCCGCACCCTCCCACCCTGCCGCCCCCCCCACCGTAAAGGAAGCGAACTGAGATATGGGAATAGGGTCGGACCATGCAGCCTCGTTCCACGTCCCCACGCCCCACCTGGGTGACTGCTGGGATGGGTAGGTGAATGCTGCCCCTCTCTGAGACTTCTTATGTTTTGGGGTAGATGGAGGTCCAGGGGTGAAAATCATGTCTATTCTGAAAGAGACACACAAGGAGGGGATTACATTACAAAGAGCTTTACCGGTAAAGAGAGGAAAGCAATTCCTTCTCTTTTCTCTTTAGCCAGGCAGGGTTTGAGATAATATAAGAGAAGGGAAAGGTGGGGGGAGGGGAGGAGGGAGACAGAGGGAGTGAAGGAGACAGAGAATTTATAATGTCCACATATTACTCTTATTATTATTATTATTGTGCAGTAGTAACGAGCATATCGCCCCACCCCAGGGCAGAGAGGCAGCTAAACCAGAGACAGGATGAAGGTCACATCTTGTTGGTTCTTTAGGAAATGTCACGTGTGCCGCAAGCCTGTCTGGTGGTCCAGCGTTTTTATTCTTTCCCCAAACATCTAATTAGGGAGTTTTCTTGTACAGCCCTAGGCTTCATTTTCAGCTGTGCAGATCTTTGCTGCTCTTCAGGCTTGCTGGCCATTGAGGGGATGGCTCCGCACCCACTCCTGCACCTTGCTTCCATTTTTGCATGAGGCGCCAGCTCGCCATCCATTTCGCCCCGAGCACAACCGGAGACAGATGCCCCCACTGCGCTGCAGGACTGGGCGGGGTGTGGGGCAACCCTGAAGGCTCATTAAAGGCCCAGGACCACTAAGACCATGCACTCAAAAGTAGCCATGGGTCACTCTGTTTCTCTGCAGACCTGGTTGTTCCTCCACTAACGCCACCATATATTCAATCACCCTTCCTTTCTCTCAGGCCTACCACCCTAACAGCATGGCTGGGGATACGCAACTCGCTATCCAGGTGGTCAACCTCCAGCCATAACTCTTTGAAATACATGTGCCTAATAAACACTGAAAGCAATGACAGCAGGAAGGTCCACTTTGGGAGCATTAAGACGGGCCAATAATTTTGACTGGGTATGTCCTAGACATCATGCTCCCTCCACTGCTAAGAGAGCCATATTTGCATCAGTAACAACATGGTTAGGCTCAGAACTCGTTTGCACATCCATTTGTGAAGCTGGCTTTGAGCACCAACTGTGTGCCTGCCACTGTGCTCGGTTGCAGTTGATATTCCATTTATGGATAAGTCAAGGTCACAAATAAGTGTTCCTCCAACCCAACATCATGGTTAACTTCCTACTCATTCAATCTGATGGTCCTGTTCACTCTGCAGGACACCCCGGCAGGGAAACGTGATTCAGATGAGGACACCAAGGTCCAGATAGGACTTGACTTGTGTCCACTTGCAATCTCACACAGGCCAGAGGATGAGCCCCATTGTAGGGCTTTGGTTTCCCAGTGTCAGTTCTGTGTCTTGACCCCATATTGCCCTTTGGTTTTTTAAAATGGTTTTTTGTTTTAAGAGGAAATTTTTGCAATTCATTAAAGATTTGATCAATTTAGAAAGTGGAAAAAAATCACACATGGACTCATCACTTCAGTATAGTCACTGCAGTCCCTTGGGGGAAGACCTACTGCTTTTCTGCAGGTTCCCTATGTGGGAGTGCATGTGTATATTTCTAAATAAACATACGTGCGGGCACCTGGGTGGCTCAGTTGGTTAAGCGACTGCCTTCGGCTCAGGTCATGATCCTGGAGTCCCGGGATCGAGTCCCACATCGGGCTTCCTGCTCGGCAGGGAGTCTGCTTCTCCCTCTGACCCTCTTCCCTCTCGTGCTTTCTATCTCTCGTTCTCTCTCTCTCTCAAATAAATAAATAAAATCTTTAAAAAAAAAAAAAAAAAAAAAAAAAAAAAAAAAAAAAAAATAAATAAACATACGTGCATGTGTTTTTGCAATCCTACTGTATGTATATATTATTAATATCACAAGACTGATGCAGAGACTATATAGGAACATAATCATTTGTATACATTTAAATATATGGATATATACAGGTGCAATTATGTATATAAATGTCTGACTATATTATTAGTAATCATATTGTGCATACATATATTCAATGATCACATAGTTTTTTTGTCTCATTGTATACATTTTTTTTAGAGAGAGAGAGAGAGAGTGTGAAGGACGTGGGGGAGGAGCAGAGGGCGAGGGAGAGAATCTTAAGCAGGCTCCATGCTCAGTGCAGAGCCTGATGCAGGGCTTGATCCCACGACCTTGAGATCATGACCTGAGCCGAAATCAAGAGTCAGATGCTGAAGCGACTGAGCCACCCAGATGCCTCTCATTATATACACTGTCATTTGATGGTTGCATAACTTTTTAATGAGATTAGGAACATTTTTTTCTTAATCGCTATTTATATAATTGAGGAAGCGGAATATGGTGCATCAGACAGAACAGGAGCTGGGCAGCCAACTGGATCTGGTGTGACTTCCAGCTCTGCCACTGATTAATTTTGGGTAACTCCACTGCTCCTTGTGCTTAGGTTTTGTCATCTGTAAGAGGACATCCACAATGTGATACCTCATGAGGTTATAAAGGATTAGACATACATATGTAGAGCACCCAGGTGCTCAACAGAAACGGTCGCAATTATCAGGTGAGTATTGATACTGTTTCCATATTTTCACGATTATAAATAATACCTGATGGACATTTTTTTATACGGTGAAAAATTTATATTTAGAATTGGACATTTGGACTCAGTTGATCATCAGCTCTATCTGATTGGCAACATTCAAAGCATCACAGTCAGGGGCTAGTCAAACATACGCCTTTTCTCCATGAGGACTGATCAAGGTGTTGACCTTGGCTAAGGTCAATGTCATAGAGCTTCTTCACAGCCTGTTTGGTGCTTGTTGGCCTTCACAGCCACAATGCTTGATGAACGTTTTTGTTCTTAAAGTTGCTCCCCAGCACTCTGGACCATTTCTGAATGGCTTTCACCCTGAACTCTAGCTAGATTCCTCAAGCTTCAGTTCCTTCATGGTCAGGAGAGCAGAGTTCCTCCAGATGCAACTGTCTTACCTGGTCTGAAGGTACTTTATCCTGGAAAGCATGTCGAGATGTCCTGCAGAATACTGCTCAATCACATCCTTCACGTCGTAAGGCCTCAAAGTCTCCTTAAATTTTTTTTTATAGAGACGGAATTGTAGAATTCTGCAAGGCGAAGTAGAGACATGTGTGCTTCATGAGTAGAGAGTAAAGGAAGCTATAATTCAAGCCTAGCAAACTCAGAGGCAGGCAAAGCAAAGAACCAAAGAGAAAATGACTTGACGGGGGTGGGGAGGGAGGTTTCACCCCATGGTCCTGGTTCCACCCCTCCGAACCACACAGAGTTAGGCTGGTTGGTACCTCTCCTTCATGATTCCCTCCCTTCAATCATTTGAATAATAATAAAATCATAGTCACAATAAGAGTTAATACTTATTGGGTATTCATTTCAGGTCAGACATGGAGCTAAGTGTTTTAGGAACAATCTGCTAACAGATCAACTTGTAGATTATAAGACTGTGGCCCAGAGAGCTCCAGATCTTCCCAGGGCCACCCGGCTAATAATGTCAGAGCTGTCCTCAAACCCAGGTTTGTATGCTGACAAGGCCCACG
This sequence comes from Zalophus californianus, assembly GCF_009762305.2. Lineage (NCBI taxonomy): Eukaryota > Metazoa > Chordata > Mammalia > Carnivora > Otariidae > Zalophus > Zalophus californianus. Next base: position 181,491,891 of record NC_045598.1, read on the forward strand.
CTCTTAATCACTGTGTCACACTGTTTTCTATTTGAGGACAGCTGACATAGTTCTTCCTCAACAGACTCTTTAATTATTTGGCTTGTGAGCGCTAGAAAAGAGAAACGAGCTTCTGTTCCCTGAGTTTTCTCAGCTTCTTAATAAAGGGGGCACCCAGAACTCAGAGATGCCAAAGCCTCACCTCCATCTTCCTGGGAATCAATAAAGGCACCCCAGATGGCTAATGTTCCTTAAAAACCCCATCATGGGGTCAACCCCCATTGAGCATGGTGTCAGTTAAAATCCCTAATCATAGGCTAGTGCTGGGAAACACAGCCTAGCTCAGAGCTTCCCTTCTACTTGTGAGGGTCTCTTTCCCTAGTGCATTCAGAGTTCATTTTGTTTGTCACAGCCCAGGTCCAGCATCTCAACACTATTTTGGCTTATTGATTATGCCATCCAATTCATGTGCCATCCTTTCCAACTGGGTGCCATTTTATAAGCCTGCCCTTGACGCAGCTCCCTCTGAGGTAGGGGTCAGTAGGACAAATCTGGCCTACTGCCTGTTTTTGAAAGTAAAGTGATGTTGGAACACACCCACCCCCATTCATGGATGTACTGTCTATGGCTGCTATGTGCCACAGAGTTAGAGCTAAGAACTTGAACAGAGACCTATGGACCACAAAGCCTGAAATACTTACTATCTGGCTCTTTACAGAAAAAGTTTGCCAACCCCTGAACTAAGGCAACAGTAAAAAATTCTAAAAAGACCAGGGCAGAAGCCAGACCATGGATCATCCCAGCAGAGACTTCCCTCCAGGGCACAGATTCATTCGCTGGTTTCTTTTCTTTTTCTTTCTTTCTTTTTTTTTTTTAAGATTTTATTTATTTATTACTGGGGGGGGCGGGATGGAGAGAGTGCGCACAAACAGGGGGAGGGGCAGAGGGGCAGGGAGAGAGAGAACCTCAAGTAGACTCCCTGCTGAGCATGGAGCCCAATGAGGGGTTCGATCCCACAACCTTGAGATCAGGACCTGAGCCAAAATCAAGAGTCCGACACTTAACCGACTGAGCCACCCAGGCGCCCCTCATTTGCTATTTCTTTGAATAAGATCTCTGAGGAAGTTATGAATCTAAGAAGTAATGCTTTAATCCTGCCATAATTCTGTCACATTGCATGTGTGGTGTCATGAGAAACCAGGTCGACGGCTCTGCTGAGGTTCACATCTTATAAACCTATTGAGGGATTGATTGGACTAAGAACCTTGCTAAAAATATCACAACTAGTTCTTGGAGAATCCAGCTTGTTTCTAGAATTCACTGCCACCATTGTAGAGTGCTTATAAGCCCCTCTCCTGATCCAAGTTTTCTGTTAGTAAGCCTATTTTTATTTTCTAGTGGAATTCTGAAGTAAAACAAAAATAGCCAGGGTAGATGATAGTCTCGTCCGATATACACACACACACACAATTCTATAATTGACTATCTTGTTGAAAATGCTAATTAAAAAGAGTTAGATGGATGGAGACAGATAGGAAGAGCTATTTTGGGGTAAGAAGCCTATAAAGGAAGAAGACACCGCGTCAATATACCCCCCACCCCAGACCTGTAAAATAAATGGTGGCCAAAGCCAAACGAGAGCATGACAATTGGAAATAGTGTCAGGATCCCGTGGGAGCATTATTATAAACCAGCGAGCAAGAGTTACCCATGATGCCTTGCTAAGGTAGAAATCATTTTTCTTCAGGCAGCATGCCCGTTCGAGCAATGGCATACTCTGGGACCTGACTCAGGGAGTTACCTGATGGGGCTTCCCGCCCACCTTTCCAAAGCCAGTATCCTGTGGGGGCTGAACTGGGGTCTGGGTGGGCTCTCAGTGGGGAGGAGGGGGGCCTCACCTGACGGCTCGGATGGCGGCCTTCAGGGTGGGGATCATCTCTTCGATGAGGAAGTCATTCCCGTAGGCCCTGTCTTCCGCCATGGGATCACCTGTCCCAGCATCTGGGAGGGAGACACACATATCAAACAGCAGGCCACAGCACTTGGAAAGGCTTGGGGACCCCATTCAAGTCAGAGCCTTCAAGGCTCAACCGCCAGAGTCTTCGCTCCCACTCCGTGAAACCATGGGGTGTTCTCCAGTTGTGACGCTGTTCAGGCCTTCTTAGCAGGTCCTTCTATTCTCCAGACATGAGTTAGAGTTGCCCGCAGTTCAGGACTGTTGACTGGGGAGAAGGCCAGCAAGGTGGGGACATGAGCTTTGGGGTCCCTGAGCGGTCTCTCCGAGGCAGCAAAGGGCATCCACGTGGGTGTTACCGTTGGACACCCGAGTCCAGATTCTTGTTGTCAGTCAGTACCCTGGTGACCTTGTGGGGTCACTTTCTGAGCCCTGCCTGTCCTCCCTTGTCACAAGTAAAAGAGACACACAGAGGAATTGCTCCCACTGCCCCCACAGGGCTCTTTTCTATTACCTCTTCCCGCCCCCTGGGGGTGCTGAGGCCCCTGGGTCTCCAGCACCTGGCCCTTTCTGTTGACCTCCATGGCAGTGCACCTCCATGTGGCCACCCTTAGGAGCCAAGGCTGTGAGTCCCAAGGCTCCCTGGAGGCACCTGCGCAGATGAGTGTGGCGATCCTGGCCCGGAGAATAGCTAACATGGGAGCCCCCCCGCTCCCCGAGCTGTGGGGACGTGTCACAGGTGTCCCCAGCCCAGCTGGCATGCATGAGATGAAGCACGAACCTGGTTCAGGAAGGTGGGGATGGGCTGCTCTACAGATGGGGCAGGTCCTCTATTGGGGAAGAAGGGAGGGGAGGAAGGGAAGGGCGAGGCAGAGGGAGGAGTGGAGGGGACAGAGCGAGGGACGAGAAAGGCCTCACCTTCGGAGCTCTGCCAGAAAGCGTAGGCTTTCATGCGGAAGGCGGTGCGGAAACGTTCTTTATTGTTTAAGCCCACAGGCTTTGGTTCTTTAGAAGGACTTTCTTCTATGGCATCTACATTCAGAGGGGTAAATAGCTTTCCTTTAGTATTGCTACCACGAGGATTAGAAAGGCGAACCCGATCCAAGAGACCCAGCTTTTGGCTACAAAATAAGCAAAAGTGAACAATTTTCCTCCTTGAGTGCAGGCTTTTGTAATTACCCGTCCCTCTCCATAAAGACTCACACATTGACCTCCGCATGTGACGGGGGGAGGCGAGCCCTCGGCGCTAAAATTGATTTAGCAGCTTGGACTGGGACAGGGCTCGGCAGCTTACTAGCCATGACACCGTGGGCACGTTTCTTAACTTCTCTGCACTTCCCTTTTCTCAAATGTTGACATGGAGCTCAAATGGCAGAAAGGACAGCAAATGCCTAGCTCCCAGTGGCAGGTGGCTGATCTTCATGCCTTCCCCTGTCCTGTCTCCTCAATAACTTCCTTTGTACCACTTCATGGTACCCAGGGAGCAGCTCTGGGCAGACTCGAATGACATAAATTACAGAAAGCAGGCACCCTAACCCGGATGGTTAGAACTTGGAGGGGGAGGTGGTCCCTGAGCTTGGATGGGAAAAACATTGCATCTTTAATTTACTAACCTCTAATGGAAATGAGCGTATCTTTCAATGATGAATGTAGATAATAAACCCTACTAATACCCTCAATGCCCTGGTCTTATCCTGTGCCTTCCACAACAGAAATCCCAGGGCATTTTAGATTCTGTCATCTCCAGGGATTGCTGTGCTCATAGCTGTTTCCAAATGATGGTAGTATTCCGACCGGCCACAGGTCTTGTCCTTAAATCCATCACGGAGAAGCCCATATACGACTGCATCTCAAATGTTTCAATATTTTGATAGTTATCAATACAATCAGTTTCCTTTGCAACCGTATGCATTTTACATCTGAATTCAAGATTGTGATTCTGACAAAAGGTTTCTGGACTTCATCACAGGGCCAAAAGTGTTCTTGGCGCAAAATAAAAAAAAAAATTAACAAGTCCAACATAAAGTAGCCTTGGCACAAAAAACTTGTGTCCAGCCCCACCCCTGGCCATGCAGGTGACCTTGGGCAAATCTGTGCACTTTCTGAGCCTCAGGTACCTCATCTTTAAAATAGGGGTGCCCACTCTCTGCTTCACCTGGTTGCAAGGAGATGATGTTTGCCAAGGATTTGGTGTAGAGCCTGGCACACAGTAGATGCTCTATAAATATTAACCTCTTCCCTCTGTTTCTCAACCTGCACCCTCTCCCTAGTGGGCAGGAGGAACAAGGCCCTCTCTGTGGGGTACATGCCAGAGAAAAGACACACGGTGAGTTTTCACACATCGAGAGACTTGACTCAGGGGCTTCCTCTCATTACTCCCCACACAGGGCTCGGCACACAGTAGGTGCACCATGTGCTTGTGGAATAAATATGGGCTGTTGACACAGCTCTGCCTTGGCCTGAGCTGATTTAGTCTTTCTAAGGACTGTGTCGAGTGACTGCAGCCATGTGTTTCCTGCCAGAAGCTGCTGGGTGTCTCTGGCGAGGTGCAGTGGGGAGGTCACGGGTGTTGGAGCCGTGGAGGAGGGTGGAACACTCCTCCTGCAGAGCAGGTGCCCCTGGTCCTCTGAGCACCAGGTCCTGAACAGTAAGTGGGCCTGAGAGCACCTGCTTCGTAGAGGTCTGGGGAGCATTACATGTGATAACATCTGCAATGTTTCCTGCCTTCAGCCTGGCACAGAGAAGGCACTAGGACATATTTGGTTAATAATAAATGAATGAACATACGATGGGCAGCCATTACTCCTGGCTCCCTATGGACTGTTCTCTCTCACCTGGCATCGTTACACTAATAACCCGACCAGAGTACATTCTGGGAAACTCTAGAACTCAGATGGCTCTATCCTCCCTGCGCCAAAGACAAATTTTTCAGAGTGGCTTTCCTGACCAGTTCTAGATGAATGACTGTTAGGACAGAGAACTATAACAAGGTCCATGGGCTAGAAGTCCTGGACAAGGCAGAAAGTCGACTGATAGAGGGAAGGCTTTCCTACCCATGAGCTCAGTAAAAGGGGGACTTTAAGACAGTCTCTCCTCAGGTCTGCTTCTTCTTGGCCCCTGCCTACTGTGTCTTGCTAGATCACCAAGAGGATCTGGCCTTGCATCTGCACCAAGCCTCTGCCTGCCCCGAGTCCCCACCTGCATGCCGTGGCATGCCCAGTTCCTCCAGCTGCCATGCGCCCTGCCTTCTCAGCCCACCTCATTGCTATCTACCTTTAAAACGGCCCGAGCGCCACCCCCATCCCTGGAAATCAGGGACTCCCCATGTGCTCCAACGACATGCTGCAGTTTTCTCTGTCACACTCATACACACCGGTGCAGACCATATTTCCACGTCTGTCCCCACTCCAGTCCCTGCCCCGCCCCCGGAACATGCAGTAGCAGCAAAGCAAAGACTCGGCCTGGTTATCTTTGAGCCCACGACCCGCCCTTCCTCAGCACATCCCCAAGTTCAGGGTGGCAGTGAACATCATGACCTTTGGGGCAATCCCAGTCATGGAGGGTAAGGTCCTGAGGAACACGTGAGCTGGGACACAGAAGTTACTCTCTCTGGCCCCAGCTCCTCACATGCACGGTGAGGACAGCCCTTGCTGCATGCGGCTCTGTGAGGGTTAAATGAGGGAGTGTGTGGAAAACACTCAGCCCACTTCTGGAAGGAGGATTGGAGAAGCCTTCAGGACATACTGGCTGTCACCATTATCTTCCGCGGAAGCAGGAAGAGGGCTAATGGCATGTGTGTAAAGGATGGATAAAATTTCCTGAGCCACAAAATAAGTTTTTTTTTTTTTTAATGAACTGAGATAAGTTCTGGGGATTTATATATTATTTTACAGTGCTTCCTAATGCCAGTCTCACACACTCCCCATTGTCACTGAACTTGATCTCAGCAGGAGGTAAGTATATGCGGAGCTTAATTCCATGATCAACTAAGCAAGACAAAAGTAATGGCAGCTGCTCTGTCCTGGCTGGAAATCTCAGCATAACCCGCAGAGAGTTAGGAAGTTAAGGACAGGGCCCTCTTGGTTCTATCTGTGCTGGGATTTAGGATTTGCCTGTTTGGCCTTTCAATGCTTCATTGCAACCTCTAAGAGTCTGAATTGCTTCGGCTATGTTTACGTGACACGCCATGGTAGCAGGTAACGGTTTATGAGAGAGAGATTCCAAGTGTGTTAGGAACCCAGAGGAGTCAGGCACAAGTCAGAAACCTCAGATCTGAATTACTCCCAGCCATCACACCTAAGAGGCTTATGGAATTCTTCCTCCGGCAAAGTGGGTGATCAACTTACTTCTTAATTGCGTTGCTAGATATCCAAGACCCCAGAGGATAATCAGATGCCAAAGTTCACCCCCGAAACTCAAACCCATCTCTGCCCTTCTCTGTATGGATTTCTAGCACATCAATGAGGCCTTGTGCTTGGAGGGTTCTACAGGTCTTGCAAGCAAAGCCTTCCTTGGAGCTGACATCAGATTTTCTTGGATAGCCAGGGCCCCTGATTTATCAAGTACAGACAAACAATTTTCAAACATGAATTGTAAGACTGGAAATAGACTGGAGAAAAATAAAATCAAGAAGTAAAATTTGCCCTGGCAGAAACAGCCCTTGCCCTGGGCTCCTGTCTTGGGTCACTCCAGCTATGTTCAACTCTACTCAGTTCCCTGACACTCACACTTCTGCACCTTTGTGTATGTCATGACCTGTACCCAGGAAAGCCTTCATTCCCTTCTTTTATCCAAATCACTCTGACTTTTCATCTGAAACTTGGTCCAAGCAGCAGCCCCAAGGCTTACTTCCCCTCGCCGTCCAATTGCCTATCCATTCACTGTGTTTTCTGCAGGCATTTCACAACCAGGGCACTTGGCCACCATAGTGAAATCTTTGACTTAATAGGGACTCTCTCGCATCAAAGCAGTGGTTCTCAATGAGGGACAATTATGCGCACCGCCCCCCCCCCCCCACAGTGGACATCTGGCAATGTCTGGAGTCATGTTTGATTGACATAACTTGGCAGGTGCCCTTGGCCTCCGGTGGGTCAAGGCCAGAGATGCTGCTGGACATCCTACAAACACACAAGGCAGCCCCTGACAACAAATAATGATCCCACCCCCAAATACCCACGTGGTTGAGTCTGAGAAACTAAAAGGTAAGCTATTTTTCTGCAAACTGTACTTTGGTCAATTATCCAGCATCTAACACAGCACCTGGCACACTGTAAGCACTGAAAGCATTATTTGGATGTTGAATGAATGAAGGAATACAATATGTGATCTTCCAACCTCAGCTGAGAGAGGGAGGGCTGTGTGGTGGGTAGAGTGGACTTTGGAGCAAGAGACCTGCGTTCAAATCTCTGCTCTGTAGTTAATATTTCAACTTGGTTAAGTCATTAGCTCTTTCTGATGTAGTTCTTCCACCTGTAAAGTAGAGCTGATGTTATTTATTTATTCAACAAGAATGTGTTCTACACCTTGTAAATGCTAGGCTCTTGGTAACTTGCTGAGGATATAGTGATGGCTGAAACAGACATGGTTTTCGGCCTCCAGTGAGCTTATGATGAGGTCAAGACGACATACAATAAGCAAACAGACGCATAGACTGCTAGAAATCTGACCAGGAAACAAAGAGAGTGCTGTCATGGAGTGTAACAGGAGGCTGACTTTGATGGAGTTGTAGGAACGGCCTCTTGGGTGGATGGGAAGACCCATTAAGTGGCCAGTCTCAGTAGTATGGGATCAAAATGATGGTGGTCCAGATGGGGAAGCTAAGACCTGAAGGGTGAAAAGAAGCCAGACTTCAAAGCAAAGGGGCAAGCATTGCCTGGGCAGAAGAATCACACGCCGGTGCAAGGGACAGAAGAATCACATGCTGGGTTTGTGTTTCCCTTCTGTTGAAGGGAGCACATGACCAGAACAGGATGAATGAAGGGCAGAGTGGCACAAGGTGAGGTGAGAGGCCAAATCAGCAGGGATTCTAAAAATAGGATTCAGAATTAAGAACAGAAAATAGAAATTTCTGTTTGATTTTAAGGGCACCTGGAGGCCAGTAAGAGTGTTAAAAACTCTTTAAAAAGGAGAGAGTATTCTAACTTTGCATTTAAAAAAGAACACCCATGTTCAAAGCAAAGCTACTCACAATGCCAGAAGGTGGAAACACCACAAAAGTCCATCAAGGAATGAATGGGTAAACAAAATATGGTCCACCCACACCATGGAATATTACGCAGCCTTAAGAAGGAAGGAAATTTGGACTCATGATGCAATTCACCTTGAAAACAGTATGTAAAGTGAAATAAGCCAGTAACAAAAAGACAAATAGTATAGGATTCCGCTTATATGAGGTATCTGGGGTAGTCAGGTTCACAGAGATTGAAAGTAGAATGGTGTTTGCCAGGGGCTGGGGGGAGCAGAAAACGAGGAGTGTTTTTAATGGGTACAGAGTTTCAGTTTTACAAGACCAAGACATTCTGGAGATTCGTTGCACAATAATGTGAATATTTACTTGAACTTGAATGTATACTTGAATATATATTAACACTATATACTTGAAAGTGGTTAAGCTGATAATTTTTCTGTTATGTGTATGTTACCACAATCAAAACGGTAAAAAAAAAAAAAAAGAATGCAATGGCTGCTTGGTTGTGGAGTGGAGGGGAATGAGGACCAAAAGAGACCAGTGAGAAGTCACTGAAGTTTTCCAGGGAAGACGTGCTGGTGGTTTGGACCAGGGTGGTCATGGTGGCAGCAGACTAGAACTTTGACTTGTATTTTGGAGTAGAACCACAATAGTCTTCCCTGATGGACTCCATGTCGGTTGTGAGGGAAAGAGATGGATAAGGAAGCACTGCTAGGTTTCTAACCTACACAAGTGGGTGGGTGGCGATGCCATTGTTTCAGTTGAGCAAGATGGGACCCAACAATGGGGGTTTAGAGAAGAAACCAAAACTTGAGTTTGGCAGCCCCTCTCCATGACACATATGCAACCACGCACATACACACTTCGCGCAAGACTGTCGTGTGAGGCAGATTTTACTAAATTGTGAGAATTTGCCTCACAGCTCAAATAACTTAAATTAAGTATTAGATATCACTACTAAAATATGTTAGAAAAGTGAAAAAAAATAAGTTAATTTTGCTTTGTATTTGCATAAGGAAACTGGAAAGAAAGCTACCCTAGAAATTAAAAAAAAAAAAAAATGACCTGTGAGGGGGTGGGAGGGTGGAAAAGGGTTCAGGGACACAATTTGGACCACATTTCACTGTACGGCTCTACGTTGTTTTGATTTATAAACCATGTAAATTTTTTTTTCCAGAAAAGTAAAATTTAAAAAATTAAATTAAAAAGTAATTTAGACACTCTCCACTGGGAATTGCTCAGTGGCTAAGCCATCCTGCTGGATTCTGACCCCCCTGTACACTCCCATGTCTCCTTCTCATACACCCCCTTTAGGTTGAGTCCTTTCTTGCTCCGGTGTAGATTTTTCTCACTCCCAATTCAATTAAACTCTTTTGTCTCTAATTTCAAATTCAGCTCTACGCCCATCTTTTGCACATTAAAAATTCATGAAAGCCCTCAACAAGGTACAAAGAGAGACCTAGGCGTGGTACTTTTAAGTGTAATTCCTGCCCCACCCTCCCATTCAGGATATGGAATAAGATGGTGGTAGTAGGGAGTGGTTTTCAACTAGGCTGGGATGCCATGGAGAAGTTGGAAGGGAGAAAACCCAGCAGGTAAGCGAAAGAATGTCAAAGGCAAACTGCGCTTAGTGAACAACTTCCCTTGGGACCAACCTGACTATATTCTCTACCCTCCTCATGCCACCTTTGTTGGGCATGTGTGTCCAGGAAAAGCCAATAAAACTTAAATTAAAAAACAAACAAACAGAAAAACGAAATTCAGTTTGGGACGTGTTAGGAAGGAAGACTGAGAGGCATCCTGTCAAGTAAACACTTGTGGATCTTGTCTCTCTTACCTGTAGTTATAATCCCTATAATGGTTTCTGGGACACAGGAGGGTCTTCACAACTAATCACTGACTAAGAGGATGGATGGATGGATGGATGGGTGAGGGATGGATGGATGGTGGACACACCAAGAGTACAGCGTCACTGCAACCAAGAGAAGAGTCTTTTGGAAGAAGAGGTCAATCTGTCTTGAGTTATTTGTTGTGAGAGCCCCATGGGCACAGGCTGAGTGACCAGCACAAAGCAGCCAATCCCACCTACAGGGGCTAAAGCCCTAAGTTTGTTTCTACTCTCCTTCATGCTTTCATCCTTCCGCCTTTCCAGATGGAAAGGGTAGGGCCTTATAAAAGACATGCAGCCCTCTTTTAGAAGCTTTAGTGCCACAGTCTGCCCCAGGAAAGACAGAGAAGGCAAAGAGATAAAACAAACAACAACAAGAAAAACCCAAAGATAAAACACCTGTCAAACTGTCACCATCCATGTGCCAAACCTTTGAGGCTTTGGTGTCCTATTTTTTTCTTTCTGAGAAAAGATTATGAATGCAAATTGCTATCGCAACTGTTTCTTTTTAATCAAGTGGGGAATCTTAACTGGGGATTAGATGACAATGAAGATACAGCAGGTGTCAGGGGCCGGAACTTGACAGGCCCTCCATTAATGGCATCAATGTTGAAGAAGACTGATGATTTCTCTAGCTAGCTCTCACATTGTTTACAGTAGAGCTGGGAGAACCAAATAACTCATATCCTTTGTTTCTAGCTACAAAACAAATTTCCCTAACCAGAAATGAAGACGAATTTATTTAGGCATTTTGTGCATTTTCCTTGGGACATTTGCATGCTATTCTTTATTGCATTGGCATTCCTAGGGATTTCTCAGATAGAAAAGATAGCCCGTGGAAAGATCGCAGGCCTGGGCACGCAGCACTTGTTAGTTTGAAGGCCAAAAGCATGAAGGAGGAAGGGACAAAACTAGGGTCTTACTCCCTCCCTTAGCCCAGTGAAAAGCTACTCAGTCCTTGACAGACTAAAGCAAAGTGCCCCTGTGGATCCTTTCCCAATCGCCTGCTATAGGCAGGACTCAGAGTTCCCTTCTTTTTTGTTCTCTCTACCCCTGTGTCAGTAACATTCCCACACCAGCACCCTCCACACTCCACTGTTCTTCCATTGACACATCTGTCTCCCCACCAGACTATGAAGTCCAATTTTCTGGCAATCTCCAGGGTCTGACACAAAGCAGGGCTCTTAAGGAAAGGAAGGAAGGAAAGAAAGGGGGGGTGGGGGTGAGAGGGAAGAGAAAAGTATTGCAAAGCTAGGATTCAGACCTTTGTTGATGTGACTCCTAAGCCAGACCTGCGTTATGCAGAAAAGACTGTGGACTAGGCTTTTGTAGAAAACCCGGAAGTGTGGGTGCCAATAAAAATAATAGTGATCATGATTAAAGCAAACCCTGTGTAGTACTTGTCATGAGTAAGGCTCTGTTCTAAGCATCTAAGTCTTACAACAGCCCTAGGCGGTAGGTAATCTCACCATAACTATTATATTGTTGGGGAAACTGAGGCACGGAGGTTTGGCAATGTGTCTAAGAGCGTGCAGTGAAAATTCTTAAAAGTGACCCATAACTCTTAGCATCTAATGCAGCAACATAACATGGGCCCAATTCTGCTGCCCTGACCACAGACTCATAGCACACAGATCCTGAAGTTGCTTAGTGCTTCCCTAGTCCAACCTCTGCCTTCTAACAACAGGCAGCCTAATCCAGGTAAGTGGTGGTTTCTAAGGGACTGCCTGGGTTGAGGAAAGACAGGGGCAGATAAAGCAGGGACGAGGAGGCAGGGTCGCGACTGGATTGGCTGCTGGGCTACAGAAACAGCTTCATGACTTGGGAAGTAACCCTGATATGTTAATCTGGTTCTCCTTCCTCTGAGCAGATTTGCAAAGTTAGCTGAGCCAATGGCCTACTTGAAATTCCTCTGATCCAGCAAATCTGGGAATCTCTGAGTCTTATTCCAGGCCATTTACAGTTGGTGCTCAGAGGACATGCAGACACACACTAATGTGAGTGAGGAGAAATACATTACTTTCCATTGCTCTCCGAGAATTACTTTCTCCATGAATCCAAATCTCACGTGTGAAGAACATACCAATTGATCAGCACTAATCTCTAATGAGAATTGACTACGTACCAGGTCACAGGTATCATTCCAACCCGCCTAGAAGGTTGTTTCTATTGTCATCCTCACTTCACAGATGAGGACATGAGGATAGGAGAGGTTGCTTGAGGGGCCCAAGGACAGTCAGCTATTAAGTAGGGCAGTCATGCATTGAGGTCTAATGGTCTACTTCTGGAGTCCGTTCTCAGCTCCTGTTGCTATGACTACCTCCTAATTCTACCACCTGGTTATTTTTAGTCCCTGGTTAAACAGGAGAGAGGACCACAGTTCTGGAGGGAGCCAGGCAGACGTAGGATCCGATCTTATTTGTGCGATTTGGGCTGAGATTTGTGTGCGTTCTTTCACCTTGCTGAGCCCCCGGGTCTTCATCTGTGTAGGAGATACTGAAATGGAACTCTCATAAACTTCCCTCTCAAAATCATGTATCCTGGATCTGCTCAGTGTCCCTATATGCAAACCAATTATGTTTGCCGTTGGCAAATGTGGAAGATTAAAATGTGTTTCCCAAAAAATATGCTCAAACCCTGACCTGATAGCTGTGAATGTGACCTGATTTGGAAACAGAGCCTTTGTGGATGTAATCAAGTTGAGATGTGCTCATACTGGAGTAGGGTGAGCTCTTAATCCAATCACTGCTGTCCTTATAAGAGAAGGGAGAGGGAGGCTTGGGTAAAGAGACGCAGATGCACACAGAGGGAAGAAGACCATGTGAAAACGGAGGCAGAAAATGGAGTGATGGGTCCACGAGGCCAAGTAATGCCAAGGATTAGCAGCAACTACCAGAAGGCAGGAGGAGGCAAGGAAGGGTTCTTCCCTACAACCATTAGCGGGATATGGCTCTGACAATGTCTGATTTCAGACGTCCAGCCTCCAGAACAGGGAAAGAATGAATTTCTGTTGATACGAGTCGCCCAGTTTGTGGTAATTCGTTATGGCAGCCCTGAGGAAACTAAGGCAGCACATAATGAGGGCATAGTGGGTGCATGATGGAACCACGCCGGAGAGCTGTGACACAGCTTTGTGTGCTAAGGAACAGTGTGTCGTGAGTCGATGGGAGGCTACATGAAAGGTAAGGAGGACCATCTTTTTACATATGTTTGCCAAGTCATAAAAATGGAATTTCGATACTTTTAGAAGAATTGAGAAGAAACCTCCAGCCCTCTACTGGCTTTTCCCCACTGGAGGAGGTGAATTATCCGATTAACATGTTTTATTGACCCATCTTCTTGATTGGGTGAGCTTCCATATTAAAGGTCAGTTCTTTCTTCAAGGACACACATGGGCTCTCTCTGGCTCTCAGTGCCCCATGGCCCCAGGTATCTGGCTGGGAGAACGTTTGCTCTGTGTGCTGGTCCTAAGGCCAAATTTAGTGGGAAGTGTTAGGATACTCACTGTTGCTCCCAGAGCCAATCCTGCCTCACGCAGCAAATGTGGCCTATATTTTTATCTGTTTCTGACTCCTATTTCTCAGTTAGCTCATAATTCAGAGAGAAAGTGGTGCTATAAATAGGTGCTCCCTATACTCCAAAAGGAAAATTGAGGCTAAGCCCTCAGGACATCTTGGGGATCAATAACCCTGAATTTAAACGAAATTGGTCCACATCTTACCCCTACATCTCAGCTACTCTGCAGCCTGGACCAGTGTTGCAGGGTCTGCTTGGCAAGACAGAACACTAATAGCTATGGAATTGTGTCCAAGACTCTTTTATTTTGCTCTGGGCAACAATTTTCTCATCAGTAAAATTGGGCAATTGGATTAATCTCTAAATTCCGGCACACCTTTAACAGGCGTTGATTCTAGGGCACGGAAGGAGATTTATTGCCAACATCATCCGTCACCCTGTGAGATCAATTTCAGGTGGCCAGTGTCACAGGGAGAAGGTAAAGTGTGAATTATAGTGTCTGACCAAATGCTCCTTCACTCTGCAGGAGATCCTGGCTCTGTGCCTTTCCCTCCCTCCACAGCCTCCTCTCATGGCAGGGACTCCAGCTACAGTGAGCCAAGGAAAAGTAGAAGAAAACCAAACAAGCAAAAGGGGACATCTGCAGGGACTGACTGCATTTATCTAACTGTCCCTGACAACTATGACAACCAGCACAGTGCTAGACCCACACACCATGGTGGTAACCCAAACAGATCAACTTTTATTCTTACCACTGTCTAGTTGCAGAATCCTGTGCAAATCACTTATCTCTTTGAACCTCAGTTTTCTCTTCTGTAAAATAGGGATTCAAAGTAGTATCTTCCCCATTAGGGTGGCTATGATGGCTAGATGTGTTTAGAATTCTGCCTGGCAAATAGGAAGCATTCTTTATAAATTATTGTTATTATACTTAAATTCTTTGACCCAAAGAATGATCCTCTACTAAAGGGGAGCACTCTGCAGAGGGGAGGACGTAACAACAAGACAGGAGATAAAGAAGAGACCTGGGATGAACATCTCCCCTCTCCCAAGATGGATGCAGAGCAGAAGAGTCCCGGATGCTGCTGTTAAGATGGAATTGTTTGCAAATACAAAGTAAACAATATGGCTCAAGCAAGCCGTTACTGTCAACACAGTTACTTGTTTTGAAAATGCACAAAAACACTATTTTCTCTCAAATAAATGCCTCTAATTATTGGCCCTGCTGCATGTCTACTGAAGAGTTGTGAATGAGGTTTAAAAGGATGTCCCTGCCATAAACTTTCAGCCTTTTCTGGTACAATCTATGGATTAAATGAGCCTCAGTTTGCTTTATTGTTGATGTTCTTTAATGCAGCATTATTTTTGGGCATCTGAAAAATTTCAGGTGGGATTTATGCCTGTCATGGGTAGCTGTCATTTTTACCTGCTTTATGTTTTCAACCCCTGTTCTCTGGGGGAAAGGGACCCTATTCTTGGTCTGACTGGGGAACCGATTCCTCCAACTTCAACCAAGTGATTCTAATGGGGGCTGGCCCTCATGGCATCTTGAACCCACACCGCACACCCTAACAAGTGGACACAGGACCCAGAGTTTGTCTAGTCATGGCCTCTTACTCTCTGAGCCATACACACTGCCCAAGACATGAGTATGTGACCCAAACTGGGCCAATCTAAGGGCTTCCCTGGGGTTTCCCAAACTGGTGTTGGGTGAAGGACAGATAGAGAAGGAGGGAAAAAGTCATGATCATGGGGCTGCTTGCCTCCACACCTTCATGAGTATGTAGAAAGTCAGTGAGAGAGTGAAACCAGAAAGGAGAGTGGAGACAAGAGAGGAAAAGAGAAATCCCAGAAGAATCTCATTCCTTGTCTCCTGGGGATCTCATCCTCTCGGACGGGGGTTATGTGAGCCATTAATCTCTCTCTTAGTCCAAGGTAGTTTAAGTGGGTTTATGACACTTGTAGAATAAGAGTTTGTCCATCCACCCATCCATCCACACGCTCACCCACTTTGTCAGTAAGTTAATATCTACTGGAAGCTAACCAAGTGTCAAGCTGTGTTCCAGGCACAGTTGTAGGTGCTGGAGATAACTCAATGAACGAAACAGAGCCCAGCCCCTCAGAGGCATTCTACCTAGTACAGAAGGCAGACAAAAAACAAATACATAACATATCGGATAATCATGAATGCTAACAATGAAAATGAAGTGAGATCAAGGACACAGAGACTGATGGGGCATGGGCAGAGAGTCAAAGAGGGTCTCTCTCAGGAGGTGACATTAGGCAGAGTTCCGAACAAAGTAAAGGAATGAGTTGTATGAAGATGTGATCTAAGAGTTCCTGGTCAAGAGAGAACAAGTGCCAAGTTCATGGGTCTTCAGACTAACCAAGTTCACTCTCTACCCCTGAGGACAAGGAGGGCATGGTAATCACCTGTTCTGCCATGGGACTCAGCCTGATATGATCCGGTCCAGTCAGACAGACCTGAAATTGAAATCCCCACCTTGGCTACTTCTGTGCGTGGTGAATGTAAAAGTTAACTAAATGCTTGAGCTCAATTTCACACAAGTAAAATGATGGTACAGAACCTCCTTCATTAAGTCATTTATGAAGGGGGGTACACCCTATACTTCAGGTACAGCGTTAGCTCATGGTCTAGAGAGGAGGAGAGAATTTAAAGTTTTGACTATACACAGAACAAGGGCTTTATAGGGAAGTGCTAAGTCCTACCTCAGGGCATCATGACGGGTGAGAATGGATGAGGGTGTGTGTATGTCAGCTGCCTCTGTTTTTATAAGAATTAATTAAGACGACCTAGGAAAAGTACTCAGATCTTAGTAAGCGCACAAGAGAAGCTGGTTCTGTTCCTTCTGATTAGCCTCAGAATCATAGATCCCGAGAAGCATAAAATGATCAAAGTCAACTCCCCAGCCACAGATAACCGAGATATGTTAAGTCACAGAGAATAGAACACTTTCCTCAGTCTGACACTTGAACACCGGGGTGGACCACCTATGCTTGGAGGGGGCAGTGAGATGAACTCCAATCTGATTCTGGCTATTAAAAAATAAATAAATAAATAAATAAGACCAAAACACCAGTTATCTGGCAGGCTGTTGAAGAAGTTAATACAAAGGTGGAAAATGTCCATCTGCAAGGATTCATCTAACACACGTGTACACCGCTCATCATTCTCTCGCCTTGCTCCCTGCCCTCCTGGATAAAGGAACCGATGATGCCTAGGTCGACGGTTCCTCCAGAATGTTCACCAGGTCTCACGCCCCGCCTCCCAGCTTTGCAGCTAAAACCGCACCTGGTGTCTCACCTGCCAATCCATCAACCAACCTGTTTGAAGAACAAACCCAAAATACCGTGCCAGAGCCTGGAAGAGGGAGACCGCATGGCTTACGTAACTGACCTTGTTCTTCTTCCTTGGGGGGAGGATGAGCCAGCAAATGGCTGGCAACTCTTACCCTGAGAAATGATGAAATGTGTTTTCCCTCTGCACCCCTGGCAGAGCAGAGAGTTCTTGAGAAGGGGGTGAGGAACTTGCTGAGATTCCAGACAGCCCCTTTCTGATAACAGGAGCAGCATCCCCGGCAAAGCCTCAGAATGCATCTTCCCAGGCTCCAATTAAGCCGGGAGTGTATGAGCCAATGTACACGTGGTCTTTTGCATGTACATTTTAATTTGGCTGAATTTTGCTCATGTCTGCATAGAAAAGGCTCTCGGGTAGATACGGTAGTTCACTTAGCATGTCAACACCTGCATGATTAAAAACCCTGTTGGTCATGAGAGAAAGAGAGGACAAAGTACCCCTCTGGGAGTCCTGAGACCTGGACTGTGTCACCCTGGTGCTCACGGGCTCAGGATTTGGGGTGAACCTGCCCTCTTCTATGAAGGGCACCTCGGCTTCGACAGGTGTATCTAGGGGAGGCTACCTGAGGTATCTCCCTGCTCTGCCTCTGTGAGCTGTTGCAAGTTCTCTGATGACAAAAGTCCCCTGATGTTGTCATTGTCAGTCATTCGGCCCCCTTCTATGATCCCCAAATGCCCCTACAGTCCAAACTGGGTCCAGGCAAGAAACATTCCATCCATTTCAAGACACACACAAAGGAGGCAGAAAGTCTGAACTGTGCTTCTGCATGTGAGTTAACTGGTGTGTCTAACTGTTTCTTCCAAGAGGGATTACAGATGGGATGGGGCATCATGGATCCCATTCAAGAGGATTAGACCCAGCTTCCCAAAGGCCACTGTCCTCAAATGGTTCCCTTATAATGTGGCCCAGGGTCTTGCCACCCCCTCTGCCCAAATTCTGTCAGCTCTAGAAGGACAGCGGTTGAGCCTAGTGTCCAGGAGACAGATTGCAATGCCTCACAAGTAGTTTCTCAACATAAGGGATTAAATTACATCTATATTTATAGTTGTAAATATATAAATAAACTGATTTTGGTGAGAGATGGTTTTTCTTTACAATTTTGGGCAGAGGCCAGAGTCCCCCTGATATGGTGACATCTTCTTGAAAGGGAGAGGTAAGGGAGGGACACAGAAATGCTCAGAATCCAGAAGCCCACCCTGCCCCTGCAGCAGCCTGGGGTGAGGTGGGTTTTACTGGGGATCACGAAGGATCACCTTGATCCACTTTTTGAGGAGCTATCTGTGAACCCGAGAAGGAAAGAAAGCAATATATAATGAAATAAGTTGGTCTTCATATTCAGACTTGAGTTGGAATATTGGTCTTGTCACTCGGTAGCTGTGTGATGCAAGAGGGATAACTCAGACGCTCTGAGCCTCAATCTCAATCCACAAATGGGGGGTACTAGGGATGGTCTTACACTGTGGCTTTGAGGACCAAGTGAGACAATATATGTAAGGACTCCAGGCACAGAACTCCAGGTGGCCCTGCTCACTAAGTGGCTGTAGCTATGATCACAATTGAGTTGTCCTTGAGTAAATTAACATAAAATGGCAGAGGAATACGGTGGTCAGCAACAGCAGTGAGCCCCAAACTCCAGCTCATGACCAGCATGCTGCCTAGGGTCCCTACCCCATACAGAACTGGCCCCTCTGTTCCGACATGGTGGTGGGAAGAAGGGAGTTCATGATCAGAAACGTACCTGGATGCTGCCTCCAGCTGGTCTTTCCTAAGAGGGAATGAGAAAGAAAAACATAGAGAAAGTATAAATTGCACGAACAGCTTCGCCTCTCCCCACAATGGGCCCCAAAGCATCCCTTGATGAAGACGAAGGCATACAGTGGCACTCTAGGGTGAGATGGAGAGTCTGCAGGGGAACCAGTGAATGAGCCGACTTTCTCCAGCCAGACCCCAGGCCCCACCACAAAGGCTCGGCCCTAAGCTCTCAGGGTTCTTCCAGGCCATTCATTCATTTACTCACCCAGAGGATGGTTGCCGGGCACGTGCTCTGGCCCAGGCCTCGTTCAGGATTCAAGGGATTTGTTTAGCAGTGGGGACGGACCAGAAAACCAGGAGTTTCATCACTTAACCCCACACCCCCCCGTCACTCTGTCACCACCATGTCATCATAGTCGACATCATCCCCATTACTGCTAGTATTTATTGAGCAATAATTATTAGGCAGATACTATTTTTGGTTCTTTAGGTGGATTAACTCACTTAATCCTCATAATAACTCTATGAGGGAAGGAGTAATATCATTCCCATTTTCCTGATGACAAAGTGAGGCACAGAGAGGTTAAGAACATTGCTCAAGGTCTCACAGTTAGGAAGTAGCAGAGTCAGGATTCGAACCCAGGTGATCTGGTTCCAGAGCTTACCCTCCTAACCACGAGTGGTATGCACACATTCCAGACACCGAGCCTTTGCCCAGGCTCTGCCCAGAATAGTGTTGCTCATCCTTCAAGTTCCAGCTGGAGGGACCCGTTCTGGAGTTTCTTACCCAAATCCCCAGGGTATAGGCTGAGCTAATCTCTTAACATGTGGGACTGGACTCTGATCACACTGTTGTACAATCACACGATAATCTATGAGCTGCTTGGAGTAGAGCCTCTGTTGCTTTCAGCTCTGAAATTGAGCACCCCATACCCTGCCTGGCATGGGGGAAATGCACAATAAATGCTGAATGAATAAGTGGCCTGTTCCTGGGATCTGGGGGTGGGAGAAATGGGGAGCGAATAAGAGGTATCATGGTAGAGAAGCAGAGGGACCAGCTGGGGGGTTTGAGTTCATGGGTCAGCTCCCTCTCTAATCTCAGGTGGCTTTGGATGGGTCATACATCCCCTGGGCCCATCTCTCTGTCTGAAGCATGTGCACAGAAAACACTCTGCCTTTCTAGAATTCTCTGGGTGTCTGACTCTGGAAATAGGGAAAGCACTGAGAGGAGAGGGAAAAGGTGGGGGGGTGGAGGGCAGGAGCTGCACAGGGGCGCCACGGAGAGCAGTGTTAAAGACATAGAGTCCCCTCCCCCCCTCACCCCGTCCCATTCCTTTCTCATTCTCCAAGACAAGGATTCCTTGCCTTCTCTACCATCGCACTTCCCACCTCTCCCTTCCCTCCCAGGCTATGAACTTGACTCACTTCTTACGGAGAAAGATCTGCCCCGCGTCCCCCATACCGAGTCAGCAACCTCGAACACCTGGCGCTGCCCACTCTGCTTCCCTTCTGTGCACATGGAAGCAGGGTCCACACCCCTGATCCTCCACTCGTGCTCCAGAACCCACCCTCTGCTCTGCTCTCTCCTCCAGTCTCTCCCCTCCCCACTGCATTCACATCCATCCCTCTCCTCTGCACCCTTTCCATCATGGCAAGAGCCCTAGCCCCACATTCCACTCCATCTGGCACCTGCACTTGCTGTCCCCACGTGCTCATTTCCACATCTCTCTTTGGTCTTTGCAAGCTTCTATGCCCATTGCTTCACTGAGATTGCTCCAGGCAAAGTTCCCAAGAAACTCCAAGTGATAAACATTCAGTGGGCACTTCCCTGTCTGTGTCTCCATCAACCTCATCACCGGATCAGCACAGCTGACCCCTTTCAGTTCACTGTTATGTCCCCAGTGCCAAACACAGTGCCTTGCATATCAGAGAGGCTCAGTAAATACTTGATGAATGAATGGATTAAATAAATAAAATATTTGTAACTACATTCCAGACAGAGTGTTTAAGCCCTATTGTCACTCACTAGCAGTGGTTTCTCAGGACTATATTTGGGTGCCTAGCATCTTTCTTTCCTGCTATAACACCAATACTTCCTTCCAGCCCAGATTCAACCAGCAGAGACTGAACACCTGCTCTGGGCCAGGTACTGTGACAGGTGCTTCCCTACATTCTATTCAATTTGACCTTCATGACAAGAATCTTCAGAAATGGGTATGATTATCCTAGTAACCTTTGTCTTATCTTAATTTTACACAGTTTTCTTCCTAAAAAACTTTTTCTTCCCAGAGTTACAATGGGCTTTGGTGTAAGACCTTGTTTTCATGTTTGTTCCATCATTGACTAGAGGGGTGACATTAGGTGAGCTAATTAATCTCACTGATGCTCTGATTCTTCACTGATAATATTTGGGTTATGAAAATGGAGTTACCCCTTCTTCATCTCTTCCAGGGCATTCTAAAGATAAAATGAGCATCTACTAAAGCAGATCCATGTTGCTTGGCCATGGGGAAGGATTACTACATATATCTCCTTCTCCATTGCTGAGCCCTTCAATAATCTTGATGCTGGTCATAAAAAGAGTTATACAAAAAATGAACTGGGTCTTCTTGGTCAAGTAACTTCTACCTCTTGGGCCTAAATCTTGCCTCTATTTTAGTTCTAATATCTAATGCTTGTCCAATATGGTAGCCACTAGTCACATATGACTAAGTTAAAATGAAATAAAATCTAAAATGTAATTCCTCGGTGGCACTAGTAATAGTCAGATGCTCAAAAGCCACATCTGGCTAGTGGTACCATATCAAACAACACAGATGTGCCTTAGATAATTCTACCACAACATTTAGGGAACCAAGTGGTATGCACATTCCCTGTTGATGGAAAGCAACAGGTGGTCTTAAATAATGTTAAGTAGTAACAAAATAAAAATAAAAAGGTATCCATCACCACCATCCATCACCACTAGCCCTAAATATATATATCCTTGTGAATTCATAAAGGACTGCACTGAGCTGGAAACCTTGTTTCGGGACCACTCCTTGGCATGGGTTACATAACTTCATCCTGCAAAGTCTTTGGGAGGAATGTCAAATGATGCCACCACCATGGAAAACCAGTCTGGCACTTCCTCAAAAAATTAAACATAGAGTTACCCTTTCTACTCCTAGGTATAAACCCAAGAGAACTGAAAACTTGAGTCCAAACAATGTGGACATCAGCATAATAGCCCCAAAGTGGAAACCTCCCCAGATGTGCATCACCTGCTGAATGGATAAACAAAACAGGGCATCTATAATAGGCTATTACGCATCCATAAAAAGGAATCAAGTTCTGATACACAGGACAACCCGGATGAAATCTGAAAACATGCTAAGTGAAAGAAACCATACCTAAATGACCATATACTATAAGATTTCATTTTTATACAAAAAGTCCAGAATAGATAAAATGGAGATAGAAAATAGATTAGAGGTTGCAAGGGTTCAGGGAAGGGGGAGCCAGGAGTAACTCCTAATGGGGACAGGGTTTCTTTCTGGGGCAATAAAATGTTCTGGAATTAGATAGTTGTGATCAAGACCCAACTTTGTGAATATACTAAAAACCACTGAATTGTTCACTTGCAAAAGTACTTTTTAGAGCAAGTGAAACATAATAAGGTTGTTATTTTTTTTTTTAGAAAAATATAAACAAAAGACAGTCTGTAGGAGGCAGGTGAGGACAGCTTTACCATGAAACGTATTGAGTGGGTTGAAATTCAGGGACATTCTTTTCCCAAGGGACAGACTTGTTTCAGAATGGTTGCTAAGTGAAGCTCTCTAGGGACTTTATACTTTTGTCCTTGAAGAAAGAAGAAAGAAAGAAAGAAGGAAAGAATAAAGAAGAAAGAAGAAAGAAGAAAGCAAGAAAGCAAGCAAGCAAGCAAGCAAGCAAGCAAGCAAGAAAGAAAGAAAGAAAGAAAGAAAGAAAGAAAAACAGAGAAAGAAACAGAAAGAGAGGAAGAAAGAGAGGAATGTTCTTTCTCGGTTTAAAAGCCATTCCTGTATCACAGCAGCTGTCTGCAGTACAATGTATTCCTCCAAGTGTCTGACAGCCAGGACAATGCCTTATTTATAATATGTCACCCCAAAAGAATGGGCCTCTTGCCAAGACCTTGGGCTGCACAGCAAACAGAAATCATCTCTGTTCTGCACTCAGAAGGGTTGCAGCACCTGTCCTTGCCTCCAAGTCCAAGGTCACTCTGTCCTTTTCAAGGGAGGCCCCCTGCCCCTTTGAAGACTCTTGTGACCCAAAAGAAGGCTGATGTCATCCCTAACCAGAAATGATGATGGCAAAACAGAACTTTAGAATCAAAGGGAACCACAGAGACCATCTTCTGAGCCAGTGAATCTAACTGCAGGTGAGGAGACGCAGTCAATAAACCCAAACGCCATCACTCATTTATGGAAGCCTCGATTCTTCTTTCTCCCTAAGGCTTCGGCCAGTCATTACTCCCTGACACGCCCCCCCCCCCCACCTGCTTATTCCCTTCCTGGTCCTCCCTGCACCACCCTTCTCGAGCTTCTACTTTGGTCTAAGCCCTGGTTTGCTCTCACCCTGAATGCTGCAAGGCCTTTGTTAGCTGATCTCCTCACCTAGGATCTTGAGCCTCTCCTGTCCACCTCCATACCCTTCCTGACATATTCCTGAAACACGGATCTGATCGTGTCATACTCGGGCTCAAACAGCTTCTCTTTGCCCTCGGGATCAAGGTCAGATTCCTTCGCACGTCACCTGCGACTGGTGGATGGGACGTCCTGAGTAAGAAGCAGCACCTGCCACTGCAGGATCCAGAAGGGAGAGGCAAGCAAGGCAGGGCCCTGTCGCTCATGGTCAGGTTGTGGATTTTATTCTTTGTCTTGGTCACCCATTGGAAGGTTTAATGCAGGGAAATGAGCCAATGGAACCCCGATCTCTTGAATCTCCTTAAATCTGTGCCACAATCTGGTGATGGGGGTGAAGGGCCTGGGCATAGGTCCCGTGATAGGTGAGTGGGAGGGTGGGCTGGGGATGGAGGGGCCATTCGGCTAGTGTTGGGTCACACTATGGTCCATGAAACCAAAGGGGTGTGGAAGATACACACTTCAGAGCCGGCCCAGCTCCCAGTGTGAGACTGAGTGACCCTCTACTCTTCTTCCCAACCCAGGAGGTACGGCAGTTCCACATTCCACTCACACACTGTACATCCCAGCTGAGGACTGCAGTGTCTAAAACCTAGAGAGGGGGCGCCTGGGTGGCTCAGTTGTTAAGCCTCTGCCTTGGGCTCAGGTCATGATCTCAGGGTCCAGGGATGGAGCCCCGCATCGGGCTCCCTGCTCAGTGGGAAGCCTGCTTCTCCCTCTGCCTCTGCCCCTGCTTGTGTTCCCTCTCTCTCTCACTCACTCTCTCTCAAATAAATAAAATCTAAAAACAAACAAATAAAAAACCTGGGGAGACGTGAGGCGCAGGCTGTTTTAATAGCCCAAGTACTGAAAAGGCCAAGGGCTTTGGGGGCCTCTTGATGTGGCAGACATTGGCCAAAATGCCCGAAGTTTCTGAACCCCAGCTCGCCCCACTGTGAGAGGAGCCTGGTGACCCGACCTCTCCGCCTGTCTCCAGGAGCGAGCAGGAGCCACTCTGTCAGCCTAGCCCTGTCTGGCCAAGATGCTTTACTCCGCTCACATCACTGAAGCGGCTGGAGGCAGGTGCACAACGTGCATTTCCACAGCCCTCCACTGATTTTAATGCACCTTAGCGTTTGAGAGCCCTGGGCTCTCTTACAGGGTGCCTGTGAGGAGTGAAGGAAGTGTGGCCTTGGATCCCTTAGATGTACTGGATGTCCAGTGAATATGAACTTCCTTTTTCCCTTTCACAGGTGCTGGCTGTGGGCAGAGGTTCTTATTTTTTTTCCTGAGGCAATTAACTAATTAAATTATTTATTTATTTAGATTTTATTTATTTCTTTGAGAGAGAGAGAGAGGGAGAGCACAAGCCAGGGGAGGGGCAGAGGGACAAGCAGACTCCCCGCTGAGCACAGAGCCCGATGCAGGACTCGATCCCACGACCCTGGGATCATGACCTGAGCCGAAATCAAGAGTCAGACGCTCAACTGACTGAGCCACCCAGGTGCCCCTGGGGCCTTTAATTTAATCTCCACCTCTAAGAACACAAAACAACATCTCTGGGTTATTGGAGGATTCCTTCTGCTGCTTCTTCTGCCTGCCTGTTCCCAGTATCCAGAAGAGTCTGTGGGTACAGGCCACGGCCAGGGGCAGGGAGCAACCAGGAGTGATTGTGAGGCCCACTGCGCTGGCTCCCCACTTCCTCAGATACCGGCCCTGCTCAAACAATGATCGGACTTCCCTTGTCAGCCACTCCACACTGTCTAGCTGGCAGCCCCTGGTGGGGTCACCTGGGGAGCTTAAAATGATACAGATGCTTGGACCCCACTCTTAGGGTTTCTGATTTAATTAGCCTGGGGTGTGGCCTGCACAGTGGGATTATTGAAGCATCCCGGTGATTCTAATAGGTGGCATATACTGGGAACCATACCCTGTTCTCCAAGAAACTATGAAGCCCCAGGCACAAATACAGACCCACAGAAGGGACGGTCAGTCACACCTGGAGCATTCAGACAGGTTGCCACTTGCCTGAAGAATGGAAAAGAGACGACTGATTCATAGAACCTCCATGTCGCCACGAGATCAATCCTGTTGGGGTTGGTAGCATAATACCTCCAGGCAGCCTGAGGAGGAGAAAAGAGGGGCTGGAACCACCAGACGGAACTGCAACAGTCTCACAGAATCCCACAGCATGAACACATTTGGGAAGCTCCTGGCTCCTAAGAGTTTAAATATGCATTGAGGTGATATGCAGAGAAGCCAGGTTTCCTGGCTTTTGTAGATCCTTTGGGAAGAAATCCTTCTTTGACCCTTCATCTTGGAGCCCTAACTGGTACCATGGGGGTGTGGAGAAATGCAGTAGAAGGAGAAGAGGGTGCCGGGTATAAAATCCCCAGAAGGAGCAGGGGTTACTCCTGATGCAACTTTCCCCGAGACTTCTTAAATAGCTAGGAGGATAAACATTGTCTTTTGTGCAACTTTGGGTGCAAGAGACGGCCCCAGAGATGACGTTTGATTCAAGTGTGCTAGAACTTCAGGACTATTGTGATGGTCTGGGGTGTGGGCGATAATGGAGCAGACCCTTAGAGATGGGGACTGGCCATGGCACTACATTATGTAGGATAACATCGTGTACCATCCAGTGTCAGACCCACAGACGCAGAGACCCTCAGTACACGGACGCAAGCTCATGGTGGGTGGCCACGCGCACACTGGGTCCCGCGCAGCTGAAGTCAAGGTACGCCACCCCCCTCTTCTCTGTGCTCTCAACAGCCCACGGAACCATGAACGGGAACACTTCTGCCTCCTCCCCAGCTCACACTATCCTCCAGCCCACATTGCGGGAATTATGGAGCTGCCGGGCGTCCAGCACCCACTGGTGCGTGATGGTCTACTGGGCAGGATAAATGGGCCAACTGTCCAATACTGAGCACATGCAAGGTGTCTCCTCCTCTCTTGGCTTATGGGTTCCCTGGCCTTGGCTGATATGAGGGGCCGCATCTTGTAGCTGACTGGCTAAGCACCTGGACTCTAGCCTGGTTCTTCCTTGTGCGTCCCTAGGTCAGGACACGGTGGGAAGTGGAAGGAGGAGAAGCCTCGTACAGGCTCAGACCCAGGTCAAATTCTCCACTCCAACACTGTTAGTAAAACAGCTGATGGCTTGCCTGGTCCCTGTTGGAGTCCTGTGTCTCTTTCTCACTTGCTTAGAATCTGGATGGGAGAGCAGTGGGGTGGCCGTCATGTTCATGCCACGAGGACGGGTCGAAAGATCACCATGGGAACACCCACAGCTGGGTCCAAGCAAGCACGGCCCGGGACCCCAGCCCCAGCCCAGGCACACCCACTGCTGTACAAGCAGGCACAGCCCCACACACAGACGCAGACCCGCGGGAGCTCTGGCCCAATCCGGTTCCTCCCCCAGCAGACAGACCTGGATGAGTTCAGCGGCCGGCTTCCTCCTTTTCTCAAAGTGCTTCTGCCGGTGCTGTTCCTGTACCTTGAGTGCTAGTCCCGACCCCAGGATGCCCTAGAGGGAGAAGTCAGGCCTGGGTCAGCCCCGCTGGCCTCTCCGGGGGGCCCACCCTGACTCCCAGGGCCACAAAGACTCCTTTCTTCTCTTCCAGGGAGTAAGTCACTGGGTTACGTGGAGCCTTGATGTCAGGAAGGCCTGGCTTCAGTTCCTGACTCTGCCACTTTCCAGAGGGGAGAGCCTGGGCAAGCTTCTTATCTACTGCATCTCAGCTTCCAGGGAACTGGGCTAATAGTACCTTCCTCATAATTTTGTTAAGCAAAAACCTGAAACCATGTATCAGAGCCATTTGGTAAGAAGTATGACACAGAACAGATGCCCAGTAAATGCTAGTGGAATGTAAAAATATTTTAGCTGCTTAACTGGTCACTTTAGACTTTTACTGGACTCTCCCAGAATTGTGACCTGTTTTGATTTCCAGGTCAGACTTCCATGTGGATTACCTGGATAGAAGCTCTCCCTTTTCAAGTTGGGAGAGAGCTTTGAGACCATGCAGCACCCCACAGCCCCTGACCTGTTCTGGATGAGGAAACCGAGACTCACAAAGGCCACACGCCCTAGGCCAGCGAGCTTAGGAAAAACAGACAAGGTAGGCGACAGTGGAGGAAAAACATCACTAAGGCTAGCTCTGGGAGATGAGAGGGGTGGAAGTGGGCTTGCTCCATAAAAAGGTTCTTTCCAGGGGCGCCTGGGTGGCTCAGTCGTTAAGCATCTGCCTTCGGCTCAGGTCATGGTCCCAGGGTCCTGGGATCGAGCCCCGCATCGGGCTCCCTGCTCGGCGGGAAGCTTGCTTCTCCCTCCCCCACTCCCCCTGCTTGTGTTCCCTCTCTCTCTCTCTCTCTCTCTCTCTGTCTCTCCCTGTCAAATAAATAAATTAATAAAATTAAAAAAAAAAAGAAGGTTCTTCCCAGCTTCATGATTAAGAGCCCAAGCCCACAACCCAATAACCTTGTGATCGTGGAAACCTGACTGACCTAACTGAGCCTCATTGTTTTCGTCTGGATAGTGGTGATTAAAAACTCACCAAACTCACCATGTTGTCCTTATATGAGATTGAATGAGATGTAGGTAAAGCATTTGGCATGAACGAGTCTAGCACACAGTAAGTCCAACAAATGCTTTCTGTGACTGTTGTATTATACTTATGGGCACTGGGCTTTGGGGAGGTTATTCTCTCATGGGTCAAGGACTCACTCTTGAGGGCAATGCATTTTTTTTTTCTTTTTTACATAAGCCAGTAAATGAAATGGTAGGACAAGGGAAGGGAGCTCACGTAGACAAAGGATCTGCCATATGCAAGGTACTGGGGAGACATAATCCCAGCCCCCAGGGAGCTCACAGTCTGGGGGTGGGGGGCGAGGGGGATGCAGCACTGGGTCAGAAATGCCTTTATAGAGTTATGCCGGGGGCGGGGTGGGTGTTAAGTCAGCTTAAAGAAGGCAGCCTTGAGACTAGGATTTGGAGCAGCCACATCTGTGGAGCTAAGGGTGCAATAGGGTGGAAAATGAGCCTGAAAGGTGCAGCTGGGTCCGGGGAGGGGAGGGAGGGTCCCGCCTGTCACACTAGGGAGAGCACTGAAGTACTTACTGCTGGAAGGGCAAAAAAGGAGACACCAATTAAGGAGAAGGTGGCCGCAATCAGGCGGCCTTCCCACGTTTTGGGCGTCTTGTCTCCATAGCCGATGGTGGCCAGTGTGATCTGGAGAGAGAAGAGGTCAGACGTGGGCCTTTGCAGGGTGAGGGAAGTCAGGGACACATCAGCCAAGCTCCACCTGTAAGTTTTTCGTACTGCCTGGGGACATGTTTCCCATGGGAGAAAAGGTACCAGGTGCCAAGTAATTATACGGGCGCCTTGTTTCTAAGTTAAACACGCCGGTTTCTAAGTTAAGGATTTCCTACATAGAGTCGATCAGCTGACAAATTTTTCAATCATTGCAAACATGTGCATGTGCATTCTTGGCATATTTACATACTTGTGATTTTGTGTACCGCTAGGTTTCCAATGCATGCACGCTGATGAGTGTATTTATGTGTGTTGTGTGCATGTGTCACACCTGGGCATGTGTCTGTGCTGATGCATGTTGTACAGCCCTTGGTGTGTTTACAAGTGTAGGTTACTGCACGCACCTGAGTGCACAGGACAGGAGAGCAGAGCAGTCCAGTGTGCGGCCTCTGGAGCCCAGCTGCCTGAGTTCAAATCCCAGGTCAACCACTAACTGGCTCAGAGATCTTTCCTGGATTAATTACTTACTTAACCACTTCCTGCCTCAGTTTCCCAGTCTTAAAAAAGGGGCTAAAAATAGGAGTTCTTTGAATTTAAAATATGTTAATAAATGTGAGGTGTTTAGAGCAATGCCCTGGAGCAGAGTAAGCCTTCAAAAAATGCTAGTTTGGGGCGCCTGGATGGCTCAGTTGGTTAAGCGTCCTACGCTTGATTTCAGCTCGGGTCATGATCTCAGGGTTGTGAGATCGAGCCTCGCATTGGGCTCTGTGCTCAGTAGGGAGTCTGCTTAAGGATTCTCTCTCTCCTCCCTCTGCGCCTCTCTGCTCATGCTCTCTCTCTTAAAAAAAAAAAAAATGCTAGCTTCAGTACCATGTATTCCTGTGGGTATTGAGCTGTGGGTCTCTGGGTGTGTTTGAAGGTCTGAGTGCACGTGTGTGCATCTGCTACTGTGTCTGTCTGCACATGCGTGGCTTAGCTGATAACAGCCTACAACTAATGAAGTAAGGTTCCTGAGTGATGATGAGACCAGACTGTGCCCAGCCCTGACTTCTTGTAAGCACTAAGGAAAAGCCCATTCCAGGTGCATTCCCTGCAGAGGGAGCTCTGGCCTGTGCCTACATATGCAGCTGCCCACCTGAGCCCTCCCCCTGCCATGCCCTCCACCTCTCTCTCAACAGTCAGTCCCCTTGGGGGGCCTTCAAGACGGTGACTCACCAGGCCCCACCAAAGGGCATCTGCGTAGGTCTCAAATTCCTCCTTCACCTCTTCTCCTTGTGCATCAACTTCCGGCACATCTTTCTCAACCAGGTAGACAAGAAATGAAGAAAGGATGAGCGTCAGGAACCCAATGTACCAGGCGGTGATGAGCTCCTGGGAGAGCAAGCAGTGGACAAGGGAAGTGGTCACTAGGAAGTCTGCGGATGGATGCTGGAGGCAGACGCACCAGGGCTGGGGTCCAGGTTTACCAGCTCCATGACTGTGGGCAAGTTATTCACCTCTGAGCCTTACCTTACCTCTGAGGCTTACCTTCTTCTTCTTCTTCTTCTTCTTCTTTTTTTTCTTAATTTGAGAATAGCTGACACACAACGTTACATTAGTTTCAGGTGGACAACATAGTGATTCAACAAATTTACACATTATGCTGTGCTCACAACAAGTGTAGCCACCATCTGTCCCCGTACAATGTCATAGCATGGACCGTATTCTTTCTGCTGCGTCTTTTATTCCCATAACTTACTCATTCCATAACTGGAAACATGTATTTCCCACTCCCTTTCACCCATTTTGTCCAACCCTTCACCCCCTTCCCTCTGGGAACCATTAGCTTATTCTCTGTATTTATAGGTCTGTTTCTGTTTTTTGTTTGTTTGTTCATTTGTTGGTTGTTGTTTCTCGATTCCACTGATGAGTGAAATCATATGCTATTTGCATTTCTGTCTGACTGATTTCATTTAGCATAATATCTATCCATAATAATATCTACCCCATAATATCCATAAGAGGTCCATCCATGTTCTCACAAATGGCAGGATCTTGTCCTTTTTATGCCTGTGTAATATTCCATTGTGTATGCACACCATATTTCCTTATCCATTTGTCTATCGATAGGCACTTAGCTAGCCTCTGTATCTTGGCTACTGTATATAATGCTGCAATAAACATAGGAGTGCATGTGTCTTTTTGAATTAGTGTTTCTGTTTTCTTTGCAACCCAGTATTGGAATTACTGGATCATACGGTATTTCTGGTTTCAATGTTTTATTTATTTTATTTTATTTTATTTTATTTTGGTTTCAATTTCTGAGGAATCTCCCTACTGTTTTCCACAGTGGCTGCAATAATTTACATTCCCACCAACAGAGCACGGGGTTCCCTTTTATCCACATCCTCACCAAGACTAGTCGTTTCTTGTCTTTGTGATAATAATATGGTCCTTATTTCCATCATTAACAGAATGAGGGTATGGCTCGAGGAGAGGAAGATTTCTGTCTTCGGGTGACCTTGATATCACAACTCAAGAGGCTTCACAGGGAGGCAGGAAGGCAGGTGAAATGGGCATCAGTCTCTGAGTCAAGGCACAGGACTCAGGAGACTTGATTCCAAGCAGAGCTGAGCAGATCCAGGATAAAGCTCAGCACTATCGGGAAACCGACAGCAGGGGGAGCCAGCGTGGCACAGCGAACCCAGTCCGGCCACTGTGACCTCTGTGACCCTGGGCAAATGAACCCCCTCCCCAGCTTCAGTTTATTTTCAAAATGAAGGGACTGGATCACAGTTCTTGAAAGTGACCCGTGTACTCCCCATGGAAGGAAGGCAGGCAGTTTTTATGTTAAAGAGTCACATACTGATTTAAACGATATTAAAAATCAGCATAAATTAAAATGAGCATAACATCTTTTATTTCGTGGATATTATCACATGATAGACTAGGATATGTGAGTAGGTGCACAAAAGCGAGTTGATTTAGAGAATACTATTACTAAGGACTAGTCAGGATGGTTGCAGGGACATGGCAAAGATCACTGAGGTTTCAAACACCCTGACCCCGACAATCCCTAAGGCTCCTTCTGTTTCTCTCATTCTATTCCAATTTCAAAGTTCAGCATGGTAGGTTGGGCAGAACAAAGTCAAGGTTATTGGCAAACACAGTCTGGAGACGAGGCCTGACGCTCCTCCTAGGTCATCCCAGCGAACAAAGCTGTTCTTATCAATATACTTTATCTATCTGACCCTCAGCGGCCAGGCAGCCGACCTCTGGGTCCGTAGAATCTTGGGCTTGCTTCCTGCCTCCCTCCGTGCCTTTGCTCACATTGGCCTCTGTCCCTGCACTGCCTTTCCCCGTGAGATGACCCGAAGAGCAGTGGGTCCTCTTGAGGTGCGAGTCACCTCCATTACGAAAGTTTTCCCTTGCTCCATGAGATCGAGTTCAGCTCTAGTTCCCTTACACTTTCACTATTTCCTGAGTAAGCTTTCTCGAAATCTCTAACACTTACTGTGCCCACGGCTTAGGTCTGGCTTCCCCCACAGCGTCACACACACTTGTGTGAATTCACTTTATAGCTCAGAGAGGTTAGTTTTGATGGTGCAGGCAATCCAGCCGGCCACTCCCTTTGGCGAGTGTCTGCCCTGCCCAGGCTTGGGGAAGACAAAGGCAAATTGGGTAAGTCCTTCGCCTGTGGCTGTCTGGGCATGAGCCTCTCGCCTTGTTGAGTGCAGTTTCTAGCATTCCTATGCTTTTTCATTCCCTCTGTCCCCTGAATGCAAGGCAGAAGTTTCATCAGGTGCTTAGCTGCAGAAATTGTTGTCTGTTCATGAGCGCACAGGAAAACTGGTTGTGTTGGATTATTAAGAAGTAGCATAATGGTCATTAACGAGGAGTGAAAATGTGTCCCAGTTCTGTGCTTTGCAGTCATTTAAAAGATTATTCGAGGTAATTCCGACTTTACACCATTTTTGCCAGTAGCTCTGTGGCAGAGCCCGTGGCTGTTCCTTGATACCCACAGAATCCTGCACATGCCTGAGCCGCCCGGAAGTCGGACCGGGGCCGGGGGGCTAGGGCGCTGGGGTGGAGCCAGTGTGGGGGAACTTCGGCAGCAACCTCCTCACTGCTCCTTAAGTCCATTCTGCAGGGTGCTCCTGGCCCCTTTTTGCTGCCTCAGTGACTCAACCCTCATCTTCAAGACAGATGAGGGCCCACGTCTGACAGCATGTGAGTGAGAAGACATCGACCTTTTTTTGTGCCAAGAGTCTCTGGGGCCTCTTTGTTCCGGTAGCACAGCCTGGCCTTATCCTAACTTTGAAACTCTAACCCTGTGCCACGTGGACCTCCCTGAGGAGTCGATCATGGAACATGGCCCAGAGTCCACAAGTTTGGAATGAATGGATGAGGCAGTAAAGGGCTAAGTGCCCGTTCACCAGGCTTAGAGGAAGAACTGGGCTAAGCTCTTGTAGCTACTAAATGGGAAAGCAGGACTCCAACCCAGGCGTGTGCTCACCTCCTCACCGCACTGCCGGCCCCGGAAGTGAAGGCTGGCTGGGCAGCCGCTGGGCAGCTCGGGAATAGCACCAGGCTAAGCAGGAGGACGTGTGAGGGGGAAGAATGACAGGCAGAGCCTGACCAGCAGTCGCTTTTCTGCCTTTGGTCTCCTACCACGGAGGTGCCATTTTGTCTGGAAGTTCTGCCCTCCTGACCTCAGTTGTAGGGCCTGGTGGTGGCATGGACATACCTCTTCCCGGGAATTACCTGGTAGGTAGGCAACTGTTTTCTACTCCAGATCAGAGGGAATATAGGATGAGAACCGAAACCAGCCATTTTCAGCCCTGATTTCTACAGGAGCCATGCATCAGCTCAGCTCCATGGATGAAAGACTGGGTGTTGCTAGCATATCCTCTGATAAGAGTGGAAGGTCAGGTGGAAAACCCTCGAAAGAAAGCTCTGACCTCACCGAGTCTGGGGTCAGAGGCAGCACACACGGTTTAAATCGTGCGGCATTGTGAGGTGAAGGACTCCGGGTGCCTTTCATTTGTACTCCATTTTATTTAGGTATTTGTACTATTTGTGAAGAAAAGCATATCTGGAATAATAAACACTACCATCAATGAGCGCCTACTATTTACCAGGCACTCAAACGTACCTCTTCTCGTGCGAGCAGCCAGAAGGGTCCTCGTTTTGACTGTTGAGGCGGCTCATAAAAATAAAGCAGGTTCTAAGCCTTTTCACTCTAGGGAGTGAGCCCATTATCGTCTGCATTTTCTAAATGCAGGAGCCAAGACCCCCTGAGGTTACAGAAAACCCCCAGCGTCACACCAACGGAGTTTGGACTCCCACGAGTCACTGGGTGAGTCTGGAACCTTTCCCTCCCACCCCGAGCCGCCTTACGTTGGCTCATCTGACCCCCTCAACCACCTGGGGGCAGAGCCATTATTCTCTCGAGGTTAGAAACAGGAAACCGAGGCTCAGGGAGAGCTGAGTGACTTGGCCACAGTCGTCGGCACTCGGGGGAGCCGAGGACTTGAACCCAGCTCTGCCTGCTCGTGCTCGCTGGGCACCCCTGCTGGTGCCCTTCCTCCTCTTCATCAACCTCAGCAGCGGTGGCCGAGCGACCACCCTCTGGGGACGCCGTAAGGGAGGGGGATGCCCTGAAAAAGTCACAGGTGGGGGAGAAGGTTCTCCGTGGCACTTACTTTGCTGTGGGCGCAGATGGCCGAGCCCAGGAGCTTCCACGTGCCGCCCCTGCGGTCCATCCGCAGCATGCGCAGGATCTGCAGGAAGCGCAGGCTGCGCAGGGAGGTGGCCAGCACATTGCCCTGGTTTCCCACGGCAACCACCGGCACAGAGGCGATCAGCACGAAGATGTCTGGGAACGAAGACAGAGAGGGGGGCGAGGGAGAAGGAAAAGAAGGTCAGGCGAAGGCAATGGAACCACCACAGGCGCTGGACCCAGAGCCTGAGCCTGGGTGTCTTCCCAAGGCTACAGGGCCGGATGGGCATCGCTGAGTGGGGACTGGATGCGGGCCCGTCAGGCTCCAGCCCTCATTCTCCATCCCAGGGAAGGGATTCCCCGAGGTCCCCCAGGGTGACAGGGTCACTGGCGGGCCCGGAGGGGTCAGGGAGATGCCCCGGTCATGGAGGGGAAGCCTGAAGCTCAGACGTGGTTGAAGGCAGGTTTCTCCTAAAAGCAGCACCAAGTCAGGGCCTTGGCCGTGGGCGATGCACAGGGAGATCATCTCAGGAGGCACGAGAGAGGGGAGAGGGACACAGGGAAGGAGAGGGGCAAGGTGGGGGGAGTTATAAGCAGCCTCCCAAGGTGGTCGCTCCGCAAGATGGGAGCTGGGACCTCTGTCCGTTGGCTCCCGTCCGCTGGTGGTGGAGGGTCACCCCTGGGGTTGCTGATGGCCCCACACTTCTGAGTTGCATGGCCTGGTGGTCTCCCTCAGCTTCAGGGAAGGCCCTGAGCTAGACCAAAGTAAAACATGAAGCCCACCCACGAAGTGGGAGACTGGTCTCCAGAGGGGCTGTGAAAACGTCCACCACAGCTGTGACTGAAAGCAGAGAAGTGGAGGGGATGAGGGGCTTCTGCACGGGCCAAGCTGGCTCCTGAAGCCAAGAGCCAAGGACAGAGGAGTAGCCCTGGTCCGTTCCTATTCCCTTCAGTGGCCGCCAACACCCATGCCGACCATCTCCCCACCACACTGCAGGGGGTCCACAGTAAAAGGGACCCTGTAGCCAAGTAAA
This sequence comes from Zalophus californianus, assembly GCF_009762305.2. Taxonomy (NCBI): domain Eukaryota; kingdom Metazoa; phylum Chordata; class Mammalia; order Carnivora; family Otariidae; genus Zalophus; species Zalophus californianus. The sequence goes on from NC_045598.1 coordinate 181,527,172, forward strand.
TTTGGGGAAAATTTGATGAAGCTCATTTTGCTACTGTAGGACTTCTAGAACCTTCAATATGCTAATATACACCGTGGCTCTCAATGAACACACGAAGCAGAGCTTTCCCCAAAGATTTTGGCTATAGGACTATTTTTTTTTTTTTTTTTTTGCAAGAGCATCAGGTTCTAAGGAACACACTGGAAGAGATGTTTATCCCCTGGGTAAAGTCCAAGCACCTGAAAACCCTCTGACCTGTGAGCCTTTCAGAATCTGGTGCCGTTTGCTGAGCACAAGGCTCTCTCAGACCTCCATACCTCTGTATGTGTCAGTCTTCCGGCTTGGAACAGGCCCCTCAATTCACACCTAGGTATGTCTGCCCTTTCAAGGTGTCTCCCAGATGTGCCTAACTCTGGGGAAAAGCTCAGTGTCAAACCTCTGGATACCAATATGTCGATTCTTGGCCAGGCCTCTCAGTTTATCTGTGCAAAGTTACCCACTTTTAATGCTTGTAGAAAGCAAGAGGAAACAAAACCTGGATATGGGGTAAATGTGAGTTGAGTCTATGATGCTCAGAGAGAATGGGAGATTCTGGCCCAGTGAGTGAGATGGACGCACTCACACCCGAAATGGCAGGGTCTGGGGCTGCCTCGAATATGAAGGCCATGATGTTTCCTGACGGATGACCACCCTCATGTCAAACATGCAGAGAAAGGCAACAATTCTCATAAGGCCACGTTATGGGAGAAGTCGAGAGGAGGAGAGCAGAAAACACAGGCATCCCAGAAAGGAAGCCAGCCAGGATGGTGATGCTGAGAGCCGGCCTCGGCTCTCCAGGGGAGGTGGCAGTGGAGCACGACCCGGAGCTCGGTGATATCAGCCCCTTTTGGAATAGTGGAGACTGTTCCACGGGGAATGCTCTTTTCCTGGAAGCGTCCAGGCTCCACACAATACTAGGATGTTCTCGAACTGGGTGAGAACCTGTGAATTTGGGTATAAAGTCACCTCCCCCACCCCCTGCCAACACACGCATGCGTGCACACAGGTGCGGGCGCATAGGACTTCTGGTCAGCACTGGATAGGACTCTCCAAAGGAGAAGAAGTCCACTTAACACCTTGCAAAAGACTCGAAAGGAAGACAGAAGAAGAAGGGGAAGGCAAGCTGGGGTTGCTACGGGCTGAATGTTTGCGTCCTCCCAAAATTCAGCTGCTGAGGTCCTGGCCCCCAGTGGGATGGGCTTAGGAGGAGGGGCCTCTGGGAAGTAATGAGGTCATGAGGGTGAAGCCCTCACGAATGGGATCAGGTCCTTCATAACAGAGTTCCCCAAGAGCTCCGTGCCCCCTTTCCTGGCGTGGGGACACAGCAAGCAGACCAAGAAATGGGCAGTCTGTGACCTAGAAAAGGGACTCGACCGGAGCCTGGCACCTGATCTTGGACTTCCGGCCTCCGGGACTGTGAGAAATGCATTTCTCTTGCTCATGGGCCTGCAGGCTGTGGCACTGTTAGAGTTGCCTGAATGGACTGAGACGGGGGCAGACGGGGAAGGAGGACAAAGAAAGAGAGAAGGTTGAAAAACATGACGAAAATCAGTCACTACAAAATCCTCCAAAATTGTGTGCACTCGTGCACTCACACCCACATAGCCTCTCCTTGCATTAAGCGTTCCGAGGGATACACAAAACCCTCAGGTGTCCAACCTCCGAAGCAGGGAGGAAGGAAGAGTGAGTTCAGCCGGCAGTCGGGTGGTATAGTCACATGCCAAGCAACCTGCAAGCAAGGCAGGGCCCCCCGGTTGCCCGGAGAGAAGTGCAGCGCGTAGGACAGAGGAGGGCTCCAGTGCTCCTTCCCTGGGCTGGCCATCCATACCCAAAGGGCTGTGCTCCGTCCTGGGGGTCAGTTTTTAAAAGGGCGGTGAGCATGCTCAGAGAAGAGCAAGAACAATGCTGAGGACCTGTGTACAAAGTAGAGCCGGAACCACTAAGCACACTTTTCCACGGCTGGAGTGGAGAGGAAAAACAGAATGACTGAACTCAAATATCCGAACAGAGTCAGAGGACTTCAGATGGAATAAATACGTTGAAAGGTGGTGAGCACCCCGGAACTGGAGATAGGCAAGCAGGTGACCATTTGCAGGCTGCTGTGAAGGGGAAGTGACTATCAGATGGGACAGCGTGTTGGACTTCGGAGAGCCTTTCAAGGCCCTGTGATCCTGTAACTTTAACCATCACTAGGAATCTGAGGTTCCAACTCCTCCCCGTCACTGTCACTCTATGATTTTAGTGGGATCTTCAGATGGAAACATATGGGTTCATGCTGCACCAACAGGGGTAAGTTAAAGTGTCCACCTTCTCTGCTATCTAATGCCTGCACCCAAAGGGAAGGGTGTCAGCGACATCTTTCCAAAGCAACTTTCTGGGTCAACACCCAGCAACGTGGTAGGGAGGGAGGGCACAGGTGCTAGATTCTTCCAGACCTGGTGTTAGGATGGAATCTGCGGCTTACTACCTGTGTGACTAGGAAATGACTCAGCACCGTGAACCTCAGTGTCCCCCTCTGTAAAACGGGCACAATGTGGACCCATAGAAGTAATTCTCAACCAGCAGTGGTGTCACCCCTCCCATGCCCACAAGCACCCGTCTGGAAGGGCGCAGGCAATTTTGGTTGTCACAATGCCTGGAGGCTACCAGTCTAGGGACTGGGGATGCTCAGCGTCCTACAGTGAGCTGCTCCTTCGTAGCCCAAATGCCAAGAGTGCCCCCCGCACCACACTCATTAAGAATCACAGCCCCGTAGAGCCATCAGGAGAGCAAGCCACGGAAGAAGGAATTCTGTGTCCGGAACACTGGAGCGGCTCTTCATCATCGAGGTAGGGTCAGAGGCTGCGCCGGCTTCCATAAGGCCACATTTCCTTGGGGAAATGGCGCACCAGAAGCAGCGGGAGCGGGGCGCCCCCTGACTCAGGGTCAGGGCTTACCTACCGAGCATGCACAGGGGCTTCCTGGCAAACTTGAGCCTTCCCCGCCAGCCTTTATAGCGGCAGCAACATCCGGCAGCCCAGATCCTCAAAGCAAACTCGGCTCCAAAGATGAAAATAGCAAATGTTTCCTGCATTAAGAACATATGGAGAGACACGGATCAACTGGGACCCAGTTGTCTGGGAGTAGAGATTTCTGCTCTGAGGTTCTGAAGAGCGGGGTTTCCATTGCTGTTGCTGTTTTGGTGGTGGAGGGGGGAGAAGAACACGTTATCACCTCCGTGCACTTCTGGACAGCCCCCATGTCCATGCTAATGTGCTAACTGTCCCTAAGAGCAGCCTTGCAAAGGGAGTCCTTGTTTTTTCCTCTCTGTTTTGGTTCCAATGGATCCTTAAAAAAAAAAAAAAAAGTCTATTTTCATGTACGGAAAGCCTCTAAGTGCAGTTAAATTGAAAAGAGAAGTTATCAATGAAACACAGTCTGCTAATCCCAACCAGTGCCTGGCCCTGGGAATTGCTACTTACGGCCAATGGTTACTAAGCACGGCTCCTGGGCCAGGCTCTGCTTCAAGTGTCTTATGATATTATTCTCATTTTATGTTTTGAGAAACCAAGGCAAGGAGTAGGTACACAAATTCCTCCAGACTAGGATGTGTGCAAAGAGGGACTCCCAGGCAGCTAATCAGGCTGTGCTGTCTCCCTGGACCTTGGGTTTCCTCCTTGCCTCCTGCCTCTCTTTTTGGTCAGACACCTCTGCCCCTCTTTGGTGACCTCCTAGGGCCCTTGGGTAGTTGCTGCTCCGTGATAATCCCTGAAACCTAGTTCCTGGAGCTAAATGGCTTCTCAGGATTCACCTGCTAAGATCTTAGTGTGAGACTGTGTGAACAGGAAACACCTGCCATCGGAAGGAATCCCCTGAATCTGGCATCATGGATGGCATGCTCAGTGCGAGGTGAAGGTCCTGCTATTTTGTAGACCCTAATTGGGGGGCTGGCACCCCTTGCCTGTGTAGATGAGTGAACAGAGAGATAAAACAGACAGAGGTCCCAGGAGCAAGGACGTGGAGTTTAACGTAGAAATGGGATTTGGTACTTGGCCTTGAGGAGAGTCAGAGATCCTCAGGGTTTTAAGGAGAAAAAGCAGAGGCAGGTTTTAGAACAGAGCATGCCTTTGTGTTAACTTTCGGAGGATTGAGAAGCCGCCATTTATCATATAACTAATGTGCCTTGGTTTTCGCTTTGACCCTGTTTGTGCCCCCTTGTCTCTAGTCTAGAATAACAAATACCATTCCCTTCCACCTGTGCCCATGCAGACCTGCCCAACTGATCCAGTCATTGCTTTCTCTTGGGACTGGACTTGGCCAGGAAGCCAAAACCAGTTGTGCCCAAGGGCAGCCTCCTTGCTCTCAACTGTGAGAGTCCAACCAGAGGCATCTATCCCGGAATCGCCCCCCCCGGGGGGCGGTGCACAGTCTCACCAGTAATAGCAGCCAGTCTCCCGAAACAGTCTCGTACTCCCTGAACGTGGTCAGCACGGCCAGAATCAAGCATCCCAGGACAATGAGGAACCTGGAGGGAAGGAAGGAGGAAGCATCTAGTCCCAGCTAGCTCCAGAGGATGGTGTCAACCAGGCTGAAGCGACAACTTCCCTGAGACGTTGGCATGTGCTTGATCCATTTTACCACGTAACCTCATCACAAACCGATGGGGCAGGTAGGAATTATTATTACAGCTAAAGAAAACAGATCCGAGGAAGGGTAAGCAATGTGCATACTTTTACTTAACCAGCTAGTTAATGGAATGAGCTGGGGGGCTGCAGACACCTTTCAGATGAAAAGTTCCCACAAGCTTTGGTAAAGCAACAGGAATATAAATGAATGCACAGTGTGTCCTGCACGTATAGGACAATGGTTTTCAAACATATGAAGCATTCTTATAACGTTCTTATAAAGGCTTAGTATTACTCTTTTTAGAATCCCTGGTTACTAAAGGAAACGACCTCTTTCATCTGAAGCCTTCCGAATTGTTTCTGAAATTGCAAAATGTTCTTCCTACTAGAAAGAACAGGACCCGACACAGAGAAGGATGCAGAATGCTGCTCCTGGAAAAGTCACGGAGAGGTCATCTGGTTCATGCCCCCGTCTCAGGCAGGGGCAAACTTCAAATAATCCTTTGAGATTATCATCTACGTAAATTCAGTTGGCGGGGAGGGTGGGGAGAGGGAGAGCTTGTAGTGCATGTGTGTTCATGTGTCCGCATGCTTCACCATATCAGCAAAGAAAGATGGCTCTCCCGCCCTCTTGGCGGAGAGTCTCTGGTTCAGTGCTCAGCAGCAGGCTCCCTAGGGTCCATGGGTGAGACTTGGTACTACATACTCCAGGTTCTTCTGCTCTCTGTGATCTGGCTCCCCACCCTGCTGGGTTCCAATCCACGTGTTGTGGGCTTGCTTGGGTAAGTGGGGACCCACTGGTGCATTCATTTACTTGATCATTCATTCATTCCTTCAATTTTTATATGGCAGGCACTGGGGACACAGAGCTGGAATTCCATAATGAATAAGCTGGATTTGTCCTCATGAACTCACAGTCCAGCCAAACAGAAAGCTTTCTCATGCCATGATGATAAGGACCGCAATGTAAGGTTTGAAAATGTCTGCTCCTGGTCTTGCCTGGGGACCCAATCCTGGCTCTGACCCTTGGTGATCTTGATCCTATTTTATGATCAATAAGCCTTCTGATCTGCAGACCTGAATCTATATTTGCAACCTTGCCTAGGAACCTAAACCAGATTTTCAACTCCCTCCTCTGGGGCCATTTTGCTTCAGTTTATGGCTCGGGACCCATGCCTGGAATCTGCCTACCCCGAACCCCAAATCTTCTCAGGTGATGATGATGATGGTAACAACATCAACTCCCACACCACCCGTTAGTGAGCACTTACCCCTCACTACTTTACATCTATCAGCTCATCCTTACACCCACCTCCCAGGGTAGACATGAACTCCCATTTTAGAGATAAAAAAAATTCATCAGAAGGATTCATTACCATCTGGATAATTGTGTTGTCAGTTAAAAAGACCAGAGTGTGGAGTCCAAAGACACAGGCTCAAAGGGAGGCTCTAGTACTTTCTATGTGATCTTGAGTAGCTCATTGACCTTCGGGACCTCAATGATCACGTTCATAGAATGGGAATAATGGATCCACCTGGAGATCATGGCTATTGTGAGGACCACAACAGACAATGGATGGGGAGTGGTTTGGTCAACTGTACAGGATCATGCAAATGATGCCTGGTGCTGTCCCATTCACACATTCATCACTGGCTGGTTCCCCAGCATGCCCTGGGGAACGGGCTCTTGGATTATTCTGCAAATCCACACTCCAGTTCTGTCAAGACTGGATTTTATTCCTTCAGAGGCTCTGGTAATAAGCCCTAGATTAGAATCCCCTTCTGCCTCTTATGCTGTGTCATCTTGGGCAAGTTACACGACCTCTTGGTGTCTTGGCTTCCTTATCTAGAAAACGAACCCAATAAAAGTACCCATGACCTCCATTATTCAATGATATAGTCTGTGTCAGGTTCCTAGAAGAGTGCCTTCATTAAATGTTAGCTATTACTTTATTCCGATTTAATATCAATGTATTGAGTGCTTCCTGTGTCCCAGGCACAGCACTGGTTTTAAGGATACAAACATGAATAAAATCTAGCCCTTGTTTTCAAGGAACTCCTAGTGCAGTGGAGGACAGATAATTACAGAAGTTATGATCTGAGTGTTCACCCCACGCTTTCAGGGTACAAGACTGAGAGCCTCCAAGAGGTTGTGGCCAAGGGGTTGGAAGTATATTGGAGGCTTAGCAAGAGTTGACTGCTATGTCTCAGTTTATCCAGGACATTCCTCAATTTTGTGTGTTGACCTGGAGTATGGCCCCCGAGGCATTGTGAACGACATGCACCCATGCAGAGAGTGCGAAAGTTTATGGACACAGAACCCAGTTCAATCTTCTCCTTTAGCAAGGGATGCGGGCCTTTGATGATCTGGACTTGCCATCCTCACAACCTTAGCTTCCGTTGTTTCCCCACTCCCAGGCCAGCCATCCTGAATGACAGCATTTCCTCCAACTCTCTGAGCCTATTTGTGCCTGTCTCGATGCTCTTCTCTGCCCGCTCCTCCCAATCTCCCCCCACCCTCCATTCTCCTTAAGAGCCTTAAACAGCACAAGTCATGCTTTGCCTCCGGAGACTTCCATGACCTTGGCTGCTCTCTCTGTGTTCTCCAGTGTGACCTCTCTGCTGGGGTCACAGAGCACCCCACTGCATTTCTATTCCAGTGCTGATCATAACCCATTATCATTTTGTAATCATTCGCTTGCTTTGGGTATTAATTAAAACATACTGTCTTAACTATGTTGTGGACCTGTTGAGTTTGAGGTTCAAGTGGAAATATCCTGCAGGTTGATCAAAATTCAAGTTTAAAGCTTAGGGAAGAGGGTGGGGCTGGAGATCCGAGTTTCTTTCAGCTTTTACAGTCTATGATTTTAGAGCCGGCGAAGGGAATCATGAAACGCAGTTGCAACCTGACTCCCCGCAGCAGAGTGTGCAGAACCAGGCTTTAGCCAGCAGGGGACAGCAAATGCCTGGCAGAGCTCCGCATTTTCTCACACCTCCAGGAATTCAAAGCACCAGCAACCTCAGGGAATTTACTTTCTGAAACTGGAAAAGAACCCTTAATTGATAAAGCTAAGAGCATCAAGGAGCCCTCTTTAACTGGGGAAGGGGAAAATGCTCTTTGGTCCTCCATACTTTTCAATTTACTCTTAAGATAGGCACTTGATCTCAGACACACAGACCAAATGACTAGTCTCACCACAGAAGCCAGATGTGTGTGGGAGACAGGGTCTTCCTTCCTCCTACCGTTTTTGGCTCTCTCACTCCCCCGTGCTTCACCAATGATTCTTTTACTTCCTCTGTCGCTTTCTTAAAGTTTTTAATTTTAATTCCAGTGCAGTTAACATACAGTGTGATATTAATTTCAGGTGTACAATATGGTGATTCAACATTTCCGTACATCACCCGGTGGTCATCAGGACAATGGACTCCTAATCTCCAGCCCCTATTTCCCCCATTAGCCCACCCACTTCCCCTTAAATAACCATCAGTTTGTCCTCTAGAATTTAGACTCTGCGCTTTTTTTTTCTCTTTCTTTTATTCCCCCTTTCGTTTTGTTTCTTAAATTTACATATGAGTGAAATTATATAGTATTTGTCTTCCTCTGCCTGATTTATTTCGCTTAGCATTATACTCTCTAGCTCCACCCATGTCGTTGCAAATGGCAAGATTTAATTCTCTTTATGGCTGAGAAGTATTCCACTGTATGTACAGACCATATCTTCTTTATTCATCTATCGATGGGCACGGGCTGTTGCCATATTTTGGCTATTGTAAATAATGCTGCAATACACATAGGGGTGCATGTTTGAATTAGTGTTTTTGTATTCTTTGGGCAAATACCCAACAGCGTGATTGCTGGATCGTAGGGTGGCTCTATTTTTAGCTTCTTGAGGAACCTCCATACTGTTTTCCGGAGTGGCTGCACCAGCTTGCATTCCCACCGACAGTGTAAGAGGGTTCCCCTTTCTCTACATCCTTACCAACACCTGTTGTGTCTTGTGTTGTTGATTTTAGCCATGTCACTTAGATTCCTGCTCTGCAGCCATCCCTGTCTCCTTCACTTGACTTTCCCTGACTTCTCCTCCTTTCCCCTCTCCTTTCTCCCTCTGCTCCTTGCTCACACTCCTCCTCCCAGCGCCTGCAGGATGGCCAGGGTCTGTGGCGGATGTGAGTCTGGGGGAGGGCCAACAGCTGTCCTCCTATCTGCGGGGTCCTGGCTGTCTTGGTGAACGAGGTCCGCCGGGGTCAAGGGTCTCAGACACGCCCTTAAATCACACACCACCTCCTATGTGCTTCCACCCGCATCCTCTGCACCTTCCCCCCAGGCTGGGGTTGTGGAGGGCAGGAGGGAGGCTGCTTCGCAGCTGTACCTGGAGTCTCAAGTGTAAGGTCCAAGCCCCTTGACACCAAAACTCTGCTGGGTCACAGCTCTGCACAGTGGCACCCGGGATTCCCTGCGGCTTCTTCTCAGCCAGGCCTGGACTTCCTTACCGGAACAAAGCTGGACCCGCTGGGAGTGAGTGCCTAACAGCCAAGGATTACCTACCAGCTCCCCTCGGGGTGGGGCAGACAGGCGGTGAAGACTCTAGAGTTTATCTAATCATTTGTGCATGGTTTTCTCATGTACTCCTGTGAGGTGGGGTCTCGGTCATCATTATATTTGCATCCCCACTTTACAGATGAGGAACCGAGCTTCCAGGCTCAGGTGGTGGGGTCACAACAGGAGTAGGGGCAGTGCCGAGAGTGGCCACGGGGCCCGCAGGGAGACGCTGCGGGAACAAGGCAGGGCACAGCCAGCCGGAGACCGGGGAGGGGGCTGCTGGCTCGCAGTTCAGCCGCGGCAGGACAAGCCCATCCCTTCTCCTCTGGACTCCCAGGCCGGAGAGAGAAACTCTCAGTTCCTTTCCTGGGTAGTTCGCCAAGATCCCAGCTGGTTCCTGGTCCAATCACAGCTGCTCAGAGGCAGCTTTCGGAGAAGGCGAGAGCTGACCACCAGATTCTCCTCCCTGGGATCCTTGTCTGTGCGCCAGTGAGTGGGGATGTGTAGACGTGCTCTCCCTGGCCAGGAACCGAATCCTCTAACAGAGCGGGCGTTGCTGACGTCATAGCAAGCCCACGGGTCCTGATCCTTAGTCAGCCACCCTTGGTTCTTGCTCTTGAGCAGAAAATACAACCCCTCAGACTATATCAAAGTCCTACTGACCCTCAACACAAATGCCCCAAAGGTAAAGCACCCACTATGTGCCAGGGACTTCCTTATTCCCTCTGAATCGGTCCAACAGCCTCTTTGAATCACAGTGACTGCTATCTTGCTGGTAGATTCTCTCTCCTGCTGGCTTTGATGACACAAGCTGATGTGGAGGAGAGGCCCGTGTGGATCTGAGGGTGACCTTTAGCCTACGGCCAGCAAGAAACAGAGACCCTCAAACCAACAGCCCCAAGGAGCTTGTAAGAGGATCCTTCACCAGTGACACCTTCCCATGGGGCCTCAGCCCTGGCTGACACCTTCATTGTGTGGTCTTTGTGAGAAACCCTGAGCAGGAGTCTCAGGTAAGCCATGCCTGGATCCCTGCCCCACAGGAACTGAGATGATACATGTGTGTTGTGTTAAGCTGCTAAATTTTGTGGTAGTTTGTTATGCAAGTAATAGACAACTGATGCTGGTGAAGCAGGATCTGCATCTTGGCCACCCAGAAACTAGATGACTTTGGATAGGTTTATTTTTCAGAGCCTGAGTTTCTCATCTATAATGCAAGGGGTTTTTGTTATCTTATTCTTTGTCTCAGTCTTTCTGGTTAAGAGAGATTGCACAGGGCAGCAAAAATCCCCATAACCAAAACCCGTTTCCCTAACGAGGTCTCCATGCAAATATCTTTGATGATTTCACAGCAGTTTATAACCTGCGTGTGCATGGCTATGAGGGCCCATCCCTGCCTCCCCATCAGGTATAGCACCCAGCAGTACAATGTGAACTATCTGCAGAGTGAAAAGGCAAAACTTACAAAAGATGCAGAATTTCATGAAGTTGATGGACATGATGATGGAGATGTTCTAAATACAGCAAAGCCATTAACAAGTGACAATCTTACTCCAACAATGAAAGACAAATCAATTGATACTTCAAAGGATTAAAAATCTCATACAATCTTTCCCCCCAAATGCTGAGAAGATAAAACGTAAAGTCATATTGTAATATCATATAATTTGGGCATAGAAAATATACCCTCAAATTAACCCTCAATTCAGTCTTTGTTCATTCTAAAAATTAGAACATAGTTGCAGTTATAACCTCTATTTTGTTAATCATGAGATATAATAAACACATCTTTGTATTTTAATTATTTCTTTGTGATAAGGTACTAATGAGATATTTTCTTCGCTGTTTGGTATGAGGTTTGGTCCCATTTCCAGCAGATTCTCTTTAAGTAGATTTTCACCGATTCCCATTAACTGCAGAATAAAGGGACTCTCTAAATCTGCCTCATGGGATGGGCATGGGGTTAGAAGAGAATCATGTTATGTGAAACGCCTAAAATTCTGGCAAACATCAGGCATTCAGTAGGTGCTGCTTTCTTACCCACCTTCTTTCTCCTCATGCTCACAGAGAAGAGTAGAAAAATTGACATTAATAATACATAGGGGGAAAAAAACACTTTGTCTTTAAAAAGTCCATATTCTTGAAATGAGGCAAAAATATCATTTGTGTCTACATCTGTCTATAGCCTATCCACACCAACCTCTAAATCCACACGTGTGTAATGTAATAGAGGCCGGTTTTGACCATTTAAACCGGGAGCTAGCAAACTACAGCCCTGAGCCAAATACAGCTGGCTGCCTATTTTTGTAAATAATTTCTTTTTTTATACCACAGCCACACTTACTTGTTTGTATATTATCGGTGGCTGCTTTTGTAGTGAATAGCTGCAGGAGAGGCTGTCTGGCCTACAAGCCTAAAATACTTAACCATCTGGCCCTTTAAGAGAAAGCTCCCCAACTCCTGACCTACACTAAGAGCCGAGGGCAATCTAACCCCACCAGGATCATCTGAAGATACATTCCACATCTAATGTGAGGCAGAAAAAATATTTTAAAACTTAAAAGGGATTTAATCTTTTTTTTAAAGATTTTATTTATTTATTTATTTGACAGAGAGAGACACAGCGAGAGAGGGAACACAAGCAGGGGGAGTCGGAGGGGGAGAAGCAGGCTTCCCCCTGAGCACGGAACCCGATGCGGGGCTCGATCCCAGGACCCTGGAATCACGACCTGAGCCAAAGGCTGCCACTTAACTGAGCCACCCAGGTGCCCCTAAAAACACGTTTGTTGAGTTTGATACCAGATTACTTCACACGATTAGAGGAATACAATAGGAACGTATGCAGGTTTATGGAGAAAAAGAAATAAAAATTTAGGGGAAAGAATACAAATAATAAATACTTATACTGAATAAAAACTCATACAAGGCCACTGCTTAAGCTTCATTAGTTTCATGGTGAATCTGCCTCTAGAAACATCTATATAAGTTTTTTGGTATGCTACCATGCGTTTTTCTTGAGTGTCCCTCTTATTAGTGTTTTTTTTTTTTTTTTAAAGATGTATTCATTTATTTGAGAGAGAGAGAGAGAGAGGGAGCGTGCATGCATGGAGGGGCAGAGGGGGAGGGAGAGGGACAAGCAAACTCCAAGCTGAGTGTGGAGCCTGACGCAGGGCTTGATCCCATAACCCTGAGATCATGACCTGAGCAAAAAAACAAGAGTCGAATGCTTAACTGCCTGTAGCCACTCAGTCGCCCCTTATTAGTGGTTTTTAAACAAAGCAACAGCCCTGTTTGAACTCACTGTTGCTGTCCCAGGAGCATTTCTGTGGCTGGTACTAACTGCATGACTTTGGGCTACAGGGCAAACTTCTCCATGACCTGACCAAATGTCATGAGGACCTCCTGTCGGGGAACAATCTGGGCCCTGGAGCCGGACATGTCAGGGTCTCGAGTTCCCCTTACCACTGCACTTCTGGCTCCTCATCTACAGGGAATGAAGTGCCAGCTACCTAAGAGGGTTCAATGATGTAACAGATATAAAATGCTGAAAGGCAGGCATGGACACTCAGTAATTAGCAGTTTCCTTCCAATTTGCCCATTTACCAAATATTTATAATTGGGAGCATACATTTGGGAATCAGGCATGGAATGAGTTGAAATTTTTACTACACTATTTACCACTGTGTGACACTGGTAAGTAACCTAAGCTATCGGGCCCTCCAATCCCCTGAATTCATTATGGGGATAATTATTCAACCTCACAGAGTTGCTGCGAGAACTGAAGTACCTCACTTTCTCCCTTTGTAAAATGGGATAATAAAATGTTAGGCCTTGCTTAATAAATGTTAGCAATTATTATTAATATGATGGTTATTTTCTATTATTCTGTAAAACACAAAGCCTGGGGAATTTGTAAGTTCTCAATGGGAAGAAACTGTCATTAATACAATATATTTGGAATTCATCAAACACATGTCATCTTTGGGTAACTACCAAGTGACACTATTAATTGTAAGACACATAATTGTATAAACTACTAAAAAAAAAAAAGGAAGCTGCCAAATAAATTATGACAGCCACTGATTGTACTTCACATCCACATTTCAGAGATGTTAAAATGGGGGAAAATATGCATTCAGAATTGATGAAACAGGGGTAGGTAACATTGCCTTATAACCAAGTCCTCGGAAACCCTTTGACCAGGACAAGGTGCTAACACATGACTCGGGTGTGTCGGAGGGGCTGGAGGTAGATCCTCTGTCCTCAGCACTAGTGGGGCACACCAGTTAAAGTCTGGGTCCATGGTTTATTTGGTCCAAGCTCTCCTAGTTTTATCGGCAATGCTATAACTCTGAGTTTGTCTGACTCTCCATATATTTTGCTGGAACTAAAGCTCCCATATTTTCATGGAATGAGACTTCCTGGGGCTCACCTAAGCTAGCAGAGTGCTGGAGTCAGGAGCTGAGATTTGGGAATCGCATCCATGTTCTGAAGTCTGCCAGGCTTTATTCCTTTTTTGGACTTGAAACTAACAGGCACCTCTGTTTATAATGACCCGGGTTTGGATCTGGATTCCTCTTGTGAACTGTAGAACTTTCAGCAAGATGCTCCAGCTTTCTGAGCCTCAGCTCTTTTATTTGAAGACTTAGAAATGAGGATGCAAAGGGCTTCCCATAGAGCTGTGATGAGTACTCACTGGGGTAAGGTGTGCAGGTGCCCAGTGGCTCTGCAGCCAGAGTGCAGAGTGCCCTTCTCACTCTCTTACTCCTTCAGCAAATTATACCCATTCTTCCTCTGATGTACTATCAGACATCTGGTCTATTTTCTCTGTTTCTATGACCAATGCCCTTGTCAAGCCACATCGTTTTTCCCTCTGATCACTCTGGCGGTCTCCTGACAGCACTCCTATGGCCCTCCACTGCCTCCCTTCTAATCCCTCCTGGGAGGGCCAGAGCCCCTTCCCAGCCTCATTTCCATCACTCCCCACCCACCATATGCACAGAGTCTAGCGTCATCTGAACAACTTGGTTCCTTAGAAAGAAAGGGGTTTTAGGAGGTAGGCTAATCTGTGTTTGGATTCTGGATTACATTTCCAGCCATGTGTACTTGGTCACATTGTCTTGCCTTTGAAAACCTCAGTCTCCTTACTAATACAATGAAGCTAATAAAACACCAGAGTGAACCTGTGCCAGGGTGCTGTGATCCCTGTGCGGGTGAAGAGTGAACACCAGTGAACATCAGTCACTTGCAAACCCCTTCCCAGGCCTGAAGTGCAGATCCCACTCATTTTCTCTGACCGCTTTCAACCATGCTGATCAGATCCTATCATCTTACAAAGCTTTCCTGCATGCACAGTGCATCCCTAGGGGGAAAAAATACAGTATTTCTTTTATGCCCATTTAGGAAAGCAGATCCTAGAATGTTGGAGAAAATGCAAAGCTACATTTCCACTTGGGCCACTTTACCAGGACCATTTTTACTGACCTTTTCATAATTTCTTCAAGACCTTATCATAAGACGCATAGTATCAGAGAGCTGGATGGGGCTGGGTGGTGCTCACCATTAAAAGAGATAAGAAAGTAAACCTTGAGAAATCAGAAGAGAAACAGCAGGGGATTACTTTGCTTTGTTGCAGGAGTCTGCATGACATTATAGGGTGGGAAAAACAAAGGCATGATTAAAAATCCATAAGCCTCAACTAAAAGTCCAATCAGCTTTGTGAACAAAACAGTCTTTGTTTCACATTGTGGGTGGTATTTTGGAGGTCTGAATCCATCCTTCCGGAGACATCCAAGCTGCCATAGGAATGATACCGAATGACCTCAAGATGTTTAATTTAACAAACACCTACAGAGCACCTACTATGCTGTGATACTGTGATTGAGGATAAAAAATACACGTGGTCTTCGTCCTAGTTTCTGGCACAGAGCTCCTAAACCCCTTTTAATTTCCTAAGTGATGAGAGCAATCAAGGTGTCTTTTGTTTACATGGATGAGGTGATTTTTGGACCCATCTATGGATGGGGGCTGGTGGCCAGGAGAATGAACCATGTGGTTAGAGGGTTGGAACTTTCAGTTCCTACACCCAACCTCTGGGTAGGGCAGAAGGGCTGGAAATTGAGTTCAATCACGGATGACCAATGATTTAATCAATCATGCCTAGGTAATGAAGTTTCCATAACAACGCCAAAGGACTAGGTTCGGAGAGCTTCTGGGTTGACCAACATGGGAGGAGCAGCAGTGTGCCTGGAGGGAGCACAGAAACTCTGTGACTTTCCCGTATCTCACCCTGTGCATCTCTCTTCCCCATGGCTGTTCCTAAATTTTATCCTCTTATAATAAGCTGGTAATCTAGTCAAATGTTTCTGTTTCTATGAACTGATCTGGCAAATTAATGGAACCCAAGGAGGGGGTCATTGGAATCTCCAATCTATATAGCCATGAGCACAGGTGACAAGCTGGATTTTTGATGGGTGCCTAAAATGGGCTGGGAGGCGGTCTTATAGGACTGAGCCCTTCAACTATGGAATCTGATGTTGTCTTTAGGTAGATGGTGTCAGAATTGAGTTAAACTGTAGGTCACTGGCTGGTGTCAGAGAGTTGCTGGGTACTGTGAGGACCCTCCCTCCCCCAACCATGAAACGGAATGGGGGTGCAGAGCTCTTATATGTGCGTTTCTGGAGCACCTATATGAATGAAGCACTAAAGGCAGTAGTGGGGAGAGCATGCACTTGACCATCAGAGACTGCCTTAGATCCCCAGCCCTTCCTGTTCAAGTTTTTGCAACCTGGGCAAAGTTATTTCATCCCTCTTAGCTCCCTCATTTGTGCATCGGTAACACCAATGTCCACCTTGCAGGACTGCAGCACAGACTGATGATGAAGGCTGCAAAGTCCCTGGAGGCACACTCTGGTAGGTGGGAGGTTCCAGGTGTGCTCAATGGTAATGTGGTTGTGACTGCAGGTACTGGGCACAGCACCGGCTTTTAGGGAGGCCAGAGCAGAAACTGTCTAGAGTAGCTGCACCTATAGATGTTGCAGTATAGGGTCACTGCTCTCTCCCCCAGAGGGCTGGGAAGGTCCAATAGAGGCTCCCCAGCTGCCCTTCCTCAAGCCTGCCTGGAGAGGGTCTTTGGTCTATGAGGGTGGAAGGGGAGAAGGTGATGGGGGAATGGCAAACAGACTGCATGGTTCCCCTCTCCCCCTCCTTCCTTCCAGAAGGAGAGGGGCATATCTGTCCTAGGCTCACAGTAGACGCCAACATTGTTTCTCCAGTTCTGCCTCACGTGTCTTCCGTCTGGGCATAAGGACCTTCTGAGAAGACTTGGAACATGTAGTCCAGAGTCTACAGTCCAGAGCATGTGCTCTAGGACACCCTTTTCCTTCCCCTGTCACTTCTGCTCCCAGGGGCTTCCAGTTCTCCATCAACACCCAACAACCTTTTCCCACCTCTCATCGGTTTCTGGTCACCTTGCCTACAATCAGATCCCTCATCCTGGACATTTCCAGTCCTCTTGAGTTTAAAAGACTCAATTCACAAAAGACATTCTGAAGCAAATGATGCAGACCGAAATAAAAGAATCATCATATTTCATTCTAAGCCTAACAAATCAACTCTTTTCTCTCCCACCCCCCCCCCTGCTGTCCCCTTTCCAGCCCAAGGACACAGGCATATATAAGTTTTACATATTGCTTTGTCACATTATGTTCTATATTTTATCTTATTAAAGCATAAATATTCTTCCACTTATCTATAAAATATTCAAAACAATCATGTTTAATGAAAGAGCAGCATTCCATGACATCAGTGCACTGAAATTTATGTAACTAGTATCTTATTGCTAGATATTTAGGTTTATATTGCTTCCAGTTCTGTGTTATTATAAATAATGCTAGAGTAAATATCTTTGTGCATATAGTTTTTCCTCACTGAGGACCAATTCCCTAGAATAAATCTCCAGTATATCTGGACTTTGAACATCTGTATGGAATCTTGATACATTCTTCCAGACTATTCTAAAGGGATACATGACTTTACACTGTCCCCAGGAACATATAAGGACCCTATTTTCACCGAGTTTTACCAGCAATGGTTATTACCATTTTGCTAACAGACTTGCTAGTTTCAAAGGAATAAAATGGCACCTGGGATTTGCATTTTAAAAGAGAATAAAGCCCTGCAACAAAAGACAAGGTACCTCTTAAGGGACCTCCAGCTGAGGGACAGAGGTTTTAGGAGAAAAGGAGCAAGTTTTCCCAGCAGCTTGGAAATTATCCCAAGTAGTCATTCACCTTCTCTACCTACATGGTGGCCAAATCAGACTCCAGCCTTTTCAACTGCCTTCAGGCTGAAGACAGTGGGAAAAATGCCAATGTATAATTGGTATATTACTTACTTTTCTCACCATGCCCTGGAGACTTTTCTCATTCACATGAAAAAAATAGTGCTTTCAGACCCAAACCAGAAGGTGTAAACATCTTATATTTTCTTATCTCATTAGCATCTTCCTACAAATGGCTTCACTCTTTCTTTTGAGAGCCAAACACACAGACACAAAGTCAGATCTGGGTTCCATGCTGTTTTTCCCCCAGCATGATACAGCCCCGATTATTCTAGATTTTTTTCCCCTCTCCTTTTGGAAATCTCATTAGAATGGAAACACTTAGTGGTTTCAAGTTTCCAGAATGAGAGATTTAAAAAAAAAAAGTGTGCCCCATGCTAGCATTAGCATGGTGGAGACACATCTGTCTGCCCAGCTGCACTGCGGAAACAATGGTCATCATGGCTGATTGTTCTAGCAATTTCCTTCCCTCCTTGGACTCTGCATTTATCTTTAAATGCTCCTGGATCTTATATTCACTCACTCAGTCCTTGATTCAATACATGTTTACTGAGTAATTACTTTGTACCGAGCCCCTTGTCAAGGTACAGAGGTAACCCAAGATTCAGGTCTGCCTTCAAGATATTTATGGCATTATAAGGAAACCAATTATTCCAGTGGAAAGTGATCAGCCTTAAAGTGTCCCTCTGCAGGGACAGAGGACGGTCAAAAGCACCCTAATAAGTTCTCAGGGGTTACCAGCTATTAGGTATAATTTCAAAACTGCATAGCATCTTGGGGCTTTGAGAGGAAAAACAGAAGATCACTCACTAGCCATGGGTGTTAAGAATTATGCCGAGTTTGGATTCACCTGGCTCTACTGTTCCCAGCACTTAGGACCAGTGCCATACTGTAAATTGGAGTACAATATTTATCTGGGGGTGCCCTGAGAAAAAGGCACCAGTTGCTATGTTTTTCTATGTAGGAAAAGAGAGATGGGAGGGGAAGAATACTAGGATCAGGAAATCTGATTTCAAGTCTTTGCCACCACCTACCTGGGAGATCTTGGGCAAGTGGGCTCTGAGCCTCAATTTCCTCATCTGCAAAGTGGGTCTAATTGCTTAGAGCAACTATTAGAGGTAGATGGCAAGAATCAATGAGAGCATGCAGGCAAAATTCTAGTGCAGTGCCTGGTACACAGCTGGCCTTCAACTCACATTTATTCCACACCTCTCTCTCCTAAGACACCTTTTGGATCTAGAACATGTTTGTGATTTTTACTTGCATCAGAGTCTAGAAGGTGCAGCATGTTGTGTTCTGGCCTTCAGGCTACTGGAGAAGAGGTGGACAAGACAGAGTATGGCTTAGAATAGGCCCGTGGGGTTCAATTATGGGGGAGTGGTGATGGGCAGGAAGCAGGCAGGCCATTTCTTGGGAACCATTTACCTGCGTAGGAAGAGAGAACACTTGTGGGTGTCTGGACTTCTAGACACACTGGGAGTGATGCCATCAGGCCTCATCTTCATTGATGATGACAGGCAGTGGGGTTTCATGTGCCTTGGCCCTTGCCTCTCTCATTCATCAGTAACTTTCTGACCTCTCTGTGAGGTATCCTCCTCATTCCCTGAACTCACATCACCCCTCTATATCTTTTATTTTCTTGTCTAGCAGCATTTATCAGAGTACATGGGGAAAATGGCTGGTGCCAGCTAAGCACAGGCTGAATGGGGCCTTGCCCTCCTTAGGCAAGAAGAGCTGGATATAGAAAAAAATGTTTGTGTCAGTAGAAAACTATGATGCCAGTTATGAGCATACCTTATCCTGAAAATTATGTTTTAGCAAGAATCTTCTCCCCAGATATAGTGCTGATATGGATTTTCTAAGCATCCTGTGTCCTGGAACAGGAGTTTGTAAAGTTGCAAATTAAAATCACCTATGGATCTTAAAATTCCCAAAAGCCAGTGACTGCTCCCAACCCATGAATCTCCTAATTTAATTGCTCTGAGTGAGCCCTATACTAGCCCAGTTTTTAAACTTCCCCCACATGACAGTACTGTGCAGTCAAGGTTGAGAACCACTTTCTGGAAAGAATAGATCACCAGCTAACACTCTGGGCTTTGGAGTCAGACTGTATGGAAGTGAATCTGGTCCCAGCTGGTCTGAGTCAAAGAAGCACTGCCCTGCAGTGGGCAGCTGCTGTGGCAGGGCCGTCTCTGCAGTCAGAAAGAGAGGGCTCTGAATCACAGCTCTAACACTTTCTAGTAAGGGGCACTGGACAAGTTACTTAATATCTATAGCCTCACTATTTGTATGAATTTTCCAACAAATGATTACAAATTTAGCAGCTTAAAAAACATACACATTTATCATCTCACAGTATTTGTGATTCAACAGCCTGGGCTCAGGTTAGCTAGGGCTTCTGCTTAAGGCTGGAATTGAAGTGTTGGCCTGAGCTGGGTTCTCATCAGAGGCTTGACTGGGGAAGGATCTGTTGCCAAGCTCCCTTGGGTTGTCAGAAGAATTTATTTCCTATGGCTGTAGGGATTCATGATGGCTGCTTGCTTCTTCAAATCCAGTAATAGAGAGAGACAGACAGGGAGATGGAGATAGAGATAGAGATGACAGAGATAGAGAGATAGATAGATGATAGATAATAGATAGATAGAAAGAAAGACTAACAAGATCGTGCTACACTTTTATGTTATCGAGTATATCAGGAAAGGGGATCAAAGCGTTGACTGTAAAGTCTATCCACTACACTACTTTCATCTGGAAATTGGGGACATTATACATACCTAATGGTTAGTTGCGAAAATTAAACAAGACAATCCATTATAAGGGCAGGACACATGACCACTCAGTGAATGCTTTATCATCAACAGTCTGCAGAGAAGCCACTCTTATGCAGCTTCCCATGTCAGAGGTCATGGTGTCCTTCTCTGGGCCCCCACAGCATGCTGCACAGATCTGTCTCGGGGCAGATGTGGCACATTGCAGTGTCTTCCATCCATCCACCAAGCCTGCTGGGCCCCTAACTGAAGTCTTGCTATGTGCCGGTTGCTCGTCAAAATGTAAGACATGCATCATTTTGTCTGATCCTCACAGCAAACTATTGGTACACAATCACTGCTATTTTCAAGATGGGCAAACAGAGGCTCTACAAGGTATAAGGAAATTGTGCTTCAGTGGAAGACTCTGCTCCGTTCAGATCACACCTTTCCAGGTTATCTTAAGTCTTTCACTGTCTTTATTGACTTTAGTCTTTCCCTGTCTCTGAGCTATTTTATAACTGTAAACTGTATATAACAGATAACAATGCAACCTAATTCATGTCTTAAAACATGCAAATTCTGTCCTGTCTAGTTAAGATTCAATTGACTTCTTTCTCTCTTGTCTCATGAAAAAAACCAATGTTATCTCATTTGCCCATTCATTTGAAAAATTCCTGATCTATAGATGTTTCTGCTTTTCAGATCCCCTTTTGAGCCCTTTATAACATTTATCTGGTTCTGTCAACAATTGGCAAATTAAAGAAAGTCCTTAAAATATATTTATTTTTATATCTGTATGAGAGTCATGAGTTTACTTTTTTTTAAATTATTTTTTCGCAAAGTTTACATATATTTCCTGGGCCACATGGAAACAAGCATTCAAACCCACCCAGGTTTGTCTGGCACCAAAACTCACATTCTTGACCAGATACTATAATGCTACACACAGGGTAAGTGCACACTGATGCTTGTATTTGCCCATCTGGTCGGCTGATGTTCTTTTACTCATCAAACGCAGAGCATAGCAACCCGCACTCACTTTTCCATCTCCAGGGGTTTACCTGATGCTTGCGATTCCTGAAAAATTCCTGCAGAAGTCCCTTCCCATTGGCTTCCGCCCCAAGGACCTCTGCAAGTCTTTCCTCTAAAGAAGTCAACACCTGTTTCCTCATAAATTCCACCCAACTGTCCTCTTTTTCCCTTCTGAAAATACACATAACACCACCTTTCTTTCACAAGTGGCTCTTTGAGCATTGGAAGGTGACTCTGAAGGCCCCAAATGTTTTCTCTTTCTGAATCAGGCTCTTTAAACCTGGCCTCCTTTGATAGATCTTCAAGCATCTTTGCCATCCTTTTCATTCTCTTTCAGACACATTCTGCTTCTGTGCACACTTAACAAGGGATCCTTAGATCTACACACAAGGCGGTCTGACTATGTATAGTGAAAGGTCCCCCTTTTGTAGGTCCAGGCACGGTGACTTTAAGAAGACTCTTCAGATAGAGACTCACCTCAGGTACCTTGTCAGGCTTTAGTCCCCAAACTGCAGACCCTGTGCTCCTCCTGCAGACAGGTCCTCCTTGCATTGCTCTGCTTTGCCTCCACTGACGTTACTGTCCATCCCCATGAGCTGTGATGCCAGCTTTCTCCACATAGGCATAAACTACTTGGTGTAACTCTCTCCTTGCCTGAGCCAACCGGGGATGCTCTTCTGCATACACAGCCTTGCAGGCAGTCACCAATGGACTGCCTGGTGCAGTGGACAGAGGAAGTGTGCTCCTTCTGGTCCCACCATGGCCTAGTCAGCCAGTCTCTGAATTCACTGGAGCTTGGGGCACAGGAATGACACTGCTGACTTTTCAAAGTGAAATTATGGAAACGTAGGCATTTTCCCCCCAGTTATTATTGTGAAAGTGGGAATCATTTATTAATGCTTGTGTAATTGACTTCTTCTTGGACCTAAGTAAAATCCTCTTCTTTTATCTTTGCTCAATTTCTTCTTCTTAGACTTGGCCATATCTCAAGCCACTGCAATCATTTTGGAAACTCAGGTCTGTTGCTGGAGCATTAATGTCTGTCCCGGCTTTGCCATCTGAATAACAGTCGTACTAGTGGCACAGTGGACTTCACTAATGAACGAGCTTATTCTTCCACAGCTTCCATGAATTTAATGCCCTTTCCTAGCCAGACCCTCCTAGGGGGAAAGAAGGATTCTGGCTTAGGTGTCTCACTCCCCTCTGTCTCCCAGAGCTCATTTCCCAGAGAGCTTGCCAGTTTTCACCCCTCCATTATTTGAGAGTAGCTGTGATAGGACTGGGGCTCAAAGACCCAAACCAATACCGATTACACTCAGCTCCTGCAAGGTGCACATCATCCCCTCCAACCCTGATAATGGCAAAACTTGTCCTTGGTCTGTCCCTTTCTTGCTGACACGCCACAGGCTCAGAGGATGTGGAGAGAGAGAGCTTTCTGAGTGGGCATGTCTGAAGGCTAGCTACCGCTTTGGTAGGCTATTGCAAGCTCTGGTTTGAAAACCATCCTAGCCACAGTAGCAAAGACCCCAGATCCATTTATCAAGGTCCCTGTGACCTCATGGGGCTCTAATGGGGACTGAGCAATCAATGCTTCTTGAGGCCGAGTTATGGGCTGCATGGGAAATGTGTCATGAGTTCAGCATTTCAAATGGGATTTTTTTTTCCTCTTGTCTCTCTTTAGAGATGAGGACACTAAGTTTTCTCCTTGAAATGAGGATAAGAAAACACACACACACACACAGAAGGAAAAGATGCAGAATGACTCAGAACTAATGTGCCCAGCTAATGCATTGTACATGCATACTTGTCTTCACCATAAAGCTTTGGGATCTATAAAGCAAGGCATGGAGGAAGGGGCAGTGAAAGGCTCCAGACTGGAGTCAGAAGGCCTGGGTTCTAGTCCTGGCTCTGCCCCCAAACAACCCTGGTGACCTAGGGCAAGCCATGTTTTCTGTCTGAGCTACAATTTCCTCCTACTAAACTAGATAATTTCTGTAGATCCTCAACTAGTTCTAATACTAACACACAGACCACAATTTAAGCAATAGACGTGCTCCTGAAAGCACAAGGGTAAATTTTGTACCCCCAACTGGAGTTGATTTTTAATGAACAAGGCTAATATTTCCTTCTCTTTTTCTCCCTCCTCTATCTCCTCCCCTTCTTCTTTCTTTTAGGAGCAGAATCCTTCCTTCAAAAGCAAATCTCTTGCAGGAGCCCAATAAATATAACAGAAAAAGTATAGAGGCTTTATGGGGAGGGATGAGGCAACCCTGCTTGTTTGCCCATCTTGGTACCCCTCACCTCCTCCACTTCCCTCCTTCCATGCACACATGCAATGGGCACCATTTGTGAAGCATCGAATTAGGCCATTTTCTTATTTCAATGAGTCCTTGTTTTGATGAGTGTTCCACCTAGGAAAGCCAATATGACACCTCCACATGGGGGGCTAACAGAGCACTTTCACGTCATTATCCCATTTGCTCTTCTCTACAAATCTGTTGGGCTGCGTGATTTAACCCATGCCATAGGTGAGGACGCTTGGCCTCAGACAGATGAGAGGTGGAACATGTCATTCCTGATCACTACTGATTCCCAGGCACCTGGGGACAGTGTCTAGGGCATAGCCAGTGGTCCAGGAATAGTTGTTGAGTGAATGGCAGCAGAACTTGCTGACCCTCCTCAACCAATCCCTGTCAGGGATAGGGCTCCAAATCCTTTTGACCTTTGCTGGTTCATAGGCACTGGGATTTCTTTTTTGGAACATACGATCACTTCCAAATATCACCCTATATATGTGGATTGTTGGTTGGGCATGCCTATTCCCCTTCTCCCCCCTAAGCAACAGCAACACACTATCTAAGAGCCATACCATCATTCATAGAAGAGATAAATCTCTATCCTGCTTTCTTCTCTTTGGAGAGACAATTAGGGGAAAATAGAGAAAGACAAGTATTCCAAAGCCTTGAGTAGTTCTGTTTGCACTGAACAATTGTAGCAGATGATTCTCTGACTACTTATACTACTCCCCAAGCTTTGCCTACAATGAGGTAAACCTGCTATTCTTCTTTGGAAGAAGTAGCCCATGGACTGCTGGAACTGCTTTATCTGTAGTTGAGAGGAGGGCAGGAAGTGCCCACCAGATGGGGGTGCGGCTTACTAAGTGACTGATGGGTAAGGAAGCTCTGAGCTGCAACTCAGAGCTCCCTGTGAGATCAGGTTTAAGCTTCCCTCCAGGGAACTTGGCTAAAATCATCCCTTTGTATTCTGTAGCTTAGAGTGGGTTCTGGGGAACTTGGGTAAGACTTGCAACTGAGGGTCCATGACTATCAGTAAACATAATGAGTCTGAGAGTATGCAAAAAAAGCATAAATAGCCACATTTCTCTGTATAATAAACTGCTCATGAGCCATGGAGAGGAGGAGTTGCATTTTGTGGAACAGCTGTAGGATAGGAGGCCAGAGAAATGGAAGATGGGAAGCTTTAAGGAGAGGGCCAAACCCCAGAAGAATGTAAGACAATAATGACAAGAACAACAGCAATAACAAAACACAACTCTGCAATGGCCTCGAAGCTCAGGAACATTTGCTGCATGCACTATCATGTGTGTGATATTCTGAGGGACTTCCGGGGAAAGGGGCTGTGTTCCAGGTCTGGACGCCACACACATCCATGAGGAAGTGCTGATTCCTTCCCTGGATGATGTCTATGCAGATTTCTCACCCAGAGGACAACAGGCAAACATAGCTGTGCTCCAGCCCAGTGCTCGAGGGGACTGGGTAGAGGGAAGCAGACTCTCACCAGTGGTGCGATAGGGTCCACTTGGACCCCAAAGGACAGGGAACTTCAGTGGACATCTGGGTTTCACAGTTTGGATGGTACAGAGCCCAGAGGAAGGGACAAGTACACCAACAGCTCTTAACACACATCGGAGAAGGTGAAAAATGCCACTAAGGGGTGCAAGCAGCGTGCTAATGAAGCCTCCCGGGGGGAGAGAACACACCTCACTACTCAGTTGTTTGCACGCACTATATTAGCCCGATGTCCTCCGAGACAGCACAGAAGGGGAAGAGTGAGAGCACTGGGGCTCCAGAGTGGGCGTTTGTTAAGTGGGCAAGAAACGGCCGTGTGCTAGAGCCAGTTCACGGGGCTCTGCAGGGCCCACTGTTAAACTCCCAGGAACCTTCAGCTGTAAACACAACTGTTAGTAAGAACCAAATGATACAAACTTTCAGTGAAAACATTATATTAAAAACAAAGGTAATAAACGCTCAAAATTCATCGCTACCTAATTATTTTACATTTCACTGTTATTTATGCTCTTGGTGTTGTTATGTCCTTTGTTTTCTGTAGGACAGAAATATTATATAATGCTGCCCATCCCTTCCTTGTGTTCAGTGACGTTGCCCAGGTAGTCTGAACTTTACCGTGGTGGAATTCTTTACACCACAGAAATCAGCAAACATTGCAAATCAGGGCTCTTCCCTTCCCCTGGATCTGAGCTGGTTGTTAAATGCTTGCTCTAGTACCTCTGGAGAAGAGTCCTAAAAGAGTGTCCAGACAGGGTGCAGAAGAAATAAGTCAAACAACTTCATTCATTCATTCAACATTGCTTATTGAAAGCCTACTACGTGCAAGGTGCACGTAGTCACAATTTCTTCATGGCTGGCTGTAACAGCAGGCTCAGTCAAAGCTGACTGGCTTAGTTAATTGGGCAGGGGCCCATGTAAAACACTGGAAGTCCCAACTATTGAGCATCTTTCAATAAATGCATTCTGATGACTTTCCAGCTCATGGCCAACAGTGGCTCCCACTAATAGCTAACAATGAGCTGCCAAGGAGGGGTCTAGCCAGACCTGCTTCAATAAATAGATAAGGATCATTTAAAAGCAGCCCATGAAGTGTTTGCATGCAAACGGCCCTGCCAGGCTCCTTGAAAAACAGTTTGTTCTCCTAAGGAGGTTAAATATTTTCAGTCTTGTTTGTGTTACTAATTTGCTTAGCCAAGTGTGTGGTTGTGGGTGCATTTTTAATAGAGGATGCAAAGACCTTGCAAAATGAGCCCTATCCTTGAAACCTAAATGAGAGAGGTTTTATGAATCCCATTAAAAGGACCACAGACTTTGCCTGTATTCCAAGGAGTAAAGATCTGTGCCCCACTCAGGTAAGGTAGCCTTGGGGAATGAAATAAAAAATGAACAAACTCCAGGACGGTGCCTGCCTAGTACCTAGGACAGTACCCAGCAGAGGTGTAACCCACAGCCTGGGGGATATAAGAGAACAATGAACAACACTGGTAATATTGTAACCCTAGCATCTAGAATAGCACCTGCCAGGTGGTGGGCATCCAGTAAATTCCTATTGAATGACTGGATGCTTCTATGCCGTAATTCTAACCACAGTTTTGATGAAAAAGGGTCTTCTAAAAATGGCAAAGAACAGCAGCAAAAGAAAAAGGAGGAAGAAGGGGGATTTATAAAACGAGTTAGACTCTTTTCGTATCATATCTCATTTAATCCTCACAAACATCTGGAAGGTTTTATTATCTTCATTTTATGGATGAGAAAAACTGAGGTTAATCAGGCCACCCAGCATCTCCCAGGTAAGGAAGTATGGAGGGAGGTCAAAATCTGGTCTGTTTCAATTCAAAATCCATGTTCTTTCCATGCACTATGAAATGGTGACAATCTTCCTGGAAATGCTCAATTTAGAGAGAAAACTTTCCCCCTGCCCCCTCAGTGTGATGAATTTCCCACACTGGAGAAGACAGAAAACTGAAAACTCACACCAGAATCACGATGGTGTCCTAGCACCCCTTCTTCACTTTCTTTCCTCTTTCCTTGACCATAGAGGAATGGCGTGCGTGCGTGCGTGTGTGCGTGTGTGTGTGTGTGTGTGTGTGTGATTATTGTTCTCCTTTATTTTCTTGAACTTCAACGTTTGCTTCAATAGTGAGCTCCGTGCTAAACTCTACTTACAGTATCTCTATCCCAAAAAGTCTCTGTAAGTTGAGCAGTATGGTCTCCATGATGGGGATAAGAAAATTCAGAAAAGGAAAGTGATTTGCTTGAGGTCAATACCAGTAAATGCAACATCGGGGAATTTAGCACAGGCTTATCTATCTCAAAAGCTTTTTTCTGCTAACGTTTTTCTGAAAAGCCAGTGTGTATGGACATTGCTTGGGGGCTTCGCTAAATGCAGATGTTGATCCAGTAGATCTGGGGGGAGGCCTGACCAAGGTCTCAGGTCACATTTGATGAACAGGTGTCGAGGTCAGCAATTCAGTCAGTTTCACAGAACCTGTTGGTCATGCAGGGTCAGTTCTCAGTTCATTCTCCTGTTCACCAACCACCTGGGGGACCTGACAGGGCTGGGGGGTGGCAGCCGTCTATCTCCCCTGGAGCCTGGGGGGGCTACCTGCCTTTATCTCCTCTCTATGTCTGGGCCATCGCACTCTTCACCCTGGGACCCCACAACTTCCTGTTCCTCCATCTTCCCATATACATAGCAACTACCTCTGTAAGTGGCCTCTGAGCCTGCAGTCTTGGCCCTTTGAATCCATTTTTCCCAAAACATTCATTGTGAGCTTTTAAGATGTAAATCTGATGATCTCATTCTAGTTCTCACACTCCTTCAAGAAAGGGAAAGGTACCACCCCCCATTGCCCTGCTCCAAATCCTCTTTAACAAGAGTATCTTCGTTTTCATCTGCTGTGAACAGTGTGGTTCAACACAAGATTGCTTTGAAACAAAAAGATTTTGCTGCTAAAGAAATATAAAAATACCCCTGACTAACTAATCTATTTCTTCCATTTTAGAGATGAGAAAGATGAGTCCCAGAGAGGTCCAACCCCTTTCTCGAGGTCCCCCAGGAAGATAATTGTAGAGCTGGTATGAATCCCAAAACCCTGCTGATAGTTTCTTTGGGTTTCTGGGTCTCTTTTCCATTACACCACACTCCTTTCTCCGCCTATTTTTTCCCCAGATGTTACTTTTCTAAGATCTACTAAGTGAGTTCCTTTATTGAGTGAGAGCAATATCCTCAAGTCTGCATGCCTTCTCCAAATCTGCCCCCCTGCAATTCCAAGCATGAAGAAAAGCAGAAAGACGTGCAGACTTTAGGTTTGTTCCATAAAGCAGCCCACCCCAGACTAGACTGACTGCTTGCCCATGAGATCCTAAGCTTGGGGACATTTGGGAAGAGATAAGCAACAATCATTCCAGCCTCCACATCCTTTCCAAAATTGGAGGAAGAATTTTTAAAGCTTTTAGGAGGTATCACGGCCAAGGTAAGCTGATTCTCATGACATGATAAAGTGAGTGCAGAAACTGATCGAAATGAATACTTTGGGCCCTGAGCTGATGAATTTTTTCCCCTAAAGTATTATTTGTTCAAAAAATATCAAGAATATTCTTTGATGAAGGAAATTCCTCCCTTCAATCACGAAGTCCACCAAAAAGAGCCTCTGTTTACTAGATCCATAAAGGAAACAAGAATCCCTAAAATTGGTTAATTTCCACATTCATCTATTGATCTCAACACCATCTAGGATAAATGGCTAGAAAACACGTTCACAGTGGGGTTAGTACATAGTCCTTGAGTGAATATGTATATGGTGAAGCCTTCTATTTGCAGAGAAATAAGAGAAGTTGGTATAAAATCGCTTGCTTAGTTGAATGGTCAAGTTGGTCCAGAGAAGAGAGAGCTTACAGTGGATCTAGAGTGAGAGAAGGTATTCTGGGTGGGCTTTGGGTTAGGGAAAAGAGAACAGTCAGGAGGAGCAAAGTCTGGAGGTAAGGAGGTATGTCTCTTTTGCTAGATACACTAAAGAGGTGTCAGGCTGGAGAAGAAAGCAAGAGCCATAAATAGAACATCTTAAAATCTGAACCAAGAGCATTACTGTCTAGTGCCGTCAGCCACAGGAAGGCTTAGGACAGTGTCTTTCATACAATGTAGGAATGTACTCACGGGTGGTTTACGGGGAACTTTTAGTAATATAAATATAGCTATATGTTTAAGGCAGATTTGAAAAAAAAATGTAGCACATCAGATACATGACTTCACAAATAGCATTGCTTAGGATTAAATTTATGGAGTAAGAACCAGTGAGTTTCCTTAAAGAGAAAAATATTAAATCAATACCAACTTGATTATGACAAAAATCATGAAGGTGAACAGGAGTGGTTGGTAATTGACAAACACTTGGCTGAAGCTATGTATCAAGGATCATTACTGGTGGTCTCATCAAAGTCACACTGTGTGTGAAACTGCTTTGTAAATTCTGTTCCTCCACAAATGTGTAAACTGACACACTCAACAGATTAAATAAGACACGATAAACAATAATGATCAGGAAGGAAAGAAGGAAGGAAGGAAAGAAGGAAGGAAGGAAAGAAGGGAGGATGGATGGATTTTTATAGACCTACTAAGAGCCAAACAATGTGGTAGGAACAAGACACAGTTTTCTGTCGAGAAGGGAGGTAGGCAGCTCTAGAAAGAACTGTAATCTCATGTAAGAATTATTTTCATGGAAATGGGTACAAAGTATGAAAACATGTGGAAAGCATTAAAGTAGGCATAGTTTGCAGAGGTGGGGGTATTTGAGTTTAGCACCTTTCGCCAGATGGAGCTATCATCTGTATTAGTTACAACGAAAGCATTGATTTTAGTACATACACCCCAAGATGCTATAATCATTGAAAAAGCATAAATGCAAGCTATTACTATTATGTTTTCTGCAATGAACGATATCAAACTTTAGTGATGACCTACAAACTCATTTTAAAGTGCACATTTTGGAACACTTCCCTAGAGGTTCTGATATAGTACGTGTGGAATGCGGTTGGGTTAATCTGAAATTTTAGTAAAACCCCAGTAGACTCTGATGCAGTAGGTACACATGTTGAAAGACTCACAGTAGGGCACTTGTGTTGAGCACTGGGTGTTCTGTGTGAGTGGTGAATCACTAAATTCTACTCCTGAAACCAATATTGCACTGTATGTTAATTAACTAGAATTTGAATAAAAATTTGAAAAAAAAAAAGAAAGACTAACTTATAGAAGGTAGGAATCTTATTTACTTTTGACTCCTCAGTATTGAGCATGATGCCTTGCATAGAGCAGGTGTTGAATAAATGTCTGGTGAACATGAAAAAATAATAAATTATTAAGATCCAATAACAAATCTAAGCTCCAGAATAATATTTTGTTTTCCAGTGGATTTAATTTATTGATTTAAAATTTATATTTACATCCTTCTAGAAAGTAATGGACATAGCCCATAATTAAAATTTAGTCACACAAAAACATAAACTGAATTAATTGCTTTTTAAAATTTAATTTTATGGATTGATTAGCCCAGACTCAGGCTTATAGGTTTTTGGGCCTCCCTTCTGGCAGTGGAGACTCGAGTGTCTATATGCCCTTGAAAGTGAGGAATCGTTCTTCTGAAGAATATTCTGCCTTGCTTGTCTCTAATTCTGACCTGTCTCCCTACTAATTGGTCTCGATTAGAGGGGGGTCTGACGCACCAGGCTCACTCAGCAGGAACATAACGTACCCTCAAGAACTAAACCCAAGGCATGCTTTCTCATTTTGCCATTTCCTATCTCCAAAAAGTGTTAAAATTAGATTCATTGTGGCTAATTAAGTCAAAGGGAACAGGACAATCCTTTTTCTAAATGGCTGAAAAATGAGCCAATATCCAGTCCATGGTCAAATCAAATACCTTGATTTGGAGACCCTGTGTCTTAACTTGCCATTCTGCTCATTAGAAGCTGCCGTGCCTAGCATCGGCTATATAATACTGGTTCAGTTAGTTGGAAGAATGAATAAGGAAGAAAGGAAGGAAGAAATGAATAAATGAGGGACTGCATGAAGGCAGGGCGAGGTCTCATTATTCAGTATTTACTGTGTTCCGAACATTATGAGAAGCACTAATAGGATGATGGACAGAGCAAACATGGTCCCTGCCCTCTCCAGGCTTACAATTTAAAGGAGGAGGATGCATTCATCAGGTATTTATGATAAAGATAAGAAAGAATGCACCCACCAGTTTGTCCCCTGTTTGTGAATCAGGAAGTGATGTGGAAGTGATACCGAGAAGGGCTTGTTCTGAGTGAGCCCCAAGAAAAGAACACTGCACTATGTAGGTAGAAGCAACCTTGAGGGATATTATTCCCCAAAGAAAAGAATTTATAAAACATTTTCACACTTCCCATCGTGAATATGAAAGTAGCTAGTGCTAAGTCCCTTTGTGGAGTCAGTGGGCCCTGAGATCTTAGCCAGGATGCACTGGATCCCAGAGGAGTCTGATATTCAATCTAGAAAGATCACTGGAATCATCTTCTGGGAATGAAGGAGGAAACTGTCCCTGGGAAAGCAGCAGAGAGCCTCCTGTTCTGCTAAAAACTCATTAGAAGCAGGTAGGATTGGGGGCAAACCACGACAGAGGAGCCAAGGTGGGTGAGGACGTGGGCTTCAGGCTGAAGACCTGCAATGCTATGAGAGACTGTACCCTGCTTCCATGTGATGCCAGCTGGGTGACAGTGATACCCTGGAGCTTGCTCACACCGTCTGGCAAGGGCCAATTATGAGCATCTCTTCCTGACTCTGATTTCACTCACTTTACATGAGTAGCTTGAAATTGACCACAGAGGGAGTACCTCTACCACAGAAAGTGGCAAGTGCCACAAACCAGGGGCTTTTCTTTAAAAGTTCTTTCGTATTTAGCAGCACACCATTGGTTATGGAGTCCAGGCTAACACCCTAAAGCCCCTGTATAGAATCAGGGATTTAGAACCAGAGCTGTACTGGGGTAACATTGCTGTGTTGGAAGAAATGCATTTCCCATTATGTGCTGTCAGCAAGGAGATTCAACTAGCACATGGGGGCATGGAACACATGATCATGAACTGCTTCCTCCCCCCAAAGTCTACATTCCTGTGCTAGAAATAGTCATGGAAGGTTTTAAGACTGCAGTGGTTATAACATATGTATGAAAATTAAATACCACACTATGGAGTGTTTTCATCCATTACTGGTGGAAAATGAGGGGGCTGTGTGTGTGCGCGCACGTGTGCATGTGTAGGAGCCCATAGGCAGGTCTGGAGAATCATGGTTTAGTGGTTTATCTAAAATAAACCAAGGAATTGACAAGTGGCCAAGGCCCAAATTGGAATAACTTCCAAGAAATACAGAGCCAGAATGCCATTATTTTACACACTAAGCATGGTGTTCTTAAAAATAAACTAGAGTTGTAGCTATTAAGGACTGTGCCATTTTGCAGAAGCATAAAGAGAGGCAGCTTGAGGTTAGTGCAAGGTTGCCCTGCAGAGACAGCAGTGTATCAGGTATCAATGAGCTCCTGGAGCTGTAGTCTGACAAGCAGAGGACGACAGGTTTCATTGTAGATACTGCCAAGACCAAATCAATGAATATGAACTGGGTGAGGCAGGATATTGTTCCGTGCCCACATTTTGGCAACACTCTCTAAGGGATAAAAATAAGATTCATACCAAGATTTTGAGAATTTCACATCCATTATTCTACTGAAGCATCACAGGATCCTTAGAGGAAAGTATCACTGACTTCATTGATCAGAAGACAAACTCCCACTTGCCCATGGTCACACAGAGAGAAGTGGCCCCCACAAGTCAGTATGTAATCTAGGGCTTAATGCATACCTTAGTCCCACCAGATCCATTTAATGGTTCTTAATTCTGCTCCTGAGAAATATCCCTACTTCTCATACCTGAGCCTTTCTTAGACTTTCCAAGAAAGTGTGATTCTCTTTTTTGCCCTCTGTCTTCACTTTAGAGTGATGCCATTTTTACTATTAGGGATAGAGATGTTTGGGGATTGTTCTGGACTTAATTGTGTCCTCAGATTCATATTATGCAGCCCTAACCTTCAGGACCTCAGAATGTGAATAAATTTGGGGATAAGGGCTTTAAAGAGTGATTAAGTTAAAATGAGACCCTTAGTGTGGTCCTAATCCAATTTGACTGGTGTCCTTATAAAAAGAGGAAATTTGGACATAAAAAGAGACACCAGGGGCTTGTGCACACAGAAGAAAGTCCACAGGAGGACACAGAGAGAAGGTGGCTGTCTCCAAACCAAGGAGAGAGGCCTCAGGAGAAACCAGCCCTGCCGATACCTTGATCTTGGACTTCCAGCCTCCAGAGCTGTGAGAAGATCCATTTCTACTCTTTAAGCCACCCGGTCTTGCTATTTTGTTATGACATCCTGAGCTGACTCATACAGGGACCTAGTTGACTGCTGTTTTGTGGAAACCTGAACCCACTGAGGGTGACAATTATCAGGGTCAGTGGCACATTGATTCTGTCGGTGGCAGCTGACACTTTGCCAGCCTTCTGAGGAAGTGGCCACGGCTCATGTCTGATTCCTCATCTTCTATCTTTGGGTTATAGTGAACACACCCTCACCACAGTTGCCCACTCCGGGGCCCTCCATACCTCTGCTACCGTGCATGTGTTTTATGCTCACACAGAGTCTGGCTGATTTCATTTCATGCTTTCACATTTGTCTCTCATTACGAGGCATCCATCTTTTGAGAGACACGAGTAACCTTTCAAGCCCATAACAATTACCAATTTTATATACATTCGGTATTTGTCTGAGAACACACAGCTAAGTCTGTCTCTCCCTACCTCTGTACACAGTGCCTGGCACACAAGAGCCACTCAATAAATAAATGAGTGATTTTAAAAATGAGATGAAATAACCCAATGTTCCCAGCCCAGTAGGTGTTCAAGAAATGTCATTTTTCTCCCTTTGATGGTGACAACTAATACTGAGATTTGGCCCTCCATGAGATTAGAAGGGAGTTCTTCTCCCCAAACCCATTATCGGTGGTTTCATAGAAGACTTTGTCAGTATGTGCAGTGGGTTCTACCGCCGTTCCTACTTATTCTCTTGCCTGTAAGAATATTGCAAATTCACCTCCCATTGCCTAGGTCTTGCAATATCTTCTTTGCCTCATGAACTGCAGATATACTCAGACTCAGAGAAGTTAAGAAGTTAAGAAACATGACAGAGTTCACGCAAAAGTTAAAAACAATAAAACCCAACCCAGCGGGATTGTGTTTGGTTCCATCAACAGTGAATAACCTGCATTTGATGAAAACTCCTCTGCTCGTGCAAAACCATGTTGACAAAATCAAAGCTATTGCAATTAGCCAGAGGGAGCTCATATTAACTTGTCACACATTTAGTTAAGACTCAGGCAGTTCTGCCTCTGGCTAAACTTTTTTGATTTATACAAATCAAGTTCACATGATTTCTCAACTAGTGGGCTTTTTTGAGAATCCAAAATATTCAGGTCTCAAAGCGACAAATGAATGATTTTATTGAGCAATAGGGACAGGGGGTACCATATTACACTAAATAATTTTCTTATCCATCCATTTGTTCACTCGTTTATTTAAAAAAAATATTTATTGAGCACCTACTATGAATCTGGTAAACAATTAGGCATGGAGAATTCATGACTGTAAAAGAAACAGTCCTTTCTTTCAAGGAATTCCCAATCTAGTACCTATCTCAAAGAGATGTGAGTTTTAAATTAATTACTTCACAAATTAATTACTCTTGGAAAAAAATGTGTAAAACATAGCAAACGCCCCCAAAACGTAGCCTATGTTTTTACTGTTTTCTAGTAGGAGAGTGAAACAAGAAAACATTTTCAGTTCACTATGCCAAAGTTTAGGATAAGGGAAACCTTGGGGTAGAGCTGCAGAGAGTTACCTCTCCCAACCCCAGGGGTGTCTGGAAGTCTCCCTTCAGGACTATCCCCTCAGTTGACTCTTGGAAGAAGAGCAGGAGAGGCTTATAAAGAAGAAAGGAAAGGAGCTCTATGAGATGAAGATGGGGAGATGGAGGCCAAATCCTAAATAGCTTGGTATGTCATGTTAAAGAACTGAGCATTTAATCTTGCAGTTAATAGGGGGCCATTGAAGGTGGGAGGGAGAGGGAGGGAGAAGGCATCCAGAATACATCACTGTGGCATTAAACATGATTTTGAGCTGAAGACATTTGAGAATCAAAATATGCAGAAAAGGGCTATGTCTGAACCCTACCCCTGCCCTCATCTGCCTAAAAGCAGAGCCTTCCAAAATGATTCAGCTGTCATAAACCCTTCAAGGGAGGCTTACTGTGCTGGGGGAAGACTGAATCCTATCACAGCTAGAAGTCCCCATTGGGATGAGAAATCGCATTAACAAACATAGTCACAAAACTCTCATAACTCCCATCTCTTCCCCTGGAGCCCACTTATCTTTCCCAAAAGTCATTTCTTTTTCCACAAGTGCCCTTTCTCTCCCTCCCCTTCTCCTCAAGATGGTATGAGCTCCAAATTCTAATGCCTTCTCTGAGACACATTTTCTGTAACGTACATATGTGGATAAAGTTTGTCTTTTCTCCGGTTAATCTGTCTTTTGTCAGTTTAATTTGCATGTCCCAATTACAGAATCTCAGAGGGTAGAGGAAAAGTTTTTCCTCCCTGACAGAGGATTTTAAGTAGAGGGAAGGAGTGCACCCATGATCATATTTGTGCTTCATGAAGATCCTTCTGGATGTGTGGTGAAGAATGGCATGAAATGTGCTCCTAGCACAGATTTTCCCAGGAGACTGTCGAGATGAGGGACTCAACCAAGCTAGTGGCACTGGACAGTAGGAGAAGGCTGACCCAAAATCCGTTGAGGACTTACAGTTAACTTGCCTTCGTGACTTCAGTAAGGAGGGGAAAGTAGAAGAGGGTAGGGATTGGAGGGTGGTGTGGCCAGGCGCTGCCCTTCACTGAGTTCTGGTACAGAAGCTGGTGTGGAAGAAAGCTGGTAAGTTTAGTTTCTTTTTTTTTAAGATTTTATTTATTTGTCAGAGAGAGGGTACAAGCAGGGGCAGCAGAAGGCAGAGGGAGAAGCAGGCTCCCCACGGAGCAGGGAGCCCAAGGCGGGACTTGATCCCAAGACCCTGAGATCATGACCTGAGCCAAAGGCAGATGCCTAACCGACTGAGCCACACAGGCGCCCCTGGTAAGTTTAGTTTTGAAGGGTGTATTCAAGGTGCTGTGAGGTGGTTTCCAGGTGGTGATGGCTAGTCAGCAAACACAGGCTAGAATTCCTAAGGGGGCTGATCTGGAGCTAGAAATTTGAAGTCATGAGCTAACAGGTGGTCTATTACATTATGAAAATGGATAGGATCAAACAGGGCAATCAAGAAGAGCAGAGGGTGGTAGTAGGGCACCCTCAGACCTTCCAAGAGGTGTGTTCTTGTTGCTAAATACACTGAGCAAGGGAGAAAACACAGCATCACCCCAGGATGGAACATGGTAGGACTGAGATAAGCCCGAGGCTGAATGCATTAGGAGTAAGGATGTGCCACCATCTCCTACAAGATGACTGGGGGTGGGGAGAGTGTTAGTAAATATTTCAAGCCCTATAATTGGCACCTTTCATAGAATACTCTGGTAAAGAATTGCTGCTGGCTCTGGGAAGGCAGGCCGGGGTCTGATCACTCATTTTCCATCTGGGAAACCTGCTCTGTCAAACACATGTTTATTTCTCTGCCTTGGGGCCATGTTGGATCTAGCTCACCTGTTTACAGGTGACATCACCCAATGCAGCTCCCCGGAGCTGTCTTCTTGGGGGAGATCCAATCAGCATTCAAGTGGGTACCCCTGCCAGGTCTCCCAGCAGGAAGTGCCCCTGGGGGCTGCAGAGTCCTCCTCAGCACCCCGGCAGCTGCTTCTTCAGTTTCCCAGGCCAGGATAAAAGCAGCTCCGTGCCTTCCAAGATGAAGCCCCCGCTAGAGAAAAGAGAAATCACACCCACGCCCAGCCGAAATTCGTCTCCCATTTTCTCAGCCTGTCACTGCTGAGAAAGAGACAGCTGCTGCCGCCAGCACAGGCAGAAAGAGGAAAAAAAAAAAAAAGTAAAAAACAACAAAAAGAAACCACACAACCCTCCAACCTGTCACCATATTAAGTCACAGGAATTTTCTTACAGTGTCTCCCTGCCTCTCACTCAGGAAGGTCCCTGTGACATTATTTTGAAAGTTTCTACAGAGAGCAGGGAGGTGAGAATTTATCCGAATCCGTAGGCAATGGAGCAAAGGGAAGACATAATTCTTAAAGGTCATACCCACAGTAGTTTTTGGAAAGAAAAGCCCTATTTCTCACTGGCTGTTACCAAACCTTTTTTTTTTTTTTAACGTTCAGCTGGGGCCATATACACATTAGGTAGTTTTCCATAGCTTCAGCAACCCCCATCACTCCAAAATCGCACCCACTTCTCACCAAGAACCCTTGTTTAGTATTACGGGTGGAATTTTGTCCCCTCCCTCCTGCCCACACGAAAGATATGTTGAGCTCCTAACCCTCACTACCTCAGAATGTGACCTTATTTGGAAATAGGGTCTTCCTAGAGATCATCAAGTCACAATGAGGTCATTAATCCAGTATGACTGGCGTCTTACAACAGGGGGAATTTGAAGATTTTATTTATTTGAGAGAGAGAATGAGGGAGAGAGAGAGAGAGCATGAGAGGGGGAGGGTCAGAGGGAGAAGCAGACTCCCTGCCGAACAGGAAGCCTGATGAGGGACTCGATCCCGGGACTCCAGGATCATGACCTGAGCTGAAGGCAGTCGCTTAACCAACTGAGCCACCCAGGTGCCCTCAACAGGGGGAATTTGGACAGAGATCCAGGCATGCACAGAGAAAGGACAATGTGGAGACACACAGGGAGCAAGCCGATGCACATGTGATTGGAGTGATGTATCTACAAGCCAAGGAACACCCAAGAATTGCCAGGAAACATCAGAAGAAGCAAGGAAACATTCTTCCCCAGAGCCGTTAGAGAGAGCACGGCTCTGCCCATACCTTGCTTTTGGACTTCTAGCCTCCACGCTGTGAGAGAATAAAGGTCTATTGCTTTGCACCCAGTTTATGGCACTGTTATGGCAACGGTAGGGAAAGAATGCTTGAAGATGGGTGGGTCTCCGCAGATGCCTTTAAGCTTTTCCTGTGACTTGTGATGTGCACCCCAATCCTCTGCCAGGTTCCAGGCCAAGCTCATAGTTTGCGTGATGGCTCCAAGCCATAATGCTCCTTCACTCTTTCCCCCATTCTTAGCAATGGTGGTCCTGATGGTGGCACAATACTTCCAATTTTGCATATTCTTAGAAAAGAAATTTGCATCGATTGAGCTCCCCACAGCATGCCTAGCAAGGTGCTCAACACTTTGGATGTCCTGTACCTCACGCCCACCCTGTGGCCAATAGCAACAATCCTCTTGGTCATTTCCAGCAGAGGTAGTTGGTGAAGGTCACCCAACTAGGAAGTGGAGAGACTTAGTTTTAAATCACAGGCAAATGACTCCTGAGCATATATGCTCATCCCCCTCAACCACAAAATGATCTATCTTTGTCCATGTCCAAGTCCGAATTCCTGTTTCTGCAAA
Source organism: Zalophus californianus (assembly GCF_009762305.2). Classification (NCBI taxonomy): domain Eukaryota; kingdom Metazoa; phylum Chordata; class Mammalia; order Carnivora; family Otariidae; genus Zalophus; species Zalophus californianus. The sequence continues at coordinate 181,565,929 of NC_045598.1, forward strand.
CGTGATCAAGCTACTTCAAGCATTACTATTACACCGGAGCTTTGCAACACTCAATGTGCGCACATGATTCACTGGGGGATTTTGTTACATGGCAGATTCTGATTCAATAGGCCTAGGGTGGGCCTGAGAGACTGCATTTCTAACAAGCTCCCACATGATGCTGGCCTATGTACCACGCTTCGACTGGTGAGGATTTACACCAATAGAGGATTTTAGCCAATAGTTCCATGGTTTTGTTTCTACCTGTCCTGTGGATAAGTTCTTCATCACACACCTTCAGCGTCTACTATGCTTCTAACACTGTGCTAGGTAATATGGAAACAAAAAAGAATCAAGAACTTAATTTTGAATTCCTTCAGAGCATTGGCTACCATTTTGATTGATTTTCCTTTGAACGGCCAACACAATGGGCACACAGTAAGCACTCAGTCAACATATGCTTATGTTGCCAACTTTTAAAATACAGCACTCAAGTACCAAAATCAGTACCAAAATTAGTACCAAAATTTACCCCTGTGGTAGATGTTCTTAGTCAACCACTAGCATTTCACTCCCCCTTCTCTTCATTACTAATGGATACCCAGTTTCAGTAAGAACAGCCCAAACATGAACTCCCTGTGGACTGGGTGGTCATGTGACAGTTCTGGCCAATGAGATGTGGTAGGAAGACTTTTGGCTTTCCTTATAAAAGGCCTCCTGTGTCTTCCTTCTGTCTTGTACGTGGGTTTAATGCCCACAGATGCAGTGTTTTATGACAATGGGACAAGTAATGGGAGGGAAAACCAAGAGAGTCATTCAGACATGGCTCTGGCATCACTGAGCTGCTGAGCGCATGTCAGCAGCTGCCTACCTTTTATTCCTTGTTATGTGAGAAAAATAAAATCCTCTCCCAGAAGCCAATCTTACTGGTGACCTGTACCACTGCCTGAAGGGTTCCCAAATAATACTACCCCTTCCCAGGAGAGGACATTCACTCATGGCACTGGCAGAGCTAAGAGGGGTCTATTCAAAAATTAGAAACCAAACGACATCAAACATCACAAACTCATGGCTTCAAAATCAATTCCAGCCAAATAACCACCAGAAGCATATTCCATGACTGGGTTTGGATTCTTCCAGAAGCAAATCTTCTGTCCTATTTTCATTTTCCCTTTCTGTCTAATCCAGATTCTATTAGTCCATTTCCTAAAATAATTTCAACTCAGAGGCTGGTATGAAAAATGCTAAATCCTAGGTTTACCCGAGGATTGTCAGTTCAACCTCAATATTTTGCCAGGGCGTATGGGGAGCCCAGTGCATTTAGGATGCAGTCCGGGTTATCTTTGAGCTACAGGCTCAACATTAGCATTGACTCAGAGCTAATCAATCACCTGGACAGCCCACTCTAAAAGCATCAGTGGAAGTCTGGTTTCCCTCTTCAACTCCTAGTGCTGATGGGAGGGGAAAGCAGAGATGTACATCCTGCTTTCCACCATTCGTCATGCACACGAATACGTCTTTCTTCCTCACTGCTTGAGAGAGATGTCAATCTACAAAGGCTCCTCATTTCCCTCTGTTTCGCCTGTGGACATGCACAAAAATGTTTGCCTTTATTAATATTTTATAGAAACTTAATAGAGATGTATAACATAAATTAGATCCTTATGCACATACGATAGAACTGCATGTTAGGTTAACTAGATTGTAAAGTCAGAGAAGAAGACAAAAATTCCTTTAATAATAATCATTTTAAAAAACCTTGAAGATCTCCAAAATTGCTCTTAAATTGTCAGAACCTTGCACTTTTGGGGATTTCAGCTGAAGCAATAAAGGAAAAGGTCTAATTTGACCAGTGGGAAAAGTGATGAAGTGAATACATTGAGGAACCAAATAATTTACTGTCCAAACCAGATCACTTTTGACAGTGAAAGGCAGAGCAGGAGTAAACTAGAACAGACCTCAACGAACCAGGACATGTGGTCACCCTATAAATCAGGACTGTCGTCTTTAGTTTTCTCCCAACCATACACAGCTGAATTCTGATCACAGATGTGCATGGAGGAGATGACACCATATTGCATTACGAAATAATACAAATGACTCTTTGCATTTGTATAGCTCCTTATGATTCCTTTGGCATCTCATATGGAGGTCTCCCTGGGTCTTCTGGAATTCCAGGTCTTCACCTTCCTAAAGTGGATGCTAACATCTCCCTTTAAAGGGGAAGCTGAGTTTCAGAAGGGTCGTGATTTTCCCAAGACCACACAACTTGGTGGCAATAAAGTCAGAACTGTGCAGAATTGTCTCATCTCCGTGAAAAATGTTTTCTCCTTGGTGGGTGGAAGGCCAAGCTGTTCTCCCATTCCAGATTTGGGAACTTAACTGTGTAATGATAGGGGAAAGTCTGAACTGAGTCCTTGAAAGCCAACCTCAAGGTGGGACTGCCTTCTGAGGGCAGGTGGGGGCAGGGGCCAGGGAGACAGGAGGCTCCAACCCAGGAGCTCTGGAAACAGAAAAAATGACACTTACAGAACACACCCTATGTCCTGGGCACTGTGATAGGACGTATGTGTATTTCATCTGGTTTGGTTATCACAGCAAACACATGCGGGGGCTATTCATCTCCACTTTTCACATTGGGAAACTGAGGCTCAGGTAAATTAAGTGATCTGCCTGTGGTCAGGCAGCTGGCAAGTAGTAGATCCAAAGCGAGGCTGTCCAGCCTCAGACTTATCACCACATCAGGCCATCTGTTTGGAACACTGGAAGCCCCAGGACCACCTGCTTCTCTCCATCACCACCGCTGCCCTGGTCTGCCCACCATCCACCTCACCTGGACCACTTCAGGAGCTTCCCTGCCTTGCCCATGCAGCCCATGCTCCACATAGTGCCAGAACCACCATTTCAAAAAGTAAATCAGATCCACTGGTGCTGGTTGCACTACCTTGTGAAAATACTAAAAATCGATGCATTGAACACTTCAAATTTTGGTAAAATTTTGTGGCATGTGAATTATATCTAGAAAAGCCAAAGGACACTGGGCAACCAACAGCACAATAAACTATAAAATTAAAAATAAAAAAAAGTAAGTCAGACCCCACCATTCTCCTGCTTAACACTCACCAGCACCTTCCCACTGCACTGCATCTGAGTGACACGCAGCACTTGGTGTCCTATGAAGCACTAAGAGATTGCATTCTGCCCAGTCATCCACCTCCTTGGCTCACTCCGTGCCAGTCATTCCTTGAAAACACTGTACGAACTCCAGGTTGGGGACATTTGCATTTACTTGACATGGGGCCTGGAAGATGCTATGCGGGGCTCTATAGGGCTGCTCCTTCACATTATTTGGATCTCAGCCAAAATGTCATTTCTTGGAGACGCCTCCTCAAATAAAATGAACTAGCACCTCCCTAAGCCACCTTCAATGGCATCACACTGTTCACTAGTTGGTGGCCCTCAGCCCTGTCTGAAATCATCCAGTGTATGGGTATCCATGTCATTGTCTACCGTTTGGCATGTGCTCTGTGGGAGTGGGTCCATGCTGGGCTTCTTCACAGCTGTATCTCTCTGGCCCAGCCCAAGTGCTGGCAGGAAACAGTGAACAACTAGATTCTTCTCTGGGTGAATCCATCCGAAAAGCCCGATTCTCCTTGGTGCTGCCACCTACATTAACATGGCAGTGGGACTGGGCAAAACTACAAAGAGTATAGAGTTACCCACTTGGCTCTTCTTAACTCACGATTCCTGGTAAGAGTTTTCTGAGCCCAAGTACAGAATCACAATTGCCAAGGGCAAATGGTTTTCATTTAGACGATATTTGATTGTACCTGAGAGCAAATATTTTGAAAATCCTTTCCTAAGAGACAATGGTTTCCCAAATGGTTCCAGCTTAACCTTGACCTCCATCGGGTTAGTCAATCCAAACACACAAAACAACCAATAAATCTTTGAAGCTTGCAGAGATTCCAGTGTTTTTTCTTGTAAGTTAAAAATAAAAAAGAGGCAGTGTTGACCCTGAGAACACAGAGGCCTGACTGAGAACATGGCTGAGATTAATATTAACAATGAAAACAACCAAATAACCATGGCCACCACTCAGTAAGCATCTCCGCATGTGCCAAGTAATATGCAAGAGGCTAATTCATGTCGTTCTTTGAAGGCCCATGATGGCAAATTTTGAGGTAATTGCCAAGATTCCCCGGTCCCGGCATAATTCGAGGGGCTGAATGTGATGGTTTCCAACCCTGTGATCAGGTTATTTTATATGGCACAGCTGACTTTAAGAAAGGGAGGTTGTCGGGTGGGCCTGACCTAATCATATGAGCCCTTTAAATCTGGGACGAGAGGCCAGAGGAAGTCAGAGCTTTGGAGCATGAGAAAGGTTCAAACCAAGGGAGATTCTCCACTGCTGGCTTAGAAGGTGAAGGGAGCCACGAGGCCAGGAATGTAGGTGGTCCCCAAGAGCTGAGAATGGCCTCTGGCTGCCAGCCAGCAAGGGGACAGAGACCTCCATCCTGCAACCACAGCAGCTGAATTCTGCCAACAACCTGAATGGGCTTTGAAGAGGATCCAGGCGAGAGTGCAGGGGGCCCATACCTGACGTCAACCTCCTGATGCCCTGAGCAGAGAGCCCAGCTGCACCGTGCCTGGGCTACTGTCCCACAGGACCGCCAGCTAATAAAAGGTTCTCCCTTAAGCCACTAAGTTTTTAGTAATTAGTTGCATAGCAATGGGAAAGGAATACACTCACAATAACGTTGCAAAGTACGCGGAGTCAGATGACACAGTGGGGAGTGGGTAACAGGGATGATGGTGGTACAGGTAACATCCACCGAGTACTTACTGCATGCCCAGGGCCGAGCACATATGATCTCAGTTGATCCTCACACCGAACTTTATAAGGCAAGAAGCAGTATTTCCATTTTGTCTGCAGCTGAGGAAACTCACCAACATTCACCTTCTTTATGGCACTGGCCCCAAGTTCTGCTTAGAGCAGAGGCATGGTTCCAGCCTAGGGTTAGTCTAGCCCCAGTTTTGTGCCCTTAACCAGCATAAGGTACCACCTCCCATGGCCCACGCAGGACAACAGCCAAGGACTTGACAGAGGAGGAAGGGGCCTGGTCCGGTTGCACCCCGTTCGGGGGGAGGCTGGTCCAGGCCAGGGGGGCAGCATGAGCACAGGCCCAGAGACATACAGAGATGGAAGGAATATAGAAGTGAAAGCTGGGTGATATGGTTGGGATTTGCGTCTTAATGGCCATGGTTTCTCGATTGGAAATAACAGAAACTAAATTTAAAGCCACCTAAGAAATAAAGGGAATGTGTAGTTAAAATGAAAAACAAAAACCAAACAAAGACTAGAGGGTCTCCTGAGATTGCTGAGCGGAGTCTAAGGTATTATAAGAGCCAGGCTCAAATGCTCCCTCTCTCCTTTTTACCTCATTCTGTGCGATGTCCTTCTCTCTCTCTCTCTCTCTCTCTCTCTCTCTCCCTACATTCCCTCTATTCCCCTGGATTCTTCAGGCAACATAATTACAAACAGCTTCCCAAATACTTGTCATACTCCAAGCTCCCAGAAAGAGAATGACAGCTTCTCTCAGGCCTAAGACCGAATACTCAGGGAGCCCAGCTTGGGTCAGGGCCTCCCACCCCCAGCCCAATCAGCCATTTCCATGGGTCACACGTCTGAATCTGGAAGCTTCTACTGAATGAATGGGGAAGGAAGAGGGAAAGCCGTAATAAAGGGATGCTGAATAAAGACCACAGGTGGACATAGCAATGGGGCAGGGCATGAAAAGACTCTGGAGGGACACATTGGGTTGGGGGGAGCTCATGACATACTTTATGGGCCAGGCTGATGAGCTTAACTAATGACTAATTAATGGATGGACGGAAAGGCTTAACAGAGCCTTAATTACTAGGGGACTGACACATTACAAAGAAAGCTCTGGGCCTCTTAAATCATTTCATTTGGAGGATCGGCTATTCCTCCATAAATCAGTCCAACCCCGAAACGGAGGGAAATTTGGGGAATGATGTAAGAACTACCACTGCCCCCCGCCCTACTCTAGTCCTCCCTCTAGCTTGGTTTGATCCCATGGACTGATAGCTCTTGCAAACACACCCTGCTCTTGGCAAGTTGCTAGATCGAACAAGATAAAATCAACCATGCTCTAACAGGTGAATAAATAGCCGTGTGAGCGATTGAGGGAATTTGACACCTCTGTAAGTACCTCGATGGTTATTGCCTGGAGAATGAAAGCACATTTCATGAAAGCCACTGATTTAGGAAGCTGCTGATGTGAGGATAACAAAATGAGACCCACAGTAATGTGGGAAAGGAGGAGGCTGGAGGGAGAGCTTTGGTCCTGGAGACATGGTGGTGGATACTAACACTGAAACTGTCAGGCTGCGAAAGGCTAAAGGCCACGCCCCATGCTGCAAAGTCCATGCCATGGGTGACCCCTGTGACGATTCTGGTGAGATGTGATACTTAAGACAGGCTGAAGGGATTGAACCAGGCCCTACAGATGGCCACTTTTAAATCGACCGTAGAAAAACTCTTAGTGAAAGATAATAGGACAATTCCTGAATTTGAATCTTTAGCTCTACACTGCAACTGATGAACAATCTTGGCCATTTAAACATTCTGAGTCTCAGTCTCTATGTCAAGAAAATAATACCTGAGTTGCTGTGAATACTTCAAGGTCCGATGTGCTCACATAAAGACCAATCTTTGACACAGAGTAGGTAATTCAATCCATGCCAGCGTTCACATCTCCCCACTTCCCTTCAAATCATGGGCTCTGACCAGTATTTAAATCCTGGCTCTGCCGCTTATTTTACTACCCTGGAAATGTTTTCTGTCTGATAGAAATTTTGCAGCTTGAATCTAATGCGCCATTTCCACTTGGGCTGGGAAACACTGCAGGAATTCTGCCTTTACGACCAACAGCTCATGCCACTAAGTGTTGACATACAGATAGATAGAGAAGGGAACCAGCAGCCACTCCATCCTCTACAATGTTTATCTCCTTTCCTTACTGAGCCCAGAAAATAAAGCAAACTTTCCTCCACACAGGCAGCCAATACCTACCCTGATGCCTGGACTATCATAGGAAGCCCCTTGACCAGTACAAACGTCCTGGCACCACCTCCCCCATAAGGGCAGAGACTTTTAGCTTCCCAGATGCACCCAAGAACCTAGCTTTGTGCCTGGCACATGATAGGCTCTCAATGAATATTTGTTGAATAAATAAATGAGTTAATGAGTCTAGAGTGTGCCAGGCACTATATTAGGCACTTTACATATATCCTCCTTTAGTTCTCATGACAACCCTATGAAATAGCCAAAATTATTATAAACATTCCATGGGTGAGGAAATAGACTTTAGTGATGTTAAATAAGTTGCCCAAGGTCACACAGCTGGAAAACTGCCAAAGTCCACCTCATGGTACTTATCTCCTTCTAAGTACAGGGTAAAATTCTTTTACTTCATAAAGACATTAGGCAATGATATTATTTTAAATAATCATTCTGTTATTACAATTATTATCCATCGCCTCCATTTGGCCTTAGAGAAACACCGAGTGGTAGAAGGGAAAGGCTTGTTGCCATTTTTCCCAGAAGTGAAAAAGAAGAGGGAATTTAACTGACTCAAGACTGTATCAAGCATTTCACAGTCAAGGGCATTTGGATAGACCAAGGCTATTTTAATTTGCTTAGGAACTTAGTCTTTTCTGCCCAACCACTTAACAACAACATCAAGTTTCTTCTGAAGCAGGAAGTAAACCCAGCTCATTTTCCCCCATGCATTAGTGGGAAAGAAATGTCTAAAGATTGGCAGATAATGTCTATGTGGGTAAGTAAGAGTTGCTGTCCCAAGAGGCAGGTTGGTTAATGCATCTGCTTGTTTCTGTACAATAACTTTTTTTGTATTCGATCAACAGGCATTCATTGAACACTCATTATGTGTAGGTCACTGTGCAAGGAATGATGGGGAGGAGTAAGGGGAAGGCATCCCCACCCTTCTAGGAACTGGAAGGGGTGCTGACATCCATGGCATCCTCCTATGATGTGCTGGCGACGTACATACCTCGTCTCATCTGACCACCGAAACAACCTCATAATACTGGCTCTGTTTCTGCTTAGAGCTGTCAAGGGACCCACCCAAGGCCACACAGTGGGAAGTGGAAGAGCTGGGATTTAAATCAAGACCTCTCTGATTCCAGAGCTGCAAATTTAACCACTATATTACACCACCCTCAACAGCACAGCGTCTAGTTTAATAATGATCTCTTTCCTTGTTTGTGGTCCTGAGGAGATAAATGGTAGAAAACTCAAGTTGATAGATATGCTAAAAATGTAAATTCCACGGCCATTCATTTACCACCGACTCTCCAGCACCTAGGATAGTGTCATGCATGCAGCTGGTACAAAATGCACACTTACTGAATGAATTAATAATTGAACCAATTTCTGTAACAGAATTCCCGGAGTTTATCCTGGCTTCCTGGAGGAGGTGACAGTGGCTTTGGTCTGCAAAGCAGGGCAAGTGAAAAGGGTGCAGGGAGGGAATTCCAGCAGAAGAACAGCAAAGGTCTGCAAAAGCGGGGATGAAAAGGAAACACTTGTAGAGCTCTAATGGGTTTCAGCCTGATGGGAAGCAGAGTAAAAAGTAATCAGTAAAAAGCGAATCCTTTTCTGGCCCATGTGAAGATTATACTGGAATCCTCATCAAGTAACACAAGAGTTACTTCAGGGAAACAGCAGTTACCTTGGAGTCAAAGTCGGTGTCAGATCCTGATTCCTATCTTAATAGCTGTGTGTCCCTGGGTAAATTACTTAACCTCCCTGAGCCTCAATTTCATAGCAAGATAAAGTTGCTAATGGTTCAAAGTACACAAGTAAGTGCTCAATAACTGTTCATTTCCCTTTATTTTTTCCCTTCACTAATGAACCTGTAAAGGTAGAAATGCCCGGCAATTATCCTTGTATCCAGATTCTAAGCTCTTAGGGTAATATATCGACTCCACAATTTAGGTCTTACTATTATTGAACTGTGCATGTGCACCCATCCTTTACTGAAAATCTGAGGGGAGATCAGTGGCAAGAAGCATTAACTGAGCCTTGGGAGGCCAGCTGCTGAAAGGAAAGCAGGTGTCCTGGATGTCACTGTGCAGATTCAAACACCAATGAGTGACTGATGAGGGACCGAGGTCCTTGGTCCTCCACTACCCCCAGAATCTCAGGACTGAACAGGACCAGAGACAGCAGCCAGAGCAGGGTTCTCAAGCTTTACTGATGACTTCTCCATATTTATTCCACCTGTACCATCAACTCCTTATTTTTCTTGAGCTTGAATTTTTAACGTGAAAGATATTTTCACATTTATTTTAAAAAGGAAACTGTATTGGGGCGCCTGGGTGGCTCAGTTGGTTAAGCGACTGCCTTCGGCTCAGGTCATGATCTCAGGGTCCTGGGATCGAGTCCCACATCGGGCTCCCTGCTCCGCGGGAAGCCTGCTTCTCCCTCTGACCCTCCCCCTGCTTGTGTTCCCTCTCTCGCTGTCTCTCTCTCTGTGTCAATTAAATAAATAAAATCTTAAAAAAAAAAAGGAAACTGTATTATTACTTGCTATAAATAGGAGGAAACTAGAAGTAAGCGCAATGGAAAAAAAAAGATGATGACTGAATTATAACCAGATACTGTTGCCTGGTGAATGTTCTGAGGCCAGGAAGTCTCTCTCTCTCTCTCTCTCTCTTTTGTTTAAGAAAGAAAGAGAGAAAGAGAGGAAGGAAAGAAGGAAGGAGGAAGAAAAATGGAGCGAGGCAGGAAGAAGTAAAGGTAACGAGTAAGGGATAGAGAAGGGTTAAACATATACTGTCAGAAAGAGACTTTCTCCTTTTAACCAGAAAGATCGAAAGAACAATAGGGTGAACATTCTTATACTATGAGATTCCGTGTTATCTAGCATCCTGTCTCTCCATTTACTTTTTAAAAACAGCTCATGAACAAAATCCATGTTTGGGAGAACACGGACCCAGCCCCTCACTTTGCACACAGGAGACTGAGGTCTAGTGTGAGGATCCTGAATTCAAGTCCCACTGCCTAGAAATGAGCTCAACGTCCTCTGCTCCCTCCTCCAGGCTGCACAGAAGCCACTCTCATTCCTGCCTGTGTCATGCCATCATTGTTTATCTGATACTCTGGAGCCTTGAGGTAAACGTCTTTTCATTATTTATAGAAGCATGGCTTTTATTGTAAAAATATCATGACCACAGCACTGAAGTGAACCAATGAAAAGGAAAGATGAAAAAGCTAGCCACATCCCACAACCCTATTCCATTGGCATCTTTTCTGTTGGCATTTCTTTTATGCATTTATTTAATCATTGCAAGGATACTATGCATTTTTTAGCATCTGGAATGGTCTTCTCACATCTCCTAAGGGATGTAAGGTGTCACCTCAAGCTATAAGTCATGTCTGTCCATATCAAAAGCCTCGGGAAAGAACTGAGCTTCCTCCTTGATGGTTTTCATGTGTGGTCCATCCTTTAGTTTCCTCCTTTGCAAAATGGGAGTAATGCTAGTGTACTTGGTCACAGGGCAGTTGTGAGGGTTCGATGGGATGACAGACAGGAAACACTTAGAATGGTGACTTTCACGCAGAGTGAGATCTATTTAAGTTCCTCCTGAGTTATTCTGACTCAGTTTACCATATCTGTGCCAAAGCTGGAACTGACCAGATCTCAGGGGCTGTGCAGGGACTTCAGAAAGTTGAGATGGATTCAACTCCTATTCAAAGACCTAACGTTAACCCTCCCTTCCATGTAGGTGCCCTGCACCTGCCGGATCTAATCTGTGCCTGCATTTCTCATGCCAGTTCCTGCAGTTTCTTCCTCTCTGTAAGCGTGTTGTTTAGGATCATAATTCCAGAAAACTCCTATCCGTTCATCGGAGCCCTATTCAGATGTGCTCTCCTACAGAAAATCCTCCCTTCTTCCTGAAACTCTCTCCTTTTATGTCTGTAGCCTATATAAGCGTCTAATGTTACATTTAGCAATTGAACTCCTAATATGTAAGTGAAATATACTTATGGATTTTAAAACTACAGACATGGTTAACAAATTCTGGAGTCTTTAAAACCACCCCTCTTCATACCCACCAAGAAAATAACAGTTGCTTCTGCCAGTCGTTTTCCAAATTAATCATCAAAGTGACATTGGTTTATAAATGTCACTGACACACCTGTATCATACTCAATGTATCATCTCCCTATTCAGCATCTCAGGTACATAAGCATATTAGGGGACATGCAGACTTCCTCATTCTTTCTAACTGCTTCACAGTATTCCCTCTTGGGAATAGAGTCTAAATCTTATTTACCTCAGTAGTCTCTTAACATAGTAGAATATCAGTTACATATGAAATGCTCAATGAGTAGTTGGTGAATGGATGAAGAAATGAATAAATGAATGAGTAAATGAATGAATGAATGAATGAAGAGAAAAATCAAAGGACACCTCCATAATCCAGACATGGAAATGAGAAGTCTTTCTTGATTTTTTTCTTCTCAATCCACTGACCTCGAGGAATCAGAGCATGGGCAGTTTTCCACATGGGACATGGCTGGGGGCCCTCAGTTATTTTAGGGGAGCCCAGCTGCTTACAGTAAACAGACTGCCTGTCCCATTTTTCAATTTCTGTGCAAATGCCCAGAGCCCTTTGGGCACAGGCAAAGGGGATTTAAATAAAACAAGGAAATAAATAAATCATTGCTTCAAAATAGCCAAATGGGATATTTCCAATAAACCATTTCACTATGGGAGAGAAAGAATGTGGGAGAAAAAAATGCCAAGGCAGCAAATTTATGAAGAAGCTATAAAGTTAACAGAAATAGGAGGTTTGCAGAGAAATGTGCTGCTTTAGCATCCCATCATCTGGGTATTGCTGGGGTGTTGGTTTCTTTTATGAAGCAGTCGTGAAGTTGGAAATACAAACACTTTAAATCATTATTTAGCAAGAGGGGAGAAATTTCTTTGCTTAGGCAAGCGGGATCCCTGCCCTGATACTGCCCCTTGTTCATTTGTTCTCTCTCCCCTAGAAGTTGGAAGTATTTGACACATTGTTACAGTCTGTGCATTATCCAGGGCAGGGCATTACATCAGATTATTTAATGGCGTGTTCCATTTCAGAGTTGAGACAGTGTGTTCTCTCTCACTTCCCTGCCTTTATTGAAGCTGTCCCTTCCACCATTTGGAAGGTCTTCCTTTACCTCTGTCTCTCCTAACCCAACTCCACTGAGCCCCCAGCTCTCAGCCCAAGCATTACCTCCCCCAGAAAGCACTCAAAACCTTGGAGAAGTAGACTGCAGGGGCTCTAAGCACTAGGTGACACATGGGTACCACTCTGTGCGTATGCTTTAAACTCTGAGTTGCACTTTTGTAATTTAGAAAAGAGAAAGAATATGGGCACCTATCTCATAAAGTTCATGTAGGTAATGAGATGTTTATAAAGTATGGGCCAATAGACACTGCCTAAGAAATTACAGTCATTGTAATAGTAATTGCCATTAGACTCTTATCGCTGGTTATGGCTCTTATTACATACGTTGTTCTGTAGTCCTATCCTTACCTAACTTTTCCCCTAGCTGCAATCTCCTGGAGAATTCAGGTTCTCTATGAACTCCAACAGAATTCTAACCTTTTCCATGTATATACGTTTCCTCTTCTCTACCTTATTTTACCCGCCAAATAAAACTAGATTAAACTGTGTACGCTTTATGTTTTGTTTGGACAGAAGAGAAAATGAGGTTCAAAGAGTCTGAGTGACTTCACCAGGGCCCCCCAGCTAAGGCGAAGTCCAAATCCACAGCACAACCTTGTGTTAACTCACGTTAGCCACCCCAATGCCTGGTTTGCCACACAGGCAAGGGAAATGCCCATTAAAGGCTGAGACCGTTCCATTCAGCATGATCGTTTGGAACAAGGAGGGAAGAATGAAAATAACAGTAGTATACCACTTAGCAGGTGACAGGCACTGGTGTGAGCACTGCACAGACATTAACTCTTTTATCCTAACCCAAACCCTAGCAGTAGGTACTATCATGATCCCTGTCCACAGGGATGGACAGAGACATTAGACAATTCACCGAAGGCTACACAGCCCATACGTGGAAGCGTTTCTGCTCTTCTGATACCAGACTCTACCTTTAGAGTGGAGTGGCTCCCCAAAGCTGGCTCCCCAAAGCTGGTCCACAGCCCTCTGCAATCTATGAACTCCATATATAGATATAGATATAACACAGGACGGACAGTGTTCTTTTGCCAAGTAAGCACATACATAAGCATGTGAATATGCTTGCATACTCATGAATACCTAATACATATATACACTCATATGCTTATGTATGTGTTTACTTGGAAAAAGAGAGCACTGTCAATCCCATTCTTGTCCATTCCCCGATTAAAAACCGGGAAGTGGCTAGAGCCTGGAGTCCGCTGGATTGGTCTCTAGGCGGAGCTCACGACCCTCGCTGCCTCTCTCAGAACTCAATCCAATGCAACGGGCAAAGTGAAGGGACCGCTCAGATTCCAACATTTGTTGGGGATCTTCTTCTAATAAGGGTGACCCCATATTCTTTACCCATCCTTCCACTCCCATACACTCCTTCTGTGCGATTCACACGGGGCTGCCCCTCCCCACTCACCAGGGGTAGGCACAGGTCCCAGACCCCAGCAAATAGCAGATTCCCTCCCCATCCGGCCACAGTGATTGGCGACTGCAAGTGAGCTCAATCAGGGGCAATGCCGGACGGATGTTTGCTGGAACTATAGGAAGAGAGGGATCTCTCTGCTGGGATGGCTCGCTGCTGGGACATCATTCGTGGAGCGTCCGGGTGCAGTCTCGCCTCCAGGACGGAACAATCTGACAGAGAACGGCGCCCACATGGAGAAAAGCCTAGCTGAGAAACAGAGATTCCTGACAACACCATCTGAGCTCCTGGACTCTGCCTGGCTAGAAAGATCTTCAGCAATTCCTTCATGAAGAAGAACAGACAGGCCGACCCCGTGGCATCGTGTCTGTGAATAGGACATGTGTTTGGGCTTAAGTTAAGTACACAGCAAATAGCCTGTGGTTATCATTTCATATAGGGGGGACATAATATATTTGAAAATACTTCATAAAGTCCTAACTTTCCGAGGCGGGTTTAAATAAGACGACACCTACCTTAAAATAAGGAGTAGAAGACTGAGGGCCTCCGTGGCCTAGCTGCATATGAATGTGAACAGATTATAAAAGCAATCTCTGAGGAGACATTTGGCCTATTCACAGACCATCTCGCCATCTCCAAGAGGAGTGGGTAGACCTTGAGTTCGGCCCAGGCCCTTTGGGACACTTGTGATCTCCCAGAAGGGCACCAGCTCTCCCCCAGATCAGGGGCTTTCCACCTTTCCACCTCCCCTTCCACCAGCTGCTCCTACCTGGCAACATGCAACAAACATCTGCCCTTAGCATACTCCAGGAGGTGCCCTCAAACTCATCCCTACCCACTATCTACCAACATTTTGGCAGAGGGAAACTTTATCGAGGGAGGATTTGGTCAAGTGCAGTTTATCAACGGCTCCAGATATTCTAAAGTCAATGCCCGGACCAGACAAGATCAGTATGAAGATGTGAATTTGTACTGCCCTCCAAAAACCTACTGTCACTGAATGGTGTGGAGGTGAGCTGCACACACTGTTTCTTTTTCCTGATGGAAAGGACCATGTCTACCACACAGGATCCCAGTTGGCCTCATCTGCTATCCATCTCGAGGTCCCTGAGGACATCCCCATCTGACAGATCCTGAGGACTTTTAATCACAGGTCATGGGCACTTAGAAAGAAAGTGACATTTTTCCAGGTGGAACACCGCCCTCTTGCTTTTGTCTTTGTCACTGGTTTTTAAGACTGGCCAATCCATTTTGCCCTCCTCATCAGTCGAATATTTAAACCGCCTGGAAAAGCACCTTTTCACTTCTTCAGACAAAGATGTCACAAAAGCTTCTACAGTGCTCTTTCCAGAATTTGCCCACTCATCTGTTCAAGCAAGAGCACACAGTGATGGAGGGTGTGCCGTGTGCCAGACATTGAGCTGTGCGGGGAGACTCCTCCAAAGCTTGCATTCTAGCATAGTGAGGGGTTCGCTCCCAAAGAAGTAGACCCAAGACTTGGAAGTTAGATGTGGGCACCGCTTCTGGCTCTGATTCCAGCTGTGAGGCTCAGACAGATCAACCTCTCCGGGTTTTCATGACCTAGTCTATAAACTGGGACCACAATTCCTCCTCACAGAGTTAGAAGTGTTTAGTGACATCATGGATGGCAAGGGCCTAGCAAAGTGCCTAGTGATAAAAACAAGAACTAACATCACTAAACACCTACCATGCGACAGGTAGTTTATGCGGGTACTGATGTTATCCCCATCATACAAAACAAGAAACTGAGGCACAGAAGAACTAGGCCTGAAGTCATGTCACCAATAAAGGTAAGCTCCTTTAGGTTGCGTGATTCCAGAAGCAATATGCTTCCCTACAGCTTCTGAGACACGGTGGCCCTCAAGTCCATATGTTTGCATTCTCCTTCTGCCTCCCCTTCTGTTTTACGCACCTTTTCTCTTCTCTCCTTCCCTCAGTGGGATTAGAGAAAAGATGTGTATGAGCCACCTGGCATGTTTTGTAACCATTCAGCTTTCTCCTGTTTTCCCTTTACCAGGACTGATAATGCACAACACTCAAAGAATCCAACCATGATTGATTTTACAATGACCTGGAAATTCCCTCCATCTATTCCTGGCCTTTGGGCAGAACCTTACAAGAATTCACAGTAGAAGATGAACTTCTCTTCCACTTGGAGCACCAAAGAAAATCCCACAGGCTTCTTCTGTGACCTACATTCTAAGGTTCAAGTGCATAAATAGCCCAGGTGGAGAAAGCAGATGGGAGCTATTTTCTATCAAGAAGATGTAGAGGGAGAGCTTCGAAAGGCCAAAACTGCTAAATCTTTTGACTCTTGGTCCACAGATCGGCAGTACCTGAGAATTGGTTAAAACGCAGACTCTCAGGAGGTGCCCAAGACCTACTGAATCAGAATCCGCATTTTAATCAGATTCCTGTGCCCATTAACATGTGAGGAGCGCAGCTACAGCGATAAGGGAAAGGGACAGAATGAACAGAAGAATGGATGACCTCCCTCTCCACTGCTTGGTGATGAGTAGATGCACTCCATTTTAAGCAAATGACTGGTAACCAAGAAATACAGAAATTACAGGGACATGTAAGGAACAAATTAATAATTTTTTTAAAACCACTTGTATAGACAAATTAGGGATACAGACAATGCATAGTGAGGTATATTAGCCTCTCTCCTGAGGATGCTATCATGACCACACAACTACTGGATATATCATCGCAGGATATACTTCTGTTAATGCCTTTGTCACATCATATTTTCATTACGTGTGTCTGTGGGCTCTCTGAGGGCAAGAAATACATATTACTTCTCTTTGCATTCCCAAAGGCTAGAAGTAAAGATTTTAAGAATAAGTTAATGGAAAAGACCATTAAGGAATGGCAAAATAAGAACCTCCTAAAGTTCTCCTAAAGTCTTCTCTTCCATAAAAGCAGTGAACACTAAAATCAACTCTTTCAGAACTCTGGAAATTAACCAAAGACTTAAAACCATCCAGAAGTATTTATTCAAGAAAAACAGCTGAATCTTGGTAGAAATAGCAAGCCTTGCTGCATTTTAACATGCTTTAGTCCCATTTCCCCCTCCCCAGCCCCGTGACAGCCTTAACAACCAATAGCCTCACATATCAAAGTGAAAATCAGCAGTCTAGCAGCCTCTGGAGGGGACAGAATGGGGTTGCAGAACCTCCAAAGCCCAATTCCCAGATAGCTGTCATTACTTGATCTGTCTGGTAGTTCCCTAAAAAATCCCACTTGCAGAGCTTGTCTAATTTGACCTAACTCAGGGCTTGCACAGTGAAATCAGTTTTTGCCCAAGAGTATATTGTTGAAAACAATCTGTAGAAATCGTTAAACACCGCAGCTGATTGAGGTAGCAATGACAATTGGGGAAAACAATAATGTAACCAAAAACCTTAAATGAAAAATCTGAGCTATAAAAAAAGAAAAAGAAGAAGATAGCAGGAGGGGAAGAATGAAGGGTAGTAAGTCGGAGGGGGAGACGAACCATGAGAGACGATGGACTCTGAAAAACAAACTGAGGGTTCTAGAGGGGAGGAGGGAGGGGGGATGGGTTAGCCTGGTGATGGGTATTAAAGAGGGCACATTCTGCGTGGAGCACTGCGTGTTATGCACAAACAATGAATCATGGAACACTACCTCAAAAACTAATGATGTAATGTATGGTGATTAACATAACAATAAAAAATTTTTAAAAAAATCTGAGCTATAAAGGCTCGTGCATATTCCTGCAAATGTTGAAGACTAATCACATGTTTAGGGCTGGGAACATGCCCAGGGCTTTGTGCATGCCCAGGAAAAGACCTGAGAAGGCCTTAAACTCTCACTTCCAGTTGATTAAGAGGCTCTGCCCAAGCAGGAAGTGAAAGCTAAGGTGGAATTATAAACTGCCTGCCTGGGCATCGAAGGCATGACCCAGGAGGCACAGAATCCCTCAGCAAAGACAGGGAGAATTTACTGGCCCCAATGAATTTAAGGAAATCCCTGCCCAATCACTAGTTTTTGACTCAGCTAATGTTCATACATGAAAAAGAATACAGATTTTACAGAACTAATTCAGGAAACTCACTGAACAAATAAACACCAGCAGCAACAAGAAACCCTGGGGATATCTGATTTCTAGAGTTGACACATTTTATTATTTAAAATGTCCAGTTTCCAATAAAAAATATGAACCATGAACTATGCAAAGAAAAAAGAAAGTATTGCTTATACAGAAGGAAAAAAAAGTAGAAATTGTCCCTGAGGAAGCCTCACTATAAGACTTACTAGACAAAGATGTTAAGTCTGTTATTTTAAATGCTCAAAGAACTGATAGAAACCATGTATAAAGAACTAAAGGAAAGTCTGAAAATAATGTCTTGCCAAATAGAGAATATCAATAAAGAGATAGTATATATATGTATATATATAAAAGAAAAAAAAAACAGAAAAGGACAAAAAGTGAAATGAAATAGTCACTAGAACTCCACATCAAATCTGAGAAAGAATAAGCCAACTTGGAGATAGGTCACTTGAGATTATTCAGTCTGAGGAACAGAAAGGAAAGAAAAATGAGGAAAAATGAATAGACCTCAGAGATCTTCAGCACACCATTAAGTGTACCAATGTATGCATAATGGGAGTCCTAGAGAAGACAGAGAGAAAAGGGCAGAAAAAAATATTTGAGTAAATATGGCTGAAAACTTCCCAAATTTGATGAAAAATATTTATCTACACATCTAAGAAGCTTAATGAAGTCCAAACTTGAAGAACTCAGCAAATCATATCTAGACATCTCATAATCAAACTTTCAACAGCCCAAGACAAAGACAGAATTTTGAAAGCTTCACGAGAGAAGCAACTCATCATGCAAAATTGATCCTCTGTAAGAATCACAGCTGATTTCTCATCAGAAGCCATTGAGGCCAGCAGAGTGAAATGGAATATTTAAAGTGCTAGAAGAAAAATATTGTCAACCAAGAATTCTGGATTCAGCAAAACTGTCTTCACAAATAAAAGAGAAATTAAGACAACCCAGATAAACAAAAACTGAATTTGTTGCTAGTAGTCCTGCCCTACAACAAATGGTAAAAGTTTTTCAAACTGAAATGAAAGGACATTAGACAGTAGTACTTCAAATCCACATGAGAAAATAACAACAGCCATAAAGATAACTATGTAGATTAAAGATAAAAGACTTTACAAATGTATTTTTTTATTTGTAGCTTTTTTCTCTGATTTAAAAGACATAAAGGATAATGTATAAAGCAGTAATTCTAAATCTGTGTCCATGGGCATACAAAGTATTGAGATGTAATTTGTATGTCAATAGTAGCACAAAGGAGGGGAGAAAGACTGGAGCAAAGTTTTTTAAAACCATTGAAGTTAAGTTGGTATTAATAGGAATTGGATTATTATAAATTAAGAAGTTATTTTAATTCTTAGGGCAACCATTAAGAAAATGCTGAAAAATATATTAAAAGAGACAAAGGAATTAAAAATAGTACACTAAAAAATACCTAACACAAAAATAAACAGCAGCTGAAGAATACAGGAATAAGAAAGATATTAGACATATAGAAACCAAAGAGCAAAATGGCAGATGTAAATCCTACAGTATTATTAATTACATTAAATGTAAATGGTTTGAACATTGCAATCAAAAAGTAGAGACTGGAAGACTGGATTTAAGAAAGTTAAGATAGAGCATATGCTCTCTACAAGATACACACTTACCTTTAAAGGCAGAAAGTTAAATAAAAATAAAAGAAAAAGTCTGTACCAATCAAACAGTAACCAAAACAGAGCTAGAGAGTTATCCTAATATCAGACAATAGACTTGAAGACAAAAATTGTTACTGCATGCAAAAAAGAACACTTTATAATGATAAAAGTGTTAATCCATCAAAAGATGTAACAATTATAAACATATATTCAACTAACAGCAGGGCCCAAAATACATGAAACAAAAAAGACAGACCTGAAAGGAGAAATAAACAAGTCAACAAAAATCACTGGAGATTTTTATACTCCACGTTCAATAATGGATAGATCAAACAGACAGGAGATCAAAAACAAAACAGAAGATGCAAACAACAGTATAAACCAAATAAATCCAAAGACATTTATAAAACATTCCATCCAAGAAAAGCAGAATGCATATTCTTCTCAGGTGCATGTGGAACATTCTCTAGGATCACTATATGCTAGGCTATAAAACAAATCTCAAAATATTTAAAAGGACTAAAATCATACAAAATATGTTCAACCATAATGGAACAAAGTTAATAATAACAAAGAAATCTGGGAAATTTCTAAATACATGGAAATTAAACAACACACTCTTAAATAATCAAGGAGCCAAAGGAGAAAGCACAAAGAAGATTAGAAATTACTTCAAAATTAATAAACAAGGCCATGACATATAAAAACTTATGGGATGCAGCAAAATTGGTGCTTAGATTTAAATTTATAGTTGTAAATGGTTATATTAAAAAAGAAAGATCTCAAATAACCTAACCTGCCTTGAGAAACTAGAAAAAATAATAGCAAGTGAACCCTCAAAGAGGCAGAAGGAAGAAAATAATGACTAAAGCAAAAATGATGAAATAGACTATAAAAAACAATAGAGAAAAATCACCAAAGCCAAAAGTTGATTTTCCAAAAATATCAACAAAATTGTTAAGCGTTTAGCTAGGATGACAAAGGAAAAAAGTGTCTCAAGTTACAAAAATTAGGACTGAAAGAGAAAACATCACTACTGACCCTACTGAAATAAAAAGAATTAAGATTTTAAAAAATGCTCTGAATGATTGTATGCCAAGAAATTAGATAACACAGATGAAATAGACAAGTTCCTAGAAAAACACAGACTACCAAAACTGATTCAAGAAAAAATAGAAAATCTGAATAGATGTTAACAGGTAAAGAGATTAAATAACTAACCATGAAACATCCTCCCTCAACAAAAAAGTCCAGGACCAGATGTCTTCACTGGTGATTTCTACCAAACATTTAAAAAGAATCAACACCAATACTTCATAAAGTCTTATAAAAAACAGGAGAGAAGTCTTACTAACTTATTCTATTACCCTGACACCCAAACCAGGTAAAGACATCACATGAAAACCACAGACCAGTATCTATTATCAACACAGATGAAAATACCTCAAAAAAACACTGGCAGACTAAATCCAGTAATAAGTGATAAAAAAAAATCCATGTTATGACCTAGTGTGATTTATCCCAGTAACACAAATTTGGTTCCACATATGTAATCGGTCAATGGAATACACCATATTAATAAAATAAAGGACAAAAGAAATACATGATCATCTCAGTAGACACTAAAACCATTCGACAAAATCTAACACTTTTTATTAAAAGAAAAACACTCAACAAATTAGAATAGAATCTGATAGATTCTAGAATAGATCCTGGTGGCTCAGTCAGCTAAGCACCCAACTCTCAATCTCAGCTCAGGTTTGGATCTCAGGGTAATGAATTCAAGCCCTGCACTGGGCTCCATGCTGGGTGTGGAAACTACTTAAAAAATAAAAATAAAAATAAAGAGAATCTGATAAAAGGCACCTGTAAACATACAGCTAACATCATACTTAATATATGGTAAAAGATGACGGCTTCCTTCCCCAAATCAGGAATAAGATAAGTATGTCTCACTCCTATCAACATTGTACTGGAGGTTCTACCTGGGATATTTAAGTGAGAAAAAGAAATAAAAAGCATCCAAATTGGAAAGGAAGAATAAAGCTATCTTTGTTTGCAAATGACATAACCTTGTATATAGAAAATTCCAAGAAATCCACTAAAAAACTATTAGAAATCACAAATGAGTTCAGCAAAGTCACAGGATACATATCAATATGCAAATATCAATTCTATTTTTATCCACAAAATCAATGAACAATCTGAAAATTAAATTGAGAACACAATTTAAAATGGCATGAAAAAGGATAAATTAATTAGGAATACATTTAACAAAAAAAGTGCAACACTTGTGCACTGTAAACTACAACACACTGTTGAAATTTTTTGCAATTATTTTTTAAAATTTAAGTAAATGTTAAGACATCTGTGTTCATGGAGTAGACTTAATATTGTTAAGAGGAAAATACTCCCCAAATGGATCTAGAGACTCAATGCAATCCCTATCAAACTTCCAGCTGTGTTTTTGCAGAAATTGACAAGTTGAGACCATCGGGTTCCAATTTGACCTGTCTTCCCAATTTCCAATTACACACGTCAATTCCAAATATAATGAGGAGGTTGCTCAAAATGCATAATATGTTTTATTTATTCTTTTCTGTCTGAACTGAGGGATAGAAGAGCTGTGTCCTTTCCCACAAGGAATAAGGAAATTTATTCATTCACTTAATTATTGATTGAAGACGTTCTATGTTCTATGAGCTATGGATACATGTATACATCCAAGAACAGAGCAGGGAAACATTCTCTCCTTTCAAGAGCTTACACTCCAGTGAGAATATAGGCAATTAAAAAATAAGCAATAAATGCATATTATATCAGATTTTGGTAAGTGCTATGGAGAATAATTTGGCCAGATAAAAGGGAAAGGGGGTAAGTGTCTGTGGGGAAATAAAAAAAAAAAATGCTTGGGAGTCGGTGGTTGGGGTAAACGCTATCTGGAAAATGGCTTCTAAGAATGAGGAAGACATTTAATCCATGAGACTTTCTTGCTTCTCACCATGAAATGCTCTCCATCTTATTCTCATCCTTGTAAAACAGCAGCTAAAATAAAATGTTACCTGCTTAGAGACTCCATAGTTCTTCATGAGTCCATTTCTGCTTTGAATCATCCAACCCTTCATCCATCAATTATCCACCCAACCATCCACCCATTATCTGTCCATCCAATCATATTTCATCTTCCCATTCATTCATTCATTCATTCATTCTTTCATTCTTTTATTACTGAGACCTAATTCACATACCATAAATGTCACTTTCTAAAGTGTACAATTCATTGGGTTGTAGTAAATTCACAAAGATGGGCAACCATCACCACTACCTACTGCTAGAACATACCAAACTCATACCAACTCAACATTCCCAACAGCCCTAAAATTTAGGAGTGGGTTGAGAAAAGTAGGGGGTGCGGTGAAGTGGGTCCTAAAGTCATCAATCCATGTTGATGTATTGGTTTTCTCCCTGAAGACTGAGGTGCCTCCCCCTTCTTATACTCATGCTTCCTAATACAGCCCCCTCACCTGCACCTGCCTCTCTGCCCCAATCACGGCCACCCTGCCCCCCCGCCCCCAGCAGGCTCTGCTTTGCTAAATGGCCCTGCACAACCTGCCCCATGTGCAGCCCATGCCCCTGCAGGCATTCTTTGGCTCTGTAACTGGCCCACATCCTCATCCTCAGCTCTGCAGTGGGCTTCTCAAATGGTGGAGGATGTTTTGAAGCTTGGAAGAGAAGGGCAATGCTCAGTCTTCCCTCCACCTTCTTCAGAAGAGGTGAGTGGCAGGCACAGTAGGGCCCCAGCTGCAGGAGCAGGTGCACCTGGGAGAACAGAAGAGTGATGATAGTTTTGGGGGGCCCAGTGAGTGGGGGTCAAAGCTGTGTAGCTCCCTGTTTCCAGCCTTCATTTGCACAGTTGCTGGACGCCATGTTGACACCAGGGTTGGGGACCTAGGCTGCTCTACTGGTTTGCACCTCAGCCATACAATAAAGCTCTTCACATGGAGTGTCAGGGCGGGGACTAGGGTTAAGGGAGTGAGACACTCACCTCATGCACACACAGTCACAGCAGCATGACTCACAACTGTCAAAAAGTGGATAAAACCCAGATGTCCATCAACCGATGAGTGAACGAACAGAATGCGGTCTCCCCATACAGTGGAATCTTCTGTGGCAATGACAAGGGAGGATGTACTGGCACATGCTACAATATGGATGAATCTTGGAAATAATAAGTGAAAGGAGCCAGACACTGGTGTATGTCTGGGAAATATGAAATGTCCAGAACAAGCAAATCTACAGAGAGAGGAGATGAGTGGCTAGCAGGGTCAGGGGAGAGGGAAGAATGAAGAATGGCTCCTAAGGTTTCCCTTGGGGGTGATAAAATGTTCTAGATTTCATTTTGATGACAGTTGCACAGCTCTATGAACATACCAGAAGCCACTGAATGATTTTAAATGGGTAAACTGTACAGTATGTGAATCTGATCTCAATAAAGCTGTTACAAGAACCAATTTAAGGAGATGCCCAAAATCTCAGCAAGCAAGATATTTAATGCAATATTTAAAAAGTCACAATTAACGTAAAAAATCCATGTTTAAATGACAGGATCTGACCGTGCACTTGCTCATGACTGGTCCACACTCACCTTTCTCTCACCTTGGCCCTGCATAGCAAATTCACGTGTATTATAACCTCTGTATCTGCCAATAGTAGGTACCTCGGCAAAGGGATCATAACCTGTAGAAAGAGGGGATGCACAAGGGGCTTCTACTTCCATAGTTGTAGTATTTTATTTCTCAAGTTGGGTGGTGAGTCCATGGGTATTTATCGTTTTATACTCTTCATGTTTTTTTGAACATTAGAAATAATTAATTCTTTAAAAAAATTTAAGTTTTTTTTATAATTATAACACCAAATGTGGGGCTCGGATTCACAACCCCAAGATCAGGAGTCGTGTGCTCTTCAGACTGAACCAGTCAGGGCCCCTAATTCATTAAAATTTTAAAATATTTGCTCCCAAAAGTAATTATTAAAAAAAATATTGCACCACCATTAAAGAAGTTAAAGCATACATGATCAATGTAACAGAGCAACTACTCCAAATTCTCCACTGGGGAATCCAGAACCCAATGGCAATTCAATCTCTCTGACAACACATGTCTCTCGAGTATGCCCATGTTGGGGAAATGTACAGAGGTGAGTGGTGGTCAAGACCTGCCTCATTCATTCAAAGTTGCACTCATCCTGTATTTACTGAACACTGTTGCCATGGCAGCCATGTGCTAGGGACTGTGGATTCATGGAGGAGCTGGGAAGGCTCCAGAATTCCAGGAGCTCACTGTCTTACCTGGCACAACCAGGTTAGGAGATGGACAAGTACACCAATACAGTATAGTCTGTGGCATGATAGATCTGAGTCCTCAGTGGAGGTGTCAGTGAGGGCTTCTGTGGGGAAGTGACCTCTGAAATGAAGAGTTCAGGATGACTAGGTGGGGGAAGAGCATGCCAAGCAATTAGAATAGTGTGTACAAAGGGAAGAGGCAAGTACCAGCAGGCTGCATCCAGGAGATGCACCTTGCACCATGACATGCTGTTGAGGATGAAGACGCAACCTAGGGAGGGTGGAGGCCAGAAACACAAGGTGCTTCTGGTCCCCTTTGACACCACAGAGCTGCCACACCAGGCTCAGACAGGCTATTTCCAGACTTCATGTACATGAGGGAAAAAGAAACAACTGTTTCGTTACTTAGGCTTTATGTTTTATACATTGGAACCGAAACCTAACTGAAATACCAACACCATTTATTAAGTTCTTACCACGTGACAGATCACCTGCTAAATCCTTTGAACAAACTGACATGTTTAATTTGACCAATGACCATGTAAGTGGGTACAATCATTGTCCCCAGTTTAGTCCAGGAACCTGAGGCACTGAGGTCTGAGTAACTTGCCCCAGAATCTGCACTAACTAGGAGTTGGAACTGGGGTTAATCGATCTGACCCTAAAGCCAATACACTCTGCATCCTGTAACAATCTCCTACTGAGGCGGGATTGGGCTCCTGCAGGATTGGGCTAGCATCACGCCTTCAACCTGCTGCTCTGGTCCTGATGTCACCATTAGTTTAGATGGTGACCAAGGACCATGTAGCTGGGCTGGTCCAGCTCTTACAGATTGGTCCTGGGCCTGGCATCTGCCTGGCAACCGGTCCATGTGTAGGCAATAATCGCAGTTCTCAGTGTGCTCTCCCAAGGACTGACTTCCTGGGACTGGACTGCTTCCCATAAAGAGACGGGTCTAATGCTGCTTGCTCTACTCTGTGTCTCCACTGCGGTCCAGTTTCCGTGTACTGCTCTCATGGTTACTGGCCCAGCCTTAACAGGTTGCTGCTAAGGATGCCTCCAGGCTGGGACTGGTTTTCCTGGCCATTACCTTCAATGCCAGAGGCAGTTGGGGCTAAAAGAACCCACGCTTGGGCTTAGAGCTGTGAGCTGTGTGACTTTGGGCATGACACTCAACATCTCTGAGCCAGTTGTCTCATTTGTAAAATGGGAATAGCTACCTTGTGGGACTGTTGAAAGGCCTGATAGTAATGAAAGTTTGGGGTCCAGCAGAGTGCCCAGCACATAGTAGATGCTCAATGAATCACAGCTATTGTTAAGGTGTTCTAGAATAAGGAAACCAAGCTAATTTCTACTGAATCTGGTAGTTTTGGGATGTTACTGGCCATTTATCCTTTTTCTCTGGATGAAACAGGCCCTCTGTATTTCCAAACAGGAAATTCATATTTGCTTGTAAAGCCAGGCCACCCGGTGTCAACCAGTATGCTGAGAACCTCAAGAGAGGGGTGTTCATGGCACAATGATATTTCCTTGGCAATAAGTCAATCCGTTATATCCGGGCTCTCTCAGGGCAAGGGCAGGGGGCTTTGCTCTCCTCCTGGGCCTCACTGTTCTGACAGGGTCTGCCCTCTCCCGGGCCTCGAGGTGGCCTTCCTAACTCCCAGACAATGTCTGAGACGCACAGCCAATTGCCATGGAGACGGGGCTTTTCCCACTGAGGCTCGTGTGTCACACGCTGCATCAGCAGATTTTAACTGTGACACACACATCCAGACTGACGTCAGAGCCCTCCATGACCTCTGTGTCTACCGCTCACAGAGAGCCTAGCTCATCTGGCTTTTTAATGGTATCATGTGAGTCAGTTTGCCTTAAATCTCTGGGATTGTTTTTTTCCCCTCCTCCCTAGAACAAGGTGAGGAGACATACACGCACATGCCTTTAACGTCAGTGTCTTTTTCTGTCTCTCTCTGCTGTCATCACCTACACTGTGAGCTCCTCGGGGTTCAGGCTTCACCCTTTATTTTCCTGTCTGTTCTCCAGCCCTGAAGTGGCAAGCCAGGTAGGCCAGAAAGAGCCAGGCAGTGGCTCTACTGTCATATAGCAGCTGAGGACCTTTGCTAGGCAGTTTCTCTCTCAGAGCCCCGGGTCTCTCTTCTATAAAAAAGGGAGTTAGATGTTGTACCTCCCAAAGTGTAGGTAGGAATAAATGGTACCGTTTATCTAAATTGCCTTTCAGATAGTGGGAACTCATTCGGTGCTACCTCAAAGTGATTATGCCTGGAGTGAAAGCATTTGCTAACTGAGGTGACTGGTGACGGATCTCTCTGGATGCGTTCCTTGAAGAGGAAGAACAGAGAAGTTCCGAAGTAGCAAAAATGATGGAGGAAGACCAATCATCTCTGGACCTTCCTGGAGGCTCAGGGGTGAGATGGGTAGGGGATGAAAAGTTACTGAGCATCTCTTCTGAGCCAGGAGCTGAGATTACATTTTATCAAATAATCCTCACAGTCTCTCTGTGACCATCATGATTGTACCTGTTTTACAGATGGGAAAATAGGGACCATGCTTGTAAACTCTTCATCACGACCTGTTTTTTATTCTTTTGGACGCTCAGACTACAAATCCCAGCCTGCCTTGCAGTGGTGTGGCCAATGGAGTGGGCAGAAAGTGACCCACACCCATTAGGACCTGGAGCTTCAAGATTGCTATACATGCTTCCCCACCCTGCCCCTTCAGGCAGGAAGCAGAATGCTCAGGAAGCCTGGAAGTGGTTCTCAAACTTGAGCTGCTTCAGAACCCCTGGAGGGTGTGTGAAGGCCCAGATTTCTAGGACCACCCCCACCCCGCAGAGTTTCTGATTCAGAAGGTCTAGGGTAAAGCCTGAGAATTTGCCTTTCCGACAAACTCTCAGATGATGCTGCTGGTTCAAGACCACACTTTAAGAACATCTGTTCTAAAGGATGGCAGAGCTGCAGGATAAAAAGTGCCTGAGTCCCTGAGTCACCAAATAGAGGAAAGCATCCCACTGTACTTACTATTTGAAATTTTGTGTTACGCATCTGAAATGTGAGGGTTTATGTATTTTGGCTGCTAGAAGGACACTCCAAATAAAAGCAAAAGAAAAGGTGGTGTCCAGGTGGAAATGGATAGTTTTATAGGAAACAAAAGCTGCCAGATGGACAATGAGGAGCCGTGGGTTTCACACCCAGATGTCACCAGCTCAGATCCTTCAGGAAGCTCCGATATGCTTTCTGTGGACTGCAGTCGTGATACCAAGAGCCAACTTCAAATTCCACTGAATATGAAGAAGGGGCTGTCATCGGCTACTGGGGACACAAGCAAAGAAATGAAATAGCCTGCATAAGCAGGGTCCCTGATTGTGCTCAGTCTTTGGCTACTGGAATTCAGCCACACTCCTTCCTCTTGCTTCTCACTGCCATTAGCTCAGCTCAGAAGCAAACACTGTAACTGGACGGTGTTGCCCACTTCCTCTGTGCCGGGCACCATCTAAGTTCTTTGCATGTATGACCACGCTTATGCCTAGCATGTTCTTCCTGGGTGCGTGCAATGGCTTTCTAACTCACAGCTGGCAGATCAACCTTCTCAGAGCCACACTTTGAACATGTCACTCTCCTAATCAAAACCTTCAGAGCCTCTTGACAGCCTAGAGAGCAAAGTCTAAACTCAGCAGGACCCAAAATTCTCTCCAAAATCTACACACTTGTCAATCCTAACCCCTGATTACAGCCTGCATCAGCAATTCCTAAATGTTAGTGTATATCAGCACTCCCGGGAGGGTTATTGACCCTCCTTAATGAAAGTAGCTGGTGAGGGAGCCCAGGAAATTGTAGTTTTGACAAGCTCTTGGTGATTCTCATGCAAATGGTCTAAGAACCACATTTTGAGAAACACTGTGTTTTAAACATTAATTTATTGTTACTCATAGTGTTGAAACAAACAACCCCTTACTCCCTGGTGCCAAATGGGATTTTTATCAGACGGAAACCACCCTTTAGGTTAAAGCCTTGTTACATCAGCTAGAATTCTCCTAAGGGACTCACAGAATTTCCCTTCCCCACTAGAATGTGAGCCTTTTGAACACAGGGCACCTGATCTCGGTTGCCCCTTGCAAACTTCTGTCTTCTTCCTAACTCCTGTCCTCTCTGCATCGCAGCTAGACCCAGTGCAAGGCCTGATGCAGAACAGGGACGCCAAAAATACTGCTTAGATGAGATTTCTGTCTTTGTGCTTTCAGGCAACAGCGAGGTTGTGTGGGTCAGGCATAAGGATGGGTCTCTCTCTGCAGCACACACCTATCCGAACAGAGAATTTCAAGTTGGATCACCATCTCTTCCAACTTTCTTATAGAACACCATAGCTTCCCTAGTATTTCTAAGCTTTATGATTTTCTGAAAAAAAAAATTAAGCAGACGTTCGTATTCAGCTTTGCTAAAGTAATCAGAGAAAACTTTAATTTGGTGTTTCAATTAAAACTCTGGCAATGCATATTGACACTGCCAGATTGAAAACTGATGGTGGGGAAAAGGCCGTTTTCTAAAAATACCGTCAAGAATTCTCTATAGTTTCCAGCTACTTGAAAGAGAATCTCCATATGCAGGGAGTCCTGCTTGCAAGCATTTCATTGCAGAAACGGGCACATTTTGTTTTCCAAACATGCTCATCTGAGGTTGTCCTTCCAAGAACTGTGGGTAACAGAAGGCGAAACCTGTACCACCTCCCTTTTACCTCTGATCATGGGCAAGATTTTGAGTCTGGGCCTCAATTTTCCCAGTTGTAAAATAAGGAGGTTTGGACTCAGGGACTGGCAACTACAGCCTAGGGGCCAAGTCAAGCCATTGTCTGTTATTATAAATAAAGTTTTATTGAAACACAGCCACATCCATTCACTTAAGTATCATGTATGCCTGCTTCCACAATGTAAAGTCAGAGCTGAGTCATTGCAACAGAGACCCTCCTACGTCTGAAATATTTAATATATGTATAGTTTTACAGAAATATTTGCCAGAATGTTTTTAATAGAATATTTTTTAAAGAAGAATATTTTTACAGAGTATTTCTTTATATAAAAGATTGGCCGGACATTGGACTAGGCGATGGTCTATACCCTTTCCATTATAAAGGTTTCAGAGAAGGTTCGTTCATTCATTTACTCACTCAACTTAAATTTCAAATTCTAGGATGGGACCCAGCACTATTCATTTTAACAAGTTCCCCAAGAGATTTGTCCACGTGCTAGACTTTGAGAAATTCTGGTCCTGGCAACTGTGTTGCAGTGAAATACTTAGTGACCAAGTAAAGATAAGAAAGGGCAACTTGATAACACATGCCAACAAGCATGTATTGTGCCCTGATGATGTGCAAGGCTAGCTCTTCCTGGCACGGGAGATACAGAAAGAACAACTTGGACCACCTCTCTGCTGTCATGAAGCTTGCATTATATCCAGGAGCCCCTAGAAACAATGCTCCAGGTGGAAGTTTCACTGGCATGGGGAGGAGGGTCACTAGAAGGTTTTAAGTGGATTTAGGACATGAGTCGTCTCATTATAATCAGACCACTTTGAAGGGCGTTTGTGGTGGTCAGGGTCAGGATCTAATTTTTCTTTGCTTCCTCAGGGCCTGCAGGATCCCTAACACGTAGCAGTTATTCAGTAAATATCTGTGGAATGAGAAAGCCAACAAACAGACAAAGGGGCACTCGGGAAATGCTTTCTAAGCTACAAAGCATTATAAACGTGAATGGGTGAGTGCTACTACTTGAAGATAGTTACGTGCCCTTCCAAATCATATCAAAGCAAACTCAGTGACTTCACTGTGAGACCCCTTGGCGCGGGGAAGAGAAACTAGCACCTGCCACTGGGAGGGATGTAAGCCCAACCAGGGTTTTCCCCACCCAGCCTCTGGGAGGTGGGAGGTGCTGTGAGGTTCTACCCTACAGGCCCAGCACAGCCTCATGGGGGACTGTCTCCAGGTGCACTGGTTCTCACTGGTAACACCTGGACCACACCCCCACCCCTGGAACCACCTCCCAGACCCAATGAGTAAAACTAAAATACCACCACCACCACCATCTACAATTTACCGAGAACTTACTAGGTGCCTGCCACTGTACTGAGCACTTGTATGAATGACCTCATCTCGTCTACACAACAGCCAGGGGCTGGGGGAACACACAATAGGTCTTTGATTCAAGGGCTTTTTAGGTGAATGAGCGAAACCAGAAATAAACATTTTTCTTTTTTATGGTTTATTTGTAGAAATGAAAATAATGCTAGCAGCTACATTTACTGCATCTCACTGCACGTCAGAAACAGTTCTTGGCAATTCTTGTGGACCATCTCACTTCAAGCTCACAGCCACTCCAGCAGGTAGGTGTCCTTTATCACCTTTACAGAAGAGGGCACGGAGGTGCTGAGGTGTAAGGTACTCAGGAAAGGTCACACGAGAAGGAGCAGCAGAGCCATCAACAGAACCGCAGGAGCCTCCAACCTGCTGCAGGCAGGTGGCTTCCTGCTAAGCCGGTGGAGAGTCCACTTCTCAGAGAGCAGCCCTTTCTGCCTCCAGGCCTGATGACTTTTCAAACTTTCCTTCTATTGACTCAAAACAGGTGTCTCCGTTCATTTCCACCAGGCATTTCCATCCTACTCCGAGCCTCAGCCACACCTACATTCTTCTGAAACATCACAACGACCCCCCTGCCATGGTCGGCATCATCAACCCCAGGATTGCGAATGTAGCAAGGAGTATGTGCCCCAGAGAAAATCAGACAGAACCAGGCTTGACTCTGCATTCGGAGCTGGGCAACCGTGGGAAATCACTCAGCTCCCATGAGTCTGTCCAACAGGGTTAATGACACCGATGTCAATGCCCGGCTCCGAGCCACTCTGTGGGACCAAGATGCCATTATGTGCACACAGTGCCTGGAACAGAGTAGGTACTCAAGCAATGACCCTTCACCTTTGTCATCTTAGCACAGAGTAAAAATGCCACATCAACGAGGCACACACATTATAAGTGAAGGGAAAATGCACTAGAACTGGCTTGAAGATGTCAAAAAAGAATAATACTTTTCAAGAGAAAGGAAAAAACTTTATTGAAACTTACTGTGTGCGAGACAATATGCTCAACATTTTTGCGTTTTCTAACTTTACAGCCTATAAGGTAGATGTCATCAGCCTCCTTTCACAGATGAAAAAACTGGGACTCAGAGATGTTAAGCAACTTTTCTAAAGTCACACAGCTTTTAAGCAGCAAAATCAAACTCAACACTCTTGACCCAAATCTAGTTCTCCTTCCACTACGAGTCTTCTTTCCACTCCGACATCTGTCCAGCCAAGGTTATTATCAGTGTTTGCTCAACTCTGGAAAAGATGTGGATTATAGGAGCATTGCAGATACACAGGAGAGCTAGATGCCCAAGTTTGCAAAGTAAATCCTGAAAAGTCTTGGAGGAGGACCTGTGAGGCTGCCAAATTAATCTGAAGGAGGACTCTATAGAGGAGGAGGGAAGGGAAGACCGGCTGGGGAGACAGATTTTTGAGCGTCTTTTCACGAAATCTAAAAATTACTAACCTTCTACATGTCAAAAGATTTTTTTTGTCAACACATGCAAGAACGCCCTGCTGAGAAGGAGCCCAAATGAGCAGATGGGTGAGTTCGCACTCAAAGACGTTGGAGTTGGAAAAGTCCCTGCTGACAGTCTCCAAAGGACAGGCCCAGAAACCCCAGCCCTGCCCTGCCCACTGTGAGCTGGGCTGGATGAAATATCCCTCCGGGAGCCGGCAGGCTGCTGGCCTGGGCTGGAATCTCGCTTTCTAGAAACCAGAGCAGACAAAATTCTTTTTGCTTCCTATGATGATGTTCCTACCTCTACTTTCAGCTCCCACCCCTCTCCTCTGCATCTCTCCATTTTCCACTCAATGTCTCACCATCACTTCAACCTTCACCCTTGTAGGGACAGGGGTCACATCCCTCTGTGACAGGTGGAGACTTACTCAAGGCCACAGAGCTGGAATTCAGATGAGTCAGGGGGACATAATTACACCCAAAACCATCTGTCCTCAAAGACCATGAGATTTCCACAGCTCCACTTTGCCTCTAAGTAAATAGAGAATTCCCCTTTTTGTACTCCAGAAAATTACAAGTCAGAGATGTCATATGAATTGCTTGCAAATGGAATGATAAAACCAAAGATAAATCAATATACAAAAAAATAGAGATAAAACCCCGTTACCCTTCCAAATTTGGAATCGTTGGCAGTTTCTTTGGATGTGAGGGAATGGAGCCCCTGAGCCAGACCTGGTGGGCATGGTCCAGTGGAGCTAAGGTAACATGGTCCACATGAAGGACTCTTGAGTGACCCTAAGTTAGTGGTAAGATCAACCCCTGGCCTAAGTTAATGATAAGATCTACGCAAAGTGTGGCTTGAAGACCAGCAGCATCAGCATCACAGGGACATTGGTAGAAATGCAGGATCTCAGGCCTCCTCTGGCCCATGAAATAGAATCTGCACTTTGATGAGATTGACATGTGATGTGTGTGCATTGAAGTTTAAGAAATTCTGCTCTAGAACAAGGGCTCCTAAAGTACACCTTTCTTAAGAACTGCGGTGTTCATTGAAAATATGGATTCTGGTCTCCCAAAGAGTTAGACCCCTGATTCCCAAACTTGGCCGCATGTTACTGTCACTGGAGGGGCTTTATAATAATACAGATGCTTGAGTCCCACCACCAAAGATGCTGATGTATTTGGTCTGGGGTGTGATCTGGGCATCAGGATCTAAGACATCTCCCCTGGTGAGTCTACTGTGCAGCCTGGGTTGGGGAGCCACTGGACCAGAGCCAGACAGGCTCTGCTAAGAGTCTCACCCTAAGATGTCAGTGGCCAACTACTTAGCGAGCCTTAATTCAGACCATGTGAGAGCCAGGTTCCTACTCCACGCCAATTAAATGAGAATCTGTGGACATGTGGACAGAGCCTCAGAAAGTGTTTGAAGTTCCACGGATGGAACTATTTGCAGCCCAGCCTGAGGCTCACCGACTAACGCATCTAACACAGCATCTGGCACACAGTAGGTGATTTGTAAAGGTTATAGACTATTCCTTAATAATAAATGAGTATGCTCATGTCAGGCTACTAACAATTCACTAATTCACTCAGCATGCCCCCACTCGCTCTCTGTGTTAGCAGAGGCTCAGAGGAATTAGCCACTGAGAGGTCAATTCCAGACCTCTGAGCCGAGCTGACGAGCTTAGGAGGGCTGGAGGTTCTTTCCATGGTCCTCAAACCACAATCCAGCTCTAAGTGACAGCCAGGCCCACTTTCCTCTATAACAACAAGTTTCTAGAATATTTATAGGAATACCACTAGACCTGCACAACGTTCCAGCAGCCTCTTCTACCAGACAGCTCAGAATCACCACTCATAGGCCAACAATGTAACACACTCTTGTGAAATATGAAATTCCAACCTCCAACGTTCTTGGAGGTAAGAAACCTGAATTCTAGTGACATCTGTGACATTAAGTACCATACGACTTTGGAGGAGTCACTTTCCCTCCAGACTCAGGGTCTTTGTAAAGGTTAATTTTATGTGTCAACCTGGCTGGGCCACAGTACCCCGATATGTAGTCAAACGTGATTCTGGATTTTTCTGTGAGGGTGTTTTTAGATGAGATTAACACTGAAATTGGACTTTGAGCAAAGCAGACTGTTTTCCATAATTGCTCTCTTGTCTGCAATTCCTGCGGATTTTGGACCTTCCAGCCTCCTAATCACAGATAATTTTTAAAAACAAAGCTCTTTATACAAACACACACACATGCACACACACACATATTCACAATTGGTTCTGTCTGTGGCTCTGTAGAACCTGGATTAACATGGTCCTCAACTATAAAATGGGTGTTGTGTGTGTTTGTTACAGGATATTGATTTAGATAATAACTTCCAAAGTATGATTCCTGGAATGATCACAGAAGCTTCTCAAAAGGGAAAAAGAAATCACACATGTGAGGAAAAACTAGTTTAAATAAAGAGGTATAAAGTTAATGCAGGACTTTTCAGAGCCTTTAATATGCTCATGTACACTGTGAGTGTGGCTTGTCTACAACATGTCCTGAATTTATTTGATTTGTTACTTAATTATTGTATGAACATTTAAAGTCTCTTAAACTAGGGTCCATAGATCCCTTCCCCATTAAAGAATGTGTCAAGAGGTCAGTCCATGAACTTAGATGGGAAAAATTATTTATTTTCACTGGCCTCCAATTTAGGCACTGGTAAATTACAGTCCATGGGACAAATCGAGCTCCACTGACCGTTTCCAGAAAATTTTACTGGAATACAGCCATTCCCATTCTTTTACATTTTGTCCGTGGCTGTTTCTTGTTACAACAGCAGAATCAAATAACTGTGAAAAAGACCGTCAGTTCTGCAAATTTGAAATATCAAAAATATTTACTCTCTGGCAGTTTACAAAATAGATTATTGACCCCTGCTATAACTGAACATTTACCATTTCCTTCAATTATGAATGTAAACAGACTACAGTAGCATTAATAGTCATTAATACAATAGTCCTTGTCATTAATAAAAACCAAAGGCACTTTGGTATCACAGCATATTTGAAGCAAATTCCTCAAAATAGCATTTACCCTGTTCACTACTTTGCCATTATGGTAGGTACTAGACATGTTGCCTGATCTTGTTATTTAACAAATTAATAAAGATACACATATATTCGTATTTTTAAAATGGTTTGTTTTGAATTGTGATAACTGTATTTCAGTATAATCGGCTTCTTTTGTAATCCTATTATTTTATTTAATGCATTTGGAGATGTTTTCCTGAGAACGCCATAGGCCGACTGCCAGAGGGTCCATCACAGACGGCAGATAACAATGCTGATCGGAAGAGACTGGCTCCCTAAGATCACACTCTGGAAACAGCATTTTCCTTGAGCGTTTTGCACTTCCCCAAGCCCTGCAGAGACAGATAAGAGAGGTGCAGAGTCTGAAACTGGACCCATAACTGACAATTTCAATTTGGACGGGAAGACAAGCATCGTTCTCACGAAATCAATGTCATGACCACGACTTCATCGTCCCTCTCTGCATCTCTGGGCCGTCATCAGGAATGCGGTTTTACAGACGAGGAAATGGGTCGCACAGGCTCTTCTTGGCCCTTGGTCATTTCCCCTCAACCGGGGCACTGGTCATAGTGATGTGGGGCCAGTCTTCAGGTCTGGGTTTTGCTGTAAGACCCAACAGGGCCAGTTGCTTATCTTCTCTGTTTCTTTCTGATAACTGGGAGGAGGATAAATCCACCCAATCTGGGCATAAGAGTGCGTGTGATCTGGTCCTTCTTAAATCTAGACAAAATATGGGACTCTTTTATCTGAGGCTGGTTTCCACATCTGCAACACGTGGATATTATTAGCCGCTCTGTTTGTGATGATGCCCATAAATGAATGCAGTGGATGCTAGAACAAGGCAAGGGTTAGGGGTGCTGACCCCTACGCAGCTGAATATCTGTGTATAACTTTTGCCTCCCCCCAAGCCTAGCTTTAATGGGCTAATGTTGACTGGAAGCCTTACCGATGACATAAAGTTGATTAGCACATATTT
Organism: Zalophus californianus; assembly: GCF_009762305.2. Classification (NCBI taxonomy): domain Eukaryota; kingdom Metazoa; phylum Chordata; class Mammalia; order Carnivora; family Otariidae; genus Zalophus; species Zalophus californianus. The sequence continues at coordinate 181,602,352 of NC_045598.1, forward strand.
TGTATGTGACATGCGTTACATACTGTATTCTTAAAATAAGGCAAGTTAGAGAAAAGAAAATGTTAAGAAAATCATAACGGGGGTCTTGGTGGCTCAGTTAGTTGAGCGTCTGACTCTTGGTTTCGGCTCAGGTCATGATCTCATGGTCATATGATGAAGCCCTGAGTTGGGCTCTGCGCTCAGCAGGGAGTCTGCTAGAAGATTCTCTCCCTCTGCCCCGCCCCCCCACTCGCTAGCACAATCTCTCTCTCTCACAAATAAATAAATAAATCTTAAAAAAAAAAAAAAAGAAAGAAAATCAGGGCGCCTGGATGGCTCCGTCAGTTAAGCGTCTGCCTTCAGCTCGGGTCATGGTCCCAGGGTCCTGGGATCGAGCCCCACATCGGGCTCCCTGCTCCGCGGGAAGCCTGCTTCTCCCTCTTTCTTTGCCCTTCCCCCTGGCTTGTGCTCTCTCTCTCAAATAAATAAAATCTTAAAAAAAAAGAAAATCATAAGGTAGAGAAAACGTATTTACAGTTCTGTGCTATAAAAAACCCACATATAAGTGGACCCATGCTGCTCTCACACACATATACCTATGAATCTATACCCATCTCTATACATACATGTGTGTAAGCATAGACATATATGATTTTACATGTATGTACAATGTACACATATGTACCACACATGCACAAATATATATTAATATGATTGTTGAGGGAAATCATGGATATGACAACCTTTTCAAATTCCATAAGGAATTAACAGGTAGGATAAGGGTGTAGATCGGCATTGACTTGTTTATTTAACATAATTCACGGAACATCCAGTATAAGTCAGACGCAGTTCTGGGTCCCAGGGTACAACCAGTATTCCCTTAGTGAAAAAGAAAAAACAAGCCTCTAGTCCCATAGAATGTACGCTTCAGTAGAGGAAAGACCAGCAATGAGTGACAAGCAAATACTACAGATAATTTCAGAGAGAGAAAACTTCTATGAAGGAGATGTGCCGGGGAGCCATGACTGAAGAGGGTCGGGCGTGTTAACTTGGATGGTTGAAAAAGATATTTCGGTGGAGGTGACATTTCAGCTGAGATGAAGACGCCAGGAGGCAGCCATGAAGGTCTGCAGGGAGTGTATCCCTGGAGAAGGAGTACCCGGTGCAAAGATCTGAAGGTGGGCATGAGATCATCACGGGCAAGGAGGGAAGAAGGGTCAGTCTCTGCAGTGTAGCTGGTAAGGGGGACACAGGTAGGAATTGAGTATGGGGTTAAGTGTTATAGGGTTTTGCACAGGAGAGGCAGAGTGATGTGACTTTTTTATTTGCCTGGATTCCAGGGAGACCGGAATGGTAGCAAGCACCAAGGATGGTTGTTGGGGTTGGAGTAGGCAGAGAAAACGGGGGCCAGGAGCTCACACAGACTAAGCACCAGCTACATCCAGCGGTGGGCAGTGGCTGCTTTCTTTCATTCTCCACATCAGCCTGGTGGGCAAGATATCATTATCTTTCCACTGGACAAACGTGGAGCCAGAAACAGAGCCCGAGTGACTTGCTCGGATTCGATACCACCTTTCCTTCCATCAGGACAGCCCTGTAGCCTAAAAGCACACATATGAGAGAGCTTGGAGTCAAACTTCAGGTGTGTGCCGACATTCTTGGGGCCCATCGGCCCCAGGAGGGAGAGTCCGCCGCCCTTCCTCTTTTGCTACCTAACTCCTGCAGGGCAGCACTGACCCCCCACCAAAGACATGTCCCGACCTAACAAATCTACCTCCTATATGTATGTATACACACAGATGTGTATACAAATCTACCTTCTCCCGTGTATCTGTAATTCATATACATGTATCTATAATTCATGTGTGTATATATTTATGTACAATTCATCTACTTCACCCCCCCCTCCACACTTGTCCATGGGGACAAGTGCAGCAGCCCCACCTCGCCCCTCACCTTCACCTCTGACTTAAAGGCAATGCACTGCTACCTGGGAGAACACCTTGAGGGCAGGGCTTTGTATACCCTTTCATGCTCAGAACCCCAAAGTGGCTTTCCGTGGCCCACAGGGTGGAGCCCAACTCATTCCAAGGCCAAGAAGCTCCGATGACCCTCCCCTCTCACTTCTGGTCTTGCTCCTCTCACTGATGGTCCTGTAGCTCTGGGAATTTCCTCTTGACATTTCCTCCCTGCTCCTCATCCATGCCTTCCCTCTGTCTGCCATAGTCCTCATACTCTTCATCCATTTCTCTCCAACCCCTCCTTCCAGCTGTGGCCCAGAGGTACCTGCACCTTAAGGCTTTTCCTGACCGCACCAGGTCATGGTTCTGTCCCCCCAATACCTAACGCGAGACTCGCTAGAAACACCCACCCTGTCAGTACCAGGAGGTCAAGGACTGGTTTTGTCTCCCTATCTCTAGCCGAGTTTCAGAAAATAAAAACATCTACCCAAGTGGACGTCAGGGCGATGTCCTAAATAGCGGAGCTGGAGAAGACCCTCCGAAGGCTTATCTTCCAGCCCTTTAGCATGTTCTCAAGCAGATTAAGCAGGGCCACGTGCTTTTCCTGAATTTTCACAGAACGAGAACCTCAGCACTTGCTCAGGAAGGGAATCGGGGAGAGCAGGCCGCCATCCTGTTCCCAGCCCATCTGTTCCCTTGCCCAGTTTTGAGGGACTGAACACAAGTCTGTTCCTGGCACACTCCTGCCATCTCCCCGGCTGCCTCTCAACAGTGCAGTAGGCGGGGTGTTTTTCTCCTCCCCCCTCCCACCATACTTCTTCCCCCTTACTCCCCCACCAACCAGCTTTTGCTGTTGCAGTTTCCCTCCTGTTCCCCTCCAGGAGAATTCCATTTCTAAGATTCATGCTTTGCCAGGACTGCCTGGCACAGGGCTGCCTCTCCCTGAGATGCCTGCCAGGCCATCCCAAGCACCGAGGCAGGCGCCACCAGCCCTCCCTTCCCTCGACATTGGATGTCAAGGGCTCTGTTGGCCTGAAGCCTCCAAAATAGAATTGCGGTGCGACCTCCGTTTAGCAGGTTGCCCTCCTGATGGGCAGCCCTGCCTGCTCCAAGCCGGTGGCCCGGCCCTGTGACCACAAGGATGTTCAGAGGCCACAGGGTCTCGGCAGAGTGCTGGAGGAAGGGATGCTGGCGGGAGGAGGCAGGTGGCAGGAGGGAGCGAGGGAAGGAAGGGGCTCAGTGAGGAAGCCAAGAGGAGCCTGGGCAGAGGGAGGAGAAAGGAAGGCCGCAGCTAGGAAGGTGTCCTGGTGGGAAACAGAGCCTGATGGAGGAATGAGCAAGAAGGGACACAAGTAGAACTCTCGGTTAGCTGTGGTTTTCTTGGCGGAAGCTACCTACAGCATTTTTTCCTGAGTATCTGCTCTATTGTCTCCAACTGCCTGTCTGAGGCTCGTCTCCTGCTAGGTGTTATTATTCATTCTCATTCTCCAGAGGAGGAAGCAGAGGCTCAGAAGGAAGAAAAAGACAAACAACAACAACAAAAACCCTCCAAGTACTTGTCTCTGCCTCTCCAGCATATAGTCCAGTATCAGCTTATGAAGCAGGTTGTATTAAAATATTTGCTGCATAAAAAAATGAATAAATTAATGGATTCGATAGGTCCGACTCCAAATCCTGTTCTTTTTCGATTATATTTTCTTGCCTTTCTCTCAACAGAAAACACACACGGAGGACAGACCAGCACAGTTAAGCGAACAAAAGTGATTTATTCCTTTCCATATGTTCTTCTGCATTTTGCTGGCAGGGACCCCAGGGCTGGACGAAGGAGCCTCTTCCTTGTGAGTTTCATGTGAGTCATTAATAGTGCGGGACAGTAATGGCCAGTGGGCTGTTGGCCCCCAGGAGGTCACTGCCACTCCTCATCACCTGCACCCTATGCCAGGGTGGACATTGGGGAAAAGTCATCAATGACACATCACACAGGTTTGGAAGTGCTCTGAAAGCATTGAGAAATCAACACACATGGAAGGTGATCACTGTATTCTTACCCACGTAGCTCTATGAAATAGGAGCTGGGGCATCTTGGACATCATCGTAAGCAAACTGGTTCCTTATGACATTAGGAAAACGTGGGCACAAGATCGCAAGACGAGGAGGATCAGGGCTAGAATTCCATTTTTTTTTAAAGATTCTATTATTAGAGAGAGAGAGCGGGGCGCCTGGGTGGCTCAGTTGTTAAGCGTCCGCCTTCAGCTCAGGTGATGATCCCAGGGTCCTGGGATCGAGCCCCGCGTCGGGATCTCTGCTCCACGGGAGGCCTGCTTCTCCCTCCCCCACTCCCCCTGCTTGTGTTCCCTCTCTCACTGTCTCTCTCTGTCAAATAAATAAATAAAATCTTTAAAAAAAAATTAGAGAGAGAGCGCAAGAGCAGGGGTGGGAGAGAGGCAAAGGCATAATCAGACTCCCTGCGGAGCAGGGAGCCCGACGCAGGGCTCGATCCCACGACCCTGGGATCACGACCTGAGCCGAAGGCAGACGCTTAACGACTGAGCCACCCAGGCGCCCCTCAACTTCTTTTTTTTTTAAAAAAAAAGGACAACCCAGAAATTCTACTCGTAGGTATGCACTCAAAGGAGTTAAAAATGGGCGTTCAAACAAAAACTTGTACACAAATGTACATAGAGCATCCCTAGTCATAATAGCTCAAAGCTGGAAACAACACAAATGTCCATAAATACATGAGTAGATAAGCAAAATGTGGTCTATCCATATAATGGAATATTATTTAGCCATGAAAAGAAATGATGTACTAATTCATGCTACCACATGGATGCCCCTTGAAAACATCATGCTAAATGAAAGAAGTCAGATACAAAAGGTCACAGCTTGTATAATCCTATTTATATGGACTACCCAAAGTAGGTAAACACATAGAGACAGAAAGTTGATTAGTGGTTTCCAGGGACTTGGGAGAGAAGGGGTGGCGAGTGACTGTTGAATGAGTACAGGGTTTCCAGCTGGGGAAATGAAAATGTTTTGGAGCCAGATGGAGGTAACAGTTGCACAACATCATGGATATACTAAATACCACTGAAGTGTATGCTTTAAAATGGTTAATTTTTTTTAGGAATTTTCCATCTATTTAAAAAATTAACAAATATTCATGTTTCTGATTTTGCCCCTCTGCCACCTTGGGAGCTCTGGAAACTAACTGGGATTTATTCAGCTACTTCCTTCTTCTTGAATATATCAGGTATTTCCTGCTTTTCACATCAATGAACACTTTTATGCTTGACATCTTCTCATACTTTGTTTTATTCCTTTAGGATAAATTTTTGGAGGCAGCATTCTCGAGATAAAATATATGGATATTTTTATGGTTTTAAATACATACGGCAAAGCGGTTGTGTAACAAAGTTGGATTAAGTCAGTCTCCCATAAATGGCATGTGAGGGGTCCTGTGCTCTCAAACTCATTGGCATTCCCATGTTACTGACCATTTTTTTTATTTTTTAAAATGTTTTTTATTGTTATGTTAATCACCATACATTACATCATTAGTTCTTGATGTAGTGTTCCATGATTCATTGTTTGTGCATAACACCCAGTGCTCCACGCAGAACGTGCCCTCTTTAATACCCATCACCAGGCTAACCCATCCCCCCACCCCCCTCCCCTTCTAGAACCCTCAGTTTGTTTTCCAGAGTCCATCGTCTCTCATGGTTCGTCTCCCCCCCCCGACCATTTTAAAAAGTTTTTTGTGTTTACAGGACATGAGGTATCTCACATTTTCCCCTTCAGTCTTATAAAAACCTCTTCTCCCCATCAACTTTCCCCAGGTGGTTCTCTCATGTAAATGTGGGCTGTTCTCCAGTTTGGGGACCCCCTGTTTACCCTTAACTCCATAAGCTGTTCTCATTGCCTTACCCCATAGTGTTCCTGTTGCTTAAAATGACCTTCCTGGGGCACCTGGGTGGCTCAGTAGGTTAAGCGTCCGACTCTTGGTTTCAGCTCAGGTCATGATCTTGGGGTCATGGGATCGAGCCCTGAGGTGGCTTCCATGCTAAGCGTGGAGTCTGCTTGTCCCTCTCCTTCAGCTCCTCCCCCCACTTACACTCTCTCTCTCAAATAAATAAAAAAAATAAAAACTTTAATAAAATAAAATAAAGTAAAATAAAACTCCCTTCCTTATAAGTACCAACAAATTCACCAAGACCTCAATTGCCCACACTTCTCTACAGCTGACTCTCTGGCACCGTACTGTTTCTGTACCTCTGCCTGCAGAGTACTTTGCCTTACCTCTTTCACAGTCAGAGCATTGTGTGAGTCCTTATGTATCTATTCTGCTCTCTGGATTTTGAACTCCTTCAGTACAGGACTAATATTTACAAATCTCTGAGTTGAAGCGAACTCGCTAGCACAGTCCTTGACTTGGTCTTCCACACAATGGATCAGTGCGGAGATGGACCCAGGACATCTCCACAACATGGGAACACAGCTGGAATGGACAGCGCCATTCACAACGAAGGGACAGCGTGATTGGTTCACATTCTTGGGTGGCAAGGCCTTGTGCTTGAGACACGATTATCCAACTTGTGGCAGGAAGCAAAAGTGGTGGGTTGGGGGAAAATTGGTGAGACACAACTTGGCATGCCTTTTTACATGGATCCCTTTAGCTGCTGGGTGGAGACTCAAATGGAGGGAGCAAGAATGTTCGGCAAGGGAGCCATTCTGGAGGCTGTACATATCCAGACTTGAGATTCTGGTAGTTTAAATTGAGGATGAAAACTAAGGGCAGCAGTGGAGATGGAGAAGAGAGAGACCCCAGGGGATAACTGGAGGTAGAGCCAAGAAGGCTTGGTGATTGGCTGGCTACGGAGGATGAGAAAGAGGGAGGTTTCAAGGACGTTTGTAAGTTTCCGGTGGAGAATGGATGGAAGTGCCACCCATAGAGCTAGAAAATACTGGAAAACAACCAGGTTTCAGGGGAAAAGATGAAGTTAGCTAAGCGGTGATAACAAGAAGGCAAGTGGATGCTCTGATATAGAATAGATACACAGATACATAATTGGGAGTCATATGCACATGGAAGAGAGTGGGACTCCCGCATGTAAATGAAAATTCTGTGGGGCAATGTTCTGCCTGGGCAAGACAGGTGCCTCCAAGACAACAGAGAACCAACAGAGAGAAAGAAAGAGACAGGAGGAAAACCAGGACATGTAGTGTCATGGAAGATAAAGGAAGAGATTTCCAGAAGTGCTGAATGCTACTGAGGTGTCAAATATGATAAACATTGGAAAACGTCCACTGGATTTAAAGTCATGCGCTAGAGACCCTGGAAAGAATTATTTTGGTGAATGGTGGTAAAAGAAGCCAGACTGGAGTGGCTGGAAGGGGGGTGGGGGCAGAATGGAGACAGCAAATCCAGACAATAGCACTGAGGATTCACGGAGCTGGTAATGTATATCAAGGGCTCTGCACAGCGCAAACACCTAGGAGGTGCACCATAAATGTTAATTTTTTTGCCTTTCTCATCTGAACACAAATAGACTTTCCCTTTTAGATACTGAGAGAGATTAACACAAATGTTCCTTTCACAGCTTGGGAAAGGACCAATAAAAATAATTCTCCATTGCCAAAGTTTAGCCTGCTCATGAGAAATATGCACAGAACCATTTATTATTGTTGTTTTCCGGGGCATTTCCAATGTCAAGTCATTGAAATGATATCATAATAAAGGCAATTTGTTAACTGAGGTGAATTAATTTTTATACCTCTGCTAGAGTTTGCAGACATGTTTCTCGATCACATGTAACCACACTTAGTTCAGATAATACTGTCCCCAAACTGTATTTATGATCGTATACAAGATTTGCATTATCTATTTTACTTACTAAAAATCCACAAGAGACTTCACTTGAGGAAAATAAAGCCTTTCACTTCCTGAAAAAAAGGTATGAAAAATGCTATCCTTGCATAATTGGATGCAAATCAACTATTGAGATCCATCTAAGGAGAGGACCCCAGAGCCAGGACCTCCAAATTATTGGGGCGATTCATTCACTCATGCTGTCTATAACTGAGTATTGGATGCCCGATGAGGACCTAAGGGAAAAAATAATTTTAAAAAGCCAATAACAACATTAAGCCTGTCTTGGAAGACAAAATTAGAACAAATCTCTTCCCAATGTTCATAGCAACAATGTCTGCAATAGCCAAAATGTGGAAGGAGCTGAGATGCCCTTCAACAGACCAATGGATAAAGAAGATGTGGTCCATATATACAATGGAATTACTCAGCCATCAGAAATGATGAACACCCAACTTTTACATCCACGTGGATGGGACTGGAGGAGATGATGCTAAGTGAAATACGTCAAGCAGAGAAAGTCAATTATCATATGGTTTCACTTATTTGTGGAACATAAGGAATACCATGGAGGACATTAGGAGAAGGAAGGGAAAAATGGGGGGGGATCAGAGGGGGAGAGGAACCATGAGAGTCTATGGACTCCAGGAAACAAACTGAGGGTTTTAGAGGGAGGGGGTGGGGGGATGGGTTAGCCCGGTGATGGGTATTAAGGAGGGCACGTACTGCATGGAGCACTGGGTGTTACACGAAAACAATGGATCGTGGATCACCACATCAAAAACTAATGATGTATTGTATGGTGACTAACATAACATAATAAAATTTTAAAAATAAATAAATAAATAAAATTGTAATAAAAAAAAAGAACAGATCTCTTGGCCTCCATGGGTTGCAGATAACAGAAGAGAGATAACAAAGGAAATATCCTGCCTTACAGATAGTCCACGGCCTGACTGATACAGAGCAGGGGCTGTTGCTGGGTAGACTGTAAGACCAGCTGACCCCAAAACAGCCCCATCCCACCCTAGTCCTGTCCAAACACCTGAAATTGTTCATTACTCATACAATTAAGAGTTCTGGAGTCTCCTTTTCCCATATTGAGTTATAATTTTCAAATGATATGTTTGACTCACCTGTTGCTACTTTAAATGATCTATATTGAAATAATCCACTACATAAAAAGTAGACAAAATTTGAATCTCACTGCAGTGAGGAGCTCCTCACAGATGGCTAGACCTTGCATATCTTGGTTTCCTCAATGTCCACAGTAGGTGATTAATAATAATGGCTACTATACCTCAGTAAGTGTTCTTGAGACTTTAATATCTCAGGTACTTCTCACCCAACCCAAGAACTATGAATTAACATTATTATTCATCTCCAGCATGCGAATGAGGGAAAGGAGGTTCAGAGAGGCCAAGTCTTGTGGTAGTAATTTACAGCTGCAATCCAAACCCATTCAATTTGACTCCAGAGAATAAGCTATTGACTACGACATTACAAATATTTGCAGGCGGATATACAATAGGAAGGAAAGAGGGAGGGGTGGAGGGAGGAAGAGAGAAAGGAAGGGAGGAAGGAAGGACAAACAAGACAGGTGGAGATGGTTAAACCAATGCATGAGTGATGGGTAGGTGGGTGGATGGATGGACGGATGGAGAGTTGGATATATGGCTAGTCATTTGTCTCAGGCTCACTGAAAACCATGAACTTCCCAAATGACTATCAAAAGTGATTTAACACTGATGTTTGCATGATTTTAATCCAGTTTCACATGAGGACATGTGATGCAATGCTCTACCTCGGTGACTGGGTTCTGGGTTGAATGACTCATGGTTATGCAGTTGGGCCTGAAGACTTGTCAGACCCCAAGAGGGAGGTCCTTCTTGGTGTCAGTTCACAGAAGAGTCAGGTCTTCAGAGTGGGGCGCTGGCATGAAAGGGAAGGCACTGAGTGGGGAGGAGGGTTCTATTTCTCTAGGTCCTCAGTACGAGAGAGTCATGATGTGTAGGACAATGCTCCGGAGACTTGTGTGATAAGATGCTGTGTGGCAGGTGCCACAAGCAAATGACTCATGCAAGGATCTCCCTCCCTTCAAGTCTCATGCAAATTGGGACAGAGCTGATGAGCTCTGCAGAACTCTCTCTGGGAAGGATCAGAACTCTCTCCTTCGTAAATGCCTTTATTGAAAGTAAATTCCTCACAGGTTCTGAAATTACCCCTCTGATGTTCTCTCTTGGAGTTCAGTAAGATAGTTTTGAAAGATGAGTTTATTCCAGTCATGCTAAAGGGATTTGGGACAAGGAGTTTAGGATTCTGTGGGCCATTATTATGGGAAACAATGTTTCCTCGGGGTCACCTTAGCATGAAAAGGAGAATCAGAGAGAAAAAGAAAGTTTGAAACTGGAGACTTAGGATTCTTGGTCTATCTGCCCTCTCCATTGGGAAATTCTCATTCTGAGGCTAAACCCTTAAGATTTTGAGATTTCCTTTACAACCCAGGGAAATACCTTTATAAGTACTCATGGGATGTCTGTACGATCAGATCCTTTATATTTTCTAAAGTGTAGACATCCAACTTATGGCTGAGACCCTAGAGTCCCATCCTGGCCACACTGGTAGCTTCTCACTAAGCATTGCCCTGCCAAGAGTGGTGTTTTTTACACACCTTTTGTCCACAGAGATGTGGAACAGATCAACTGCTGGTGAGAGTAGTAATTTTCATATTGAGCAACTATGTTAGATCAGGTCATTTATATATATTTTCTGTACTCCTTAAAGCTACTGAGCACTTAAAATGTGGCTATTGTGACATAGAAACTGAATTTTAAATTTCATTTCATTAACTTTAATTCATTTAAATTGAAATAGTCACATGTGTGGCTAGTGAGCACCATATTGGACAGTGCAGAATAGAACACCTCCATCACTGCAGAAGATGCTACTGGTCAGTGCTGACGGAGAGCAGCAAGTCATCTGCCCAAAAAGATAGAATGTGTAGGTAACCAAGCCAGGATTTGAACTTCGGTCTCTCTGACTCCAAAGCTTCATTTTATTTCATGACCTCAGGCTACCTACAATTCTGATTTCATGGACAATTTGTTGACCAACAATTTTTCTTGTCCAAGAATGTTTACCCCAGCTTTTCCTAGAGCCTTCCTCATTGCAACAGAAATACAAACTAACTCTGTGCCATAAACATGTTCTAAGTGATAGATCAGCGGATCAGTCATGATAGGGTAATTTATGCTAACAACACACAATCTCCGAATCTCTGTGGCTTCATATAATCAGAGTTTATTTCTACCGCACTCATATTACAAGTCCACTGTGGGGCTGGGCAGGGACTATGATGGGGGCTGTACTGTCATGTCTTCTTCCCCAGCCACCCTGACACACTAACTCCCAACGCTGCCAACCAGAGCTGACAGGTCAGCGCTATTCTCATTCATTGGCCAAAGCAAGGCCCGGGCCAACTCAAAGGGCAAGAGGTGGAAATAAATGGCATAGGTACTCATGACTGCCATCCTCTTGAAAGTATATTTTAAGTCATAAGAGCTCTTTGGTTGTTCTGACTCTGAAATCATAAACTTTTATGCTTTTGCTCCCCTAAGAGGGTTATTGGGCATGCAGATTGCAGAGCTGTGTATTTGGCTCTCTGGTAGGGGAGAACCATGTTAGGGAAGTGATGTGGTTTCCGTCCATAGGGAGTCTACTGGCTAACGAGATGCGTGGGGTGACCAGCCGTCCTGGTTTGCAAAGGACTGAGGAGTTTCCCAAGACATGAGACTCTAAATGTTCAAAATCAGGACACAGTCCTCAGCAGACCAGGATGGTTTGGCCAACATAAGATAAGACCTACGTCAGTCAACCAGAAGGCAACGCCAGCTGGGACTAGAGCCTTGTAGCAGGAGCCAAAGAAACCTTGGACCAGTGGATGGCAAACCTTTCCTGTAAGGGACTGTACAGTAAATATCTTAGGCTTTGTGGGCCATATGGTCTCTGTCACAGCTACTCAAATCTATTATTGTCGCATGAAATCACCCATAGATAATACAGAAGCAAATGGGCATGGCTGTGTTCCAGTACAACTCGGTTTACAAAAAGAGTGGGTGGCCCGGAGGCTGCAGTTTGGCATCCCCCGCCCTGGACTCTTAAAGGTCATGTGGGTTTCGACAGTCAGTGATTGGGAACAGCAGATACTTCACAGAGCTCATTAGTCTGTCATAATTCAATCTTTGTTTAGCATCTGCCTCGTTCTAGGTGCTGGGTTTAGGGCCCCTAGGGGAATATTCTAGGAATGACCTCTTCTCTCTGGGGTTTGATGGGCACCTCTACCCAAGTACATAGACCTTTGTAGAGAATTATGATGGGACAGTGTGGGTTGTTTTCAGAGATGAGGCATCTCTCCAAAGAAGGCAGTGGCAGGGGTAACAATGAGGGTGTGCGGATGAGTTTCTGGAAGGGAAGCGTGTGCCAGGCAGAGAGAGCTGCACCTGCAAATCACAGAGACCAGACAGAATACGGCCCATTTGGCGAATTGCAAATGGTTAAGGACGGCCAGTGTATAGAATGTGATGTCGGGCGGTGGGGGGGGGGGGGCACCCTAACACGCTGATTCAGAATGTCTGGAGGGAGGTCTGCAGATTATTTAATTATTTTATTTATTTACTTTCTATTTTTACTAAAATTGTTTCCAAATGAAAATACATTCATATGACACAGAGTTCAATAGGCTATCAAATAAGGTTTCCCTCTTTCTCTGCTAGACAACTCTTTCCATTTCCATAGGAAACCAAGGCTCCTGGTTTCATATATATTCCTTCAGACATAGTCTGGGCAGATAGAAGAAAATATGCACATTTTTTCCTCCCCAAATCATTTCCCACACAACTGTTACCAGACTACACGCTTTCATACATTTTGCTTTTATCACTTAAAAATCTAACCTGGAGGTGGTTCCAGAGCATTTGTATTCATATGAAAGCTAGATTCTTGAGAGATTCTGATGGCCGTCCAGGGTTAAGACTTGTGGGGGGAACTTGTTATTTCATCTGTGCATCCCCTGTGCCAGCAACATTCATGGAAAATTCCAAATGGATGGATCAAGAGACTGATTGAATACATGAAGGAGGTGAGAGAAGGAAAAATGCATTTTAAAATGTGATAAGGATGGAAAAGAGGAAGGAAGGATCTTATTAATATTTAATCCCTTGGAAGCACCTTGCTCCAAGATCTGAGAAATGGCATGTCCTCATTTTGGAAAATGGAATATAATTAGGGAGGTGCCCATGGCTTTCAGCTTGCAGGTCCCATTGCCTCCTCCAGAATCGGCACACAACTTTTTTTTAAAAGTCCCAACCAGGCAATTCTTTCTTGCCTCTCTGAAAAATGAAGCAATTTAAATTCTGTTTATAAGGTCACAGAACTGAGCCCAAGGCCGGGCAATGATGGAAATGATTTTCCTGTCAGCAGAGGGATGCTGGCTTATAAAGAGGCCATGTGTCCTCTCAGAATTCCCTGGGCATCCTTCTGTTCCAGAACCTACAGCCCTGGGTTGTCAACATCTATGGTGTCTGTTTCCGCGATGGGTAACGGGTGGGAAGCCCTTCGTGGGCAAGGGTTCCATCTCATACCTGTTTCTTATACTCACCTCTGATGTATCAACACACACAGAGCAACCTGAGTCCAACTGCAATGGGGGCAGATTGAAAGAATGGGTCTATTAGGGAAGGGAAGGGAAGGGGAAGGGAAGAGAGGGGAGGGGAGGGGAGGGGAAGGGAAGGGAAGGGGGAATGGAAAGGAAGAAGAAGGGGAAGGGAAGGGAGCGAAGGGAGGGGAAGAGAAAAAGACAAGACAAGATAAGACCAGGAACCATTCCATCATGGAAAATGACACAAGTTTTTGCATTTTCCCTTGCTGACAGGGAAAGCCCTTTGCTGCCATTTCACGTGGCAAGTTGGAAGCGGCAGCTGCCCATTTGACAGGAGTGCCCTGCACAAAGATAAGAATACATGGATTTGTTTCACGATTTCTATTTTTGTTCCCTGTGGGAAGGGCTATTTCCGTCTCAACTTTGAGGGGTTGCTGAAGGCAGGCCCACTGCAGTGAGCACTGCAGCCTCACAGGCTGTCTAAAAGTGGCAATCTGTAAAAACAGGTCCCTGCTGAGGGGTGCCCCAAAGGTCTTTCATGGCAGTGGGAAGTCTAGAACTCTGGCACACATCAGCGCTGGGCACCATGACCCCATAATTGTAACATCAGAGCCAGGCTGGGTCTTATGCCCAGGCAGGGTAGGGGAGCACTGTGGTTTCCAAAACTACCTTGCAAAAGTTAATTCCACCCACCATGCACTAAAACAGAATCTTGGGGGAACTCCCCTGAGAAACTAGGCTTTAAAGTGAAATCTCAAGTAACAGTCATGTTACAGAACTCTCACCTGCCTGGCCTCCAGTATGTTAATTCTCCTCCAGGACCACAGTAGCCTCATCTATAGGAGGCTGAACTGGCACCACCAGTGACCTGGTAGGCTTGGTGTGGGAACCAGAGAAGATGATGAACAAGCACTTTGCCATCTGGAAAGCACTAGAAAGGGTCCCCTAACATGAGGATGGTGATAAGTATTCTCATTAATTTGCTGCTCTAACGAGGGATTATGACAGCCAATGAAGAATGAGAAACATTGCTAGCTTACCTGTTTTTTCTTCCAACTTTGCCAGAGAGAAGGCTCATATTCGGTCAGCGCTTAGCAAATCAGACTAAGAGGCAATGGGCTGCCTTTCTATATACTTCATGCCCCTCGGATGTGCAAACTCTCCCTCCAACACTGCCCTTGCTCAGACATAGCCCAGTGTCCAGGTGTGTTGTGGCCGCCCCAGTGTCCGGTAAACCCCAAGCCCATAGCCCATGCTGTGAGCCTTCCCCAGTATCATCCTTAGCTTCTCTTATGCTCTGTTCCTTCCTACTTGGGACATGTAAACACAGATCTCCTGCTCACGAACCAGCAAAGGCTCCCCGTCTTCTGATGCACAGACTCTTGAGTATTTTTTCGAGGCCTCCAGACCCTCCATAACTGGCCCTTTGGCTCACCCATGCCGTCTCATTCCCCTCTGCCTACCCTTCCCAAAATATTCCACTCCAGTTGGGCCATCCCGCCCTTCTTGCTATGAAACGGCCCCTGCTTACTCCAGCCACTCTTCCACCCTCCTTGGTGGTCATACTCTTTTGCCCTCCACCTGCCCCCAACCTACAGGGCCAGTAAGGTCCCACCCCATTCCGTTTTCCTCAGGGAGTGGTCCATGATGGCTGTAGTCCTCATTGTGCAATCTACTCTGAAGTCCTACATGATAACAAGGCCACAATTAATTAACCAAGGACGTATTCACTGACCATCTACTAAGTGATGATAAGGGCCAACCGAAGGGGAGGGGATTAAGTGGAAAAATTGAAAGAAGGTGATTGGCGTGATTAAAAAGTTGAGGGCAAGTAAGGCATCTAAGATGACTCCCCAATTTCCGGCCTGCTAAGTGGGTGAGGGTGCTGCCATTCACTGAGATGGTAGCATAGGAATGGAATCAAGCTGGTGGGAAGGGATGCAAGTCAGTTCTGATTGGGGCAATCTGAATCTGAGGTTGCTGGGAAGCACTTGAGGAGCGGTGTCTGGCAGGAAGCTGGCTATGTAAACCGTACAGTCCTAGAGCTCAAGAGCACTCTGTCTAATTGAGAAAACCCACAACGAGCCCACAAAATAGCATATAAAAAAGTAAATGCAACAGCCAACGTGGAAATAGAGCGATGAGAGCCCAAGGGAAGGAGCAAATGCCTGGGTATGTGGAGACACTTCTAGAGAAGGGAAGATTTTTTGAGCTAGTCCTTGAAGGACTAGTGTAGGCTTCACATAGGAAAGGGAGGGAAAGGAAATGTGGGATGAAGGCATAACATGTGCAAATGCCCCAAGGTATGAATGAAGATGGGATATTCCAGAAGTGGAGAGCAGGCCAAAATGGCAGAAGAGGAATGCACATGAAGGAACCAAGGGCAATGGAGCCAGGGCAGGTGACAGGGCTGCAAAATAACAGCCCTTGGGCCAAACCTGACCCGGAGATATGCTCTACTTGTTCTTACAAAGTAAGAAACCAGCTATTTTACACTAAAATCTAGATTTCCCTCTTCTACTGAAAGAAAAAGAAAAGCCCGGGTTTTTCATTCTTACATGTGACAACGGTCAGGAGACGCGGCTGCTCCCCTGAACAGCTGTGGGCTTTCCAGCTTGTCAAATCCCCCAAACCACTACTTCATTCTTGATATTCTCCACCGGGCCCTCATTGGCATTTGAGACTTGACCTATTGCCATGGTTGGAAAACACTGCTAAGGAATTAGGAGTTCTTTCCGAGGGCAATGCAAAGCTGCTGAAGCACGAAGAGTCACAATGGACAAAACAGTGAAGACACCGGGATAAAGTCACTTAGAGTCAGAATGCCTCTGTCTTATCTTGCCAGGATATTTGCACTTCCGAGGGCCCCTCAGCATGGCGATCCTTTGGCCCACTGTGATCCTGGACACCCAGGGTTGTATGTGTCTTTCCAGAAGGCAGCAGACCATATTTGCATGCAGCTCAGGAGAACCTACTGCATTATATTACAATCCCCAGGCACCGCTGAACCACCACCTGCTGGGGAGGCCTGCTGGCAAATGTGTGATGGCTGGGAGAAGAAAGGCTCAAGTCAAAAGGACAGCAGGCTTAAAATACTCCAAGCCAGAGCTATTGATCGCTCAAGAACAGGAGTGTGCAAGGAACCCAAGAGGGAGGCCAGTAGGCCTGAATTTTCTCTCAGCAGAGATCTTGTTGATCTATAGAATTTAAAACTATGAAGGAAATAGATGAAATTAGCACCAACAAGCCCACAGTACAGCATTACCACCTCAGTGTGTATGGAATCCACGAAGGCAACAATGAGGAGAAAACACTCACTTACGACACTTTTTCTTTGTACCTACTATGTGCCTCCCATAGTGACTCAGTTCTTAACCTTAAGGACCTCACACTCTGCTAAGAAATGTACACGATTAAGGGACGCCTGGGTGGCTCAGTCAGTTAAGTGGCTGCCTTCGGCTTCGGTCATGATCTCAGGGTCCTGGGATTGAGTCCTGCATCAGGCTCCCTGCTCAGTTGTGAGTCTGCTTCTCCCTCCCCCTCTGCCCCTCCCCCTGTTCATGCTCTCTCTCTCTCATATAAATAAATAAAATCTTAAAAAAAGAGAAATGTACACGATTAAACAAATAACTTCAACGCAATGTGAGAAGTGGACTGAGTGTCACGGAAGAAGAGACAGTTGAGCTGGATCTTGAAGAATGAGTAGTTGTCTGCGAGGCTGAGAAGAAGGGTTTCAAGGCAGAGGAAGTGGCTGTGCTATAGAGCCGAGTGCTTTGGGACCATGGAGAACTGAGTTCCTATCCTGGCTCCATCACCTACCAGCCAGGTCATCATGGGCATATCACTTAACCTCACCAGGACTCAGTTTTCTCATGTGTAAAATGTGGATAATGGCAGTAGGCTTTACAACTCAGAACGGCACTGTCTGATACAGTGGCCCTGGCCATGTGTGGCCGTTGAAATGTAAATTAACTAAAATGAACTAAAATTAAAAACCTAGCTCCTTATGAACAATAGTGACAGTACAAATGCTCAGCAGTCACCTGTGGCAAATGGCTACCGTATTAGCCAATACAGAAGGTTCTGCTGGACAGTGCTGATGTAGAAAATAAGACCTCTGGGTATAAAAGACACCTTGTGTGAGTGTTTGTCACTTAAAAATGTTCATCAATGTAACATATTACATTACGTTATATTTATACAATATAGATACAATTTGCAAAGACCTAGAGCAGGAATTTTCAAAGTGTGGAAATGAGTAGAGGACGTTGCTGTGACAGAGTTGAGGAAGAATTACTATCAGTTGGGAAGTGAAGCAGGGGGGCAGAGAGCGGAGAGAGAAAACGGAGCAGCCAGGCAGGGAAGGGTGCTGGTTCCTCTACATTTGTCCCCCAGAACATTTCTCCCTTTCTTGATCATCTTTTCTGGGCTCCCTTGCTGGCTACCTTGTGGTAGGGTTTGGCAAATGGAAATGAGAAATAAAACAGAAACCAACTTTCGAAATGAACGCTGGCCCAAAGAAAGGATAAAATATGAATCATGACACGCAACACCAATTAAGTTCACACAGCTCCGTATGTTCCAGGATAAGAACAAAAACTGGTAGAACAACAACTCTGTATGAACTCAAAAGTTCCGGAGAGAAGACCACTGATTGTTCCAGTGACTTACCTGATTCATAAATTCCGGTCAATCTCTGCCCAGGCCAGGCTTCTTAACGGCCGCACAAAACCCCCCGACAAGCCCTACCACCTTACAGGGTACCTTCCCTAATGCTTCTCCTTTGAGATATTCTTGAAACACCAGTTCATGGCTGGTCTTCCTTGCTCGTTGTGTTTAATAAACCCAGCCTGGTTTATTAAACCAGTTTTCCCCGGCGGTGGGGACTATAAAAGGAGGCCATGGTGGGAGCCAAGAGGGTGGGGACCAAGGTGAGCCATGACTTCCCCAACTCCCCGCCCAATTTCAGCACCAGCTCTGGCAGTAGTTGTACCTACCCCCCCAATTGTAGCTTCTGTTTCGTGGCCCCCACTTTGGGAACTCCAGCCACAGTACCTCCTCCTCGCTCTCTAACCTGAGCTGGTAATGGCTTTTGCAGTTGCTAGCCTCTGGGTGCCTCACTATCCTTCCATTGTTCCCCTAGACCTGCCCATCATCTACACAATATCCCTTCACTAAATAGTCTTTATTTGCGGGCGATTGAACTTCTTCTTTTTTCGTGTTTTATATATATATATATATACACACACACATATATATATATATATATGCTAATGAGGAATAAACTGGGAAGGCAGAAGTAAAGTAGTTTATAGCAATCACTGGGAAACCTACAGCTTAGTTCTAGGGATATCACTTGCTGGATGAGACTTGGGCCCAATCACTTCACTTCTCTGGGCTTAATCTGCTCATCTTTAAAACATCCTTTCCAGATCCAAGTCTCCTTGGAGGACTGTAAGCTCCATAACAACAAGGCCAGTTGAACTCACAACCCTGAGATCATGAACTGAGTTGAAATCAAGAGTCGGATGCTTAACTGACTGAGCCACCCAGGCACCCCTTGAGTTACTTGATGACAGTGCAAAGTTCTATTTTGTTGTCAAAAATGTGCTACGTTCCCTCCCTTGGATTGTTTCTCCTTAAATCTGCACAGTAGGGACTCAACTCCATTTTATTGACGAGGAAACTGACTCATAAAGTTGAGTGATTCACCCAAGGCCACGCCAATCAAAGTGCAGGGCTGGAAGACATGTCTTTCAGATTCCAACGTCTGTGTTCTTTGCATGACTCTGCACTGAACCCAAGTGTGGGTGTTTGAAAAAAAAATGTCTCTCCTTCTCCTTCCCTCAGATGAATATTTTGTTGGCTCCTGGAAGTTGTTCTCAGCGTGTTTGTTTTGTTTTTCTTTTTTTCTCTCCCTCCCAATCCTGGTAATACGTTCCATTAAGCTTTCACAGCTTCGCCCCAGGAACTGACATGTTTCTTTCACTTTTTCTAAGAAGCAGCCAGCCAAAGGAATCACTTTCTCTCCTTGCAGATCCCCGACTGTCCATTTCAAAGTTGGCCTCAGCCTTGGCAGATGCCAGAGCCTGGAGACCGAGAGTCAGAGGCCATGCGGTGACTCTTGAGGAGGGCAGAGCCTCAGCTCCATTTCCAGCTGAGCGTGCACGGCTGTGACACTGCTAAATCACACCAATATATGCACATCTGAGTTTATTAACAAGAGAAATCACTATAGGAATCAGACAAGCCAGGAAGAGTTTGTGCAAATTATCAGTTAATATAAAAAGGAGCAAAATCTACCTAGAGAAATGGAACAGATAACCTTAGAAAAACTGACATTTAGGGGAAAATGATATCCTTTGTTATATACACACACACAAACTGTTCTGGGGGAAGAAGATAATGGAATATTAACTGGTTTAACAAAGACAGAACATCAACAGCATTCCCTTAACTTGAGCTGGGAGTTGGCGGAAGAATCTGTGAAAGAATCTATGGGATTCTACATGGAAATAAACCCAGACAGGATACAAAATGGCTCAGAGGTTGGGAGAGTCTTGGTCAGTGACATTGACTTAATACACGGACTACAGAATTTGTGGGGTAAGTTTGATTCCACTATGATGTGTAGCGAAACCTGATCCAGCCACCTTGCCATGAAAATGTTCTTTACCAACCAATGACTGAGCATAAAAACATGGAACTCGACGGGGAAATCTTGGCACCCGAGTGGGCAGCACCTTAGAAAGACGTGTAGGATTTGGGCCAGCAATAGTGCCTGAGCAGGGTGAAAGACCAGCCACCGGACTGCACAGGGCCTATGCTCAACAGTGACACTATGTGGCAGTGAGAAATGATAGCAAGAGTGGAATGAGGGGACTTGCCTACTTTCACAAGGAGCGGCAGGAGGAGGACTGGCTCTTTTTCGAACCACATAAACTGCTCGGGATTGTGGCTAATTCAAGAGGGAGCTTCTAGTCTTCCTGCTAATGAGGAATAAACGGGGAAGGCAGAAGTAAAGTAGTTTATAGCAATCACTGGGAAACCTACAGCTTAGTTCTAGGGATATCACTTGCTGGATGAGACTTGGGCCCAATCACTTCACTTCTCTGGGCTTTATCTGCTCATCTTTAAAACATCCTTTCCAGATCCAAGACTCCTTGGAGGACGGTAAGCTCCATAACAACAAGGCCAGCGTTTTGTTTAGTGCAGAATCCCCAGAGCCCAGTGGACGGCACAAAGCACTCGTTCACAAATACCTGTTTAATCGAACTGAATTAATGGCCTCAAGCATGATCTCTTCCTCAATAAGCTCAGGCCTGAGGTAAATGCAAAGGAGGAATCAGCTTTGGGCCAGGATAGTGATCACTAAAGAATTCACGGCAGTGCTGAGTATATGGAAGATGACCCATAAATTTCCATCCCTTCATCTTTTCTTTCTTCTTCTTGTCTTTGTAAACTTTACTGTAATTTTGAGTGTCATACACTCCTGGGCACAATAAAAGACATGGAAATGATCTCGTTCAGAGACTTTTTAAAAACCAAATAAGGGTATCTACAAAAGAAAAGCACAGAGGAAAGCTCAAGATGTAAAACACTTTAGTCAGATCTATTCTGACTGGTGGGGTGAGAAGGGAAGAGCTTCCCCGGTTGGTGGCACGTGTCGGGGAGGGGCCTCTGTGATTGGCAGGTAATAAGGGGAGGGACCTTGGCCACAGAGGGGCTGGATCACCCTGGAGAATGCTTTGGATGGCGCTGAACACAGGTGGAAAACTGCTCTTCTAATCAAGCTTTAAGTCTCAGAGCTGAGGAAACAGAAGATCACAAAGGTTATGTGACACTTGAGGAGTCACAAAGCTCCCTTGTGGTTCTCTTTACGCTTCCTGGTGACAAAAATGCATCCGCCAGCTTCTTTTCTTCCTGAGCCAGCTGGTTCCTCCCATGAGAGCCTGTCTCCTCCTCTGGCACCCTGAGGATAGCAGTGCTTGCTTCCTGTCCTAGAAACAAGCATGAAGGTTTCCTGGGGCTCCCTGAAAGCTGTCAGTGTCACGCCTGCAGGGAACCACAGGCACGCAGGCAGAAGAACAAAGAAAGGCAGGACGTCTCCAGGAGACTCAACAACAGAAGCAGTCCCAGGTTTTTGGCTGAGTAAAAATAGAGCTGGCCTCAGCAGCTCTACTTGGCTTTCTTCCTCTCTTCCTCCATGGCCTCCTTGTTCATCAGCATCGCCAACTGCAATCCTGCCCTGGACAAGCTAGTCCAGTGAGAAGGAGAGCAGATAACCAGGCAACTGGGCATCCACCGTGACAAGCACCCCGGGAGAGAAGGGTATAGGGAAGGCTGCAGGAGCACACAGAGGTGGACTCAGCTAGCTGGGAAGGGCTGGACAAGGGACCTGGCTCTGGAGGGAAGGTAGACATAGGTGAGCAGGGAAAGCATTTCCAGAATACAGCAGCAAGAAAAAAAAAATGGGGTTCCCAAAGCTAATCATTTAGGATGCATGTGAGGGGCATACATGAGGCGGATGTGTTCATCAGGCACTGTAATTCAGACCACCTGTATTTATCTTTATCATCATTATTATCATCAAGGAGAGTAATAGTAACCACAAGAGGTAACATTGACTGAGCACTCCCAGTGGGGTAAGCACAGTGACTGATACGGTTTGCCTCCTCATACAAGTCATGAAAGTCTCACGATAACCTCATGACATGAGAATGTTGTCATCCCCACTTTACAGAGAAACTGAGGCTCAGACAGGTTAAGTAAATCGCTCAAGATCTGACAGCTAGTAAGTGGCAGAACCAAGATCCTAGACCAGGTCTATCTGACTCCAGAGTCTGAATTGTTAACTATTATTATCTCCTGCTGCTTATTCAGTCCACAAATATTTATTAAGCACCTACTATATGCCAGGCACTGTGCTATTATCTTTTCTTATGTTGATTCTTGGTATTTGATTTAGAGGCAGATTTGCAGGGGCACAGCAACTGTGTGGGGCAATATGCCTACTGGAAGACATGCATCCACTAATGAATGGTTCAGCTCCCCTGCAGGACTGGTACCCCAAACACTGGTCTGCATAGATAGGTTTGCCTCAGAAAATGAAGCCAGCTTCCAGCATTGTTGTCAAACAAACTGGAACACCAAATAGCAAGGACCACATGCAAGAAATCTGACTCTCACCATGTTCCAGCTAAAGGAATGAACTAGTATCTGTGTAATAGGGATTCTGCAAATAAAAAAGTGAATTGAAGAAGCCTAAGAAGACGGGACAAATCTATACTGTTTTGATCACCAAGTCCTGCAAACAGATCCCTCCATGGAAGTTTAAATCCAAGCTGTCTCACAGAGAACTCTGAGCTGGGAAATGCTGAACTTTGAAGGGCCCTAGATCCCTCCCAGACCTTCCCAAATGTGCGTTGGTCAGGGTACCCTACCGCCATCTTTGCTTCATCTACTACCCGTACTCTTCATTACTTTATCTTTTTAAATCAACTTTCTTTTCACTTAAACCCAATGACAGCATACGAAAAGGAACTTTATAGCACAATCTTTACTAGGCCAGATATGCTCACATAAAAGAGTTACCAGAACAAATGTGCTGACTCCAGAATGTTAAGTTCTAAGCAATTTATTTATTTATTTAAAAGGTTTTATTTATTTATTTATTTATTTATTTATTTATTTATTTGGGAGAGAGAGTGAGGGAGGCCCAGCCAGGTTACAAGGTGCTGAGGTGGAGTGGGTTGAATAGGGTCCCCTCAAAATTTATGTCCGCCCAGAACCTGAGAAGCTGCAGATGTGACTAGTTAAGATGAAGCCATACAGGAGGAGAGTGGGTCCTAAACCCAATGACTGTGTCCTTGTAAGAAGAGGAGATGCACAGACACACAGGGAAGAAGTCCGGGTGAGGATGGAGGTGGAGACAAGAGTGATGCATCTCCAAGCCCAGGAACACTGCGGGTGGCTGGCAGCAATCCAAAGCTAAGAGAGGCCAGCAAGGATTTTGCTTTCAAACCCTCAGAGGTGGCCCTGCCAACACCTTGATTTCAGACATTTGGCCCCCAGAACTGTGAGAGAATAAGTTTCTGTTGTTTTAAGCCACCCTCTTTGTAGGCACTTTGTTACGGCAGCAGGGGGAAACTCATACAGGTGGTATCAGCCCTCCTCTCTCTACGGGCAGAGAACCAGGGTCTGTGTTCACCAGGAAAGTCAGCAGACATCTTTCTGCTGGTGAGTGCTGCTTTATGAATCAGCCGACACTGCATGCAGTCACTTCCCCTCTCTCAGTCATTTCATCTTCAAGGAAAAGGCAAGGCAGAGAACATTAGTGCATCCTGTGTCCTGGGGATGGGCTCACCACAGGAGACCCATTCCACTGGGACTGGAGACAGGAAGAGCTTGGGCGGGGGGTGCTTCCTGTGCCACAGACTGATGGAAAAGCAATTGACTGGGAACAGAAGCCCCCATCACGGTTCATCAAATCTGCACAAAGTAAATACCTGGGAGCCCCTGGGACCCAGGCCAGGAGGCCCTGGGCACACTGACTCCTCCATGTACACCCGGCAAAAGGCTGTGATCATCACTAATGTGGCAGTGAGCAAGATCACAGGCAGTCCACAGAAGTCTGCCTGCTGCCAGGCTCTGGCCTGGAAAGAAACCCCTTATCTACAGATGGAAAAAGAGAAGAAAACAAGAAACATGGAGCCTCTGAACAGAGTAGTGTGATGTGAGTGGAGGGAAACATTATTCTGAAGTCTCAAAGGCAGAAAATACCTCTGATGAAGATGTGCTCCAGGAGCCTGAATAACAGTTTAGAAAAGCAGAAAAGCCTCCCGCAGTAGGATACAAGAGAACCTGGTCTCTCTAAAACAAGAGCAGAGAGTTACAAGGAGAGAGTCTGAAAGAAGGGAAAAGGAGGTATGACAAATGGCAACTGTGTACGTTAAGGAGATGGGTGCAGAAGTCCTCCATAAAGATGTTAGTATAGGGACTGCAGGAGAAGATTTTAAAGGAATTACCTACAATAACTAAATAGGGTTTATTCCAAAAACGCTAAAAGGGTTTAAGATCAGAAAATCACTTAATTATTTGTATCAATAGAACACCCAATCAATTTTATTGTCTATTTTTCAAAAAAGAAAACTTGTCAACTGAAAATGGAAGAGTATTTTGTTCACATGAGAAAATATCCTTGATTGTGAGCTACGAGATGGGATCCAAATAAAGTCCTGGACAAGACAAGGACCCACATTATCATCAATGTAATTTTTATTATCATTTTAGGAGGAATAATCAGAAGAATCAGAAACCAAAGATCAGAACTCTGGCTTTTGCAAAAAGGGAGAGAAATGAATCACTGTTTTTAGTAACAGGACTGTCTACCTCCAGCAATGGGAAGAGGTAATGTTTACTGCCTCCTCATAAGGACTTGACATTGGTTCACACTTTACGTAAAGCTCCCAGCTGAATCTCCACAATAACCTTAGGAAGTAGGTGCTATCAGTATACTCAATGAACAGATAAGGAAACTGAAAAACCGTGAGGTTGATTTGCTCCAGATCACACCGTAGTCAGTAAAGAACCAGCCAGATGCGTTGGCTCTAAAATCCACCCCGGAGGAGTACTCCCAAACAAGCCAACTGAAAACAAAACAAAACAAAACCAACAGCAACCAAATCAGCATTATCACTAATAAGAGACAAAATTGCAAAGTGCCTCGATATAAAAACAAATGCATATGCCCAAAACAATACATCTCCTATGCATAAATAGGAATGATAAAACTAAAAAAATAATAATTCCATGTAAATCAGCATAACCCACAACAATAACCCAGCAACCATAAAATGAGGGAAAGAAAATCCTAACACAAAATACTCAGACCTGTAGGAAGACAAGCAGAAGAAAACATGTTTCTGGAAGAAAAGATGAACGGTAAAGATTTCGATTGTTTCCCAATTAATTTTAGGCTTAATATAATTGCTAGAAAACCCCAAAGATTTTGGTGGAGGATACACGGTTAACCTAACTGATTCTAAAGTAAACCTGGGAGCATATGCCAGAATGTTTGGCAAAACAGTAATGGCAGGGGACTTGTCCTAAAAGAAAATGAGAGTTGGTATCTTTTTTTCTTTAAAGAGATTTTATTTATTTTATTTTAAAGATCTTATTTATTTATTTATTTGAGAGACAGAGAGAAAGATATAGCGAGAGAGAGGACAGGCGGGGAGGAGAGGGCGAAGCAGGCTCCCTGCTGAGTAGAGAGCCCGATGCGGGACTCGATCCCAGGACTCTGGGATCATGACCTGAGCTGAAGGCAGATGCTTAACCGACTGAGCCACCCAGGTGCCACAGTAAGTATCTTTAATAATCAAAACAGTAAGGTACCAGCATTGCAAAGTAAAGGCAACAAAGAACATTGCATGAAAAGAGGCCCCAGGAATGTGAAATTCGGTTTACGGGACAGTGGCATCAGAAACCAATGAGAGCAAGAAGAACCCAGTAATTGTTTTCCCAAGCACATAGCAGAATTCAGCATTTCCTCCAATCCAAACACCAAAGTAATATCTAACAGAGGGTATGAGACATGTCCGGTATAAGCAGGATCCTCATGCTGAACGTCAGGCGAACAAGCGAGGTAATGACATTCAGAGGAGGCAGAGAAGATGGAGAGGCAAATGAACGGCACGACAGAGCAGAACGTGTTCTGACATTTGCAAGAAAATGGTTAGACTGAAGACAGAGTTCCAGGAACAGGGGGCAGAAGGAAAGAAGACCATGAGGGCAAACTGGATTGAGATAGGGAGTTTGGACTCTGTCCTACAAGTGATGGAGACCCAACTGCAGAATAATTTTCAGATCAGAGACACGGCCAGGTGAGTATCTTAGGGAGGTCACTTAGCGGGCGAGGCGAAGGAGACACAGGAAAATGGGAAACTGGATATGATGAAGAGGCTGCTGGAAGACTCCAGATAGAATATGGGGAAGGCAGGGAATAGGGAGAAGAAACATGAGGAAGAAGGCAGAAAGATACAGAACCCAGAGCTGCCTACGCAGGAGAACCAACCTGGCTCACGGTCACCCGGAAGGGGTAGATTGTGAGAGCACAGGGGTAGGGGTGGCATTTCTAGTTGGTAGCAGCAGGGCCACTGATGGAGAAAAGGAATCCAGGGAGCGGAAAGCATAACTGGCTCGGAAAAGCTTAAGTGACCCAAGACTGATGAGCTGTGACCCCAGCGGCTGAAAAAGGTCAGAGCTCAGACTCAGGGTTTGACTTACCCAGCCTCTACCTTACAAGAAACATTGGAGTTTCTCCCCGGTTTATTTTATTTTGGGAGTCCTTTGTGTTGTCATACAGGGTTTCTTCTGTGAGTACTTTCTTCAAGCTGAAAGATAACTTACTTCTCGAGATTGCTCAGTTCCTGTTTTTCCTTTTAAGAGGGCAATCTGCGTCCTTTATTTTCTTATAGCTGAAATATTTCTATTCAATTAGCTAATTTCTCCCTGAAGCCATATCCTTCACTTTAATAAGAGGAAAACGAGGCCGCTCCATGTATTATTAAACTTCATTTCAGGCCGAAATTGAATTATCAACCATCACTAGTCCCTCTCATGTATCACAAGTTATTGGCCTATGATTCATGCTTCTGAATGGTTTTCAATCTTTTGGAGGCGGTAGGGGAATGGTCTTAAAATAGCCTGAACATTGCTCAATGAATATTTTTGAGACGTCTATAATTTTGGAAACTTTTATAGAAACATTTTTACTAACAATGACCCTGGCATGGGGAAGTTGCTTCAGGCTTTGAACATGTGAGTTACTGTTTGTTTCTCGGCTTATCTCCTCTTCTTGTTTGGCTTTGTTTTTTAAGACCACATTTTTGTCCCCAGATGAGGCACAGTGATTAAACGGGCCCCTTTATCCAGAGTCCATAATTTCAGTGGTTTGCTGTAGCTTCGCATCCCTCAACATCATCCGTCCTGAAAGCTGATGTTTTAAATGCTCCGCTCACCTTGTCTGCCTTGAACACTACTCTGTCTTCTTTTCTGAATCACTCTGACGGCCACTAACTACTCACCACCTTGTAGATTTGGGTGTTAGGAAGGAGGTGAAACCCACAGTTAATAAAGTCTCTAAAGTCAGACCTGGTCAGAACCCTGGCTCGGCCAATTCCCTAGCTCTGTGGTTTGGGGGACAAGCTCCTGATGTCCCCAAGATTCAGATTCCTCATTTGCAAAGTGGAGAAAGCAGAATTTCCTTCTCCATGGGCCACTGTGAGGCTGTGTGTGATCCTGGAGAAGAACACTAGTGTGGCATCCAGCCCAGAGTAAATGCTCAACACTGTACACACACACACAGGGCATTGTGCAGCATGAGATCAAGTTCTGGTGCTGATGTAGTTGTGTGACCTAGGGTAAGTCACCCACCCTCTCTGAATCTGTTACAACCATTTCAAAACGGCAAAATGAGGGAATGGACATGAATGTGATGCAGGCGGTCACTGAATCTATATTCTGAGTGCCTAGTCTATGTGAGACACTGTGCTAGGTGCCACAGAAGCATCAGCTGAGCCTGAATCCATTGCTCCAAGGAATCCTAGGTCCTCGTCCTTAAGGATATCTAGAGCCCATGACCTTAGAAGTGCCTTGGATTGGCCAGAGAAACATTAGGGTGTGAGTGTGGGAAGATGCAAAAAGAGAGAATATGAAAGATGAGGGAGGAAGGTTTCAGGAAGACTGAATCATAACAAGATTATGATCCCCAAATGCCCCCAAGAAGTAAAGCGGTGGGGTAAACCAAGGCAATCCAGAACCAGGGGAAATAATGATAGGGTGTCTTGGGGTAGGGAAAGACATGTTAAGAGGATGATGATATTTCTTCATGTATCCCAGTGTTAGGAAATATTATAGAGGCTGGAGGCACATCAGACTGCACAGATTGCAGACCGTCAGGGAAACTGAGGCTCAGAGAGATTGGGGAGCTTGTTCAAGCTCAAGATCACTCAGCTGATGTGATGGGAATTTGACCCTAGGTCGGCTTGGGTTTTCTCCCAAATCCTGGGAAACTAAAAATGTGAGATCACAGAATCTGGCTTGATGCCTGTCTGCTGGCGGGCTCCTTTTCATCCTACGTCGTGGCCTCCCTGAGGACAGGGGCCTCCGTCTCATCTTGCCTCCCAGGACCCAGCAGGCATAGTACTTTTTGGTTGAGTGAGTTGAAAGAATAAATCAACACAGATGCCTTCACAACACAATACAACTCACAAGAGAGCTGAGGGGCTCACTGACGGGAGCCAGGCTGCCCCTCCTGGTCGGTCCAACCCTGGGCTGTGGGCCGTGAACTAAAGAACCACTGGGCGCCCACCACGAAGCAGTGGCACCGCCTGGGGGTGATGGATGGCAGCCACAGGACCCTCTGGACTCTTGCCCCCTCTCATGCTCATCTATAATCCCTGGATCACTGGCGCAGCATGATGTAATGGGCTTTCCATTGCTCTAATGGTCTGGCCCGTCACTGTGGATTTATCACTACACAGATGGGGACGTCGGGGCCTGTTCAGGACTCTGACTTTTAGCAAAATGAAGAGTTTACTTAGGCCAACCTCCTTTCTACCTTCTCAGGTCCTCAGAAATGCCTCTCCCCTCACCGCCACGGCACCGGTGGTGGCCAGCCTGGGACACACTTAGCTCCCTTCCTGAACTACATGTTGAATGAATGAACAAAATAAAACATGAATAAATGCCTGACATGATTTCTAGTGAATCCACAAGATTTTCCTTCTAACAAACGGCAAAATTGTCAATTTTGAAAGTGTCATGTTTAGAAAACATTAATACATGGTTGGATTTATATAGTTGCCACGTTCCACAGCACATACCACTTTATCTGACGTCTGAAGGCCAAGGTCATATTCCATTCCTGGTTTTGTCATTTATAAGATATGTAACCTTGGACAAGTTCTTGGACTGTCAGACCTCAGTTTATTCATCCGTTAAAATAGGTTTGATGATGCCTATATGCACAGGCCAACGCAAAGAACACCTGAGACAAACATACGTAAAGCACCATCATCACCGTCTCTTTGGAATGCTGGCCTTATCTAGTGGGAATGGCATTACCTGTCCTTTGTATAGACATAGCAAGAGAGGCTTAGGGAGATTTACGTGATGTGTGCAATGTCACAGTGTCAGCGAAACCCAGGACCTCTGGCTCACCACTGTACACCAGCCAGAGCCACTGTCCAGCCTGAAATTTACACAAACTCTTCATGATCCTGGTAATTCTCTTTGACCTCTCATCCCACTTAATTCTTTTTTTTTTTTTTTAAGATTTTATTTATGTATTTGACAGAGAGAGAGAGACCATAAGCAGGGGGAGCAGCAGAGGGAGAGGGAGAAGCAGGCTCCCTGCCGAGCAGGGAGCCCGATGTGGGGCTCGATCCCAGGACCCCGGGATCATGACCTGAGCTGAAGGCAGCTGCTTGACCGACTGAGCCACCCAGGCACCCCGTCATCCCACCTAATTCTAAGGGCAAAAAGCAGCCCATGCTCGACTCAGAAGAGAAGCCAGAACTTGATCTCTCAGGAGGAAATCTAATAAATACTGACAGCACCACTTGCTCAGAGCCCCTCAAATTATATTCAGCACCAAGCAGAAGAGGGAAGCCTTAATGAACTCATGAGCTGCTGTTATTTACAGCAGATGAGAAAACAAATTAATGCCAGTGTCTGGTGAAGCTTCAGAATATTCGCAACTTATCGGCACCTCCATCCACACCTGCTGACACCCCTCTATCCACTTGCAAATGTGGTAACATCCTCTTCACCCACATTTCCACTCCTAAGTAGTTCTCAACCATTGCTGCACATTAGAATTACCTGGGTGACAGGTGAAAAATAAAAAAATAAGCAGATGTGCTCAAGACCTACCTACACAGAGGTAGATCAAATGGTCTATGGTGGGACCTGGTCTTTGCATTTCTAAAGCTCCCAGGCGATTAAAACATGCAGTGGGGCGAGAACCGCTGAACTAGGTCATAGTTATTGAGTGGTTGGTTAGCTTGAGACACAAAGTTGTCTCATTTTGTAGAGTCGTAGAGATACTCAGGAGTCAGTCATAGAAACTCATGATGCCTGATACATAGTGTGTCATCTCCCAAACTGTCCCCCAAGTCCTTCTAGGTCCCACGAGGTTCTTACCACCCTGCTACTACTAACACCTGGTAGAGCCCTCCATTTCACGCTGCTAAAATCTGCTTAGGCACCCCATTTTGCTCTGCTAAAATCTTGGCCATGGACTACCGTCTTGCCCAGCAAAAACCCAACTTCTGTACCACCATCTTGCTGCGCTTCTGCACCACCATCTTGCTGCGCTTCTGCACCACCATCTTGCTGCGCTTCTGCACCACCATCTTGCTGCGCTTCTGCACCACCATCTTGCTGCGCTTCTGCACCACCATCTTGCTGCGCTTCTGTACCACCATCTTGCTGCGCTAAGAGTTGGCCATGGTACCATCTTGTAGAAGCCCCAAGTGTGCCACAAACACTCTCTTCTCCTTCTTCTAATTCCTCCTTGAGGCCCTCCTCACCCCCTTCCCCGTGCCATTGTTTGCTCCCTGCCTTCATTTGCTCTCCCTCTAGTATACAAAGAAGGGTACATCTAAGCAGAAAATCTGACTGTGTCACTGCTGGGCTGGACTCAGACTCCTACAGGATAATGCAAACTTCTCAGCATGACCCACAATCTCAGCAAGGCCTTCACAATTTCTCCTGGTTTCCTAAACCCATTATTTTGTGGCTTCCCCGTGTTATTTATACCTGAGCCAAACTCATCTATGTTCCATTTCTAGAACATACTGTTCACTACCATACATCTATGGTTTGGCCCAGGGTGTCAAGGATGCCATCCACACCAGTGGGAATGCCGGGTGAAATCCTACATTTTTTTTTTTTTTAATCTACTACATATGGAGAAAGAATCTAGCATCATGAAAGGAGTTCTGGACAGGTCGTCCTCTGAATGGCCCACTCCTCACCTGTGCCCCCAGGCCCTGAGCCATTTCTGCTTGTGGTCCTTCCTGAGCCCTAGGGGATAGGCATCATTATCGTGCCCCCGTGGCAGATGGAGAGCCAGCACAGAGGGCTTTTTAAAGCACAATTTCTGGAAACTGACTTGGGTATGGCCTCTGGGCATGGTTTGGTGGGAGTGAGAGAGCCCCGAGGGGAGTGAGAGAGGACAGTGAAGATGGATAAAAAAGTCCGAGTCATACCAGGGGCCTGGGGAGAGAGGCACTAACAAAGGTATTTTGGCAAGTGAGTAATTCTTGGGGATGCGTTAACTAAAGAACAGAAATCTTTAAAAATACAGGTTTATTTGCTGTTCCATGCTTGATTTGCTTCTCCAGTCTCTGTTGATATCCTGAGCTCTCAAAAAAGTCAACTCTACAGACAAACGCTTCAAGGAGAAAAGTCAAGGCAAGGGGCTTAGTCGGACACCTGTTAGCTCAGAGTGGAGAGGCGAACAAGGAGGCATAGCAGACGAGGCATGACCGAGATGGAGCATTTGCCGGAGAAGGAAACCCTGCCCTCCTCCCCCGCCCCCGTCCAAGTGGTAGGGACGTTGGGAGAATGAAGAATAGCTCATTGGGTGTTCCCAACATATCTGCATATGTGGAAGAGAGGTAGGTAAGTCCCACCTTTCATTTAAATCTCAAAGATGGGGGTGACCCCAAGGAATACTTGCGTGTGCCAAGACATGATTACCACCCAGGCCAAACCTTCAGACAGCAGACTACGTTCCCTTGTTCAGCTTAGATCCATTGGCATAGGAATCTTGGGGCAGGTGGCTGCTTCTTCGCCCCTTAGATGCCAGCTCTGAACTGTGCAGGCTTCCAAGCCTCCACATAACCAATTAAAGACAAGCATGTTGTGAAGGCTTTGGACACAGTTGGTGATGACCCATCTGGGGGGAATGGAGCTTCCCAAAATAATTACATTTCTCCATGTAGCCCAAAGACAAATGCAAACTGGGCCACTTGCAGGTTTTGGGGTTGGTGTGGAGCCAAGCACCCTGGTCCCATTCTTTCAGAGCAGTGGTCCCTGTGTCCTTCTCTTGGACGTACATTTGGTGAGGCTTCATTTTTCCCCTAGGAAGCAAGGAAGGCATTTTCCATCTGTACCAGACTCTGTGCTCGGTACGGAGGCTCATACTTTGTTTGAATATTCAGACACCGTCTGTCTTCTTCCTCCCAAACCAAATCCTGATTTTATTCACTTAAAGATGGGAGGAGTGTGGGGAAGAGACCCCATGGCCTCAAGAAAGATGGCATTAGGCTGATGGATCTAAGTCAGGGGTCAGTAAACTGCAGCCCGTCAGTCAAATCCTGCAAATCCAGCCTGCCACATGTTTTGTAAAACATACGTATTTCACTGGAAGACAGTCATGCCCATTCATTTATAGGTTGTCTATGGCTACTTTCATGCTACAATGGCAGAGTTGAGTAGTTATGACAGAAATTGTTTACAGCCCACAAAGCCTAAAATATTTACTTACTATCTGGCCCTTTAGAGAAAAAGATTGCTGACCTGACGTCCTGATAGAGGCACTTTCAGATACTTCTCATTGAATCCTCACAACAACCAATGGTAAACATTATTGTCCCCATAACAGAGTTAAGTAATTTGTCCAAAGTCACATAGCTTCAAGAGTTGAAGTCAGGATTTAAGCTTGGATCAGCAGTAGAGTTACAAAGATACCCAAGGCTGCCTCGCCCTGCCCTCAGCACTCACAACCTTCTTACAGAAAAGAGAATACAGTCCTTTGAAAGTTGGAGCTGCAAGAGGTCTCTGAGATCATCTTGAGCCAATCCCCTTATCTTACAATGGAGACACCAAGATCATCATGAGGTGTGTGCACCTTACCTTTGCCAGGCCCAACTGGCTGGAGCTGTGCTTGGTTTCCCCTGCAGGCTCAGTCCTTCCCAACTCCCCACTCAATACCAGCTAGGACACTGAGTACCCCAGAGCCCCCAGCCCACCAGACAGAAGGGTCTAGAGTAAGTTATGGTGGCCACCTATTTTCTTGGGTCTGAAATGAGCTTTGGGCTATCTCGTCAGTGGTGATGTTTCTGACCCTAATGTGGGACTCCTACCCTAAAGAGTTTACTTACCCCCTGCTCATTGACCTATCTGCGATGACCCTAGCCTCCTACGACAGGGGCTGGACACCTTTCTAAGGTACAAGTGCTACAATGGTCCCACCCTTGATGAACTGTCCACCTGCAACCATGGCATGCCATATGTACCACCCTAACCCAGGCCCCACAGTGTCTCCCATCCACAGAATGGACTCCCTGGGATATCAACACCCAAGACCAGGATTCTCTGACTGTAAATGGACTAAGAGTAGTTGGGTTTCCTGAATACTCCTCTCAACGTCATAATGCTGAACATCTTCTTTCTCCCCCATGCTTTCAACCACAGTCCTTATATCGATGACTCCCAATCTCTCTCATTAGCATGGATCATTCTGCTGAGCTCCATACTCATAAATCCAACCACCTACTGGACTCCTCCACTTGGCTATTCCACTGGCACTGAATCTGATCATGTGTACGCCTGAACTCACCAAACCTAACCCACATCGCTTTTCTTCTGGCTTCTCCAACCTGGGGGCAGCTTAGAGGTCTCATACCTCCCCCCCCAAACTTGACACATCCCTAACTTATTATTCCCCCGACCCAGACCTGCTCCTAGCCTCTTTTAGGAAATGACAACATTACTGAACTGGCTGTTTGAATCAAAACTTAGGTTTCTTCTTCAACTTGTCCCTCACCTCTCACTTTATTAAAGTCACCACATCTACTGCATCCACCTCCATATTTTGAGCATGTCCCCCCTTTGGTCATGTCCCCGCACTAGCTGAGTCCTATGACAAGCTCAGCGGAACTACGGAGTTGAGACCACTCTCAGCCTCGCCCACCTGCAACTCCACTACCACTCTGCTGAAGTCATCTATTTAAAACACATACGATTGTGTCATTCCTCCTTGACACTTAATGTCCTTGCATCACTTACAGAAGGAAGCCAGAGTCCTGATCACAGCCCCCGAGTCTCCAATGATCTGATCCCAGACCCTCTCTCCAGCCTCCTCTCCCACAGTGACAGTGGACAAGCACACCCTGCTTGTGCTTTCTCTGAAACTGTCATCCTGTTTCATGCCTCCATATCTAGGTTCTTTGTGCTATTCCCTCAGTCTGCAACACTCTCCTTGATGTTTGTCACCTGAAATACCTTACACATCTTTCAATACCATGTTCAAACGTCAACAACCCCGGAAGCCCTCTGGGACGTCTTGTATCACCCCTGCTGCGTGGCCAGTTGGCTGAGCCTCCCTCTGCACCGCACATACACTTCATAATGACGGCTTGTACTAACGCTGTCTCTTCTCAGCAAAACTATACAATTCTTGAGAGGAAGGACTTTATTTACTTACCTCTGTATCCTTAATCTCTCAACACAACATCTTGAAATCAGCAGATACATGTTAATTGGATTAGGCACACAGATGCGTGATTGAGCAAATGGAGGCCTGGGGACAGTTGTCAGCCCTCACTTCCTTTTCCTTACCCCGAGAGCTGTTGTCTCTAAGGAAGAGCTGTCCTTGAGAAAAAGGGAAGCAAACACAGTCTAATGTGAATTTCCCCTTTAATAAGGGGCCATTTATGGAGCACCTACTAGGTGCCAAATGTTGTGCCAACTTCTTTACATACATATTATATCATCACACGGGCAGAAAAAGGACGATGGGTTATCAGCTCCATTTATTATTTTTATTTATTAATTATTATTTTTTATTTTTTAGAGAGACAGAGAGACAGCCAAGAGAAGGAGAACTTTAAGCAGGCTCCATACTGAACACGGAGCCTGACATGGGGCTCACTCTCACGACCCTGAGATCATGACATGAGCTGGAATCAAGAGTGGGAAGCTTAACCAACTGAGCCACCCAGGCACCCTGATCAGCTCCATTTTCTTCAGATGAGTAAACGGAGGCCAGACAGTGACCTTCTGAGGGTTTCCGAGCTGACAAGGGATGGCATGGATGCCTCCAGAGCCCAGCTGTTGCCACTGTAACCTGCCACCTTCCTGTGCCTTCCTGTGATCAGCTCTACTGTTATGCCATTGTTTTGTGAGGCAAAGTTAGAGGCTTCCCAGCCTGCACAAACCCAGAATAATGTTGTATTCATTGTCCTAGTTAATTTTTTTCTTTAAAAAAAATCAGGCCAGCGTGTTCCCTGGCCTTCCTCCCGCTGTTTCTAGGATCGCCCTACACCATAGCTCAGTAGGAGCTGGGAGTGGGCAGAGCCAACGCCCACACAGTGACGGACGCTTTCTCCTGCCTTTTCCTGAGGCCCTGGAGGGAAGGATGGGGAAGATGGGTCCTCCGGCAGTAATGAAAGGACAGACCGGCTAATCACGAGGGCAGCAAATGGGTTTCAGAAAATGTCAGTCACACGGATGGAGAGGATAAACAGAGGGAAATAGGTCCCTTCTAGGGCCCAACACAGACTCGGGCCCTTGACCAAGATCTTTCCCTACTCAGGGACTCAGTTTTATCCTCTGAGAAAGGAGACGGTTGGCTGACATGGGGCGAATTGTGCCCCCCTTTAAATTCATATGTTGAAGTCCTAACCCCCAGTACTTCAGATTGTGACCTTATTTGGATACAGGGTTTTTACAGAGGTAATTAAATTACAATGAGGTCATATGCATGGAATCTAATCCCATATGACTAATGACCTCATAAGAAGAGGAAATTAGGACACATACACGTACAGAGAGAAGCCAACTGGGGACACAGTCAGGAGAAGATGACTACCTATAAACCAAGGAGAGAACGGACCAACCCTGCTAGAACCTTGATGTTGGACTTTGAGCCTCCAGAACTGTGAGAACATAAACTTTTAATGTTTAAGCTCCATAGTCAGGGGTCCTTTGTTATGGCAGCCAAAGGAGTTTAATGTAGCTGGACACAGAGATGTCCAGTTTCTGCTCTGGTTGTGACACTGGGAATAGATGAATCCAATTCTGTGGTCCCAACTATAAGGCCAGGAAAGGTAGCCAAACACAGAACTGGGACAATTTAGTTCGGGGGACCGAAGACATGGGGAAACACAACCTTCACACATCCCGTGAAGAGCCCTGTGGGAGGGAACCTGTCTTAGTCACTTCCAGGCGCTATAACAAAAATACCACAGACCTGTGGCTTAAACAACCAACATGTATTTCACACCATTCTGGAGGCTGGAAGTCCAAGATTAAGGCAGATTCGGTTCTTGGTGAGAGCCGCTTTCTGGTTGGAAAGTGACCATTTTCTTGCTCTGTCCTCACACGGCAAGGAGAGGGACCATTTTTCCCATATTTCTTTTCTCATAAGGGCATGAATCCCATGACCTCTTCACCTCCCAAAGGCCTCCCCTCCAAATACCATCACATCGGGAGTTAGGTTTCAACCTACGAATTTGGGGGAGACACCAACTTTCAGTCCACAGCAGACCTACATACCCCGAATGGAAGCAACAAGGAGAGAAATGTCACCTCAGTATGAGGGTGGCATTGCCCAGGGTCGTGAGCCTCCCATCTCCAGGGGTATTCAAACTGGATGGGGTGGGATGACGCCAACAGCTTACAGCTGAAGGAGGAAGTGCATGGAGGCAAAAGTTGGTGCAACATATAAAATAAGACTGGAAAGTTTTCTCAGCAGGAAGATGGTTGTGAAATAAACCACAGGGTTTCCAGGCTTGGGGACACAGGCAGGGTTTCAGGGCTACCTGCAGGGTAGTGTGGATTCCCACCCCTGGTCAGAGTTTATACCAACACACCTGTGTTCATCCACAGCACAACCCATTTGAGCATCCACTGTGTGTCAGACATAACCCAAGAGGCTAATGACACAGCAGGGAAAAGACCCAGTCCCTGCCCTCAGACAGTTAATATTCATTCATTCATTCACCCCATCCTTGGGGTGCCTTCCCTGACTGTCTCTTCTAAAATAGCTCCTCCCAAATCCCTTTCCCTGTTTTGTTTTGTTCAGGCACTTACAGCCTCTGGCCATATTCTGTGTTTAGTGCTAAATTTTCTTCCAACTCCCTCACTAAGATGAAAGCACCAGACAAAGGGGATTTGATTATTTTACTGGTTTATGCACTGCTGTACCCAGAACCCAAGGAGTCAGCAAATTACTATTGACTCTGACTGTGGGCACAGCCCTGAGGCAGGTGCTGGGTGAACAGGGATGAATTTGACAAATCTGGTCCTTGTCTTTGTGGCCAAGAAACACACCCTCTGAAGGAAACTGAGAAAAGAGCAAGAGCTAACATGGGGGTTTTCTGCATGCCAGGCACCCTAAGACCTTCCATTTCTTCCACACCCATAGCCTCTGTGAAGTTATGTGCTGTCCTTATCCCCGTGTTACAGAAGAGTACACTGAGGTTCAGAGAGATCAGTAACTTGCACGGTAGTAGGCAGCCATGGGGCTTGCACCCAGATCTATGAGTAGTATGGCCCCTGCCCTAGCTGACTTTAGGGGCCCCACTAGGGTCTTCCTCCTGCTGTGCCCCCCTGCCCCTGCAAGGAAAGGATTCTGCAAGACCAAGG
Organism: Zalophus californianus; assembly: GCF_009762305.2. Classification (NCBI taxonomy): domain Eukaryota; kingdom Metazoa; phylum Chordata; class Mammalia; order Carnivora; family Otariidae; genus Zalophus; species Zalophus californianus. Next base: position 181,640,483 of record NC_045598.1, read on the forward strand.
GGGTGATGAGCCAATTTGGAGTCCACGTCCCCCCTTTCGTCCCACAACACAGAACCCAGGATCATGCCATTCCTCTGCCTAAGTTTCAGGGGCTGGGTGAGCCTCCTCTGGGCTCTAGGTTCCCTGGGGCAGCCCAGGACCCTGCAGGCCCATGAAGATGTCTAAGGCAAAGCTGGGGTTGTATGCTATGCTGGCGGGGGTGGGTGGCAATGGAGGAGCATGGACCTGGGAGCTGAGGATCCACAGGCATGCATGCACATGAAGCCCCTCACGGTATGGGGAGGGAAGGGGAGCAGGAAGCCTGCGGTCTGGGGGGCCCCATCTGTACCACAGCCCTTACCTCACAAATGCTGGGGGGAAGCCTGTGGGACTCCAGGTCCAGGTCATCAATCTCCAGGCTGTATCCCTCAAGGACAGCCTACCTGGCCAAGAGCCAGACTGGGTGAGGGCGAGGAGGAAGCCTGCTCTGGATGCTCCTGCAGGACACAGTCTTTTAAAAAATGTTTGCTCTGTCTCTTAAATAAACTTTATATTCCACATTTTCATCAAAATCTGGTATTTTCAAAAGAACATAAAGTGCTGGGAGGATATGAAACTCTCTAGGGAGAAGTCAGGAGGGAAACACGCTGGAATGGATGGGTCTGGGAGATGGGTGTGTGGGCTCTATGTCATGACCACCTTCTTTTGGCTTTTCTGTATTGTGTAAACTTGAAGTCAGAACTAGGACTTTCTATTCTAGCACTTTGAAGGGAATGAAAGTTTAATGATTCAAGTGTCTTCAGGATTTCAAGTCCTCTTCTTCGTAGAGAAATCCTGACGAGCCTAAGCAGCTCATCTCCTCAGTACAGCGATGACTGGTTTCCACAGTTCGGTAAAAGGAATAGATTCCCCAACTTGACCTTAAATAGACTCAGGGGAATTGGAATTTTTAATCCCTTAAATGGAAACACGTCCAATTTCAAAAATGTTATAAAAAAGAAGAGTCAAGAGAAAGAGCAGGTGAGAGGAGGAAACAGGTAACATGGAGTGGGTGGAGACAGGTGGCAACGTGATCTGGAGTTGCTGGGGGTAGGGTGGTCTGTGGGATGGGGGTGGGCGTGGGCCATAGGGTGGGGCTGGGGTGGGGTGGGCCATTGGGGGTGGGTCTGTGGGGTGGGGGGTAGGATGGGCCCATGGGGTGGGGTGTGGTGGGGGAGATCCCATGAGGTTAGGATAGCCACAGGCTTTGTGGACCTGTGTTCAAAACCCCATGCCACCAATTACTTCTCATTTTGAAAGCTGGGGCCAAACCTGACTTTTCTGGGCCTCACTTTCCTTCTCTGTAAATGGGGATAATAACCCTGAACTTACTGAAACTTGTTTCCATTTAAGAGATTAAAAATTACAATTCCCCTGCGTCTATTTAAGGCCAAGACGCAGAATCTATGCTTTTTACCCAACTTGGGAACCAGTGAATGGTTCACACCAAAGGAAAAGAGAAGATGTGAGCCTTCCTTATATCCCGTTTCAGATGGTCTGTTTCCTCATTAGCTGGTGAGCTCCCGGGCAGGTAGGAAGTAAAAACCACACCCCCAAATCCAGAACATGGTAGGTTCTTAGTGACAATTTCTTGAGGGATGGTAGCCAGCAAGGGAAATAAAGCGAGCAATAGTAAATGAATAACAATGCATAATACATTATTACATATTAAATTAATAATAATAGTAAATAATGTATTATTATTAAAATTAATGATAAAGAAATCATATATGTAGTTAGTATGGAGTATGGCACTTCAGAGTAGCTGGGCCAGGTGAGAAGGAGGGGGCAGTGCTTTAGAGAGGGTGACCCCAAACAAATTCTCTGGGATCCAGGGAGATGGCATAGCAAAGGCAGAGAGGCCCTTTGGTGACAAAGCACTTGATATGGTGAGAAACAGAAAGGAGATAAGACTGGCTATGCAGAACAACTCCCATGTCACAGTCTGATCAGGGGCGCATTGACAAAGCACTGGAAGATGTGCCATATCCATCACCCAGCTTCTCCCAAGGGATCCCGATGTCTCAAGAGATCTCCACATTATCGGGGCATGCAGGTCAGTGGTCATGTGATAGGCAATCTATAGGATGCTCCAATCATCCCTGTCTCCTAGTGATCACACGCTTGTACAGACTCCTCCCTCTGGTGTCGCCTGGACTTAGAGACTTGCTCCTAATGCTCAACACAGGGCAGAAGTAATGGGATGTCATTTCTGAAATGAGGTTATAAAAAGACAGTGACATCCTTCTTGAAGACACCCTCTCATGAATTCTCACTCTCACTTGGATCATTAGCCCTGGGGGAGTTGGCTACCATGTTGTGAGACAGCCCATGGAGAGGTCCATGTGGCGAGGGGCCAAGGCCTGCCAAAGATGACAAGTGTGAGCCAGGAAGCAGGACGCCCCCCCCCCACAACACACTAGCCATCAGATGAGACTGCAGCCCCCACTGGATTGTCTAATAGCAATGCATAAGAGACCTTGGATCAGAGACCCCCAGCTAAGCCACAGCCAGGTTCCTGACCCAGACAAACTGTATGACAATAGATACTTGTTGTTTCAAACTGCTAAATCTTGGGATTACTTGTTGGGGTGCCTGGGTGGCTCAGTCAGTTGAGCATCCGCCTTCCGCTCAGGTTGTGACCTGGGGTCCTGGGATGGAGCCCCATGTTGGGCTCCCTGCTCAGTGGGGAGTCTGCTTCTCTTTGTGCCACTCTCCCTGCTTGTACACACACACACACTCTCTCTCTCTCTAATAAATAAATAAAATCTTTTAAAAAATTTAAAAAAATAAATCGGGATTCCTTGTCGAACAGCAGAACATAATATACATTACTAATGCAGGTCAGAGTGACATGGGCATAGTCACTGGTTTGCATTCTCATCCTTCCTACTGCCTACCACCCACCTGGTTATGCCCTAAAATAGTCTTCTCAGCACAAGTTGAGGCCAAGGTCAGCAGCATGGGAGAGTAAGTGGGAAGACTAACGAGGCTATTCTCTCCAACTGTTACTTAGCTGTGAAAGTTGGGCAAGTCACTTAACTTTCCTGAGCTTCGGTGTCCACACGTATGGAGTGGAAATAAATGGTGGCTGGCTCCTTCTCAGGGTCATCTGAAGATTAAGTGAACGTATGGCTAGCTATGGACATGCCTCATGGTCTACCAAGCTCTGTGAGGCAGGCACCATGATTGGGCCAATTTTCTCAGCACCGAGACACTGAGCTCAGAGAGGCTAACAGGGCTTACCAAGATCACCCAGCTTCCTGGTGATGTGCCAGGATCTCAGGCCAGAACTCCAGAGAATCCCATCAGAGAGGTCAGTCCACAGTGTATGACTGTGTCTGGAGATGGCATGCTCCTGCCTTCCGGGGCACCTGGAGGTGGCTGGACAGCCCTGCCACAGCATGTGGCACCTCCAGCCCTGGGCTAAGCTTCTATCTGTTGGGAGCACAAAGAATCAGCCCCCTTGCTCCCTAGTCCTTCAACTTGTCTGAAGTAGGTGATCTAGTAGTGGCTTCCCTTATTCCCAGTTACCTTGCTCTAGGCGGTGTTTTCCTGCTGGTTCTCGAATCCCTCTTTACCCTCCACTATCCCCACTCTCAGCATCCACATATGTTCCTATAATACTAAGAGGTTTACACTGTCCTGTTCCCACCAACAAGCCTTTGCTCAAGATGTACCCTCTACCTGGAATTCCCTTTGTCCTCCTTCTCTGGCCTAACTTGCTAATATCCCTCCTTTTCTAATCCCAGAAACACTCTGTGAGGTAGGGTTTATTATCCCTACTTTACAGATGACAATTAAGGAGCATGCCCAGGAGGATATGAGGATCTGAAACCAGGCAGCCCTCTCCTGGGTCCATGAGCCCAAACCCTGCACCCTCCACCTCCCCTCTGCCTGGCCAAATCCTCCCTGCCTTTGACCTGTCATCTCCTCCTCCCAGCAGGAGTTTATGGTGCTCTCCTTCCTCTTCATAGTTATTCTCAGTACTAAGCATTCTTCATCTTATCACAATTATTAAATCTTTTTTTGAGTCGGAGATGCCCCAATGCAACCAATAAACCCCTCTCTCCAAAATGATCGTATGCACAGGCAACAATTCAGAGCTTCCTATCAAGTTGTTCAGGTTGTGAACTGTATAAGGGCACCAGGCCAAGAGTCCTCCAGCAGAGGCTGAAATTCAGCTCATATGTCACTAAGCAAGCCCTGAGTCCTGGGGCAGGAATCCCATTTTGGTAATGAATCTGCCCAAGGAGGAGGCCCCTTTTGCAATGATTCCTCCTGCAGACGTTGGGGTTCAGCTTTCCCTAATTTGGATATAGCTCCCTTGTGAGCTAGTGTTGGCCATGCCACATACATATAATTCAAGGGGAGCAGAGGCCCGGAATCCTGTCCATGGACCAACCAGAGAAAGAATAGTTCCTCAAGTCAAGAACTGCGGAATCAGCTCTCCCTTGTGAATGATGAGCTGGTACCAACAGGCCCTGTGTAGGTCAATAGTTTGGGACTCAGAACACATTTCTATAGACACAGAATTCACAGAGTGTTAAGGGCTCAGCACACACCCCCAAAGCTGCTGCCTGCAGTTCAAGAATCACAATGCACAAACCATGGCTATGGGTAAATGCATTCAGGCTTAGTGTGAGGATAAAATCCAACGCGCCTTGGCCTGTGCTTGGCATATAATAAATACTCAATATACCCTCCCCCGCTCCTGGCCCTTTTGGGGGTTGATTCTGTGCTATGAAGCCAAACTTGGAAGTCTGACAGTGTAGCAACGAGCTCGGCAAAACACCAGTCAAGAGAGAAATCCCATAACATGCATGTCATATTCCTAACATCCGAAGATTTTTCCAAATCCACCTGACACAGGGAAGATGGGCACCACCTTGGGGCTGTGGAGGGACGAACTGAGTAAGAGGGAAAATGTGGTGGTGAGCTTCAGAGGGTCAAAAGGTTGGAAAGACAAATGGCTTCTGTAATGTTCTCTCTTCAATGTTCTGTGAGCCTCTGAGGTGCTGGGCAGAGTGTGGAGGGACTGCTAGCACATGCTGTTCCTTCTAGTTCTTAGACGACCGTGTGAGACTGGGTGTCGCCACACTCGGGAGACCCTGAAGGTCGGGGCTTCCACGTGGCCCCATGGTCACACACAGATGCACGAGGTGGAACCAGAGCTGTACTCTTGGATCCCTGGGGCCCCAGGACGACCCCTGCTCGGCTCAGGGCACAGATCTGGGAGTCACACTGGCTGGGTTCAAATCCCACATCTGCCATTTCCTGACTGTGTGAGTTGGGACAAGCTCCCCGCCCTCTCTAGGTGGGGATAATCGTGGTACCCACCTCAGAGGGTGGCTGGATGGTTCATCTCTGCTAGTGTTCAGAAGAGTGCCTGGCACTTGGGAATCTTCATGTTACCATTCTTGCTGTTACTTGGATCGCTGCTCTTTGGAAGCTGGTGCTTTGACAGCGGTGTGCGGAGGAAAGCTGAGGGTCTATGGGAACACTTGCTAGCATCAGCCCCAAACGGCGCCCGCCCATCCAGAATTCCCATCTGTGCTCTCAGGAACACGCCGGTTGTTTGTCAGCAAATGCCCTTTCCCGTCGAGGAGATGTTGACACAGAGAAGAGTGAGCTGCTTCTGTTAGAACCCTGGCTCTGGGGGTGAGTGACGGCCTGGGGGCTGGATGGGGGAGGAAGGAGGCTGAGACCACATAGCTACGTGAACTCCTGGGCCTTCTTCATCCCCCTCCTCAAGAGGCTGTCTCCTAGTCAACCTTATAGTATGGGGGTGGGGAGTGGAGGTCGGCTTGGCAAACCTCAGGAGAAGCCAGTGCAGAGCATGGGGAGGGACCACAGAACAAACCCATTAAAGAAGTTGCATACTGAGAGATCCCATTTCCCACAGTGTGAGAGCGCCTGGAATATGAAGGAAAAGCCATCAGAGTCAGAGATGTGGGACCTGGAACCAGCTCCTGTCTTACCATTAATCAGGCAGCTGTGTGACTTCAGGCCAGTCTTCTACCCTCTCTGGGCCTCAGGCACCGCCGCTCAACAATGCAGGGGCTGGACCACAGCCGGACCAGGGCCCTCACAGCTGGGACTGATGAATTTTTTAAGAAAATAAGAATCTACGTTGTATCTTACCTCTTAACTCTTTCCCTTCATCCATCCATTGGCTCACTTATCCATTCATCCCACCAAGTCAAAGTGGGTGACCCAGAGGCCCCCTTACCCCTCAAAAATCTAAATTGAGCCAGTGTGTCCTCAGGGATCCCGAATGCCTGGGAATTCAATGCGTTCCCTCAGATACCTACTGCAATGGCCTGAATGTTTGTGTTTCCCCAGAATTCACCAGTTGGAATCCTAACCCTAAGGTGCTGGTGTTAGGAGGTGGGGCCTTTGGGAGGTGCTTTAGGCCGTGAGTGGGTAGCTGTCATGGATGGAGCTAGTGGCCTTCTAAGAGACCCCGCACCGAAGATATTTGCAAATGACCTATCCAATGAAGGGTTAGTATACAAAATACATAAAGAACTTTTATAACTCAACACCCCAAAAATAAATAATCTGATAAAAAATGGACAAAGGACTTGATTAGACATTTTTCCAGAGAAGACAAACATATGGCCAACAGACACATGAAAAGATGCTCATTATCACTCATCATCAGGGAAATGCAAATCAAAACTGCAGTGAGGTATCACCTCACACCTGTCAGAAAGGCTGAAATCAAAAAAACACAAGAAACAATTGTTAGCGAGGATGTGGAGAAAAAGAACCCTCGGACACTGTTGGTGGGAATGCAACCTGGTACAGTCACTCTGGAAAACAGTATGGGGGTTCCTCGAAAAGTTAAAAATAGAGATACCCTATGATCCAGCAATTGCACTACTAGGTATTTCCCTCAAAAGTATGAAAACACTGTGTTTATTGCAGCATTATTTACAATAGCCAGATTCTGAAAGCAACCCAAATGTCCACCTATAGATCAACGGATAAAGAAGATGTGATATATATATATACACACATATATACACATATATATATATATACATATACACACAATGGAATATTACTCAATCATCAAAAAGAATGAACTCTTGCCATTTGCAACAACATGGACAGAGCTAGAGAATGTAATGCTAAGTGAAATAAGTCAGTCAGAGAAAGATAAATACCGTATGATTTCACTCAAATCTGGAATTTAAGAAATAAAACAAGCAAACAAAGGATAAAAGAGACAAGCCAAAAGTAGACTTGTAACTATAGAGAACAAGCTGATGGCCACCAGAGTGGAGGTGGGTGGGGGATGGGTGAAATAAGTGATGAAATTATCATGATGAGCACCAGGTGATGTGTGGAATTCTTGAATCACTACATAGTACACCTGAAACTAATGTAACTGCGTTAACTACACTGGAATTAAAATGAAAAACTTAAGAAAAAAAAAAGATATTCTCTCTTCTAGAGGAGCAGTCTGGATTTTAAGCAGCAAAAAATAGTCTCCTGGGTGGCACAGTCGGTTAAGTGACTGACTTTTCATTTCTGCTCAGTTTGTGATCTCAGGGTCGTGAGATTGCTTCAGGCTCCGCACTCTACTCGAGTCTGCTTGGGATTGTCCCTCCCTCTTCCGCTGCCCCTCCCCCCTCGCTCTTTAAAATAAACAAATAAATATTAAAAAAAATAGTTTCCTTCATTGCATATATATTGAGCATCTAACTAAGCACCAGGAACTGAGCTGGATGCTGCATGGATACAGAAAGCTACAAGGTGCCAGGAGTCCTCAGTCTCAGGCTATGCTACCTTATACACTAGCCACTAGCTACACGTGGTTATTTAAATTTCAATTAATTACAATTAAATCAAATTTATAATTCAGTTCCTTAGTTGCACTAGCCAAATTTCAAGTGCTCAACAGTCATATGTAGCCAGTGGTTACCATATTGGATAGTGTAAATACGGAACATTTCCATCATCTCAGAAAGTTTTCCTGGACAGCTCTGGTCTAGAAGGAATAAAGAGAAAGGGAAGAGAAAGCCAAGCCAGCCAGGAGGCAAAGCATCAAGCACGGCTGAAGAGGAGTCCTCCTGAGCTCCGCATTAATGCCTGACTGCCCCACAGGTCGGAGCTACTGGTAGAATTCAATGGCAGAGGTGCCTGTTGGAGAGTTGACAGTTCAGTCTTTTCCAGACTTAAAGTAGGATGGGGGTGCCACCTATACAGCTGGATACAAATTATCTCCATCCTGAGGGGTTCACCTCAGATGCCTCCTCTTCCCAGGTGCTTCTGTCCTTAACTTGTGAGATCTTCATCTTCTCACTCCAGCCATATCCACAGACATCCTACCTTGGATCAGAATCATGTATGTACATGTCTTACGGTCCCTTCTTCCAGCTGTGAGCAACTTCCCTATCCTCAGTTCCTAGAACAGCAATTTGATAACTGAATGAATGAAGGAGTCCATGAAAAATGAGTAAGTGAATGAATGGAAGCACACACAGTGGCCCATTCCACTGTGGGTTCAATCTAGACCTAAGGTTTCTCTGTTGTAAACCTCCCCATTCACTGTCGAACTTGGAGAGGCTGAGGTTCTATGTCAGCTGTGTAGTTACCATCTCTCTAACCTCGAAAGCTGTGGACAAAGATCCACGGGGCTTATCCACCTCTAATCACCCAGTACAAAACTCACTAGAGTTTTCATTAGACAAAAATAACTCTCATGAGTCACATTTTTTTCTCCAATAAAGGGGATGGCTTTGCATGCACAAAAACATCCTGACTCTTCTACCCAGCCCCTCTTCATATTTCTGTTCCTTCTAGACTTGGAGAAGTGTCCTTTCTGCTTGTTGAGCACTCTTTCCATGTGTCCAATCAATAACCTCCTACTGCCAGTGGTTATTGACCTATCAATCACCGGCCCCTCCCTTGCCCAACCTCACATCCATGATTGCCCATGGCTGGTACTCCATAACTTCAGATAGAGGATGCTGTTCTGTTTGCCTCTTTCAATGCCCTAAACGCACTTGACTGCTATCAAATCTCTTCAAATAGGTGCCATCCTGTCACTTCCCACTCACCCTGACATCTGACTTTATCCCTCACCTATTGACACTTCTTTCATAAGGAATTGCTGTCCCTATTCTCATTACCCAAACCGCCATCTAATTTACCAAATCCTTCCTTCTCAGGTGTCGTTTCTGAGTGGAAAGAGGCACAAGGAGGGCAAAGGTAGCCATCATTCAGAACAACAAGGCACAATGTGGCCCATGAATGTTTTGTTAAGGTGATGAGGTATTTTAGAACGAAGAAAATGACCATAAAAAATCCAGATTTGCCCCCACTAGTGACAAATGAGATCTGGCAACACCGGGCTTCCATTTCCACTTGGCATCAGTCAGCAGAAGCCGTGGTTTCTCCCTTTAAAGGAGCTAGACCTTGCCAGTTCCCACAAGCCCTACTAATCCCTAGTGTCTCACATTGATCACATTACTAATTTGCAATAGTTGCCAGGTCCCTGTAGACATTTGGGTTTGTAACTCCTGGACCATAAAGTTTCAAACTTGTGATAACTTTGTTTTTCCTTACGGTTATTTTATAATAAAAGTGTTTCAATCCTTCCAAAGGTACAGTCATAAAAATCCAAACATCATTGAACGCTTGGAGCTTGGATCACAGGTCATTCTTGCTCATGAGATAGGGCTTTTCTTGCCCTATCTACTACAGCACTATTGCCGATTTTCTTATACACCATAGCTTTTTTTTTTTTTTAAATCACTTATAGGTGAGTAAAAGAAAGCAGAGTGTCACTTCTTCAATGCCTCTGTGCTGAGGTCTGTGAGCTTTTCCTACAGGCTAGTGCCTTGTCTTAGTGCCTGAAGGCCACAGTGAAGTACAGGGCTTAATCTGGTCCTTCTTGAACACGAACTTGTACTCTGTATAAGGCCTGCTTGCATGTCCACTTCTTCATCCTGAAACACTCTCTAAATCCCTTGGTGGGCTACTCTATTCAGTGGGTTTGATGGCTCACTCTATTTCTTTCATTCAGTTATTCATTCATCCATCATATCACTTATTCCTTTATTCACTACAATTTTATTGAGACCTCACTGTGTTTCAGATCCTGTGCTAGGCACAGGGAAGACACACATTTGCTTATACAATTCTTATGGTGCGTACATTACACTGCCTGCAGTACATTAATCTGTGTTCAGGTCTTGGCACCAGGGATTGGAACCAGAGTCCAAGCTGAACCCATCTGTGTCCCAGGCACCAAGCTGGGAAAACACAGCAGGAAGGCCACATAAATGCTTATGAAATTAGATTGAACCATTAGACATAAAGCTGGCAGAGATTAGAGAAGATGAAAGCTCACTGACCTCATAGGAATTAACTTCAAGACTCCAGCCGGCCTCATCAAGGGCCATCTGGAATGAGGTATCATGAGTCATCTCAGGAAGGCAGAAAGAGGACCACCACTAAGGTGCTGTTTGTGGCTTCCTCAGAGACCTTCCAAAGAGAAGCTGGTTTTTCCGCTACTCCTACCACCCAAGAGATACTCTCTCCCTGACTTCTCCAGACAGAGGTGACATTCCTGTGGGGACTACCACGTGATGTCCTGAATGACTTTGCATGTGGTTCTCCCACACTTTACAGTATGCAGTTCTCAATTACATATTTTTTTCTACCCTGAGATGAAAGGAATATCTGTGTCAAATCTGCTCACTGAAGAAGACAGGAAATGAAATGAGATTTACAGACAAGACGCTACTCATTTTTCCATTTTGGAGGCTGAACAGAGGAAAATATCCTGAGAAGTCGCACATGTTTTCTGTGCTTAAATCAAGCTCATTGCTGGGCAGTAACTGGCCTGTGTGTACAGGTGCTTCTGGTGGGGTATCCAGGTCTCTTCGTGAATATGATTTCGGTAAGTGGGAAAGTATATTATGAAATACACCCAAGGAGAAAGGGGATTCTCCAGTGATACACTATGACCCCATCCAAGGATATCCAGGTAGTGAAGAAATGTCCACTATATACAGAGTATTGTAGGATTAGTATCCTATTCTCTAATAATATAAATTTAGAAGTAACACTCACATTTACTAAACACTTAGGCTTCCCAGTGACTTCATAAATGCACCATAATTCAAAGACATCAAGCTAAAGCTAGATCCACGCACAGGCTGAGTGGGAAGTAACTACCGCGTGTCACCTGAGGGAAACTGCATGCCTTCCTTCCTTTATCTGTCCACTGCAAGCATCTACTCTATAGGACGCTGTGGTACCTAGAATGTTCGACTATAGGTTCTCTCCTGAAAGGCCTTCCTAAAGGGGCAAATTGATTTTTTATAGGCTCATGATATTATGTGGAGAAAACAACGAAGTGTCCTAAATGAAAGAATGAATTCATTTTTTATTATGATGAAAAAGACGTGGGTACTGGAAGAAGAGAGATCTAGATTCAAATATAGGTAATGAAAATGCTCTCACATAGCTGTCATATGTATTAAATGAGATTGTGTGTGGAGAGTACTAGTCATTTTTGGAGCTGAATAAAACAGGCATTTACTGGGTTTGTTGTAGGTGCCAAACACTATCCTAAGCACTCTACATATATTGACTCACTGACTCCTCAAGAAAACCTTATAAAATGGTGCACTTACAATCCCCATTATATAGATGAGAAAACTGAGGCCCAGAGGAGTTAAGGAAAGTGCCCAGGATCACATAATTCACCAGGGTTGGAAGCCCTATCATTTGAATCTCCAGACCCAGGTAACCAACACATAGCAAGTGACTTTGTTTATATTCCTGGGAAAGACCCAGCATAGGCTATAGGTGAAGGGTGTAGGTAACTGATGGGGACACGTGCATGGAGGTGATGGGTAGGGCAAGGCCAGTGTAGTAGGAGCAAGGGAGGTGGGGGAAGAACGAGCTGTGGAGTCCAGTGGTAAGGGGGCCGGGTACTTTGGGTGGGGCAACTTGGTGGTGGGTTCCTGGAGGCTTGGAAAAAGGGGGAGAGAAGGAGGAAGACAAATGAGGTGCAGTACTCCAAAGATGAGGACAAGGAGCTATGATAAAGTGATGGATTTCTCAAGGTCAGCCTAGCTGGCAACATCCAGCTCCACATGGTCAATGGTGCCATTCTGCAGGACCATGTTCCCATCTGGTGAGCTGATCAAGGGGCACCGTGTGGCAATTCTAATTTGCTGAGGGACTTCAGGTGAAACCTTATTCCTCTTTTTTCCCTCAAGTCACTGACACAACTCCGATGAAATTTAGATTACCACTGAATCAGTATCAGAAATGAATACTGGAGTTCTGGTTCAATTATAGAGTAGCTGCATTCACTCAACTTCTCTTGTTTGTTGAATGTGGTCCCTCATACCCAGCCTGCCTCCCTGCCTTAGATCTGCCTTAAGGATTAAAAAAGATACAACGAAGGTGAATACATTGGGAATTTGGACAGAGTACATAAAACTGGGAGTGTGATGCTCCAGGAACTTGTTCAAACAAACGAGTATGTACAGAGCACCTGCACCGTGCCAGGTCTGGTTATGCAGTGGGGGATGCAGCATTGAACAAAGTGGTTCTGGCCCATGAAACCCACGTCAAATCAGAAAGACCACTACTACTTGAATCATTCCTTGAGTACAGTTGTGATAAACACTATGAAGGGAAAATCTCATTTACACTGAGATAGCACACTTTGGGACAAGCCATGATCTGGGTTAAATCCTATCTTGACACTTTACAATTAGGAGGGTTCCCCCCCCCCGATTACATAAATCACTTAGTCTCAGTACCCCTATCTCTAAGATGCAAGAGACTTGGAGAGTGGTAGGAGAATGAGATGATAAGCACAGAACGTGATGCATAATAGGAGCTCAATAGTTATTATTTATTTTCCATAATGGCTACAACAACAATGACCAAGACAACTGTGATGGTAATGGTGATGGTAGTGATGTTAATGGTGTGATGGTAACGATGGTGATGATGATGATGAGGATGATGATGGTGATGATGATGATGATGTTAATGGTGATAACGATGGTGATGGTGATGATGATGGTAATGGTGATGATGATGGTGATGGTTATGATATTCACGATGGTGGTGATGGTGGTGATGGTGACGGTGAGGAGGATGTTGATGAAGATGCTGATGGTGATGATACTGATGATGATGGGATAATGATGACAGATATGATAATGATGGTAGTGATGATGGTAACAGTGATAATGGTGATGATCCTTATGATGGAGTGAGGATGATGGCAATGGTAATGGTGAAGATGATGACGGTGGTGATGGTGATGATGATGGTGGTGATGGTGATGATGATGGTGGTGATGGTGATGATGACAGTGATGATGGTGATGATGATAGTGATGATGGTGATAATGGTGATTAAGTTGATGATGGTGATAATATTGACAGCGACAATGATGGTGATGGTAATGGTGAGGATGGTGGTGGTGGTGACGGTGAGGAGGATATTGATGAAGATGATAATGGTGATGATATTGATGATGATGAGATCATGATGACAGATATGGTAATGATGATGGTAGTGATGATGGTAACAATGATAATGGTGATGATCCTTATGATGGAGTGAGGATGATTCTGATGGTAATGGTGAGGATGATGATGGTGGTGATGATGATGGTGGTGATGGTGATGATGATAGTGATGATGGTGATGATGATAGTGATGATGGTGATAATGGTGATAATATTGACAGCGACAATGATGGTGAGGGTAATGGTGAGGACGGTGGTGGTGGTAGTGATGCTTGTCAGGCGGTGACCATAGCTGGTCCTACTCTCCCCACCACAGAGGACACATAGTGGTTACTCTACAAGTTAAGTCTGGAATTGGAAGCCACGTGGACACCCTGCTCTGGCTGTCAGGTTCCAGAAAGAGCAGACTGGCATTTCCACACTGCTTTTCTCCAGCTACATTTCTTCTTCTGGCCTCTGCTCATGCAAGCATCACCTCACCCTGAGAAATACCAGCCTCTTTGAGGTGAGCAAAGCCTAGGGAGGCGGGGGCGGGAGCATCTCTAAAGGTCAGGATGACTCAGCCGTCCTCTGAGAAGCCGAGGGTAATCTGTGAAGGTGATGCTGTCAGCACAAGGGAAGACTAGAGCTCTCTCCACCGCTTTCCATCACAGCTCAGAAGCTTGACTCACCATTTCTTTCCCTTCTTTGGCAAGCTTAATGAGGGATTGTGAATGATTTATATTGTTGAGCGGCAACTGATGGTTTACCTCCAAAATGATGCAGCAAATTCCTCGATATTTGCCTAGAAAAATCTCCCAGGAGGTACAGGCTGGGAAGGAAACAGGGGCCCAAGAAGCAGCAGGATGTCCTACTGGCCGGCCTCCCCCGCCCCACAGGCCAGAGTCTGGGAGAGGAGAGTAAGAAGCTGCTCCCTCCAGCGCAGCGCTCTCTAGGAGGATGGCCTATGGGCAGAGCAGCGTCAAATACAGAGCAGATGTTTTCTGAGGAATGGAAGCTGGCAATGCTTATGGAGATGCCGGGGAAGAGGAATCTAGTGCAGAACAGTCTGGTCAGCAGTCCATGTCAGTTGGCTGGTCTTGTTTTTACATAGTTGAACTGAACCCCGTCTAACTGATGATGCTGGGAGTTTTGCCATCATCCTCTATTGTCGTGTGTGGGCTGGTCCACACATGTATTATATCAGCCTGGCTCCTGTAAACACCAGAGATTTTAGCCCCTGAGCTGGCTGGATTTTAAGGATCTCTTCTGCCCCTAGAGTCCGTGGTTCTCAGAAACTAGCACCTGCAAATCAACAAAAATGGATTCTAATCCTGATTTGGCCACCAACAAGCAGTGTGACCCCACCAGGTCCCTGCCCTCTCTTTATCCATCCAGTATTTCCAGAACTAGTAAGAACCCTTTGGTGATTTCCCAAACTATTTTTTAGTATAGCAATACTGCAATAACAATTTGTTTGCTTTTTGCCTGTATGTTAATGTCCTTATGCTGGAAACACGGCAGCCAACAACATGGCTGTGTTCTCTTATCTCATAGAATTATCTGCTAGTAAGGGAAGGGCACAGAGAAAGGTGAAGTAAACACTCAAGTTGATACATATTAACAAGTGCTGTAAGGTAAGAAGGACAAGATCCTCAGAGTGAAGGACAGCAAGCCGCAAGTGAACGAATCTAGATGGCCATATCAAAGAAGGGCTTTTTTTTTTTTTTTTAAGAAATGATGTTCAAATTGAGACAGGAAGGATTAGGTAAGAGTTATCCAGGTAAAAAGAGAGTTATCCAGATAAGAGGAATAGCACATGAGGAAGCTCAGAGGCAGGGAAGGACTTGACACTTCTCGGAGGCTCTGCTGCCATTTCCTACAGTGTAATTCACATTAAAATACTACATTATAAAGACTGTGATCTGTTCCTACAAGTTAACTCTAACTCACACCCTAGGGGAAGTGAATTACTATTTGCAGCTTCTAATCAGGAACCAGAGCTTCAGGGATGATAAACCAGGGTATAAACTGCCCTAATTTGGAATCAACACATTCAGAGGTGGTTCCTTAACACTGAAAATATGTCTGTAAATTTTCAACACAGGGTTTGCTGGTTTACATACGGCTGTTAGAAGTAAGTTTTCATGGGTGGTATTTACATTAGAACCTGGCAAACCCTACAACTCAGGGTCTCTGTGCTGCGTGGGAAATTCAAGGCTACACCATCCAACAGAACTTTTTGTGATGAAGGAAATGTTCTAGATCTGTGCTGTCAATATGGTGTCAGTGGCTACACAAGACCGTTGAGCACCTGGAATGGGGCGAGAGTGATGGAGAAATTATGTTTTTAATAGTATTCAATTTTAATTAATTTAAATGTAAATAGCCAAATGCGGCTAACGGCTACCCTATGGAACGGTGCAGGTTTCAGAATCTGGCTAATCCATCTTCCCTCTCCTTCATGGAGGGCTCCCCCTTCTGCCGGAACCACAATGCTGGCAAGTCCTGCTTCAAAGAGGTGAAGTGGCCGACCAGGGTCAGCAGGTTAGTGACTCAGGTGCATCTGCCCCAAGTGTCTCTCATCCTCCTCTGACCAATAGACTTGTCAGAGCATGTTTTTTCAGGGCTTGGCAAAAGCCTAAGAAGGCACACATATTCACATATGTGTGCCTATTCCAAGCCCCCCCTTGCATCACATCTGCGGACATCTCATAACATCTGTCAAAGTCAAAGGACAAGCCCAGACAGAAGGGACAGGAAAGTCTACTCTGTCCATGATGAGGACACTGAGGCTACACAGTTTCATTGCTATCTTGAGAAGGCTCCAAAAGACCCTCTCAACAGAGGAGGGAAGTCAGTAGCTTGAGAGTCTTCATAACAGCCAATATATATTCAAAACACACCATTTGCCACACCAATGGTTAAGTTCATTTTATGAATTAAGTCATTTAACCCCAATGAAACTTCCATGCACTGTGAGGCCAACACTGATCTTAACCCAGTTTTAGATGAGGAGGCTCAGAGAGGCTAAGTAACTTCTCCAAGTTTACAGAGCAAGGAAGCAACTGATTTGGGACTCACTCCCAAGCAGTGCTCTGGAGGCACTGGTTCTCACCAGGGGTAGGGATGACCGTCGTGGGCAAAGGGGCGAAAGGAGGGTTTTTGCTCCCCCAGGGGCCATTTGGCAAGGTGTGGAAATATTTCTGGTTGGCACAAGTGGGTGGAGGTGCTGCTAGCATCTGGTAGAGGCCAGGGATGCTGCTAAACATCCCACAAGTCAGAGGACTGCCCCCATAACAGAATTACCAGGCTGGAACGATCAATAATGCTAAGGCTGAATAGCCGTGGCGACTTCAGAGAGACACAGCGAGACTCATAGAGGAAAGCCACTGTCCAGGGCCGCTGTGCTGATTAAGTCATTAAGTTGCTGCCCACGGGCATGGGGGTACTTTAATGTTTCAGGGGAAGCGAGGGGCTGGGCAGCAGGGTGGTGAGGGTGTTCCTTAGCGCTGGGAATGACAGCTCTGACCACAAGATGGCGCCAGTAAGTGACAACAGCATTTCATTTGGTCAACGGGCTCTTCTGTTTTTTTTTTTTTCTTTGATTTTATTTTTCATTTTGATGGCGATTATGCTATTTTAACCTGTTAGGGAAAAAATACTCAGTGACTCATGTGTTATAACTGATTTCATGAGTTTATGACCGTTCCATTGTGGCTCCTACAGTTAAGGATCATTTGGGGAGTTTGGGGATCTGAGCCTGCTCCTCACTGTCCTGACCCCAATTCAACACTTAGCATGATGTCCGATAAATGCCTGGATAAATGGTCTGGATTTACAAAAGGGCTGGCAGTAGGATTCTGACTGCCAGACCTGGAAGGATGCAAGGGGCAGAAAGACCAGAAGAAATGGGAGGGGATGGAGGGGGAGGGGGGGGATTTTCAGGCAGAAGGACTACCAAAAAAAAAAATTGATAGACAACCTGAGGCAGCTATTGGCACATGGAAAGGGTCAAAACCAGGCAGTGGAACAAACATGTGTCCAAACCTTGGCTCTTGGGCAGACCTGGTCAAATCTTTCTGTCTCATTCCCTCCTCTGTAATTTGAGTTAGCAATACCTGCCTTGACAAATTTTGGATTTTTACAGCACTAAGGTGAGATCATAGGCAAGAGAGACCACCGTAAGCTCTAAAACGGCTATAGGTGCAGGTTATCACTGCCTTGTGGTTATGAGTGTGCGTTCCTTATTTGTCTCCTAGCTCCCTGGGGGCTGTGACCATGTTCTTGTCTTTGCATGCCCTCAGCACACAGCTCAGGGCTTTGAACAAAAGAGGGCTTGAACTGTGTAAGTTATGTGAGATGTAGGAGCTTGTTTGATTTTTCTCCTGGTGCCCAACTTTTGCTGAGCACTCAATGAACCCCCACTGTATAAGTCTGAAGGAAATCTAAGAAGGGTATCTATAGGAGAGGCAGCTGACTGCCCTGTACCCTCACAGGGTGGAATTAAACATTAGTGCATTTGTCATTTTCAGGATCTCCTCCCTCTCATAGGTAGACTCACATTAACCAAATTCCAAGAGACTGATGTATAAAGCAGCATGCCAGATAATTACTGTACAGCAAGAACAACTGCCAAGAATACTAGAAAATAGTTCTCTGGGTTAGGACAGTCTATCCCTGTAAACCAGAAGTTGTCTTGGTGAGACAGGAATCAAAACAGGAGGCATTAGTACATATTTGAGTGTTTCCTGGCACTGAGCTTCTAGCCAGCTGGACATTTCCATTTCCACCACAAGGATATGCAGCCACTAAAACCAGACAGGTCATGTTCTTGGGTCAGTATAGCCTCTCCCTTGGACAACACTCAGGGGGCACTTCCCTCTCTGCTCCTCAGACTCTCCATATCCAGACTTCACGGTGGGCCAGTGCTACTTCTGGTCGGCAAATTCTTTCTTTAGAGATTTTCCTACCTTCTGTGAGAAGGCATCCTGGTCTTGCTCTGGAGGCAGAGTCCTCCTGTCTTGCAGACCCCAGCTCTCCCCCTCTGCCTAAGCTCTTCTCCACTCCTTTATTGCTAGGCTTGCAGAGAGAGTATACCAACACCCCCCCCCCCCCGCCCCAGCGGTCCTTGGTAGCCACTGCTCTTCAATTTCCCAGCAAGCAGCCTTCCGACATGGGAAGGGCTGGGTGTGGAGTTTCCACAACCCACAGCGGGCCTGGAGTATCACCCTGGCATTGTCTCTGCCACTGTCTCCAAGATACAACCCCGGAAAACAGTCAGCAAGTGTCAGTTCTCAGTCCTCGGGCAGCAACGAGCTTGAGGTGAAGATACAATGTACCTGTTCTTTATGCTATTTAATTAAGAGCTGATCTATTTGTGGAAATGTCACAAAGCACCTCTAGAAACAGGATTGAGGGCAGGATGTAGAATGCTTCCCTTTACCTTACTGCAAAGGTGTGGGTTGGTGAGCATAAATTACTGCTATAAAAAGACCTCACGGCTATCTTGTTACCTGTGGTGAGCAAGAATCACACATTCAGGAAGAGTGCTCTCCTGTTTCTAGTAGGGACTTAGGTGCTGGCCAGACCCTCTGTGGCTCCACATCGATCTGCACCATGACAGGCTCACTTGTGTTTACTAGCTTCCTAACCCCCTGAAAATGCCGGCCACACCCCTCCACCCTCACCTGTCCAGGGAGAGGCCCCAACCCACGGCGGGACAATCATAATGTCCCACCTCTCTAGCGCAGTGATTGGTTCAGGGATTTGCGTATGACTACAAGCCTGCCAATCAGAACACTTCCCTGGGAATTTTCAAATGAGTGTTGAAGAGGAAGAGCTCAGAGCAATTAGACGGTGAGCTTTGAACTGGCAGTAATCATGATTCCACGCTTGTGGGAAAGCAGGTCTGGAAGAAGGAGGCGGGCAGCCAGAGAGAAGTGGGGTGGGAGAGAACACCAACCAGTTTGGAGTGTGTCTGGTTTCAGTGGAGGCTGCCCACCACGTGCTCTGCTAACACGAGCTGACCTGTACCCTTTTGTGTGGAAGCTGGTGCAGGTGAGGATTCTGCCACTTGCGACCAAACAGTCTAGGCTCACGGGACTTCTGAGGCACATTCAGCCCCAGAAATGTTTGAGCCAAAGTCACTTAACTATCCTGGTTCTCAATTTGCCTTCCTAAACCAAAGACGTTCCGGATTCTCAGAAGATCCTCTTGGCTCAGGGGAGAGTGGAGCAGCAAAAGGCAGACATCCCCTGGGCTCAGGAAGTCAGGTAAGCAGGGCTGTGAGGGCAGGCCGACTTCAAATGTCAGTGCGTGCCCTTCCGAAGGTGATACCTCAGGCAATCTCACTTCCTCACTGGGGCTCAGTTTCCTCAACTGTAAAAGGGAGAAAATCCCAGGACTATTGGGGGGCTTTTAGGAGACACTGAGCATAGCACCAGGCACAGAGTGGAAGGAGGCTCCATAAATGTTTGTTCCTTGTTATTTGAAAAGCTGCAGAAGACACATCTTCTGTCCTCAGGCTGCTCCCCCTCAGCCATCAGGTTGGCACCACAGAAAGAAAATGTGTCTATTCAAAGACAAGTTTCTCTAAGATAAATATTCTGGGAAGACTGCTGGGCTGGGGCCGGAGGTCTTGTCCTGGGCTGATGTGAGACAGTGAGCACTGTGCTCCGAAGCACAGCTTCAGCCCTTGCAAACTGAGAGAGCTGAGATGTCCCAAAGTCCCTTCCATCCCAAATGCTATAATTTCCAGGACAAGGGATGTACAAAGTCCTACTGGTTACTGACAGTCTGTGCATACCCAAGCACTTTGTGCCCACTGACTAATCTAAGCCTTGCCACAGACACAAAGAAGGGACTTTTTCTCCTCATTTTGTAGATAGGCAAAGTGAGGCTGAGTGGCTCACTTTCCATTTGAGTAGGACGAAAGTGGGGGAGCCAGGATTCATTCCCGCTCTGACTCCTGAACCTGCATCTTCACCACCACCACAGTAATGCACACGCACACACAGTGCACACACACACACACTCTCTCTCCCCGTCTGCTGCCAAGTGTGCTGATGCACAGAACAGCTAGCACTGCTGCTCACCCAAGGCTGCCCTGGACAGCAGGGGCCCAGAACCGCCTCAGTACCCTCCCGCTAAAACCCACCCTCACTCTCCGCCTCCCCACCTCCCACAGACTGAGGCTCCTTCCCTGAGCACGCTTCCCCGCACAGCCCCTCCTGGCCGGCACTGTCAGCCTAGGGATCGAGGAGCCCTCCCAGGACACACAGACCTGGTCTCCTCCAGACAGACATGCGTGACACCAGATGGTCTAGTGTGGGGTTCCTGGGTTTTTCCGCTGCCTCCTCCCCTTGCACCCTGTGCAGCATTGAGCTCTCCTATCATATTTCAGAGCCTGTTTCCAGAACTGGTCCATGGAAACAGAAAGCTGGGTTCACACAGGGTTTCATGACCTCAGCATTCCCGACACTTGTGCTCTGATAATTCCTTGTGGTGGGGGGTGTCCTTGACATCGGGGGATGTTCGGCAGCATCCTGGCTTCTACTCACTAGATACCGCTCCACCCCTCTTCCAGTTGTGACCATCACAGACGTCTCCGGAGATGGCCATATGTCCCCTGGGGGGGCAGAACTGGCCCCAGCTGAGAACTGTCTGGGCAAAATGATCTCCAAGGGTCTAGCACTCTAGGCTCAACATCACTGTCATGGTCATATTTCATAAACTTCTCACACTGCCCTCTGACTCTCCAGGCTGTGCACTGGGGCAAGTCTCAGACAGCGTCTGTCCCTTCATCTAACATCTTCATCGCTGGGATTGGTGTGGGAGTGGCAGGACATTTATTACCTGTTTCCTTAAAGTCCCATAAAGGTGAGGGCACCCTTGCTGGTCCCTAAAGGAAGCAACCCATGAGTATCTTCCTACTTTGGGGATCAGGCTCCTCAGTAGACGCCAGCCCTCCATAGAGCTGGCCTGATAGGTATCCACTCTGCAGACCTGCCTCTCCCTGGAGGAATGTCCCATGGTCTGTATTCAGAAAGAGAAATACTAGGAAGCTTTTTTGTCTCAGGACAAAGCCCCATTTCCTAATGAATTATTATCAGTAACAAAGCTGAGACATGGCCCCATCTGACTTCTGCGCTATTTCCCAAATGCTTTACAACCAGGAGGAAAGGGAACTGTGATGAACACTCCCTTCAAAACCCCCCACACCCAACTCTTAGCAGATGCTAACTAAGTATTTGTTGAGGTTGATTCGTTGAGTGATTGCCCAGGAATGCGATGGTCTGTCTGCAAGGTAATGAGTTCCCCATCACGAGAAGAGAAAGAGCAGAGGGAAAGGGCCACATAACAGAAACGATACAGAGACAATTTAAGTATGAGTTTAGAATCAGATTACGTCGCTTTTTAAATATGTGTCAAGTTGGAGATCCTACCGTCCTGTAGCTTTGGAAAAAAAATGAAGTAAATCCAAAACAATTTTTTTATAATAATAGTAATAAAAGGCCCTGTGATTCTGGAAGTTGAGTCACTCAGGGAGCACCAAGAACATCTTGAAAATCATCCCTTTTTAAATGAGCCAGAGAATACTGTCTTACTCACCCAGTCAGGCCATCTGGCAGGAGATTCACTTGACTTAAAACAAAAACAACACCCACTTTCTTTTATGTCCCTGTCTCAGTTTGGGTTTCCCCAAAAGGAGAGCCTGAGAAAAGGGCCTGGGGTGGGTGGTTCACCGGGAAGATACCTGCAGGAAGCCAGAGTGAGGGAGCGAGTGGGGAGAGGGAGGCAGCGAGGAAAGCCAGTGTGGACCTGTGCTGTGGGGACAAGGGCCTCCATTCCCCCAGGACCACCTGAGACGTTTCCAGAATCTCCCAGAATGATCTGCATGAAGGACAGGAGGATAGAGCATCACCGCACATCTCCTCTCCCCCCAGTGGCTGGGTGGACACCAGGATAGTCCACTGTCCCGCACTGTGGACTGAGCTTGCATGCATGCGGGCCATGGGAGGTCAGTCAGCCAGTGTGAGCTCATATGGGGTGGCCCCAGCAGCCACCATGAAATGAGATGGGGGTCAGGGGAAGGGACAGGCAGCACCACAGGCAGCTGCAGCCCCAACTCACTGCCCCGTGTCAAGCCTCTAACTTGATGTCACTGCCCCATGTCGCGTCTATAGTGCTCCAAACTCAAGGCCCCACATGCTGGTCTCAGGGCTGTTGTGTCTATGATCTCGGTAAGATCATCTGCCCTGCGCCACACCCTCATGGTTACAAAGCAAACCAGAAACCATGATGGCTGCATTCGAAGCCCTTCCTGATGGGACCCCCCCACCCCATCAATTCTTCTCAACCTTCAGCTATTCCTTCTCTAACTAGAGTCTTCTCTTGCACCCCATAAGTCATCTGCCCTTCTTGACAGTGGTATAATTGTTAATATATTTTGTCTTTATCCCAGTTCTGGATAAAGCTCCTCAAACTCTTGCAATCTCTTAACTGACAGGAGTGTCTTTGGTCATTCATTTTGAGCTTAGGCCAGTGAGGCCTCTTAGGGTGGGGCCCCTAGATACCTTCCACATGGGACTGGTCACCAGAAGGACCAAGTGGTCAGAGGGTTGGAATTTTCAGCCGTCCCACTGACCTCTGGAAAGGGGAAAGGGGATGGGCTACAGATGAAGCTCTACAAAAACTCCTGAACAACAAGATCTGAGGAGCTTTCATGTCCAAGGATGTGCTTGTGGGATGGGTATGAACCCCTGAGATAAATCCTAATGTGTGCAAATGCACACTTTTCCTGAATAAGGACTCAGTGCTCTCAACATATTCTAAAGGGGTTCTGTGAGCCCCCAAAGATGAAGGCCCCCAGACTCCCTGATGGTCCAGTCTGGCAGTTCATGTTTCCATAGAAAACAGACAGACACCATTAGCTCACACAGAGAAAGGAGAACAATGGGTCGGAGCCATCCCCATTTATTTCTGGAACGCTGCCTTCCATGTGCTCATTAATGAATTCTCTGCACTGACTCCCCTCATGCTTGCCATCTCTTTGACCTTCGTCCTGTACTTGGCCTTTCCACGTGCTCATTTCCTCATTTGTCAGTTGGGGACAGCACAGTATAATTGTGAGGGTCAAGTAGGATGATAAGCATCACATAATGTGCCAGTTTGATAGTAGGGAGCCCTCACCCCCATTACACACCATTTAAAAAACCAGGCAAATTCTCGCTCGTGGGTTTAAATCTAAGAGGGAGAGATGTTTCATCTGTGATTCAGATCAAGTATATTCTGCTAGGCAACCTGCACCTTATATTTTATAACCGAACACCTTCTAATTGTTGGAACTGCTTCCTGCTTGGTGCATTGCTCATTGCCCTTCGTCTTGGATGGGCTTATATTCTTGGAGCTCTTCCAGGCTCTGTCCTGCTGGGAGCTCTGGGGAAGCGGTCTGTGGTTCCCTCAGCCTCCTCTGCTTGGGTCAAGCCAGTGGCGACACCTTCTCTACGCAGCTTCACCATGCCCCTTGGACACCAGTGTCTTTGGACCAGTTGGAGGGTTAGACATCTGGGGTTGGATTTCTGCATCAGGGAGAAAGCTGAATCTGATCACATACTCTGGAAAGACCTTGAGACAAATCCAGCTCCCCCCGTGAGACAAGGTGAGCGAGTTCATTAGTGCTTCCTAACCATATTAGTGGTCATTAGAGAAACTAATGATGATGCCCCTGACCTAACAAATAATTTAATGGGAGTTTACAAAGCATCTTCATCGTCCTTTACAGGTTTCTCCTTTGGCAAGTCTAGGTCAAGGCACCCACCTGGCAGGTGAACAAGATCACGTTCACAGGAAGCCCGGACCCAGTCTCTGTCAACATCCACAGAATTCTCTCCTGTTTCTCTGCTGCTCCCTGCCTGTGTTTACCCAGCTTCTGACTCCCATCTATACTTCCGGACCTTACACTGGCCCCTTGCATCTGATGCTAATTTAGTTTCTCAGGCCCT
Source organism: Zalophus californianus (assembly GCF_009762305.2). NCBI lineage: Eukaryota > Metazoa > Chordata > Mammalia > Carnivora > Otariidae > Zalophus > Zalophus californianus. The sequence continues at coordinate 181,665,011 of NC_045598.1, forward strand.
AACCTGGGCACCCCCGTCTTCCTGACACCATCTACCCTTGACCTCTGTTCTAGCTTCTTCTGGTTATTACTGCCCAATGTGACCTCAGCTCATATGATTCTAGGGCCCCTGATCGGGAGAGCAGCCACATAAAGAACCTTTTGCTATGGCCAGTGACGTTCTGCTCTCTCTGAGCTTGCAGTGTCACCTCCTGTCCCCGCCCCCCTCCCACTGGCATATGTTGCTCCAGCCAGGCTGGCTTCCCTGCGTTCCTGGAATTAGCCAAGCAACCCCTCAGTCTAGATTTCTCTGTAGCTCCCTCCCTCGTGCCCCGTCCCCTTCACTCTGTCCCTCGTTCATGGCCATTATGGCCGCCTGACCTAGGACCTGGGTCTCCCCGTTGATGGTGCGTCTCCTCCGACCAGAATGTAAGCTCTGTGAGGGTTGAGACCGTGTTTTGTTCACTGCTATTGCCCCGCACAGGAACAGTACCTGGCACACAGCAGGTGCTCAAGAACTTCTAGTGGAACGAGTGAAGGATCACACTTGAACCTCACAGAAAAAAACACCTTTGAGAGAGGTGTCAGCCCTGATCATACCCCCCCCTACTCCCAGACCGGGTCCTCCACTCGGGAAGGCTGGGGGCTGCTCACAGGATCTGCACCCGCTGCCCTGCAAACCAGGCCCCCCCAACACCTCCGTCTCCTGCTGCCTCTGTTCCTGCCTCCCGGGGACGTCGCCTCAGTTCATTTCCTTCCCTGTAGTCTCCACCCTCTCTGCTTCCCTGGCTTATGCTTTTATTTCCCTCTTTACTCTGTGTTTCACTCCTTAGATTGTGAATGTCATGAAGGTGTGACCTTGTTTGGTATCCCTGGGGTCTAGGACAGTGCCGGGTGCAGAGTAGTCATTTATAAACAGGATTGCGTCAGAAAAGAAGGGAGGGAAGAAGGGAAGGAAGCCTGGCTTCAGCCTGGCTGCTCAGACCCTTCAGGGTGATGCTTCTATTGGGTGTACTTTTTTGATTTTCCTCATCTCTTTGGTTTTCATTCCACCCCCCTCACTTAGCACTCCATGCAAGTTCCCCAAATCGCAGCCAATAGTTGGCTTCCCAGGCCTGACTTAACCAAAAGCTAGTTTGGACAATGGGCATTAATATCACCCAACCTAATATGTGACAGCCTATAAGAGCTGGGTCCAGGCCCTCTGATGCCAGATCCCAAAGGCTTACCTTCATGTTTTCTCACATATGTGCTGGCTACCTTCGATGTATTTATGGTCTATGGCCAGGAGTTATCATCAGGAAAATTGGAGGAAGACAGAAGTTGTGTTTGGATCCTCCATCATGGCCATCCCTGCTCTCCAGGGTGGAGGACTCCACATCCCCCACCTCAAGACCTCTCTCACAATAGCATCCTCCGTGGGAGGAGCAGGTCTACTGATTAACCCACTGAGTGCCATCTTTGAGGATGGAAGGGCAAAGTCTTATCCAATCCTGTAATCCCAAGGCTAGAGGGAAGGAATTCACATGCATTCCACCAACCAACAATTACTGAACACCTCCAATGCCCCCTTCGCACATGCCAGCCCATTCAATCTTTAGCTGGGTACCTTTGTTTTGCATAAATTCTTTCAACAAGTGTGCACTGACCCCTGTGCTAGGAAAAAATAGAAGAAAAATCAGGATACTGGTGTCAAAAGGATAAAAAGACCACGTAGGGACCCAACACAGTTGGGAGGTTGGAGAAGGTGCCACAGAAGAGCAGTGTTGAATCCGGGTGCTGAGGGCCCCAGCCAGGATGGAAGGGAGCTGACCCAGAGCAATGGCGCCCTTGCCAGGATCACCTGCCTAGAAAACCCAGGAATAAGAACGAAAGGAGATGGTGATGGCACCTTCCTCACAAGCTAGTGAGGAGACCAAGGAAAACCACAGATACAAATGTGTTTTGCAGCCCGTAAAGTCCTCTAACAATGCAAGACATTACTATTACACAAGGACCATCAGAGGAGCTGGGGGTCACTTTGGGGGACTCTGAACCAACATAATGCTCAAGGAGGAGAACCAGTCTGTTCTGAAACCAAGTCAGGAAACGACCTCTGTTAGGTTCATATTTAGAGGTTGCCTACTGTGTTCTAGGCACTTTATTCTTTCATCCTTATCACCAGCCAATTAGCCCATTTTACAGATGAAGAAGCTGAAGCACAGAGCAATGATCTCACTACTCTCTGACACGGAGCTAAGAAGCTGGGAGGCTGGACTCTAAAGCCCAGGCCCCAACCCCTCTTGAGTGGCCACTCTGAAGACAAGCACTTTGGTCATCAATGGAATCGTACCAGAAATTCCTCGCCCAAAGCAAAATGCTTGGCTTCACTTCATATTTGTGTCGGACTAACCTCTCTGGAGGCCTCTCACCCCCAGATTCCCTTAGCAACATTCCTCACCAATGTCCGTTCCTGGTAGCTCCCAGACAAAGGTCCTTTATTTCCAACATGGTTTTTATGTATTGATCTTTTTTAAAAATCAGTATTTTTTATCCTCTGAATTACTCAGGGTGCTGACATCCTGATCATGGTTGTTTTAATTATTTACAATAGCAACTCTGTTTATCAACCTGTGAAATTTCTATTTGTGGGAGATCTCTCTGATACCTAAATAAGTAAAGAGACCTGAAGAGATGACAAAATAGCCAAAGTAGTCAACGTTAATAGTAATCAAAGAAATGAAAATGAAGTAAACTTCCTTTTCCACCCATAAAATGAGAAAAGTCAAGAAGGTAGTAAAACAGGATTCTCAGAGTACCTTGGTAATTATATTTTGTGAATCAGTCCGGGCAAGGTTTATTTAGACCTGCAAACCGCCCACTTTTGCGTTTAAAACCCAGCCAGAGATAAAGGCCCAGGAAAGTCTTGAGAGTCTCATTTGTAACAACATTAATAGTGGAAAATAGCAATCCCCTTAAATTAAATCGAGAGAGAGGAATATTATGCAGCAATTAAAATTACACGAACAAAATGATGTCAGCAAATATGAAGTAATAACATTGTAAAATACTGTTTTACATAAATGAAATGAGTAGGATTTTGAATCATATGGTGAAAACTTGGACAAAAAAAAAAAAAAAAACGAGAGAAACCCTCTAAAAAGTGTTAGTGTTTTCTCTTCCATGTTGGCTTGGGCGATTTTTCTTTATCAATCTTTTTTCAATTACATATTTTCCAATATTTCAGAAGAGATCACTACTAATTTCATTCTGGAAAAATAAGTATAATTTTAAAAACCCTCAAAATGTACCTGCAAACCATACAACAAAATCCTCCTACGTCTTAGATTAGGTCTACCGGAAGGTTCCAAACATAGGCTCTGTCATTTTCTAAGAACGCCGCATTTGTACCTGTAGAAACCCTTTAATCCTTACCACTTATCCAAATTCAAACCACGCTTTAAGGGCCTGTCAAAGTTCCACTTTGCCAAGTCATTTGCAAACATCTACTGAGCATCCGTCAGCTCCTGTGGAAACAGAAAGGAATCAGCCAAAGCTGTGCCCTTGAGAAGTCTCGGTCAGCGGTCAGTGCGGGGAGACAAACAAAGGAGAAGATGACCCAGGGAGGCAAATGCTCCCGGGGGGAGTGCGCTCACTTCCGAGCAAGTCTCAACGGCACTGCTGGACGGCACCGTCACTGAGGTCCCCAGATGCCTGGAAGTAGGACACATGAGAACACATGAAGGGGCTGCAGGATTATTCAGGGGAAGAGGGGAGAGCATGACCAAGAAGACGTGCAGCAAGTGCAAAGGCAAGGTGACCTGAAGGGTGTGTGGTCTGCAGAGTCACAGTTGGCGGGAGGGCAGATGAAATGAGTTGGGAAATGACAAGAGGAGGCGAGGGTTTATGGCGGCGTTAGAGAGACTTGTAATGAGGAGTTTGTAAGCATGGCTGGGGGGCACAGAGTCGGTCTGGGTTTCAGAGGCGAAAGTGAGGGGAGGCAAGAGGCAGGGCATGCCATCAGGCAAGGATCTGAATGGTGAAGGGGAAGCCACGAACACACAAGTGAAGGTAGCATTGTAGAGGAACGCCTGGCATCTAACAGACTGTCGGTGACTACCATGAATAAGTCAGGCAAGAGCAGAGCCCAGGGTAAGAAACCAGATCCAGAAGCTAGCCCTTCATTCAGCAAAACCCGGCCACTAGCAGGAGCATTAACAAGATGTGTTGATTCAAAATCTCTCCAAGAGCACTAAGTGGAACATTAATTCTGAAGGATATTCGTAGGTAATGCCCTCAAACACAAACAGGTGCCATGTAGCAAATGACTTTGGGAAAGGCTAGAAGTTGCTGGACTTCTCAGAGCCTTCGATGAGCTGATGTATGTATGTAGTAGGACTCTCCACTTGTTGGATGAGCATCTCCCAAATTATTTTGCTATTGAACTTTTATTTCCGTAATTGATGGTGTGTAACCCAAGCCTGAGATATAGGCCCAGGAAAGTCTTTGAGTCTTATTTATAACAAGGTAATAGTGTAAAGTAAGCTCCTTAAACTAAATCCAGGGAGAGAAATATTATGCAGAGATTAAAATTACGCAAACAAAATGTCAGCAAATATTACTTAATCGCACTGTAAATACTTCTGTTCTATGTAAATAAAATGTGTAGGATTTTGAATTACATGATGAAAACTAGAACAAAGAAAAACTGAAAGAACTGACTGACTGGTGTCCTTTGTAGCACACTCCAGAAAATGTTACCAGGCCATGGTGTGTGTGTGTGTGTGTGTGTGTGTGTGTGTGTGTGTGTGTGTGTGTGTGTGTGTGTAGGATATGGTTCTGATACAAATATACATTCATATAAAAAAGACCCAAGAGCATTTGTAATGCAACATGTCAGGAGGATTCATCGATGTGTTCCTAAAAATCCACATCTCAAAGGTGTTGACCCAGGGTGACCTTCCGATGGTGGTAACTCTGCCACCATCTCCCCCGGATGGCTTCTTTTAGCCTGCAATCTTAACCCAGGGCCAACAGCAGCACCTCCAACTAACGGCTGCAGGGAGCTTGCTTCATTCACTATGTTCTTTGCAAAAAAAGTTCCATGCCCGACCCATTTTAACCTCTAAGCCCTCCTGGCTCCCGCTTCTTCTAAATGGGCTGTCTTTCTTCCTTCCACCCTTTGTACTTTCCAAGTACCAGGGACTGGTGATTTCTCTCTTTATCCCTAGCTGACCTTATATTTAAAACTGGAATCTCTCAACGAATCTAAACTCAGATGCAATTCACTCTCTTTTGTAAAAAGTCTGCATGTATCATTGAAGGTTGTGCACTGCTCTTGGCTGTAACATAATTCACTTCTTCATTTGTGACTCTGATATTTGTGGAAAAATATTGTCCCCAAATACCATTAGTTTCAACTCTTCAATCCATCTCTCCTGACACTTAGTCAATGATTCTCTGGGTCTAATTCATCACATCGGACATAATGCAAAAATTGAATTAAAACATTTCAGGGTAGGTGGAATACAGATTAGACATAGGATGTGGTTAACATTGTGCGAGGCAATACTGGAGCAGATGCAATTTGAAAACATTTAAGGAGGAAATTACTGTAAGAGGAAAAGGAAAAAAAAAACACCCCAATACAGGTATCTAAGTGTTGGCAACACACCTATAACAGAGAGCTCTGGGTTGATGATTTCACATTATGTAGCTACAATGGATTCCCTAAGGCTTCCCCACTGAATGTGCCTTTTCATCATGAAAAACTTCTCTATCTTTGAGGAAGCCCGCCTTGTTGTTTATCCTGGGAGGGCTCAGGGAGTAAAGTGGTGAGAGCCCAGGCAGGAGGAGAGTCACTGCTCTTGACTGCAAATTCCAGAAGGGGAGATACAGGTATGTTTGACTTGTGTTCAGGAACCTTGCATTGGCCTGGTACACAGTAGGTACTTAATACATATTTAACAAATGGGTTCAATAAATGGGTGGATGGATGGATGGATAGATGAATGGACAAATGGATGAACGGCATGTCAAGGTCAGCATGAGCTCATGGCGAGACCACTATACAACTACTCCAAATAATAGTAACCATGTAAGAGTGAACACTGATAAACTACCTATGCACATTTTGGTAGAGATTATTCGACCATAGAGTATGTACTGTCATTTTTTTGCCTTGCTTTACAAAGAAACTAAGGTTTAGAGTTTAACTTGGTCAAAATAACAGGGCTAGGAAATAGTTATCTCCCGTTCTCCACCTTTATCTGGTCATAACGAATATCAATACAATGACAATGTCCATATCAATATAGTGACAGAATATCAATTAGAAGGTGATAAAGGTCACTCTATCAGTCCTGCTACTGATTCTGTTTTGTTTTTAAGTTGTTATTATTTGTTTCTTTTCTCCACTCATTCAATATTTGTTCTTTTTTCTATCAGAGCCAAGCATAAAGACCATAATAAACACATTAATGAATAAATGCTAGGCCTATTTTCTGCTGGGCTCTCTCCTAGGTCAGAAGGACTAACATTTATTGTGTGGCTACTCTGTACTAGGCACTATAGTAGATGCATCACATGTGTAAAATCATTTAATCCTTACAATAATCCTCCAGGCATTTTCCCTTTATTTTACCCATTAAGAAAAGACAATGAGTTGGGTGCTTATGCATGTTTTCCCTACCACAGTAACTGCTTCCTGTTATTTCACAATGTCGCACCATGGATGAAGTACGGAAGAAAGCCAGGGGTGAACTCCCTGGGTTTTTAGGGCTGGTCTGCCATTTTGTGGCCAAGTGTGCCCTTGAGTAAGTTATGCAACCTCTATGTGACACAATTTTCTCAGCTGTAAAACAGACATGATGACAATAATGTTGTATACCTTGTGGTTTGTTATTAGATTAAATAAATAAATGCTAGTAAGGTAATAAGGACTTTAAGCAGAATCTAGAACAAAATAAACTTTTGATGTATGAATACATTTGTCTAGTTAAATAAGTATCAGCATATTTATATTAAGTTAATTTTATAGATGCATCTAGGCAGAACGGACATCTTTATGTAAAGGCTTTTTAATTCAAAAGCATGCCAAACCCTCCCATTTGTTTAAGGTTTTTGTTAAAGACCTTTGGAGTAGTTTAAAGTTCTTTTCATGTAACTCTTGCACATTTCTTGTTAAGTTTATCCTTAGGTATTTTATCTTTTTTTTGTTACTATGGTACATAGGTTTGTGGTCTCATTTTAAATTCCATATTGATTTCTGTGTATTAATTTTTGCCCTCCCACCCTACTGAATCTTTTCAGAGTGTATTTAACTTGATTCTTTCATGTTTTCAGGAACTAATCATATTATCTGAAAATAGCAATAATTTCACCTTCTTTTTTCTAATCTTCCAATTTCCAATTCCTTTCTCTTATAGAATCACATTGGCTAGTATCTCTAACACAATGTTAAATAACAGTATTAACAGTGGATACTCTTGCTTTTCATACTTCTTTACTCTGAATGTTCTGTTATTTTCTTGGTAGGTATAATGCTAGCTTTTGAATTAAGATAGGTCTTTTTTATCAGGTAAAAATGTATACATCAATTGTAATTTTACTAAGAAAATTTTCAAGAAATGTATGTTGAATTTTGCCAAATGCATTTTCAGCATCTATCAAGATGATCCTGTGCCTATTCTCCTCACATCAGTTTGCTACAGTGAAAACTATTATTGATTTCCTAATGTTACATCCCAGAACAAATTCCACTTGATCATGGGATCTCTTAATGTACTGCTGACCTCTGCTGATATTTTATTTAGGATATTTGCTTGATATTCGTAAGTGGGATTGGACTACAGTTTTCTGTTTCTGTGCAGCCTTCATTATGTTTTGGCATCATTGTTATGACTGATTTATAAAAAGAATTTGGAAGTTTTCCTTCTTTTCTCTTTCTGAGCTGCACATCTTAAAGGATGACTAGGAATTAGTCCAAGGGACGATGTTGTAAGGATAAAAAAAAAAAAAAAAGCATTACACTGAAGGCACAAATGTAAGAAACCAACATCACACATCGTATGTGCAGAGAACTCTGCGCCCGAGCCCACTGCACCCCAAGTCTGCAGCCTTGTCCTTCCAGTCAATCCCTAATGCTTATTCAGAGGCAAGTGCATATCACTGTTCTCTCCTGCACACTCATCCACAATTATTTCCTGTACTAGTGTATTTTCCCCTTCTTCAGCAAGATTATGAGACCCTCTGTTTACCCCAGAGAATAAGTTCTTAAATTAAACTTCAGCAGCACACTGGTGTAGAAAAAGCTGGACTAATAAATTAAGTCATTTTCACATTTATTCAGTCATTCCTTTACCTAACATTTATTGAGTCTGTTGGCAAGACCTGGAAAAATCAGATACAGCCCCTGCATTCCAGACCTCAAAACCAAGAAAAAAAAGCAGAAGGGTAGCTTAGTCCTAATTTTGCATGACAAATTAAGCTACTGGATGGATTTTGTTTTTCAACTCAAAAACAATTTCCCCCACACATTTTTCTTAAACCTCTAGTGCCTGACAGCCAAAACTCAAAGATAAAATCAAACAAACAAGAAGCATCAATGGGATTAGTTGGAAGCAGCAGCAGTCTGAATTCCACAACTATTTCTGGTAGACCTCGTGCTGTGGGGTCATCTTGTACCTTCTGCTAATACCTTTGCCCCAGATCACTTGTCAGAAGGAAACATACTCACATGTCACTGTGTTCCGCCAGAATGACATGGCTCCCAGGAGCTCTGCCCCTCCAAGCTGTATTTGAGGATCAGAATGTGCGACTCCCAGAGAAATAGAGCCAACTGCTAGGTACACAGTAGGTGCACACTGAAACATTTTGACATTCAACTACACGAACCTTGAGTTTGCATAAGGAATACACTGTACTGCTACAAGAGCAACAACACCTCTTTCAAAGGGTCATCATGGGGCATCAACAACCTTCATCAGGGACTAGTGAGGACTGGGTGTTATAAATGACAGTGAGAATCAACATGAATAGGGGACTTAGTCTGTGTTGAGTTTATAATGTCTGATTTCTTTTTCACAAGAACCTTATTTGGTAATAAGAGTATCATCTACGTTTTATTTTATTTTTTAAAGATTTTATTTATTTTAGAGAGAGAGTGAGTGGAGAGGGGAGGAGCAGAGGGAGAGAGAGAGAATCTCAAGCAGACTCTGCATCGAGCACAGAGCTTGACACAGGGCTCAATCTCATGACCCTGAGATCATGACCTAAACTGAAATCAAGAGTTGGGTGCCCAACCTACGGAGCCACCCAGACGCCCCACCTACATTTTACAATAAACGTTTTAGTTTAGAATAGTTTTAGATTTACAGAAAGCTTGTGAGAAGAGTAGAGAGCCTATACACCTACAACCAATCTCCCTATTGTTGACATCCTATGCGACTGTGGTACTTTTAGCACAAGTAATGAGCTCATGTTGGTACATGACTATTAACTAAAGTCCTACTTTATTTAGATTTCACCATTTTTTTTAACAACAGTCCTTTTTTTCTGTTCCAGGATCCCATTCAGAATATCACGTTACATTTAGTTATGTTCCTTAGGCTTCTCTAGACTGTGACAGTTTTTCTGACTTTGCTTGTTTTTGATGACCTTGACAGCTTTGAGGGGATACTGGCCAGGTATTTTGTTGAGTATCTCCCAAAGGTGTCCTTCTCATGAGTAGACTGGAGTTATGGGTTTGAGGGGAGATAAAGCACCATTCTTATTATATCTATCAAGAGTATAAGCTGGTCTTGACCACATGGCTGAGGTTGTGTATGTCAGGTTTTGCCACTGAGAATCTACTCCTAGCTTTTCCTCTTTTCATACTGGACTAATTGGAAGGAAGTCACTGTGTGCAGCCCACACTTAAGGAGTAGGGAGTAATGAGCTACCTAAAGAGGATTCTCTAAGTAAATTATTTTCAATTCTTCTGCTCTGGAGATTTGTCTAGAAGCAATAATACCCCAATAACAATGAGCCCACCACCAGCTAGATTTTGATTTCTAATACCACTGTCCAGCAAAAGGAACCAAAGAGCTCTAGAAAAATGGCTGATTCCAAGCCTGGGGCACAGACTATAAGATGAGCCTGAAGGACCACACGGCACAAGAAAGTAAAGATGTGTGTGTAAACACACACACACACACACACACAGAGTCAATTGCAGTATGTCAAAGGGACAGGAGCCAACTGGAAGCTCTCAATGGCCAAAGCTGGAGCTATCTGAGCAACAAAATAAATAATGTATAATTAGACTAACACCCAAAATATAAAATACATATCCTTGATTCCATACTGACATAGATACGTGATTGGATTGCCAGCTTTCAAACATGAGGGAACTGTGGCTCAGCAAGGCTCAGTAACTTGTCCGTGATCACACAGCAAATAGGGGTGGAGCTAGGACTTACACCCAGATGTTCCAACCCTACAAACAAGTTCTTCTAAGTGTATGCACACGTGGCAGGTGAAGCTGCTTGAGATAAAATGCACAGGGTTTAGGAAGGTGGGAAGAGTGACCAGGCTCTCAATCAATGTCTACAATTGTACATATCATTATTAGTACCTCCCCCAGCCAGCACAGCTCTTTAACTGTGCTTTCCCAACCACAGGCCTTCCCCGAGCTGCTCTTTTCCTCTGCCAACCATGTCCATTAACCACCGCTATGCCCCAGTTTCCCCTTCCTTGAATCCCACTTGTCTTTCAGAAGTCTCTTCTGACCCCTGGCTCTTTCGGCACTCCAGGTGGGCACCCTCCCCCTCATCATAATCTCTAGCAGCTTGGACCTCCAAAGGTACCAAGCTGCAGGAGGGCAGGAACCATGAGCTACACACAGTAAGCACTCAATAAATAACTCATAGCATGCATGCATGCATGAATGGATGGGTGAATGAATGAGGGAGTCTTGCAGAAGCCTAACCCCAAAGAAGAAAGAGGAACCACTAAGGGTGTCCTGCAGCACCCTCCTGATGCTTACCTGGAGCAGCGAGGCCCCAGTGGCTCCCTTGGGCCAGTGGCTGGGAGGGGCAGCTGTTGGTAAGCTGCTGGTGTGTTCCTTCTGGCAAGCTCTCTCTGCCATTAGAGCCCTGTGCTTTCTCTTTGGCCTCAAATGGCCCCGATCAATAGGAAGAGGAGAGCAACGGTGCTTGGCCGAATTCAGCGGCAGGGCAACAGAGGATCCAGTTACACAGTTGGCAAGAACTGTGAACCACCCATTCTAAGCCTGGGCAGATGCCGAGGAGCAGAGCCCACTGCCGGGAATGCCCGTCTTACTGGTACCGCTGGAAACCATAATTGCGTTCGTAACAAGAGGCAGCGTTTCTGGAACACTTACCAACGTGCCAGGAGCTGTGTGGAGTGCCTTCCGTGCCCGCTCCCACCGACTCCCCACCACTGCCCGGCATGGTGCCCACAGTAATCTCACAACTCTGCCTTATCTTCAATCTGACTCTCCTTGAGGGCAGGAACTGAGCTTTCTTGTCTCCTTCAGCTGAAGAGGACACTCAGTAGGCATTTCATACACACTTGCTCATTGACTGTTTTGCTGGCTCTTGCCACTTCCCGGGCCTACTTGTTCCTCTGGAGTCTCTAAGCCACTGTACGGAACTGCAACGTGATCTACTGGAAATGATCTTGAGTCCCCAGACACTTTATGATTTGGGTAAGTGACTTATTCTCAGAAATTGTATCATTGCTCTAAATGGGACTGATAGCCTACCTCCTAGGGTTGTCAAATGTAGGCCACAGATATGTATTGAGCACTGAGTCTATGGTTTGAGGAGCTTGAAGGAGGCAGACATGGAAACCAAAGGCTTCAGTAAAGTATGGTGAGGGTGAGAATTCGGGCCTGCAGGGTGCAAAGAAATGTAGGAGAGATGCCTCAAACTAGCCTAGGCAATCAGAGAAGACTTCCTGGAGGAGAACACACCTGAGCCAAGACATTAGGGATGAGAGGGAAATGGCGGGCAGGGGGTGTATTTATGGCTATCTTCAACACACTGGTCCCCACAGAAGAACGGGGTTAAGATTAAACCCTCTCTGAAGGCATGCCCTGTTTACAACAGGAGGAAGTATTTTCCAGAGGGATGGAAGGTGGCACTTGTCCTCACACGGAGCCAGCACAAGCAGGCAAAAACCAAAGCAGCACCCTACCCCCCACCATGAAAAAATAAAATCGTATTCCTTTAAGACTTGAGAAACCCAGCTGGATCCTCCCAAACCTTGGCTCCAAAATCAACAGTCAGTAATTCCAGCGTAAATATCAGCAGAGGAGGCCCTGTGTTCTTTCCATCTCCCCTCCGCACACAGCAAACACATTATGCCACTGCCCTTTGGTGAACACCTATCTTCAGCACTGGCTTGTGATCCACTCTTGAGAGCGACTCCAGGGGGAGGTTCATCACCATTTAAGACGCCATTGTTCCGCACACGGTAGGCACAAAGCCAAGGTCAAGCCCTGGAGTTTAGAGATTTCCCAGGCCTGCCAGGCTGCCAGCCCCCAGTGGCCCCCCAGTGTGCTCCCAGGGCCGACTCTCTTCATCTCGCGGCTCTGGCTCCGACAATGGGCATGTCTCTAGCTTTTCTGTGGCTTGGCCTGGGCTGCCAGCACCCCATGGCATCTGTTCTGTTCCATGTGCAACCTTACCCCACCAAGAGACGCTGATTGGGCTTTTCTGTCCACGACTGTATCTCTGAGAACAGACTGCGTCTATGACGCTGTTTTCACTGACACTCTCTAGCTCAGTATTCTTGGGCACTCTCCTGCACGTCTCCAAGCCTGACGCTCCTCATCCTCAAAATGGGCACCCTGACAGTTCCCACCCCTCAAGGCCCTTCGGAGTTTGGAGTGAGTGAAGACATAAAAGCATTTACAACAGGGCCTGGCAAGGTGGGCTCAGGGGAGCACAGATCACCCTCCTTAGGATGACGTCATGGGTTCCTTGTGACCATTACAGGCAGAAATGCAGGCAAACTGCAGAGCCCTGCTCCCAGAAGGAAGCACTCCATGAAATTAACTGTAGTTATTAAGGAGCAGGAAAAGGAGGGAACAATGGAAAGAAAGCACAGGAAAATGAGCAGAGCCTTAGCATCTCCCAGAGTTGCCATGGTCATGGTCTCCAGTTGGGATCCTAGGTCTCTCTTCAAGGTGAAGGCCCCGCAGGCCGCCCCGCTTTCTTGTCACCAAAGATGAGCTCGGCAAATTCCCACCTTCTCACCAGAAAATCCTCCCCCCACCATGCAGGCCTCTTCCATCAGAGAAGCTCTTCTTCATGCAAGAAGAACATGAGTTCGAAGCCGTGACAATATCCAGGCGTCCAGCATCGGCCGGAAGTGGGCACTGAAAAGCTAGCTACTTACAGTTGGAATTCATAGGGGACAGATGGTCCTGGACACCTATTTAACCTCTCTGAGGAAGTCAGTTAACCTCTCTGAGCTTCTGTTTACTTACCAAAATCCCTGGGGCAATAATAAAACACCTAACATGCAGGGCTCAATGAGAATGTTATGACGAGACATGCCGTAAGCAGCTAACACATCCTAATAAGACATTCTAATATTAATATGTGGAGTGGTACAATCAAATGTTAGGAATGACATCTGCCAAGTGCTTTCTATCTGTCAGGCCAAGACCTAGTGCTGCACATGGTACGTATACTGACTCACCTGATTCTCATGCCAACCCTCCAGGTGGGTCCTTGCATACCATCTCCATTTTACTCCCAGGAAACTGAGGCACAAAAGGATTAAGTCACATGCCCAAGGTAACACAGCTACCAAGTGGCAGGTCAAGCCTCTTGAGTTGAGAGCCCCCACAGACCCGATGCACTTTCGACCTTTGCTTGCTGAGCACATTGTACAAGGTGAATGAATATCCCCCTTCTTCTCTCTCTCTCCTCTCGGGTGCTCCCTCAATGGACCAAGCTCGGTACCTGACATATAACAGACACCCAGTGAGCTCTGCTACATGCTGAAAGCAGACAGCCTCCCTTGAAGCTGAGTCGCCCACCCCCTCATCTTCCCCACCCCCGCTGCCCGGCCGCCAGCTGGTTGTGCCCAAGGATGAGCTCATCACTGGCTGTACATTTCTTCCCAGAAGCCCCTGTAAGTGGCAAAAACCTCTTCGGGCTAAGATCCACTCTGCCAGATCCAATGTCCAGAGTCTGCCACCCACCACGGTCAGAGTGTTCTCCGGACACCATCTGAGACCACCCTGCAGGGCAGCCAGGGGACAGGGGCCCACGGCCTGGTGGTAGCTCTCATACCCTCGTCCTCCAACACCCTCATAACACTGAACTTGACAGGTCATGGGAGAGACCTGCACAAACCCTGGAGTCAGAGAGATTGGGCTTGAATCCTGGCTCTGCCCTGCCATGCTCCGCCTCTTTGGGGAGGCCACGTTCCCTCTCTGAGCCTCAGTATCCTCATTTGTGACATCCAAACCCTGCCAGCACCTTCTCACCGTGATGTTGCCGTGATCAGGGAAATGAAAGACACAAATGTCAGACCCCATGCCGGGGCTTTGGGAAGTGGTACCTGTTAACATCTAGAAGGGAGCGTGGTGGAGGAAGGTTTGTCCTAGGCTGCTGGTTATCTCACTACCCTCCTCCATGCCCTCCTGCCCCATTTTCTACTACCCTTGGGCCAAAAGAGCCTGAACCCAACACTGCCCCCTGCTGGCATCCTCTGACTCAGGCTCTCCCAGAAAGCTTAAGGCTTAGTGGTTCTCAAAGTTGGACGTTCTTAAATGTTATAGAGACGCCTTTTGTTTACTGGATCCTATCTATCAATATTTACTCTACTCTAAATTAAAACTGAGATATTTTAACATATGTTTAATTCATTTAAAAATAATAAACATTACATTTGAGCATAAATATCTTTTATGAGAAATTGCTATCTTTCTCAAAACAGATCATCACTACTGAGAACAGCACTGTTTTGCCTTTCGGCTCCCTCTCTTTAACGTTTGTCCGAACAGAAGACAGCAGACTCTCATTCCTGCTTTTGTATTCAGTCTGTCTTGATGGAGCCACTGAGAAACATATGCTCACGAGACAATGAGACTGGAAAAGGCAAGTAAGGGCTGAGCATTATGAAGAAAATAGTTTTCACTTCTCAGATGCCCTGGAAGGGTCTCAAGAGCCCTCAGGGTCCTCAGACCACACTTTGAGAAAAGGTGCTTTGCACCCATTCTTTGCACATTGGCTGTCAGGGTGATTCAGTTCCTTGCTGATCTGTTCTCTATGGGGTTAATGTCTACTGGTTCTCCCTGCTTTCTGGGTAAGTGAGGTCCAAGCCGACCCCCCTTCCCCTGCCCCCAGTCCAGCACCCTGTGCCCTCTCATGGGCTGGGGCACTGCCTCTCTCTCCCTGGCCCTCCCTGAAAAGAACAAACAGCCACATATCTCCCACTTGGGTACCCTTGCCCAGGTTAACCCTTCTCTCAGCAATATTGGCCTAGCTTCTCCTCCTGGTCCGTCGCTTAACCCTGGAAACATACCACAGATACACTTCCTTTAGGAATTCTCCCAGCCCCTCCCATCCCCAGGCCAGGTAAGTGCTTACCTGAGCTCACCTAGCACTCTCCGCACAATTCATCTTAACACTCACTGGGTTGGGATAGGTTTTCCAGGTTAGGAATCTGTATCATTTATGGACTGTGAGCTCCTTGAGGGCAGGGGTATGACTCAACACAGATCCCAGGGCCCACCTTCTGTTAGACTCTCACAGAACATTCATGTCAATCAGGATGTTTTAGCTCACTGATCTTGCCTAGCATGTCAAATTTAGTTTCTTTCTATGTAACTCCATCTGCCCAAATTCCCATTCCTACAGTGATTATCCTAATTCTTCAATTCTGAGACACTTCTTTCTTCTCACATTATTATATTTCTGAGATCAGAATGTCTTAAATTGATGTGTACATTTAACGTTTCTTGTTTCTCTTCCCCAAAAGCTGTAGCTAAATTGACAGTCTATCTTGCAATCAGTGGCATTTTACCTTTTATGAATATAATTCTCCTGTTCCAGATTCACAACTGTGCCTTTACCTATGGGCTTCCATACAATCCTCACATTGTTGTCACATGGTCTCATCAACTTGAGGGGAGGGGTGCAGGCAGGGAGAAAGGAATGGAAGAATTTCAGACACTGAAACCTAACTGCTGAGAACTGAGAGAGGGAGAAGGTATATCTAGCCTCGAGTCATGTGATCTAGGAAAAAAACCATTACTTTTGTAGATGTGACTATCCAGATGCCAGAGATGTTGGTCCCAAGCCCTTTGGGTTTTTTTGCTGTTGTTGTTATTGTTTTTTTTGTTGTTGTTACTGTTTTGTATTTGGGGGGAATATTTTTGCCCCATAGATAAGTTTCTTTATTTTTACTTTTACTTTTATTTTATTGTTGTAAAAACATTTAATATGGAATCTACCCTCTTAATGAAGTTTTAAGTGTGTAACAATACAGTATTGTTGTCTATAGGTACAATGTTGTAAGTAGATCTCTAGAACTTACTCATCTTGCTTAACTGAAACTTTATGCCCATTGATTGGTAACTCCCCATTTCCACCTGCTAATGGTTCAGAACCATCAAGTCATTGACAGTTGACTTAACCAAGCCAGGACTTCCTGTTCGGTGGAATAATAAATGCTCCTAGTGTACAAGTGCCCTTCAGCTGGGTTATCTTTTACCTGCAGCCAGAAGCATCCTCACCACCCGGGTACTATCTGTAACCTCGTTTGGGTGTTTGCTTTTCACCTTCTTTATCATATGTGGACATCTCTGCACATTTATAGACAGAATAATAAAAATTAATGTCTATTAAAGCCTTACTACTTGCAAGTACTTTAGGAAGCATATTATGAGTACTCTTTCATTTTTATTTCCATGACAGATCTTTGTGGTCAGAAAGATTAGCCTTGTTTTTCAGATGACAAGGAAATCAGAGTTTGGAAGGGGAGAATAACCCAGCAACTAAATGGAGGGGCCAGAATGTAAACCCAGGCCATTCTGTCAAGAGTCTAACTTTCTCCTCTATAACCACAGCCCCCAGGATTCACCCCATCACTGACAACACCTGCAAGACCCCCCATTTTTCTGTATGTAATGCAACTACCCCCAGTGATGGCCCAAGCCCAGTGAGGTGGGGCCTTTCTCCCTTTTCCCCTCCACGGCCCCTACAGCTGGCCCTGCCTCTTTGCTCTCTTCCAATTATACTGATTCCTAAAGATGTGAAACAATAATATTCCCCGATTGCTTCCTCCTATAATTTCACATAGTGGGTCCCCTCAACTAGAAAGTCCTTAATTTTAATTGCATATTATGTTCCGTTTCCGAGGGCAGACAGCTATTCATTCATCCAGCTAATTGTTCAAGAGACAAAGACATGGAACACATCGCAACAAATAAAGTATTTGCTAGTTGCTGTTACTACTGGGGCTATGTTACATTCCCGATTTCCCTTCTAGGAGCTGCTGAGGAAATCTTGGCATCTTTTAAAAAAAATTTTATTCTTTTGGCTTAGCCTACCTATGATTATATAAAAGCCAACAAATCCTGGAGTTGTATTACTACTGGGTATGATAACAGTAATTAAGACAACGTAAAGATGCACAGCCATATTTTCATAGATACAAGAAGAAAACATACAAATAGTGTTAACTGGATCCTTCCTGTGTGCCACGCATTGGGCTGGACACATGAAAAAATTTACTTGTTCACTGCTTTTTTTTTTTTTTTAAAGATTTTTTTTATTTATTTGACAGAGAAAGAGACACAGCTAGAGAGGGAACAGAAACAGTGGGAGTGGGAGAGGGAAAAGTAGGCTCTGGGCCGAGCAGGGAGCCCGATGCGGGGCTCGATCCCAGGACCCTGGGATCATGACCTGAGCTGAAGGCAGACGCTTAACGACGGAGCCACCCAGGCGCCCTTGTTCCCTCCTTCTTATTCAAGAACTACTTGTGAGACTCTATTATCCCCACTCTGCTGATAAGAATTGAAGAGTAGAGAAGTAAAAGCATATGTCCACACTAGGCACATGGTAGAGCAACAGAAGAAGGGAATTTTGAGCCCAGGCCAGTATAAGCCTGAAGTGTGAGACCTTTTCTGGCTATCACCGATATAGTAACCCCTCCAGCCTCATAACTTGTCCTGCGAGAATGAGATAAGTATCTCAATTCCTATGGTACACATATGGCCCCCTTTACAGGCAGGAGGTGATTCTCCCAACTTTGGTGGCTCAAGCAATGCATCAGAAGCCAGATGAGGAAGGCGCCAGTAATCACACAAAACAGCCCCCTGAGAATAAGAAGTCTGCCTCTCTGACTGGCCCACTTCCCAATCTGCCCAGGCCAGAGAGTCTTATGCTTGCCCCCTATATGCACATGCCCTCGGTCTTTACACACACACACACACACAGCTACATGAATTTGAACCACATTCACCAAACTTAAGACATCCAGCTTTATTCCTGGGGAGTCAGTCCTATAGCTGAGTGACAAAAATGTCAGAAAGGAACCATCAGTTCATTGAATTCATATGTCCTGAACACCCGGCCTGTGCCAGGCAGGCCCCGTGACTACAGAGATGGGGCAAACACAGCTATGCGCTCACGGATCTCCCAGCTCCAGGGGAAGAGCCCCAGCTCATCATGATGTACGGCTGTAGGGAAAACTGGGCAGGAATTAATACCCTCTTATCAGGAAGTCTTATTCGGAAGAGGGCAGAGGTGTGGCTCGTCTGGACAGAGGCTTAGTGCAGGCCACCCCCGAGAAGTGACAGCCCCGACCAAAAGGGGTGCAAGGGCTCCCAGACCACAGGACCCCCAGTGTTGAGAGACAGCCAGAAGTGTTATTCTGCAGGGAAGAGGAGAGGACTTTCCTGCAGATGGAAGATTCCCTGGCAGGCGAGCTCCAGCTTACATCACTGTCAGCCTGCAACGAGAGTTCAGTTGTTCAACAAATATTTACCGGGCATCTGCCATGTGCTGGGCACTGCTCGGTGCTTGGGATACATCAGTGAACAAAAGAGCAAAAGTTGGCTGAGATTCTAGCGGTGGATGCAGGAGGAGCGAACACCCAGCAGCCTGGGCCTCACAGGGCAAGCATCCCTTCACCTGGGCTCAGCCTCTCTTTGTAGCCTAGAGGATCCAAGAGGCCTGGGCAGGCCTGACTGTGGCCAGGCTCTGCCTAGAGGCAGAACTGGGGTGGGAACATCCGGACACATGTGTGCAAGCCTCCTGGGCTGCGCAGCCCAGAGCTAGCTCATCCCGCTGGGTGTGCTCCCTCCCCAAGCCAGTCTCCACCGTTCTCGCCGGCCAGAGAACCTCTCCCAGTCACACAAGTAACAACGGATGCAAGAAATCAGGGGGGCAGGAGGGAGGAAGGAGAGTTAGGGGGTGGAGACCATAATACAAAGTTTTGAATCTTTGCCAGTTTTCTTTTAATAAACAGTTTTATTGAGCTATAATTCACCTGCCGTAATATTTTACAGAGCTCTGCACCACCTCGCTGTGAGGGTCAGACTTTCGGGAGTGAAATAGGGAAACGGGACAAGGCCCCAGGAGAGATGCTTTTAGCATCAAGAAAGTAAGTACAGACTCAGGCTCTAAGCTGCTGAGGAACTGGTGACAGGAGAGTAGAAAAGTGGCAGGTGACATGCCATCTTTCACGGAGTGATACTCTGGATGAGCAAAGGCCAAGGGGCCCAAAGGCCTGCACCCAGATCCTGGCTCTGCCACTTCTTAACTCAGCTCACTCGTGTAAGAAACTGACCCTCTGAACCTCAGTGCTGCCATCTCTAAAGTGGGGCTAAGGCAAGTACCTGCCTCAGAGAGCTGTTGGGAAGACTGAATGGGAGAAGGTCCCCAAAGAACCAAGCCTAGCGCCAGGCCCAGAGCATCATCATGAGAAGCGTCTAGTTCTTCCTAAAACCCTCATTTAGAACAGGGAAAAATCCAGCCCCGTGTCTTCTAAGAGCCCGCAGCTGAAGACACCCCATCCCCAAATCATTGTCTTCTTTCTCCACACAACCAGCAACTTTCCTCTGAAGACCTGGTGTCCACCTGGATACGAGACAAGTGAGGTGGAGAGAGAATGGTGGGGAGGCCTGTGTGAGTGGGGGTAGGGCTGGCATCACAGAGGAATGCCTCCAGCCCCACCAGGAAGCAGCGCAGCATGGAGGGGCGGGAAAATCCTGCACATTTCCCACAGAAATGACTTGGCCAGTGTGTTTCATCTGCAGAGTGCAGGGTCATGCTGGGGCCAGGGCCAGGTGGAGAGGGAGTGGGAGTGGGCACAGAAGGGCACTGCCAGCCTGCAGGCAGCTGAGTGGAGGTACTGGATGCACGGCAGAGGTCAGAGAGAGCCTCAGGCTGCAAGAGAGGCAGCGAGGGAAGGGGGGAGGCTGGAGATGCCAGCCAGGTGCACTGGCTTAGTGCTGAGATGGTCCGGCATCCCTGCATTCACACATTCCGTAGACCTTGCTGAACCCCGTGTCACTTAACCTGAACTAGGGACAAAGACTCTCTCCTTGACCACACTACTGTCAAGCTCCTCAGAGCCCTCCTTCTGACGAGGCCTTGACCTTGGCTCCTGTCCTGTCTTTGGTCTGCTCAGCCCAGTTGTGGCAAAGAATTCTGTCGAGTCTGTTTAGCGAGAACCCCCCCACGCTTTGACTGACACCTGGTGGTCAGCACCATCGAGAGCTGATCAGGTTCCTGAGCCCCACCTTTGAGGTCTCCATCGCTGGTCTGCCTTTCACAAGAACTCTGTTCGGTCAGTTTAGCGGGAACCCCCGACCCTTCACATCTCTTCACCGTGATGTTCCATCCAGTGGCGCCCTGGTTAGCGCCCCCCCCACCACCCTTCGGCTGTATATCCCACTTGTCTTTGCATTCGTTCTGAGATAAGCCCCATCTCTCTTCCCTATTGCAATAGCCTTGAATAAAGTTTTCCTTACTGTTTCAACAAGTGTCAAAGGACCCACACTGGTTCATCCCCGTGGCCCATGGCACTGAGAGCGGTGCAGACAGAGCATGTGCAGGGTGTGTGGAGAGGGGTTCTGGCAGATGGGGGTCAGGGTGCAGTGGGGAAGGAAGGGCTTCCTACTGGAAGCATGTAGAAACAGCTCTATCTACTTCCTGGCATCAGCCAGGCTGGTCTTTGAGCTTTGGGTTCTGCCTTTCTGTCTGAGCAGTGCCGGGCAGGGAACCAAACTGTACCCCTGCCATGTCCCGGCTGTGTGACTTTGGGCAAGCCATGTAACCTCTCTGGGCTCCAGTGTCTCCTCTGAAAAATAAAGATAAAATGAGTGAAGAGAAAAAAAGCATCTAGATAGTTTCTGAGTTAAGCATCAGCTACAATGAGCTGTGATGACCTTCTTCAGACCTCCATGTCTGAGAAGAAAAGCCCAACTGGGGAGACTGGGTGTCAACACAAAGTCTTCCATTTGTCATCTACAAAACTCCTATGTATCTTTCAAATCTCAAATCAGAGCTCACCTTCTCGCAGAAGGCTTCCCTCCCCTACAGCCCCCTCCCCACACTCAGCAAGTCTTTGCTGGGTCTGTCTCCCAGACACTTGCCAACCCCGAGGCCCTGCATCTCCGCTTCTGGTCTGTCTCCTTGTCCCCGTTGGCAGCGCTTGGGTGACTTATCTCCGTGTACCCACCACCCAGCACTGTGCCTGGCAGGGAGCGAATGCCAACACATTTCAAAAGATGAATAAATGGAAGAATGAATGAGTGACCTCCCCGAGAGGAGGGAAGATAGAACAAAAGAAAACACAGTGAAGTAATGTGCCGGCGTATTTGAAATTCCGGAATGGAAACAGACGCCTAGAAGCATACAAACAGAAAAAAAGGATTCGTGTAGAATGGGAGGTAGAGGAATCAGGCCCCAAGACTGCTCAGCACAGTGCATTAAACTGTAGAAAGTGGTGGAATATCCATGCAGAGGCTTAATGGGAAAAGACTGCAACCTAGAATTCCTAGCTACCATCTGGTCACTCAGGGGTGACAGCAACATGGAGGCATAACCAGAGGGTCAGTGGAGACATACGGGTTCAAGGATTTTTTTTTTTTTTTACTACTAAAAGTAACTTCTAGGAAAATGGAAAGCAGGGTTTACACCTTCCGTATCAGTATGGAAGTATGGAGGCAGTATATTAAAGTCAGATCGCCTGGGTTTGAGTAACAATTCTGTGGCTCAGGGACCAGGGGCAGGTTCTTTCACCTCTTGGTGCCTCGCTTTTCCACCTGTAAAGTGAGGCTGACAGTGCCGACTTCACGGAACTCTTGTTGAACAAGATAATCCATATACAACGTGGGGTCCCGTGACTGGCACACAGTAGGCTGCAGTGAGCACTGTGATGTGCCACCCAGATGCCCCTTCAGTAGCAAAGGACTCCCCCCCCGCCCCCGCAGATGCTGGAACACTACCAGAACATCCTAGCAAACAGCCTTCAGGGGATGGTCTTGGCTGAAGGAAACCCTTGACCTAAGACCATGCCTCTTTGCAGAGGTGGTCCACAACCAAGGACTGACCAACAGAGAGGTTCAGTGGCCTAGTTCCCTTGCTCGAACTTGGGACAATCTTGTGAAAGATCATTCCAGCTTCAAATACCTAGGTGGAGTTGGCTGAGGCCAGTGTAAGGAACACAGTGCACCAAACTTCTCGCTATGCTCCATGCTGCTTCATCTCTTCCTTTCCACAAGTGCTAAGTTCAGGAGCACTCTACAACAAATGTCCTGCAGGCTAACGTCCTCAGAGTTTGCTTTATGGGGACCCCAATCTGCCAGCAAGGAGACCAACAGAGAGATCCCATACAGCATGGTCACTTGAGAAGAACAACCAGCCACTGGGAGGCAAGGTGAATACACTGTAGCCCATCCATCCAGAATGGGAAGCCATTCCATTTGACAGAATGGGCACACATTCTGTGTCTGGCTATCCATTTCCTGCCTTCTGGACCTCAGCCAGCACCCTGATCTAAGAACTTGTTTGACTAGCACTGGATCCCACATAACATCCCACATGACATCATGCCAGACCAAGAAATCCACCTCAGAGCAAAAGAAATGCAGAAGTAGTCCCACAATGAAACATAGAATACCAAGGGAATAACAAGGAAGTAAAATGTACAGAAAGCATAAAATAAAACAAAATGATGATGACAGATGATAAAATATACAATAAATGCAAATAGGTTAAAATATCCTTAAAACACTCTGAGAGGGGGTAAAAAAAAAAAATCAAACCTAACAATCTGTTATCTATTAGCAACATACCTAAAACAAAGTGACAAATGTGAAAAATAAAATAAATAAAATAAAATAAAGGACTTGGTGGGGGCAGGAAAAATATTAGAGTTTCTGAAACTGCATATGTTGTTTGGAAAGTAGGTGATTTTGATATCTACTCTCCTAGGACAGCACACTCTCCTGATGAAAAAGAAAATTATAATGGGCACATCTCATATCAGAATTTAAGGCGGTGCCATCCACGGCTGTTTTCAGAGGAAAATACATAGCCCTTGTGGCTGTTGATATTGGAGAAGTCTAGGTTAAAATAAATGGAGTAAGCTTTCAACTGGATCATTTAAAAATTATGGAACAGCTTAATGGAATTAAAAATACAAAAACATAAATTAAGAGTAAAATTGAAAAATAAACTAAACCTGGACCAACATGGGCAAACAAAATTTTAATAAGAGGCTTTTATCATCACAGAAATAGATACCTTTTTCAATCACATAAGTATGTTTTGTAGCTGGTTCTGTGGAGCTTTTTAAAATGTAGATGAAATAGATGATTTCAAAGGAAAATCTGAAGTGTCAAAATCAGTTCCAAGGGGAAAAAACAAAAATTCAACACAACAGAGAGCGACAATAAAAAGTTATAAGTTCTTTTAAACCATCAAGGAATGGATTGTGAATCATTCCTCTGGCTCCTAGGAAAAGCAGACGTTTTGCCAATCCATTTTGGGGAGCACAGCATCATGTTGAAAAACTAACCAAAAGAGGATTTAAAAGACAGAAAAAATCATTCCATCAAATATTTGCAGTACAGAAATCCTAAATAAGATCCTAGTGGGAGAATCAAAGGGCACATTCAGAAAACAAAACTTACTATATCCAAAGAGGACATTATATTCATTAATGCCAAAAGTAGTAGGGCCTTTAATGCCAGAAAAATAAGACAGTCTCCCCCAGAGAGGAAAGTCTATAGCAATACAAGCCTTTCTCAAGGAACAAGAAAGTCTCAAATACACAACCTAACCCTACACCTAAAGGAGCTGGAGAAAGAACAGCAAATAAAGCCTAAACCCAGCAGAAGAAGAGAAATAATAAAGATCAGAGCAGAAATCAATGAAATAGAAACCAAAAGAACAGTAGAACAGATCAACGAAACTAGGAGCTGGTTCTTTGAAAGAATTAACGAGACTGATAAACCCCTGGCCAGACTGATCCAAAAGAAAAATGACCAAAATCAACAAAATCATGAATGAAAGAGGAGAGATCACAACCAACACCAAAGAAATACAAACAGTTATAAGAACATATTATGAGCAACTATATGCCAGCAAATTAGATAACCTCGAAGAAATGGATGCATTCCTAGAGATGTATCAACTACCAAAATTCAACCAGGAAGAAATAGAAAACCTGAACGGACCTATAACCACTAAGGAAATTGATGCAGTCATCAAAAACCTCTCAACAAACAAAAGCCCAGGGTCAGATGGCTTCCCAGGGGAATCCTACCAAACATTTCAAGAATTAATGCCTATTCTTCTGAAACTGTTCCAAAAAATAGAAATGGAAGGAAAACTTTCAAACTCGTTTTATGAGGCCATCATTATCTTGATCCAAAAACCAAAGACCCCATCAAAAAGGAAAATTACAGACCAATATCCTTGATGAACATGGATGCAAAAATTCTCACCAAAATACTAGCCAATAGGATCCAACAGTACATTAAAAGGATTATTCACCACGACCAAGTGGGATTTATCCCTGGGCTGCAAATTTGGTTCAACATCCGCAAATCAATCAACATGATACAATACATTAACAAAAGAAAGAACAAGAATCCTATGATCCTCTCAACAGATGCAGAAAAAGCATGTGACAAAGTACAGCAGGCTTTCTTAATCAAAACTCTTCAGAGTAGAGGGATAGAGGGTACATACCTCAATATCATAAAAGCCATCTATGAAAAACCCACAGCGAATATCATTCTTAATGGGGAAAAACTGAGAGCTTTCCCCCTAAGGTCAGGAACAGGGCAGGGATGTCCACTATCACCACTGCTATTCAGCATAGTACTAGAAGTCCTAGCCACAGCAATCAGATACAAAAAGAAATAAAAGGCATCCAAATTGGCAAAGAAGAAATCAGACTCTCACTCTTTGCAGATGATATGATACTTTATGTGGAAAACCCAAAAGACTCCACCCCAAAACTGCTAGAACTCATACAGGAATTCAATCAAGTGGCAGGATATAAAATCAAGGCACAGAAATCAGTGGCATTCCTATACACCAACAACAAGACAGAAGAAAGAGAAATTAAGGAGTCAATCCCATTTACAATTGCACCCCAAACCATAAGATACCTAGGAATAAATTTAACCAAAGAGGCAAAGGATGTGTACTCAGAAAAACTATGAAATACTCATGAAAGAAATTGAGGAAGACACAAAGAAATGGAAAAATGTTCCATGCTCATGAATTGGAAGAACAAATATTGTGAAGATGTCAGTGCTACCTAGAGCAATCTACACATTCAATGCAATCCCCATCAAAATACCATCCACTTTTGTCAAGGAAATGGAACACATAATCTTAAAATTTATTTGGGACCAGAAAAGACCCCGAATAGCCAGAGGAATGTTGAAAAAGAAAAGCAAAGC
This sequence comes from Zalophus californianus, assembly GCF_009762305.2. Taxonomy (NCBI): domain Eukaryota; kingdom Metazoa; phylum Chordata; class Mammalia; order Carnivora; family Otariidae; genus Zalophus; species Zalophus californianus. The sequence goes on from NC_045598.1 coordinate 181,690,928, forward strand.
TGGCGGCATCACAATTCCGGACTTCCAGCTCTATTACAAAGCTGTCATCATCAAGGCAGTATGGTACTGGCACAAAAACAGACACATAGATCAATGGGACAGAATAAAGAGCCCAGAAATGGACCCTCAACTCTATGGTCAACTCATCTTTGACAAAGCAGGAAAGAATGTCCAGTGGAAAAAAGACAGTCTCTTCAACAAATGGTGTTGGGAACATTGGACAGCCACATGCAGAAGAATGGAACTGGACCATTTCTTTACACCACACACAAAAATAGACTCCAAATGGTTGAAAGACCTCAATGTGAGACAGGAGTCCATCAAAATCCTAAAGGAGAACACACGCAGCAACCTCTTCGACTTCAGCCGCAGCAACTGCTTCCTAGAAACATCGCCAAAGGCAAGGGGAGCAAGGGCAAAAATGAACTATTGGGACTTCATCAAGATAAAAAGCTTTTGCCCAGCAAAAGAAACAGTCCACAAAACCAAAAGACAACCGACAGAATGGGAGAAGATATTTGCAAATGACATATCAGGAAAAGGGCTAGTATCCAAAATCTATAAGGAACTTATCAAACTCAACACCCAAAGAACAAATAATCCAATCAAGAAATGGGCAGAAGACATGAGCAGACATTTTTCCAAAGAAGACATCCAAATGGCCAACAGACACATGAAAAAGTGCTCAACATCGCTCGGCATCAGGGAAATCCAAATCAAAACCTCAATGAGATACCACCCCACACCAGTCAGAATGGCTAAAATTAACAAGTCAGGAAAGGACAAATGTTGGGGGATGCGGAGAAAGGGGAACCTTCCTACACTGTTGGTGGGAATGCAAGCTGGTGCAGCCACTCTGGAAAACAGTATGGAGGTTCCTCAAAAAGTTTAAAATAGAGCTACCATACGATCCAGCAATTGCACTACTGGGTATTTACCCCAAAGGTACAAATGTAGGGATCCGAAGGGGTACGTACACCCCGATGTTTATAGCAGCAATGTCCACAATAGCCAAACTGTGGAAAGAGCCAAGATGTCCATCGACAGATGAATGGATAAAGAAGATGTGGTGTGTGTGTGTGTGTGTGTGTGTGTGTGTATATATATATATATATATATATATATATATATATATATATACATATATATATTACAATGGAATATTATGTAGCCATCAAAAAGAATGAGATCTTGCCATTTGTAATGACGTGGATACAACTGGAGGGTGTTATGATGAGCGAAATAAGTCAATCAGAGAAAGACATGTATCATATGACCTCACTGATATAAGGAATTCTTAATCTCACGAAACAAACTGAGGGTTGCTGGAGTGGTGGGGGGTGGGAGGGATGGGGTGGGTGGGTGATAGACATTGGGGAGGGTATGTGCTATGGTGAGCGCTGTGAATTGTGCAGGACTGTTGAATCACAGACCTGTACCTCTGAAACAAATAATACAATATATGTTAAAAAAAGAAAAGAGAAGAAGATAGCAGGAGGGGAAGAATGAAGGGTGGGAATTCGGAGGAGGAGAGGAACCATGAGAGACGATGGACTCTGAAAAACAAACTGAGGGTTCTAGAGGGGAGGGGGGTGGAGGATGGGTTAGCCTGGTGATGGGTAGTAAAGAGGGCACATTCTGCGTGGAGCACTGGGTGTTATACACAAACAATGAATCATGGAACACTACATCAAAAACTAATGATGTAATGTATGGTGATTAACATAACAATAAAAAAATTAAAAAAATAAAAAAACATAACAATAAAAATTTTAAAAAAATAAGACAGTCTCCCATTATGAAGTTTATTAGTGGGAGTCATCGCATTAATAAGTCAAAGGAAAAAATCCATATAATCATCTTAATAGATGACCAATGACAACTGATCAAGTTTGATATCCGTTCCTGGTATTTTAAAATTAGTAGCCCTGAAAGAATTCCTCAGTATGAGAAAATTGTTTGAAACCAACAGGAAACATCTCACTTAATGCAGAAAACCTAGAGACAGTCCCACTAAGACAACGTAGGGAGGGCTTTAAGAGGCAGAAACTCCAAGATAAAACCACACTGAACAAAAGTTTGACAGGGTAGATCTTGTACATAATGATGTGAAACATTCAAAGAAAAGAAAAACAATGAACTTTAAAAACAATTGACAATTTAAAAAATATGTTTGCAATATGACTGATAATCACAGTATCACTGTCCTTAATAAAGAACTCTTACAAGACCTCAGCAAGTTACAAAAGAAGAAATATAACGAGTTATATAGATATCATTTATATATTCACTTGAAACAAATAGAAAAATAAAATAAATATTAGAAATAAATAAAATACATTAAAATAAATAAAATTTTAAAAAATTTTTTAAGTGATGGTGCAAGCAGTTTTGAAGATTCTGGGTAAGAGGCACTGTTATCATTTGCTTAGAGAAATTTAAATTTATTCAAAAGTTTTTGGAAAGCAGTCTGGAAGCAAGTGTTAAAATACTTATAAATATCAATACCTTGATCTACTTTAGGCATGCATTCTGAAGAAATACACTGGAGAGAAAAATGAGGACTTCAGGACAGAGGATGTTATTTATGCTAATTAAAAACTGGAAATAATATACAAATTCAATAGCAGGGCACTGGGTAAAAACATTCTACATAGGATGAAATACCAGATAACCAATAAAAATCATCACTCGGAAAGAAGTTAATAATTGGAAACAGGAAACGAAATCAGAGAGGGAGACAAATCAGAAGAGACACTTAACTCTACGAAACAAACAGGGTTGCGGGAGGGGTGGTCGGTGGGGGTAACAGGGTGATGGGCATTAAGGAGGGCACATGAAGGAACGAGCATTGGGTTTTATATGCAACTGGTGAATCGCTGAACTCTACATCTGAAACTAATGATACACTACATGTTAACTAACTGAATTTAAATAAAATAAGATAAAAAAATTGAAAAAACTGAAAACAGGGAAGATCTGTTGTCAAGTAAATAAATCATGCTGTCATTCGCATTTAGAGCATGACCTGAATTCATGTAAATATACAAAGACCGAAAAAGATGGAAGGAGATAAACAAAAGCTTTCATTCTTTTAAAAAAATATGAAGCATCTATAAAGTGCCAGGCTTGGTTCCAGGTACTGTCCAATAAAATAGCCTGGATGCCAGTCTTCATGAAATAAATGAATGCAGTTTTTTCTGGGTGGTGGGGTTAGCAGTGGTTTTCCTGTTCTTCTCTGAGATTTTTATACTTTTTCCCAAATGTTCTGTATGAAATGTGATTTTAAGCAGAATGCGGCAGTTCTCATTCTAGGCTATAATTTGGACTTTACTAGGAAGCTTAAACAAATAACTAATACAGAAGGTGATAAAACACAGTTTTCAAAAAATATTCCTGAGAAAATTCAGCAAAGAATGGAAAAAAGATGAAAGTAAAACATGACTTCTACCTCCCACTATACACAAAAATCAGTTCCAGGTTGATGGACCTGGCTATGGAAGATAAGACAATAAAACTTCCAGAAGAAAATAATGGAGGTGATCTTCATGGCATTTACCATAAAGGAAATAATTTAACAATTTCATTGTATTAAAAATTAAGAACCTTTGTTCATAAAATAAAATAATAACACAACCATGAAGAAAGAAAAAAGTGAAGCCACAGAGTAAGAAAAGATATTTGATGCACATACAAATAATAAAAGGCTTTTATCCAGAACATGTAAGGAAAATGCCAGCAACCTAATGGAATGGTGATCTGGAAACTGGCGTGGCCACTTCACAAAAGAGGATCTCCAAATGGCTTTTAATCAAATTAAAAGTGAGAAATCTCAAAAGCCATCAGGCGAACGCAAATCAAAGCCACGAGGAGATACTCCCACACGCCCATGAGCATGGCTGACCACGCTAGAGCCGTTGAGATGTGGTGCGGAGAACTCTCCTACACTGTGGCTAGTATAAAATGATAGAGCCACGTGGGAAAATAGACATTGCATACCATATCTGAGATAAACATACCCTTGATACAACGATTATACTCCTAGGTATACACCTTGCAAAAACATATACATATATGCACCAAAAAGCAGATACAATAAAGTTCCTAACAGCATTATTTGTAATAATCCAACACAGGAACCAACCCAAATGTCCATCAATCATGACCCATGGTGGAGTCATACGATGGTACTCTACAGGCAAGGGAAACGAATGAGATACAGCGACACGCACTAATGTGGGTATATTTCACTAGCGTACAGCTGAATGAAAGAACCAGATGCAAAATAACACCTTCTATATGGTTCCAATTCCAAAAAGTCCCCAAACAGGTGGGTTGACTCTTGAGTTTGGGAACGAATACTTGCATCATGAAAGTACAAAGAAGAGCAAAAAAGCGATTGCTGGAAAAGTCAGCACAGTGGTTACTTTGGGGGAAGACTCTGGGTTAGAGATGGAAAGGGACAGTGTAGGATCTGACGCGTTGGCAGTGTTCTCACCAGGGTGGTGGTGTCCCCTTTCCGTTAATTCGCCAACTGTACATTCGTGTTACACATATTTCATCATGAGTGTCACAGGCACAATTAAAGAAGATATTGAAGCAAAGACAACAAAAATACTGATGCCGGGCCCCACCCCAGGGCAATGAAACAGAAAGTGAGGGGAGGGTGTGGCATGTTTTCTCAGAACCGCCGCCCCCAAGGTGATGCTCATGCAGCCTGAGGGCTGAGAAGCATGGGTCCCAGGCCACAGGGAAGCAGCATCTCTCCAGTCTGTATCTAAACTTAAAGGCCACCTCACCTCTGTGACTCTGAGCTCTCTCCTGTGCCTCAGTTTCCTCTTCTGTAAAATATGGGTACAGTAACAATATTTCAAAGTAGGCTGTCAGGATTACAAATGTCAATACCCGTGAAAGTTGTAGAACATTACCTGGCACATTTTAAGTGCTCAGGAAGCATTAGGCTGGTGTCTTAATAATAATAAAGTAGCAGTACACAGGATTTTTTAAATGAGGTCATAGGAATGAAGGGGTCAGTGTAATGCCAAACATTTAGTAGGCACTTAAAAATGTTATTACTATTAAATATTTGGTTTTCACATCTCTGGACAAACTACGATCACTTCACTTGTGGGCTGGGAGCAGGGGATGGGGCGGGGGGAGGTGATTCCATTTCAGAAAAGAGTGAAATGTCATTCAGAATCGAGAGAGAGGAAGTAGTTATGGAGTAAGTGGATATTTCCACCTAGGAATCCATCCCCTTGTTTTGTAAGTTTGTTAATTCCCCAGAGACAAAGCCCAGCTCCTTCCTTCCTTGATTCGGCTGACAGTGGCTACCGCGTGCTCTGGGAGGGGTGATGGGCACTGATGCCTGTCTGGACCGAGCCACATTTGGTCTGTCGCTCAGACACTAGCGCTGAAAACTGGGGTATCAAAAGGCCAGATCTTAAACATCCCTCCACCTTCCACCGGGTGGGTGACTTGGGCCAGGCACATAACCTCCGTATCTGTCTCTGTAAGATGGAGAGGACTAAAGTAGCTCACAGTGGTCCTCGATGTTTTGGTGAGGCCGCATCAAGATAAGGGATACAAAAGCCCAGAACACACACCATGTGCTCAGCTACAAAATGGTTTACGCCCCCGCTCCCGGCAGGTGGCTGGGGAATGACACCGATAAAACCAAATTCTGTAGGCTGATCTGGATTTTAGGAGCCTGTCAAGCTAAAACAAACACCACCGAACTGCTTTGTAAGGCTGCCCTGGGGTACAGAGTGCTCACCACGGGAACAGAGTCAGAAACATCTTCCCCACTGTCTGCAGCAAGCAGAGGAGAAAACATCTTCTGGTTCCCCACAGCAGGAGACTCAGAACAGCTACCCTGTTTCTCATCTTCCGAACCCCACCCCAGGCTGATTCTCAGCAAATGCCAGCCAGCTTCGTGCACCACGTTCCACGTGGGGGGCAGCGTTCGGCAGCCACCAGATCTGCCGATGACTGTGCTTCCAAGGCAGATGTCACACTGCCTAGGGAGCTGCCGTCTTAGAAACTTCCTCCAGTACAGGATAGAGTGAGTGTGGACACAGGGTGTTTCTTGAACCAGAAAAAGGACAATAAGGACCCATTCTCACGTCCCCAAGAGATGCCTACCAACATATGAAGAGCAAGGTCTATGCGGCCCCAGACCGCACCTGTGGGGGCGTGCATGCACATCTATGTGCCCATGCTGCCCTTGTAGACTATCATGGACTTTAATTACCTAGAAGCTCCAAGCCAGATGGCCTGAATGCCTTCAGCAACCAGTCTCCCCCCTGGAGAAACGTATCTGGTTACACTATAATTCCTCAGACCCATACCGAGTCACTTTGTGTTCACTAGAACAGTGGCTCTTCGGCTCTTGGGTCAATTTTATTGACTTGTGTCCAACAGAAACCCTCTGCAACTCATCTTTGGTCCCCATCTTTCCTGCCCCAGCTACACTAGCCTCCTTGCTATTCCTCAAAAACGCCAGGCACATTTCTACCTCAGGGCCTTTGCACTAGGTTCTTACCACATGCAGTCTGGCATACCTTCATACCTTTTGACTCTGTGTTCAAATATCACCTTCCCAATAATGCCTACACTGATTCCCCTTGATCTGTTCAGCATGATACGAACCTCAGGCCGCCTCAGGGTTACATTCAAAAAACTACCACACTCTCTACCACCCAACTCTGACCACCCCGTTAGCCTCCTCTGCTTTATTCCATAACACTTTTCATCTTATAATTCAAGATGGAGTTTTTTCCCTTTTTATTATTTTTTGCAGTTCTTCATTGTCTGTGTGTGTCACATGCTCTGGACTATAAATTCCATGGCCATAGTACGGTTCTGTTCACTTCTAGGGCATCAACATGAAGCCCATAGTAGATACTTAATAAATACTTCTGGAAGTTTTATTGCTACCTCACTGGCGTCTCCAGTCTGTGAAGAGGTCATTGGCTTCATAGGCAGACCTCTCTTCAAATCTCACCTCAGGAGCGAGGCTGCCTCGTCTAAATAGCTTCCTCTCTGCAACCCCCCACCCCCACTCTCCCTTCTCCTTCTCCTAGAACATACCCTTTCCTTGACACTATGCAATGTGAGAAGAGGAGCGTTGCCTTTGTTGTTCATGTCTCTATCCCAATCATACAAAACAAAGCTCAACAAACTTTTTTTTCTGGAAAAAGGCCAAAAAGTAAACATTTTTGGCTTTGCAAGCCATACTTGTCTCTGTCTCAACGACTCAGCTCTGCCTTGTAACATAAAAACTGCCATCAACAGTGCATAAATAATGAGCATGGCTGCGTTCCGAGACAAAACGTTATTTACAAAAAACGGATCCTGGGCCAGATCTAGCCTGCAGGCCATTGTTTGTTGACCCCCCTGCTCTGTAACAGTGCCTGGCACATAGTAGGTGTTCAATAAACATTTGCTGAATATGAGTGAACTGAATAATTTCTCAAGGGCCTGCTCTGTGTTAGACCATGCTGGGGCTTTCCTCCAAACATTTCATTTCAGCCACAGAACATTACTCATCACGCTAAGGACTCAGACGTCAAAGGATAGAGGCTAAGGGCGGCCCTGTGGTTTTTCCTAAGGCCATCCCAACTCAGTGACAAAGCGGGGACTGAAATTCAGTGTCCCAGGCCTCTGCTCATCCCACCACTGGACACGAGCCTTCCATTCTTATGACACTTTCCATGAAAATGCCAAGTCACGCTGAAGATGAGGCTATCATCCTTCACCACCCACCGTGTAGATATAGATATTCTTTACTTGTCTGTCCAGCCAGGGTGAGCCCCCTACATACCATGTCCCTTGATGTGTTCCATGTCATAGAAACTGCAGTCAGACAAGGGTCTACGTTCAAGTAAAGGAGCTACCAGCATGCAGCAAGGATAGACCACTGTGGCAGGCACTGGGCGTGGCCATTACAAACCCTAATTCTGACCGAGGGCCTAGCCTGGGGAGGAAAGACCAAAAGCCCAAGCACTCTGAGGGCCTTCTGTGTGCCGGGCACAGTGCATCACCCTTCCCTGCCACACTAGGAAGAAGTGATGGACATCACTGGAAATGCCAGACAAAGGCTGGGGAGTTCTAAAAAGAGAGGAGACTTTGACCTTGGGGCTCAGGGAACGTTTCAGCAAAAGGTCACAGTGAAGCCGTGGGTTTTGGGGAGTCAGACCTGGGACCAATTTCCATTCCTACCACTTATAGTAGCTTATGGAGACCTTGGGGACATGACTCCGTGTCTCCCTGTCTCAGAAAACAGTGATAAAAATACTACAACCCCCATGCCCCCCAATTTTTGTTAGAAAAGGTAATGGGTTAATATATGAAAAATGATTTCCATGATGGCAGAGTAAGTACTTAAAATGTGGCCACAATTGTTACCCTCATCATCAGGATTTGATGGGGTCCTTGGAAGCTGGAGTGGGGCTCAGCATGGTGTGATGAGTATGGGGTGGAGGGAGAAGCTCTGAGACTGCCCAGATCCTGAGACCCCTGTTAATTAAATAGCCTGAAGCCAGGAAGTCCTCAAGTTGCATTGTTTGCTTATTGAACCAGCACTGCGCACCGCAGAGGGAGTCCAGGTGCTACCAAGAGGTGCTAAGTGCCCCTTGGCTAGGGCTGCCCGGATGACCTGGGAAGACAGAATGTGCTTCTGCCCAGAGATACAACTTAACCCACACTCGAGGACCAGCTCCAATGGCACAGGATGTGGAAACCAAGCTGAGGCCTGCTGGGAACGGGCCTGAACCCTGGCAACCAGCCCTAATTCGATTAGCCAGCACAAGCATCACTCACTCAGAGGGCACAGACTGGGCACCGCGCTAAGAGGTGCTTTTTCATGTTCCCTCCCAGTCCCACTGTTTTTCCTGGAACTCTCCGTGCACACCATGCCCCGGGGGGAAGCATCAGGGGGATCTGACTCTGTAGCAAAGAGATGGCCTGAAGTCCAATTCACATAATGCAGCTCAAATCGAGGTGGTCCCCTATTCGAGTCCATGTACACAGCCTTTGCAACCGAACGTAGCTCTTTTTCGACCTGCCCCAGCATCAGAGCTCAAGGCAATTCAGAAACATAAAAACAAATTCAGGAAAGTGGAGAGGTTTTTAATCACAAAGCAATGATAACACCCACCGTGTACTTATCCAGCCTCTCGGCCTCAGGAGATTTTTGACTCTGCAAGCATTTCGGGGCTTCTACAATGTGTCAGGGTGTTCGTCGATGCACCTTATTTATTTCCTTCAATAACCTCTGGGTGAGCACTGGGTTGCCGGTGAAGCTCGGGGGCATACGGGACGTACCCAAGCCACACAAAGGAGCATCACGTAGTGGAGGGACACATCTCCCCAGAGACCAGGAATGCACGTGACTCAGGGACAGGACCCGGCAGCACTCAGCGATGACCTAAGCTAGCACTCCAGTCCCACAGACGCCAGGCCCAGGCTGCAGTCACATCCCTGAGTTCAGCCCCACCTCTGTCTGTGATCTGTCTGGACGTGAGCACCTTACCTAGTTTCTCTGATTGCAGTGTCCTCATCCGCTCAGTGGAGCTGAATCTGGTATCTCTGCCTGGGGTCGTGACGGTTAAATGAGATAGGATGGGAGAGGCGCTGACACAGGCTATTGTCACGACTTCCTTCTGAGCTGGGATCTCTGCTTGATGCACTATGCACGTCGTCTTGTTCATCTTCCCAAGGAGACACCACTCCCCCCATTTTACAGATCAGGGTAACAAACACTTGGGTGTCCAGGTTCCGTTTCCATGGAAATCGAGTCTCTAGCCATGACCTATGCTGAGCCGTGAGACTCTGCAACCAAGAGCTGATCTTTGCAGAAGCTGAATATACACAGAAGAAAAACAATCCGCTGATACTGCAAAGACCCCCCCCCACCACCACCACCTGACCTCCTCAGAGCCACGTAAATGGTCAAACAGAAACCTGCACCAGGCAGGAGCTCCATGTATCCTACTGCCAAGAGGGGAAAGTTTCTTCTTTTGTTTTTCAAACTGGGTCTTCGTTTTGCCCAGTCCTGCCCCTTGCAAAGGTGCAAATCTAGATACAAGAACCTGGAAAAATACCAAAGATATGAGAACAGTTGCAGTAGGCAGAACTCTAGGATAGTCTCCATGGTTCCTGCCCCCAGTGTCCACACAGAGCAGCGTCTGGATTTGGGTAGGCTTCAGCTGGCCCAAGGGGTCTGAGGCAGTCAGAGGGAGCTTGCCGGAGGTGAGCAGGCTTGGAAGGAAAGGGATTAGAGGAATGAGAGAAAAGCTGAGTGTGCGTGCATGCATGTGCACATGTGTGTGAACACTTGGCACGCTGTTCAGCGTAGAGCCAGGGAGTCTAAGCTATTCTGAAAAACTTTTGAGAAAAGTCAATGTCAAGAAGCTTTTTCAGGGAGCAATGAATGTAACCCCTTACCTTCACTTTCTATGAAACCACAGAAATCTTCCACTTGCTTTTCATTTATTTTATTTTTAAGATTTTATTTACTTATTTGACAGAGAGAAAGAGGGAGAGATTGAGCACAAGCAGGGGGAGCGGCAGGCAGAGGGAGAGGGAGAAGCAGGCTCCCCGCTGAGCAGGGAGCCCGACACGGGGCTCGATCCCAGGACCATGGGATCATGACCTGAGCTGAAGGCAGACGCTTCACCGACTGGCCACCCAGGCACCACCCACTTGCTTTTCAAGAAGAGTATTTCTTTTGAGTGAACGTAGCAATGTGCCAAACAGACCGTGAGGTCAGACAGCCTGGCTTCAAATCCCAGCTCCATCCCCGACCACCTGGGTGACCTTGAGCAAGTTACTGCACCTCTGAGGGTGAACTTCCTTGTGTGAACTGGGGACAGTCACGGTATACATCCCCGAGACTGCTTTGGGGTGGTGAACCATAAAGACACAGCATGGAGTCGGTCCTAGGTAAATGCGCAATAATGTCGTGTGGCTCTGTTATCATTCAGATAACTTGGTTCATTACAATTGACCCTTGAACAACAGTTTTGAACTGTGCAGATCCACTTATATGTGGATTTTTTTCCAGAAATACAGTACAATACTGTAAATGTATTTTCTCTTTCTTGTGATTTTCTTAATAATATTTTCTTTTCTCTAGTTTACTTGATTGTAAGAATACAGTATCTAATACATGTAATACACAAAATAAAAAATAAACAATAAAAATGAACACAATAAAAATTATTTATGCTATTTGTAAACCTTCCAGTCAACAGAAGGCTATTAGTAATTAAGTTTTGGGGAAGTCAAAAATTATATGCATATTTTTGACTGTATCGGGGGGTTGGTGCCCCCAATCCCGCATTGCTCAAGGGTTGACCATACTTTTGAGAACCTATTCTAGTCCTGGCCCTTCACTCAAATACCTTTCACATAAGCATGTTAATGCTTTCCATGGTGCTTTAAGTAAGGGAAGTATTCAGTTCAAGTCTACAGTGAACAGGGAAGGAGCCCTTTTTTCCCAGAGGGGTGTTGTAAAGTTATTTTTTAAATTTGAGACAATGTATCTGACACGTGGTACCATAGCAAGAACAGTCATAAGTGTTCTGAGTCCCCACCCACAACACTTGGCAGGAAGCAGATCAACAGCCTACAAAGTTGGAAAGTTCTAGGCAGGGCTCTCAAGTGGGGACGGGCAGCTGGAGAAGACAGGGAGGTTCCCACGCAGGGCTTGGGTTTGGCCAGTGGGCTGGGCCCCTGCGGATCTCCTACTGGTTCCACCTCAGGGATCTTTGGGAGGCCTCGGCCCTAGAGGACCCCATCCTAAAACCCTCTGCCTCCTCCACGTCTCCTCCGCATCTGCCTCCCAGCACCTATGGTCCCATTTCAGCCCATTCTCTCAGCCCACTGGGCTACACACACCATCTTCAAGCTTCACTTCCCGTTCACTATTTTTCTCCAACTTATTTTGAATTTTTTCAAACTTACAGAAAAGCTGAAAGAAAACAGCCAACGCTTATATGTCCTTCACACAGATTTATCCATTGCTGATATTTTGGCCACATTTGCTTTAGGTACATTTTTTTAAAAAATTGTGACCCATTTGAAAATAAGTTGGAGACATCATGACTATGGGGGCAGAATAATGGCCCCCAAACAGATTCATTATTGAATCCCAAGAACCTGTGAATATATTGGGTTCCACAGTGAAGGGGCAGGAGGCTTGCAGGTGGGATTTAGATCGTGAATCAGCTGACACTGAGAGAGAGATCACCCCGGTGTCCCTGATGACACCTAGATTTTCACCCCACGGCTATTATTATTCCTGCTTATCATTTATCTTGATGACTACAGCTTGGTTACGTATGTCATCTTCTGACATTTGAGCCCATTATTTCCCAAGTGGCTTATTATTATTATTACTGCACTTTTCATAAAAAGCCCCACTGCCGAAGACCCACATCAAATCCACTTGATCTAGTTTGATGGTGGCTTAATGGGCTGAAATCTCATTTCACCAAATCACTACCTGAAACTTCAGCACTCAGTCTGGGAGCCTAAGCGGGGTGCCCTGTGTCCCATGTGACTATCTCAAGTGAGGCTGCCCATCAGCCCCCATCCTGCCTGACCTCAGCACTCCTTTTCAATGCACTGTGAGCTGGAAGGGGGCCTGGCTGGAGAGCAAGTACTAGTTTAACCTCAGGCTTCCTGCTCCTTCTCGCCTGGTGACCCGGCTATGTTGTTTAACCTCACTGGGACTCGGCTGCCCCTTCTGCAACAGTTAGAACAGGAAGACGTGTACCACCCAGGGCTGGAGTGGGAATCCCGTCAAATCTCACGTAGGGGAGCGCCCAGCACCAAGTAGAAGCTCATGAAATGCTCTCTTTCCTGACAGTGATCTCTAAGGGACTGGGATAGGTTTTCCAGAGCCCATCAGCTGTGAATTTAAAGCAAGTGTTCAATAAAGTGTGCTCGGGGCACGTGGGTGGCTCATTCGGCTAAGCATCTGATTCTTGATATCAGCCCAGGTCTTGATCTCAGGGTCGCAAGATGGAGCCCCATGTTGGCTCCTCACTGAGCATGGAGCGTGCTTCGGATTCTCTCTCTCCTTCTCCCTCTGCCCCTCCCCCCGCTCCTGTGCGCAAGAAATAAATAAATAAATTGTGCTCAACACGGGGTTACTGTGGGTGACCCAGTGAACCTTCTCAGCTTGCAGAACATTTAGCTTGAAAGGCTTTTTCTTTTTCATTTAATAATTATTTTTAAAAGGTTAAAAAATAATTCCCAGACAAGTAACTTGTTCAAGGATGCAAATAAGATATAGGACTCACAGTTATCATCACCTAACACCTGACTTCAAGAATTCGTATTCTTCATATTTAGCTAAGTGCCAACTACCTACCCCTCCATCCTCCTGCCTGTTGCCCTCCCTCCCTCCCTTCCATCCTTCCTTCCGTCCTTCCTTCTGTCCTTCCTTCCTTCCTTCTGCCCTTCCTTTCTTCCTTTCCTTCCTGGCTCCCTTGCTCCCTTCCTTCTTTCTCTATTTGAATCCTAAGATTGTCTTCTTAAAAAAAAAAAAAGTATATCTACTATGAAAAAATCAAACTTAGAACATTTACTCTTTGTGCAAAACCTCACAAGGTTATTTGTGTGTTGTACTGGGGTGGTTACTTAGGGACAGCAGGAGCAGAAAGATGGTGTCAGAGGCAAACATTGGGTGTCAAACTCTGGGGTTACACCAAATTCCACATCCGTTGAAAGAGAAAATCAACAAGTCTCTAGAGAAATCATCGTGTCTTCTAAGGCTACCCAAGTCCCAGAATCCAACATTTACTCTCTACAAGCAATCCCTGCTGGACCAAAGCATGGGAGCAATGGGCTTCAGCCCTGCCATTTCACATTCTGGTTAATTTTTCTTTTCATTTTTTTGTGCAATACAGTCTCCCCAAATTTTGGAGCTTCTTGGTATTGCTTTTGCATTTTATGCATTTTTTAAAAAATGAGTTATAGTTGAATAGAATGGGAAGAAACCAACTTACAGTGGCTTTTATTTTTTAAATGGCGTTCTCCAAAATGATTTGCTTATTCACATTTTCTAAATTCTCTATGTACTTTGCCAAAAAAAGTCTCACATGTAAGAATCTTATTGGGGGTGCCCCCAAAACTCGACATTTTATTAAAGGTTACTTGCATGAGCCTTTCCCCCTGCTAAAATGTTATTTTAATTTTGCTAGAAATGTACAAATAGTGTAAATATTACTTGTTAAGTGGCTGGATTTAGAGAGACAAGAAGAGATTGGATGATGCTAGAAGTGGAGAGGTGGGTGGAATTGGGGAGGATAAAGGGAGAAAGGAGCAAGATGGGGCTGGGAAGGTGAGCCAGGAGCAAAGGGAGAAAAGGGAGGAAGCACATAAACCATACAGCATGTCTGATGGACTGACCGAGCATCCTTGGAAGCCCAGGTGATGCTGGGTCTGCCCCAAAAGGAAGGAGTTGAACATCATACCGTATCCCCCAGATGGCCCCGGTACACTCCACCTCTGACCCCAGAGGGAAGCCACCGTGCCTGCACATACATGAGGATGCATCTGGTGCAGCCACACGTCAAGTGCCCTTTGAACCAGACCATCTTAGAAATCCACCAATGAAATGGGAAACCTTCCCCAGGCCTCTACCCAAACGATGGGAGGTCCACAAAGATGCTAGAGCACCTGCCAGTGACATCATATGACATATGATCTATGCATTTATTCATAAGTTATAGTTCTGTATATGCAGTGGAATCAACCTGCTTCCCAGGTTTTTATGAACAACGTTGCAATAAAAACTCTTTTAAGGATCTGCAGAAATAGCTCTCACCTCTGTTGCCCCACAGAGCAGCCTGAGCCTCAGCTTTTGGGGGGGTATTTTTTCTTCCAGTGCATTTGAACATTTTTGCAGCTCTCATGGGAAGCTGTTATATTAGCAGGCAAACAACAAGCTGTCTGCCCCTCGGGAAGACATCTCTCCTGGTGCACCAAATTTTCTCTTTCCTCTTACCCCATCCTTATCATCCTGGCCCTCAGCAGCCATTTTATAGCTGAGACCCACAGGGCTAGGAGAAGTGAGAGAAAGGGGGCCTGAAAAACCCCTGAGATTCCAATACCACCCCCTACAGTGTGCAGAGTACCAAGCATCCATCCAGATGGAAGCACTTCATGGGTGTTTCCATCAAGGTCATTACCACGATGCACTAGCACATGCATGACACCAGAATCCTGACCACCTCTAGGTCCCCAGTCGCCAGCCAGGGCCTTCCCCTTTACCAGCTATTTGACTTCAGATAAACTCTCTCTGAGCTTCAGTTTTCTCTTCTGTAAAATGGAACCATTCCTGTCTATGATCCGCTTTCAGCACAGATGTTGGCGAGATGCTACCAAAACCAAAGTCGGCTCACACTATTCCTCAGAACTCTCCAGAAGCTTCTGAATTCCCCAGAGTGAGGGTTCAGGCCTCATGGTGGCTCTGGGGTCCTGGTGGTCTCTGCTCCCAGCCTCCTACCTCTCCAACCACAGACCCTGCTCTTGCCCACGCTGGTCTCCCTGCTGCGGCTGGAACACTCTGAGCCCGTTTCATCCCTCAGCCTGACATGTTCAGTGTTCTTCTCCCTCCCTTCCTTGAGCTCTCTGCTCCAGGGGACCTTTGAACAAGCCCCCCCCCTTGCCACCCAGTGCATCATAGCCAACCACCCTGCCTGCCTCCGTCCTTGCTGTTTGCCTCCAGAGCAACACGACCACTCGGTCCCTCTGCAACATTTATGCACTTACTCGCCGTCTTCCCAGTGACCCTAACTGAAACACCAGCTCCGCCAGGGCGGGACTCTTCTCTGCTCTGCTGACTGCTGCATCCCACTGCCTAAAACACTGCCCGGCACAAAGAGTGCTTGATCACTATTCGCTGAATGAAGGGTTATCTCAAGCAGTAGACAAGCGCTATGTGGGAGCATGAATCAGCTCCACGGTGTGAGTGCAGAGATCAGGGTACAAGTTTGGACTATTTGGGAGGTCCTATTGTTTCCTTAACCTGACTCTTCACATGCTCAGGTTAGATGGAAGCTGATGGAAGATGTGTTCCAGATGCCCTCACCTCCCACACAACGGGCGGGCCTCTCCAAGAGGAGTCCGTGCCGGAAGCCAGCACAGCCTCCGTGCTTGATAACCTCACTATGAGGAGGAAGTGAACCATCCGAGAAAGCTTCCCAGAGCAGCAGGAATCTAGGATGGGCTTTGCAGGATGTGCAGGACATCAATTAAATACAGGTCAAGGAAGTGCATCTGGCTCAGAGACCAGCACGCACCAAGGTGGCGAGACAGGAGAGCGGAGCATCCTTAATTATCCATTCAAGCATCTTGTACTGACCATCCGGCCTTGTATCCTGCCTTGTGCTGAGTGGACTCTGGAATCAGAGTCTGTTTGTGGGGATCACATGGTTTCTGACTACAGTGAAGGAAGAAGGGTAGGGGCGATCATTTTCTGTATGGTGCTCACATTGGTTCATGGAACAGCCAATGCAGACACCAAGGAAAGATGCGGTGCGGCCTTACCCAGGAGGGAGATAGCGCAACGTCAATGGCTTGACAGTGGGATGTGCATGCGTTAAGAGTCTGCAGACATGGCAGATGGGTAGGAGACCAGTGCAAAGGCGCTGGGGAGAAAGAACAAAGGCCTGAGCTAAAGAAGTAAAAAAAAAAAAAAAAAAAAAAGTCCAGAAAAGAACTCTGGTTTCCCTGTCCACCAGATAGTCGAGGCATTCTCTTCCCAACCTCCTCACACCCAACCCAGCAACAAGACTCATCAGTTCTACTTGAAACACATATGGATCCCATATAGATGGTGGGGAACAGCATGGGCTTGGCAACCAAGCATCCTAGACGCATGCCCTGGTTCCTCCACTCCCCAGCTCTGTGTCCTTCGGCAAGTGAGTTCTCTAAGCCTCCACTCTCCTACATGTGAATTGGGGACAGTAATAGGACCCACCAAATAAGGCTGTTGGAAGTGTCACTTAAGTCACTCCAGAATATGTGCTAAGTATCAGCTATTATCACCTTGAATGCTAACCTCCCCTGCCCCCCGCCCGTCCAATCCCATCACCTCTCATCTGGAGCCCCGCAGAAGCCTCCTAAGTGGTACTCCAACTTCTATTTTTGCTCCTCTTCAACCCATTCTTCACAGCCCTCTCTTCACACAGCCCTCAGCAGTAAGAAAATCCAGGGGAAATGAAAAACAAGTCAACCCACCCAGTGGCTTCCAGCTGCCCTTAGAAGAAAATCTGAGAAGACTCTCTGTATGAACAGGTCCTCCAACCACATCCCATGGCGCCCTCCCCATTGACCGCCTGGTTCCACACCCACTGCCTTTTAATGAATCCCTCCAACAAGCAAAGCCCTCCCTGCCTCAGGACCTCTGCACTTAAAAATTCTCTACCCGCAAGGGCCGATTCCCTGACCTAAGATTTGGTCCAAAGGTCAACTCCTGAGAAAGCCCTTTTCTGACTCTCCAAAAAGCTGCTCAGTCCAGAGACTATGGTTTTACTCTATTTCATTTCCTTTCGTATTTGTTAAATTGATTCAGTGATCTCCCCACTTTAGATTTTTGGCTCCATTCGGGCAGGACACTCTCCATTTTGTCCAGTGCTGAATTTCCAGCTTAGCATCTAAGAGCTGCTCAATAAATATTTGTTCGAGAACAAATGAACACACATCCCAATATCAGAGCTGGTATCAAGGTAGAGAGCAGACGGCACATGCTACCCCCAGACTTTATCATATAATTTAGCACTTGCTTCTTTTTTGTCCTGTACTGTTCCTGATTCTTCTCCCTAGTAAGTCATCATGGATCCACAACCAAATCATGCCTTCTCTCTCTGTTTCACTGAAAAAATATTATACTACCTTCAAGAGATTTAGAGTCTTAGCTGAGTTTCACTTGAACTACCCAATCATTCATTTGTTCATTCATTCATTCTCTTGGCCAGTAGTCTACTGTGTACACTGTGAGCTGGATGCAGCTGGAGACAGAATCATTAAGGCATGGCCCCTGCTCTCCAGGCACTTATCGTCTAGTGGAGCAAATAACCAGGTAAACAGGCAAAGTAACGTGGAGAGATACATACTAAGGAAGGGGTACATGCAAGAGAACCTCTAATGTCACCTATTTGCCTCAGCATAGGGCTGGTCATGGCTCATGTGATCACGGTCTGATTTACAAGCGCAGAGGCGGACCCCCACAGCCTTGTGTCCAGGTATGCATCTTGCACAATAACCCAAATGAAAGTGACGCTTGAAATACTTGGATCTCAGCAGGGTGGCCATGAGGTGCTGGCTCCCTGGCTCCCTGGAGGCTACCAGGGGTCCCAGCACCACAGTAATAGGACCCACCAAATAAGGCTGTTGGAAGTGTCACTTAAGTCACTCCAGAATATGTGCTAAGTATCAGCTATTATCACCTTGAATGCTAACCTCCCCTGCCCCCCGCCCATCCAATCCCATCACCTCTCATCTGGAGAGGTGCTCTGACTCCGGCCACCAAGGAAGCCCCAGTCAGTGCAGGAAAGCTGCACATATGCTGGGCTGAAGGGACGCCCTCTTCTGTGTCCCGTCCGTCAGGAAAGCAATCCCAGAGCCTTGTCTGCATGGGGAGAGACAGCCAGGGAAGGGGCACGGAAGAACAGAATGGTGAGGCTCTCCTGTGGTCTGGATGCTGTGCGTTCGCAAGTGGGCATGATGGACATGAACTGCGGCCCCTCCCTCTCCCTTACATTGTCACGCTGGCTGTTTCACCAGGACCTCGAGAAGCAGATGGTGGTGTCTATTTCACGCCCGCAGAATTGTGGCTCAGAGTGGGACCTGCCAAGCCCCGACATGATCTCAGAGCTCTGTTCATCCTCAGCCAGAGGCCACAGCCAGCACTCAGCAAAGGCGAGCTGGGAAATCCTCCATTCAGCTTCACAAAACTTGCACGACAAGGCTGGGGCCGGGGTGGGATAGGAGAGGCCAGAGGCCACAGGGCATCAACAGAGGAACACCTGTGCTGGGAACCGTAGGAAAGGTTCTTCCCGCCGCCAAACTTTAGTCTGGCTCCTGAACCTTCTCCTAGGCCCATCTGTGCATTTCCTTGTAAAATTTAGTTTGGGCAAGCACCCTGCTCTGTGAGTTTAACCAGAACCCCCGACCTGCATACCTGATCACTTTGGATATCAGGTTCCTTCTCCTCTTCCATCCTCCAGGTGATGTCTGACCACCTGGCCTGTCTTCAGCAAGTTTCCTGTTGGGTTTGTTTAGCCGGAACCCATCCCCCCCATTATGCCCAATGTTTCCTCTTAGTAATTTCCCATCCACTGACCGTTGCCCTGCCTCTTGGCTAAAAATCCCCCCTTGTCCACACTGTATTCGGAGTTGAGCTCAGTATGTGTCCGCCATGGTAAAATCCCAGCACAGTGGTCCCTACAGCTATGGCGACCGTCCTGAATGAAGTGCTTTACTCTCTTTGACAAGTGGCAGTGGATATTTATTCATTAAAGGAGCCAGGGCTGCCACTGTGAACAAGGAGCCATGAATGCAGGAATCCTCCCAGCTGGGGGGCTTCCAAGAATAACAGAAAGAGAGGACCCGATTCCGTAAGACAGTTGGATATGCAGATCCTACCACTAGAATGTCCCGTGTCCCTTTTAACTGCATGAAGATGGATCCTGACTATGCCAAGAATTGGGTAGGATGAAACACTTTTAGTTGCAACAAATCAATCTGCATGGGGAAAGCAATAAAAGAACCTCTTCTTGTCATTCCAGGCTCTGCCCTGCCCACCCTCCTCTGAACAGCGGTGTTAAGGGAGAGCAAGTGCTTGAGATCTATATCAAACGCTGCGATACTTTCACTAGCACTGGCCTCAGAGGGAGGGGCAGTGGCCAGCTAGACTTGGCCAGCGGGACCTGAGAAGAGGCTGAGATAATCCAGAGGCTGAAACCTTCAGATCACTGCACCCTTCTGAGCAAGTGTGCTAACCCAGTGTGCCGGGTGGGCAGCCACCCAAGCAAATCCCCGGGGAGTTGACTGTGTCTGTGTTTCCCCTGGAGGGCAGGTGAGCAGGTGCCTGCAGTGTGGGAGACAGGTAGGATGCAGATTCTGAAATATCAACCCCAGAGATTGCTCCATCCAGAATGGTGGAGAATCATCTTAAGTCATCCCCCTGCCCAGAGTGTACATGCATGTGGGGAGAATCGTCCAAGGACCTTCCATTCATTTTGCTCTGATTTCTTCCTATTGTCTGTTGAGCATCTACTTCCCTCCTGGCTTAAGGAGCACAGCTTGAGAATGGTCCCCAGAGCCGAGGGCCATCCCACACTGCACTGCGTCTGGTGGCAAACGTCTGTTTGGTGAGCTCTTAGACTGAGTGCTCTTAATTCTTTCTTAAACAGGCCTGATCACAGCTCAACACAAACCTCCAGCACATTTTAATTCCTAAAGGCACTGAAGGCTGCTGTTATGGGGTATGGCCTTTCCTAGGTCCCCTGGCAGAGCCCAGAATGACCTAATGGGTTGTTTACAAATGCCTCACTGGGGCTCATGTAAAGGCTTTGCATGTTGTGCTATGCCTGTTCCACCTGACTTCCAAAAGGTGGAGCACAGGGGCCCTGGGGGTAGTAAAACTATTCCGTGTGCTACTGAATTGGTGGATACAGGGCGCTATGCATTTGGCAAAACCCACAGAATGGTATAACACCAGGAGTGAACCATGATGGAAACTCTGGACTTCAGGTGAAGGATCACGTATCAGTATTGGTGCCCCTGCCCCCCACCCATGCATGATGTTAATAATGGGAAACTGTGTGGAGTAGGGAATGGGGTGTGCAGGAAATCTCTGTACCCTCTGCTCACTTTTTCTGCAAACCTAAAACTGTATTAACCAATAAAGTTTACTAATGTAAAAAAAAAAAAAAAAAGTGTTTTCCCCAAAGCAAGAAAATGTCCAAATGAGCCATAACCCGGAGCCCTCCCCTCTTACGGTCCAGGGAGCCCCTTGGGTCCAAGCCACCCCCAGACTCTCTAGTTGGACAGTCTCCCTGGCCGCCTCCAGCCAGAGCCTTCTGCGTACAGACTGTGGCCCATTCCTGCTCTCCAGGGAGCAGGCTGCTCCAAATGCCGTGTCTGGCACATTCGAGCAACAGCGGCTTTGGGTTCACTAATTAGCGGCTGGGGTGTTTAAGCAATGTGCAAGCATGGGCTGCAGCGTGAATCTTGCCTCTCCCCGCCATGACTCAGAAACACCACCTTCCAAGGAACACCAGTGATCCACCCAAACGGTGTAGATGGCGAACTTCAAAAGCCTCAAGGATCAAAGCCTCATCTTCCCTTTTCCACCAGCCAACGTATAGGAATCTTTCAGAACTAAGCTGCGAAGTCATCTCCCCTGGAAGTTTCTGCTGACCCATCCCATCTGGGGCTCGTGACTAGCTCCTTCTGTGTTCCTGGAGCAGGCAGCTTTTACCCTGCTGGGGGAAACCATCCCTCTGTCTACCTTCTCTGCAGCCTGGCAGACCCTGCAGAGAACAGGGACCTGGTTTTATTCATCCTTCAGACACCTCAGGAAACACCCGCCGCTGGGCTTGTTTTCAGCGACTAAGACCTCCCCAACAGGGCCAGGACAACAGCGTTGAGTATGACACTGTCCTCTCCTCAGAGCCACCCTTGATCGCTTCTCTCCGATTCTCATCTGACGCCAAATGCCACCAGGTACTCCTCAGCTGACCCGTGCCTTGAGTTGGCCGAGGAGGCTCACACTGACCCCATTTCCCCTACTTTTCTATAAATTCAGAGCAAATGGAGGAACATGGGGGTTTTGATGAGGGCAGAAGGAAGTAGGTCAAAGTGTGCTCTGCAGATCAGTGGTCCTAGATGGGAAGAAAAGTCATGGAGCAAAACCGCCAGGGGCAGGAGGGCTTGGTCACTTGAGAATGTTCCCCAGATGCTCCAACTCCCCTCTCCCGCCTCCACTGGTTAGGACCTGGATTGTTTGTTTGTTTGTTTGTTTGTTTTTGATGTGTCAGGTGAGCCAGGTAGTCTGTCCCCAGTTAGTCAAACACTAAGCGTTCTGTGAAGGTATTTTATAGATGTGAGCCAAGTCCCCTAATCAGTTGATTTCCAATAAGGGAAATTGCCCTAGATAATCTAGGTGGGTCTAATTGGATCAACCGAAAGGCCTTAAGAGCAGAGGAAAGCCTCCCTTGATGGCAGAAATTCCACCTGTGACAGTGGCTTCAGCCTGCCTTCCCTGATGGCCTCCCCTAAGGACCTCAGACTGCCTGGCCAGCCCTCACGAGCCAACTCCTCCCAATAAATCTCCTAATATGTGTCTGTTGCTGGTTCTGCTTCTGTGGCTGAACCCCGACTGAGACAAGAACTAAAACGCTTGGTAGTCACTCCATCATGGGACATTCTTGGTGGACGAAGCAAGGGAGAGAATATTCATCAAAGCATTTTATATAAAGACCAGGCAATTGGTGTATGATAAGCATTTATCTTAATTTTCACAACGACCCCACTGCCCTGATTTTCCAGATGAGGAAGAGAGAAGACTCCTGAGTGACTCAGCCACCTGTGTTAGAGAATGAATAAGCTTTGAACATGTCTCCCTGTAACCACAAAGCCTGTATCTTCCTGCCACACCGAGGGTTGGGATGAGGTCAGGGGAGACAGGAGGGGGAGATGCAGAAAGGTGAGGAGGAACACTGCAGCAGGAGATGAGCATGCGCTTGCCTGATTTCCCATTCTTTAGAAGTTTGCCACATTGTTGCCCTGGGCTGCTTTTGAATCTGCACGTGGAGGCGTGGAGGCGTGGAGGCGTGAGAAGGGGAAGGACCCCACCCGTGAGTCCTCAGTCCACGCACTGCATGAGGAGATATCCTGCTGCATGAAATGGCCATTCCCACAAGGAACAGAGATCCCCGAGTCATGCAGTCCCCATGTCGCGTGCACTGCAGATGACAGATTCCTTCTGAGCAAGCATCTCTTGCATTTGGGTTCAGGGTAAAAAAGATGCTAGGGTTCATTTCCCCCACTAACTGGAAGGTGAGCTTCCAGACGTGGTTGACCGGTGATTACTCCACACCATCAAAGAACTCTGATAAAGCACCCACTTGGTGCCAGGGGCTGTGCTGGGCCAGCAAGGATGGGGTGCCGAAAGGACCAGATGGGTTTCCCTCTTTCCGGGACTTTGTATCCCAGAGTGGAAACTGGCAAGTTCAAAAATAACTGGCTGGCTTGAGGCAAGATCAACAGTGGAGGGCCCCGGCATGTCTTCATGTAAGTAATACTTCTTCCTGCAGCAAACACTATGGATTTTGTGCCTCCAGCCTGGGCAGTGATATGACATCACAACAAAGATGGGACGGGGAACTCCGGAAAGGTGCAACAGAGGCAGGGGTCTTCAAAGGAACAGCTCCCCCCCTGAGATAGAGCTGCTTCTTCTGAGAACTTTACTCCCCAACAGCTTGCAGGTCAGGAAAGGCAACAGGGAACTGAACCCAGAGCCACAGAGAACAAGAAACCAGGCAGAAATGTCCCAGGGGGGTGGCCCTGCGTGGGTGACCTGAATATTCTATGCAGCATTTTGTCATGTGCAAATTGGGGGTAATAATGCCAAATTTTCCAGTTTCACAAGGTTATGGAGGATTAAATCTTTTAATTGGGGGAAGAGTGCTGTTTCCAAATATTTAACCCCAGGTACTGCCTGGACACTGAGTTATCAGAACAGTGAGGGGTGCCGTGGGCTCCAGGTGTTAACTTTTTTTTTTTGAGGGATCAATCGGTGCTAGGAATAGAAATCTAAGGGGTTAAAGAAGGGGCTCAGGGACTCAGGAACTTGGGGCAACAACGTCTTCCAAACCCACAGGCAAAGAACGTCCAAAGGACCAGTGTGGCCTCACCCATCTGGCCCTTTGGGCAGCTGATGTCCTCTCCGGCACAGCCAAGCTCCAGGACTATCTCTGATGGGGAGGAAGAATAGAATCCCCCCCCCGAAAATCACTGGTTGATTTTTCTCTCCACCCTGAAAAGTAGGTGCTTAGAGCTAGAGTCGACTGGAGTTAGCCAGGTCAAACGGGATTCCGAACCAATCTATGTGTGTAGCCTTTCTTGCACCTGAGAACTGGGTGGTCCTTCAGACCACCTTCACCTCAATCCCAGAAGCAAGGTGGCACTGTATTTCCTTCCCATTTCCATTTCCTCTCTCCCTCGGCCTTCTGCGGTGCTATTTCTTGTCCCTGGAACAATGGCTCACCCGCTGTGTGCACCTCCTGTCCCCACCACCTTCCTCCGTCATCACATAATGAAAGTGGCCACTTGCTGGCCTATCTCCCCGCCACCAGTACCAGGCTAGCAGGTCTCAAACTGCTGCTACGTGCCCCCAAGAACCTGGGAGGCTCATAAAAAGTACATACTCCTGGTGTCCCCACTTGGACAGTATAACTCAGCCAGTCTATATCAGAGTGCAGAAATCTGCCTTTTCTCCGTGTTCCCCAGGTAACTGAGGTTCAAGCAGCCTGCAGAGCACACCATGGGTAACTCTGGGCTAAAGGAAGAGCTAAGACTCTCTGGTATCAGAGCACCAGTGCCCAGCACAGCGTGCGGAGGGGGCTTTCAATAAAGAGCTGTTGCATACTGGCTGGCGAGAGTTGCTGGGTGGAGATATGACTGAGTAAATAAATTAATTCAGTAATAACGAACTTACCCACTTACTCACTCACCCACCCATCCACTTAATTAAGCTCTGTGCCAAAAGGCTATAAAAAGTATTGAGCAGACTACAAACGCCAGGTAGCATCTTCTTTTTTCTTTCTTTTTTCTCCCCCTCCCCCTCCCCCTCCCCCTCCCCCTCCTCCTCCTCCTTCTTCTTCTTCTTCTTCTTCTTCTTCTTCTTCTTCTTCTTCTTCTTCTTCTTCTTCTTCCTCTCCCTCCTCTTCCTCCTGCTTCTCCTCCTCCTTCTTCATCATCATGGACTAAATTCAGCAGCCTGGTTCTTAGATGTTCAACATTGAATGGCTTCCTCAAAATTCTCCTTAGAAAACTCTGGCATAATACTCCATGAAAATGTTTTCAAGAATGCAACAATCTCTCAAGGCTATTTGCCAAATACTGGTGCAGAGTTTGAGTCTTCTGCCTCTACCTTCTGGGTGCACTGGAATCCTCCGTGTGCCCTGCTCTGCTCCTCCAGCCATGCCCTGACCTTCAAGGAAGCTAGTATCTGGCCCTGTACTCTGTGCTAGGTACCGCGGATCCAGGGATGGATCAAACATGGACTCTGTGGCAGGCTGCCTTCCAAGATGGCCCCAATCCCCCAGCCCCAACTGTGCACGCCCTATGTCCTATATAATCGCCTCCCCTTGAGCATGTGTGGGATTTGTGAATAGGACGGGATGACACTCTTATAGTCATTTTACCTTATATGGCAGAAGGGATTTTACAGATGGAATTAAGGTCCCTATTGACTTGAGTTGATCCAGAGGAAGATTATCCTAGGTGGGCCTGACCTGATCTGGTGAGGCCATAAAGGAGGTGAAGAGGAGCAAGTCACCATGTAACAGAGAGGGCTCGGTAGTAGAGAAAGTATTGGCATCTAGGAGCTGAGGACGAACCCCGGTTGCCAGCCAGCAAGAGCGGACCGTGGGTCCTACAGCCACAAGGAAGTGAACATGCCAACAACAGGGAGCTTGGCGGAAGACCCTGAGTCTCAGATGAGAATACAGCCCTGGCTAGCACCCTGATTTCTGCCCTGAGATCCTGAGAGGAGAATACAGCCACACTGTGCTGGGCTGCTGACCTGCAGAATCTTAAAGATAGTAAATCGGAATCAGGAGCTGCTAAATTCCTGGAAATCTGTTATGCAGCAAAAGAAAGACTTAACAGGATCCCTCCCCCAAGGAGCTCACAGACCCCCCCAGGGATGATGAATGGGAGCAAGTAATTCTTAGGTTATACAGTTTCCGAGGTTAGAGCAATTCATAGTTTTATTACTTTTCAAAAAGTTGAGCCCAGCTTGCCTTGAAAAAATGTTTTAGACTTACCTCCAATTCCATCTATGCATCCATTTCATCTACAAACTTGTGTTGGGCCCCCATTCTGTATCTGAGCTGTGCTAGGCCCCCAGGACTCAAGGTGACCCAGAGACAGTTCCTGATCCTCCAGCCTCTAATTTCTGGACCCAAGTCTCCTTCCCCAACTTTGCGCCACCTGCTGATCCCCAACACCCAGCTTAAACGCAACCTCCCAGATCCCGCTTCCTAGAGATCCCATCAAAATAAAGAGGCCAGGAACGCCTGGGTGTCTCAGTCGATTGAGCGTCTGCCTTCAGCTCAGGTCATGATCCCAGGGTCCTGGGATCGAGCCCCATATGGGGATCCCTGCTCCGCAGGGAGCCTGCTTCTCTCTCTCCATCTGCCTGTTGCTACCCTACTTGTGCACATGTACTCTCTCTCTCTCTGTCAAATAAATAAATAAATAAAGCTTTCTTTAAAAAATAATAATAAAGAGCCCAGTGCCCAGCATTTCCAGGGCAACCTTCATGTCTCTGCTTATCACTTCTTGGTTCCACTGTGCATCTGACCAGGAAGAATGTCTACACAGCTCACTACACTGTGAGCCCCTTGGGGCAAGGACCGTGCCCCAATCTCTATCTTCAGAACACGGTGCCTGAGATGTGGAAGAGGTTCAGGAAATATTGGTTGAATAAATGAGCATCTCATCTAATTCACTCTTGCAACCCCTCACCACTCAGCCCTCGGCCCCACTTATTTCTAGAGGCCGGTGCATGTTGACGTGAGAAAACACTTCAGGCCCTCGAAGAGTCAAATGTGAAGCCCACTTCTCAGACTGGTCTTGCTCAATGACCCCAATCAACCTAGGCCACTTAGAATAATTATCCTGGGCTCCCTGCCCATGAGCATGGGCACCCTCTGCTTAGACAGAAGGTCAACTGCAGAAATGGCATGCATAAGCTGAACTGTGTAAGTCAAGCCATGTTTTAAAAGCACTGGGGTAGGTGTTTCCTTAAGGGATGACTCTAATGAGTCATTTTAAAGAGAGGAACCACTTAAAATATTCTTGACACCACCACTAATTTTTAAAGGACATATGGCAGCTTACGATAAATAGAGAAACCGACGGTGGAACGAAAGATTTTCAAAAAGGAAGGGTTTAATTTACTGGGGAGGGAGAAGAAAGGCAGGCCAGGAGTCTCGGCCAAGATCGTCCCTGAGCTTCTAGAAAACCAGGACAAGGAGGGAAAGATGTGGGACCTTCTACTGTTGCTGCCAGGTGCGAGGAAGCAGCCCATCGCCCTGGAGAGAGACACCTGCCCTTGGGACACCATGATGAGGGGCTCACGGGGGAATCCCATGAGAAGCTGCACTGCCTGTACCATCACGGTGCCTGGCATACAGTCAGTATCAGGAAGGGCCGGTCAGCGGCGGTGCCTTTCTCTTTCCAGGGATGTCCTTAAAAAGAAAACTGGACAGTATGTGACACATTACCTTGAACGGCAGCTCTGCAGAAATTTAGTCATGTTTTTCTGACCAGAATTTGGGATACACTGAGCCTCGGGGATGCCAAGGTCAGGTCATTACACAGAGAGATATTTTTGGAGACCACTTAGCTAATTTATAGACAGTGTGACAGATGGCGAAATGGGACTCTAGCCTTGGTCTCAGCCAGGTCTTCTTACAATAGCTACCACCTGCCCCCCGCTTTTCAAGGTGAGGAGCAAACCAGCGCTCCTCTGACCTTGCTGTGCATACACAGCACCTGGGCATCTTGCTCCAGTAGCTTCTGACGGGTAGGTCTGGGATGGGCCCCAGGAGCCCTGTGGCTATAAAGCTGCAGGTGATGTTGAGTGGGAGGGTCAGCCATTTCCAGGGGCAGGTGTTAGGACAGCTAAGCAGGGCTGCATTGACTCAGCTGTAAATGTTGTATGGGGAGAAGGTAAAAGCAAGAGGCAGTGCTTTTTTTTTAAAGAAGAATTTCTTGTGAATTCAATACTGTCTGTGCAGGGGAGGGGGTGGGGAGTGCTTCATCCACTGTCATCTCAGATCTAGGGAGGACTTTGAGACCACCTAGAGACTATATGTGTCCCCTGACATAGGATGGAAGCGGCACTGGGGAGGGGCTGGGCAAGGGGGGGGTGCATTAGCAAAGTACCTGCGCCCCAACAACAGTGAGTGGTCCAGTGTGCTTGATTTCCAGGGGGCGGGCGATGTGGGGACAGGGAGGTAGGAATGTCCCACTAGAAATGCTGATGGGCCTTCTGCTTGCTGGAAAGACTCTCTGGCAACAAAGAGTCTGGAGGTGGCTCTGGGTGGGGACAGCCAAGGGGACAGCCCAGGGGAGGCAGGAAACTGGGAAGGCCCGGGAGAGGAGGCGGCAGAGCCAAGCACCTGCCCCAGCCAGGGACACAGAAACAGAAACATCAGGACCAGGAACATGGAGCTCCTGGGGGGTGGGGTGAAGTGGGCAGCAAAGGAGATGACAACACAGCTGCTACGGGTGCCCCGGGCCCCGGTTCTGTCCAATGAACCGCCATGCCACCGCTCCGGGCTCCAATTCAGTGTCAGATCAGGACCTCGCAGGTCTTATAGGCAGGCGGGGTATAAACCTCAGCTTCACCCCACACTAGCTGAGTAAAATAAAACACTCACTCCACCACCCGCCAGGCCCAGACTGAGGATGAAATGAGCCCATTGCGTGATGCCCGGCACAGCGCCTGGAACACAGCAGCTGCTCAAGCAGTCCCTTGCTGATTCCAGGAAAAAAAAAAAAAAAAAAAAAAAAGCTTTGTGCTTTAAAATGGTGCTTCTCAGACATGAAAAAGTTCAGAATCACCAGGGGTAGTGATTAAAAATGCAAACTCCCTGCCCGCACCAACGGAAATTCTAATTCAGTAAGACTGCACGGGGCTCAGGAAGCCACCTCCTAACCATCCTTCCAGGTGGCTCTGATTCAGGTAAGCCACAAAGCACACTTTTCCAAGAAAAGATGCTCACGAAGTATATCGGAAGAGGAGGAGGAACAGATGGGTCATTTCTACCCTAAAGGAGTGCCACGCCATCTCCAATCAGGACCCTCGGCATTCTGGAAACATTTTAGGCATGGAGCAGAAACCTTTGGCAAACACCGATGGCCAGCTGAGCAATCTGAAGGTAAAAGAGGCGTGTACATCGGTGCGTACATCGGTGCATCACACAGCCAAGCTATCAGCCTGACAGCAGTGCCGCAGGGAAGAAAGCCAGCAGGCTCGCAGAACAGGAGGGAGGCCATGACCGTGCCCCAGACGGATTCTGGGAGCTAAGGGAGCCCAGCACGGCCACCTCCCCTGCCTCAAGACAGCAGGTGGAGGACTGCCAGGTGCTATGCAGCAGAATACCTGGGGCTGCATGTAATGTCTCTCAAAACAGGGTCCTCCTGCAGGTTCAGATCAGACCAAGAACTTCGTTCTGTTGACCTTGTTTATCTACAGCAAAGTAATACTGATCTGACCCAACAGGCAGCCTGGGTGTCCCTAGCCCTCACCTCTCAGCACATCTGCCGTGTGGCCTCCTCTCCCCACTGACATCTTGCAGTGTAACACATACCAAGCACTAGAGAAATAGTTCCTGCATAAATAAAAGGATGAGTGGACAAATTAGTGAATAAATGGATGCACAAACTTACCTTCCAGTCTCCAAATGCCTGGTGCTCCGCCCGGTCTGCACAATGCCGTCAGAGTACTATTGCCATAATACAAATCATACCAAGGTCTCCTCCTCCCCCAAAGCCAAAAGGGGCGCCTGCCGAATCATGTGCAAACTAGCAAGGTATCCCAGGACCTCCATGAGCTGGTTCATGCCTATCCTTCTAACATTCATCTCTTTTGTATTCTGAAAACACCATGGTTTCTCATATGGCCCTCAAGATCCTCCTTCATCCAAAAACTCCAGCTCACCCTCCAAACTTCAGTTGAATGATCACCTCCTCCAGGAAGCATTCCCTGACTGCCACAGGCTGGGTTAAATAGCTTTCAGTCAGTCAGCAGTTGCTTATTAATTCAGTAGAGGGTTATTAAATACCTACTCTGTGTCAGCAAACCCTTCTCCGAGTTTCTGTAACATTCTGTATGGATCGCCATCCATCTCTATTCTCTCATGCCTAACCTAGGGCCTGGAACCCAGTACAAATGAAATGACTGTGGAGTCATGAACTAAGTTGATCCCATAACTCCCAGGGGACACATCCCCCCCCCCCCAACGGTTAACAAACATCGTCAGACGCTGTCAAGGACCACAGTGGGACGGAAAATACCCGCTTCCTTCCAGAACAGAACAAAGCTTTTGCCACATACGGCCCGGGCAGCAGATTCACCACCTCCATTTTCAGAGGCTGAGGTTCCTGCCCGTCTCCTCCAAGAAGCAGGGCTTCCTCAGCGTCTGCGTGTCACGCCGTCTGCACGAGCACGTGACTGGGGAATCCCATCTGTTCTCGCATGCACGCCCACCCATGACAAATGAATTCGTCTGCAGTGTTTGCCAGGAGCTGCTGCTTCAGGAGCAAAGGAGACTGGCGATGAATTATTCATGCTGCGGAGATGCTCGCCCCAGCCTCCCAGAGCGGGTGCAGCCTGGAGCAGCACCCCTACGAACTACTGGGCTCGGGTCCCATTACACAAAATAATAATAATTAATAATAACAGCAGCATCGACCTCATCTGGAGCTCCTACAGCATGCCCTGTTGGGAGCTTAACCTAAATATTAATTTTTACAGCAGCCCTGCGGGGGATGAGATCGCATCATCCCTATTTACAGATAAGGAATCCGCACTGCAGAGGGATAAAGCCACCAGCCCCAGGTCCCACAGGTTTCCCTGGTCTCAGAGGGGGGGATGCGTCCCCGGGAGAGGAGAGGGAGGAGCATCAGGGAAAGAGCCAAGAAGCTTCAGGAAAGCCCAGGGAGGGATCCCCTCTAGCAGAGCCAGGGAAAGCCTGCCCTCCCAGCCCCCTCTGGATTTCACATTCAGAACAGTGACACAGGCAGGCGGACGACTTGAGCTCTCCCCAGCCCCAGCCCCGTCTTCCAGCAGCTTCTTTACCCGAGAAGCCCTGTCACATTTGATGTGGCTGCATCAATGATCTGGGAGAACAGTTAGATAGGGTGGCTGAGGGAGGACAGAGAGGGAGGGTGATCTGTAGGAGCTCAACCCCTTGACACCACTGTGAATAGACCCCACAGACCAACCACGGCAAAGGAGAAGAGACAAGTAGCATGATCCTGATAGGAGAGGAATATAAATGAAAGGGCAAGAAGCAAAAACAAAACAAAACAGAACAAACAAACAAAAACATCAAGGGGAGGAGACAGACATTTTGCTTGCTATGAATTTATGACCCTCCCACTTTCACAAAGGATTTGGAGTCACTTAGAAGATTCCATACACTATGGCAAAACAGAAGTAGGCAAAGAAAGAAAGAGAGAAAGGCCACATCATGAACAATGAGCAGTGTGTCTGGCAGGAACAGGGACGGAGAGCAGACCCAGCTAGGGCTCCAAGCCCCCAACCATGACCCGGGAGAGGCTGCAGTCAGTTCTGCCAGAGACACGTGTCACCTCACCAGTGTCAATGAGCTCAAAGGCCCCCCAAGCTAGACCAGGTGCAGAAAACCCTGGGTGGACTCTCGGCATCCCCCCGAGCCACACACAGCAGGGACCCCAATTCCAGGCTGAGTCCACCTTGTCCTTCCTTTCCAAACCCCCCACGGCCTGAGTTTCTTGCCAACCTGAGTATAGTGGGCCCCACAGCCTCCACCCCAGCCCAGCCCAGTGCGGTGAGCATGAGATCTGCCACCAGAGAGGAGCATCACGGACACCTCCAAATGGTGAGCCCTGGCAAGGGCATCTTCTACGTGGCCCTAGAATGCTGGACCCTGTGGTTTAACCCTGTGTCTCTCCAACGAGTCTGAGAGTTCCCTAGAGCTTCTCAAGAGCAAGGCTGGGCTCCACACCTCCAGGCTCTGGTGCTTACCAAGGTCGGGGCAGTCCTGCTGGCCACCAAAGAGGAGTCACTGAAATTCTGCACTCTCCATGAGGCACAAGCTGGTTCTTGGGGAGCAGAAAGTACCTTAGTTCTAATCATGGTCAATGGCCCTTCGAGGGGCTATGGTACATGCATAGCGTATCTACGGTACTAAAATTCCAGATGATCAAGGGAGGAAAGTCTATAGGCTCTTTAAGGGGGCACTAATGAACAAGAGGTTGAGAAACACAGATCCATGCTGTTTGCACACCTGACAGTCCAGTTGCTAGAGGTCTCCCAGCCACGCCTCTCATTTCTCAGAAGAGGACCAGAGCCCAGGGAGGTCGAGTGACCCATCCAAGATCACAGTGGCAGAGCCGACAAAGGACTCGGGCCTGGGACTGCTGGCTCGACCTTGAGACGCCTCCCGTCCCCGAGAATGAGATTTCTTGAGGCGCTCAGTTTGCTTTTGTTTTGATGTTTCTAAATAAGAAAGGATTTTCCCTTTAAAAAAAAAAAAATCTATAAAGACTTATTGCTAAGATGGCTTCTCCCAATACTCTTGCCTTCTCTTTAAAAATTCCAAACCGGATCGTTCATGAGAATTCTAAAATTGGCCTTCTCCTTGCAATTCCAAAGTTACCAGTGTTTCGTGATTCCCAAATTCATTCAAGAGAGGTGTTCACGGAACAGCTCCTCAGCTTGAGGCCTCAGGCTGCAGAGCAGAGGAAGACTGGGAACCTGGCCCCCAGGGCTTCCCAGTCCAGTGGGGCGGTGTTGTCTGGGGC
Organism: Zalophus californianus; assembly: GCF_009762305.2. Classification (NCBI taxonomy): domain Eukaryota; kingdom Metazoa; phylum Chordata; class Mammalia; order Carnivora; family Otariidae; genus Zalophus; species Zalophus californianus. Next base: position 181,723,763 of record NC_045598.1, read on the forward strand.
TGGGCCCAGTGGAGAAACTGCAAGGCACAAAAAGGAAGACTTGGCATAAGGAGTCGCCTCCGAAGGGAAACTTCCCTGTTGCGTGAGACAGAGAAGAGAATCGTCCATGAGGGCCTCACAAGGATGTGCAAGGGTGTGAGTGTGCAAGAGTGTGGGGGCCCGAGAAGCTGACAGTCCTCCAGTGGGAAACCACCAGTGTCCGGCCCGCCCTCCTTTTGCCCAGAGAAGAAATCCCTGTTTAATGTAGTGGGCTATGTGAGTCCAGGTACAGCACACTGAAACAGAAATCGGAGGAAATCTGTAAACAGGGACTGTCTACAAAAGTGGGGCAGGGCTGAGGGAAATCTGCAAGGGAAGGTAAAGTCCCCTGGGATTGGCCCCAGCAAAGAACAGTCACCACCTCTGGGCCCAAGCGGCAAGAGGAAGAAACCAGGGAGGCTTGAACAGTGCACAAGCCCTTCCCCACGGAGCCGTCCTGCCTCATCCTGGGGGGCGGAGGGGGATGGACTTCCTGCAGGTGGCCAGGTTCACAGATAGGCACCTTGACCTTTAGGAATTTTTGTGAACACAGTGTGAGCTCCTCTGGCAGCTGGTGGTTTGGAATCAGAAAGCCGATGCTGGGTTTTCTCGGAGCAAGAACATTATTACCCACATTGAGTGTCCCACAGGAAAATGAGGAGGAAACAATTACTTTGATGCCCAAGGACAAGACACATATAAGCTCAAATCATCAGCGTTCTGGACAGAGCCCGCGCTAACTTGCATCTGGCGGGAAGAGATCCGGCATCTGGGTAGGGTTAATGAGGCACCCGTCGGGGAGGCAAGGCCGGGAGCACAAAGGAAGCAGGCATGGGAGTCAGTTCTGGGTCCCAGCCTCGTTCTGCTCCTAACTGGCTGTGAGTTTAGGGTAAGTCATTTATCCCCCACTCTGAGTGTGAGCTTCCTCATCTGCTAAATTAAAAATGAAGATACCTGTGGGCAGGGGGCAGGTGAGCAAAGTGGCCCCTCCATGGTGGAGGGGGGGGGGCTTGGCAGTCAGACCTTGGTTAGAGTCCCAATTCAACCTTTCAAAGCCATGCAGCGTAAGGTGAGCCAGGGTTTTAAGCCTCAGTGTTCCCACCTGCAAAATGGGTGTCACAGCGCCTACAGCAGAGCATCTCTGTGAGGGTCAAGAGAGATACGGACTGACATCTACACAGCAGGAACATGAGAAGGGCAGTCAGCATTACTGAGAGGCGTTCAGTCTAGAAAGGTCTGCAAGATGTCCCCTTGTCAAAATCGGAGTGCTCTGGGGTCTCAGGCACATTGGCAGTCCTTTGAGAGAGGCGATTCTTGCCCCTCATGAGCTCCGGGCTGGACAGCACGGCTCACCCAAGCCTCAGCACGGCATCTGTCGTGTCCACGTTCAGCGGTACAAACATCCTTGAAAATGAATTAACTGGTCACAGCCATCCTTGAAGACAGAGCCACCTGAGTAAAACTTAATGAGTGTTGTAGTTTTCATCTGAATATTGCCTTTAAGAGCATGATCTCCCTCTGGATTGCCACTGCGATTTCACTGATACCAAAAGCCACAGGGGAAGGAAGCATCTTGAGTGCTTGGCTCCTGGGACCAGACAGAAGGCTCTTCTCAAAGCACAGCGCCCAGTGCCCCCTTTATCCACGGGGGAGGCATTCCAAGACCCCCGGGGGGGTGCCTGAGCCTGCAGAGAGCACCAAACCCTGTATACACTGTGATTTTTCCTCTACGTACATATCTATGAGAAAGCTTAAGAGACAATCATCAAAATAAAACAGAACAATTACACAATATACCATAATAAAAATTATGTGAACGTGCTCTCTCTCTCTCTCTCAAAACACCTTCTGGCAACGACGTGAGAGGATAAAATGCCTGCGTGATGAGATGCAGTGAGAGGGATGACATGGGCATGTGACACAGCAAGAGGCTACTGCAGACCTTCGTTTGGACACTAGAGCAAGATGAGGATCGTCTGCTTTCAGATGGTGACAGTGGGGAAACGGAAACTGAAGCCGTGGAAACCAAACCTGCAGGTGAGGGGGTGCTAGGGAGGAGAGATGGCCATGCCCAGCCCTCTTCCGCCACTCGAGCTGCCTGTGCCTGAAGAGAGCCCTCTCGGCGGCGAAGAAAGAGAAGAGCTACTTTCTAAGTGACCAGTATGTCCAGGGAACCATTCTGGGTATGGTACCAGCCTGATTTCTAATCCTCCATGAGGGTCCATGTTATCAGCCCATTTCACAGATGAAAACACTGAGGCTCAAAAACCCGTAAGGCAACCCAGGAGCACATGAGCAACAGCTACTGATGAGGACTGCATCTGAGCTCAGTAATGTCTGACTGGAAGACCTGCGCTCTTGCAAACATACCATTCTCTCTTCAAAGGAAAAACAACAACAACAACAAAAAGACAGAGCGGCTATGTTGGAATACGTGGGCACCCACCAAGGGGATGAATATTTGGCTGGGCAAATTCTGATGTGTCTAAGAAAACATCATCTCGTCAGTGCACGGGGTGGTCTGTCAGCCCCCGGGGCTGTCACAGCCAGGAGACCAACCTGGTGACATCGGCATCTGTCCCTTTCCCTGGAGCCAGAAGCATTCCACGCCAGGACCTCACATCTCCTGGGCTGACACCGGAAGTGTGTGGGCTGTGTTCTTCACTCAAAAGGAGCCCGAGATTAACCAGATCCCAGGCAGCTCAAGGCAGGTCACTGTGGTCAGAAGAGACTCTGGGAGGGAAGAATTCTCTAGACAAGCACCAAGTGTTTATTTAACTGCTTTATGCCTCGATGAATAACTAGTTTGTACCAAACCACAGTGTACTCGAGATGTGTTGATTAATGATGCCACAGAAACATCATGTTTCTGAGCTTTTGACATGTCTCGAGGCTGCAAGGAGAGAGCCCACCTCCCCAAGGAGGCTCCGGGTGCTTGGAAGCACAGCGCAGAAGACCCCTGCGCTGGGCAAGAACTGGGCCTCACCTCCCTCTGGAACTCTGTAACCCAGGGCTAGCACATAGTAGGTGCTCAAAAAAAAGTACTGCTTGGGTTAACATGGGATACATTTAAACTTTAATCCAAACGGTAAATACGATATTCGAAAGGTAAACTAGAAGGTAAGACTAGCATGTTCCAAGGGGAAGTTTGGGCAGGAGGCAACAAAGGTGAATGATTCAAAGCTTTATATATAGTCAACGTGTGTCCTGAGATGTGTCTTGCTGGATTTTCTATGTTTTCTGACTAGCGGTTTGTACATGCGTGGATATAATATACAACACTGCGCTCACTGTAGCTGTAGACATGAATGACAACGGATCTTAAGATACTTGATAACAAATCAATGCATTCCTGTATTGGTGCAGAGAAGCCCCCCGTAAGATGGTAGCTTACTCTGGTGCAAGAAAAGCTCTAAAAATTGAAGTCCCGATAATGTGAGACTGTTGGCTAAGTAGTCTGGAGAAACTGATGTTGGGAACCGGAAAATGCTCTCCAGTAACCACCAACTACAAAAGGGCAGGTGAGCAAAAGGAACAGGAGAGACGCAGGTGACATATGTAAAAGTGTTTCAAGTCTGTAGGAAGAACAGGAGGACAATGTCAGCCCAGAGGAGCAGAAGGGATACCAGGATGACCGGAACCATGTTGCATAATCTTGTGCAGGAGGGTGAGGAACAAAATGGGGCGGCGCTTGGGGCAGATGGTGGACTGCAAAACAGATGAAAGACAGAAAGTGGTCCTTTTCACCTCAGTTGGTGATTCTGTCTTCCGCAAAAAGAATGTGTGTCAAGCTGGAAAATGAGGAACAAACCCGAGGAAGCAGGAACAGAATGGAACATAGAAAAGATCATAATCCCGTGCTGTGAGTCACTGGCCCAGACAGACCCCCCACACCTAGATCTGACTGCAGAATCTCCAGTGAAATTTGTCTTTTAAAACAGGGAATGAGGGAGATGTCTGGATCCTGACAAAGGGCAGATGCCAGCCCCATTTCCCAAAGGGGAGTCAGGATGGCTCAGGGTCACATCACCCTACGAGTGCCCATGTCCCATCCTCTGCCCTCTTCCAGCAGGACGGTCAGCTCCACAGTGCTGGGGTGCACCATTGGCTTTAAGAAAGAGGAAGGTCAATAACCTCTACTCAGAGCTGCTGCGTCCCTACCCAGCTGCTCCATCAGCTGACACCCCCAGGCAATGAACGCCCATCACGTCTGAAACAGGCTCCGGATTTCACCTCCAAACGGGGCTCTTCTCAGGGAATGGCACCACCGTTTAGCCCAGTTCCTCCAATCAGAGACCCACAGACATTCCAGACCCTTCCTTTTCCTTTATCACATCTACTTCCAGAATGAAACCAGAAAGCTCTGACTCCCCTTCACTTCTACACCCTAGTCCTACCCACCGTCACCTCCCACCTGCATCACTGAAATGGTCCCCTACCCAGCCCCCACCAAGTCTGTTCTCCACAGGACAGGCAAAGGGATCACAATGCCACAGCATACATTTGCATACAATTTACATACACTAAATATGAACTCTCTAGCCTGCAGGCCTGCCTCCCCAAACTGATCTCCTACTGCTCCGCTTCCTGCAGGACATCTCCCAGCTCCTCTGGCCCTAGCCTGCCTTCAGCTCCTGGAACACACCAGCTTTCCCACCTCAGGACTGTGGGACTCGGTTCCTTCTGAGAAGCAGGTTCTCTCCCACCAGCCACTATGCCCACTCACCGGCCCTGGGCACGACAGCTACATCCCAGGGCTGCCTCCTCCCACCTCCCTCCTTTTCACTCATTTCTGGTTCCAAATCTTCGTGCATAACTCTTTGTCCATTTACTTGTTCATCTGTCGGACTCTGCAGCTAGAATCTCAGCTGCCTGGGAGAGGAAGTGGTGGATCTTTACGCCAAGGTCTGAGGTAGATGGCGGAGGGACAGAGGGAAGGGAATTTCAAGTAGAAGGAGCAGCAGGAGCAAAAAGCACAGTCATGAAGCGGCACCTGCTGGGAAGGAGCAGGTCCCGGAGGAGGATGGGAGGGAGACGAGGCTGGCTCACTTGGTCAAAGCGGGAGCTCCTTCCCGGGACTCACATGCTCTAGCTACTACACTCTTAAGATGCCACTTCCTTGTCCAGGGGCAGAGAGAGGCCAGAATTCTTTGTTTGATACGGTCCAACACAAGGGAGTATTGCCATGGCCCCCCACCCCTGCTGCCTGTACAGAGCAGGAGAACGTAATATGCATGCCCTCTGGGGGACATAAAAGCTGCCAGGATGGGCCACCACTGCTGGGAAGGGCCAAAAGGAACCAGTTCTAGGAAAGGAGGATAAAGTTGCCCACTCGATATTCACTGGTGTTCCAGGACTTTCCCCCAGTTTCATTCAGTCAGGTCTGCTGTCCAGCCACCTGTCTCCCCTCTGGACCCCCCGAATGTGTAAGGCTTAGCTTCTTGCACCAAATGGCAATAATCACTACTGAACATCCATCAGGAAAGGCAAAGGGGGCAGTGGTCAAGAGTGTGGATTCAAGCCAGACTCTTGGCTTGGGCATTCCACAGCCATGAGACATGACCATGAGAGTTACCTAATCTCTCCACGGCACCACATCCTCATCTCTAACACAGTTCATTAATGACTCCTGCCTGCCAGGGCTGTGGTAAAGATCAAATGAGGGAATCCCTCCGAGGAAGGCTCATTTATCCCCATTTTGCTGCTGAGTAAATGAGTTCAGAGAGGTTAAGCAACACACCCAAGGTCACACAGCTACAAGTGGCAGAGCACATGTCCTGACCCTCTGAGCCACGCTGACCTGCTCAGGCTTCAGGTGGAGCCTCGCCCTGACCCACCCTGTCCATCCAACACTGAGACACAAGCAGCTCTGAAGGTCACTCGAGGACGTTGAAAAAGCATACTGTACTTCAGCTCAGTTAACTAGAACTACATCCTGAGCACGACCAAAACTAGGTCAAAAGAATTATTTCTGGGATTAAAAAAAAAGAAGAAGAAAAAAACCTGCAGGAATATCCTAAATGTGTCTCCCATCATTTGCAGCCAAACGATCTCAAATGGAGAGCTTGCTATTATTCTTTTCCTTTCTCACCATGTCAAATCCCTGTTCCAGGGAGCAGCTCACACCCACTGCCACCCCCGCCCCTGTCCTGCCCCCTCCTGCCCCAGCTAGCTGTCTCCAGGCACAGCGAGGTGGGAGGGGCAGGCTGAGCTGCTGATTCCCAGAGGTTCTACCCAGGCGGCACATTCAGAAGAGCAGACTTGCCCCCTGGCCCGGCACCCTTCCCCCTCTCCCCCAGGTTCCACTGAGCCCCAGCCTCTACCCCCTGCTGCAGGTTACAAGTACTTGACCACTCAGCCTCACCGTCTCCAAGGATTCGGACCCGGATCTCAAGCCACCCTGCTCTAGTATTTCATAATCCTCTCCCACACCCTTTATTTCACAGATGAGAAAACCAAGACCCAGAAAGTGAACTAGATTGTCCCAAGACCCAGGGCCCACATTAGTGAGGGACCAGAGGAAGAGCCCAAGGCTGCTGGTCATCTTTCTGTCCCACCAGCAGAAGGGGCCCTTGAGACACCATGGGGACATTAGTTTCCTCTTGCCTGTAACAAAAGACCTGCCTGTAACAAACACGGAGGCTGAAAGCCGATGTATTCTCTCACAGTTCTGGAGGCCAGAAGTTCAAGATCAAGGGGTCAACATGGCCTCATTCCCTCGGAAGGCTCTAGGGGAAATCCCTCCTTGCCTCCTCCAGCCTCTGATGGCAAGGGGTTCCTTGGCTTGGGGCTGCGTCCCCCTAATCTCCATGTCAATCCTCACATGGCCTTTCCCTCTTCTCTCCCTGTGTCTCTTCCCCAAGTGCTTCTTATAAGGACACCTGTCGTTGGGCTTGGAGCCCACCCAGGTAATCCTGGGTGATCTCATCCCAAGATCTTTAACTTAATTACATCTGCAAGGAGGCTTTTTCCAAATAAAGTCACATCCACGGTCTCTAGGAGTTAGCACAAATCTTTTGGGGCTCACCACTCAACCCACTACAATGAACTTGTACTTAGGGACTCCAGGCACCTTTGGAAATCAGGAATTGTGAGCCCGGGTGTGGGTAAAGACCCTCCGATCCAACTTACATCTGCCCACAAAGCAGAATAGCACGTGGTTCTGCAGCAAGGATCAGCCCCCACAGGATACAAGTGCACCTGCCCTACAGTCACAGAGAAACGGCTAACACAGAATGTCAGGATAACGAGATGGGCTCACCGCATGGGAGGCTTACAGCATCTCAGGCATTGTGCCAAAGGGTTACACACATTCTCCTTCATCCTACAACCACCCCATAAGGGAAGTAGTATGTAAACTCCATCACATGTTAGCTGGATGACTTCAAACACTCAAATTCTCTGCGCCCTAATTTCCTCATCTGAACAATGGTATAATAGTAAAAACTGCCTTGAGAGGCCCTTAGGAAGGTAAAGGGGAAAACATAGGTGAAATGCCCAGCACCAGGCACACAGACACACTCAAAAGATGCTCTCATCCCCGGATCTGTCATCATCACAATCATTACCCACTTCTTTATTCAGTGTCTATATAGCATTTTTTGAAAAATCAGTGCTCCGTCTCCTTTCTCTTCTTTTAAAGATTTTATTTATTTGAGAGACAGAGAGAGAGCACGCGCACATGCACCCACAAGGGGGGGGGAGTACGGGGGGGAGGGGATGGGGGAGGGGCAGAAGGAGAGGGAGAAGCAGACTCCCCGCTGAGCAGGGAGACCAGCACGGGGCTCGATTCCAGGACCCTGGGATCATGATCTGAGCCAAAGGCTGATGCTCAACTGACTGAGCCCCCTCACAGGAACCCTGCTCCATCTCCTTTCTTAACAACTGTGACTTCAAACCCTCCACAGAGTGCAAGCAGTACTTATGCACCCGGAGATGCACCGGGAAGTTTGCTGTGTACAGGAGCCCGTGGGGGCTCCATCTGTTGAGGCTTACCGTCCTTGGGCAGGATGAGCACGGACATTCTTCATGTTTGCCTGCACGGTCACATCCCGATGATCTAAGTTGGCAGGACTCCTGAAGTTCCATGAACTTGCATCCCAGCCTCGGCGACACTCAGCCCCACTGACTGCTCGCCTCGCTCTGACTCCTAGACAATGCCTGTTTTCATTTAGGATGTTTTGGTTCTCCCAGCTATCACAACGTGACAGACAAAGAGAAATGAAGTAGGAAATGAATTCTATGACTAAACAATGGCCGGGTGTCATGAAACACAAGCAGATGCAGCACGGAGAGCGACTGACGAGCAGAAGCCGGGAAGGACCATGTGCTGGTTGTGAGTCTGCACCAAGCTCTGGGCAGGAGCCCCGTGCAGTGGGATGGGGAAAGGCCCCAGTCTTTTGAGGCCTCAGCCCGGGGTTCAAATCCCAGCTCTGCCTGTCCCTGCTATGGAGTAAGGCCTAAAATTAAGGCTCAACATGATGTGTTGTCCTGACACCAGGTGAAATTGTGAGGACCCTGTACGGCCTGATGGCAAGTTCCCCTCCCTGTTCTGCTCCCATGAATAAGGTCCCCCACTTCTCAGAGGGACCAGGCACAGTCCCTGCTTATCCCTGAGTATGCGCAGGTCTCAGTTTGCTGCAACCCCAGAGTTCCTGGAACAAGCTCATCCCATCCTCCTGTGAAAACCAGGGGCACCCTGCCCTCTTGATACTACTAAATCCTGCCTCCCACTGACCCTCCTTGTTCATGATGCAGCCGCCACGGGGCCCTGCTTGGCGTGCAGTGTCCTCCTCCCCTGGGCTGTGAGCACGTGTGATAATAAACTACTGTCGATCTCATCTGCCCAGTGTGGGGCTGTGTGTTCAGCCATTCCCCTAACCCTAGGGCCAGACTTCTCCCTTCACCAGCAGGGTGATTAAAACTCCAACTGTGTAGGCTTCGCCAAACTCTCTGACTCATGCATGGCTCCCTCATCTTCCCAGGGAGGATGAAACTTTCCATGCAAGAACCAAAACTCAAATTCTAACTATGGGAGCTTCCTTGCACCCCCACCCAATAAAATAAGCAGAAAAATAAGGACATAAATTCCCACCGAGACTGGACTATTCATCCCCTCTTGCTCCCTAACTTTCACACATGAGCAATAACACTTGGATACTAGAGAAGGGATGGATGATTCCTTCTACCTCTAATATTACGTGTGTTGTGATCAGTTAGTGGATAGCGGGCCACAGATCAAAATTTGAAAGCTACCTACATAAGGAAGAAAGGCCTATGGCAGCAGGAGAGTGCTGTATACTGCGGGGAGAGTAAAGATAACTCATCCCAGGGGCAGAATCTACATGACTGATGGTCCCCAAACCCTGCTGCAGAAGGCTCTGCAAGCAGCGTATCATAACTGATTGGTAACGCCTATGATTGACTAGTGATGTCTGCTAGGGGAGAAGTAGTGGATCATGCAGCAGGTTGTGGGCTTAGGTGCCCTCCCTCCCTCCTTCAACAGGAGGAAGAGCACTGGCCTTGCACGCTGAGCCCTGGGCTTCTGATCAGTCTGCCTCTCAGGGCCTCAGTCTCTATCTGTAAATTAAAAGACTAAACGAGTGATCTCGGGTCCCACCCCCTCCTTCCTTGTTCTGGCTCCTTTAATCTAATTAATCACATCACAGTGAGAGGCCAGCATGAGGTCAGTGATCTCAGGAAGGGAGAGAAAGAAACCATTCTGATCATTCTTGGATAATTACACTATTTCCTGATTAACGCTTAAAACCCTACCAGGTCTGATTCCAAAGGAAGCCTCTGTAGCAAAGAAATTGCTGCAAACTGTAACTCTTGTCTGCAGCAACAATTCAAAATGTAAGGTCACACCCTCGTCCCAGCAAGACCTGGGAGGTGGGCGGCAAAGCCAAGGCAACCGAGGCCCTTGCTGGGCCCTGTGCACACTGCCTCTGGAATCGAACTGCCTGGGGAGGGGGCACCCGGAGCCCAGCCCAGGCAGGAGGAAAAGAGGGGGAAAACAGGACGCTCCCAGCCCCGCCCTTGCACTCCATCTGCTGAAACAACAAACAGATGAGCACTGGGGAGAAAAAGGCCCAGGCTGGTCTCTCTCTTCCCCAAAGAGGCCCAGATCTCTTTTCAATAAAATGGTCTTTAATCGCTCTAAAGGTTTTATAAGAAGTTCCCCATGGACCAATTCTAGGCAATGCTTCCTAGCCACGATCTATCTCTCAGTCATGCCCATGTCGTCCGTCCTCCTGTGCCTCCGCCTGGGGATGCTCCCTGGGCCTGCTCCCTCTCCCACAGTTTCTCCCCGAGTGCCTGCCTCCCTGTCTCCACGGTCCCTCTGCGGCCTGCTCTCTCCCTACATTACACCTGTCTCCATCTCTGCATCTCGGCCCTCATCAGGTCTATCCCCTCGCTGGTGCTCCCTCCTCCTGGCCTCCATCTGGGGCTCTGCCTCTCTCGCAGCAAGTGCCCCCCTCCCCCCTGCCTCCTCCCGGTGAGCCGCTCCCTCGTTCTGCTACCTATGCTCCCTCTTCATTCTTCAGAGAAGCACTTCCAACTTGGAATGCCTGCCACCGCAAGTCCAAAATTCCCTGGAAACATCCCCGCGAAAATACTCTTGCATAAGGCAACTTATTTACAAAACATTATCACAATAATTAACACAAACAATTAAAAATAGCAGCCTCTGGTCCCTGAAAACCAGCACCTAGAAACAAGTCAGCGTTCCCTTCTTGCCCAGGGCCTCAGAGAAAACACACACACACACACACACACCAGAGATTTCTGCAGTTCACTAAAAATGATTAACCCTTAAAATGCTACCGGGTTTGTGATTTCCTCTAATATACCTTAAAATGGAAAATATAGGCCAAGATACAGCATGTTAAATTATGTACGTAAATTTATGTTTTATAAAAACATGTAGCAGGCGCACCTGGGTGGCTCAGTTGGTTAAGCGTCTGCCTTTGGCTCAGGTCATGATCCCAGGGTCCTGGGATTGAGTCCCTCATTGGGCTCCTTGCTCAATGGGGAGCCTGCTTCTCCCTGGGTCTGTCGCTCCCCCTGCTTGTGTTCTCTCTCTCTCTGACAAATAAATAAATAAAATCTTTATAAAAACATGTAGCACATACCTTACCAGAAACATTCATTGAATGCATTCTATTTTTAATTTATTTTTTTTCTTTTTTTGAGAGAGAGAGCGAGAGCGCACAAACCAGGTGGGGAGGGCCAGAAGGAGAGAGAGAATCTTAAGCAGGCTCCATGCTGAGCACAGAGCCTAATGCAGGGCAGGGCGAGATCTCAGGAACCTGAGATCATGACTTGAGCCAAAATCAAGAGCTAGATGCTTAACCGACTGAGCCACCCAGGCACCCCACTTGAATGCATTTTAGAACACCTTTCCCATTGGCACAAAACTCTATTCATTCGGTTAAACAAGCAGAAATTAAGCACTCCTTGTGTTCTGGGGGCTGACATACAAATGGGAGACCAGCCCTCCCCTATAAAGGTACTTGAACACTGAGGGAGGAAACAGACCTCCAAATGGAACATTACTATATGATATGATAAAGCCCACAACAGAAGGGACACCTGAAGGAGGCCAGGAGGACCCAGACGGAGACTTCTGAGCTTATTTCTTGAACGGGATGGGTTAGCCATTTCATGCCATGAAATAGGGGGGTGACCTTGGCATTTGGAGTAACGCTTTACATTTTTCAAAACATTATTTAAAAGCAAAACCTCCGGGTCGCTCTGTTCTGATCCTTGCCAGCACAGCACCGGGCATGCTGCGGGCCCTACTTGCATGTGTGTCAGCCAGGAACAGAGGACTGGCTGCATGACCAGCTCTTCTTACCTTGCAACCTCAGTGCCAAGCCCGAGCCGGCTCCCAGCAGACATCCCCTATGCGTGTGCTAAATATCTGGATGAGGCAGGAAGTGGAGACATCATATCCCTACTTGATAGATGGTAAGACTAAGACAGAAAATTGTAATCCCATGGCCATGGTCATCCAGCTAATTAAAAGAACTGCTAAGAAGAGAAGCGTTGTCATCTACCATGAGACTCCATCCATTCTATTACATGCCCTATTCTCTCAAACACTGATTTTTTTTTTCTTATTCCAAAGAACAAGTATTTCTAGGTCCATTCTCAAAGGTTTTGTCTTGATTTCAAATCATGAAACAGAAGTGGAAAAAGTGCTAATGGGGGTTATCCAGCCACCCTGCCCAGAATTCCTCTGCTCGCTGCCTCAGATGGTTTCTAGAACAAGGGCTCCCATTCATTCATTCATTCAACGAGCAGTTACTGATGCTTGAACACCTACTACTCCCACCCACTCCTGTGCCAAGAACCAGACACAGTAAGGGGCTCGAGGTGCCCTGAGCAGTTGACTGTCAATCAGAGACATTTCTTGCTTCTTTCATGAGCCATTTCTTCTTAGAAATCATGTTGCATGTGTGCGTTGGTAGTTGTCCACCCAGACCTTCCTTTATGAGTATCATTTGGATTTAGTTCAACTGAGCCATTGGCTACACATTAGAATCACCCAAAAACATTTAAAATACACACACACACACACACACACACACACACACACACACACACACATCCCAGTCTCCAGGTCAGACCCAATAAACCAGAATCTCCATGTGGAGCAGGATAGGGCCACAGAAATTCTAAAAGTGAGCAGGCCCACTAGGAACTGCTGAAACCCACATTCCAGAGCATCTTCTCAATGTGCAGTATGGAAAGGTCACTGAATCGAGCTGAAAGACCTGAGTGCCAGCCCTGGGTCTTCAACCAGCCTGCCATGGGGCTTCGGGCAGGACGCTTCTCATCTCTAGACTCGGGTAGTTTGCTCCTGTGTGAAATCTAGGAGCCAAATCAGGGGGTCTGCCAGGGCCTTTCCAACTGCCATAGTCCGTGTGCCTACGAAAGCTCTAGCGGTTTAGCAGCCGCTCCACTCCAGATGATGAACACCTGCAGCATCAAGGAATCAGTAGAGAAATTATTGCCACGCCCTCCTCCCTCTACATTCAAAACAATTAGTTTTGGGGAAAAAGTATTCGTTGATCTTGGTGTCCTTCCCCACACGGTAATAGCTGGAAGATGTTCCCACTTAAACTCTCAAAGGCTCGTAAATAAATACATCTTGGAGGTCATTCAGTTGCCCTCACTCTCATCCCCACCCCATGCCACCCCAAAGTGTCCACAGCTGCTCTTCTCTGGGCCTCAGTAAAAGGGCTCAGGAGGGGCTGCTCAGCCCTACTGTTCCTGCCATGTCCCCACACTCCCCGGGGGCTCACACCCCTTCCACTGCCCCTTACTCCTAAATACACAGCAGAGTGGTGACCCCCTTGCTGAGACCCTATACCTGACAACCACTCCTCCTGCTCGACCCCCGACCGGCTTAGGCCCTAGAACCTTCTTCCTCAGACTGCCCCCAGGCAATGCTAAATCCCGCTTAACCTAACCTCCCAGAAGCCACTTACATCCCTTGAAACCCCAAGTTCCACATATCGGGTTTCTTCCATTCTGCAGTCCCTAAGAGAGCTGTGTCCTAATCACATACCTGGATTAGGAGAGGCTCTTGCACCTGCTGCTACTCACACCAGAGTCACACTCTCCCAGAATCTGAAGGGACTGGGGACTGGGGATGGTATGGTCAGTCCATCTATGTCTCAATCCTATGATGACGCTCCTGCCGAATGGTCACCCAGGTTCTGCCTCCTCAGTCAGGGGACACAGCTGTCCCTCGCCAAGCTCTGAGCGCTGAGGAGTCCACAGTCATGCCCACATCTCCTGGTCCGGTTCCCCTCGGAGCCCACCATGGGCATATGTGATAAAGCCAGATGTTCTCCACAGGACCCAGCCTCTTCTGTCTCCCAGAGCAATGGAGCTTGCCTCACCTCAGAGAGGAGCTCCGCCTTGTCAGACATGTGGATTGAGGTGTGCCTCAAGGAGGTGAGCCATCCTTACGGGTGGCTCCACAGTCCCCAGAGTGGGAGGACAGGGAGCACCCTGGGATGCCTCATCTTCATGGCCCTCTTGGGAAATGTCGGCATCATTCTTGCAGGGGACAGACAATAGCCTGGGGAGTGCCCCACCTGCACAGAGATCCGGGAGGGAGGAGCCCGGGAGGCCAGCCCCGTGTTCTCCAGCCGGGCACGTGCTCAGCCCTTCGCATCTGGGGCCTTTAACCCAAGCCAGAGGCCTGGACTCATATCTCCTTGCTTTTCCTCACGCACTGTGCAACCTTGGGCAAGTGATTTTGCATCTCTAGACATCGGTCTCACTTTCTCTAAAGTGATTTTAATAAAATCTGCTTCACGGGGTTGCTATGAGGAACCACAGAGAACCATAGGTAAAACACTTATTGATTTCATTTAACTTCACCTGATTCATGCCCGAAGTTTTCCTGTTAATTCTTTATAGACCCAAAAACAGAAATTCACATTTGTAGGGGACCACATTCTCTTTATCATTAAATCGGCAGCACCCGAGATGGGACAGAGCCCTTGGCTGGCCCTCCATGCGTATTAGTAGAGTGAGCTGGAGTGGAATGAATCAGGGTTAGGGTTAAGAATCCATGGCAACCCAGTGGTAGAATTCCAGTGGTAGAGATGTGACCAGCTAAGACATCTAGGACCTAAGGCAGAAAATGAACGAATGTGGAAAAACCCGAGACATAACAAAACCGCAGTCTGTCAAAATATTGGATGTTGTTTTCAAGTGCAGAGTTTAAATCAATCACGATTTTATTTAAATACATTAAAGTCAAACTCTGCAACTAGGTTGAAGGACATGCTCAATTTCCTACATTCTCATGTTATTCCAATAAGGTCTTCACCAGCCTCCTGACTGGTCTCCTCCCTCCAGTGCCTTGCCCCTCTGCTTCACACTGGGCACTAAAGTTAGAGTGACCCCTTCTAATGCAATCACTCACTCCCTGCTTAAACATTCCCTTTTCTGCTCACAGGCATAGGACTCCATCTGTAATCTAACTGCTGCCCCAACCCCTCCCTGTCTCCCCTGCATCCCTGTCCTCCATACCAGACACACTGCCCTGAGCCACATTTTACTGCAGGCGCTCCTTTAAATGCCTGCCTTCCCCACTACACCCAAAGCTTCATAGGGGCAGGAATTAGTGTCTCTCTTGCTCTATCCCCAGTGACTATCATGTTGCAAGGCACAGGTAAAGTGCTCAAGGACTATTTGTTGAACTAATGGCCCCATTCTTGCTGAGAATAATCTGCCATCCCCTTGAAAAGAAGAAAACACAGGGCACCTGGGTGGCTCAGTCAGTTAAGCGTCTGCCTTCAGCTCAGGTCATGATCCTGGGGTCCTGGGCTCGAGCCCTGTGTTGGGCTCCTTGATCAAAGGGGAGTCTACTTCTCCCTCTCCCTCTCCCTCTGCCCCTCCCCCTGCTCGTTCTCTCTCTCGAGCTCTCACTCTCTCAAAAAAATAAAAAAAGAAAGAGAAAACACACAAACAGGTATAGCAAACACATGACCCCAAATTCTGAGAGACATAGAAACGCTAGTCTTTTCTTCACAGCAGTTGAAGAGTCCCCATTTGGGGTTACTAGAGTTACTGGCTTTTTTAACGTCCAGAGTCCATGGGATCAAAGAATCTTATCCTACTGGAGAAGAGTCTGAGCAGGCATCCTGAGCTCTCCAGGGCTGGGATGTCATAAAAGCTAATGCCATTCATGTGGATCCTCGGCCCCTACCAGCTCCCAATTCAGTGAAAAGCTCCCACTAGCCACCCGTTTGTGGAAGACAACACCCCACTGACGTGTGCCTTAGTTCTGACTCAACGGAGACCACTTAGCTCCTTCATTTGTTTCTGGGTCAACTTCTCTTCTCGTCAGCAAGAGTGGTCTGACCACAGAAGCGGTATGCCAATTTTCTGAAAATTACCGGGAGAACTTCAGATGGATGTGCGTGGGAGGGCAGGGTACTGCCTTTCTGAAAGTTTCTGGAAGTTGAGGGAAGCTGATAAAAGTTTGTTAAATTGTCTTATTATTTTTGTTGTTAATAAAATAACTAATATCGCCATGGTATTTTCAAGTTGCCAAATTGTGTCCAATTTTTCCATCACCCTTATTCTGCTCTGTTTTTCTCCACAGCTGTTTTTTTCTAAATTAATTATTTTTTTATTGAGGTACAGCTGACACTCCATAGTTCTTATCTACAGCATGTTTATCTGTAATATGTTTAACATACTATAGAGTGTTCCTAGTTCCTAGTTGTCATGTTTATCATTCACCTCCAACTTGAATGCTCATTTCATGAAGGCAAAGATTCATTTTCCTTTTTTGGTTCACTTACATATTCTATGCACTGAGAACAGCACCCGCACATAGTAGACAGTGGATAAACATTTGCTGAATGAATGAATCTGCTCATATGGTCATCACAACCTCCAAGGGCAGGTTTCTGCCCTTATAATAATTTCTATTATAACAAAGAGAAACTTAAGGCTTAGAGAAATAATGCTGTTGGGTTTTTTAAAAAAGATTTTATTTGAGAAAGAGAGAGCGAGAGCAGAAGCAGGGGGCAGGGTAGAGGGAGAAGCAGGCTCCCGGCAACCTGCCACTGGGCCCGATCCCAGGACCCAGGGATCATGACCTGAGCCGAAGGCAGACACTTAACCAACTGAGCCACCCAGGCGCCCCTAGAAGTTACATTGTTTTTTGAGATTATCCAGGTATCTTTCAAACTAAGATGTGGCTTACTCTAAAGCAACCAAGACAACCAAGATTTTAAGTCACATTGAAATAATAAGAATGCAGGAAAGTTCTAGAAGCCAACTCATGTAAGATGAAGGGGCTGACAGGATCCTTGCAGGACAATATCTGAACGGAAGGACGGCGCGTGGGCAAAACCAAACAACGCCCAGCATCACCAGGGAGTGCCGGGGGAGGTGGAAGGAAAAGTGGAAATCTGTGCCATGGAAAGAGGGGGGCTTCAGAAAGAAGGTGGCCAGAAGCCAGCGGGCCCCGGGGACTGGGAAAGGGTCAATACCACGTGGAATTGATATGAACCTCTTTCTGCAAGCTTTTCTAAGTCTGAGAAGTTTCTGGCCCCAAAGATGAGCGAGCTCTCAGGACCTACAACCTGACGTACACGGGATTCTTTTGTCCCACAGATATTTACTGCTCACCCCATGCTGGGTGCATAAGGTCACATCTAGGGCCTGGTGCAGAACACAGGCCCGTAACTCGGGAATTCAGAGAAGGTGTGAAAAGCTCAAGGAGCAATGCTCAGGGCATTCTGGACCCCAATCCAATGCTGCCACAGGTAACTATTATTTCTTTTCTTTGTCTGATTTGATTTGATGTCTTTAATTGTGTTAATTCTTCAATTTGTTAGCGTATTAATATTTTCAGCACGTAATAAGTGCTCAAATATTCTGTGAAACGAAACTGTGAACGTACAAATGAATGTAAGAACAGATGTGGGGTTCTTCAGCTGAGGGAACAGAAGTTCAGAGCCACCGTGTCAGCTGACTTTGAGCCTCACAAACGAGGCAGAGGCAACTATTACTCCCCTTACGGAGGAAGGGCTAAAGCTCCCAGAGCATAAGTGACCATTTCACAAGTACTGGAATGGGGCTCTCAGCTTGAGTCTGTTACCTCAGCCGCCGCAGGCTACCTCCAGCGCAAAGAACCCGGTTCTTTCTCTGCACCTTGGTTCCAATGTCAGCAAAGCCCACTGAGCTCTCCAAAGAGCTTCATGCCCCAGGCATTCCTCCTCTGGATTATTTAGGATACTAATTTTACATTAATGTTTTGATTCCTTGCAGGATGTCTGCCACACACACCACCCGCCCCCCTCCCCCCAGCTACAAGCTCCATGGAGTCAAAGGTTTTTGGTTTGGGTTCACCTTTGGCTCCCCTAGCGCTTAGTGATGTGTGGGAAACAAAGGCAGAAGAAAAATTACTAAATTTCCTTACTACCTACAGCCCACTGACAAGTCCTTGAAACAGGCAGAGTGACCTTCCTCTAGGGACTCAGTGGCCTTGATGTTAATACTTTGTTAAGGGCAAAAGGCAGTCTTAGCCTGACCACACCCCCCTCCCCTGAGATCCTGTAAGTCTGCTTTAACGTATAAAAATTCCTTTGCAAACTTCCTTTATCTCTAAACTCCCCAAGATACGTGTTGGCAACCATCCCCCAAGCATATGACCTACCAAGATACATCTGAAGGTTGTATTAGACTAAGGTTTTATTGGATGGTAATAAATGGCCTTTTCCTAATAACAGCTAGCCCCCTCAAGGTCCTGGAAACCTTACCTCCAAAATTCCTTAGAGACTCACGCTATGCCTACCCACTTCCCAACTTGAAAGTATATAACGGGCCACTCCTCATGACCCCGGTGCCGCTCTTCCTGCCCACAGGTCCTGTCCCCGGGCTGTAATAAAATCACCTTTTGCGCCAAAGACATCTCAAGAACTCTCTCTTGGCTGTCGGCTTCGAACCCTAACATCGTCTTTCGTACATCGCTTAGCACAGAGCCCGGCACACAGTAGGTGCTAAATATATCCCTGGAGTGTATAAATTGCTGCAAGGCCAGGCTCTAACCTCAAACACCAAACTTTTCAAACACTAGGGGCTTCAACCAAGATGGGCCCGATCCTCTCTCCATCCACTCCCAAGACAAGCCACCTGGAAAGCCTGCTCCAGCTATGGGCCTAGGGGAGCCTTAGGGGCTCCTGACAGGGGCCTGCGGGTCTTCAACTGACCATCTGAATTCAGAGTCTTCTCCTTCCCCAAACAAATACCCGGGCAGAGGACCACTCCCCCAGTGCCGAAAGCATTTCACTTTAAATAACATACTCCTGCTTCGTATTTTATTGGGAATATAAGCAAGCAACCTGAAGCTTTAGCAGAGCATGTTTTTCTCTCCTCTAGACTTAGAGAAAAAAATGTATTTGAGGTATTTTTAACTGAGTACACCCAACCCCCAGCCCTACCCCTACACCCATCTCTGCCCCAGAGAGAGGCCTGTGGAGGCCAGAGGTCCAGGCCATAAATCCTCATCTGTGGCTGGTAATCCACATGGAGAAAAATGACAAATGCTCTATTTAGCCCTATTTCCAAGGAAATTAGAATTACAAATCAGAGCTATATCACTAAGACCCATTTGAGCATAACCTTTGGAAATCAAGGTGGGGAGGGGGCGGGGAGGACTGGCATTTGATGGGCCTGTTTCACTGTCAGTTTAGCTTTTGCCGGAAGCTGACCCACAATGGAAATCACCCCCACCCCTCCCCAGCACCACCAATTAAAGCCAGTGGCCCTGGGGTATTCACTCCCCCACGCCCGGCTTTGTTCGGTGCTAAAGGCACCACCAAACCACGTAAGCAATCTCTTTCAGGGAAAGGACAGAAAATTGCTTCTTTAATTGCGTAGATTTGAGGGCTAATAATAATTTAATTGAAAAACGGCATTAAGGAGAATCAAAGCGATGTGAAAAGGGGCCGGGACAAAGATGCCCACACGTCGGAGATGAGTGAGCACCTGGGTCCCCAGAAGGCATTTGGGGAAAAGGGCTTGGTCAAAGATCCATCATTATCCCCCCCACTACCTCCACTGGCCCCCAACAACCTGTAGCCCTGCCCACTGCCCTGCCCCTGGCCCCCAGGCGCAGACATACACACACCCTGTTCTAGGTGCTCCTTTCAAACCATCCACAACTGAGGCTGCTTTCTCAGTCTTGCAGCAAGTAGTGAGATAGAAGGGAAGCAGGGTGGATTTATATGGGGTGTGTTCTAGGGGTCCTAGGTCCCAGTCCTGCTCCTACCCCATCAGGACCCCAGTGGAGTCACCCCGGCCCTTTGATAACTCTTCTCCTTACCTATTTGTCTTCTTCTTTTTTTAAGATGTTATTCATTATATTTGAGAGAGTGTGTGCGTGTGCACACGTTGGGGGAGGGCAGAGGGAGAAGCAGGCTCCCCGCTGAGCAGGGAGCTCGACGTGGGACGCGTTCCCAGGACCCTGAGATCATGACCTGAACCGAAGGCAGACACTTAACTGACTGAGCCACCCAGGCGCCCCCCGATCTGTCTCCTTTATTTACTTTACACCTATTTTCCTAACTAAGTGCCAGACAATATTCTCAGTGCTTTATAAATACCAAGTAATCTAAACCTCACAGCAAGCCCGTGAGACAAGCCTGCTCCGTGACCCCTTTCTGCAGATCAGAAACCTGACAGGCACAGAGAGGTTAAGGCACTTGCCCAAAGTGACAGAGCTGGTAAGTTCCAGAGCTGGGATTCAAACCCACGCAGTCTAGCTCCAGAGCCCACCCTCGGATGGTACATGGAGAGGATACAGAGTTTCTCCTTTCGGTTTAAGCCTGTGCCCCTTCTGGCGCTTTCTCACCTGCCTCTGGTGTTGACCCTTCTGCCCTCACCCGGCCACCACCACTATTCCTGGCCGTAAGCTCTGTTTCTGCACATGGCCTGAGAACACTGGGAATTCTGAGGCTGTGTCTTCCTGCCACAGCCGGGCTCATGTGTCTGCCCCAGGTGGAGATCCCAAATAGGCAGAGGTTCAGAAGAACAGGATGGTGCCCTGTACAGGATGTGAGCAAGGCCTCTGCAGGTCAACAGCCCGGGTTTGAACACGGGCAAGTCATGTCCCATTTCTGTGCCTCTGTTCCCTGATTTGTAAAAATAAAGAAACAGGATAATAAAACTGGCTTCCTAGGGTCCTGCAAAGTGAGAGAGTTAGAATCTAAAGAACACCACGGCTGCACGGTGAGTGTGGCACAAGTGCAAGGTGTTACTGTTACTGATGGCAGACAGACCGTAGAGGGCAAGGGGTCAGCACAGTCACACCACGCCCACCTCCATGCCTGTCCCTTTTATGTAAATGGAGAAGACCCCTCCTGCCTGCAAGGAGTCAAGGAAACACAGAGCTCGCAAGCATTTTGGAAATTACAAAGCAATCTGAAAAACAGTGAGCGTTATTCTTAGACCAGACTGGTTGGTGAGACACTCACTGCAAGGGGCTTTGGGCTTCTGAGTCAGTGTGGACTGGCACCTTCAGGGCGTTTCCAGATCACATGCTCCGCGCTCCATCCCCATCATCTCCTGACGCTCACTCCTTCCCACCCATTTTACAGAATGGAAAACCGAGGCACAGAAACGTGAAAGGATGGGGAAGTGGCAAAGCAGACATTCGGAGTCAAGTCCCCAATGCTCCTAATCGTGGTGTCACACTGTCACCTTTGTGTCACCGTCCCTTCGTGGTGACGAGGTGGCCTTTCAGAAAGGAAGAGTCAGGCTGCAGGGCAGGAGGGCGAGAGGCAGTCCCCAGCAGAGGTGGAGAGGGAATAGCGGGCCGGGGCAGGGGCAGCTCTCCTGCACGGGGGCCCCTTGCACTCTGTGCCCACTGCCCACGGCAGCACCTCTCCTGGCCCTCGCTGTCTCCCCACCAGACTGAGTCTGCTGCGGACAGAGACTGAGGATCTTCCACTTCCGTTATGCCCTGCACCGAGTGCAGCGCCCAAGGCCTCCGAGGGAGCGGGACTGACCTAGTGAGACGAGTTAGCTGGAGCACAAAGATCGTGTGAAGAAGAAGTAGGAAAAAGGCTCCGATACGCAGTGAGGCCGTGCGGACCTCCTTCCCAGTCCTCCAAACCAAATGAACGAATTACTGGCGTGCCAGGCATTTCCCATACAGAATGCCATTAACACTTCACAACTAGCCCGCTCTACAGAGGAGAGGTTACATTAGTGGCCCAAAGTCATTGGGTTAATAAATGCTTGATTTAATCCCAGGGCTCTGTTTGGGAGGCCAGACCTTGGCTGTTTTTCTACATCCCCTCTCTGCGTGCCAATATTCCACAAATCTCCAGGCGAGAAGCCTGTCGTCCGTGGGACCCTGCCCAGTGCTAGGCACAGAGCACTGGGCTCCCTGGACATCGACAGAGTTAAACCATACTTAGTCACCTGCCTCTATTCAAATGTTGGACTCTTTACAGGACAGGGCCCAGGGGACACGAGCCAGGGTACCGTTTCCCTCTCAGAGCAGGAAACGCACCAGATGACCTCCTGGGACGTGTTTATTCCTAACAGCACTATGGTGGCTTCCCGATCTTCATCTCGGCCTTGATCTGCCTACCTTCAGCTCCTATCAATGCACTGCTTTAACTGTGGCCAATGAGATTAGTGCCCAATTAATAACTAATTTGGGAGGGGCTGTGTGGAACAGCTTGGCAAACTGCATCAGGCCACACGTTCACTTGAACTAAGGGCGCCCCGCCTAGAAATGGACAGAGCAAAGGGGCTCAACCAAGCTCAGGAGACCCAGGCCCTGGTGTCCTTTGCCACTAGTAAACTGTGTGTCCTTAGGCAAACCCCCCTCCACTCTCTGGGCTCAGGTTCTTCATCCCAAAGGCCTCTTCCAGCTCCAAAATTCTAGAACTCTGGGACACCATTAAAGCCATGCATCTACATGTCAGCAGAAATTCCCAGGGAACACGTAATTACTGGCACTTAACCAACCCATAGTTAACTCCAGCTAATTTCCAGAGGATTTACAGCAACTCTGAAAGCTATTTTTCGAGGAAGCAATGTATATTCACTATTGTCAGCGCAAGAGGCAGGTTCTCTATCTCCAAAGCCATAAATTATCCAGGGCGTCAGGAGGACAAAAATTACCAAGGGCTTGTACAAGCAGGCTGCTTCCCAAACAGAAATCAGGATTTATAGAAAGCTGTAAAAAAATGCAGGACATGAATATAAAGCCAGAGGCATGAGAGTGGTGTGTGTGGGAGAATGTGTGTATGTGTGTGTGTGTGTGCGTGGCCTCAAGAAATCAAAGCAGAACAGCCCAGTGGAAGTTTCAATGCCTCTAATGAAGATGAACTTGACTTTTGTCTGATGCCATTCCAGCAGCACTTCCCGAACCCCTCCTAGGAGCAGGTGCCCTGCTGGAGGGAACCAGGCTGAGTCCCACGGGACCTGACCCTGAACATGCTCATATGTGTGGTGCTCACTCTCCCCTGTATGACGCTGAGTCATCTAGGAACCCATCGGATGCCTCGCTCTTCCATAAAGTGAGAACCCCAAAGCTTATGTCACGGAGCCGTGTATGCAAGAAAAAGGTTTCTAAAAATCAGTGATAATCTGGTTGTAAGTAACTCTAATACAGAACACAATGGGCAGAAAAGGTCATCATGAAGGTACCCCCCAAAATATATACAGGATGCTAGAAGTTTCTAAGAAGAAGCCCTGTCAGAAAGCAGAAGAGAGCAGAGAGAAGGTGAAGAGTTGCCTCTGGGTGTAGGAGGAAGGACCCCACGGTGCTGGGTGAGGCACAAGGAAGGGAAGGTGACAAGGCGGTGAGAACACAGGAGAGGGACGCATCTGAGGCTAAAGCAGCAGAGGAAGCAGAACCGAGGGAGAAGAGAGAAGAGGAAAAGAGACTATAAACCATAAGGAGTCGAGACAGAACGGGAAATCAATAAAAATGCCTGAAGTTGATTCATCAAGAGACAGCCCAAGATTTAGAGATTTAGAGCCCGGGGGGCGGAGGGTAGCACCAGGAGGTCTGAGCACAGAGGAAGGAGAAGGGGTTGCCTCTTGGAGGGGAATGGGAGGCGCGAGGATGGCGCTGGCCTGGGGCTTTTCAGCACTGGGGTTTGAACTGCATGCCTGTATTCTTTGGACAAAATTAAAAGTAACTGAGAACCTTTTAAAGGGATGGGAAAGGAAGTTAACGCTGAGTAAGTACTCCATGCCCTCAGCAACTTATAAAGGGGATCTCCTTCCCTGTCCCCATAGCCCCGCAGGGTAATCCGACCCTCTTTGTATTTTCCATTTAATTTCACCTACTCCGGGGCCTTTGCTGTGAGGATTAAGAGTTAAGGCAGGTAGAGCATCTGGAAAAGGGCCCCATGAGCTGTAAATGAA
Organism: Zalophus californianus; assembly: GCF_009762305.2. Classification (NCBI taxonomy): domain Eukaryota; kingdom Metazoa; phylum Chordata; class Mammalia; order Carnivora; family Otariidae; genus Zalophus; species Zalophus californianus. The sequence goes on from NC_045598.1 coordinate 181,747,721, forward strand.
ATCCGGTGAGAAGCAGCTGTGAGATCCATTGCACAGATACTGACGAGCTTTCCTCCCTCTTCTAGGAACTGCTCTCTCCCCCACTTTGCCGCAGCTGTCAGGGTCTCTCATGGCCCTTACCCCCAAGGACGCAGGTTGGGAAAGGGCATCCAGCAGTGGGCACCCTGAGTCCCTAACTTGAGAACCAAAGAAGCGAGGTCATGCCCTCTCCAGGGACAGAGAGAGGGAGAGCTCAGACACTGTGGGTGACCAAGGTCCCCACACGGGGGGAGGGGGGAGTCTGCCAAGAAGCAGAGATGAGATTTCCTGTCTGGCCAGTCCTACAGCCCCTAGCTCCAAGTGTTCTTGGCCCCAGGTAAACCCCAGTCTGGATCCTGTTCCTAATCTCCCTCGGGGTCCATGAGCCAACAAGCTCTCCAGGACTCCTCAGCTGGTTCTGGCTGGGCTCCCTTCACTGGCCTGCAAAAGCATCAAAAGGCAGTGTGTATATCTCTCCAGGGGCTTTCCAAGAACAGGTGCTGAGGCGTGGGGTTCCTGGTGTACAAGGGGGAAAGATGAAAAAAAATGCACAGGGCATCCAGGGACTCTGCATTTGGGACACTTCTGTTTCATAGCCGAGGAGAAACTCAGCAAAAGCAATCTCTGGTCACAGCTACCCAACGAGTCTTTGCATTTCCATCTTTGCAACCCACGATCTGTGCCATTTGGAAATCGTGGTCTAAAAATATCTCCCAAACTTCCAAGTATGTTGGCATGAGCTGGTGGACTCAAATTTTTAATCCATTTGCAAATGTTTTTACACAGCTCTTCTCCCCCCTCCAATTCTATTTCTTGCTGAATCACTTCCATCACTCAGTTTGACATTTATTGTGAGCAGGAAGGAAATCGTCTTGCACACAAATGTCAGCCCTGGCCCTGACGATTCCTGAAGGCTGCAGAGAGAGAGTGAGAGAAGGAAGGGCCCCCACTGGTGGAAGAATGAAGTGTGCTGCAGCTGATACCGTGTGGAGAGCACAGGCCTTGGCATGGGCTACTCTTCTTGGCTGCATCTGGCTGTGTGACCGGGAGCAAGATACTGGACCTCTCTCAGCATGTTCTCTTAATGACAAGGTGGGGACAATGCAATTCAGCTTAGCGGAGCTGGGGCAGAGATCCGATGGGTTAGACTACCACGTGTCCCTCCTCGGCCAAGACAGGAGCTTAACAAAATGGCCCCACTCTGGATTGCAGCCGCCATCTTGGAACAACTAACTACCACAGGTATGCCTCCGTCACCTCTTCTCCACCCAGCAACCAAGTCATTCTTACAAAACATAAACCTGACCATGCCACACCCTGCTGGGAACCCAGAGGTCTTAGGGTCAGACTACAATGCTCACTGTCTACACAGCCATGTCCAATTCCCCACTGTCACCTCACCCAGGCTTCCCCACCTGCCGGCCCTCCAGCTTCCAAGCAGGGTGTTCGCACTCAGCCTCACGTGGTTTTGTCTCCAAGCACTGGGCTCCGAGGGGCTGACTTCACAGTGCCTCCCACAGGCAAAGACCAGGGAGTCCAGGCAGCACAGGTGAGGAGGAAGGAGAAGCCTGCATGCTTCCTCCTTCTGGAGGAGTCTCACCACTCCTGGCTCCGTCCCCATTCCTAGGCTCCTCCCTTTGGTCTCTGCCTCTCTGAGGGTGAGGGACCGGGGAGGGGAGTGGGAGGAAAGAAGGAAAGCAGGTTCAAAGGGGTATAAAGGGTGGAAGAAAGAGTTGCTTTGGAAAGTCTTTTCAGAGAGGGATGGAATTAAACCCTCCAGAAATAATCCAGCGGACACCCTTTGTTTTGGGCCTTCCAGAGCTTCTCCTCAGCTCTCAAGATGAGGCTTAAGCATCAAATCCTTTGGTAAAACCTCCTTGATGCACCCCCCCCAACACACCAGGCAGACTCTCCTGTGTGCCCACCGGGTCAGGGACACCCCACCTTCTACATGTGAAGGTCCCCACAGCTCCAACACCTGGGAAAGGGAATCAGCCGGTGCTCGACAAATGCTGGGTGAATTAGTTAATGAGGGAGAAGGCCACGGCCATATCCAGAGCTCAGGGAAGAGTAAGACTCAGTCATGAATAAACAAACACAGGCAAAGATCTGACAAAAGGAGTCTCTTGGCACAGGGATCCGACTCTGGAGCCGTGAGGAACACGACTTGGCTGAGAGTCATGGCAGACGTCTGAAGTGGTAATTGTTGAAAATATTTAACCCATGCCATTTTCTCCAATGATTCGATGAGATGAGCTCTGATGTCCCCAAGCCCACACGCAGGCCAGGTACAGCTGTCCGGCCGGCCTGGAGCATCATGGGGCTCAACTGGGGCAGGAAAGCGAATCAGGGAACATTTTCAAATAAAGTTCATTTTACTTAGAACGAACCATCCCAGAACCAAAACCACGGGGTCCAAACACCCACTCCTGGACCTCATTTCTCATGCCACAGCCCAGTGCAGTTTTCTTTGTAATTGTGGAAAAGTCAAATCTACCAATTTGACCACCGTTAAGCGTACGATTCGGTGGCATCCGCATTGTTATGGAACCACCACCATCATCCATCTGCAGAATGTTCGCACCCTCCCAAAATGGAACTTCTGCCCCCATTAAACAGTAAGTCTCCCTTCCCCACTCCCCCAGCTCCTGGCAAGCACCATTCTACTTTCTGTCTCCATGATTTTGACTATTCTGGGCGCCTCATGTAAGTGGAATCACACAATCTTGGCGCTTTTGTGTCCAGCTTATTTCATTTGGCATGACGTCCTCAGGTCCATTCAGGTTATGTAGCAGGTGTCAGAATTTTCTTCTTTTTTAAGACTGAATAATATTCCACCTCCACTGGAACCTACAAGCAAAGATGAGTCACTCCCTTCCTTCCACGACAGCCATCCCTCTGCAGTCAAGCCTCACTGGTACCAAGTTATTGGGCTCCTCGGTAGGTGATCCTGCTGGTGCTCCCACCGACCGCTCGTTGAGCTGGTTTGTGAAACTCCAGAAAGTTAGTCCTCACCCACCACATAGGACTTGGGATGTCTGAAAGTGAGGCTCACTTCCCTCCTCCCCTCCTTCCTCCAAGCTAGAAATATTTCCATCTACCAAGCAAGGCAGGGGGTTTAGGTCATCCTCCGACCATCCCGCTCAACCCTCTTCTAGACACATTCTAGTGAGTCTATCTGGGCCACTCCATCAGTCCACAAACACATGTTAGGACAGGCTGGCCCCAAGCTGGGAACGGGGGCACCCCGGTGAACTTGCGGAGCTCGAAATGTAGCAGAGGGAGACAAACGAGTAAATAAATGCACACCCTAGAGCTTGTGGACATTACAGCCGACGACGGGGTGCTCCAAAGGATATAAATCTGGTGAGGACTGACGTGGAAGGGGCTGATCAGAGAGGCCCCACCTGGAGACTGAAGAAGCCATTTGACACCAGCTGAGGCCCTTCCCGAGGGGAGGCAGGACCTGGTGTGCCCTGGGGAGGGCCGCCGTTAGCGGGACCTGGGAGCAGCCTGGCTGAGGCAGTGAGGGGGTGAGGGCCAGATCCCTCGGGCCTGTGAGCCTCTGCAGCAAGGAGAGCGGGTTTTGTGCCAGGGCCCTGAGGTGCCGCCGATGGGCTCTGAGCTAATGAGGCACATGATCTAATTCACATCAGAAGAGGACCACCTTGGCTTTCGGGTGGGCAGCGGAAGGAGAGGGGCAAGAGTGGAGGCCAGAAGAGAAGTTGGGAGGTTACAGGGTTGAGACAAAGGATGCTGGGCTGCAGTCATCCGATGGGGCTCCTTGAGGCCAGCGAGCATGGCGCATCATCTGTACCTTCAGCTCTTCTTACAACAGAGCCTGGGGCTCCATGCCAGGGGCTGCACCCCTTAGGCTCATGGAGCCCCCAGGCCCCAGGCTCAGAGGCCAGTCAGCTCCTTCCTGGTTCCCCTCCAACCCACTAACCCCTTCCCTTCCACAAGGCTGGTCCCTAACCGAGCAGTCCCCATTGGTCTGTCATCTCTGAACACGGACAACCACTGACTCAAACCTGACTAGAATCCACATGCAAGACACTCTGGCTGAATCCTGCTAATTGGCCGGGATGGACACGAGAAACTGGCAAGAGAGCTGACCCGGCCCGACCAGAGCACAGAACCTTCTCCACAGGCTGCCAAGCTCCCGGTGTGTGCATGGAATCCCCACGGAAGTCAGCCGCGTTCAGCTTTCCAACCTCAGCTTTCAATGCCCGCATTCGGATCTGGGTTTTGTTTGGAACTCTGCTTAGACACTGCACGGCCAAGGGGATTAGTCAACAGTGTTTGTTCAACATGGACCCTGTGCCCAGCATCACTGCCAATGAAAAGAAACTGTATCATGCATGGCTCTTGCCTGTGACAGAGCCACGATCTAGTTGGGCTACTCATGGCAAACCCTGCCAAGGCAGAGCTTAATGCAGGATGAATGGGGCACCAGGTCTGCTGGAGCCCAGGGAGAAAGGCCAGGGAGGGACCGGGAGGGAAAGCACGGGCTTGTCTTCAGGCCCACCCCAAGGCCCCGTCCAGCTCCACAGCCAACCTACTGTAGGCCCCTGGGCAGGTCACCACACCTCTCCGTGCCTTCACTTCCTCATCTGCACATGGGGTCATGGTGAGATTAAAATCATGAGTGCTGTGCCCAGATCCAGATGCTGTATGACTAACAGCAATTTCCCTTGACAATGCTTACCATGTGTCAGTCCTGTTCCAAGCGCTGTACATGTTAACTCATTTTATTCTGTCAACACTCTAGGAAGGAACATGAGGACCCCCACTCTGCAGACGAGACCAAGAAGCATGAAGGAATTGCCCAAAGTTGCCTAGCTAGCAAGCGGTCACTTTAGTGCCCAGTACATGCACGATTCTTCTTCCTCCTCCCTGCCACGGAGCAGTGCATGGAATGGACTTGAGATACCACAGAAACACAAAAAGGACCTGGAACAGGGTAAAGTGTTAATGTGGCTTCCCAGGCATCATTCACAACCGCCAAAATGTGGGAGCAACAAAGTGTCCGCCAACAGATAACAGACACACCATGTGTGGTCTCTCCAAACGATGGAGTATTACCCAACCTTAAAAAGGAAGGGAATTAGGGCACCTGGGTTGTTCAGTTGGTTAAGTGATTGCCTTTGGCTCAGGTCATGATCTGGAGATCTTGGGATTGAGCCCCACATTGGACTCCCTGCTCAGCGGGGAGTCTGCTTCTCCCACTTCCTCTCTCCCCACACTAGTGCACTCATTCTCTATCTTAAATAAATAAATAAATAAATAAATAAATAAATAAGATTTAAAAAAAAGAAAGGGAATTCTGACACATGCTACAAAATGGACGAACCCTGAGGACAGTGTGCTACATGAACTAAGCCAGTGACCAAAGGACAAATACTGTATGACTCCATTATATGAGGGACCCAGAGCAGTCAAATCCGCAGGATGGAGAGTTAGGGTTTAATGGTGCTAGAGACTGAATGCTCGTGTCCTCCCCAAGTTGAATGTGATGGTATTAGGAGGTGCACTGGGAGGTCGTGAGGGTGGAAGTGACCCCAGCGAGCTCCCTTGCCCTCCCGCCACGTGAGCACACAGCTAGAAGCTGGCCGGCTGTGAACCAGGAAGAGGGCTCCCACCAGACATCAAATCTGCCAGCACCTTGATCTCCGACTTCCCAGACCCCAGCACCATGAGAAATAAACGCTTGTTGTTGAATCTACCCGGCTGATGGTATCTCTGTTTCAGCAGTCTGAATGGACTGACACCAATGAGCACTGTGTTTCGGTTCTGGAAGATGGAAAACGTCTCTGGAGGGTGGTGAAGAATGCATAGAATGTAGTGCCTCCAAACTGTACTCTTATGGCTGAAGTGGCAAATTTTACAATACAAATATTTTACAATTTAAAAAATTAACGTGGCAGAAGAAGGCAGCCCTTCCCCCACTTTGGTGGCCCACCATGACTCCCCGTACCCTTATTTGGCTCTATTTCTTTCTCCAGCTGGTGTTTTTTGAGGACCTACTCTGTTTACGGTTAGAATCCTGGAGGTCTCGACAAACCTTCATCATCCTACGAGCAGATACATACAGCCCCGGATTCTTCTGCCTGGTTTACCTTTATGAAGTCGCAGAATCCTCACAACCACCCTTTGAGGCGGGTACCCTTCCACCCCCCGTTACAGGTGACGAAACTGAGATGCACAGAAGCGAAGTGTTCTTTGCTTGGGGTTATGCAGCCAGGACTCGGACCCCTGCAGCCTAGCTCAGACTCTGTTCCAGCACATCTGTCTCACCGGAAACAGAAGCCCCATTCTCATCCACGCACCACCTCCCCATCCAGCCAGAGCACCCAGGCTTCTGGACTAGTGAGCTCCCCCTCTTGGGGAGGATCTGTGCTTGATGATATCCCAGTCACAAGTGCACGGCCCTGCTATTTCCAATGTCAGCATTTCCCCGTGCTTGTTTTTTTCCAGATGGAAGCAACAAGGTCCCCAGCTTAATTTGTTTCATGCAGGGACACTAATTAATATTCCAAAAGCTGAGGCTGAGGAATTGAGGGGTGTGTGTGTGTGTGTGTGTGTGTGTGTGTGTGTGTGTGTGTGTGTAAACACGCATGCGCGCTTGTGCAGCATGTGGTTCGTACTTGGGTAACTTTCATTTTCCCCAACTTCTGAAATGATGTATGTGGGTGTCTTACCTGAGCCAAACCGCTGCGGCTCAAAAGGCAGCTCAGGCTTTCTTTAAGTCATAAAAACACTGTACTGACCCCACGAGTGTAATCAATTCTCCAGCCTCCTACATATATTTTTGCTTGGACTCATTGCTGACAGTATGATCGCTGGGCCTCTGAGGCCAGAGACATTAGCCACAGAGTGACGGCCTCCGGAGGCTGGTGGGCCTCAGCCAAGGGTGCCACCACCCCCATCAGAACCTCGGGAAAAGCCTGGGAGTGGTTTGGTTTATCACAACTCGGGGTTCTTATGGCATTTTTTAGGCAGTGCCCAGGATGCTGAAAACCCTACAAAATGGGAGACATTGCTGCCCAGCGAGGAAGAATGCTAACAGCATCTCCCACTGAGAAACACTAAAAAGTATCCAACGACCTAATTTTTCAGGGAAGAAGGAAAGGCACGGAGACACGAGTTTCTTGTCCAGAACTGCACAGCAATTACAGACTTAAAAAAGGCTTGACCCCTCCAAGCACATCTGTTTTACCCCCTCACTGCCCCGTCACCTCCCGCCCCGTCCAGAGTGCCCTGCTGCAGCCCCTGGGAGATAGTCACACCTGACTCCCCTGCTGCATTTCTCACTCCCAAGGCTTCAACAAAGTTACTCCTTCTGCCTTCAGCCCTAACCCTGACCCTGACGCCACTGCATCCTTCTATGCCTAGATCATAGGTTGCCACCTCCAGGAAGCCTGCCAGAGTCCTATCCCGGAACCAACCCACAGCAGCCTGCCTTGATTTTGACCTCCACCCTGTTTGCCAATCTGCCTCTACAGGAGTCATTTGTCACCACTGCCACCAACAGTACGGAGGCAACTGCCGTACAGCCATGAAGCCGTCCTGTGGTCAGTGGACAGACGGGCAGGTCATACTTTCCCATTTTACTGATGAAAAATTTGAGGCTCGGGAAAGTTGCACAATTTACTGGAGGTCACACAGATGGCAAAATAAAGATGTGCTCACATGTGAAGGCAGAGCCCACATCACAGCTGTGAGGCCTCGCTGTGTGGTCATGTGCATGGCCCCCTCCCGTCTGGACAGTGAGGTCTTTAAAGGCAGGAGCTGTGTCAGGTCCATCCACCCTTCCCTTATGGCAAACCCTCTGGCAATAATGTCAAAGAGCCCAGAACAAGAGCCCTGCTATCCTGTCTCCTGTGCCACGGCCCCTTCGTTCCATGAGGCCACCTCTGGCCTGACGTGACCTCCCTCCAGGTACAAGGAGAGTCAGGGACAGGGCCACACAGTGAGACGTCCCCTGAGGTTTTCTGCTCCCCACCCCAGCCCCAACAACCAACTATCGTTAAATACAGTAGCTTCAATCAGTCGAACTGATTACCATCCAGTCATTTCTTTCTGGCTCAGCAGTTTGCTTGGATATTGCAACAGGCAAGGCCCACCAGGGCTTCCAGAACCATGTCCTACACCCTCAACCACTCTGGGTAGGAAAGGCAGTTGTGGGCACCCCAGAATCTGACGGCCACTCGAGCAGGGCATGAGGACTGACACAGCAGGGAGAGAAGACCCTGGTGAAGTTGGTCATCACTCCCAGCCTCTAATATGGGCTCCTAGTGACAACAGCATGGTGGACATGCTGGTGTCTACCCAGAAGCCACTCCTCCACCCTCTCCTCCTAATAGAACCCCATTCTGTCTGGCTGGCTATGTGCCAGACCCTCAGGAGTGAATCAGAACCATTCATGGTAGCCATTTATGGTAGTTCCCTCGGCCTTCACCTCAATGGTCCATGGAAGGGGAGCAGGCGACCCAGTTCTGGTTCATGATACAGAAGGGAAAACATGCTGTCCCTCCTACGGTGCCCAAGGAATCAGTCAGAAGCAGCCTGGCTCTGGTGGATCTAACCAGATGATGGTACACAGGATGGACCTGAACATCATCTCTTAGGGTGATCATGATTTCATAGACGTCAGTGAATAAAATGGGGCAGAGTAAAGAGTAATGGCGAAAGCCAGACAAGACTTGAAACTGCATGATGTGGCTCCAAATTTCAAGTCTTAACTGTGAGATGTAGAAGACATGATTGCACCTGTCAAGGCTGAGCTTCCGTGTCTACATCCCAGGTCAGAGGACTCATGTGCATGCAATGCCTCACTTCAGACTTTAAAACAGACTTTATTTTTTAGAGCAGTTTTCGATTTACAGAAACACGGAGACTATGGTACAGACAGTTCCCATATAACACATGGTCAATTTCCCTATTACCAACATCTTAGACTAGTATGGTGCGTTTTTTACAAGTGATGGGCCAATGCGGATGGATTCTTATTAAGCAAAGTTGGTACCTTATTCCGATTTCCTTAGTTTTTACCTGATGTCCTTTTCCCGTTCCAGAATCACATTCCAGCGTGCTCCATTTCATTTAGTTGCCACATTTGCACAGGCTCCTCCCAGCTGTGATGGTCTCTCCATCTTCCCTTATTCTAGATGACCTTGACAGTTTTGAGGAGCACTGCCCAAGTATTGCATAACTAGGCAGGTGTCTTTCTCAGCATCCCTGCTTCCTCAGGAAACCTGAGTCAGGCCGTAGAGTCCCTTTCTCCGCACCACGCCCCGCCTCCACCTCTTTCCCGCCCCCCGCTAATGTCAGTTCCTTCCTTGTACCACATTAGTCACACATTCTTCTAGAACATCATCCTATTCAGGGCCACAACTTCAAGGTGGAAATAACAAGAGTGACCTCAATGTTACTTTTATTCGCGGACATTTTTATCCTAGCAGGACTTCAAAAGAACAGCCATTTATCAGACACTGACCATGAGCCCAAACCAGGTTTTGGACCGTATTACAACCATTTCACTGAATCTTTACACCAACTATGTGCATAAGCATGGTCCATGTTATTAAGAAGGAAACAAGTCTGGGCTTCTTAAGCCCTTCGCTCAAGGTTACTCAGCTGAACAACAGCACAGCCAGAATTCAAAGTCACTCTTACTGATACCTGTTTCTGCTTCTGTCACTTAAACTGCACACCTCTTGGGGCTGGCACTGTGTCCACTGACCCAACCCTGGGCATCTGATGTACCAGGTACTGCATTAGACTTTGGGCTGCAGAGAATGGATGTTGGCACATAGCAAATGTACAACTACAAAGCCAGCCTCCAACCTTTCTAAACAACCCAGTGCAAGGTTCATCCAGCTGTTGGTTTTATGGTCCCAGTTTCTCTTGCCTCAATTTCAGCCCCTTTCCTTCAGGGTGAGAATAAATCAGACTTTTGAGTTCACAGTCATGGTCATGGCCACACATGGGAAAATGAAGGAAGCAACGGTCTTTAACCCTGTATATATGTTGAAATCTACTTCTTGTTGATGGACATCTTCCCTGATCCATGTTGACAACTTTTCCTGAGTCCCAAGTAGACTCGGTAAATGTATACACTAGAGTGGGTATCGCACCACTATACAATTAGTTATTACTTACCCAATCATGAGCCTGTCGAGGGCAAAAAGTGACTTATCTGTCCCTGCCTCCCCTAGTGCCAGCCCAAGGCCTGGCATCTGCGAGGCCTGAAATCAACATCTGCTGAACAATCAGGCAGAATTCTTTGAGTTCCATCAGCAGATACTTGGGGGCATGGATATTACACCTAAAGGATTAAGATTTTCCCATGAAATTTCTTCCCAACCACATAAGGTGCTAAAATCATGGCACAAAAAAGGGAGTTCAAGAAGAAATCTCAACATTCCCTCCATCATTCCAGAATCCTGAAGTGTGAATGTTAATTACCTCCCCAGAAAACCAGAATGGAGGCAAAGGGTGAAAGTCACGGGGACCACACTTTACAACCATGATCCTTCCATTTTCTCAGCAAAAGATGTGTTTGTAAGAGCAACTGGAATATCTATTTTCATCTTGTTTTGAAAATGCTAATGTTTCTCACATTATAAATTAGTAAGATTCTTCATTCTTTGAAAGTATTGAAAAAAGCACTCAGAATCATAGTGTCAGCAGGACTGAAGGTCTCTGGGCTTATTTTAAGCAACTCTCCTGTTCTATTTTGTGCAAATTCCTAATATGTGAAGACACAATAATCTCAACAGGAGACAGCTCCTTCCCCCAAAGGGTATCACAGACAATGGTTTCATGGTGTCAGGTTTGAGAATTCTGGCACACAGTGGAGCTCAGAAATGTTAGCTATCGCTAGAAACCAGGCACTGAACTGACATATTTACACGTACTTCTATTTCAGATTTTTTTTTCTTGAATGACTGTCCTAAATGAAAAATTAATGAGGGGGAGAAACACTACAGAATTACCATGACCCTCAGGCCACAAAGACTTCCTTTACTTAAGAACCACTGAGAAGACATAGAAACACTTGTGAACTCATGTCACGATATTTCCTTCACTTAAATGAAGGGAGTAGCGGTCACGGCCAGTCCCCTCCCATTCTGCTCCAGAACCCACTGGCAGCACCTGCCAAACGTGGCCTTTGACAAATACCTTTGGCAAACAGCCCAAATTTCCGTCGAAAGGATTTCTCTGAGATGTAATATCGTGGAGCAGCCCTGAGCCAGGGATGGATAGAGTTTGAGGGTAATTGTGCATCTTTCCACACTGCGGTCCAGGGTCCCCCAGGGCTGAGCTCTAAGGGCCCCCATGGTAACCTGCTTGAAAATGCATCCTCCAGCCACTTTCTCCTTTCTGTCGGATTTCCCTGCCTTTCCCGTTTTACTTATTTCTCTCTCTCTCTCTCTCTCTTTTTTTTTTTTTTTTTTTTGGAATCACCTCCTAAATTGTGCATTCTCAATAGGAATGGTATCATCTTCAAGGGGGGAAGAATCAGTTCTTGGGGGGAATGGGGATGGGTGAAAAATATCTAACTCTTTTTATATATCAAGCTCAGATATACATACAGTCTACAAAGAAATATGCAATATGCCTGTGGCATTAAAATATCATGGTGGGGGCAATTAGGGGAAACATATCTTAAAAACTCCTCAAAGAGGAGATAGTGAAAACAAGATGGGATAATCCTGTGTTAAATAAACCATTTGCCCTGAGCTCTTTGGCTCAGAGAGCAACTAGAGGAACACAGGCTAAGATCCAATGCTAGCACTCTGCTGAGCACTTGCGCGAATTACTTCATTTAATCCATTCAACAACCTATAAGGCAGGGAGTATTAGGTCCATTTAACTGATTAAAAGTAAAATGACTTGTTGAAGGCTACAGAGCCAGAGCCTAAGCCTCAGGGTTAGAACTCTGGGATCCTGGGGGCTGGGCTCTCAGCCACACGTTAGGAGAACCATCTCGAGTGTTAAGCCCAACATGGCAGAGGGAAGCAACTCTACAAATGTCAGTTCCTCTTGTTAATGAAAATAAATCAAGTTTCCATGAATGGACCAAACGGTGGTGCTGTCCCATATGTGACACTATAAACAACCCAAACGGATAAAAACATTACTTACAAGATGCTGGTTTTGAATGCCCCAACTCAATGCTGACCTCAATGGAAAGCAGACGACTTGATATGACTCTTGGCAGAGGACTAAAGGGTGGGGGGTGGGGGGGTGGAGAAAGGTGGTCTGGGTATTGGGAATTTTAGCAGAAGAGAAATCCTCCTTGGCAAGAGGCCACCTGGAACCTATGTATGGACTCCAGATCAGCCTGCCCCTGGCTTTCCTCTTTCTTCTGTTCATTTGATCTGGACCCTAAGCCAGTGTAACCCAGAAGAACTCAGCTGTAGCAAAACTTCTCCATTGGTACACAGCTGTTGGGAGCATCATGAGCAGAAGCCGACGTGGCTGCATGGAACCCAGCCTTGGAAGAAGACCCGAGTTCAGGTCCTTCCTTTGTCATCAGCATGACTATAGGCAAGTTTTTAAGGGCTCTGGACCTCAGTTTCATCTTCTCTACAGTTCCTTCCAGCTCTGAAGTCCTCTGAGGTCTATAATCGGCCAAGTGCCTCTCTCGGGGCTGGGTCCATAAATCCCATAAACTGCTGTTACGTAATTACTGCTGATCAGCTTGATTAGACTTGCTGATTACAAAGGCCTTCTGGTTCCATTTTCTGGACCGACATCACCAGGTGGAGAAGCATCCATGACTGATATATGTGGGGTGAGATAAAGCAAAAGCTGGTATTCTAAGAAAGGGTAAGAGTAGGGAGATAAACGGTGTGATAGTGCTAAGTGATTTTCCATTAGTACAGATGGTCCGTATTGGATGAACACATTCCCCTAGTGCAGTATGTTGGATAATATTTCACCCCATCCCTTCAAAAAGACACCCATAATGGCAGAAATGGGCTTGAACTGCTAACGCAAGTTTACAAAGAATCTAAGGATCAATGGCAAAGAAACTCTGTCAGGCTGCCCACTCCTTAAGAAAGCCAGATGTGGCAAAAAAAAAAAAAAGAAGGGATTTGCTCTAAGAATTACTGTTACTCACATGTATAAAGCAGGAATACTACTGATGTTGCCCAGGAGGGATATAATAAACTATGAAATGATGCAAAAACATTGGTTATAATTGATATGTTGGGCTTATATGTCCCAACTCAACTGTTACAGTCTTAGAGGGTCCAGACAGTTTTACACGTCTCTGGAAGGAGGGAAGATGGAAGAGAGGAAAGGAGATCCTAGCCCAGGTCTTCCCACTACAGGAGGAACCCAAGCAGAGCCAAGGCATGGCATGTTCCGTGAGCCAACTGCTACACACACACTTTGATTCTTCATAAACTACAAGCAAGAAGCAATCTTATTCCTGAATTTTAACCTAGTTTGTTCTCCCAAGAGCACATTTCAAACAAACTCCTCTATTCCTCTGTAGCAGAATGAAAAGTCCCATCCAACAAGACCACAGTTCGGAAGGCACTGTATCTGCATCCTCTGACACCTGCAAAACCAGAGGTGGCCCGAGACCTCAGTATTGACATCACCTTGTCACCTGCAAACCCCTTCCTCGTCAGTGTCCCCAAAGGTGAGCACCTTCCATCCCTGTGGATGTGCGTGCTGAGTTAGATTACTGATGGGTTCCTGGTATCAGGTAATGCATAACAGACAGCAATGTGGCAAATGTGTGCGTGGGGCAGATGCTCAGACCCAGACAGAGAGGTCCCAACCATGGACTCATCTGATCCTTCTAGAGTTTTAGAGAAATGTCACCACCATAGTTCCCAAAGCATTCCCTCACACATTTTCTCCCGGGATTCTTACATCAATCCCATGCAGAAGGCATCTGCAGACGGTGGGACTAGTGAGGTGTCTGAACCACATGGTTAATGCAGTTCTCCTAACAGCTCACCCAATGCACTTCTGACAAACCCACAGCTGTCTTGGGCCACCCCAGACCAGAGCCACATGGCACCGTGTCTACAAAGGGTTTTTAATCAATCCACACTGGAAGACATTTCCCCTGCTTCTTTTTACATTGCTCAATTTTAAAGAGATGTAACAAATTCTCTTTTCATTCTGTCAAAACTTCAAGACTCAGACAAAAAAAGAGAGAGCAGGACATTGATTCTTTGGAAAAATACCAGAGGATCCCCGTTGACCTATGAAACTTTCAAACATAGATGGAATTATTTTTCATGAATAATTCAAAAACTTGAAAGGGGGAGCTTCCTAATAATGCAAGAATAATAATGGAGTATCCATTCTCGTAAATCTCCTTTGGAGGAATCTCCTTAACACAACACAGGAGGCTCAACAGTGCATGCCCTTTCTGCCTACCTGGTTCCTCGTTTGCATACCATTACTGCACTTGCTAGACTACTCAAATTTAGTTGTTTCAAGTGTCTCTCTCCATAGGAGAATTACGGCTCATCTGTCTTAACAGCCTGGCACAAAGCTTGGCACCTGACTCAGCGTGTGAAGCTTTGACATGAATGACATTGGCCCATTAAACTATACTTCTGTACTGTCTGTTGGCCATTACCTGGACAAAAGCCCAAGGTGGAGAGGAACCTCAGGTACGTTCTATACAGAATCCATGAACCAAAAAAGCCTGTCCAGCTCAGCCAATGGTTCTCAGGCCTGGCTCCATATTGGACTCACTAAAGGACCATGTCTGGACCCCCACCCACCAACGGCATCAATTTCTCAGGTGGGGCCTGTCATCTATTTTCATAAATGTGCTCTGTGCTGTTTGTGTGCATTTAGTCTTTTTTTTTAAAAATACTTTTAACTTTTTGACTTTTTTTTAAATTGAAGGTTAAGAGTACTATAATACCCACATACATTCTCTTCACTGTGATCTTCCGACTGTTAATATTTTTGCCACAAGTGCCTCCTTCTCTCTCTTCCTGTGGCTATGTACTATATGCACATATACATGCCTGCATGGTCTGAATGTGTGCCCAACACTGGACAGTAAGTTGTAGGTATCATGACACTTGACCACTAAAGATTACACCGTGTGGCTCGTAAAAAATAGAACATCCGCCTACATAGCCACAGTGCAATGGCCACACTCTAGAAATTAAATTTTGACATAATAATGTTATCTCATATGGAGTCCATGTTCAAATTTTCTCAACTTTCCCTATAATAATATCCTTTATTGTTATTTATTTTTTTCAATCTGGGATCCAATCAAGAATCATTAAAGTCACTTGTGTTTTTTCCAGCTTTACTGAGATATAACTGACATATAACACCATGTAAGTTTAAGATGTACCATGTCATGATTTGATACGTACATATATAATGAAATGACTACCACATAAGGTTCATAAACATATCCAGCACCTCACACAGTTACCTCTGTGCGTGTATGTGTGTGTGATGAGAACTTTTAAGATCTACTCTCTGAGCAACTCTCAAATATACAATATAGTATTGTTGACTATAGTCCCCATGCTATGCAGTAGATCCCCAGAACGTATTCATCTTATAACTCGAAGTTTGTACCTTTTGACCATCCTCACCCAATTCCCCCCAGGCCCCAGCCACTGGCAACCACCAATCTGATCTCTGTTCCTAAGTTCAGTTTTTTAAGATCCCACATATAAGTGAGACCATACGGTATTCATCCCTCTCTGTCTGACTTAGTTTTCTTAACATAGTAGCCTCAAGGTTCATCTGTGTCCATGTCATTGCAAACGGGCATGATCTCCTTCTTTTTTATGGCTGAACTGCATTCCATTGTGCTATATACCACATTTCCTTTATCCATTCATCCATCCGTGGACATTTAGATTGCTTCCTTGTCTTGACTGCTAAACATTTTGCTGCAATTGGGGTTCACATTCTTTAAGACAGTGCTTACATTTCCTTCAGACAGATCCCCAGAAGTGGAATTGCTGAATCATCTGACAGTTCTATTTTGAATTTTTAAAGGAACTTCCATACTGTTTTATGTAGTGTGATGACTGTATACCAACTTACATCCCCACCAACAGTGTACAAGAGTTCCTTTTTCTCCATATCCTCACCAACACTTGTTATTTCATGGTTTTCTGAAAATAGCCATTCTATCACCTCTCTGGGGTTTTAATTTGCATTTCACTGATGGTGAGCGGGTGTTGAGCACCTTTTCATGTTCATGTTGGCCCTCTGTATATATTCTCATCTATTCAGGTCCTGTGCCCGTTTTTTAACAGGATCATTTGCTTCCTTGCTGTTGAGTTGTAGGAGTTCCTTATATATTTTGGATATCAAGCCCTTATCAGATACAGGATTTGCAAATATTTTCTCCCATTCTGCAGGATGCCTTTCCATTCTGACTGCTTCTTTTCTGTGCAGAAGTGTTTTAGCTTGATGTGGTCCCACTTGTTTATGTGCATGCACTGCATTTGGCTGTCATATCTCTTTGAGCTCCTTTAACTGAGACAGTTGTCCTTATTTGTTTTTCCGACAGGGACCCTTTGGAAGAGACTGTGCCAGACATCTTTCCCACAATGTGAATTTGTTTATTATTTCTTCATGATTGTATTCAGGTCATTTTAGGCACGACTGCAGGTATGTTGCTCATTTCCACTGAATTATTCCAGAGGAGGGTAGGGTCCATTGTATTAATTATGCACAAGTTCAGTGACTGGTTGAAGAAATGTCTGCCAGATTTTCCTTAACGTCCCTTCTTGCCTAGGTGATTCACATGTATATCAAAGTTTGAAACATCTTACTGTTACTCCACGTGTACAAAGCCTGCAGACCAGCCGATCTGCTTTCCTCTGGGGATTTTTTTTTTCAAAGTAAGCTCTACGCCAAACATGGGGCTCAAACTCAGGCCCCTGAGATCAACAGTCTCAGGTTCTACTGACTGGGCCAGCCAGGCTCCCCTCCCCTGGGGACTTTTCAGAAAAGCAGCTGTACAAAGCGCCTGACCCAGGAAGGTAGAGTTTCCGTCTCTGTTACCTTTCTTCCGCATCATCTGCCATTGGGGACAACAGTGACATGATGAAGACAGTGACAGAGGTGGGACACTCATGCAGGGTCCCAGCTCTACCACTTAGGTAGCTCCAAGCATCTGGACAAATCACGTAACTTTTCAGAACCTGTTTTCAGTTGTAAAGGAGAGAAAATGTACCCTCCCTTCCAGCACCAATGGCCACCTGCCTGAGCCTGGTTCCTGGACAGTGAGATACCGGGCACCTGGGGTCACAGACCCTCCCAGCGCACCGCCTCACCGGGGTCCAGACACCTGCTACTGTGGGCGATTGTGATCAACCCCTTCCTTGACTTCTTCATCCGATTCCAGTGGTTTGCAAGCATCATAAAAAACAAAAGCCAGGAATAAGGCAAGGAGTTCGGAAAAGGAAAAGAAAATAAAACAAGGTTATTAGAGAGGGGAGAGGGGCCTGGGTTTGATGAGAAGGGCCAGAGGAAGGCAGATTAAAATAGGATTGAGCGGAGAAGCAACAAAGAAACAATATTCACTGACTATCTTCAGTGTGTTGGGGGAGGTCAATGAGAGGGCGTGACCGCAGGGTGACCCTCGAGTTGGACCTCACCACCTCCCCCGTTCTTGGACGGTGCACTCCCTCGTCCACCGTTCCCACAGTGGGAGCTGTTCCAAAGATGCAACCTTGAGAGTAAGGTGCTGCTGACCCCGTCTGTATTGTGTATGTGACCGAACCCCATTAAGGACTCTCTGAAAACCTTTAAGATTCTGGAGAGTGGGTGGGAAGACCTGCTCATCTTTCACCGTCCACGACAAGCCTCGCATATAAGTCCCCTAGCTTATGAAACCTGCCACTTAGGGATCTGGAGTGGCTGGCCTCTTACCTCCCTTTCCCCTTGCCCTCTGTCTGCAGAGGGGGCCAGTTTCAGATTTAACCCGGGGAACGCCCAAGGCTGCAAACCAACACAAGGCAATGTTTAGGTATTGTATATCATCACCTCAATTAAATTTCACAACAACCCTGGGAGGTAGGCCTATCTCCATATCAGAAATAAAGAAACTGAAATCCAGGAAAGTGAGCAAATTGCTCCAGGTCACACAGCCAGAAAAGAGCAGATTGGATTAAACCTGGGTCTTACTCCAAAGACCATGCTCTTACACCTGAATAAAGATTGTCACAATGATACCGCACCTCACACCTGTCAGGACAGCTATTATCAAAAAAAAAAAAAAAAAAAAAAGACAAAAACGGAAACAAAATCAAAACCAAGAGAAACAGTGTTGGTGAGGATGGGGAGAAACTGCAAACCTTGCACGCTGTGGACAGGAATGCAAAATGGTGGAAACATTGGAATGTGGGAAACAACGGAAAACCCTATGGAGGTTCCTCAAATATTAAAAATAGAGCTACCATATGATGCAGCCATCTCACCTCTGAATATGTATCCAAAAGAATTGAAATTGGGATCTCAGAGATATTAGCACTTCCAGGTTCACTGAAATACTATTCATGATAGCCAATATGTACAAATGAGCTACATGTCCATTAACAGATGAATGGAGAAAGAACATGTAATACTGATCAACCTCTAAAAAGAGGGACTATAGATCTTTCAGTCAATAGGCTAAGACCACCAGCCAAGCCCTTACATTCCAGAGCAGCTGCTGGGTCCTTGGACCCCACCTCTCAGCCTTGCCTGCCCCCCCCAACCTGGTCCCCAGGGGCCAGTCCACCGCCCAGTGCAAACGGGCGGTATTTCCTGTGGCCATGTCCCCTTGGTCCGTCAACAGGTGAGTGTGTGATGGCTGCAGGGAGGTGGTGAGAGCTGCAGAAGGCTTGTGCAGAGAGTCCATCCAACAACAGCACCAAGAAGAAGCCAGCATCTCTCTGCTGACAGGCTAAGGAAGGGGAGTCCTGGGACAATGTCAGAGCATCACAGTGGTATGCGCTTTCAAGGAGACCCCTATTCAGAATCAGCCAATGAATATTCAGTGCCTGGTGCTGGGCTAATTTCATTCATACACTTTAAACCTGAGCACCACCCTGTGACAGGGGCCAATCCCAACCTCCAGGCCCTGCAAAATCGTAAAGACCTCAGGTGGTCCAGATGGGAGCTCCAAGTCCAGCACTTTCTCCACAACAGCAGGATCCCTTCAGGCTCAGGAAGCAGAGAAGGGATCAGCCTCGCTGGGGTCAAAGCATGGTCTCCCACCCCGTCCCCTCCTCCCCTTAGTCCATTTTAAGACTTCTGCCAGCGATTCTTTTCACTAAAATCCTATATGCTGACCGTGCCTATTTGTTGTGGTGCTGATGGTGGTGATAACATTAAAACCATGCACAGCAAAGTCTCAGTGAGTCTGAGAGTATTCTTTCACTCACCCAGTCAGTCAGTGCTTATCGGGTAACCACCACGGACCCCACAGCCTGCCGGAAACAGAACACCAAAGAACACCATGGCCCTATTCCCAAGCAGCTCTCGGTTCAATGGCAGAGACGAGCAAGCAGATCAATCTAATATAATGTGCAAAATCCTACAGCTAGGGACATTGCAGAGGAGGGCAATTCTAGCTCAACCTGGGGAGGGGGTGGCGAGGTCAGAGAAAAGCTTCCCAGAGGAAACCACACCAGAGCTGGGCCAAGGTGAAAGTGAGTAGCCAGGAAAAAATAGGGATGAGCATTTAAGGCGAAGGGAGCAGGGTTAGGTAGGGTGGGGGTCTTTGGTCTCCACGATTGCTGTATTCTACCTTCAGGACAGGATCGGTGTGGGGGGGCGGATCGCATCTCATGGGTCCGATTCATTAAAAAAAAATAAAATAAAAGCACGCACTAGACTGTGAACCCACGGTCAGCCCAATTTCCTGGCCCCCTTATGCCATTAGCTACAGCCCAGAACAGGATAATGGATGCTTCGAAGCACGAATTACAGTGCCTTGCAAAATCCTGAATCATCAATGAAAAGTTCAATTTGTTCACTTGACTGCACTTCCTGCTAAGCTGAAGGAGGGATGCACAGTGCATCCACTGACTGGGTATGCTTCAGTATTAGGAGCTCACACCCAACCCAACACGGTTTCCTGTATAATTCCCAATGAATCAGAACCTGCAATCCCACCACCGCCTTCGCCCACTCCCCATTTCCCGAACACCATGCTTCCCCGGGTTCCGACTAGCCCCTGTTTTGTTTCCAAACCCCATTTCTAGCCATTAACAGCTGTGAGCTAGCAAGTGAAGGCAGAGGTGTTCTTACGAGCCCTGTGTGATCAATGAGGCAGGGGGTACCCAGTGATGCCCAGTGAAACACTCAGAGCCCTGCAACTGTTGGCAGAGGGTCAGAACTGGGATCCAGCCCAGAAACACAGTTGACCCGCTGCATTCAGATGTGAGCAGCCAGGACAGCAGCTGTGTGATCTTGGACAAGGGGTTTCATTGAAGTTTCCTTACTCTCATCTCTAATATGTAGACAGTAATTCCCACCTCATAAAATCCTGGAGAGAGTTCAATGAAATAAATGATTGTCATGTCTGAAAGCATCTGGCTAGGTCTTCACCTCTTCCTTATGCCACGCTCCCACATTTTCCTGGTCCTCTCTGGGAAACAAGGCTACAGGTTTGGGCATTCTCAAACCTGCTTCTGCGCGAAGGAATAACTCGAAAGAAGGATAAAATCGAGGCTCTGTCAACAACAGGCCTTAGCCATCCTTCCCCCAGGGGTAAGGCAGGCAGGGCAGGGGTGTTGGCTGGGAATGGCGGGAGGCGAAGAAAGAGGGACCCCACAAACCGCAGTGAAACCCCAGGTTTGGAAGTCAGCCAATAAATGGTGAACGCCATTTACATGCAAAAGGACATGTTGAGTCTCTGTATGTACGGGTGCACTCAGACCCGAGCCTTTTTTTACTATCACATTCCAGTTTCAATTTAACTAATCAATCAATTTAACTGAACCCCCTTCAGTTCATTTGAACTAAACACAGTGCTAGAAACAGAGATGAATATATTTTTCATCCCTTTTTACCACCTGAAGAAAGCAACTGGAAGAATAACCCTTGCTAGGCCTTCTTCCCAGCCACGAACACCTGCAAATTCAGGCAGAAGTGGATGCCGGAGGCTGGACCATCAGGAATCCATGTTCCTGGCTGGATGCCCCCCTCCCTCCTGCCAGTTCCTCAGCTTCAGGGAGGCACCCTCTCCAGGCTTCTGTAACCTCAGAAGAAACCTGTTGCCAAGTCTGAGGTCCTGGGCAGACGCCCCCACCTGGTGGCCAAACCTGGAAAAGCCATTGCAACCAAAGATGATTGGCAGGTAGCAACTCCAAGGATCCCTGAACTCCCTGGGACCACAACAGTCGTGGGTCGGCTGGAGGAGGACACAGAGGAATATCCACTACTAAAGGCACAGGAAGGGCCAAAGTTACGGCCAATTCCCCGCCCAAACCCTGAGAACGCAGAGCTTCCCAAGAAGCAGCCATCAGAATGACTAAGCCACAGACAGGAGGCAAGGGGCAACTGGAAATGCCCTGCCGGCCCTGGGGTGTAGCCTGACAGCTCTGATTTTGTCTCTTGGGTGAGAAGTCACCACTACCATCCTCCCCCCCAACTCCCCCAAGTGCAAGAAGACTTCCTATCCCGAGTGTCAGTGCAGAAGGGAGTTCCATCTTCCTTGCCTGGCAACGCATGTTCATCCTGATTAGCAAGGAGATGCTTTCTAGAGGAAGGGTGCCTGGGGTCAAACCTCCAGCCCAGGCCCCATCACATGGCCGGCAACCTTGTCCAGCCAAAGTGAGAGAAGGGGACAGCAGTTGATGTTGAGGGGATATCAGGACCAAATCATGGAGGTACCTCAGCCAAAATAAGCCCCGGACCTGATCTCCTGGCACTGTTAAGCCCCAGCTCCTCTGTCTAGGCTGGGGCCTGAGATATTCTCATTCTCTTATATTCTCTCTCCTGCTCATTAACTTCCATAAAAATAATCCAAAGATGCACATTTTGACCAGTCCAAGCCCCCAACTAGGGCAACAGCAGGTTCTATACCAGGATGGAGCCCTAAGAAGGGTAGCATAAGCAAGCAACTGATACCCGCGCTCATGCGCGCGCTCGTGCACACACACACACGCACACGCACACACACACACACTCACACCACTATGGGCAGTGTACCACTCCCATCCCTAACTCCAGGATGCATCATCTAAACTCAGTAGCGATCCCAGGAGAAGGGACCCACCCCAAGCAGAAACACAGAGTTTATGGGAGGAATCCGCTTTATCCTGTTCATCCTCCACGTTAATTGGAAAAACCACATCATTCTTTTAAGCTTCAATACCAACATCCGGAGAAGGTGCCATAAATGCGCACCCGCGCGCGCACAAACACGCCAATCCAATCTCCAAATTAGCTGGGGAACCACGCTTGGATCTTTGAAGCCCTGGTGTCCAACACCCAGAGAGTGGCTCACAGACATACGGACACACACAGCGGAGAAACACGGAGGACAGAGTGGTCTCCACCTCAGCCGACGGGCGCCCCTGGGCTTTAAGGCCCCACAGCCGTCCTGGCTCCAGCCCCCACCCCGAGCCCCAACCTGCGCCGCCGAGCGGCTGGGTACTCACACGAGCGCGTGGTAGAGCAGCGCCCAGCCCCGCGGTCTCTCGAGGGCGTCGTAGATCAAAGTTTGGATGCGCCGGTACTTGGCGTTGTTCCTCTTGACAGGGCGGCTCAGGGGGGTCTTGGCCAGGAGGCCGATGCCCTGCGGGGTCCTCCGCAGCCCCTCGTCGCGGCCGCCGCCCTCCAGCAGCAGAGTCCCGTCTTTGTCAGCTCCGGCCCCGAGCGCCAAGGTGACTTGCTCCACGTCGCCCGGCGCCAGCCCCACTTTCCGCTCCTCGTCGCCGGCCACCGCCGCGTCCCCCCCGGCCGGGTTAGCGGCCCCGCCGCCGCCGCCGCCGCCCCCGTCGCCGCCGCTGCCAGCCGCCCCCGCCGCCCTGCGCGCCTTGAGCCCCATCTGCCTCGCCCCCGCCGGCCGCTTCGCCTTCTCCGCTGCTGCTCCGGGAAGAAGGGGCGCTCGGGGTGCGTGGATGTGGCGGCGGCGGCGGCTGCAAGCCCGGGAACTCCAATGCCATGATCCGCGCGCCGCTCCCCACCCCCCCCAAAAGCAAGCAAAGGCGGGCCCCCCGGGGGGCAGGGGAGGCCGGGCAGCGGGAAGGGGTCACATCTCGCGCGGGTCAGCCGCGGGACCCCGAGGGGCGCGGGCCGGGGACTGCGGGGAGCGGGCGAGGGCGCGCGAGGCTGGCGCGGAGGCGCTAGGGCGCGCGGCGGCGGGAGCCTGGCACCGGCGCTCCGGGGCGGCGGCGGCGGCGGCGGCACCCGGGCCGGCGAGCCCGAGACAGCATCGCAGTTTATTTACAAGCCCGGTGCCAACCGCCCGCCCGCCCGCCAGCCACACGCGCCGCCGCCGCCTCCGCCCTCCTCCGCGCTCCCCCCCCACCCCGCGCCCCTCCCCGCCCGCTCCAGCCTCAGCCCCGCAGCAGCCGCCGCGAGCCAGCGCGCCGCGGGCCGAGCGCACGCCGCCGCCCCCCTCCCTCGCCGGGGTGGGGCCCCATTGTCCCGCCCCGTCGAGGCGGGAGGCCCCCGCGGCGCCCCGCCCCCCCCCCCGCCGCCCCCCACCCCCGCGCGCCCCGCGGGCCGTCTGCTCCGAGGCCGCCAAGCGGGGCTGCCCTCGCCCCCGTGGGCGTTAGGGCTTTCCCCCGGCTGGGCGCGGGGGCAAAGGGGGGAAGGCGGGGAGGGACTGAGGCGGCGGGGCGGGGGGGGGTTCGTCTGTCGACCTTCGGCATTGGCCTGACCGCTGCAGCTTTATGTTCTCTGGTCACCTCCCAACCCTGCTTCTTGGCTTTGGAAGTAAAATCCAAGTTGCTGGGTTGGCCAAGGCCCAGCGCGCCGTGAGCCCACACACTCTGGGTGGCTCCCTGTTTGCTTTCTGGTTCATGGTGGATAGTGCAGCCCTCACCTCCCTTGGCCCTTGGCCCTTGCGGGCTCAGGCGAACAGAGGTTTGAAGGAATAGAAAGAACTCACAGAATTGGCTTGGCTCTTAACCTGGGCTCTAGCAAGTCATTCCCTCTCTTGCCTGAGTCTCTGTTCATGCATTCAATTACTAAAGCCCAAGTGAGTGAGCTTCTACTGAGAGGGGCAGTGTTCTCCGACCTGAGCATACCAGATCCCTGCACTCATAAAGCTTGCATTCTGGAAAGATGGAAGACAATAATGGAAAACAAACATCAATAGTGTAATTGCCAAGATTGGTGGATGCTTTGAGGAAACAAAATAGTTAGAAAATGTGCTAGAAGTGGGGAATTTCTTTACATTGGCTGGTCCTGGAGGGCCTCTTTGTGGAGGTGACATTTTGGGGTGAGACCTAAGTGACAAGCTGGGGCAACTATGTAAATGTCAGGAAGAGCCTTCCAGGCAGCAGAACAGTAAGCGCAAACGTGAAGCATGACTCGAGCGCACTGAGTCAGGGGAAAGCAGAAGAAGGGGAGGCCACTGTTAGGGAGGGACTAGATCACATTAAATCACTGGCAGAGGGCGATGAGGGTCCCCTGCACTTTGAACCTCTCAGCTCCCTCCCACGTGGCCACCACCATTACAGAGATCCTGCTGCCCCCTGGTACCTGGAGCCTCCTTCACTTCCCACTCTCTCCAGGCTTGTCTTGGGCAGAGGGGAGGGTCTATGAGCAAGGCCAAGTCAAGCATTCATCCCTAGTGTGTAAGAGCCACCGGAAGGCCTGCAAAGGAATGCCAGCTCTGGGTTGCCTGAAGGAGTTAGCGAGAAGGGGAGGAGATGGGGCGAGAGGGGAGGTGGGATGGGGGAGGAGAAAGATTTGGAGAGAAAGCAGTGGGGGGTGAGAGGGGGTGCGGAGGAGAGAAGGAAGGAAGTTTGAGTGTGGGAATGGGGAGGAAGGAGGAGCGTCTGTGTGAATGAATGCCAGAGGGGAGGACCTCAGAAATCTCAACCAATAAGGGTAGTTTTGAGAAAGGAGTTAAACTGTACCCAGGCTGAAATCATTAAACAGTGTTGTGTAGGCACAAAAATAAACCACTTAAAGCTACAGAATAGTTTGTCCAGAAAGTGACTCTAATATGGGACCTGAATATAGAATGAGAGCCACAACCTGACTGAGAAAGATTATTCATCGGTCAGAGCGCTGTGGGATTCACTTTGTGAACGTTGCATGAACTGGTTTATGGACATGTGACTGCACACACAGTAGGACCCCCACAAATGTTCATGTAGAGAATGAGGCTCAGCAGTGAGTTAGTTGGAGGCTGGTAAGTAACCAGTCAGTGCAAACTCTGGAAAGGAGAAAGAAAAAGTGCAGAGAAAGGGACTAGCCTCGGTGAGAGAAGCTCCAAATGGAAGCTGCCACCCCCCGCCCCCGGCCGACCAAGCGTGCTCCTGAACATCTGTTCACCCTCCACCCCCAGCACACTCTGCGCAGGTGCCTGAGCTTTCCATCGCATTCCTATCCCAACTGCCTAAGGAACAATTCCATCCTTCTTGTTTGAGCCTCTTTTCTAAAGTCGCCCTCAATCCCTTCCTGTTTTATTTATTGGTTACCTTTATCACCGCCTAAAATGACCCAAGCTGCGTTTTGTTTACTACTATCTCACTAAGCAGGAGCAGGGTCTCAGGGTTCTATCCCTGAAGCCTAGAAGGATGCTTGCTGTTCTGTAGGCTCTCAATACCTATTCATGAATGAATGACGAATAAGTGAAGGTAGAACGTAAAGCCCCAGAACAATGCTTGGCTCACAATGAAGCATTGGCTCTATGTTTGCATATGGGATTTGGGGTTTTGTCTTTTACCACTGTGAAAATCTTTATTCTTGGAAAGTCTTAGTACTCATTGCAACTCAAGTAACATGGTGACAAAAAATAAAACCATTTTGACAGAACTTAAAATAAAAAGACTCACCAGATAAGCATCAAAGGAGACTAGTCAAGGACCCCATAGAAAGAAGACATCATTACTGTTCAATTAATCAAAAGTTCAGATTTTCAGAATAACAGTTTGGATCCTCTGGCACGTGAGGAGACTTCTATTTTGATGAGAGCTGCAGACTGTCAAATATTAATGTTTTAAGATCAAGTGTAGGGGCTATGTTCATGCCTCCCATAAAACGTGAGGTAAAGTCAATATCAAATCAACCCTCTGATCCAGTTAAATCCAATGATAGGGAAACTGTCATGTAGTTTGGAAACTGATTTGCTTAATGGTTTTATAATCCAATGCAGAGTGTTGTTCAGATAGGAGGCTTGGAAATGTCACGAAAGACGGGAGGCACTCTCAGTGCCATTTGGGGGACTACGTAATCTCGACACTCCATAGCACAGATTCCGGCTAACCGAAATCAAATGTTCTATATTCCATTGAAAGGAATCTTCTTTGAGGCTTAACGTCCCTGAGAACCTCAGGTACAAACCGGCTGTGGGTACCATGACAGAATTCAGGAACACAGTATCCATAAGGGCCAGACTGGGGGCCCTGGTACAAACAACAGGGCATTCCACTGCTGGTTTCCATCCCAGCTCTGCATAACCTCAGTGTGTGAACTTGAAAACCCAACCAATTCCTAGTCTTCAGATTTGCCACCTGATGCCCCTCCCCTATGCCTTTGATTTGTTTCCCCTTTCACTGGTCTTCATCGCCAATGAACTCCTTCCCTCCTGCAGGTGGGGAGCCTTCCTGGGACTGAGGAAGGAGAGAGAGGCCAAAAGACTTTCTCTGAGCCTGAGTTCTTTCCTCTGTACATCCTGCTTCCCCCGGGGTGTAAGCCTCCAGGGATGAGATGAACAGAAACGTGCTTGCCGAGAGATGATGCTCCAGGGACGATTTCTGTAGTCAAAGGAGCAGGACAGAATCTCAGGTTCATTGGCACAAGTTAACAGGGGCCCTGCCCCCCCACCCTGTTCCCCAAAACACATAAATGACTGTCTTGGACCATGTTTAAATTTGCTTTTATTATTTGTTGCACAAGAAGTGCCTCGTAGTTATTATGAAATACAAAGCAGCAAAAAGGCAGCAACAATAATTTGTCATCTGGTTACCCAGAAGTACCTTCTGTTAATAGTCTGGTGGTGACAATTGCCAAAACTGCAGCATGCCTGACCTGAGGAGAAGACCAACGCTGAGCCTCCAGTATGGCACCTTCCCCAGTGGTTCAGCCAGCCACCTAGTGGCAGGCTGATTACATTGGGCCTTGCAGTCATGGTTGGGCTTGGGGGGATGTGTCTCAGGTAGAACAGACACATCTCCTGGATACAAAATTGCCTCCCCTGCCCATCATGCTTCTGCAACGTCACCATCCCTGGACTCAAGAATGCCTCACTATCACAGGATTCCAGAAAACTGCTTCTGACCAAATAACATATCCTCCAAATGCTTGCTGTGCTCCTGGTTATAAATCTACCTCTGGGAGGAGCCAGTGAGACAGGTCTTTGCATCCAAGGAGACAGACAGACACCCCTTGCCTTTTGGGAGGAGACCAGGCAAACCCCAGTTTGGGTCTTATAACCATTCAAGCCCAAAGCACATATATTTGGAAAGGAAGGATCCCCTCTATGTATTCTTTATTCTTGAAAACTTAACTACAGCAAATCCTCAGAGGTGCTGCCCTGTATCCTCCCTCCATGCTTTTGCTTTGCTTTCCTTTTCCTGGACTTCATATCACTCAACGGTAGGACACATGGACCTTGATCCCTTGCAGGTGAGAAACCCTCCCAGAAATGAATAAGGAGAGACAGGCAAAAGGACACCCTTGCACACATCACCCAAAGGATGAGGTCAGCCTAAGCTATGGAATTTAGACCCTGATTCAAATTCTAGTCCTGGCTCTGTGACTTTGAGCTTAGTGACCTTGGGCAAGTTGCTGGATTCCTACCTAGACTGTTTCCTTATCAATAAAGTGGGCTAATGTTTCCCAACCTCCTTACCTCCGACTTGGTCTGAACACCATTCAGGGATCCATTTTGAGGTAGAGCTTTGCAGTGTGTGATGTACTGTGTACATTTACTACATTACTCGAAGGAGTCTGGACATATGACCGTGGAAGGCAGCTCAAGTCAGGAATGATGGGGAATGAATGAGCTCTGAGCCAAATGGCACTCACCTTCACTCCAGATGGCAATAATTAAAGGACTTCACTTAGATTGTTCTCAGTTGGAAAAAGTGTTTCTTTTCCCTGCCTCGCATTTGCAATTCTTATGTTAACCTTTACATTTATTTTGGGTGTTTCTCGAATATCATTTTTTTCCTTTTCTTTGGACTAATTATACAGGTATCCCCAGCTTTCCAAAAGTGTATGTGATGCCACTTCACTTTTATAAAAGACCTACATGAGGACCTGTTTTCACTAACTGAAAGAAATCAGAAGAGAATTTTGCTTCTAGAAAGAAAGAGGAAGGAAGGGAGGGAGGGAGGAAGGGAGGGAGGGAGGAAGGAAGGAAGGAAGGAAGGAAGGAAGGAAGGAAGGAAGGAAGGAAGGAAGGAAGGAAGGAAGGAAGGAAGGAAGGAAGGAAGGAAGGGAGGGACTTTACCACTCTATGTTTGCTTAGCAGTGAGCCATGATAGAGGCAGTAAGCACCCCAAGCAGGAAGAGTGGCGCCCCCCAGCTCCTTCCCTGGGAACTACACTCAGCATCCGGACATCAAAGTGACAGAGCTTTGAACTATGTCTATGAACATCTGTGCTTTATCTCCATTTATTTTGTGCATCCGTTAGCAAAATGTATCCTAAGGTATCAGAAAAGCCTAAGAGAGTTTTTTTTTCAGGGTCTAGAAACACTAAAAAAATTTCTATATAAATTAATTGCTTCTTAGCTCTATACCGTTTTGGCTTACAAATGGTTTCATAGGAACAATCTACTTTCAGATAGTGGGGGGCACCTGTATTGCAGGGTAAAATATTCAATTCATCCATTAATTAATTAATTCATTCATCCTTCCAGCAAGCATTTGCTAACTGCCTGTTTCATGAGTTACTCTGTCTGTGGGAAACAGGAGGGGGAATGAAAGAAAATTGAATAATTAATTCCATATTTAGTAGAAAAGATGAGATAAACAATGCAAATCAGTTTACTCATTTCTGTATCATCATTGCATTTCAAGGAACTGACTCATGATAGATATTCATTCATCATCATTACTTACATTTACTGAGTGCTTACTATGTGCCTGGCACTGAGCTAAGTGCTTTATATAGATGATCTCATTTAATCCTAGCAACAAAGTTATGAGCTAGGCATTATGGTTATTGTTCTCTGTATTAACCATGATAAAGTGACACTTGGAAAGCCTAAGTGCCCTGCTCAAGGTCACATGACTGAGAAATAATGGTCCCAGGATTCAAGCCCAGGTTATTTGGAGTCTGTGCTTTTAGCCACTGAGATGTGTTACTTTCGGAGAATGCTGTGCCAGGTGGGAGGCTCAGCACAAGCAAAGGCTCGGGGTCAAGACAAAGCATGGGGTTTCTGGGGCAAGATGTCTGGAGGCAAGCATGAATGGAACAGGGGCCACGTGGGGCAGGCTTGCCTAGGTGCCGGGCTTATGAACTTGGGGACCATGAGGTGCTTTAAGCATACAATGATGTGTCCCAAGTGGTTTCAGAAAGGTCTTTGTGATGACTCAGTAGGTTGCAGATTGAGAGCGGGAGAAACAAATTCGATGAGAACAGCTATAAGACATTGCCCAACTTGAATGTTGAGGTCCAGAAGGAAAGTGGTGGCAGAGCCTGGAGACGAGAGAGGATGATGGTCAGAGGTATTTAGGAAAGAGAGTCCCCAATAATTGGTATCTGAAAAAAAAAAAAAGGCAGGGCTGGGTCATGGGTCACTTGGCATTTTAGCGGTGGAAACAAATGCACCCAATGTCCCAGCCTCCCTGCATTCTGACTGTGGGTCCCCGAAGCTGAGCATCCATCCTGTGGCTCCAGTAATTGGCTCCCTGGGCAGTCTGTTCCTTTCTCTCTACCAAATTAAGCGCCTTCTCTCTGGGTCTTGATTGTTAAAACACCCTGTTTGCCCATGCCATTTACATATTCCAATTACCCACTGCCATTTCCCTGCTAATGAGCCCCTGTACCTGCTTTCAAGAGCATCTGGCCTGGAGCCTGCTTGCGCAGGAGGGCTGGATGCTGTGGGCAAAGACACTATTCACGGTGTCTTCATCCAAGGACTGCCAGGACCATTTTCTCACCTCCTTCCAGTCCTGAAGGACTAGACCTTTTTGCCTCATTACCCGCCCCCACATACATCGCGATGCTCCGTTTACCTTAGTGACAACAAGAAAAGCTCCATGCCAACTGGAGAAGTGCTCAGTGTTCTTACTGCAATCATCAAAGGCCCATTGTACCCTTAGCCAATCACATGCACAGAGCCTATTAGTCCAAGGTCTTCCTAATTTCCATCACTGAATTCTTTGCAGAGGGGAAGCTGATGCCTGGGTGCTAAGTAACTGGGCAGAGAATTATGGGTAGCTGCACAATGATACTGAATAGGGAAAGCCTATTTTGAGAGAGCCTGCTTTGGGCAAGATTCCTGTCTCTGAAAAATGTTAAGTATTTGACCCTGGACAGTTTAAATAACCAGTCTCAGCCTCACCCGTAAAATAGGAATAACAATTACCTTGAAGGGATGTTACAGGAGTAAAGGAGTTAACATTTGCAAACCTTTGGCACTTAGAAGCACTTACTGCATGCTAACTGCTATGCTGTGAATACTAACATGCTAATTATCGTCATAATTAATATGACGTCCAAATTAGAAGAGAAGTTTTGAGTGTCAAATCCAATGTTGTTCCACCTTTGGTGAGTGCCATTTTACATCCCAGCCCAGCCCACATAATACGATAAGACATATAACTAAAATAGTGCTTCTGATATGTGCAGTTCCATATTTTATAAAATACTGATTTCAACCTGTATTAGTTTGCTAGCACTACCATCACTAAACCCCACAGATGGGGTGGCTTAAACAGCAGAAACTCATTTTCTCACAGTCCTGAAAGTTGGAAGTCCGAGACCAAGTTGTTGGCAGGGCTGGTTTCTCCTGAGGCCGCTCTTCTTGGCTTCTCACTGTGTCTTCACATGGTTTTCCTCTGTGTGTGCGTACCCTGGCATCTATGTGTCCAAATCTCCTCTTCGGGGACACCAGTAAGATTGGACTAGGGCCACTCGAACATCTTCATTTTAACTAAATCACCTGTTGAAAGGTCCTATTTCCAAATACAGTCACATCTGGAGGGACTGGAGGTTAGAGAGTCACATACAAGTTTGGCGGGAGACACAATTTGGCCCATAACATGAACCCACCACAAGGACTTCGCATTCCACTAAGGGATCATGAACGTAGCATGTTAACAATGTTAATCTGTTTCAATCTATAGCCACATTCTTTGGTCTCTGCTTGAATATCTCTGGCAAATTGTCTTCCAAGGGATCCCATTGCTGTGAGCACCTTTCCTTCTCTGCCTCGTTCAGCTGTCACAACCACCCAATGAAGTAGGTTCTACACAAATGTACCTTTAAGAATGTCTGTGGATCGGGGCACCTGGGTGGCACAGTGGGCTGAGTCTGTTGGTTTCAGCTCAGTTGAGATCTCGGGACTGTGAGATTGAGCCCTGTGTCAGGCTTCGTGCTCAGCATGGAGTCGGCTTGAGATTCTCCCTCTCCCTCTCTCTCTTCCCCTCCCATTCATGCTCTCTCTTTCTCCTGCTCAAATAAATAAATAAATAAATCTTTTTAAAAAGAATGTATGTGGATTGCCCAAATGTGGATGTATGGATGTATGTGGAGTGTATGTAAACCAAAGAACAGTAACTGAGCGAAAACTCAAACCCAGGTTTTTCTCTAAAGCCCAGAAGTTCGTGTCTCCATTATTGGAAAATTCTTCATGACGAGATGAAATTTTCCTCAGGGAATGTGAAAATATCAAAAGATGTTCCCATTCCGGCGTTTCATAGGAGGGCAGTGATAGCCCAGGGTTATGCGTTGCAGGATCTAGGTTTTGGTCCCAGCATTGGCACACTGTGGCCAAGTGGCCTTGGGCAAGGTATGTCAGTTCTCTTAGACTCAGTTTCCCCTTCAGGAAAATGGAGATGTTACTAACATTTTCTTCACAGGGTGATGGTGAGGTTAACAGCTAACACTAGAGACCCAAAGGACTTAATATCACATTACAGGTAGATTTGGGGGCCACGTTATTTTTTAAAAGATTCTATTTAATTATATTAGAGGGGTGGGAGGAACGGAGGGAGAGGGGGAGAGAATCCCAAGCAGACTCCGCTCTGAGTGCAGAGCCTGGACGGGGCTCGATCTCATGACCTGAGATCACGACCTGAGCTGAAATCAAGAGCGGGATGCTTAACCGACTGAGCCACCTGAGTGCCCTTGGGGGTCACACTATTATTGCCGTCTGGCCCATTGTTAATCTCTTTGAACCTGACTTTCCATTTTTACTATCTCTGCCTGA
Organism: Zalophus californianus; assembly: GCF_009762305.2. Classification (NCBI taxonomy): domain Eukaryota; kingdom Metazoa; phylum Chordata; class Mammalia; order Carnivora; family Otariidae; genus Zalophus; species Zalophus californianus. The sequence continues at coordinate 181,780,280 of NC_045598.1, forward strand.
TATATTAAATCTTATAGTCATAATGATAACCTCCTCAGAAGCTTACAGAAAGATGAGCTCATTTAATACATGTACAACATTACCTTATGTAGCATTTCATTGTTTCGACTTTTCTTGTGATGCTACAAATTGATGAAGAAAAACTGCAAAGAATACATCAACCTTCTTCCTCAAAGGAAGAACAGCCTAGTGTGTTGACTTACGGGTCCCTTTTAAATTGGTGTTAAGTATCCTGCAAATTTTATCAAACCACCTCACCTAAGTGCAAGTTCCAGCTGGGGTTTGCAAACCCTTGTGTCCTTGGGGAGCAGGCATGGAGCTTCTGGAAAATGTAGTGCATGGGACCTGCCACCAGAGGGGGCAATTCATAAATGGTAGCAGCAAGTGGGCCTGTGACCATGGTGATGAGGAAGAGGAGGAAAAATGGAATTAAGAGGAGGAGACCTTGGACCCCAACCTGTTCCCCATCTCCTAGGTTTCATCGAGGCCATATTTGGACACAGCCCTACTCCAGGAGGAGGTTCCCAGTTCTATGAATCTGTTATTCCCACCCTGCTGTCAAACTTTCTCCTTGGGTGGTACCCCAAATGGTTGTCCTTCTTCATCTTTGGTTGTTGACCATAAGGTGTTTCTTTCTGTTAATTATTGTGGCTAACACAAGAATAAACAACGTGTTAAAATAATTCGCTAAACATTATATGCCATTTATTGTTGCACGTGCCATATTAGAGCTGTTATCTTCTTTTAACTTAAAATATTTCTCAAAATTCTTTGAGTAAAACCATGCGTCATGGCCATGACTATTCTGTCATTCAGTACCCCCCCCCCAGCCATGCTTCTGCAAACCTACATGTGCCTTATTTAAGAAATGTGTTCCTCAACGGACTTTCAGTGGCTAGCACCCATTTGACACCACAGGTGAGCATAAAATATCTCCACAAGAGCCCGCCACTGCTGGAAGATTGTGTCACGAAACCAAGCATCAGCATGAACTCGTTCCCAGACTTAACCGTTTGCTGGCCAAACCTATTTTCTTTCACTTCTGGAAAAGTGGGCAAGTGGTCACAACTGATCTCTACACTTAGAACACTCTTGGTCCTGTGTGTTTGCATAGTGCCTCTCTGTCCACACCTTTTTTTTTTTTTTTCCAAATCTTAGCACAACTTGATATGGACGGGATATTAGGGGAATGATCACTGTTCAGCAAATATTCACCCCCCACATCTATGAGAGCCCTACACTTCCCACTAATGCTGGGCTTGTTCATATAACTTGCTTTGGCTAATGGAATATGGGCAGAAGTGAAAAATACCATTTCCAGGCAAGGCCTTAAGAGATATTACATGTTTGTGCTTGCTTCTCTGGGTGCCCGGGCCCCCACTCTGAGAACAGCTTGCTCCAGAAAGATGCTGCCCCGTCCAGCCTGGGCTCCAGAATGAGACACGTGGAGCAGAGCCATCCCACAGCCTCCTGACTCGTGAGGGATGAATAAATGCTTATGATTGAAAGCTATTGAAATTTCTGTGGTTTTCTATATCAGGAAAATTAGAAATCAGCAAGAGAGATTATTTAGAGTCCTTTTGGTAGAGTGCTGAAAGCCCTCTGGGGATTTTCCGACCTATAAACATTTATACCTTTGGCTGATATCCTGTAAAAGATATCTTTTTTTTCCCATCTTTTATATTTTCCATATATTATATTTACATATATTACATATATCATATTATATTTTTATAGAGCTTTTATATTTTACCACTCCGCAGGGTCAAAAGTTAACTTGAAAACTGATAGCAATGTAGATGAATTTTGTGCTGTGGAGATATGACATATTTGTACCCTATAGAGAAGATAATCCCAAACCTTAAATTTTATGGCTTGTTGACTATTAACCTGTTTTGCATCTTTTAGAAAATTCATTTCAGCCTTCCTGATTATCTGTACATGCCTCTGTTCTTCAAGATCTCCTTTGAACTGGTCTCAACATCTTACTGATTCTCTCATTAGTTAATGAGTTGCATAAAAACCTTTGACATGTATTCATTTTATATGTGCATGAGAATTATGTTTTTAACTTTACAATGAACTCCAGCCGTTGTTACAAAGCATTAGCTGACTGATACACTGGGGTTCTAGTACGGTTTTGGTCATCATTTCATTAAGCAACTTGGAGAAGCTGCACAGCCCATCTGGGCCTCAGCATCTTTATCTGTAAAGTGAGGGTTTAGGCAGTTTGTTTCTCTATTCAGTCCTAAAGTTGGTCCTCTCAAGGTCTTGAGGGGGCGGTAAGGGAGGGAGAGTGTTACAAGTCCATTTTACAGGCAGGGATGCTGAGAGTCAGAGAGGTTTAACTATTTCATCAAGGTCACAGGATACCTCTGCCTCCCATGTTAGTTCACCCTCTGCTGGGCCACACCAAAGGTACTGTCAGCTCCACAGATAAAAAGCTTTCATAAGAGGCACCTGGGTGGCTCAGTGGGTTAAGCATCTGCCTTCAGCTCAGGTCATGATCCTCCAGGTCCTGGGATTGAGCCCTGTGCCAGGTTCCCTGCTCATCAGAGAGTCTGCTTCTCCCTCTTCTCTCTCTTTCTCAAATAAACAAATAATATCTTTAAAAAAAAAAAAAAGCTTTCATGAGCTAATATTTAAATTCTTGCTTAGAGAAAAGAGCAGTGTGTGGAATCTCACAGACCAAACGTGAATCTTGGCTTCACTAATTAGTAGCTGCTTAACTTTGAGCAAATTGCTAAATAGTACTCAGTCTCAGTTTCCTGATACGTGAAATGGGGATAAAAATGTGTACTCTATAATGTGGCTATGAAATGACAAAGGAAATGGCTAGTGCCTACTTTAGTGCCTGGCACAGTGGGGCAGCTCTACACATGCTAGCTTGCCCTCCATCCCTTTCAGCAGAGCCAGCAGAATACCGGCTCTAGAGTCCAACCAGCACAAAGTTCAATTCCCGGCTCCGACACTTCCTTGCTGTGACCTTGGGCAGGTGTTCAATCACCCTGTGCCTTCATTCTGCCGTATATAAAGTGGAGATGCTAGTACTACTTCTCAGAGCCGTTCTGAAGATTACAGAAGTTCTGAGCACAGAAGGCTGAAATACCGGTGCTAGAACCATTGTTCTTGTCATTATCGGATGTTAAAAATGCGCAAAGTGAAGGTCAAGGACAGCACCAACAAAGATCTTTGTATGGGATTCTGAACCGAACCTGCTTTGCAAGCAGGATTTACATCAACAGGGATTCAGACCAAGGACTATAGGTTTGGGGAGTCCTGTTATCAGCTGAAAGGAGCAGAACCACAGGGTGAAAGAGCTCCTGCTTAATCAAGAAATTGCGTAAACCCTAATTCCAAAAAAAATCTTAATGGAAAGTATTATGTATTTATATGCAGTACTGAAAGATTTATGCCAGTTTTAATGGCTGGAGATGTCCTTCAAATTTTCCATCTGCCTTGGAATAGGTCTAATGTGATAACAAACAGGAAATCTGCTGGGCTAAAGGACAGGCAGTCCTGTTTTTGAACCATAAAATATATGAGGCTGCTGACATTGCATATTAATTAGCTGATCCTTTCCTTTCCAAATTTAGAGCTTAGTTTTGTATTACTTGCACGGACATAAAACTTGGCCCTCGGGTTTTGGATGCAGGAGATCTCATTCACTAAATATGTTTGGAGCACCTAAGAGTTTCTAGGATCTTCCAGGCTTGGCAAGGAACAAGGTAAGACATAACCTAAACCATGGAACAACCCTCACTATCTAGGAAAATGATGGAGAAGGATAAGACAAAAAGAAAAAGTGATTGCAGTCAATTATGCGAGAAATACTGAGGCTTTTCCAAAGCATCCAGTGTGATTTTTATCTGGCAGTCCCTGGGAACCTTCTGAGCCTCGCACTTCTGTCTTTGCTTTGGCCAGAAGAAGGCTGAGAGCTGATTCTTCTGTGTATATGTTTAAAAACTTATTCATTCATCTCCTAAATGGTTATTAAGCAACTACTATAGGCCATGTCCTCTGCTAGACACCAGAAAAAGTTATAAGCTAAAGAGGCAAAAATTCTGTACTCGGAAAGCTTATATTCAGGTAAGAGAGATCAACAGTAAACACGACAAACAGGTAAATATGAGTGTAGGCTCTTACTTCATGTTCCAGTTAGCTCTTGCTTTGTAGCCAATCACCCCAAACCACTGGTGCAAAGCAACGGGGCTTTTATTCCTCTCGTGGTTTCTGTGGGTCAGGAACTCCCACAGGGCACAGTGGGGCCGGTCTGTTTCTGCTCCAGGATGTTGGGGCCTCAGAAGAGGAGACTCAGAGCAGTGGGCCAGACCACTTGGGATGAGAGGATCCACTTCTGAGATAGCTTCTCCACTGGGGGTGGTTGGAAGCTGGGGGCACTGCCCGCATGGGGCCTCTCCGGTATGGTCACCTCAGGAAAGCTAGACTTCTCACGGGGCAGCAAACGTTCCAGTGGATGAGGCAGAGGCTGCGTGGCTGTTTGTGGCCCAGCCTCAGTAGCCACACGGTATGGCTTCCAATGGACTCCATCGGTTGGAGCAGTCAAAAGCCCCTCAGACTTGAACCCTGACTCAGGGGACGAGTGTGAAAGAATTTGTGACTAGTTTTCAAACCACCCATTCCTTTGGGGCCAATACAATATCGTGGTGAAGGACTTCAGATGTGGGGTCCATTAGACCAGGAGCTGAACCCCGGCTCAGCTATGTCTATTCGTTTCCTTAGCACACATGATTGGGAGCTTACGGTGTTAGTCCCTGTGCTAGGTGCTGGGGGCTCCGTGTTGAACGAGGAAGATGCAGTCCCCCCATTCCCAGAGCTGGCAGCCGGTAGCAGAGCCAGGTGGCTAAGCGTGCCATCGGGATATGGCTGATAAGGGCTGTGGCAGAGTGTGTGCCGTGCCATGGGGCTGCACAGAAGAGGGATCGGCTGCGTGAACTCTGGCAAATGAATTAAAGCCTCTGTCATTGGTTTATTGGTACACTGAGCCCCTAAGACCCACCTTCTGAGGCTGGACAAGGATTAGATGCGACAAGTAACCCAAAGGAACCCCCAGTCATCCGTTCACATCATCTTATTTTAGGTCTCTGGAAAGCACACATCACTATATGGCCCCTCCCAGTTTTGTTTGTTTGTTTAGTTGTTTCCTGTCTAGACTTCAGAATCCAGAAGGTAAGAGAAGCAGTTTATAGAGTTCTGCTGCCCTATAGGACACTCCCTGCCTAGAAAGCCCTTCCCCTCAGGCTTTGATGTGGACCACTCCCCCACCTCTTACAAGAATGGCTGAAATGTTGCCTGATCGCTCTGCTTAACATTGTATCCTGAAAGCCCTGCCGGCTCCCTGGTTCTGTTCCACCTTTCTTTCCCCATAGCCCTGACCACCTCTAGTATCCTCTGTAGGGTCCCGCCATGGACTCCACGAGAGCAGGCATCTTTGTTTCTCACTGATGCTCTGCACATGAAGTAAGGGAATGAATGACTGCATTGGGACTGGGAGACAGGGGCCAGAAGGGTGGGCAGGGGTCTTTGTGAGCCCGGGTAAAGGGTTTTATGTTTTCTTAAATCTCTGTGATGCATATTGTAGAATTTTATGACACAAACTGATTAACATTTTTCTTTTGTTCTGGCTGGCTTATAGAGAATGGACTATCCCAGATGAGGATGAGATGGAAGGAAGGAGTGAGGGGCCACCTCTGGTGCTGGGAGAGATGCTGGTGGCTTGGACCGCGGAGGCGATACTAGAGGTGGTAGTGGAGGTGATACGGTATAGACGCATTTGGGGTCTATACAGCAGGCAGAACTATAGGACATGCAATGGGCTAACTAAGGGTGAATAGAAGAAGGATATTGAAGACAACCAGGAGGTTTTTGATTTAAGTAATTGGGTATAATGCGATGTCACTGACTGATGAGTAAGACTAGGAAAAAACAGAAGGGGGGTGTGTGTGTGGGTGGGTGTGTGTGTGGGTGGTATGGGGGGGGTGCCAGAAAATCAAGATTATATCTTGGCTTTGTTAACTGTGAAGGTGTAACAGGTACCATCTAGAGTATTTTCAATCTAGAATTTATCCTGATTATCCTAAGGAAATAATCAGAGATGCCCACCATGATTCAAACAAGTTTTTTACTTCATTATTTGTAGCTGGACGCTCTCATGACGTCCAGCATTATGAGACTGGAGGACTAGCTGTCCTTCAAAGGGTTGCTTATGAAGCCTATAATGAGACCAGAAAATTCTTATTTAAATAAACGAATGAATGAATGGGTGAACGTTTACTGCTGTGAGTTTATTACTAGTGTGATAAGCATCAGCAGAGAAAGGGCCAAGAAATACTCATGGTAAACCCTATAAATCATGGAAATTCAGAATCGGAAGAAGCCTTAGCGGGGCATCATTCCAGTAAACGTGCTCTAGAAGGATCGGCGAAGCCTGGACGGTCCGAAAGATCCTTGTTGAGGCCATGAAACTTGATTCTGTTAGTGGGGAAAGACTTGAACTAAGTAGGAGCCATGTCCTGGTCCCTGCTTCTGTTGCTGCTACTCAGGACTGGGTGGCCTTGGGCACACCCCTGAACCTCTCTGAGCTCAGTTTGTTCAATGCAATCCTTGCATTCCTTACTTCGCAGAGTTTCAATGGTTTAGATGCCACAGACTTCCTATAGCAGGGAGAATTTTTGGCTGGAAGGAGCTGTGGTGTTCAGACCTTCCAGCCCACTCATGATACAGCTGAGGTGCAGAAGGCAGGTGACCTGGCCAAGGGCACACAACTCTTCCCCAAATATCAGCTTATAGGCTTCAGCAGAAGAGGCCGATGCAAACAGAGGGCATAGAAATGGGGCTACTAGAAGAAAAACCAATGACAGGAAAAAAAGAATCATTTAGTCTCGGTGTTAGAACATTCGACGGCAACTTTAATTTCAAAGGAAATAGGTTTATTTACAAGGTCCATTAGACTACTGAAAGTTATACGTGCATCAATCATCAGGGTTTACCTAGAAAAACTGGGCTTCTGTGAAGCTTCTGCTTCCTACCTCTTGCTTGTCCCCGACTGCCAGTCCATCCTCCACTAAGGGTGCCCAAGGCGATCATCCAGAACTACAAGTGTAATTGTGTCCACACACCCCTCTGCCTTCCACCCCTGCTCAATGGGCCCCCACTTCCTGTGGGGTAAAGACTCAGGTCCCCAGACCTGGCCCCACCTACCCACCCCAGCGCCCTCTCTTACCATTCCTCTCTTCCAGCCTCCTGCTCGTGCCTGCCAGACCCGGCACGTGTCAGGTGGTATCTCAAACTCCCCGTCTCCACTTGTGCTGTTGTCCTTGAGCGCCTTTCCTCACCTGGCTCTCCAAGCAAACTCACCTGTCCCGACTCAGCTGAACAGTGTCCTCTATGAAGTCTTTCTGACCTCTCTCACCCTGGGTTGATTTTTGCTGCCTTTTCCCTTTGTGACAGTTGAAACTGTGCCCAAACAGGCTGCCATCTCCCCAGCACAGCAATTCATTGCATTTATCTCTTTACTTGTCTAGGCCCCAGAATCGACTAAAAGCTCCTTCAGTGCAAGAGACCCCGTTATTTCATCTCCATATCCCCAGGACCTATCAGGATATTTTCATTAACCCATGATACAAATCCGTTCAGTTCCTTCTAAGTTCCCTGCACTTTCTTAGGCAGTGGGAGGTAGAGCAGAGTGGCGGAGACCATACTCCCCTTCTTCCATGGTGGTAGGGTGTTAATCTCTGTATGTAGACACCCAACTAAGGAGCACATTTGTCAGCCTCTCTTGTAGTTACGTGGTCATGTGATCAAGTTCTTGATAATGGGTTATGAACGGAAGTGATGTGCTCACTTTCTGGGTCACGATCTGAAAGGGAAAGAGAGTAGGGGAAGAGAATCTTCCCTTTCCCCCCTTTTTCTGCTGGTTTGAGTGTTGACGTGATGGCAGGAGCCAGAGCAGCCATGTAGGGTCATGAGACGGAAGCTGCATGCTGAGGTGGCAGGACAGGAATTAGTAGTAGGCTCCCACATCATCCCTGAGCTGCTTCTAACCTTATAGGAGAAAGACACATTATGACGTGGCTTGTTTATAATAATGTATTTGGGGGCTGTCAGTCCATTTCGGCTGCTATAACAAAATAATGTGGACTGGTACACAGCAGAAATGCATTTCTCATCATCATGGAGGCCGGGAAGTCTAAGATTAAGGCACTGGCAGAATCCGTGTCTGGTGAGGCCCACATCCCGGTTCACAAACGGCTATCTTCTTACTGAGTCCGCACATGGAGGAAGGGGCCGGGGATCTCCCTGGGGTTTCCCATATGAGGGCGCTAATCCCATCATGAAGGCCCCACTGTCATGACCTAATCACACGCCAAAGGCCCCGCCGCCCAATCCCTGTCACGTTTGGAATTAGGTTTCACTGTGTGAATTTGGGGAGGACACAAATATCCAGTCTATAGCAGGCTCCTCGGTGACAGCACCCTACCCTGCACCTTGCCCAAATAAATGGCCGTCTAAAGCGGACATGACCTCTTGGCCGACTCAACTTGCTCAACATAGACTCAGCACATGGCTTCACAAGTGAGCAAGTGAATGACTGAGCGAATAATATAGTTCAAGGTCTGAGCAGAGCCAGCTAGAAAAAATAAAAAATAATTTGTCACAATAGGCAGACAGCATCATGTGCTACGAGGCTCACAGTCTTCGGAGCTCGTGCTTCAGACAGTGGGCTAAGCGTTCCCGCTTCAGGACTCCGTCTGCCTTTCCTTCTCTCTACAAAGCCACGGTGATCCTTTCCTTCTCCTCCCGTGCATTGTCCTTATTCTGTTCCCTCCTTGCCTTTCCCCAGGCCAGCGCTGTAATTCGGGTGCTCATTACCTCGTACCTAAACCATGGCACCAGCTGCTGAGCCGGCCTTTCCACCTCCAGTCCTTCCCCAGAGCTGTTGCCATGGCAATTCTCCCCTGGCACAGCGATGATCAAAACCTTCCAGGGCTCCCCATGGCCTTCAGGTAAAAGGCCAGCCTCCTTCAATTAGCTCCGTGCTTTGGTCTCCCGCTCGCCGACGCCGCTTCCCTGTCCCACGACACACTTTGCCACCTCCTTCCTGGATGCCTTTTTCCAAGCTGACCTCTTCCCTGGAATGCCTTCTTCCTCCAGCCTCACTCTTCTCTCTGCCTGTTAAAATCCTACCCTTCTTTCAATATCCAGCAAATTCTTTTTCTTTATGAGGCTTTTTTTTTTTTTTTTAATGTTTTAGGGTCAAAAGGACTCTACCCTCCCTGTGGATGTTCCCGGCCCGTGAATTCCCTAATACAGTGTTTGTCACACTGGGATTAGGATTGGATGCAGGGTGCACAGAGGGGAAAGATAAAGCAAGCACTAATTTAACAACAACGATAATAATGTCTAACCATTTGCTGGGGGCTTGCTACGGGCCCAACGTCTCCCAAGTGCATTAGCTCCATTAGAGCATCAGCAGCCTGAAGCAACCCGGGGGTGGGGCGGGTAGATACCACTGTCTTCACTTTAGAGATGGAGAAGTCAAAGACGCAAAGAAGTCACCTGCTCAGGGTCACACTGCTGGGACTCTGAATCTTGACCTGCCCACTGAGCAGACACATGAATTTAGGCAGGTCATTTGGGCTCTCGGAGCCTTAGTGTCCTCACGTCTCAACACAACAGTTGTATGGCGTGATGTATGCGGACGTGGCCAGACCAGCTCCAGGGCTGTAGGAGGTACTCAACTCAAGGCCTCCTCTTGTCTGCAGGATTATGGCTCAGAAGTCTATCCATGACTTCTCATCTATGTCCCTGTATATGGTCGGTGCCTGCAAAATGTCTGCTTCTGCCATGCTTCTGTTTTGTCTTAGCTGTCACCGTCTTGGTCATACTCTGTCCACTACTTCTCAAGACGAGATACAGTAATGGAGTGGCTGGGGCAGGGAGTGCCAACTGTCCCCTAATAACTTCCTTCTTTACTGTTACCTTAGTAACAACATTACATTTTAATCTAAAACAGGCCTTTGCATGCCTCTCTTGGTGCTAGACCAGACCTCATAACCCAGTTCAGGCCAGGGTTCTAAGAGCAGAAGTGATGCAAAATGCCTCTCCCCATCATCCCCTGGTCCCTGCCCACTCCGGCCCTCCTGCCCCAGGGATGAGGATGTGGTGCCGAGGCACCATGCAGATGGGGAGGCTGAGTGGTCAGAGCGAAGGGGCCTGGTCCCTGACAGCTTGCGTGAAGACTGACACAAGAGAAAAATTAACTCATGAGTTGCTTAAGCCCCTGTATTTGGACCTCTTTTGCAGCCACCAAAACTGTACCCTAACTGGCATTGCTGGGTGAGCCCAGGAGAGCACAGCTGCACTGCTTGCTGGCTGGGTGACCTGGGGATGGTCCCTCAACCCTCAGTGCCCCAGTTCCCTCATCCACAGGCTGCCACAGCAAGGGCATCGGTGCCATCGGGCTGCCCTGAGGATACATGAGATCACACGTGCGAGTTGTCTAGCACAGCACTGGGCACACCCTGAGAGCGCAAAAAAATTGTAGTGATTACTGTTATTAGAAGTCAGCTAGAATTGCAGCTTTCCAGATACCGACCCTGGATCTGGCTGGGGCACTGCTCCTGCACTTAAAATAGACAGTGTGATGATCTCAGCCTCCTGTGTTTATAGAACTGACTGCCCAGATATGTTTCTCTCCAGTCCCTCCTACTGATGTTGTCATTGCCCTCCCTCCCCTCGCCTTGTGCACAGCTAGGCAGGGCTCATCCCAATCCCAGCAGGAGAGCAGAGGAAAGTCGCACCACTGTCACCAAAACAGAGTCCTGAAGGGCTGGTGGGTCTGCAGGGTGGATACTCTGCTCAGCAGGGGCCAGTGCAGGAAACAGTTTCTTCAGGAGCAGCTCCGGTGACCTGGCTCTCGGTCGGCGCAGTGCAAGATGCGTCCCACGTGATCCTCGCTCCGCCCTCTGGGAACCGGGCTTCGGATACAATTACACGGATGTGAAAACGAAGGATGAGGAATGTGAAATGATCGGCTCAAGGTCACACATCTGGACAGTGAAAGACTAGGGTGGCAAGGAATGCCCAAAGAGCTCTCTACCTTTAATTAGAACGGCTTGCCACCTGAGGAGAAGAGCACCCATGTGCAACATTGATTTTTGGGGGCTGTGGGGGCTAATTCTCTTCTGAATAGTGTTTCTGCTCTCTGCTACCTCCCTTCAGCGATGAAGCCCCAAGAGGCTCCACCACCACTGGTATTCCCAGTGTGCGCCTCCGGGGTCATCCGATTTCCATCCTGCAAAAGCTGCTGCCTCGCTAAACCACATGCTCTCCCACTCCCCAGATTCTATTTTGCCCGCAGGTCATATTTAGGTTTAAGCAAAAGAGAATCCAGATTGTAGGAATGGATATTTTCTTAAAGAAATAAAAATGGAATGCCGTATAAATTGCACGTCTGTGCGTAGGGCCTCTGGGGGAAGGTGCTGGGTCCTGTGTTTTGCACGCCCTTGTCCCAGAGCCCAGGGAGGGTCACAGGTCCACAGCAGGTGAAGACTGGAGGACACCGGGGCTCAGAGAGGTCATACAGGCAAGGTGCTGTGCGGCTGGCCCCAGCTGCTACCCTAACAGCTTAATTATGATCTGTTTCATATACGGAAATTTTATCTAAATTTCATCAGGGGGAGAAAAAGCCTCTGTTGGTAAAAATTACAAACAAAAACGTGCCCAAAGCGTCGGTATATTAGAAAAATCATTGATAAAGGATAGAACAATCCTTGGTTCTAAGCCTTGATCCTCTGTCATGAGTTCTTGGGCAAATTTCCTTACCTCTCTTTCTTTACCTACCCTCAGAAACTCCGTGTCCTCATTTGCAAAATGCAAAACCCGAGTCTCAATTTGGAGGATTGTTTTCGAAAATTGAGATCACAAGTGGCTGTCATCATTAGCCCACATTCAGAAATCTGGGAGCCCATGTGGGTTCTCACCCTCTCTCCTGGCAGAACACACTCTGAAGGAGCAGTGACGGCAACCGACAGATTACACGGCGCAGATTCATTTAAGCAGGCAGTTCTCAGAATGCTGGCTCAGTACTAAAGTGGTTGTTAATAATGTAGATTTTTGAGCTTGACCCAGAACCACTAAATCAAAACTTCTGTGGATGGGCTGTGAACTCTGAATCCACGCTTTGAATGAGCAGCCCGGGTAGTTCTTACGTGCACAGAGGTAAAAATAATCCTGGTTTAGGTGATAAAAACTGATGGGACCTGCGTAACCCACAAACGGCTCAGGTTAAAAAGTCTGATGCCACCAAGTGTCAGCAAAGAAGCAGACCACCTGCTTGGAGTTTCTGTTCACACCTGCGGGAAGCTTACAGTGGTACCACAACTGTGGAAAACCATTTGGAGTATCTCCTAGAGCAAAATGTGCGATTTTTCTATGATGCAGCAATTTCTCTCCTACAGATCTACTCAAGAGAAGGGAATGCCTGTGTCCACAAACTACATATATATAAAAAAAAAAACGCTCATGGTAGTTTTACTCATAACTGCAAACTGTGAAGAACTCAAATACTCATCAACAAGCAAATGGATAAATGAATTGAGGTCATGTTCATGCCATCAGGAAATATTTTCTAAGACTTGGAAAGAAGCCCAAGAGACCCCTGGGTGTCCTCCTGGCACAGTGCTGGGTGTCATCTAAGGACCCTTCAAGGGGTCTCTGAGAATCTAGAGGGTGTACCCTTTTAGGGGCGAAGTGACTTCACAGCTCTGGAGGGGTAGAAGTGAAGTTACGGAAAACTGATGGCAATGCAAGTGTTTCCTCTTCAGAGCAATTACAATGATGCCTGTTCAGAGCAACGCCCACACATTTTATCTTGTAGACAATATAAATCTCGAAAGTCAGCTTTTCATCGGAACCTGTTTTTAATGTTTTCCTGATTCCCCCATCAATTAATGAGTTGAATAAAATCTTCGATATGTGGTAAAATTACATTTGTGTAATTTTACATTGAATTACATTCAAGTTGTTACCTTTGGAAAATTATAATTTAGATGTATACCTGGAGGCTATGCGGGTATAAAAGAACAAGCCACTGATATACACCAATACGTGGGTGAATCTCACAGATCTCACATTGATGAAAAGAAGTTAAATACAAAAGCTCACCTACCCTACGATCCCATTGATATAAAGAACAAGAATGGGCCACACCAACACGTGGTTTCAGAATGGAGAACACTAGTTTCCTCGGGTGGAGTGGGTGCAATGCCCGGGAAGAAAGCACCCAAGGGAATCTTCCAGGTGGTGAAAATGTCCGACATCTTGATTTTGATAATGGTCACACAGGGATGTACATCTATAAAAAATCATCAAGATGCACATTAAAGATGTGTCCCCTTTTATGGATGAAAGCAAAACCTCAGATTTTTCTAAAATGCCGAACATTTTAAGGAAATTTAAAGATGGCACTTAATCCTCTTAGTTGTGGTGTGACGCAGGTCTACACTGCGCTGGCCTCCCTGCTGGAGCTGGGTCCAGTGGGAGGTGGGGGAGCCAGATGGCCCCCCAGGGCCCATGTCCTCATCTCAGTTGGCTGTTGGAAAGCGTCTCCCTGACCCGAGCCTCCAAGCCTCCTCTGCAGCCCTAGTTGGTGACACACTTTGTCACTCTAACAACTTCATTAAAGTGGCTGAGGGCAGAAATAACCCCACATCCAGACAGCTGGGAGCAGATAGATGCTACTCATTTTAAAGCTCAGCAAAATGTATTTTAGGGAAGCCCGAAAGAGCTTTACAAGGAAAGTCTGTCAAAAATTATCGCAGGCATCCATCTCTGAAATGGCCCTATCAAGCAACATCTTTTCTACGAAATCAAATCCAGACAGAGTCTTTGCCTAGAAAGAAAATTTCAACGACATCCTAAGGCTCCTCACTTGGAGGAATCAGTCCTTGAATCCTTCTAGAATATCCTCACCAAAGTATTGTCTACAGCCCTCATTACCGACAGGGCAGCCCCTAGCCTCTCAATATTTATAACTGAAACTCACTGAGGACTTACTCAGTTTCATTTCATTCAATCCCTACAACATCCCAGTGAAGTAGGTACTGTCATGACCACCATTTCACAGATGAGGAGGCGAGATTCGCAAGATTAATGAACTTGCCTGAACCACACAACTGGTGAGGGGCGGAGCCAGGGCTCATGCCCAGCTCTGCCTGTCCAGGGCCAGAACACACAACTTTCCTGGATTCCAATTCCATGGGGCTCAAGTTCACCCTTGGACAGTTCTGGTATTTAGAGAGATTGTCCTTATAATGAAGACAATCTGCCTTTTAATAGTCCCCCTTCTATAGCCTCTGCTGAGTTATTCTGCCTCTACTCTTTGGGGCCACACAGAGTCATCTCTTTTTCTCATACATGTGAGAACCCTTCACATATTTGAAGATAGCCCCCATTGCCCCCTTAGTTTTCTCTTAACATGAATTTTGCCTGACAGCCACGGACTGCCAGGATTTGCCAGGGACTGAGGATGTGGGACTTCCAAGGCTAAAGCCTGGACAGTCCCGGCAAACCAGGCAATCCTTCACCCTACTTGTCATCGCGTCCTGATGGTGTTACGTGTTGTGTACACGGTATTTTCTTTACAAGGCTTGTTCTATACAACTCCTATATCCGTCAAAACTCTTGTTGCAAGTGCAGAAACCACTCAGCTGGCTCAAGCAAAAGGGGGTTTTATGGGTTCACAGAGCTGCAGAGCTCAGGCGTTCCAGAATTCAGGGCTCAAGCATTGCAAGCAAGTCCCGGCCCCTCTCCACCTCTCAGCTCAGCTTGCTTCCATATTATTTTTGCTATCAGCTGAGTTCTGTCCAGGCTTTTATTCTCCCTGCCTGGTGACCCCAGCAGAAATCCTCTTGCACCCCACAACACACAGTTTCAACAAAACTGGAAAAACTAATCCCATTGGATTAACTCAGGTCACATTGCTGTGCCCAGGGGAAGGGACTACGATGGTTGAATGCACCTTGATCTCTTGACTATCTGGGAGCCATGGGATGGGGAGGGGGATGTTCACCTAAACCATTTGAGCTGATACTAAAGGACAAGTGTTTCCTACAAAGGATATCCTCATGCTGTTATGAGAAAGAGGGCGAATGACCCCTGGTCCGGAGAGGATGGTGGCTGGCCATGGCACTTCTGCTCGATGGGTCCCCTCCATCTATTAGAACACTGGAACAGCTGAGGGTGGCCCTCAAGCCCTCGGTGTTGTGCCCCTCGCCCACCTCTCCAGGCTCACCTCCCCTCCTCTGCCCCTGCTAAGCTCTAGACTTGCTGTCCCATTTCAACCCTGGGTTGACTACTCCAGGCATCTTTGTGTGAGAGAGAAATAAGTGTGTGTTTAAATGACTGTTATTTGGGTTTTTCTGTTGTATGTATTCTATACAGAGGACTTACTTTTAGTTGATAATCCATTAACTGTTTGAATAAAGAAATACAAGTGTGCAGGTACATGAGTGTGTAATTGGTTAAACGGTGGAAACGAGATTAGCCTTTCTGTTAACTAGCTTTCAAACTGAAGCATTCTACTTCACCTCCTAGAACTGCAACTCTTTCAGTTTTCTATTTAGAAGATTGTAAACCACCAAGACAAAGGATGCATCGGTGCCCATAATGAATCTTCTGACTCAAGAGTTCTGGTCTTTGTTGGAGAGAAATGGGTGACCAGGGAATAAGGGAAGGTTAATGGTGGATCTAACTCATTTGACAGAAGGGAAGTCTTCTGTCTCTTTTGTATGAAGTCTTTCTTTTTGGAGTAAGACTTGCACTTCCTGATTTAGGCTGAGGTAAAAACTGACCCTGGCTATCATCCTGAAGGAAACAGGGGGGCAGATCTTGAGAGGCATTTACTTCAGGTGAGGTCTTTATAGTATCTCCATGGAAGAGGAGGCTTTTTTTTTTTCTCTTTCAAGGAGAAGGAAGTTGCTTCTCCCAGCCACAGGGTTTAGGAGAAATGGGTTTGAGATTCTCAATTGCATCTGCCCAAATATCCCCATGCCAGGTCTCATGGTCACACTCTTTCCCTATCATGGCCTGGACTTTTAACATAGGAATGCTGTCAAGATTACATATCATTTCCATTGAAAACCTGCATTCAGAAATACTCAGATGCTGGCCTTTATTTTCAGCAGTGTGCCCCATGATTGTTAGAGATGAGATGCTCCTTTAGAAAACTGCCCTACAGATGGCCTGGCTTTAATAGCAACTTTAAGGTGGCAATTAATTACTCTTTTCTTATCTTACTCATTTTTAAAGCCTCAGATGCCATAAAAAGAGGTCACCTTATGCCTTACTCCTCATAATCATCACTGCCCCCATACTGGTCAAATGCAATTGCTGTTTGATTTCTCAAGCTTTTCATTCCACCTCCGTCCAATTAATGCTATGTTGAAACTCTGGTAACGGTGATGCCATGTCATATAGGAGGATATTATCACTGAGCTTACCAAAAGCACTGGGGTTCCCCTTGCCTTCAGACTCATGGGAAATTCAACTCCAAAACCTCATCCTAGAAGGTCTGTTTTCTTGGATCACTTCTGGGACCCATTATCTTAGCCTGGATTTCCCAAAAGCAAAGACCTAGGCTAACTTAACTGGATGGGTGCAATCCCAGGAGAATAAGCAAGAGGCAGGGAAGAAAAGGACACAAATGCATGTTGGCCATAGCTTCCCACAGGTGGTGGCTGGGTCATGTGGGATATCTCTGGAGGGATTGTATGGAATCTCTGCATCTTGGGGAGGAAGAACAAGTGATTTTTGGGGGGGGCTTCTGCTCATCTCATGTCTCTCTGGTCAAAATCCATAACATAGTGATATCAACACACCCAAACATTTGATTAGTGGTTTTTGGTTCCCCTGGGCATCCACTGGGGAAGCCAGACCTGGGATGGGTCTAGCTGGCTTGGACCCAGGTAGTGGAGCAGCTTCAGTTCCCTCTAGGCCAGCCCTGAGAGGAAGCTGCCCTAATGGCCGTGTTAGGATATGAAACTGTGGCCCCAGGGGCTTCACAACACGGGAGTAGCAGGAGCTATGAGTCTAGAGACTATAGACCTAGAGAAAGCAAACCACAGGGAGCCTAAATATCGCATGTACAGGTCTGGGGATACCTATGCATTAGCTGTTCTACATCTGTTCCCGTAGACCCCCACTTATTATTTGCCTCTCTCTGCTCTGTGCCCTGAGGATTGAATTACTTTTTCTGCCTTTCCCTGTCTCTTCTGGTTGGGTTCAGCTAGTGGGAGAAACCAGCAGGAGATCAGAAAATAAAGCAAAGGGTTGTGGAGAATTTCTTCTCCCACTCTCTCCCTGACTGTTGCTGTGATTTTAGCAGTGGCTGGATCCCTCTGTGACTAAGGGCTTATTGGATGGCGCTTCTTCCATGCCACTGGTAACAGGGGTTCTTCTCCTTGTCCTTACAAGCCGGGGGTTGGTAACAGCTTATTGTCAGTGGTGTTCCTTATTCTGAGCAGGCCTTTGTACTAGCACCCTTGATTAAATTGTCTTCAAAATCCTAGCTGAGTGCCTTCTGTTTCCTACTGGGACCCTAAGTCTACATTTTCTTTACTTATCTCATGCTACTATTTTTTATCAATTTTTGTTTGAACTTTTAAATTTTAAATTAATGTTCTTATTAAGTTATTCTACAGTATGAAACAATTGGGACATATGTCCTTCCCTTCTATGAGTTAGGTTTTTCGACAGGTTGGGTTTTATGTCTGACTTCTGCACGCTGTGTAAATTTCTTAAGTATATTTATTTCTTCTGTACTATATTTGCTAAGTCATTGTGCCACTCATTTCCATTTGGCCCCTTCACGGGCAGCTCTGTGCAGATGTTCTATTTCCTCTGATACTGTCGGGCTTTTTCTCACTGTATCTGGATCCCTTTAAATTTTCCTCTAAGGTGCAGTGTGAATAAGGAATGGGTGTTTGGTGCTCTCTCCATTTCTCCAAACTAGAAAGGAGAGTTCAGATGCATGTGTGCATGCACACACATGTATGTACACATGCACACAAACCATGGAGAGTGTATCTAGGGTTTTCTCATTCCGTCGGTCATCCAGAGAAAGCCCTATGTCCTTTATACTTCCTCCTTCTTCCTGCCTAGAATGCAGGATGTGTATGCTGCTGGATGTACAACAACAGCTATAAACCTATGAGAATAAAAGCCACATATTAAAAGAAGGCAGAACAGCCAGACAGAAGGAAACTGGCTCTTTGACAGCATTTTTGAGCCACGATACCTGTTTCTGGACTTTATAAAACACGAGAAAAATAAATCCCTTTCTTTCATAAGTCATTCTGGTAGGATTAGCTATAACTCACAACTGCATACAACCTACCAACACAGTGAGATCCTCTGTATGTATTCCAAGCTCATTTCTTGCAAGCCTCAAGGGCTCCCTTCTTGTCCACAGAGCAGGAAAAAGCTTGGTGAACAAGTGCATATTCGGACCCATAAACACAACCACGTTGCTCATTCCTTAACTCCAACATCTCCTCTTTCTTTAATTACCAGGAGAAAGATGGAGCAGTCATATATTTAAGGAGAGAGTAAGACTGAATGTGCACTTGTTTTTTTTCACTCGGGGTAAGATTAACTCATCAACAGAGAGAATGAGGTAGTGGAAGACTTTATTTACTATTTGTTTAATATTGAATAAGCCACATAACCCTTCCAAATCTCAGCTTCCTGGTCTGTAAATGAGGGAGAAAACACCGATGTGCGCTCTATTTGCTTCCTGTTGCCACTGTAACAAATGGCCGCAAGTTTAGTGGCTTAAAACTACCCAAATGTATTCGCTTACATCTCTGGAGTAAGAGGTCCAAAAGAAGTCTTCTCGGACTAAAGTAAGGGTTTGGGCAGAGCTGGCTCCTGTGGAGGTTCCCGGGGAGAATCCATTCCTTGTCTCTCCCAGCTTCTCACGTTGCTGGCATGCTCGCCCACATCCCTCCCCTCTCTTCCAATCTCTGCCTGCCTGCGTCACAGCACCTTCTCCTCCTCTGACGGCAGATCGTCTCTGCGCCCCCACCCCCACCGTGGACCAGCGTCAAGGCTCCCCTGACTGCCTGTGTCACAGCACTTTCTCCTCCTCTGACGTCACGTCTCCTCACCTCCCTGCCTGCCAGCGTCCCAGCACCTCCTCTGACCTCACGTCTCCTTCCACCTCCCTCTTTTTTGCACCCTTGTGGTTACACCCCGGGCCCTTCCCAATCATCCAGGATTATCTCTTCATCTCGAGATGCTCAACTTAATCATAACTGCCAAAGCCCCCTTTGCCATATGAGGTAACATCCATTGAGTCCAAGGATTAGGAGCGGTCATCTGGGGGGTGAGGGGCGGAGACGAATCAGTCTGCCACACCCAAGACCAAAGTAAAGCAGGACGAGTACAGGAGAGGTCCGTGGAATCTTCTTGAACTTGTGTTGAACTCGAGCCTGAGTGGCTGATTCCTCAGGGACCCCAGCAAAGTCAGAGAGCTTATCTCGCTCCTCTCTGGTAACACACTCAGCAGCACAGGATGCTTTGGGGGGTTTGACAAGTGAATTAGTAAATGCATTAAAGAATAATGCAGGTTGAGTAGGATGGCTGAGGGAGCGAACTGTGGGGGGAAGGCAGGGAAGTAAAGGTGACTTGCCGCCAGATTAAGCATACTCCGTGCTGGACCTACAGCTCCTACAAGGGAAACCGTTTGCCCATCTGGACCCTGGGGGAGAAGCGTAGTCACACCGTCCCCTACTGAGCAGCTCCTCTGTGGTGGGCTCCCCACCCTACCTTTCTAACCAGCTCTGTAGCCTGCAAGGGAGTTTGGGTCTCTTGTTCATAAGCAAGGGAACGGACGCCAGAGGTGCTCAAAGGTTCCCAATTACCCGAGCGAGGGAGGGTGCCACAGACTGGGATTCAAACCCAGCCCTCAGCGGGGGAACCTGGGGAGATGTGCAGCAGACAGGAAGGCAGGGTCCTTGAGGGGGGAGGAGGGACGCACGTCTGCTGAGTGCCTGTTGTGTGAGGTCACTGTGGTCAGCATTTCTCCTTGGAGGTTTCAGCTTCGGAACAGCTCTGCTGGATCAGTATTATGGTCCCACTTCCTGAGCAGGAAACTGGGTCCCAAGATACTAGGTATATTGCTCCGAGAGGACTGGAGGGTAAGGGCACCACTGCATTTGAGCCCGAGCTGACTCCAAAGTTGTGTTCCCAAGCCATTCGGCGAGGGTGCTGGCCAGGGTTGAGAATGAGGCTCCCACTGCTGAGAAAGGAGAGGCAGTCTTGCGGGGCTAGAGGACATGATTAGGTAAGGAGAATGGAACTCAGGTCAAATCACAGCCCGGCTCCCTAGGTGGACGAGGCAGAGGCCCTTTACCCCAGGGTCAGTGCCAGGGTCCTCGGCTGCTCTGGCCCCACACCCTCAGGGCCGGGAAGGGACTGCTGGACTCCAAGCCTGAGGTGTAGGCTAGTTCAGACAGGATGAATTCCACCTGCCTCAAAGCTTAGAGAAGCAGAGGGAGTCGGCTTTTGGGAACAAGGTTCCCATTCCACCAAGGATTTGAGGAGGTGATGCAGCTGGGAACTGCTTGGGAGACAAAGTCAGGGCAGTGAGGAGGCAAGGCAGCCCTCTCTGGACCTGAGACCGCTTCATTCCCCTCTCTGGACCTCAGCACCCCCTAATTCGCCCATGGATCCCTGAGGTATTTCAGCCCTGACAGTCTAGGACCACCAGCCATACAACTAGCATCTGGTCATGGGGAGGGAGTCAGTGCAAAAGGCAGTTTTTGTGTCCTTCCAGGAGCATCTGGCTGTTGGACAGTATTGACGAGGAACCCATGATGGTCCCGGATACAGGGAGAACTCCCCTCAGGCTGAGGTAATGACTTTGACCGGCTTTTGAATTTTGCTGAGATCATAATCCGATGACTTCAGGAGGGCCAAATTTCCCTTGCAGACCAGTTCTGACTAGCCAGCGCTGAGTATTAAAAATCAAAACCAGGAGCACCTGGGTGGCTGAGTCAGTTAAGCCTCTGATTCTTGGCTTTGACTCAAGTCGTAATCTCAGGGTCATGAGATGTAGTCCCGAGGGCAAGGAATCTGCTTAAGATTCTCTCCCTCTGCGCCTCCCCCCTCTGCACGCGTGCGCATCTTCTCTCTCTCTCTCTCAAATAGTAAATAAATCTTTAAGATACTAAAAAAGAAAAAAAGCAAACCCAAACCCAGAAACTGCATGCCCCTCACAGAGGGCATGCCCTCACTGCCAGGCCACAGGCCCTCTCCCTCCTTTGTCTTGGCCCAGATGGCATTTGAATTTGTGCCTGCAAATTAGACACCAAATTTGCATTCCAGAAAGCTGGTCCAAGCCTCTATTTCTTCTTATCCTTTCCCACCCAAGGCAGGCGGAGGGCAAAGTGTAATTTGTGGGCTGCCCTTTCGCTGAAGGACAAGCAAAAAAAAAAAAAAAAAAAAGCCTTCATCTTCCCTTGCAGTGTGGGGCCGTGCCCAGCAGCCCGGCCCCCGGAGAAGCCGGAGCCCAGCGTGAGCGGGATTCTCTCCCATGCATTATTCACACCAGTGCTTCCCTGTCTATTTTTAATGTTCAGCGTATAGCGGTTCCCTCCGCCAGCTATTTTTAGCAACGTTGCTGCCAGCTGACGGCAGAGACAAAGGCACCCAGGCACCTTGAGAATGACAAATGGCAATTTCAGTGATGAAAATAGAAAGGCTATTTTTCTTCCTGGAAAGAAAGAGAAGAAAACGACCACAGTTGCAAAGTAGCTGGGGCTTGAATTGAATTTATAATTTGGAACAGAGACTGCCACACACATAAAGGATTTCCTCTCTCTCTCTCTGCCATTCCCTCCCTCACCCACTCCCTCCTTTCTCTTTTGTCCTTTGTCCCAGATCAAATACTCCCTCCTCTGTGAAGCTCCCCCTGATGCTCCTAGGATGAGCCCTGCCCTCTCTCTAGACGGGACAGCTCCCTCCTGGCCGGGCTCACCTGGTATTGTAAACCTTAGCTGCCCTCCCGGCTGTGACGTGCTTGAGGGCAGGACCTTGTTTGATCTCTGGGGTCCAGCCCTGAGAAAACCTAGTAGCCCCTGCCAGGTAGAAGCCCACTGGGCATTCACGGCTGGGCCATTCCATCCTCCTGTTGGACACAAACCATCTCACCAAACCCCAACAACAGACAGGGCTGCTCTGGGACTCAGGGAGGTTGAGACAAAACAAGGCCGCTTCAGAACTTTGCTGGCTCACAAAAGTAAGGCCATAGTACGGCCCACAAAATACCAGACATCCCCCTCTCTTGGCTGAAAGGAGTAACTGTGACTTCTTTACCCGCCAGTCATTTTTGAGGTGCTCTGGACCCCCCCCCCGCCCCGCGACAAGATTTAGTGAGATGTCCAGCCGTAGGATTGTGCCCGCTCTCTGGCTGCACCCAAACCAGAGCTGATCCCGGCTTCTTTAGACCTGCCCCCAACCCCCAAGCAAAGTCCCAGTCCTAGAACTTGGCAGTTCTTTATAGCACCTTTGATGGAGACTCCTTAGGGTTTGTGGGTATGTGCTGCCCCTGGCTGCAATGAGTGATACACCTAACTTGTTCAATGGTAGGGGTGTTCCTGGTGGCCTTTGCTGAGGGTTGAGGGCACTGGCTCACACAAATAGAAGGCTAGTCGTGTTTGATGAATCATATGAGTACCCAGGGCGAGGCTGACGCAGGCAGTGATGCGAGGCCCCAGGCATCTCATTTGGCCCACCCTAGCCCCACCCTGCAAGTAGCCATGATGTAGGAAAGACATTAGGGTTCGAGGCTGATGGCCAAGAAAGAAATCTTGAGATGTCTTTGGTGCAAAAGGGTGATTTTATTACAGCCCGGGGACAGGACCCGTGGGCAGAAGGAGCGGCAACGGGGTCATGAGGAGTGGCCCGTTACATACTTTCAAATTGGGAGGGATTTAGGGACAGCGTAAGTCTCTAAGGAATTTTGGAAGCAAGGTTTCCAGGAACTTGAGGGGGCTGGCTGTTGTTGGGAAAATGTCATTTATTACCATCTAATAAAACCTTAGTCATGAGACCCTTCAGATGTATATCAGTGGGTCATATGCTTGGGGGATGATTGCCAACCTGTGTCTTGGGAGGTTTAGAGATAAAAGAAATTTCTAAAGGAATTTTTATATGTTAAAGCAGGCTTACAGGATCCTGGGGAGGTGGGGGAGGGGCCGGGCTAGGATTGCCTTTTGCCCTTAGCAAAGTATGACGAGGCTGTTGAGTCCCTAGAGGAAGGTCACTCTGCCTGTTTCAAGGACTTGTCAGTGGGCTGTAGGTGTTAAGGAAATTTAATAATTTTTCTTCTGCCTCTGTTTCCCACATCAGCCAGTCCTGAGCCACTACTTTGTGCTTCATTGTACTGATTACCTCGTTCTGATGAGGGAGCAGAAGGCTGGCTGAAGACAAAGCGTAAGCTGACACCCTGCAACCTCCCCAATCAGCTCTTCAGACTCCTGGGAGGGGTGTGTGTGATATTCTTCCAGGAAGCTCCCAACAGTCTTAATGTGATTGCTTTACTAGAGGGAAAAACAACCTTAACTTGACAATGGCAAGGCCTCTGGTATCTTACAGGTCCTCTTTAGCATAGGAACGTTCTTTTGAAAACCCCCCTTCTCCTTACCTCCCCCAACCCCATAGTATATCATCAGCCACCCTGCCCATCATGACATCCTGCACGTGCAAACCGGAAAAACAGATGGACAAATTTAAACGCAAAATAGGCTTGAAAGTCCCAATAAGAATCTTCATTTGAGGATTCTACCTGTATATAAGGGGCTGAGTGTGGTGTCCCACCTGCAAAAGTGGCTTTAATGAAGGCAGTGCTGGTGGTGCCTGAGTGGAAGAGTCCGCGCTAATCGCATGATTTCATCATCCCTGCCAGTGGCTGGCTCCGAAACGAATCTTTGACCTGCTTCCAGGACGTGAGGCAAGAGAAGGAAGCCTGTGGTGTGGCTTCTGGGACATGAACTCCTAGAGGAGCCGACCCTCTTCCGTCTCTCCATATGGCCTTGTTGGAGTGTGACACCCAAATGCTGCCGCGGCCTCGGTGCTCCGAGCCCAGAGTGAGGCCCGACCAGAGCGGGGCTCAGCCAACCCCTCCGCCTGTGAGACCCACGTCTTCTCATTGACAAGCCCAGTTCACACCCGAGGAGGGGCTGGTACTTGCAGGTAATGGACTCCTTGTCTTGTTCATCATGGCCTCACCACCATCTCGAACAGTGCCTGGCACGTTGGAGGCAGCCAGAGTATAGTGCTGGAGTACATTAACAAGTGGAAGGTGTTTGAATGAGCAAAACCCAGAAGTCTTCTCGTGAAACTTCAGCAAAATCCAACCCTGAATGACATTGTTCAGGGGTAGGTGCTGGGGTGAGATGCACTGACTCACCCAGATAGAGGATAGGAGCAGCCAGGTGTGCAGGCCGGGTGGATCTGAGTCCCGGGGACCTATTCCTACCCACGTGCCCACCACCTGGCTAGACACGAGGGGCTGGGGGTCTAACCCCCGGTACAGGGTGGGCTTTGTGTAGAAGGCGCAGGCTGTGAGCAATAAAGCTGATGATTCCATTTTATTCGGCATCATCCAGTCCACACAGGGAGTTGTGTGGGTCAAATTCTCAGGCCCATGCTGTGACTGGGGGAACACGTTTGGAGCACAGAAACTCAGAGGATGAGGGGTCTTGAAAACTTTCAGGGAGTGAGGTATGTTTATACAGGAAAGGGGGAGACTGCGGGGGTCAAAGGAACAGTAGGAGGGATGAAGTGGGGGTCCAGGGTACTGTATTCCTGAGGCTCTTCCATGCCTACCGAAGGAGGTCGTAGGCCGACTAAGCAGTCATGTGCTCTGGTACTAAAGGGAACAGGCAGAACAGAGCAGGCTGTGTGTGTGTGTGTGCACACGTGTGCACCCCCGCATGTGATTTTAGAACTATAGATCGCGTGTGGGAACATTTCGAGGTCACACGAGGAAGTCTTCCATAATAATTTCCTTTAAGTCTGTTGGTTTTCATGTCAGTGCTTTTCCCATGACATTGAGATATTGGTTCAAAGACTTACTTGCATCTACCTTTGGCCACCTCCTGCCACTGGGTTAATGAATTCCTATATCGAGTGACCTCCTACCAGCCTGGAATTCTTGGGTTCCCCCGTCAGCCTGTGGTTTCCATCTCACTGTTTTGTCATGGTTGTTTCAGGCTCCTGACTTGTATTCCTCCATCCCTGATGTCAGTAGTCTGGTACTTCCAACGGTGGGTCCGTGGCACAGTCCTCTTATTTTTCAACCCTGCGGGCTTTTATCCTCTCACACTTCCTGAGAAAAGAGAGCAGCACCTCTTCTGGGCCTGCGTCAGCCTGTCCCTAGTCGGGGTGGGGGGTGTGCATGTGGCCTTAGGAGGTGCTCTCAGGTGAAAGATGATTATAATTGTCCTCAGCAGGCCCATGGGGTGAAAACCACAGAGAGACAGATTTCAGCTCAATATTAGGAGGAAGCTTCCCATATTAGGAAGAGCAACTCAAAGATACATGGTGGGCCTCTTTATGAAGTAGTGATATGCCCAGCACAGGGAGCATACAAGGAGAAACTGGAATTACAGAAATGCTTGAGAGCACCACTGGGGGTTGTGGAAGTCCGGCAGAGGGTATCAGCAACATCGAAGGGTTGTTAAAATAATTGCAGAGCCTGAATTGATGGGCTTCCTCCCCCACCTCTCCTGCAAACACATATTGTGAAATGTACACAAATGCAATTGTGGTCCATAAAATAAAACTTTATTTAAAAGACGTACTAAACCTGTAAGTAGCATTGTTTTTCCAGCAACGGATACTAAAAATACAACTACTCTTTTGTGGGAATGTGCGAGATTTTTTGATCCTACAAGTGACCTTTTATTCTTGAAAGATTTGAGAATCACAGTTTCCATGGATTCAAATATCAGATGGGAGAAATCAGATCAGATGGCATTTACTTTCCTTCCAGACCAGTTCTCAGATGGTAAGTAAGCATTCACCTTTAATTAATATTTTTCCACAAGAGAGAGAGGAAAAATAAACAAGCTTTTAGCAACAATGAGATTTCTATGTGTGTGATGTACTGTGTTACCAAGAAATGGATCGTTAAAAAAAAAAATAGGTAAGGGGCATGCCCACTTAAAAAAATGGAAATTGTACTTAGTAATTCAAGTATCCATATGTCTGTAACTGACATTAGTTTAACACTTAAAAAATGACCCACTTGGACAGGCCACGCAAACATCACTTACATGGCCCTGAACTTTAGGCATCTGCTAAAGTGAAGCATGCATCACACCTGAGTCTGCAGGAAGGGAAAATTCCTTATGGAGACAGGCACTCAGGCATTTTTCAAGCCCACCAAGGAGCTGAAAGAAACTGAGGCAGTGGCAGAACTTATTCAAACCAGCCACAAAGTAGGACTTTCTGTCAAATTCCACAGCCCTTGCTGGATGGGCTAAAGCTTTCCTAAGAGATGGGCATGGATTTTCGCTTCTGTGGAGTTTGTGTGGCTTCTTACCTAGGAGATCACAAGGCATCCACAGAAAGAACAATAAGCTTAATGAAGCAAAATGTTAATAGTATATTTAAGGGAGAAATTACATAACCTGCATCTAAAGGTGCCGGAAAGGTCTTTGGATTGAGCCAGGCGACCTGTGTTCCTGGTTCAATTCTGCATTGAGCTTCAATCTGGGACTCAGATCTCCGGGGTCCTGCGTCAGTCATATTACCCTGGGTAAGGTGTGGTGAGGCCAGGTTCAGGTCAAAAAAGAAAAACAGTCAAAACCCTAGAGGAGAACACAGGCAGAAACCTCTTTGACCTCAGCCATAACAACTTCTTACTAGACACATCTCCGGGGCAAGGGAAACAAAAGCAAAAATGAACTATTCAGACTTCATCAAGATAAAAAGCTTCTGCACAGCGAAGGAAACAATCACCACAATTAAAAGGCAGCCTACAGAATGGGAGAGGATATTTGCAAATGATGTATCTGATTAAGGGTTAGTATCCAAAATCTATAAAGAACTTACTAAACTCAACACCAGAAAAACAAAAAATCCAGTCAAGAAATGGGCAGAAGACATGAACAGACATTTCTCCAAAGACATCCGGATGGCCAACAGACACATGAAAAGATGCTCAACATCACTTGGCATCAGGGAAGTACAAATCAAAACCACAATGAGATACCACCTCACACCAGTCAGAATGGCTAAAATTCTGACAACACAGTAAACAACAGGTGTTGGCAAGGATGCGGAGAAAGGGGAACCCTCCTACACTGTTGGTGGGAATGCAAGCTGGTGCAGCCACTCTGGAAAATAGTAGGGAGGTTCCTCAAAAATTTGAAAATAGAGCTACCCTACGGCCCAGCAATGGCACTGTTAACTATTTACCCAAAGGATACAGAAATACAGATTCAAAGGCGCACATGCACCCAATGTTCACACCAGTATTATCAACAATAGACAAACTATGGGAAGAGCCCAAATTTCCATCAACTAATGAATGGATAAAGAAGATGTGGTACACACACACACACACACACACACACACACACACACACACACCCCACAATGGAATATTACTTAGCCACCAAAAAGAATGAAATCTTGCCATTTGCAAAGACGTGGATGGAGCTAGAGTGTATTATGCTAAGTGAAATAAGTCAGTCAAAGAAAGACAAATACCATATGATCTCACTCATACGTGGAATTTAAGAAAGACAACATGAACATATGGGAAGGGGTAGTGAAGGAGAGAGGAAAACAAACCATAAGAGACTCTTAATGTTAGAGAACAAACTGAGGGTTGATGGAGGGAGGTGGGGGCTGGGGAGAGGGGCATTAAGGAGGGCATGTGTTGTGATGAGCACTGGGTGTTGTATGTAAGTGATGAACCACTGAATTCTACTCCAGAAACCAATATTGCACTGTATGTTAACTAAAATTTAAGTAATAAATAAATAAATAAATAAATAAATAAATAAATAAATAAAACAAAAAAGAGAAATTGCAAAGAGTAGACTCACAACTCCCGGGGGAGGTCACAACATGCTATGTGGGGTCACTTGGGACGTGGTGGGGTCAGCCATGAGGCAGAGAGAGAGGAGGGGGATCCATGGGCAAGCACCTTTATTGTGGTCTCCTTAGGTGGGGGGTGAAGGCAGGGCAAGCAGGCTCTGGATTAGCTAGTTTAAATAATGTTGGTAGGCTCTGGGGCATTGGGCTGTCCCTTTTGGTCTGGTACCGGGCCCTGGAGCTATTAGGGTGGGTGTTGAGGCCTGGAGCATGAGAGAGCCATGAGGAAGGTGGTTGGGACTGTGGACTTACAGGGCTGCTCAAGAAGGGAAGCTAACTAGCCTCTGGCCAGTGTCCTGAAGCTAGGTCGGCATGGCCTTTACAAACCACTGCATGACACAGGCCTTGACAAAACCACCTCCCCTTTTGGAGCCATGGCTTCCTGATCTTTAAAATGGAGAATGGACTAAAAGGTCTTCAAATTCCCTTGGATTTTGAAATGATTCACTTTGATGAAAGTGCTTTCTGAGGTCATTTGCAACATCTGCAAGAAATCCAGTGCTTTCCAGCTCAGACATGCTAGAATTCTAATTTAATATTAAAAATAACTTTCAAAATATTGCCAGCATTGTCTGGAATGCAAAACACACTGTAGAATAAATAGGACATGCAGATATAATTTTTAATATAATATCTAGAGTCCTGGCCCACAAATCGTCCACCTCAGCATGGTTCCCACCTAAAGTACAGATTGCAGCACCAAAAGCCGTGTCCTGGATTTCCTTTGTTTTCTTTCTCTCCAGGGAGGTGCTCTTCCATGTTCAATGGATTGTCCCCTTCTCAGGGATAATGAATGTCATTGTCCCTTCGTTCATTCATTCAACCAACCAACACACATTTATTGACTCAAAAATTCTATTTACCAGGCACTGTGTAAGCACTGAGCATATGAACAAAAAAATACTAAGGCACAATGCATGCCCTCAGTGATTTCAACATCTATGTCAGGGAGCTATTTATTTCAACAAACATGTTAGGGACAGTGAGAGAGAAAAAGTGGAACTCAAAACATTCTCACAATTGTTAATGTGTCCCAAAAGAATGGCCACCCAAATTTCTGTGTGTATAGGAAGTAGGAAAACCTTCTGGCCTTGCAGAAAAAAAAAACCACCTTCTGGCTTTCTTTTTATGGACCTCCTTCTCTTTTGCATCTCTTCACAACCACCCCACCCCCACCGCCAGATTACTCGATCTCGATGTGCCTTTCCCACTGGGGAGCTATCTCCTGAACTCCCCCACTTCCTCCAGCCACGGAAATTTTACCAAGCCCAGAGTTGGTGAGCAAAGTCATGTTGGGCAGATAACTTAATTAAATTAAAAAATCAGACTTGAGTCATCGTTGTGATCTTCAAGAAACTAGTCTTTTCTTCTAAAAGTTCTTTTTCTTTCTCTCTCTCTCTCTCTCTTTCTCTCTCTCTATTCTCTCTCCTCCCTCCCTTCCTTCCTGTCTCTTTCTCTCTCTTTTCTCTCCCTCTCTTTCTTTCTTCCTCCTTCCTTCCTTCTTCTTTCTTTCTTTCTTTCTTTCTTTCTTTCTTTCTTTCTTTCTTTCTTTCTTTCTTTCTTTCTTTCTTCCTTTTCTTTCTTTTTCTTTCTTTCTTTCTTTCCTCTTTCTTTCAATTCACAGAGATAATATTTATGTCCCTGTGTGAGAGGAGGTGAGTCAGTGTTATTCGCTGGGCAAGTACTGTGCACGGAGGCCTGGGCTGGGCCCCGGGAGTTCCCTGATCCTCCCAGCAGCCTGATCAGGTGGGCACTCTCAGAGAATGACAGAGTGGGAAACCAGGCTCGGAGAAGAGAACACTTGTGAACTGGGCAGATGCAACAATTTCAAACTACATTAACTTTAAAGAGGACATCAGTTCAACTAGGGAAAGAGAAGCTGGATTAGCAGGGGGCGGCGGGGAAGGCAGAGGGAATCAGCAATTTCTGGGAAGGACTTTATTCTGTGGGACTCAGAGTTTTGTTTTGTTTGTGCCTGATTTTTACTTTCCCACGCATTTCCTTTCCCTCGGGTTTTCATATTTTCTGCTTTAACAGGTTCGTAGCCCAGATACATAGACTTAGCACCCTGAGCTTCACACCTGCCTCTGTGCCTGGAGCCTCCCTTCCCCAAGTCACCGTGGTAAGGATTTCCACCTGGGTGCCCCGAATGCCTAACAAGCTCATGCCCAAACTCACTTTCCACCCCTTCTCCTTCTCCTTCATTTCCCTGCTCAGGGTCCACCTGATCTCACAAGCCACAAATACGGAGGCATTCTGGGCTCCTGCCCACCTCCTCCCCTCTGCCCCCACACCCAGTCACCCCCTTTCTGTGCCCACCCCTCCTCTCCACCCCTCCAGCACTGTTCTAGCTCCAGTCCACATGGCCTACCCGTGCTCCACCCGGTCTCCTGGAGTCCAGGAAGAGGCTCCTTAATGACGGGGGCTTTCATTTTGGTAAATGCATTTTCCTCCTAACAAAAGCAACTTAGACTAGCTTCCCCAGAAGCAGACACTGGTACAAGGATTTGTGTGCAGATGAACCTGGAGTATGTGTTCCCAGGAGAACCTGCTCAAGGAGCAGCGAAAGCAGAGCAGGACTCAGAAAGAAGCCCTGCGGGGGGAGGCCACTCCAGGCCAAGTCTCCAACCTGATCCTTCAGGAAACTCTGGGGTCTAAGGGGCACCCAGACAGTTTGTCTTAACTCAGGGAGCTGGGCTTCCCTATCTTGCATCAGTCAGTCCTTGGCTTGGGACAGACACAGAAGCAGAGGTAAAGATGCAGGGAGACCAGCTAATTCCCTAGTGCCCCACTGGGTAGATAGGGGAAGAGGTAGAGCCCAGGCAATCTGACTTTGGGCCCACAGCTTTGCCCCCCACCACCCTAGCCCCCTGCCCCACTGACATGAGGGCTCTGACACCCAGTGCAGCCTGAAGGGCTCACCCAGGAATAACTGGCGGGTAAGAATTGGAAAACAGTTCTCTCAAAATTACTTTCCCATCTATAATTCCATTTGCCAAAGCCCTACCAGGCAAGTACTGTTATCCCCTACTTGACATGAGGAACTCAGGGTACTGAGAGGCCAAGTGACTTGCCTGAGGTGTCACAGCCAGGTAGTGACAAGGTCACGATTCATCCCCCAGGTCCTCTGATCCTGTTTCAGGATATGGCGGCAGCACAGGGCGCATCCCAGAGAATGATGCTGTGGCCGGTGAAAACTGCATGCTGATGAAGATTGGGGATCCATGTCCCCCTTTAGTGTTTCCCTGGAACACCTCAAAACACCTTCTCCTCTCTCCTTCTGGCTAAGTAAGGTCTGAGTTGTAGAAATGGGAATGGGTAGATCCTGGGAGCTGGAAGCATAGGTCCCAGGAGAACAAATGAGTCAGCTCACATCTCCCCACCCCACCCCCCATGATGTGCCTGTTAAAAGGAAAGTCAGAACATTGCTCTAAGCCTCCATTGGTCTGTTTTACCTAGAGTAGAAGCCATGTCCTTGTGAGGACCTCTACAGCCCTACACGACCTTCCTCCCCCACTCCCCACTACCTTTCCCATCTTACTTCTTACTCCCCTATGCCCATCTGGCTCCAGCCACACCTGCCTTCCTGCTAGGCTTCACACAGGCTCAGCAGGGTCCTGCCTCAGGGTCCTTGCCCTTGCAGGTGGTGTGGGGGGTGTCTCTCTAACTGGGATGCTCTTTTCTCAGATAACCACTTCTTTCCGGTCATTATTCCTGAGTATTCCATCTCAATGCAATCGCCCCCGGTACTTTCCATTACTCTTCTCTGCTTTAATTTCCCATTTCTACCATAATTTTACTTACTTATCTTCATGATCTGTCCCACCTCCCACCCTCTGCCCTTCCACCCTTGAAGCTCCCAGAGAACAGATACTATTTCTCTCTCCCTCACTCACCACAGTATCCTAGTGCCTACAGCAGGACCTGGAACACACAACATCTGAGAGATTTGTTGTCACAATTAACGGACCATTCTAGGGGATCATGTCTGTGGAGTTTTCTACCCCCTCACCCCACAGCAGGGTGAAGAGCATGTGCTCTGAATCACACAGACTAGGCTTAGACTTTAAGAGTTAATGAGAATATCTGGGTTCTCTATTCTGTTCCATTGGTCTATATGTCTGTTTTTGTGCCAGTACCACGCCGTCTTGGTGATCACAGCTTTGTAATATAGCTTGAAATCGGGCAACGTGATGCCCCCAGCTCTGTTTTTCTTTTTCAACATTTCCTTGGAGATTCGGTGTCTTTTCTGATTCCATACAAATTTTAGGATTGTTTGTTCCAGCACTTTGAAAAATGTCATTGGAATTTTGATCGGGATGGCGTTGAAGGTATAGATTGCTCTGGGTAGCACAGACATTTTAACAATGTTTATTCTTCCGATCCATGAGCATGGAATATTTTTCCATCTTTTTGTGTCTTCTTCAATTTCTTTCATGAGTGTTCTGTAGTTCCTAGAGCATAGATCCTTTACCTCTTTGGTTAGGTTTATACCGAGGTATCTCTATGGTCAAATAATCTTTGACAAAGCAGGAAAAAACATGCAATGGAAAAAAGATGGTCTCTTCAATAAATGGTGCTGGGAAAATTGGACAGCCACATGCAGAAGAATGAAACTCGACCATTCTCTAACACCATACAAAAAGATAAAATGGATGAAAGACCTCAATGTGAGACAGGAAGCTATCAAAATCCTAGAGGAGAACATAGGCAGTAACCTCTTTGATATCTCCCACAGCAACTTCTTTCAAGATACATGTCCAAAAGCTAGTGAAACAAAAGCAAAAATGAACTTTTGGAACTTCATCAAAATAAAGAGCTTCTGCGCAGCAAAGGAAACAGTCAACAAAACAAAGAGGCAACCCACAGAATGGGAGAAGATATTTGCAAATGACACTACAGATAAAGGGCTGGTATCCAAGATCTATGAAGAACTTCTCAAACTCAACACCCCCAAAACAAATAATTCTGATATGATTTTCATATCAGAAGATATGAAAAGACACTTCTCTGAAGAAGACATACAAATGGCTAACAGACACATGAAAAAAATGTTCATCGTCATTAGCCATCAGGGAAATTCAAATGAAAACCACATTGAGATACCACCTTGCACCAGTTAGAATGGCAAAAATGGATAGGGAAAGAAACAACAAACGTTGGAGAGGTTGTGGAGAAAGGGGAACCCTCTTACACAGTTGGTGGGAATGCAAGTTGGTACAGCCACTTTGGAAAACAGTGTGGAGGTTCCTCAAAAAGTTAAAAATAGAGCTACCCTATCACCCAGCAATTGCACTCCTGGGTATTTACCCCAAAGACACAGATGTAGTGAAAAGAAGGGCCATATGCACCCCAATGTTCATAGCACCAACGTCTGCAATAGCCCAACTGTGGAAAGAGCCGAGATGCCCTTCAACAGATGAATCGATAAAGAAGGTGTGGTCCATATAGAAAATGGAATATTACTTAGCCATCAGAAAGGATGAATACCCAACTTTTACATCCACATGGATGGGACTGGAGGAGATGATGCTAAGTGAAATAAGTCAAGCAGAGAAAGTCAATTATCATATGGTTTCACTTATTTGTGGAACATCAGGAATAGCAGGGAGGACATTAGGAGAAGGAAGGGAAAAATGAAGGGGGGAAATCGGAGGGAGAGACGAACCATGAGAGACGATGGACTCTGAGAAACAAACTGAGGGTTTTAGAGGGGAAGGGGGAGGGGGATTGGTTAGCCCGGTGTTGGGTATTAAGGAGGGCACGTACTGCATAGAGCACCGGGTGTTATACGAAAACAATGGATCGTGGATCACCACATCAAAAACTAATGATGTATTGTATGGTGACTAACATAACATAATAAAATAAAATAAAAAAGTTAATGACCATGTGGCCTTGAGTCAAGAATTGCATCTCTGTGAATGAAAACCTCATTTTTAAAGTAGGGATTATTATTCATATCTCATGAGGTCTTAGGGAGACTAAGACATGAAACACTGGTACAAGGTATACACCTGAGCCCATATCTATGTATATCCCCTATGAACTCTGCAGTGGGTACTGCCTGAGGATCCAGGAGATTTTTAAAACCAGGATAATTTTAAAATCTCAAATATTCACAGTCCTGGGTACTTAGTCTCACCTCTGAAATTAGCTGTTAAGTGTGAAAAGAAGCTAGCTGGCTGGTTTTGCAGCATGAGGTCTGAGATGTTACCTTAGCAGATAATTTTAGTAGACACATTAACAACACTTAAATAGAAATTTGGGATAATTAATGAATAAATGAGAAATAACAGGTGGAAAACTTTTCCTTTTCTAGGCTTTCTTTCCAGAGCACCTTAAGAAACCCTTTGCATAGCTAGTTCTCCTTAGTGTCTGATATTCGGTTTCCTCCTGACCCCCTCCGTACATTTATGTTGCTTTAATCATATAAGGGAGTATCACTGACCTCTCATTCGCTCATTTACCCTACTTCATTCATTCACTGAACAAATGTTTATCAAATACTTCCTATGTGCCAGGCCCTGTGCTGGACCCTGGGGGTTGCAGAAGTAAATAATAGATTGCTTTCATAAAGCTCCCAATTTAGGGAGGGAGAGATATTAAAACCTGCATGCAAATATCAACAATCTAATACTGAAAGTGATCCAGAGAGATACAGAAAGGGATATGATAATGCAGAAAAGGGGAGAAATTGCTTCCAGGTTGAGTCATCCAATTGCACGTGATCTTCTTTGACAGAAATAACCCTCTTTCTGTTGGCACAGTGTTCAGTTCCAACAGAATGAGAAGGAGAAAAGCAGAGGGTAGTTAGCAAACAGGAAGGCCTCAAGCTTCCCCCACTGTCCTGGCTCTTCTGCCAGCTCTGTCATCCTTCTACTCGCTTCCCCAAGAGCCTTCTCCAGTTCTTGTCTACGTGGTCCTTGGGCACAACTAACTGGCTGTCTCCCTCATGAAACCGGTCTTGCCTCAGCTTCTCCTGGTTCAATCCCACCCCTTCCTCTGTCCACTGGGGTCTTCACTGAATCACTGTCCTGTGATTGTGCCTACAGACCAGGGTCCCTTGGACCTCCTTTGCCTCTCAAGAAAGAAATCTCCAAGATGACAGAAAATACTGCCTCCTCCACAGGACCATTTATCTCATTAGCAGCAATAATAGTCACAGTATTTGTAATCCAGGAAATGCAATAGAATAAGACTAGGGTCACAGAATGAGGTGTAAATGGCTCCCTTCCGATGAGAAGACAGGATGTAGACCTAGCCATCACCTCCCGCCCAAAGCCAGGGAGTGTGCGTGCTATGAGTCCTAAAGTGTACTTGACTGAAGGGGGCAGAATGTATAGAGTTTACTGAGTTTATAGCGTTTATTCACTCAGGTGCAATTCTTCTGAGTCTAAGGGAATTTAACATCCTGCCAAGGACCCAAGGTGATCCTGGCAACGTGGAAAAAGCAGTGCCTTAAGCTGAGCGAAGTTGAAATGCTAGACTTGCCATGGCAGGTGGGGAAGTCTCAGGGGAGGGGCATGCTGAAACAGAGTGACCACTTCTACATTGAGGAAGACCCACTCGGAGGACAAATAATTTCCTGCAAACATAAAGAATGCTCTGTTGAGAGGGCACCAACATCGCAAAAAGCAGGGGATCTCCTCTGGGGGCCAGGGCCAACACAGGAGAGGCTATGAAAGAGCTTGGCTTGCAAATAGCAGTGGGGATGATGGGATCCTAAAATAGTAGAGGCCAGCTGGCAGCATCTAACGAGGGGTTTGTAACTACTACAAGTGTCAAGCAGGAAGGCCTGACACACAGAGGACTATGGAGATGGTTAACGCAATGGGACATCCTTAGGGGCAAAACAGATGGGCAGAGGATGAAGGCAATACTTAGCTGGTACCAGCAGAAGAAATCAAGGACCACCATCTGGTAGCTGAAGGTGAGTCATTTGTCCTACTGACTTCCCTCCTTTCTAAGTTTCCCCTTAGAAAGAGAAGCCCACCAGGGTCCTGGAGGATTGAATCCCCAAACATATATGGAGAAGTGGATCCAAACAGGGAGTGAGGAGGACCATTGTATATACGTAGATGTGCTGCCGCAGGTGCTTTTTCCAGGAAGAGCTTGCTGTCTGTTATGGGGGTGTGGTCAGCATAAACCCTCCCATAGTTTGCTTTTCAGGGTTTGACTGAGCTGCATCCCCAGGATCACTCCTCTCCTAGGGCAGCTAGTGACCAAGGATGATGGTAACAACCCTACTGTTAACTAGTCCTGGTGAGTCCTCCATAGCTTTCTCACGTTTTTATAAGTAAAGAATCCTCTGAAGAAGCCCTTCTGGAGTTATCCTATTTTGAGAGTGCCCTGACTCTGATCAGTACAATGACCCATAAGACTGGCACACTCATGGAGACACCCAAAGAAAAGATTTGGGGGAGGCACATTTCAAAGTTCGGTTTTATTTAGCAGATCAGTGTAAAACCATTAAATATCAGATTACAAATATCAACACAGAGCTGTATATGATATATCCTGCTCGGAGGTTTCTGAAAGATTTTTGCATGTGTTCTCATCAGCTTATAGATGGAGCATTGTATTCTCATTCCAGGCTGCTGGCTGCCTGTCTGAGATGTCACCCACTGAACATGGCACCAACTGGCCATCATCAATCAGCCTGGAGTCGATGTCTTTTCAACACGGCAGATCCTGCCAGGCTCAGGAAAGCATTTGTTCTCTGGGGGCTTCCAAAAATATTGACAGTTCTTGGAAGAGATTCAACACTAATTTTGGGGACTTTCTCTTTTTCTTTTCCATGGTGACAGCTTTCCTGACAGCATGAGGCCAAGCATTTCGGCTGTTTAAACGGTGATTTTTTTAAAAAGATGATGATGATCTCATCTCTGTAGCTCTGTCTGGGTGGGTATGAGTGGCAGAGACATCTCAGATGCCAGGCTGTGTAATGAGCTCTCGGGAGGAGGATGAGCTCATCTGATTGCTAGTGTGACTGTGGTCTTGGGGTCGGGTTGCCTTCTGTGTATCCATGGCATCTGGGTTCTTGCATATGGGCACCTTTGCTTCTGAAGATGGCACAGCTGGTCATTGGCAGCTCTTCTTTATAGAAATTATACTTGCCTCAGATGCCTTCTCAAGTGATGCTAGATAATGCCATTCTTCCCATGTGCCCTCTAACTGTCCCGTTTCCAGACCTTTGCTGTTTCCTCCACCTGGAACACCTGCTCTACCACCTCCGTGTGTCCAAATTCTAATTATCTTTCAATTACCATTGTCGCCGTGCAATATTCCCACAGTGTTGGGTTTAATATTCCCCTTACATGAACATCCACAACATTCTACCTCTGTGATAACTTAGAAATAATATCTGTGTAGCATTTCCACTTTCTAGGCACTTCACACTCATGGTATTAATCCTTAAAACCTATGACATTATCCCATTTGTTGTTGAAGGCTTGTCCACTGTGGCCGTCATCGGTCTACCGAAATTCGCAGATCTCCTCTTGGCACATAATAGTGTTGCACTTCCTGCTCCTATGAAGTTAAGTGAAGCCACATGGCTTGCCTTGGCCAAGAAAAGAAAACCCTATGGGTCATTCCTGGGTCAAAGCTTTAAGAGTCAGGGTGCAACCGGCCATACTCTCTTTTACTCTAGATCATAATGACCAGCAATATTGGAGGTCATGGTTACTCTGATAGCCTGGATTCTTCGCTGAGTGTGGAGAACACAAGGTGGGTAAAGTGGGTGCAGCCTTGGAGATGCTTGAGGGCTAGTGCAGAAGCCACTCATGTTAGTGCATTACCTGTGCTAGCACACCGATTACTATGTTAAAATGAAGTAATTGCTATAATAGAAATATTTTCAGAATCATGTAGGTAGGTGGGATGAAGACCCTAAACGATGAATAATGTTAGCCAGGCCCCAAAGTAGGAGTGGGCCATTTCGAGAGGCATGCGCAAGGTGCAGAGGTAGGAAAAGGGCTTGAGATGACAGACAAGATAAAGTAAACGAATGGCCTCCCAAGGAGAGCATAATGAAAGCTAACGCTCTTGTGCCTTTGTGAATGCATTTCTTTATTATGGTGTCTCGATTATTAATGAAACAAAGGAAGTGCTGAGTAAATGATCATCCCCATGCCTCCCTTCCCCTGTCAGACTCTGTATTGTGTTTGAGGTCCGGAATGAGGGCTATTTTCATATTGTCTCTATAAATGTTGTACAAGGAGACTTGGGTCTTTTCTCCCCAACACTTGCTTCTTGCTTCTTTAGTCAATGCCCAGGTTTAAAATTGTCAATGGTGCCCCGCAACCTTCAGGAGGAAGTTCACACTCCTGGGGAGGGATTCCAGGTCATTCCCAGTCTGCCCCTGAGTTATCTTTCCAGGATCC
Source organism: Zalophus californianus (assembly GCF_009762305.2). Lineage (NCBI taxonomy): Eukaryota > Metazoa > Chordata > Mammalia > Carnivora > Otariidae > Zalophus > Zalophus californianus. The sequence goes on from NC_045598.1 coordinate 181,818,865, forward strand.
AAGGGCACTGCATTCCTATAGAAGCATGTGTCCTGAACTTCCACTTCTTTTTTTTTTTTTTAAGATTATATTTATGTATTTGACAGAGAGAGACACAGCGAGAGAGGGGAGGGGGAGTGGGAGAGGGAGAAGCAGGCTTCCCGCGGAGCAGAGAGCCTGATGTGGGGCTCGATCCCAGGACCCCGGGATCATGACCCGAGCCAAAGGCAGATGCCTAATGACTGAGCCACCCAGGCGCCCCTGAACTTCCACTTCTCTGGGTCTTTGTTGATCATTCCTCCACCTTGAAGACCCTTCATCCAAAGCCAGGGCCATCTTTCAAGGCCCAACTTAAATCTCGCCTCCTAAGTGGAGCCAGCCTCTTTCCTGACTCCCTGCCCTTTCAACTCCCAGAGTAGACCCCTCCTCTCTATTACCGTTGTTCTTTGCTCTAGTTGGTTCTAAGAGGGTTTTTTCCCCTTTGGTTTTTGGCAGTTTTCCTATGATGTGCTTAGGTGTAATTTTTCCTTTTATTTATCCTGCTTGGGATTTGTAGAGATTCTGAGATCTCTAGCTTCATGTCTTTGGTCTGAACTTCCCAACCATTATCTCTTTAAATAGTGCTGCTGCCCCATTCTGGACTTCTGTCTTTATGGGGCTCTGTTACCCTGTCTTCTGTATTTACCCATCTTTTCTCACTTCCCATTTGATTCTCGATATATTTCCATTTACACGTTCTCATCTTGGCTCGGTTTAATCTTCGGTTAAATAAGTCCGTAGTGTTTAATTTTCGTTACTATATTTTTTCAGTTCTAAAATTTTAATTATTTGATAGTTTCTGATTTACTGCCAAAATTCTCAATCCTGTTTTTTATCTTCTAGATTATGTATCTTGATTTTATAACTCTGTTATTTATATCACCCGTGGTCTGTTTCAATTTCCTATTTTGTTTTCCATTCATTTCAGCTTATCTCCTGGTGTGTCTGTGTTTTTTATTGAGCGCCATACATTGTACATGAAGAACTGGGCAAAGCAGAGAAAAGACACTACCTGACGATGATCCCTGAGAGATGGGAAACATATGAGTTGAGCCCATGATTGTTCCAGTTTTCTGGCTTGGGGAACTTTCTAGAACATTGCAGAGGGAGATGAAAACCAAAAAAAACCACAGAGGTTTTGGTGATCTGGAGCTGCTATAGTGGGTGGATTTTGTGGAACGGGGTACCACAGAAAAGGACGGAGCTACACAGATAAGGAGCTCCAGAAATATGCACAGGTTTCACTGAAGTCTGACCGAATACTAACCTACACATGCACAGCGAGACTCTACACAGCCCAGCAGAGCAGCGGTGAGCTGAGTGTAGATTCTGGAGGCCTCCTAGTGCTGAGGACAATAAGGTGTTCTGGACAGCCGGGCAGACCTTGGGAAGCCACCAGACTGCTCAGTTGACACCCCCCCCCCCAAAAGCCCTTTTAAAATCAGAGTGTCCCTTTCAGTTATGTGGTTTTTATCATGGATTGCATGCTGGGGGTGCAGGGAAGTGAACTTGGCACTTCACTTCACGGGTCTTCCATTTGAGAAGAACCGTATTTAAGGAAGCACACCCAGTGAGCCTCGTTGGCACCCAAACCCAATTTAGATGATGAAATTCTGAGGCTGTAATGATACAGGTTTGGGGAGGGGGGGGGTCTTGGGTAGGAATAAGTGCATTTTGCACATGGAGAAATAGTTTATGACCAGGAGATGGGCATAAGTACAAGTGGCCACAGATTCTCACACTCTGCCCATTGGAAGGTGGACCCACCCCCTTCCCTTGACCACTGAGGTCAGCTCCTAGGCCAGCATGCCCTTCTGGACCTGTTTTATGTCTGTCTTGGGAAACTTGGGTTCAAGAGGGTCTCTCCTCTACTTGACATGTCCTCTCCAAGTGCTCTTGTCCCTTTCTTTGCTGATCTAGGAATAGGCCACAGTGTGCTGGCCAAACAGTTAACTGAGGAACCAGGGTCTCTTTCGTGCTGGCATGCACCAGTTTTTATAAGTGATTCTCTTGACCCCTTTTTCCCTTGGCTTGGAGAATGGGAACCCTCTACACGTCTTCCATTCCCTAGCCAATGGATAGGGATGGAGCAGGACAGGAGGGATATAACTGCTCCATACCATGGCTGTATCTTCTCCTGTCTCCTCAAGATTCAATTTATGACAGAGGGCACATTCTGCGTGGAGCACTGGGTGTTATGCACAAACGATGAATCATGGAACACTACATCAAGAACTAATGATGTAATGTATGGTGATTAACATAATAAAAAATGAAAAAAAAGATTCAATTTATGTGGGTAGGCAGAGATAGGGATCAGTGGTGGTCACAGTAGGAGCTGTCTTGCTGAAGCGGTAACCTCTCTGTAAGCCACCAGGAAGCGTCTGCCGAGAATGGAGGGTCTTCTGTTTTCACTCATGCCCTTAGTTTTCATTCTAGAAAGGAAAATGAGGTCCCATCCATGCCCTAACAGCATCCTTTTACATATTTATCATTTTCTCTGTATTCCATTAGTTACCAATTGATTTTAAAAATCACTGCAATAAACTGAGGGCTGCCGGAGTGGTGCGGGTGGGAGGGATGGGGAGGCTGGGTGATAGACATTGGGGAGGGTATGTGCTATGGTGAGCGCTAATGGAGGGGGGAAATCGGAGGGGAGAGGAACCAGGGGAGACTATGGACTCTAAGAAACAAGCTGAGGGTTCTAGAGGGGAGGGGGGTGGGGGGATGGGTTAGCCCGGTGATGGGTATTACAGAGGGCACGTTCTGCGTGGAGCACTGGGTGTTATACACAAACAATGAATCATTGAACACTACATTAAAAATAATTAATTAATTAATTAAAAAAGGAAAAAATCACTGCAGTACAGATTAAGACCATACCAAAATACAACATCGCATCCTGCCTCTTAAGACTAACATTTTAACAGGACTATTTTCCATGACTTTTCAAGTCCTTTCCAAAAATACTTTTTGACATCCATAATTTACTTAACCATTTCTCCATTAGATATTAGATGCCTTAAAAAAAAATTCTAGCATTATAATTAGGCCTGTGATGAACATCTTCAAACATAAGACAGTTTTATGTGTTTCTGATTATTTCTTGAGATTAGATGATCCAAATTAGAACTTTGAGGTCACAGGGCATAAACATATTTAATATTCCTGTTCCTCCACAAAACATCCTTTCCAAAAATGTTGCAGCAGCTGACATCACTCCAGCACCAGGCAGGAGAAGCCCCTGTGACAGGTTTGAAGAGGAATCAAAGGCACGCGGGTTTTCCCTGTCCTCAGAGAGTGACATCATCTCTTGGTGTCTCTGCCAAAAACAATTCTCTGTTGGGTGGGCTGTGAAGCATGACTGTGTTCAAAGCCAACGAAAGGCTCTCTGAAAATGGGATTTTACAGTTTTTTCAAGTGAGTGGGAGGCCAGTTGGCTCTGGATCTGCGCTACAAAGATTCTTTTTTAAAATGAGAGACACACACATGAGGATTTTCTCTTTACATCTAAAACCTCCAAGAGAACAGGAAGACACTTAGCACTAAACAGTGGTTTCCGAACTGGGTTCAAATACTGACTCATTAGCTAGATGAATGTCATTGTTTGCCTCTGTAATTGTGCTTCCTTCATTGTACGGTGAGGTGATTAATACCTCTAAGTGTTACCGAAGCATAAGAAGGAATATCTTCCACCTAGTCCTCTCCTCTGATTTCCAGACACCATCTGCCTCACAACCCTCCTTGAGTATCCAGTAGGTGTTTGCAGCTCAGGATGCCCAAGCCCGAGCCCACCTCACCCCTACCCAAATGATCCCCTCCCGCTCTTTCAGACCTCTGTTTAAGTGGACTTATCCTTCTTGTTTCTCAAACACTCCAAAGCCACCCTAGACTCTCTCTCTCTCAAAAACACACACACTCCAACTGCAAATCCTGATGTGTCTCTCCTGAAAATATATACAAAATGCAGTTACTTTTCTCAACCTTCCCCACCACCCCCTAATCCAAGCCAGCATTGTCTCTGGATTGTCCCCACCACTTCTAACAGGTCACGGTTTTTCCCATTACCCCTACAGAGCAACCAGGGTGGGCCTTTGGAAAAGTCTTACACATTGTTCCCACTCTTCAGCATCCTCCCTGCCCACCTCTGTCTCAGTCAGAATGAAAGTGAGGAGTTGGCAGAACCCTGTGAGGTACTGTATAATCTGGCCCCATTAACTCCCTGACTCTATCTCCCCCTGGAGGATTCCAGCCATGGAGCCACCCCCCATCACTGCTCCAACGTCATTGCTACCACAGGGCCTTTGCAGTTACTGCTAAATCTACTTAAAACCCTCTTCCCCTAGAAGTCCATTCTGAGCCTGACAAACCAGTTTATTCTTTGCCCAAATGCCACCCTCAGGTCACATCATTTAAAATGCCAGCCCCAATGGCACCCTGTAGGCCCCTCTCTCATTTATTTTGCTCCACATCTCCTATACCATATGGTTAGCTTATTTGTTTATTTATTTATTTTCTGTCTCCCTTCAGTAGAACGTGTACTCCCTAAGGATGGAGATTTTTGCCCATTTTGTATATTGCTATATCCTCAGGCTGGAACACAGCAAGTGTTCAATCAATATTTGCTAGAATAAAGTATAGGTCATTCAGTGATACTTAACAAATGTTAGTTATTATTATTCTCATTTTTATAATATTAGATTAGCCTCACTTAACCAAATATGTCATGAGGATGTGTAGGTGAACTCAATTTTCTGGTTTATGATGAATTAAGCCATTGTTGATGAAAGAACACATTTAAAATTATATTTTACAAAATAAGTCTTCTTTAAAAATAAGGAGTGACTAAAATGAATCTTACTTACTGACTTAACACCCAAGGCTCATGGAATGGCCTTCATCAGGTCTAACGAAAAAACAATGGCAGCTCTTCAGCCCCTTGCCAGCAAGCACCACCTCTGCCTTTCTCCTCTCTGGAGCTCCTAGCAAAATCTCACGGAGGGACAGAATATTGGGGAAGACATACTAAGGGAGCACCGCTCACTCACCCTCTAAGAAGTTTGATTTCTCCTGTTAGATACAGGCAGACGCTGAAAGTGTTCATATTTGTGCTGTGATGGCTGAGCTCCTGATACATCTTCACCATCACCATCATCAACATCATCACTACCCCACCATCATCATCAACATCATCACCATCCCCATCACCACCATCATCATCACTATCACCATTATCAGTATCATCACCACCATCACCATCATCAACATCATCACCACCATCATCATCACCATTATCATTATCATCATCATCACCAATATCATCAATATCATCATCATCATTATTACCATTAGTTTGATAACTAATAGTTATTGAGGTGCTTACTATGTGCCAGTAGCTTTATGTGCCTTTAATCCTCACACTAACTCCATTAGATCAGCATTATTATAAACCATATTTTACAGATGAGGAAACAGAGACTCAAAAGGGTGGGTAGTGGGGCGCCTGGGTGGCTCAGTTGGTTAAGCGACTGCCTTCGGCTCAGGTCATGATCCTGGAGTCCCAGGATCGAGTCCCGCATCGGGCTCCCTGCTCAGCGGGGAGTCTGCTTCTCCCTCTGACCCTCCCCTCTCTCATGTGCTCTCTCTCTCTCATTCTCGCTCTCTTAAATAAATAAATAAATAAATAAATAAATAAATAAAATCTTTAAGAAAAAGGGTGGGTAGTATTTCTAAGATTATATATCCCATAAGTGGCTCACCAAGGATCTCTCTCATCTTCGCTGGAACCCATGTCTGCCAGGGTTTTCTACTGTACCATAGTGCTTCCCTCAGCTACAACCTTCTTGTCAATTATGTGGTCCCTCTCTAGCCTAGAGGGGGCTGTTTCAGGTGTTGGACAGATGGACCTGGCCTGAGTTTGCTTTATTTTATAAACATCTGAATCAGTAAATTTTCATCTCAAATAGGATTTTTAACCTTGTAAAACTTTTAAAGACTGATATTGGCCACTTTGGGAACCACTGGCGTTTATACCAGAGAGGAAATTCACAATCCAGGCTGGGCTGCCCGAAGACCTACTTGGAGAGAGTTCTACTTGGAGGCCCCACTGAGCTCCGCTTTGTTCTCCCACACCCTCTCTCCCATCCAGCACTGGGTTCCTGGCAGGTTAGACCCAGCACTGAAAGCAGGGGCAGTGTTTCCATGGTGCCGGGGAGTTGCCCTGACCTGTCCATTAGCACAAATCACAATTGATCTAGTTGCTTGGAGATGCAATGTGCTCTATTTAAGCGGTGAGCCAGGGACAGAATGGTTCCAGTTGGGAACAACTAGCTCTGGAAGCCTTGCACCCTGTGTTGGAGATAGTGCAACTCGTGGGAGCAGAGTGATCGGAAGGACACTGGTGGGCAAGGAGGATTTCACTTCTCTGACCCTAAGATTCTGCTGATGGCTAATGCAGACCTGCTGATATTTCTGCTGAGTTCCCATTCTTGTCTGAAGTCAGCAGCAGAGGGGGTGCTAACTGCATTCAGGTAACACTTCAGAAGGTAATTTCACGCCCTGCCTCAGTGCTGATGAGGCACTATTAATTTGGGGACACTTTAACACCACTCCACTGTGCCAGCTTAGCAACCTGGCTAATTAATAGGAAAAAAAAAGAATATGGGGTTGACTTAAAGAGACATTGCAATGAAAAATTAAAAAAGTCACTACAAAATGTTTTGATACAAGGAGAGAGTTTGGGACTCTTTATATGTCAATGGAGGTAAGGTTATGATCTTATTGATACCCAAATATGGAGTTTTTCATATTTTTATTATAAATCAGTATGGTACGGTGTAAAAGAATCATGTACGGTGGGAAGTGCATGGATTTGAAATAAGATAGATCTGAGTTTCAATCCAGACTCTGTTCTTACTGAAACAGCATGAAGTCCTTCAATCTCAGTGAACTCCACACTCCTCATCTGTAAATGGGGCTAAGACTTGCAACATGTCAGGGTTATTCTGATTGGAGACTGCTGTATATGATGCATTTAGTGTTGTGTTGGTCCCATAGGAGGTACTTTATAAATAGTTTATAAATTGTAGTGAAATATGAGAACTCTTCAGACTAGAAAAGCATTCTTGAAATGGATTCTATGAATCCAGAGTTTTTTGGACATAAAACTCTCTTTAATACCTTCCTGTACCAGGAATTAGCTGAAACTGCAGTCAAGAAGCCTGCTGGGTCTAGGTGAAGGGATGCTCTCCTGGGCATTGGAACCCAGCTCAGGGTGAGCTGGTCCACAAGAGAGCCAGGCCTTCACATCCAGAACATCCAGCCTCTGGAGGTTTTTGAGTAGAGCAATGACATGAAAGACAGAAACTCTGAGGTCAATGTGGGGGTGGGAGAGTCCTTCAAATTGCTTATTATGAGCCAAGCTCTGTGCAAGCTCTGGGGAACCACTCATGGTTAAGGTATGGTCTGACTCCCAGGGAGATGAGGAGAAAATAAAGTGGAATAATTCAGAGTTCACTGCACACTAAGGCTTACAGAGGCAAAAACCTAAAGCACTGAGTCCTAACCAAGAAGGGGATGAGGAATCTTATGAGAATGTATGGTGTTGGAATATGTGGGGGTTACAATGGGTAGCACCTCTCTTTTTACTGCCTCAGTTCAGATGCAATGAAAGAGAAGCAAGGATGGACAAAGTTTTCCCTTGAACAATTCTCAGAGGGAAACGATTCTCCAGTCCAAGAGTGGAAACGATTTTTTCTGCAAAGGATCAGAGAGTAAATACAGTAGGCTTTGCAGGTCATGAGAAATGCAGAGCTAAAGCAGCAATGGTCTTTGTGGACAGTGGAATCTAGATTTTCTATAATTTTCACATATCATGAAATATTATTTTTCTTTTTTTTTTAACATTTGAAAACATAAAACCCATTCTTAGTTCACAGTTTGTACAGAAAAAGGTGGTGGGCAGTTTTGGCCTGTGGGTTCTAGTTTGCTGGTCTGCCCTCCCCTCTGCAGTGTCTTGGAGACTCACTAGCTCACCAAGGTGGTGCCCTCAAGTGGCCAAACACTGCAGGACCAGACCCCTGTCCTACCAGCACTATCGGGAGAAAATGGCAACGTAACAACAAAAAGTTTGAGAAAATGTTTATGTACATAAAATTTTACATAGGTTATATATATAATGAAAAATACATGTGCATTCTATGTATGTATGTGTGTATATATATATACATATATATATATTTATATTCACTCTTGGTGAATATGTTTTCTACTTGGTTCCACGTGACCTTCTTATACTTTTCTTTAGTAGAGACAATTTATTAAGTGTTTAATTAAAGGAGTGATTTAGTTTACATTTAGATTGAATTTTAATTTGGATTTTATATGTCTTTCTATTTAACTGAGTTCACAAGGCAGGAAACATCGTGGCAGGTGGCATATCCTACGTGCTATCTGGGATGTTGGGCATCTTCTCTGACATTATGAAATAGCATAGATTGGCTGCCTCTCAGTCTTCCTTTTCTCCCTCAATGTCCTTCCTGCAACAGCCAGCTCAAGGGTTCATTGTATGAATCAGGCAATGAAGGATGTAAATGAAAAACGCAGGTCTTGAATGAATTTGCAACAGGCTTGCTCTTTAAGTAGGGACATAAGAGCTCCTGCCTCTTAATCTCCTCCCCATTCATAAGGCCAGGCCTGAAAAGCAGCTCTGAATGGGGACAGTTCATTTTCGAGATTCTATGACTACCTGTCCGCTAGAAAGTAAGGTCTTCAAGGAAAGAGACCATGTTGGTCACTGGTGGCCCCAAGGGCTTGGAACACTGCTTACTAATACTAAGGACTCCTCATATTTATTGGAAAAATATTTAAGTGACTACCAATCTAGACTCTTCTGCTTCTAGTTGGCTGAATTATTTCTCATTTCCCTAAAAGCAATATAAAAATGAGAAATTAATATTGATTTATTGATTTGCCTTCCCTTCTCCCATGACTTAGGATCTAAGCTTTCTGAAGAGAGTTAATCATGTTCTTCAGCTCATTACACATCATCCTCATGATGTACTGCAAAACCTCTACATGGCTTGTTTCATGTACGTATGTACATATGTATGTATGTATGTATCTTAATTATTTTCTCTGTCATTCCACATCCTCACGCCCATTCCACTCCTCCACAGCATCCAATTTAGTTTACTCAGTTTGTGCCTTGCAAACTATGTTCCTAGCATTTATTTTGGGATATGTGTGTCCTTTAAAAATTGTGTTTCATCAAGTGTGTCATTGAAAAAAAATTTACAAAGATCATATGTGCTTTGACTTTCAGGCTATCTCTTACTTTTTTAACTTGATTCTAATTTTCAAGATCTATGTTTCTGCACATCCATCCAGCTCACGGCATCTGACCCCTTGAAAAGAATGGCGGTTGAAGCATAGGCATCTTTGTATTCATCCATTTCCCTGAATGTTGGGCTCCTCCAAATCTATGCTACAACAAACATTTCTCCGTGGACTGAGGCGTGAGTCTCGCTGTGATGCATGTCGCAGGAAGGACTTCCGATGTAATTGGTCAGGCACCTCTTCTGATGGGCTGTTGCCCACAGGGTGCCAACTGTTAGAAGATTTGACCATCACCCTCCCTGCACCAAGATCTGCAGGCACGTTTCCAGAGGAGAGAGAGTGTTATGCTTTCTCCACCTCTTTCTGGCACTTAATAACAAGTTTTCCTATCTCCTTATTTAATTGGTCTTTTCTGATTGCTGGTCAAGTGTGCTTGTTAGTGTTTGAATTTTGCCTTCTGTCAACATCCTAGACATTTTTTCTCCCCATCGGTGTAAGTTCCTCATGTGTTTTATCATTATTTTTTATTATTATGCTATGTTAATCACCATACAGTCCATTATTAGTTTTTGATGTAGTGTTCCATGATTCATTATTTGCATATAACACCCAGTGCTCCACGCAGAACATGCCCTCCTCAATACCCACCACCAGGCTAACTAATCCCCCCACCCCCCTCCCCACTAGAACCCTCAGTTTGTTTTCCAGAGTCCATCGTCTCTCATGGTTCATCTCCCCCTCTGATAACCCCCCTTCATTCTTCCCCTCCTGCTATCTTCTTCTTCTTCTTCTTTTTTTAAACATATATTATTTGTTTCAGAGGTACAGGTCTATGATTCAACAGTCTTACACAATTCACAGTGCTCAACATAGCACATACCCTCCCCAATGTCTGTCACCCAGCCACCCCATCCCTCCCACCCCCCACCACTCCAGCAACCCCAAGTTTGTTTCCTGAGATTAAAAATTCCTCATATCAGTGAGGTCATATGATACATGTCTTTCTCTGATTGACTTATTTCGCTCAGCATAACACCCTCCAGTTCCATCCACGTCATTGAAAATGACAAGATTTCATTCCTTTTGATGGCTGCATAATATTCCATTGTGTATATACCACCTCTTCTTTATCCATTCATCTGTCGATGGACATCTTGGCTCTTTCCACACTTTGGCTGTTGTGGACATTGCTGCTATAAACATCGGGGTGCACATACCCCTTTGGATCCCTTCATTTGTAACTTTGGGGTAAATATCCAGTAGTGCAATTGCTGGATCGTATGGTAGCTCTATTTTCAATTTTTTGAAGAACCTCCATACTGTTTTCCAGAGTGGTTGCACCAGCTTGCATTCCCACCAACAGTATAGGAGCATCCCCCTTTCTCCGCATCCCCGCCAACATCTGTCGTTTCTTCACTTGTTAATTTTAGCCATTCTGACTGGTATAAGGTGCTATCTCATTGAGGTTTTGATTTGGATTTCCCTGATGCCGAGGGATGATGAGCACTTTTTCATGTGCCTGTTGGCCATTTGGATGTCTTCTTTGGAAAAATGTCTGTTCATGTCTTCTGCCCATTTCTTGATTGGATTATTTGTTCTTTGGGTGTTGAGTTTCATAAGTTCTTTATAGATTTTGGATACTAGCCCTTTATCTGATATGTCATTTGCAAATATCTTCTCCCATTCTGTTGGTTGTCTTTTAGTTTTGTGGACTGTTTCCTTTGCCTTGCAAAAGCTTTCTATCTTGATGAAGTCCCAATAGTTCATTTTTGCCCTTGCTTTCCTTGCCTTTGGCGATGTTTCTAGGAAGAAGTTGCTGTGGCTGAGGTCAAAGAGGTTGCTGCCTGTGTTCTCCTTTAGGATTTTGATGGACTCCTGCCTCACATTTAGGTCTTTCATCCATTTTGAGTCTATTTTTGTGTGTGGTGTAAGGAAATGGTCCAGTTCCATTCTTCTGCATGTGGCTGTCCAATTTTCCCAACACCATTTGTTGAAGAGACTGTCATTTTTCCATTGGACATTCTTCCCTGCTTTGTCAAAGATGAGTTGACCATAGAGTTGAGGGTCCATTTCTGGGCTCTCGATTCTGTTCCATTGATCTATGTGTCTGTTTTTCTACGTACCATACTGCCTTGATGATGACAGCTTTGTAACAGAGCTTGATGTCCGGAATTGTGATGCCGCCAGCTTTGCTTTTCTTTTTCAACATTCCTCTGGCTATTTGGGGTCTTTTCTGGTTCCATACAAACTCTAGGATTATTTGTTCCATTTCTTTGAAAAAGGTTGATGGTATTTTGATAGGGATTGCCTTAAATGTGTAGATTGCTCTAGGTAGCATTGACATCTTCACAATATTTGTTCTTCCAATCCATGAGCATGGAATGTTTTTCCATTTCTTTGTATCTTCCTGAATTTCTTTCATGAGCATTTTATAGTTTTCTGAGTACAGATTCTTTGCCTCTTTGGTTAGGTTTATTCCTAGGTATCTTATGGTTTTGGGTGCATTTGTAAATGGGATCAACTCCTTAATTTCTCTTTCTTCTGTCTTGTTGTTGGTGTATAGGAATGCCACTGATTTCTGTGCATTGGTTTTATATCCTGCCACTTTACTGAATTCCTGTATGAGTTCTAGCAGTTTTGGGTTGGAGTCTTTTGGGTTCTCCACATAAAGTATCATATCATCTGCAGACAGTGAGAGTTTGACTTCTTCTTTGCCGATTTGCATGCCTTTTGTTTCTTTTTGTATCTGATTGCTGTGCCTAGGACTTCTAGTACTATGTTGAATAGCAGTGGTGATAGTGGACATCCCTGCGCTGTTCCTGACCTCAGGGGGAAAGCTCTCAGTTTTTCCCCATTGAGAATGATATTTGCTGTGGGTTTTTCATAGATGGCTTTTATGATATTGAGGTAGGTACCACCGTCTCTACACTGTGAAGAGTTTTAATCAAGACAGGATGCTGTACTTTGTCAAATGCTTTTTTTGCATCTATTGAGAGGATCATATGGTTCTTGTTCTTTCTTTTATTAATGTATTGTATCACACTGATTGATGTGCAGATGTTGAACCAAACTTGCAGCCCAGGAATAAATCCCATTTGGTTGTGGTGAATAATCCTTTTAATGTACTGTTGGATCTTATTGGCTAGTATTTTGGTGAGAATTTTTGCATCCATGTTCATCAGGGATTTTGGTTTGTAATTCTCCTTTTTGATGGGGTCTTTGTCTGATTTTGGGATCAAGGTAATGCTGGCCTCATAAAATGAGTTTGGAAGTTTTCCTTCCATTTCTATTTTTTGGAACAGTTTCAGAAGAATAGGTATTAATTCTTTAAATGTTTGGTAGAAATCCCCTGGGAAGCCATCTGGTCCTGGGCTCTTGTTTTTTTTTTTAATTTTTTTGTAATTTTTTATTGTTATGTTAATCACCATATATTACATCATTTGTTTTGGTGTAGTGTTCCTTCATTCATTGTTTGTTCATAACACCCAGTGCTCCATGCAGAATGTGCCCTCTTTAATACCCATCACCAGGCTAACCCATCCCCCTACCCTCCTCCCCTCTAGAACCCTCAGTTTGTTTTTCAGAGTGCATCATCTCTCCTGGTTCGTCTCCCCCTCTGACTTACTCCCCTTCATTCTTCCTCTCCTGCTATCTTCTTCTTTTTCTTTTTTCTTAAAATATGTTGTGTTATTTGTTTCAGAAGTACAGATCTGTGATTCAACAGTCTTGCACAATTCACAGCGCTTACCGAAGCACATACCCTCCCCAATGTCTATCACCCAGCCACCCCATCCCTCCCACCCCCAACCACTCCAGTAACACTCAGTTTGTTCCTGAGATTAAGAATTCCTCATATCAGTGAGGTCATATGATACATGTCTTTCTCTGACTGACTTATTTCACTCAGCATAACACCCTCCAGTTCCATCCACGTCGTTGCAAATGGCAAGATCTCATTCCTTTTGATGGCTGCATAATATTCCATTGTGTATATACCACCTCTTCTTTATCCATTCATCTGTCGATGGACATCTTGGCTCTTTCCACACTTTGGCTATTGTGGACATTGCTGCTATAAACATTGGGGTGCACGTACCCCTTCGGGTCCCTACATTTGTATCTTTGGGGTAAATACCCAGTAGTGCAATTGCTGGATCGAATGGTAGCTCTAATTTCAACTGTTTGAGGAACCTCCATACTGTTTTCCAGAGTGGTTGCACCAGCTTGCATTTCCACCAACAGTGTAGGAGGGTTCCCCTTTCTCCACATCCCCGCTAACATCTGTCGTTCCCTGACTTGTTAATTTTAGCCATTCTGACTGGTGTGAGGTGGTATCTCATTGAGGTTTTGATTTGGATTTGCCTGATGCCGAGCGATGTTGAGCACTTTTTCATGTGCCTGTTGGCCATTTGGATGTCTTCTTTGGAAAAATGTCTGTTCATGTTTTCTGCCCATTTCTTGATTGGATTATTTGTTCTTTGGGTGTTGAGTTTGATAAGTTCTTTATAGATTTTGGATACTAGCCCTTTATCTGATATGTCATTTGCAAATATTTTCTCCCATTCTGTCGGTTGTCTTTTGGTTTTGTGGACTGTTTCTTTTGCTGTGCAAAAGCTTTTTATCTTGATGAAATCCCAATAGTTCATTTTTGCCCTGGCTTCCCGTGCCTTTGGTGATGTTTCTAGGAAGAAGTTGCTGCGGCTGAGGTCGAAGAGGTTGCTACCTGTGTTCTCCTTTAGGATTTGGATGGACTCCTGTCTCACGTTTAGGTCTTTCAACCATTTGGAGTCTATTTTTGTGTGTGGTGTAAGGAAATGGTCCAGTTTCATTCTTCTGCATGTGGCTGTCCAATTTTCCCAACACCATTTGTTGAAGAGACTGTCTTTTTTCCATTGGACGTTCTTTCCTGCTTTGTCAAAGATAAGTTGACCATAGAGTTGAGGGTCCATTTCTGGGCTCTCGATTCTGTTCCATTGATCTATGTGTCGGTTTCTGTGCCAGTACCATATTGTCTTGATGATGACAGGTTTGTAATAGAGCTGGAAGTCCGGAATTGTGATGCCGCCAGCTTTGCTTTTCTTTTTCAACATTCCTCTGGCTATTCAGGGTCTCTTCTGGTTCCATACAAATTTTAGGATTATTTGTTCCATGTCTTTGAAAAAAGTGGATGGTATTTTGATGGGGATTGCATTGAATGTGTAGATTGCTCTAGGTAGCTTTGACATCTTCACAATGTTCGTTCTCCCAATCCATGAGCATGGAACGTTTTTCCATTTCTTTGTGTCTTCTTCAATTTCTTTCCTGAGTATTTTATAGTTTTCTGAGTACAGATCCTTTGCCTCTTTGATTAAATTTATTCCTAGGTATCTTATGGTTTTGGGTGCAATTGTGAATGGGATAGACTCCTTGATTTGTCTCTCTTCTGTCTTGTTGCTTGTGTATAGGAATGCCACTGATTTCTGTGCATTGATTTTATAGCCTGCTACTTTACTGAATTCCTGTATGAGTTCTAGCAGTTTTGGGGTGGAGTCATTTGGGTTTTCCACATAAAGTATCATATCATTTGCAAAGAGTGAGAGTTTGACTTCCTCTTTGCCGATTTGGATGCCTTTGATTTCTTTTTGTTGTCTGATTGCTGTGGCTAGGACTTCCAATACTATGTTGAATAGCAGTGGTGAGTGTGGACATCCCTGTCGCGTTCCTGACCTTAGGGGAAAAGCTCTCAGCTTTTCCCCATTGAGAATGATATTCGCTGTAGGTTTTTCGTAGATGGCTTTTATGATATTGAGGTATGTACCATCTATCCCTATACTCTGAAGAGTTTTGATCAAGAAAGGATGCTGTACTTTGTCAAATGCTTTTTCTGCATCTATTGAGAGGATCATAGGATTCTTGTTCTTTCTTTCGTTAATGTATTGTATCACGTTGATCGATTTGTGGATGTTGAACCAGCCTTGCAGCCCAGGGATAAATCCCACTTGGTCGTGGTGAATAATCCTTTTAATGTACTGTTGGATCCTATTGGCCAGTATTTTGGTGAGAATTTTTGCATCCATGTTCATCAAGGATATTGGTCTGGAATTCTCCTTTTTGATGGGGTCTTTGTCTGGTTTTGGGATCAAGGTAATGGTGGCCTCATAAAATGAATTTGGAAGTTTTCCTTCCATTTCTATTTTTTGGAACAGTTTCAGGAGACTAGGTATTAATTCTTCTTTAAATGTCTGATAGAATTCCCCTGGGAAGCCATCTGGCCCTGGGCTTTTGTTTCTTGGGAGATTTTTGATGACTGCTTCAATTTCCTTAGTGGTTATAGGTCTGTTCAGGTTTTCTATTTCTTCCTGGTTCAGTTTTGGTAGTTGATACATGTCTAGGAAAGCATCCATTTCTTCCAGGTTATCTAATTTGCTGGCATAGAGTTGCTCATAATATGTTCTTATAATTGTTTGTATTTCTTTGGTGTTGGTTGTGATCTCTCCTCTTTCATTCATGATTTTGTTGATTTGGGTCATTTCTCTTTTCTTTTGGATCAGTCTGGCCAGGGGTTTATCAATCTTGTTAATTCTTTCAAAGAACCAGCTCCTAGTTTCGTTGATCTGTTCTACTGTTCTTTTGGTTTCTATTTCATTGATTTCTTCTCCGATCTTTATTATTTCTCTTCTCCTGCTGGGTTTAGGCTTTATTTGCTGTTCTTTCTCCAGCTCCTTTAGGTGTAGGGTTAGGTTGTGTATTTGAGACCTTTCTTGTTTCTTGAGAAAGGCTTGTATTGCTGTATACTTTCCTCTCAGGACTGCCTTTGCTGTATCCCAAAGATTTTGGACAGTTGTGTTTTCATTTTCATTGGTTTCCATGAATTTTTTTAATTCTTCTTTAATTTCCTGGTTGACCCATTCATTCTTTAGTAGGATGCTCTTTAGCCTCCATGTATTTGAGTTCTTTCCGACTTTCCTCTTGTGATTGAGTTCTAGTTTCAAAGCATTGTGATCTGAAAATATGCAGGGAATGATCCCAATCTTTTGGTACCAGTTGAGACCTGATTTGTGACCTAGGATGTGATCAATTCTGGAGAATGTTCCATGGGCACTAGAGAAGAATGTGTATTCCGTTGCTTTGGGATGGAATGTTCTGAATATGTCTGTGAAGTCCATTTGGTCCAGTGTGTCATTTAAAGTCTTTATTTCCTTGTTGATCTTTTGCTTAGATGATCTGTCCATTTCAGTGAGGGGGGGTGTTAAAGTGCCCCACTATTATTGTATTGTTTTCGATGTGTTTCTTTGCTTTTGTTATTAATTGCCTTATATAATTGGCTGCTCCCATGTTAGGGGCATAGATATTTACAATTGTTAGATCTTCTTGTTGGATAGACCCTGTAAGTAGGATATAGTGTCCTTCCTCATCTCTTATTTCAGTCTTTGTTTTAAAAATCTAGTTTGTCTGATATAAGGATTGCCACCCCAGCTTTCTTTTGGTGTCCGTTAGCATGGTAAATGGTTTTCCACCCCCTCACTTTCAATCTGGAGGTGTCTTTGGGTCTAAAATGAGTCTTGTGCAGACAGCATATTGATGGGTCTTGTTTTTTAATCCAATCTGATAGCCTGTGTCTTTTGATTGGGGCATTTAGCCCATTTACATTCAGGGTTACTATTGAAAGGTAAGAATTTAGTGCCATTGTATTGCCTGTAAGGTGACTGTTACTGTATGTTGTCTGTGTTCCTTTCTGATCTTTGCTGCTTTTAGGCTCTCTCTTTGCTTAGAGGACCCCTCTCAATATTTCTTGGAGGGCTGGTTTCATGTTTGCAAATTCCTTTAGTTTTTGTTTATTCTGGAAGCTTTTTATCTCTCCTTCTATTTTCAATGACAGCCTAGCTGGATATAGTATTCTTGGCTGCATATTTTTCTCGTTTAGTGCTCTGAAGATATCTTGCCAGTCCTTTCTGGCCTGCCAGGTCTCTGTGGATAGGTCTGTTGCCAATCTAATATTTTTACCATTGTAGGTTACATATCTCTTCTCCCGAGCTGCTTTCAGGATTTTCTCTTTGTCTCTGAGACTCATAAGTTTTACTATTAGATGTCAGGGTGTTGACCTATTATTATTGATTTTGAGAGGGGTTCTCTGTGCCTCCTGGATTTTGATGCCTGTTTCCTTCCACACATTAGGGAAGTTCTCTGCTATTATTTGCTCCAATATACCTTCTGCCCCTCTCTGTCTTTCTTCTTCTTCTGGGATCCCAATTATTCTAATGTTGTTTCGTCTTATCGTATCACTTATCTCTCGAATTCTGCCCTCGTGATCCTGTAGTTGTTTCTCCCTCTTTTTCTCAGCCTCTTTATTTTCCATCATTTGGTCTTCTATATCGCTGATTCTCTCTTCTGCCTCATTTATCCTCGCAGTTAGTGCCCCCATTTTTGATTGTACCTCATCAATAGCCTTTTTGATTTTGACTTGGTTAGATTTTAGTTCTTTTATTTCTCCAGAAAGGATTTCTCTAATAACTTCCACGCTTTTTTCAAGCCCAGCTAGTATCTTTAAAGTCATGATTCTGAACTCTAGGTCCGACATCGTACTAATGTCCGTATTGAGTAGGTCCCTGGCAGACGGTACTACCTCTTGTTCTTTTTGCTGAGGTGATTTTTTTCGTCTTGTCATTTTGTCCAGAGGAGAATAGATGAATGAGAGAACAAAATGCTAACAGGTTAACAATGTCCCCAGCAAATATACTGTATACAAATCAGAAAAGACCTGAAACCAGGGGGAAAGAAAGGGAAAGAAAGAAAAAAGAAAGAGAAAAAAAAAAAAGATAAAAACAAAAACAGAACAATACAAAAAAAGCAGAATGTGATCAAATGACCAGGCTAGTGCATAGATCAGTGCCACACACTAGATTTTGGGCGTATTTTGGTCTGTTAGAAAAAAGTGCCTCCTAAAATTTTAAAGGAAGAAAGACATATATGTACAAAATAAGGGTTGATACAATGAAGGGATAGAAGATGACTGTAAAGATGAAAATTATAAAAGATTTTATAAAAGGACTTGATAAGATAAGAAGTTGTTTGAAAAAAGAAAGAAGATTTAAAAAAAAAAAAGAAAAAAGGGACAGAATGTGATCAGGCAGGAGACTAGAACAGAGCCATACACTAGTGATTTAGGGTATATTTTGATCTGTTAGAAGAAACTGTATATCAAAATTTTAAAGAGAGAACAACTTATATATATATGCCAAAAATAAGGGTAATATGAAGGGATAAAATATGACTCTAAAAATGAAAAATAAAAAATGTTTTTTTTTAAGAAGAGATTGATAAGATGTTGGTTGAAAAAGGGAAAAAGAAAAAAAAAACAGTTAACAAAAATTAACTTTGATGAACTAATGAATCATGGTAAAAAAAAGCCATGAATTCTATGTGCAGTATTCCCCTAGTGCTGGAGTTCTCCCGTTCTCCTTGATCGGTAAACTTGGTCTTGGCTTGCTGGCTGTTCGGGCTGATCTTCTGGGGGAGGGGCCTGTTGCTGTGGTTTCCAAATGTCTTTGCTGGAGGCTGAATTGCCCCGCCCTTGTCGGTCCGGGCTACGCAAGCTGCTCGGGTTTGATCTCAGGAGCTTTTGTTCCCTGCAAGCTCTCCGTACAGCCTTGGAGGACCAGGGCAAAAATGGTGGCCTCCCAATCTCCACCCGGAGGAGCTGAGAACTCGGGGCCCCGCTCCTCAGTGCGCCCACAGAGAAAAGCAGTCACTCCCTTGTCCCCGGTCTCCGGCCGCTCTCCATGCTCACCCGGCCTGTGACCGAGCATTGCTATCTGTGGCACCCGACCCCGTGTGGAGTCTCCAAACCCAGCAGATCCCTGCGGTGCGTTCCCGCGCCGCTCCTCCCCGGGAAGGAAGGGGAGTGTCCCTGGATCTGCCGCCTGTTGGGTCCCTGCTGGAGGAGAAGTGGCCCAACTGGGCCACGGATCACAGTTTATGGCCACCCCGAGCTGAGAGCCCGCGCCTCGGCTCTGTCTCTGCAGCCGGCTTCCCCGCTCCGATACCTGGGAGCTCTGCCGCACTCAGACTCCCCCGGTCTTTCTGTGACCCCAAGGGTCCTGAGACCACACTGTCCCGGGAGGATTCCACCCCCCGCTTAGCCACTGCAGCGACGTCGCTCAGCGGAGCCGACTTCTAAAAGGTCCGATTTTGTGCTCCGCGGCTCTAGCACTTGCCAGAAGCGGCCGACGGAGGCCCCCCCCCCGCCGTCTATCCTCCCGAATATCGCCTCGGATTCACTTCTCCGCACGTCCTACCTTCCAGTAAGTGGTCGCTTCTCTGTTCAGATAGTTGTTGCTACTCTCCTCTTTGATCTCCTGTTGAGTTCATAGTTATTCAGAATGGTTTGATCCCTATTCAGCTGAATTCCTGAGACCAGACGAAATCTAGGTCTCCTACTCCTCCGCCATCTTGCTCCGCCCCCTGGGCTCTTGTTTTCTGGGAGATTTTTGATGACTGCTTCAATTTCCTTAGTGGTTATAGGTCTGTTCAGGTTTTCTATTTCTTCCTGGTTCAGTTTGGCAGTTGATACATCTCTAGGAATGCATCCATTTCTTCCAGATTATCTAATTTGCTGGCATATAGTTGCTCATAATATGTTCTTATAATTGTATTTCTTTGGTGTTGGTTGTGATCTCTACTCTTTCATTCATGATTTTATTTATTTGGGTCATTTCTCTTTTCTTTGTGATAAGTCTGGCCAGGGGTTTATCAATCTTATTAATTCTTTCAAAGAACCAGCTCCTAGTTTCATTGATCTGTTCTACTGTTCTTTTAGTTCTATTTCATTGATTTCTGCTTTGATCTTTATTATTTGTCTTCTACCGGGTTTAGGCTTTATTTGCTGTTCTTTCCCCAGCTCCTTTAGGTGTAGGATTAGGTTGTGTATTTGAGACCTTTCTTGTTTCTTGAGAAAGGCTTGTATTGCTATATACTTTCCTCTTAGGTCTGCCTTTGCTGTATCCCAAAGATTTTGAACAGTTGTGTTTTCATTTTCATTTGCTTCCATGGATTTTTTTAAATTTCTTTAATTTCCTGGTTGACCCATTAATTCTTTAGTAGGATGCTCTTTAGCCTCCATGTACTTGACTTCCTTCCGACCTTCCTCTTGTGATTGAGTTCTAGTTTCGAAGCATTTTGGTCTGAAAATATGCAGGGAATGATCCCAATCTTTTGGTACTAGTTGAGACCTGATTTGTGAGCTAGGATGTGATCTATTCTGGAGAATGTTCCATGGGCACTAGAGAAGAATGTGTATTCCGTTGCTTTGGGATGGAATGTTCTGAATATGTCTGTGAAGTCCATTTGGTCCAGTGTGTCATTTAAAGTCTTTATTTCCTTGTTGATCTTTTGCTTAGATGATCTGTCCATTTCAGTGAGGGGGGGTGTTAAAGTGCCCCACTATTATTGTATTGTTTTCGATGTGTTTCTTTGCTTTTGTTATTAATTGCCTTATATAATTGGCTGCTCCCATGTTAGGGGCATAGATATTTACAATTGTTAGATCTTCTTGTTGGATAGACCCTTTAAGTAGGATATAGTGTCCTTCCTCATTTCTTATTACAGTCTTTGGTTTAAAATCTAACTTGTCTGATATAAGGATTGCCACCACCACTTTCTTTTGATGTCCATTAGGATGGTAAATTGTTTTCCACCCCCTCACTTTCAATCTGGAGGTGTCTTTGGGTCTAAAATGAGTCTCTTGCAGACAGCATATCGATGGGTCTTTTTTTTTTTTAATCCAATCTGATAGCCTGTGTCTTTTGATTGGGGCATTTAGCCCATTTACATTCAGGGTAACTATTGAAAGATATGAATTTAGTGCCATTGTATTGCCTGTAAGGTGACTGTTACTGTATGTTGTCTCTGTTCCTTTCTGGTCTATGTTACTTTTAGGCTCTCCCTTTGCTTAGAAGACCCCTTTCAATATCTCTTGTAGGGCAGGTTTCGTGTTTGCAAATTCTTTTAGTTTTTGTTTGTCCTGGAAGCTTTTTATCTCTCCTTCTATTTTCAAAGACAGTCTAGCTGGATATAGTATTGTCGGCTGCATATTTTTCTCGTTTAGTGCTCCGAATATATCATGCCCGTCCTTTCTGGCCTACCAGGTCTCTTTGGATAGGTCTGTTGCCAATCTAATATTTCTACCATTGTAGGCTACAGACCTCTCGTCCTGAGCTGCTTTCAGGATTTTCTCTTTGTCTCTGAGACTTGTAAGTTTTACTATTAGATGTCAGGGTGTTGACCTATTTTTATTGATTTTGAGGGGGCGTTCTCTGTGCCTCCTGGAGTTTGATGCCTGTTTCCTTCCCCAAATTAGGGAAGTTCTCTGCTATAATTTGCTCCAATATACCTTCTGCACCCCTCTCTCTTTCTTCTTCTTCTCAGATCCCAATTATTCTAATATTGTTTCATCTTATGTTATCACTTAGCTCTCAAATTCTGCCCTGGTGATCCAGTAGTTGTTTCTCTCTCTTTCTCAGCTTCATTATTCTCCATCATTTGGTCTTCTATATTGCTAATTCTCTCTTCTGCCTCATTTATCCTAGCAGTTAGAGCCTCCATTTTTTATTTTACCTCATTAATAGCCTTTTTGATTTCAGCTTGTTTAGATTTTAGTTATTTCTCCAGAAAGGGTTTCTCTAGTATCTTCCATGGTTTTTTTCAAGCCCAGCGAGTATCTTTATTATTGACTTTCTGAACTCTAGTTCCAACATCTTACTAATGTCCATATTGATTAGGTCCCTGGCAGTCGGTAGTGCTTCTTGTTCTTTTTTTTTTTTTTTGAGGTGAGTTTTTCCATCTTGTCATTTTATCCAGAGGAGAATAGATGAAAGAGAGAACAAAATGCTAACAGGGTAAGAATGACCCCAGAAATATATACACTAAACAAATCAGAAGAGACCTGAAACCAGGGGAAAAGAAAGGGAAAGAAAGAAAAAAGAAAAAAGGATATGATCAAATATGATCAGGCTAGTGTATAGATCAGTGCCACACACTAGATTTTGGGCGTATTTTGGTCTGTTAGAAGAAAGTGTCTCTCAAAATTTTAAAGAAAGAAAAACTTATATATGTACAAAAATAAGGGTAAATACGATGAATGGATGGATGATGACTGTAAAGATGAAAATTATAAAAGATTTTATAAAAGGAATTGATAAAATAAGTTGGTTGAAAAAAAGAAAGAAGAGAAATTACAAAAAAATAAAGGGAGAGAATGTGATCAGGCAGGAGACTAGAAAAAAGCCATACAGTAGAGATTTAGGATATAATTTGGTCTATTAGAAGGGACTATCCCAAAATTTTAAAGAGAGAACTTATATATATACCAAAAATAAGGGTAACTACAGTGAAGCGATAGAATATGACTCTAAAAATGAAAAATAAAAAAGACTTTAAAAAAAGTGATTGATAAGATGTTGGTTGAAAAGGGGTAAAAGAAAAATTAAAAAAAAATAGAAAAAGAAAATTAAAAAAATCAACTTTGAAAGACTAAAGAATCATGGGAAAAAAGCCATGAATTCTATGTGCAGTATTCCACTAACGCTGGAGTTCTCCCGTTCTCCTTGATCGGTAAACTTGGTCTTGGCTTGCTGGCTGTTCGTGCTGATCTTCTGGGGGAGGGGCCTGTTGCCGTGGTTCCCAAATGTCTTTGCCGGAGGCGGAATTGCCCCACCGTTGCCGGGTCCGGGCTAAGTCATCGGCTCGGGTTTGCTCTCGGGAGCTTTTGTTCCCAGCCAGCTTTCTGTACAGCTTTGGAGGACCAGGGTGAAAATGGTGGCCTCCCAATCTCCGCCCGGAGGAGCCAAGAACTCGGGGCCCCGCTCCTCAGTGTGCCCCCAGAGAAAAGCAGTCACTCCCGTGTCCCCGGTCTCCGGCCGCACTCCGTGCTCACCCGGCCTGTGACCGAGTGTTTCTATCTCTGGCACCCGACCCCGTGTGGAGTCTCCAAACCCAGCAGATCCCTGTGGTGCGCTCCCGCGCCGCTCCTCCCCGGGAAGGAAGGGGAGTCTCCCCTGGCTCTGCCGCTTGTTGGGTCCCTGCTGGAGGAGCAGTGGCCCGACTGGGCCGCGGATCACAGTTTATGGCAACCCCGAGCTGAGAGCCCGCGCCTCGGCTCCGTCTCTGCAGCCGGCTTCCCCGCTCCGATACCTGGGAGCTCTGCCGCACTCAGGCACCCCCGGTCTTCCTGTGACCCCAAGGGTCCTGAGACCACACTGTCCCGCGAGGGTTCCACCCCCTGCTTAGCCACTGCAGCGACGTCCCTCAGCGGAGCTGGCTTCTAAAATTTCCGATTTTGTGCTCCGGGGCTCTAGCACTTGCCAGAAGCGGCCGACGGAGGCCCCCTCCCCCGCCGTCTATCCTCCCGAATATCGCCTCGGGTTCACTTCTCCGCACGTCCTACCTTCCAGAAAGTGGTCGCTTTTCTGTTCAGAGAGTTGTTGCTATTCTTTTCTTTGATCTCCTTTTGAGTTCGTAGGTGTTCAGAATGGTCTGATCCCTATCCAGCTGAATTCCTGGGACCAGACGAAATTTAGATCACCTACTCCTCCACCATCTTGCTCCTGGACATTGACATTTTTTGATAAATGTACTCGAAGTGTCAAGAAAAACTGAGAAAGGCTCCGAATGGGGCAAATACAGATTGCTGGGTGGTCTGCCCGCACACCTTCCTGTGCCATCTCCCCTGTCCATCGTCTGATCTACAACTGTGCAAGTCATAAACCCCTGGGAGTCCTGCGGGTTGTGTCTGGTGGATTGCGACTGACCACCGCCCTGTGGCAAGACCCATCTTGTGTCTGTCTGTGAATTCATGGAAGTGGTCCTTACGGCCTCTCTGCTACTGATTCGCAAGTTCTCCTCGGGATGGGTTGTGACATCCTACTGCTTCGCTCATTAGTGAGTTAAGTACAATCTTTGACATTTATTTATTTATATTCATAAGGGAGTTATAGATTTACATTTTTTTACAATTGTTTTTTTTAACAAAAATGATACTTTTTCTTCTAAGCATTGCCTTAGCTTCATCTTTATGATTTTGATCCCCTTTCTGATGGCTTGACAGCTCACACTGAGATCAGTCCCCGACCAGAGCCCTGGGGAAGCCTGCAAAGGGAAGGCCAGAAAAATAGTCACTCATGAGCAGCTCAAGTACAATTATCCCAGTTCACTGCTGCTCTCAAAGAAATATGGCCAAAGGAATTTTTTTCAAATCTTATTTATTTTTTTTATTTATTTTTAGAAAGAGTGAGCACATGCAAGCAGGGAGAGGGGCAGAAGGGGAGAGAGAATTTTTTAATAATAAAATTTTTAAAGTTTTTATTTGAGAGAGAGAGAGAGAGATCATGAGTGGGGGAAGGGGCACCGGGAAAGGGAGAAACACATTCCCTGCTGAGTGTAGAACCCAACGTGGGGCCCAATCCCAGGACCCTGAGATCATGACTTAAGCTGAAGGCCAGATGCTTAACCGACTGAGTCACCCAGGTGCCCTGAGAATATATTTTTTAAAGATTTATTTATTTTGAGAGAGAGAGCGAGTAGAAGGAGAGAATCTCAGGCAGATGCCCCGCTGAGCGTGGAGCCGGATGCCAAGCTCAATCTCAGAGGACCCTGAGATCATGACCTGAGCCGAAATCAAGAGTCAGGAAGCTTAACCGGCTGAGCCACTCAGGTGCCCTTGGCCAAAGGAAATTTTTTAAAAGCCTTCTTTTCTATTGTTCTCTGCATGGCCTAAGGAACATTAAATGGGATATCATTCATAACTCTGCATAACCCTTCTAGAGCGCATCCAAGAATCTTCATTTGGCCATACGTATTGACTTGACAAGTATTTTTACTTACAGAACCCTTCAAGCAGCAGTCAGTGGCGTGTGTGATGACACTGGTCCTCAGGTAAAATTAAATACATGTCCCCTTCCCCATTGCCCCTATCTTTCATTCATAGAACAGGAGAGGAGCCACCTCCTGTTTTCTTTGGGAGCAGGAAATGTTGCCTAAAAGAACTTGAGTTCCTTGGAGGAGGAAAGGCGCTACGGTAGATTCTATCCTCCTCACAATGTCTCTTTTCCCTCATGCTCTTCCAGAAGCTAGCCACTCCTCCAGCAGATGTAGAGATGGAGTCTTCTCCCTTTGAAGCTGGACCACCTCCATGACTGCCCTGATCAACAGGGTATGGCAGAAGTAAGCTGCCATACATTTCCTGGTTCTTTTGGGATGCTCACTCTTGGAACCTGGACACCATGCTCTGACGAAGGCTAGACCAGCCCAGCTGGACATGTGCAGGTGTTCTGGCTGTCAGCCCAGCTGAAGTCCTGGTCAAAAACCAGTATCAACTATCAGTTGTGTGAGTGAAGACACCTCTAGGTGATTCCAGCCTCCAGATTTCAAGTTATCTCCAGCATAAGAGAGAAGAGACAAGCTCTCTCCATTGTCTGTCTGTATTTCTGATCTACAGAAAGTGGGAGCATAATGAAATGGTTGTTCTATGTCACTAAGTATGGAATGACTGTTATGGGGCAACAATAACCAGAACGGGCATTCTGATTTTTTCCCTTAGGTGGTGGAGGTAAGCAGACTCTACAACCCAGTTCTTCATAACCCTGAGTGATGTCAGGGGAGCTCCTGGGTCACTCTGTTCAGTGATTTCTCCCTTCAACAGACCGTGGACAAGTGCACTTTCCCAGAGCAGCTGATGCAAGATGATGGCCTGTCAAGTTGGTCTTAATTTCTCTCTGAAATGGGCCCCAACTGAGGCTCCTGTGAAGGAATAGATGCTGTGTGCTTGGTCCTGCCTTCCCCGCCTCACTAGCAGGGCCTCCACTCTGTCCCAGGGCCTTGGCGACATCACCCTGCTCCCATCCAACCCTGAGAGGGCTCACATGAGCCCTCAGATCCAGCGCATCACCAGCCTCAGCTCAGTGACACCGCCGACAGAGCGTCTGTGCATGGGTAACCCCCACATGGCTCTCGTGAATGGTGATAACTCTGGTGTCATGGGTAGGGTGGGGCTCAGGGGCAAGTGGTGGGAGATGTGGCCTCACAGCAGGATGGGGTCCAGATCTTGTCCTCTGGGCAACAGTCCAAGGGGGTGTTTAGGTCGAGGAGGGGTGAGGTAGCGGTCATGTTGACAAGTGGATCATGGGAGATTGAACGCAAGCAGTGGAAATGGGTTTAAAGGAGACAGGAGAAGCTTTTTGTGAGGTAGAACAGACAGGATTTCGTTACCAAATGAATGCTGAGCACAGGAAGCAGTGATGGTGTTTTCCAATATGCGTGAATGGAAAGTGAAGGCGTAAAACAAGAGCCAGAGGACAGGAGGCAGAATAAGGTGAAGGGGCAGGAAAAGAAGAGAGAAGTTGATGGATGACCTAAGCGTTGGACCAGGAGGAGTCAGGTGAACTTTAGGAAAGCATCAAAGGCCTGAAACGGGGATTGCAGGGGGCATCAGCCAAGAGCTGGCAGCAGAAGCCCCAGGAATGGGCCCAAGTGTCCCCGGAAGGGGAAGGGTACCCACGGAGAAGAGGATGGGGCCGAAGGCCCCACCCTGGGGGGCGGCCGTATGTGAAGGACGGAGGAGGCAGTTATGGCCGGAGGGCAAGAACTGGGAGAGCGGGCTCTCAGAAGACGACTTTCCCTAGCACCGGATATGGCTCCGGGCACCTAGCAGGTGCTCAGGAAATGTTTGCCGGGTGAAGAGACCCAGCCGCAGGGCCAATGGAAGTTTATCCCTCACACAGGGAAAACGCCAGACCAAACTGGAGGAGCAAAAGTTGGGGAGTGAATTTGGAAAAGAACAGCTACTTTTGGCTAAGGTCTGCTCCGGGAGTGTCAGACACGTTGGCCTGACAGGTATCAGCTGGATACAGCTAGCACTTTCCATCCAAATGTGTCAGGCGAGCTGTGACAGACACGCACTGCGTGGCGCGGCCCCTGCTGTCAGGCGGAGGGCAGGCCTGCTCTGGGGGGACAGGGGGGACGGGGGGGAAGGAGGGCACTGCAACCCAGGCCCTGGAGCTAGAGCAGCACTCCCCGCCCCGTCCCTGTGCCTGCCACGGTCAGTGGTCTCGGGTCATTCACAGGCCACTCACGTGCGAGGGTCCCACTGCCAGGAGCGGGATGCAGAGATGGAAACAGCTGTGTGGGACACAAGGGGACGTGATGGCGGAGAAAGGACAGTTGTCGCTGCTCAACACCACCCACAGAGAAGCAGGAGGAAAAGTTTGTGGACCTGAGGGCATCTGGGCAACAGGACCAGAAGCTGGCATCACATCAGTGAGATTTTTCTCTCTCCTGGGGCCTCTCCTGCCCCTGGAGGTGCTGGTGTGGGCGCAGAAGCAATGAGCCTTCGGGAAGCAAGAAATGGGCCAAAGCAGAAGCAAGGAGGATGGCGCAGGGAGGACTCACGGAGAGCAGCCGGAGCACCGGATTCCGGAAGCAGGGTATTACTCGCACAAACGGAACGCTGAATGCTCACCTTGCAGCAAGTGATTAAAACAACGTATTTGTGTCTCCCATGCTTCCTTTCCCCTTTCTTCAACAGGGTGGCCCTGCCCCGAATGAAGATGTAGGCAGGTCCTACGGACGTTTCCTCCCACTCTGGGGGAATAGAGGCCCTTCAGTGCTCCCAGTCTCTGCTCAGTAAAGTCACCACCCTGGCATTAACCTTCTCCACTCCTCTCCCTCCCCTGCCCTGGGCCACCCTGGAGTCAGGAGGGCAGGGGCAGGTGAGGGGAGAGAGGTGAGGGGGAGTGTGTGCACTCCATCCATTGCCACCTTCTACCATGCTGTGGACCCTGGGAGCATGACCTCTGATGGCCACACGGACAGGCTCCCTGGCCCCTGGCTTCTGGTCAGGTTTGGCCAGGGGGAAACTCTAGCAAGAGATTGGAGGGAGGAGGAAATTAAGGTCACGATGTTTATTCCCCCAGCTCATCCCTGTGGGCTGCATCCCCGGAAGAAGGTCCCAGTTCCTGCTGGCAATCTACTGTCTTCAGTTGTCTCTCTGGGTCTGGGTGACCACTCTCTCTCTTTACCCATTCAAGTCCAAGGCTAGGAACTGCCAGGACCTTGACTGGTCCAGGTAAGGTGGTCCTCACTTGGCTTGGCCAGGGTTCTTGCTCTGCTAGCCTAGAGGACAAACGAAGCTGACTATTCTCCTTCTTGAGGCCCTTTCATGGACTCTTCAGAGGCTCCCCGTTTGCCCCCTCAACTATGTTCCTGGTCCTGGGCAGTCCTCTGAGCTTCCTTCCTCAGCCCCGTGTGCAGTGGCATGCCTCCAGCCTCCTCCCTGGGCTCCTCACCCCTCCAGACGGCCCAAATGGACAGAGCCCACGACAACCCACATCTAGTCCTTGGAAAAGTCTCATGCTTCCCTGTCCCCAGCCAGCTGTGGGAGGGGGCCACAACTCTCCGCTCCTCTGGCACAGCTTTTCTCTGGTCCCATGGATGATTCCCCTAGCAGGATGGGACTCTGGCCCACCTTCAGTTTCAGGTTTCTCAGGCATGAGTCAAGCACCAGCCTGTGTGTCCCCAAACTTCAGGAAACTCTCCAAAACTCCCTGGTTCAAGGCTTTGAAGGCCCTCTCACTAAGCTTGGGCTACAGAGGAAGAGCCCCGAATCGGAGGTGGAGCTCACAGAAAGGTAACAGCTCTCTCCAAAGACATGTGTTCGTCCATCTTCACCCCCAAAGACATCATCCCCCACAAAGCCCCTCTACCCTCATACTTTTCATATTTCCAAAGGGAGTGAGTCTTTTTAAGATTTATGAAGTAAGTTCGTGCATTTCCTTTGAAAACATTGTCATGTGAACCATCTCATTCACTTTGGTAGGTAAAAATCTTTCATATTAGAAACCCAGTCAAAAATGACTTAATGAGAATCTCATTCTAACATCTTGTTGTGCTATCTTAGGGCAAGCCACCTGATCTTTGGGAGTCTCAGTTGTAAAACATGACAGTGGGTTCAGAAAAGTTAGCTCAGTTTGCTAGTATAATTGATCCACATTTGTTTGCGTCACAAAAATATAAGCTCAGTGAAACCCAAGAGATGTTGCTTTGGGTTCACCATTATACTCCCTGCACTTGGTCCACAGTAGGCACACTCCTACTGAATGAAAAATGACCAAATGCTTAGTTGAGAGGATTTCTCCTAAGATCAAAAATGAGATGGGTATAAGAAAATATTTGGCAAAAAAAAAAACAAAAACAAAGTGCTACAAAATCCAAAGACACTCTTTTGGGAGCAATATGATTGCCCAGTGGTAGGCTTGCCTTTTTAGGTCAAGCATTGTCAGGGCCGCCTCTCCATTAGCTCTCCCACCCCTTCTCTGATACTCTGCCCTGCTCAGCCTGCTCCAGTCACCCTGGCTTACTGGCTGTTCCTGAAACCATGTGCTACCTCAGGGCCTTTGCACATGCTGTTCTCAGTTTTTAGGACACTCTTCCCCCAGGTATGCACATGGCTCACTACCTCATGGTTGGACCTCGTTGGAGATCCCTGCTACACTGCCCAGATTTTATCCTGTAAATCTTCCTCCTAGGCTTCTGTAAAGAGGCCTGCACTTACCCTGGATGACTGTACATTGATAAACAGAGTTTTCAGGGGTTACTAGACACCAATTCTAAACTGCTGGTAGTTCCTGGGAGACCCAAAACAACAATGTGTTTCACAGTCAGGGGGAGGCTGTTTTTTATTTCAGTTGGGAGAGACTGGGATGAAAAAGTTTTATTTTTGAACCTAGCCAGTTTAGTTCCTTTATATTTTCTCTAAATGCTGCTTGAAAATGGACCAATTATTTGTGTCTTTTGATTTGGAGCTAAAAGCACTAGTGGTCCTCTGGCATTCTCCTTGGAAATCTCTTTCCCTACACCTACTCAGGCAGGAGGTACATTACAATGTTTCCATGTGACCCCAGGCAACAGCTCTGCTAACCTTTCCTCCTTGACGTCCAGGGGTCTCCTTTCCCCCAGCACTGAAGAGCACTTTCTTCTTTCCCAGTAAGCCCTCAGGACAGCCTCCTCAAGGCTGGCGGAGCTTCTGTAACCTCCTGGTGGCACGACAGAGGTGCCCAGCTCAGCTCTCCCCAAGAGAGAACCCACACAAGGAGTACAGAGCACCAAAAGCCTCCCGCCCTGGCCACCACTGTCAGGGCAGGGAGCCACCGGCCAAGACCTGAATATGGCAGGGGTAGCTGGCCTCGGTCATCTTGACCCAAGAGGCTCGTCTTCTGTGGACAATCCTATGCTAGAGCTCCCGCTAGGCTGGCTGGAGTGCTCTCAGGGCCGCGCTCTCTCCTAAGGCTCCATTTAGCCCATCCTCCATCCACCTCCCTCCACCTCCTTCCCCTCATTTTGCGGATGTCAAGCCTCTATCTACAGCCTTAGAGGTTCTCCCTTCCTACCCCTGCTTGCTCTCCTCTTCATCATTCCAAGGTATTACCACCAATAATCATGAGAAGAAAATTGAAACACTGCTAAAATCATATTAAAGCATTCCAATTCGATCTGAAATTACAGTTTTAACTTCTGAGCTTGACCAATTTGCTGAAGTACCAATTTAATAATCAGGCCTTTTATCTCTGACTTCATCTGTCTGCATTAGCAGCCGGTCCTATGATTGAAAATCAACATCTTAATGTAATAGTTCTTTGATTTACAGAACATTTGCACTAGGAGCATTTTATTATAGACAAATGAGTTATAGCATTTTAAGGTGTACATTTGAATTTTAAACTAGTTTAAGAATATTACTGTATAAAGTAGAAGCTAAAACACTGGAGTAGTAATGTTGATAAATAACTCTGTGTTTACCATAAATGGTCTGCGCACACTCTGCAATGAACAGAACAGGGTCTGGTGGGTCCATCGATGCAGCCTGATGTTTCAAATCAATGGAGGCACTTCAGGGTTATCTTCAAAGTCGGGATCTTCCTCACTTGCTGTAATTTTGGGTTCAGATTGAACTCTTCGAGGCCTGTGTTTTTTCTCTTGAACTATGTTAGCCACATCAGGGAAGGAATGCTTGCTAGGATCTACTTCTAGTTTCTCAATTTGCTTGCTTCTACAACAGCAAAAAAGGCAAAAGGAAATTGAGATGCCTTTTTAAATGAAATTTCAAACAGAGTCAATCATTCATTCATTCAGCAAACATCGGCAAGTGCTATCCTTACAGAATAGAGATGCTTATAGAACACACAGCATAGAGATCCAATAAGAGACTGTCCCTGGTTTCAGGAAGCTCAGAGCCTTGTAGGAGCAAGAGTGGAGAAGTAAAGTGCTGGGGAGGTAGGCTAGGAGACTCTGTTCCTTTGAGAATCTGTATTTATTCACTTTTTAAAAGATTTAATTTTTAAGTAATCTCTATACGAAACATGGGGCTCAAACTCACAACCTGAGATCAAGAGTGGCATGCTCTACTGACTAAGCCAGCCAGGTGCCCCACACCTGAGAATCTTTAAATGATACAGCAGGCAAACCCCACAGCCAGGATCAATAACAGAACCACTATGGACAGGTCTTACTCCTGAATGTAGTTAATCGGGCTCCTGGACCCTGCTGCTTTAGATGATCCAGCCTGCATGCAGGAGCATTTATATACACTTGGGTGCCTAGAAGGCTCTGTCCACCTGTTTCCCCCACAAGATCCCACTCTTGCTGCGGGCACTCAGTTCTCTTGGTGACAGTTATGTGAAAACAGAACAAGAAAGATCCCCATGCCTCCATCATATAGAAAATTCTAGATACTACAGGTCACTGGGCTGCTTGCCTGGTGATTTCAATCTGTAGGTCTGGGGTTGGGCCCAGTACTCTGTATTTATATCAAGTTCCCCCCAGAGCCTTTGCTAATCAACTTATTTTGGAATCACTGTACTGGTCATCCCGTCAGTCATTCAACAGAATATACTAAGTGCCTCTACTCCAGCCCCCAGCCATCCTATGGTCTGTGCAAATAGGCACGTTTCCTAGTAGCATCTAACAGTACAGCACAGAGCTTGAATAGAACATTTATCATATTATCATGTAATTGTCTCATTATTGGTCTGTTCTCCCTATTAGACCAGCGTTCCTGAAGCAATTATATTGTCTTTTTCATCTTGTATCTTTGGTATATAGCTTTACTGAATACATGTTAAATAAATGAAAAAACATTATACTACTGTGCAATCCTGAAATTAAATAAGACATCTTTGACCTACAGAAAATCACAGTCGGCTTCATCCAGGAGCCCCATACTGATGTCCTCAGACACCGTGTATGGTGGGGAGGGAGGTTTGACTTTCTCTGGAGAGTGTAAACCCTCTGTTGTTCTTGTAACATTTCCCCCCTCATTCCTGTTGGCTGAGTAGCCCTTGAAGGCACTTGAGTTTTTTATTTTTCTGTGTTTTGACTAATACACATGGACCCGCTGAAGGAAAGTGTAATGTATACAAAGAATATAAAGCATAAATATTCCAAAGACCCAGACTGTACACTATAAACTATGTAGTCATTATTAAGTATAGCTTTACATTTTAATTCCCATGCTCTTATTTAAAAGGCTATCGTACCTATGACTTAATTAAGTAAATACCTAAATTCGTCTATTATAATTATGTTGACTTTGAGGAAAAGCAGCCTGTCTCACTTCCAGGCATATACCTCTTGGGCCACAACTTCTGGATCTTAGTAATAAACACTGAACTCAGCCAGATGCTCACCCCCTTCAGATGTTGTGAGGAATAATTTGCATGGAGGACTTTAATTGGTCATGAGTCTCTGGGTAATAGACAGTGAGCGGATAGGCCAGGGGCACCTGTGGATCACATTAATCCCAAAATAAAGAGGCGAGGGGCTTTTGTCCACTTCAATGTCAGACGCGCAACAGATGCCCATTACCAGTTTAGTTTTACCCACCCACTGACTGTCGGCACCAGAACTTCTGGAGTCTAATTAAGAATAACTGGAAGGCAAAATGAGTATTTTTATCACCATGGAAGAAAGCAAAAGAAAAGGTCTAAAATCACTAGGCATCAAACACATCAGAGATTGATTCCTTTTATTAAAGAACATAAGGAAAGAACTTGCTTCTGATAATACGGAGGGCTAGCATGTTTGGGCCAAAGATTCCTGCCTCCCACTAAAAACTTTAGGGAGGTCAGGAAAGATGTGATAAGATAATAAGGAACCCATAGGGCAGAATTCAGTAAAAGGAGGAAGGAGGGAGGAAGTGGATCCCTGAAGCCACCTTTGCCCTGAGGGACTTTGCTGATCCCCTAAAGTGGTGCTTTTTGGTCTTGCTGGCCTTATGGAGTCTGGGAACAGAGGTCAAGGCCCCGAGTGTGCCAGGTGAGCAGTCTGACAGGACACCCTATCTACCAGAAGGCTTTTCTGTCACGTAAGAGTAAATGAAAAGTAAACCCACTCTGCCCACCACCTTGGGGACTGTGAGAAGAGTGGCACAGAGAATGGCTGTGTTGGAAAAGCCACGGTTAAAAACCATCAATCTTGAATTTAGAGTGAAGTGGTTCCAAACTGGCAGTGTCCTCAGGTAGGGTCTGCCCCAAAGCACATGCCAATTTTTTTCCTAGGCTCAGCCCCTCCCAGGGTTCTGAGAAGCCCCCAAACTATTTCCTAAGGCAATGGAGCAGCTTGTCATCAAAATAAGGAACACCCAAGGAAAAGGGGCACTTTGCATGAGAACAAGCAGAAGCAGTAAGAACACAAATAGAAACAACCTCAGATTTTGAATATGAAAGCATGAATTATGAAACCAATAAGATGTTTCAGACTTAATAGCATAATGTTGAACTTTTCTTCTGGGACTGGCAATCAGGCAGAGATGCCTGCTATTCATCTCCATTCTACATCGTACTGGTGCCTTTCCCTACACACTAAGGCATGAAAAAGAAATAAAAGATACAAGACTAGGAAGAAAGAAAGTCATCATTCTCTGTAGATATATAGAAAATCCAAAAGGACCAACAAATTAATAAAATCATACGAGAGATCAGCGAGGTTGCCAGGTACAAAATTAAACACAAAAGTGACTTACATAATGGTGATGGTTGTAAATTATTGCCATAGATGCCACCGAGTTGTATACTTTTAGATACTTAAGACAGTGAATTTTATGTTATATGTATTTTACCACGATAAAAAAATCAATTGCAAATCTATATACTAGCAATAAAAACACATTTATGATAGCATCAAAATACCATACACCTAAAAATTAATACAACATGTGTATATTTAACATGAATCTAGACATAAGCCTTGCAGCCTTCACAAGAATTAACTCAATATGGATCACTGACCTAAACACAAAATGCAAAACTGTCAAACTCCTAGAAGAGAACACAGGAGAAGAGCTAACCAACCCTGGGTATGGCGATACCACTTTAGGTACAACAGCAAAGGCACAATCCATGAAAGAAATAGTTGACAAGCTGGATTTCATTAAAATTAAAAACTTCTGCTCCATGAAAGACAATTTTGGGAGAATGACAGGACAAGCCACAGACTGGGAGAAAATATTTGCAAAAAACATCTGATGAATGACTGTTATCCAAAACATACAAAGAACTCAAACATAACAATAAGAAAACAGTGTGATTGGAAGATGGGCCAAGGACCTTCACAGACACCTCACCAGCAAAGATGTACAGCTGGCAAATTAGCAAATGAAAAGATGCTCCAGACCATATGTCATCAGGGAATTGCAAATTAAAACAACAAGGAGATACAAGTACATGCATATTAGAATGGCCAAAGTCCAGAACATTGACACCACCAAATGCTGGCAAGAATGAGGAGCAACAGGAACTCTCATACATTACTAGCAGGGATGGAAAGTGGTACAGCCACTTTGGAAGACAGTTTGGCAGTTTTCTTACATAACTAAACATACCCTTAACCATACAATCCAGCAATCGCACTTCTCGGTATTTACCCAAAGGAGTTGAGAATTTATGTCCACACAAAAACCTGCACACTGTGTTTATAGCAGCTTGATTCATAATTTCACAAAACTGGAAGCAACCAAAATGTCTTTCAGTAGGCAAATGGATAAATAAATTGTGGTCCATCCAGATAATGGAATATTATTCAGCACTAAAAAGAAATACATTATCAAGTCATGGAAAGACATGGAGAAACCTTGAATGTATATTACTAAGTGGAAGAAGCCAGTCTGAAAAGGCTACATACTAAATGATTCCAACTCTAAGACATTCTGGAAAAGGTAAAACTAGAGAGACAGTAAAAAGATTAATAGTTGCCAGGGGTGGGGGTGGGGGAGAGAGGGATGAATGGGTGAAGTACAGGCATTTTTAGGACAGTGCAACTACTCTGTATGATATTATGACAGTAGATACCTGTCATTATATATTTGTCAAAACCCACAGAATGAACAACACTAAGTTTGAACCTTAATGTAAACTATGAATTTTGGGTGATAATGATGTGCGTCCATGTAGGTTCAACAGCTGTAACAAATGTACCACTCTGGTGGTAGATGTTGACAGCGGGGAAGACTGTGCATGAGTGGGGGCCATGGACTTATGGGAAATCTCTATGTTTTTCACTCAATTTTTCTGTGAACCTAAGACTGCTCTAAAGAAAAATGTCTATAAAAAGAAAAAGACACCATGAATATAGTAGGAAGGCAAGCCCAAGAATGGACTAAGATTTATAATTCTGGCTCTACTATCACTTAGCAACTCTGTGATCTTGGGCAAATTAATCTCTTTGAACCTCAGTCCATTAGGAATAACCCAATTTCTCTTACAGTAATTTTGAAAATGAAAGACAGAGAGTATCATGGAACACAGACTAGGCACTCCACACTCAGTAAAACCATTCTGAGCAAGTTGTGTGTCCTCCTTGATCAGACAGTGTCACGGAACCACAAGAGTTCCCAGCATCGGTTACCTTCCCACAAAACATGATCGTCTCTGGTCCCAGTGAACAGAACCTTACTCCACTGATCTTCCCCCTCCAGTCACTTTGTCTGCATAGCAAGAGCAAAGGCTCGCTCTGGCTATGAGAGGTCTATCATTAGGTCCGCCATCCTCCTCCCCCTCAAACTCACAGCTGCCTGACCTCATTCCCACGTGCAGCTTCCACAGGCAGCTGTTTGGTTCGTGGGATCGCCCAGCCAGAGGCTGAGGTGATGTGGATGGTGAAGTTTGTCAGTGGTTAAGGAGTGCTGCCAGGAACAACCCTCACATAGATATGTTATGCATAGCGGGGAGGTGATTATTTCTCAGCAATACCAATGAACAAGAGAGGCTTTGCAAATGTAACGTAGGAAGTAATCACTATAATGGTGATCTTCCCGGGGTCTGAAAACCAGCTCCATGCTGTTTGCCATGACTTGGCTTCCCCTTCCTGCGATCCCTCACAAACTGGATTCACACTCCTTACATGTGTGGATGCTGCTGGGGGTCAATTATGACCATGGATATTCGTAATAGCATAATGCCCTTGAATCTCTGTAAGTTACACATATATCTGACATGGAGGCCACTAAACTAGGAAATATGAGAGTGGATCTCCAAGGTTAAAAACAGAAACCTTTCAGAAGGAATTCAACTCCACACCTGTTGTTCAGACAAGCCCGTATGGAAAATCCACAAAACTTCCACAGTTGACTCAGAATATAGGAATGCCTGACTGCTTGTATTATGCAAGACGTAAATATAGCTCTTGTTCAGGTATTTTTGTGATGATAATTTCAGCATATACATTTGTATCACAAAGATAGTTTGCCTGGGTTCAAAATAGATTTTGCCATCTGGGTGGTAAGAGTCTGGAAATCATGACAAGCAGAAGGAAAGCCGAAAGGCCTGGGATGTGCATTCTAAGGAAGAACTGAAATGAGGAGAGCTCTGTCCAGAATACTTTAAGGGATTTCACTGCTCACAGGAGCTGGGCTTTGTTCTGAGGGTGTTCAGGCTGCAGAGCTAGAATGTTCAGTGGGGAATGGAGGAGAGGCTTCCTGCCACTGGGGAGTATGGAGAGCAGGGAGGGAGCAGGTGGGAGAGGGGTTGACGCAGAGGCTTGAAGATGACCTGTGAGTAGGAGGTTGACAGGAGGGTACATGATGGGGCCCCTTGGCCCTTGCATCCCTGAGAGTTTTAGGATCTATGAAGTGACAGACGGGCCGTGAGCAGCATTATGAACAGGGCTCAGCAGAGCTGTCCCAACAGGTCACGGCTACCCAACCGTCAGACATCCTAAACTTCTCTCCCTCATTTGCCCCATCTGTAAGCTGAGGATAAAATTGGGAAGGACAAAGTGTGTTAATAGTGCGTGAAGCACACAGGACAGTGCCTGATACAAAGTGAGTGCTCAGTCAATGTTAGTGGTCACTGGTGCTGACATCACCACTCTTACCATTATCGTCACAAGTAATTGGGGCCTGTATATACACAGATTGGTTTTTTATGGATCAAGAGCCCTACAAATCGAGAGTCTACATTTTGGAAATAAACATTAACATTCACAGCATGAATAATTTATAAACTTTAAATAACTGTATCTCTGGGGAAGGTACATTCTAGATACCAAATGACCACGAAGAGAACTATAATAAAGCTCAAGACAGCTGGAGAGGTGGTACCTTTGGTTTGTGTGCTCTCTGCTGCTGTCCAAGGTACTTTCCCCAGGCTTTGATGTTTGTCTCCAACCTGTGATTACTCCATCTACCTGAAATCAAAATACAACACGCACTAAGTGGTACATTACTCTCTGATATATCCTCAAAAATATACACTATCTATATATTTTTAAGAAGCTAAAACATTTTAATTTTTGCGACACAGTCCATAAAAGAGTCTAACTATAAGCCCCTGTATGTGGTATGAGAAAATTATATCAGAAATTCTATCTGGGCACAATACTCTTGCAAAGCCGCAAGCTATCCTTCATTTGCCAAAGGCCCAGTGAGGGGAATACAGTGAATTAATTCATGTAACAAATATTTTCTGAGAGCCAGCGACATGCCAGACACTGCTTGGGGGGCGGGGGGTGGGAATAGACATGTGGTGGAGACATTGCCTCTGAGCTGCCCCGCTCCGCATGCGTGTTGCAGCAGGAAGCACACCGAGGTGGAAGCCCAAATCCCAACCTTCCCAGCACACTGCACCCCATGAGATATGAGCTCGAAGGCCACTTCTGGTATGAAAATTTCTGTAATTCTTCCACTTCTTTTAAACCAAATAAGCTCAGTGCTAAGGATGTTGAGTTCTCAATAAATAAAACTGATTTAATCCAACAAACATACAGCAAAGATTATTCACACCCAGCACCTTTCCCTTAGGAAGCTCAAAGGTACAAGAGTGTGGGGCCAGAAGAGAACATGGGGCCACTTACTAGACCCAGACACCACGCTGGACATATATGCCTGCCAATATGAGGCAGTTCACTTGTTTTATTTAACCCCTAACTCTCAGTATTCCTATGAGACAAGGATTATTTGTAGGCAGAGAGAAGGAATTTTAAAACTCCTCTTTAAAACTTCACCCTTGTTTTCATCCACCGACCAAGATGGGGGTTCCTGCCTTTTCTTTCCAGGGAAGAGAGATGTCTGGAGTGTGTACATTCCCCTCTCCACCCTAATCATTTTTCTTTGGGGAAGAAGTACTTCATTTACTGGCCACATCTCACTGGTGGGCAGGGTCACTCCTCTGCAGGTGAGGGACATCCCTGCCCTTTCTCTTTTGGGCC
Source organism: Zalophus californianus (assembly GCF_009762305.2). Classification (NCBI taxonomy): domain Eukaryota; kingdom Metazoa; phylum Chordata; class Mammalia; order Carnivora; family Otariidae; genus Zalophus; species Zalophus californianus. The sequence continues at coordinate 181,857,940 of NC_045598.1, forward strand.
TGAGACTTCACTTACTGCACAGCAGTGGTCAGATCCATGAAGAAACAGACTAGACTTGGACTTTGAGGGTCTGGGCACCATCCCCACTCCCATCTGCAGGCTCAGGGAAGGGAATCAGGAGCCCCAAGGTAGTCTCAATCTTAAGCTAGATTCTCCAATCCAGGTTTTACCAAACCTCCGAATCAGAGCGCTGTCCACTTTAATCCAATCGTTAGATGGGGTAATCTGTTTCCCATGTGACTAACAATTCTTGGTTGTATGTCCCATCGTTCAGAGCCCCAGAAAGCCTATCCCGTTGTTTGTCACATGAATGTTTAAGGAAATGAATGGTGAACAAAGAAATAAAGTAATGAATCCTAACCTGAGGGACGGTAGAATCAAATCTGGGGAGGTGAATGCCTGATGGATAGCCATCCCTTGATGGTAATCCTTCTATGTTGTGGTATAGAACCAGTGTTTTAGACAGTGCAGTTGTATATTTATTATATTTGACAACAATTCAATCCATCTGTGGGTGTGATTTCATGCAGCTCCTACGCAGAGGCAGATGCAATAGGGTTTGCCCTTCCCTTCCCCTAGACCTCATGGAAGGGCCCCTGTACGACGCAGAAAGGAAAGATCTGCTGGAACCCCACCCTTTCAGTGTGTCTACTGAATACTTGACTGGGAAAAATACCTGTAAGTACCTCACATGGTTTGTGCAATGGCCAGACTTGTGCTGAGACCCTGGGAGGAAAGAGCAGTGGATACTGCAGGGACCAGGACACTACATTTCAAGTCTGGAAGAGTTTGTTCAGAAGCGTTTTAAAAGAGTCTGCAGAACAAATCTTATAGAAGAATACTGTGGAAGAATCAGCAACTAAAGCTACCAGTGCAATGTTTACTGAATAACTAAAGGAGGTGACTCATGGAAAGGTTTGCCCAATGAAGCAGATTCTATTATCATCAAACATGGGTTTTTTGTTTTGTTTTTTGGAGGAGGGTGATTCTAACGTGTTTTATTTGCTACACTTTAAAATATATTAATGTCATAATTTTGTGTTCCATTAATTTCTTGTTGGCTAATGATTGGCGTTATATTTTCAGATGTTAATGTTGGTAAGGTACGTGTTTACACTACTTAAATACGAAAACTCAACTGAGTTTTCCTCCTTTTCTTTAACTGAACTAGTGTGATGAATACAAATATTTCCCCCACCTTCCTGGCCTATCCTTGAGGACATGGAAACACTGTTTAGTAGCTACTGAGCCCAGTTCTATTTTATTAAGCCATATTAGTATCAAACACGAAGGAAAAGATACAACTGAGGGGACTAAACAGGGACACGTCCAGTTGAGGGGAGCAGAGGGAGAGGTGGCTGATGTTAGGGTAACGAGAACTGGCCCCTTCTTCCTGCAGTGTCTCCGGGAGGCACTAGGACCTCTGGGACACATGGCTGCACTGCTGAGTGGAGCAACACTGTCCGCTGGAACTTTCTGCAATGATGGAAATGCTCTGTGCAGTCTAACATGGGGTTCCCAAACATCTGTTAGCACACCTGAGCTACTAAAGGTTTACTTTTATTTAAATTTAAGTAATTTTAGCTAACGAAGTCAGAGAGGAGGGAACATGGTTATGGTGAGCCCCAAATGTATGTGTGGGCTGCCTGACTCCTCTTCAGGGTGAAGGACTTCCATTCACACCAGTTACCCCTAATTCATCTGTGGTCCTTGACTGTACGGCCTTGACAGTTCTGGAAGTCTCTGCCCCTTCCTCAACTCCCCAAGCGTACCTGGGACCTGGTACCCCTATGGGAGTGTGAGAACTTGGGGCCTGGCTCCCAAACTCTCTGATCACTGATCCTGCTTCTGGCTCAGTTCTTCCCTCCCCCTCACAGGTGGCTGTCCTGAGAGCACGCCCTCACAGACATGGTGCATGCTCCTTTCCATCTCAGATCTGTTCCCAGGGAGCAGTGGCAACTTTGCGCTTTTTTTTTTTTTTTTAGTTTTAATATTTTAATTACATTAAATGAGGCCAACGTTAGTTAAAAAATCATTAAATTGTCAATTTTAAGAAAGAAGCTCTTGAGCCAAAAGTACAAATTTTGTATTGCTTTGCGTTGTAAATGCACTAACAAGAATGAGAGCATATGCATAATTAGAGTCTTAAAACATCCCATTTCTAACACTGTTATTTGTCACATAATAAGCTCAGACAAAGATTCACTGTGTTTATGGAAATGCAAATAGAATCACAAATTTGGAACTTTTCTTCACAGAGAATTTGCTGTGCACCAGAATCTAAATGTGTTTCTTATTTTTAAACGATATTTTCAGCTTATTTAGTTCCAAAGATTCTTTTAAGTTTAAAAGTTAGGAGGAACTAAGAAATCAGTAAGAAAAATATTGACCCCAACATTCATATTAACACCAAAATTCATCTTAACACCAATATTTATATATTAACAGCAGGTAAAACACTTCTGATGAGATCTGATTTTCCCCAGCAGAGGATCGCAGGTTCAGGTCCTGAAAACCTGCTGGTTGTTTCCCTATACAATGCTAGCAGTGCTCTTCCTCTAGGAAGTGATGTTCATCAACACTAAACATCTTAATCATCTGTACTAAGTGTGTTTAGGGATGACTGATGGACAAGCTGTAAGGGCCAAAATATGTTCAATAAATTAGATCACGGGGAATAATGGTTTCCTGAATCCATAGAAAGAAATGTAATCAGCTTCCTGAAAATTCAATTGTGGGACAGGCACAAAGGTACAAATTAACGTTTTAATGATGTGATATTACTTTAATTCTCATAGAGTCATGCAATTTCATGCAGTTCAAAGTTGAGAGTGAACATGGAAGTAGTAACCACGTCCCTTTTCTATGGAAGGCAAATGTCCCTTCTAAGGCTTTCCTGGCAGATGACTTTCCAGCTTTTGCTGAACTCCTACCCTGGGATGGAGTCTCATGACTTCCTGGGGCAGCACTTGGCACTGAGACAATCTCCCTCTACTTTATTTTATTTTATTTTATTTTATTTATTAAAGAAAGGCAGATTGCCACATGCAGCACCTCATTTAGATGTGTCTGGAGTCTTGGAAACTTGACTACCCTATGTTCTCCTACAAATAGACCTTGAGTTTGTTTGGAGGACCTTGAATAAATAGCGCAGCTATTCCTATACCCTTGACAGAAGAACAGTCCTCCTCTATCAGGGAGGGTCATCCTTTTCCACTGAGCGAGCAGCTTTGGGAGGGACGCACATGGAGCAGGGAGAGAGGAAGGGGACACCCGCCTGGCCAGCCAGATCAGCCCAATCAATGCTGGCAATCGATGGGGTGACAGATGTCCTAGTCAGATCACCCTCACATCCTATTTTACTTTTTTTAGTGTAATTTATTTTTTTGTTTCAAGTTTTTATTTAAATTCCAGTTAGTTAACATATAATATAATATTGGTTTCAGGATCAGAATTTAGTGATTCATCACTTACATACAACACCTGGCGCTCATCACAACAAGTGCCCTCCTTAATGCCCATCCCCCATCTAGCCCGTCCCCCCCCCCAGCAACCCGCAGTTTGTTCTTCATAGCAAGAGTCTGTTCTACCATTTGCCTCTCTCTTTCTCTCCCTATGTTCATCTGTTTCATTTCTTAAACTCCACATATGAGTGAAATCATATGGTATTTGTCTTTCTCTGACTGACTTACTTCGCTTAGCATCACACCCTCTAGCTCCATCCACATCGTTGCAAATGGCAAGATTTCATTCTTTTTCATGGTTGAGGAATATTCCATGATTGTCTTGGCTTTTTCCTTGTACCTCTACTTTAACAAAATGTATATGATTGCTTTCCCAGCTATAGAAATCACTAAGACAACGAAACCCAGACTGGGTGTGCTGGGTAAAATTCAATAAACAGACACAAGGCAGAGAGACCCAGCTCTCGATCCTTATCTTCAGGCTGAACAATAGAAATTACCAATACCTGACTATTTTTGCCCTACAAAACAGTGATTTCACATGGTTCAACTTGTTATTTGTATGAGGCTGAAGACGAATGAGCAGTCACTCCACTACAGATGAAGACTTGCTATAACGATAAATTAAAAGAGCACATGGACAAAGAACAAGGAATATAACTAGAAATAATTATTGAGGAACAAAATATAAAACAATCAACCTTTTAATTTTTTCTTGTGAATTTACCCTGTCTTCTTAAATTATAGTCCTCAGGAAAATCAGAAGTAAATTTCTCTTTTCTTGGATTTTCACTTTGTACCATAATTTCACTATTACCTCCATTAAATTTTCTCAAGGAATATTTACTGAGCATCTGCTATGTGCCAAACATAGGAGTAAGTGGTAGATAGGGAATGATAGATTGAAAAATTATCCCTGATCATCTCAGGAGAGAGAGAGACATACAAGCAATTAAAACACACTGGAGAAAGTGCAATTGATAGATACATGTGTATACTAGTATGAAAGCCCAGGGAAGGGAGGGATGTATCCTGGTGGCATGGGGAAGGCTTCCTGGAGGACGTGAGGTTTGATATGAACTTTAAAGAATAAGCAGGAGTTTGCCAGAAGATGGAGATTATGTGAAAATGAAGAACATTCCAGGGAGAGAAAGAAAGCCTAAACAGAGACAGGAAGGTAAATGACCACATAAACTAGACAGAATATTGGGCAGATAATAGCTGGAAACAAGGGTGAATAACCAGGCAGAGGTCAGGTCTCAGGAGACTTTATTTTAAGGTGTTTGACCTTTGCACAGGAGGTGATGGAATTCTCTGCAGTTTTTTTTTTTTCCTCAACTCAGCAAAACAGCAATATTCTCAATATACTCTTATTTTCATTAGTCAAAGTGGGTGATGTTAACAAAATGTTTCAGTCCAGGGGAGTGGTAGTTTTTGAAAGAAAGTGTTTCTTTCATCATGAGGTAAGGATAAACTTTTTTTTTTTTTTTACTATTACAGTTAAATTGCTTCCTCCTCACCCCAAACTTTATTCTGAAAGTACTAATGACATGCAATTTTGTTGGGAACTGTGTAAATGTGTGTCCTGGTCATCAGACTTACTGTCAGAATACTGACATGTAAATTACTGGCTAACTAATCTGCTCTTCTGGGCTCCTGTTTGCCTGTCAACTCCAGATGTGTGTACATTTCTCTAGCTTCCTGCTGTCCACCATGAAGGAGGTTTTAGACTCTGCATTCAGGATCACTGAGCACTTCTACATCCTCTTAGAAGGCATCATTTGCACGAAGCACAAGCCATTACTCACAATTTCCCCTGTGTGGGAGAATAGGGAAGTTCAAATGGAGATTGGCCCTTAAAAGAATTTAATGTTAATAATTGACTTTCACACTCTTCAGGCGAGGCTTCTGTGGTATTTTCATGAGGATGTGATATGGAATCCAAACTCACAATACAGATACTGAGCCTGTTTGCTGCTCCATGCCCTTGTTGCCCTGTTTCTGCTCTATAGAGTTCCGGGATATGGACCTTCCAGTTTTCATTGCCCAGCTTCCCATGTCACGCGGCTTCCAGCTGGGTGTGGTGAATGGGAAGCACTGGAGGGAAGCTGGCAGACTAAGAAAGAGGCTCCAGGTGCCTCTCTCACAGGCCCTATTTGTGAGAACAACTTCTCCAGCAGTGGTAGAGTCTACTCTGTGGCTGCCCAAGAGGTTGCTGCAGGTCTGGTTTCTTCCAGGTGACACTAGTGCATGGTTTCCGCCAACACCACCTCCTCCCTCTGTCCTGGGAGAGGAGGTAGCCATCTGATGTTCTAGGTTTCTGGGTGGTCTTACTCTCCCTTCTTTGGCATCCTAGATCTTCTATTACCCATGTAATACATTTCCTGATTTACTCCTATAAGGTACATTGCTGTATAAATTTCCTGTATACATTTTCAGTACTTAAGTGTTTCCTGATTTTTCATTAGACCCTTAACTGATTTACTCCATGTTTCTCACACCTCTGGGTACTTGTTACAACACACATTTCCACAACATCTAATTAGAATCTGCAGATAGTGGTCTGGGAATCTAGTTTTTTAACAAGCTCTCTCCAGGTGATTCTTAGGATCAGGCAAGTTTTGAAAACAGACTTACTGATCCCGCAGATTTGAGGCTTTTTTGGATGCGATTCATTTAAACAAGCCACATTTATGGGATATGATAGAGAAAGATGGCCATTGGTGGGTTTTAAGCATAATAAAATGATCTGATTTATGTTTTAAAAAGGTCACTTTGGCTCTTATATGAGGAAGGAGTCAAAAGGTGGAAAGCACAAAAGTAGGGAAACAAGAAGAGGCCCGTTTGAAGTGGTCCAGCTGGGAGATGACACTGGCGTGGACAAGGGTGAGGCGGGGAGACAGAGGTGAGTAACAGAATTCAGGATATGTTTGGGTAGTAGTGCTGACCAGGTGGACATGTGAGGGTAAGAGGTAAGTCAAGGACATCTTCAAATCTTTGACTTGGACAACTAAGTATATGATGGTGCCATTTTCTAGGACAGGGACAATTACGGGAGGAGCAAGTCTGCACAAAGAAATTAGGGGTTCATTTGGCCATTTGAAATTAGTCATGCTGATTTATGCATTCGGTTTGGCTTGTCAGTTGACAGGTACATATAAATAGTCTTTGATTCAAAACCTATACAGTTTGCTAATGTTTACATTTTTTATTTTCCAAATAATAATTATATTTTTTGTTTCCTTTGAAGTTGAATAGCATTTTAGGACAGTATTTTGAATTTCTCAATTTATTTATTGGTTTACTCTGTATTTTATGCTTAATATTATTTTTTTAAAGATTTTATTTATTTATTTGACAGAGAGAGACAGCGAGAGCAGGAACACAAGCAGGGGGAGTGGGAGAGGGAGAAGCAGGCCTCCCGCGGAGCAGGGAGCCCGATGTGGGGCCCGATCCCAGGACCCCAGGACCACAACCCGAGCCGAAGGCAAACTCCTAACGACTGAGCCACCCAGGCGCCCCTGCTTAATATTATTTTTAATGACTAGTAATTAAATGTAGTTTCCATGATTTCCTTTTGGAAATGAAAATGAGGTTTTCACAAGGTTTTGTCTATTACGAACTTTTAAAATTACCTTAATTATATTGTTCAAAAAATAAGTGGTCTCTTTTTGTTGATCATGTTTATCAAAGACAGAAATTGGTCATAAATTGGGGCACTTGAGTGGCTCAGTCATTAAGCGTCTGCCTTCAGCGTGGGTCATGATCCCGGGGTCCTGGGATCGAGCCCCGCATCGGGCTCCCTGCTCCGCGGGAAGCCTGCTTCTCCCTCTCCCACTCCCCCCTGCTTGTGTTCCCTCTCTTGCTGTGTCTCTCTCTGTCAAATAAATGAATAAAATCTTTAAAAAAAAAAAAAGAAATTGGTCATAAATCTTCTGGTGGAGCTGATTCTATTTGCCCTGTGTTTATAAGGCCTTGTGCTTTACACACTTAATGTACAATCTAATGAATATAAGGCAATTGGATCTTTATTTTATGCATTTTTATTACTATAGAATGATTCTTATTCCATTTTATACTTTGTTTTAAATTCTATCGTGTCTGATATTCATTTTGCCATAAGTACTCTGTAAATGTTGCTTGCATTCACTTATTAGAGCTGTGTCCATTCTTTTCTTTACATATATCTTGGGTCTTTTAGTTTCAGTGTGTTCTTGTGAGTTGGATAGCATAATGGATTTTATATATGTTACTTTCTTACAAATTCTCTGATTTTATGTTTCCTTCCTCTATTCCTAACTGTTGACTTTTGTTTGCATTTATTTTCTGTAATGCTTTGTAACTTACATATTTTAATTCTACTAACTTTCCCTGAAAATACCTATATTAAATTTCAACATGAACACAGTGTACTGTTGGACCTAAATGTGAGACCTGAAAACATAAACATCCTAGAAGAGAGCACAGGCAGTAATTTCTCTGACATTGGCTATAGCAACATCTTTCTAGATTTGTCTCCTGAGGCAAGGGGAACCAACAGCAAAAGTAAACTATTGGGACTTCATCAAAATAAAAGCTTTCACACAGCAAAGGAAACCACCAACAAAATTAAAAGGCAACCAAGACTGTTGAATCACAGATCTGTACCTCTGAAACAAATAATATATTATATGTTAAAAAAAGAAGAAGAAGAAGAAGAAGATAGCAGGAGGGGAAGAATGAAGAGGGGGAAATCAGAGGGGGGAGACGAACCATGAGAGACGATGGACTCTGAGAAACAAACTGAGGGTTCTAGAGGGGAGGGGTGGGAGGATGGGTTAGCCTGGTGATGGGTATTAAGGAGGGCACGTTCTGCATGGAGCACTGGGTGTTATGCACAAACAATGAATCATGGAACACTACATCAAAAACTAATGATGTAATGTATGGTGATTAACATAACATAATAATAAAAAAATTAAAAATTAAAAGGCAACCTACTGAATGGAAGAAGATATGACACTAGTCTCTGAGCTGTTAACAGAATTTGAAATTTAAGCAGAAGGGAAGAGAAGCTAGCTAAGAAGAATCTGAGCCTGTTTGAAACTGAGACTCAGGAACTGGGGTGAGGGCAGAGCTGGGCCTGCAGGAGGTCACCGTCAGTGGATTCAGCAGGGAGGAGACAGGAAGAGGGCCCTAGGAGACCCACTTCATTTTTCGTCTCTTTCATAGTAATTCACACAGTGCTTTATTCGTACTAAGTGCTTAATAAATCTTTGATGAACTCAATAAATATTTTAATTGATTAGTTAATAATTCAGTAATTGTCTAAAGTTTTTCATAATTTGGCAGAAAGTTTTCTGAGTTCTAGCACCTTACTTCCACGTGTGGCAACAGACACATGCCTAATCCTTCCCTCATCTGAAAGAATAACTTCCACATAATTTATTTATGGATGTAGTATGTCTTTTCTCTACCAGCATTGTACTTAAGTATATGCATGCGATGTCTTCACGCGTGCCTCATAAGCAATTTCTGAACTGCCTAAGTCCATTAGATACCAACCCGTGGTGATGTGAGCCACTTGTCTGATCTGGACGGGAGGGGAGTTGAGTCCAGTTACGGAGTGAGCAGTACTTAGCAACAAGGCCCAGCCCTATGACTGAAATAGACAGTTATCCTCTACCACTCTTACACCAACTACAGAGGATTTGGGTCACCTGCAAATTCTCTACCTTCTTACATATTTTTGATGTTTATTTGATTAATTAGCCACAATTCTGGTAGTAAACATTTGAAAATGTGAGGTTCAGTCTCCCGAAAAAGAATGTTATTAATATAAAACTTTAGAATCAATATAATTTCTGATGTTCCTCTAGCGTTAGAGGAAGTTTATATATATATCCAGATTCATTGTTGATATTCCAATAACTTCATTGTTTCTCTACTGTGCTCTGATTGACTTTACTAAGAGAAGCATGTAATTCACTGAGTCTAATGAAAAAGATTTCTTGAAAGAAAACAAGATCTTTTTTCTATTTAAAGAAAGATGATTAATCCACAATATTAGAAAACAGATGAATTACCAAAGGCATATTATTTAAAAATGTTTGAACAGATGAAAATACCTGTATAAGTTAAACATTTTTGAACTATATTCTATCTCAAACAAAGACATACCTGGCAGCAAAAAAAGTAAAAAGAAATTAAATTTGGGGAGAAATGATCAGAAAAATAAGAAGGATAAGAATATTGGCTTTGATTCCAAAGACACCCAAGTAATCTGAGGAAAATTTTAGAAGGTGCAATTACTGACATTTATATGTAAAATCAATATGACAGTTGCATAAGACAGTTACATGGCTTTGAAATAAAAGTAGAATAAATCTAACTATCAAATGGTTCCTCCAAAATTCTTTTATACTTGTTAACGCAATCTTATCTGACAGCTCCCCATGGATGATCATCTTCACACAACAGCCTAAAATTGAAAATGATATTTTATTAAGTTAGGACAAACATCAAGGATGATAATGATGTTTCAAAAGAAAAGAAAATACCCTTTTACAATCTTTCTAGAGATAGTCTCAGTGGGAAATATCCTCCATTGACATGAAAGAGTTCATGGTTATTCTTGCCAGCGGTGGTTGAGAAAGCTGGGGTGTTCATACCACCCCCTTCCGCCCACCCTCATCACGGAGCACAGCCGTCAACCAAAGGTTCCCAGTTTTGGTGTAGTACTATCCTAGTTCCATTCCCCTGCTTAGGTAGAGTTATCCTGAGGGGTGTGTTTTGCAATTTCTCCTAGAGCTTTCCCACTGAGGTAGCTAGCTTGATAGAACACTCTCTATTGGCTACCTTCCCTTCCCTACTTCCTGACCACAGTCCCTTCCCACCCAAGTAAACTGCTGCACTCACATCCCTGTATTAGGTTCCACTTCTGGGAGATCTCATATTAAATAGTGTTTTACAATCTGTGTCTCACAATTTAATATCTACTATAAACTGTGGCACTTACAAGGTTCCCCTCAAGGAAGAAAAGCAGCAATATGGCATAACCAGATTCCAAAACACTGGTGGGGTTTGTACTGGATCCCATTCAGGTCTCTGTGTGTGCCTAATTTATCTTTGCGTGCTTGATACTTATTTTATAAACACACACACACACACACACACACACACACACACACATATCCAGGCATGGTTCTCACCCGAGACCACCTTCACTCAAGTTCAAGGCTCAGTTTTAGGGCCATTTCAATAGCCATTGGGATAGACTGCTAGATCTTCTGAGGATTGGCTAGCTTCTTATTCACCTTACTCCTAGTTTATAGTCCTTCAGAGTCACAACCCAAAGTGGGTGTGGTTTACTGGAGTCCCCACAAATGGACCTGGACTTTTTTCTTCTCACCCCTGTGTGGCAATTGAAAGCCATTCCTTTTGTAATGTAAATATACATTATCATATTAGGTATTATACTATTAAGATGTTTAAAATACGTAGTCCATCTTCCTAATTTTGCTCAATTGTTCCTGATTACCCTGTTGGCAATCAGCAGATGATGTAGCTCTAGATGTCATTTAAAGTCATGAGCTGAGATGAAATTAACGTAGGGAATGAGTATATGTAGAGAAGAGAAGGGGTCCCAGAACTGAAGGATTGACATGTCAACTTTCCGAGGCCAGAGTATGAGAGAGAACCCACAAAGCAGCAGCCCGTGGCAGAGGACATCCAGTGAGCAGGAGAATCTAGTGACAGGAAGAGAACCAAATGAAAGCGGTGTATCTAATGCGAAGTGAACAAGTGTTCACAGATGGAGGACCGATCATGGTGTAAAACACTTCTGAAAGGACAAATCAAAAGATGAGGGCTGACTGCTGGGTTTAGTAACATGGAGGCGACTGGAGACCTCAAAGAGATGTTTCCACGGAAGGGGGGTAGGGAAGATGATTGCCTAGTTGGAGCTGGTTTTAGACATCATGAGGAAGGAACTGAAGCAGCAAATACATGTCTGTTACATGAGTTTTGCTGTAAAGCAGATGAGAGCACTAACTAGAGGGGGATGTTCTTCTTTTGTACTGTTTTGCTCTGAAGAAGGAAGATGTGTTAGCATGTTTTCTAACGTGAGAGGCAGAAAGGACAAATTCAATGAACAAGTAGAGAGAAGGGAAATTCGTCAGAGAGAAAGAAGAAGGTCTTTCAAGAGCCTGTGGAAATGGGATCCCACACATACTTGGAGAGTTTGGATAGATCACAGACAGCTGGTTCACCGAATCAGGAAGGCCAAGGAGGCCAAGCAAGGGAAGATGTGATGGTTGGAGTATATGGAAATGATCTTTTTTTGCTCCTGTTTTTTCCGTGCTGGAAATTTGAGAAATGAGCTAAGGATAAGAAATAATGTTCTGAAGAAGTAGAAGTATGAATGGAACAGGAAAACCTAGCAAGATGAGCAGGGAGCCCTCACTACAGACCCATTTGAACTTAATAATCAGAGAATAAAAGTAAGTTTATATTGAGTATATCATAAGTATGTTTGGGTAGAGAGAAAGTGCTGAGAACTACATGTCCAACTAATAAAGAGAAGGGAATCTGAGGCTGTTTCTTAGGATTGTCATCTGTAAGGGTGACCTTAATATGTGACCTTCACCTCCAGGGCTCAATACAGCAGAATCAAGGAAGATGTTCACCAACTGAAGCTGTAAATATAATTTGCTGTTCAGTTCAGATAGCAACTTCCTTAATCTCAGTTAATTATTCTGAAAGAACACCCAAAGGAAATCATGAAGTGTATTCTTGGAGTGTTCCTGTAACTTGTCAACTGAGAGTCTAGATGGGAGTTTAATTTAATGACTTGAAGCAAGCTTCTCAGTGAATACAAAATTTCAGTTAAATCTTGTTAAGCTGGACTGTAATGACATCATATGCCAAATATTCCAAGGCTGATGGTAGTAAGATTGTTTATGTACGTAGAACTTAGTTTGACCACACATTTAAGAAAACATACTGAAGACCAAGCATAAACTCATAGAAAATGTGATGGGGAATAATTCCACTCAAAATAGGATGAGAACCATATGTATGGTACCCATAAATAAACCTCAGAAAATACATAGCAGTTCTGGAGAGAAAACTACCAAGAAAAAAAAAAAAAAACAAATTTCTGATGGACATAAAATAAGAATAATAAATGGAAAAACGTACATCATTGAAAATACAGTTTTGATTATGTAAATATATGAATTCATTCCCATAACAATCTATAAATTCAATGAAATCACAATAATAAAAAAATGTTGAAGGAACACAATTAATGCAACAACATTAGTCACTAGGAACAATGAATAACACAAATTAACAATAAACAGGAATGCAGGATGTGTTATGTCCCAAGATCTTCTAACGTATGCAAAGGTACATAATCTTCAAAATAACTTTTTGTGGTATGAATTATTAATATCATTTTATGGACAGGGAATCTGAGGCATAGAAGGATTAATAATTTGCCCAAAGACATACAACTGCTGAGTGGAAGTACCAGGGTTTAACCTGGGTTCTCTGGCTCCAGAGCCCCTTCCCTTAATCATTTCCCCTGCTTCTAAATTGCAATGACAACAAAAATCCCAACAGCATTTTTGGAAGCAGAATTAGATAAACTTATTATTTTTTAAGATTGATTTTATTTATTTATTTATTTATTTATTTATTTATTTATTTTAGAAGGACAGAGAAAGCAAGCATGTGCAAGCAGGGGAGGAGCAGAGGAGAGGGAGAGAGAGAATCTCCATCAGACTCCCTGTTGAGCATGGAGCCTGATGTGGGGCTCAATCCCACAACCCTGAGATCATGACCTGAGCCGAAATCAAGAGCCGGATGCTCAAGTGACTGAGCCATCCAGGCACCCTGAAATTATTTTCAAGTTAACCTGGAATAATATGCATGGAAAAATAATTAGGAAATGGTTGGGGGAGAGAATAATCAGGGAGGAGATTCATGTTCCAAATATTAAAATGTATTTTTTTTAAGATTTTTTATTTATTTATTTGAGCGAGAGTGAGAGAATGAGAGTGAGAGAGACACACAGAGAGAGAGAGAGAGAAAGAGAGAGAACAGTGGGGTTGGGCGGGGCAGAGGGAGAGGGAGAGGGAGAAGCAGGCTCCCCGCTGAGCAGGGAGCCCACATGGGGCTCAATCCCAGGATCCTGGGATCACGACCCGAGCCGAAGGCAGATGCTTAACCAACTGAGCCACCCAGGTGCCCCTGAAATGTATTTTAAAGATACATTCAAGGTATTCACTCATTAAACAAAAACTTACTGAACACCTTCCCTTTGCCAGGTTCTGCTTTAGGTGCCAGTGACGGAGTACTGACAAGAACAGACAAAAAGCCCTGTTCCCATGAAGTTTAAATTCTTGTTGAGGGAAACAGACAAAGAAATAGACAAATTATAGACTGTTATAGGTCATGATACATACTATGAAGAAAAATACAGCAGTAGGAGTAATAGAGAATGCCAGGGTAGAGGAGGAGATGCTTTCTAAATATGGGGGTCGGAAAAGACCCCATTGATAAGATAACACTTGAACAGAAACATGGAAAAGTTGAGAGAGCAAACCATGAGGGTGTCTGGGGGAAAGGCATTCCAACCGAGGGGACAATGAGTGCAAAGATCCTGGGGTAGAAGGATGCTTGCCCTATTTGTAAAATAGCAAGAAAGCCAATGTGGCTGGAACGATTGGAAGGTAAAATAGTAGAAGACGATGTCAGAGGGATAATAGCAGGGGGAGGTTATCAGGACATTTTGCCTCTAACTCTGAATGAAATGGGAAATGTGACTTGGTCTGACTTACGTATATTATAAGATGATCATTCTGGCTGCTGTGTTGAAAAAGGAATTACTAACCCTTCTCCAAAAACAAGTGAGGTCCTGGTTGATAGATGACACCCAGGGGCCATGTTTCTTGACTGGATACATCTAATGTGATAAGAGGCTACACACACTAGAATTGAGATTCTCTCTACCACTCCCCAGAGCTAAGACTAGTGAATAAAAGTGTCAGCAGCGAGAAAGAAATGCCACCAGACAGTGGAAAGGACGGAGAAAAACCTCATGAAACAGAATGTTTCCTACTCCGCTGTTACCTGGGCAGTTGATCTTCTATTGCCTGATGCTACCCTTCTGAGAGAGCCGGAGTACGTCCTCAACCACTACCCCACTCATCACTGCTAACCGAGACATCGACCCTTGAAGTCATGGTGGAGGAGGTAGGGTCAGGGATGGCATTCTGGGAGACACGGTACCCACAAGTTAGATTATCAAATGGTGGGTGGAGACAGAGGAATTTTAGCAGCGTGCTAGGGGCTGTGATATTTGTGTATTAATTACATCAATCCACAGGATCTGGACTCAGTGGCAGATGTTGGAAAGCATCTGGCGTTGTAGATATAGCATGAGGGGAAAGCCTCTTGGAAATGTGGAGCTGAGCTGGGAGAACCCTCTGGCATGTCAGCAGCAGAAAATGTTGCCATGACCCCTGTGACAGGGGGCAGACTTGGTGAAACTTGCCTAATAGCCCCCGGTCTGCATGGATCCAGCCTCATTTAGGGGTAAGAAAAGAGAAAAAAAAAACCTTCAATTTGACATCTATGACAAAATGCTGAGGGAAGTGTCTAATAAATATTTTAGCACTTTGTACATAAATGTATATTCAATTATAAATGTTACGTCCTTGGAATATGTATACGAAGCTCACCCTTGAATTTCCACAAATAAATACAATATAATCAGCACAGCACAGACTCGATCAAATAGGTCAGCTCTTATGCAGTATTCTTTACAAACATTATCACAAAAGGGAAGAGCTAAATATCAAATCTGATCTTCTTTTCATTAATTCATCTGAATATTAAAAACTACTGAAGGGCCACAGTAGATATTTCTGGAAGTACTAGGTTATCAGTATGTTAAGTATTGACAATGCTATTTTATGAATGAATCAAAATTGTACCCAAGTGTTTACCTGATTTTTATAAGATGCTTTAAAATTCCAAGATGCTGCTTCAGTAATTATATAACGCAGGCCAGACTCGGACAATTCTACAGTAAGTGAGAAGCCTGGACATATAAATAGCTCAGTGGATTGAACTTCAGTACTTCGAAAGTTTCAATCATTAGGAATTATGAAGATGTTAATTTTCAGTAATACATACTTTTAATAATAAGCGTAAGTAAAATTAAAGTTTTGATTTTTTTAACTTTTGCTGATTTTGAAGAAAAAGTTTATGTTCTTTAAACTTTAGAGTCCTTGCAATTATCTAATTCATGAATGAAAACCAACTAATTTGGGGCAAGAAATTATTCTCCAAAGGTTGTTTTCATGACTATCTTTTAGTTTCAGGTGCACAATTTAGTGATTCAATAGTTAAAATCCTAGAGGAGAACACAGGCAGGAACCTCTGACATTAGCCGTAACAACTTCTTACTAGATACGTCTCCTGAGGCAAGGGAAACAACAGTAAAAATAAACTATTGGGACTACAGCAAAATAAAAAGCCTCTGCACTGCGAAGGAAACCATCAACAAAACTTAAAGGCAACCTATGGAATGGGAAGAGATATTTGCAAATGCCATACCCAATAAAGAGTTAGTTCCCAAAATATATTTTAAAAAAACCCATAAAACTCAACACCCCCAAAACAAACACTCCAGTTAAAAAAATACGCAGAAGACAAGAACAGACATTTCTCCAAAGAGGACATCCAGATGGCCAACAGACACATGAAAAGATGCTCATCATCACTTACCCTCAGGGAAATGCAGATCAAAACTACAATGAGATATCAGCCTGCACCCGACAGGCTGATTCACGTCAACAGCACAGGAAACAACAGGTGTTGGGGAGGATGCGGAGAAACCCAAGAGGGTTCCCCTATCTGTCTTTTAAAAGCGACAATGATAGAGATATATAAAGGAATGGTAAGAGGAAATCATTTAGTGATTAATAATTTAAAAGAAATAACGACAGAGATAACATCCATGTTACTTTAGCATAGTAGTCTAAAACCTTAAAAATATGTACCTCAAAGGGAAAATGTTATTCATAGTTTATGATCGAGGAAAAAAAAAGTAGAACCAGTCTGAGGCCCTCTGTGTAAATGATCTCATCTTCAACCACGCATTCCTAGAATACTTTTTCTTTAATGAGCCATTTTTTGTACTTTTCATGTGTATTTAACATGACAAATTTAGACAAATACAAAAACAAAAAGGATAATGGAAATAGAATGCTGCATGTATTTAAAAGATCCATGAGCAGGGACAGAGGAGGCTTTCTCATCAATCGCCTGGCACCCTGCAGAAGGTGCATAAATCATAGATCTTGATTTTCTTTTAGGAAATAACAGTTATCATTTAAAGTTTGGTGTTTTAGTTAGAATATAAGTTTAAAAAAAAAAAGATTGCTGATCACAGTGTCATACAAATGTGTCAATCAAAGTACTGGGTAATTAAGTTATCTCTTCGATTCCCCTATAGGCTATTCTAATTAGCATACAAGCACTTTCTTAATTTGCTGTAGTCACCAAGGACAATGTGATTCTCACAGCTGTGTTTGTTATTTTACTGTCTGACAGCAAATTTTATTTGCTGTTTTACTGACTTGGAATAAAAATACATAATTGATTACCCATAATCAATCTGTTACAAATCTGGCTATGGGAAAAGGATTAATAAATCATTATAGAAACTTACTGGTTAATCAAGTTTATTCTCAGTGGCAGTCACTCCTCTCCCCATTCTCCTGTTCTCCTGCAAGAGCACAGCCCCATTTGACCGGCTTCTCCACGCTACCCCTTTGAAACCTGAGTGACTGGGGCAAAGCGGACCCCACCCCAGGTCATGAGAGGAGACAAGAGTAACCAAAATAAAACGACAGAAACCAAACAAAGTACTCCCATCCCTTTGGCCAGAGACTGGTTTCATTGCGCAAGGTTAAGCTAGTCAAGACTTACTGGGCGTTTCAGCTGAATTGGCTAATTGGTCCAGAGGAACTTTCATTCCACAGTGATGGGAAAGCTCCTCTCTCTGTGTCTTTCCCTGACTCTCCGTCTGTCTCTCTTCGTGCAAGGCAAGGACAAGAAAGCATGCCACCTCAGTGGCCGCCCGTGCGCCTCTCAGGAAGGAAGCCAGCTAACATATTGGAAAGGCCCTGACCCTCCCCTGTCTGAGCCCGTCCTACCGTCTCATGCCTTGTTATAAGAGAGCAAACACTTCTTTATGGTTGAAAGTACTGATCCCCATGTAATAGGCATGCTGGTGGTGATTGCCCCGCTTGGAAGAACGATGGGGCTGACAGACCCCAACTCCCCGCGACACTCTGGCTGCAGGGGCAAGAACCACGGGCAGACTGACGGCAGGATGAGCCCCCACAGTTCCCAAAGGCACCCTAGTCTCAGCTCTCTGTTCTCACAGGTTCCGGTTCTCCTGCCTGGCTGGGGCGAGGAGATTTTCTGGTTCTCTCAACCGAAAGAAGTCATCATTAGCCCTGACAGGTCAAGTGCCTTCAGGAACCAACACACCCAGACTTGAAATTGATCCAAGCAACCTTGCCTACCTTGGGCATGCAGATCACCAAATGCCCTGTCGTCTGAGATCGTTTGGCAGAGCTGCCGTCAGGCTTGACTTCTGCAGGAAGGACAAGCTGGAATGGCTGAAAATAAACAGGAAGTATCCCAGAGAGGGAGTACATGTTATGTGAGAGGGTTACTTCAAGATGTATTTTCATTACCAATTCAAGATTCACCATTCCATTTTTAAAAACATGCTCAGACTTAGTAGAAAAAAAAAATGTCTGGGCTATGCTTGATATGCATGAATTATTTTACCTATTTTAGTGAATGGACTAAAGAACAGTCATCAATCACAAACACTGAAACAGTCATTGGTCCATTTATGTTAACATGGCTAATAATAAAGAATTCATAGATAAAACTTCTTGTCATAAACCATCAACATATTTCCACTTTAAAGCCTTCATATGACTCCTATGAGTGCTCATAATCAGCAAAAAAATACTATTTCAGGGGCACCTGGGTGGCTCAGTCGGTTAAGCATCCGACTCTTGATTTCAGCTCAGATCATGATCTCAGGGTTGTGAGATCGAACCCACACTGGGCTCTGTGCTAGGTGTGGAGCCTGCCTAAGATTCTCTCTCCCCCGCTCCTTCTCCCTCTGCGCCCCCCTCCCCGTTGCGTTTTCTCTCTCTCTCTTAAAAGAAATACTATTTCAAAAATAGTAAAATTACAGCTGCTATGAATGAAATCATTGACAATTTAAAGGGGGGTATATTATTTCAATCTAAGTTCAAGCATAGGCTATCATACATATAATCACCTTATCAGATCTGAAAGAAGTACTAACACAATAGACACAAGTTAAAAATGCTAATTTTATGGAGCTACACAGTGGTTAGTCAACAACCAATCCTGCTGTATACCACTCCCACTGTGTAAAATCATGTGTCTAAAAAATAGCTCTCTGATTGGGCTCCTTTTCTTCTCTTTTCATATTATGTTGACAGTTTTCGAGGCAACCTAGCTTAGTTTGAGGCTTGGCTTTTGGAACTGTAACAGTCTACCGCTCACCTTTCCTTTGACCATGACTCGGACATAAGTCGGCTGCACATCAACATCGATCAAAGAGGTGTCCATATACCTGCAACGTGAAACGTACCAAATCTTACCATTTTCAAAAACATTAAGTTAAAAGAAGTGCAAATAAAAACTACCATTTCTGGAACCATTTTAAATGAAAGAAGCTTCCAATTTCCATGCTCAACAGGTCTTAAGAAATCTGTCTTCCATTAATCCCTAAACCAAAGGAAATTCAATATATCAGCAATTTCATTTTTAGACCCACAAGTACTCTTGGCATTGATTGCCCCTAACCTAAAAATATCTGCGGCCTGAAACACCAGAGGTTTGCGAAAAACAGCTTGCCATGTTCTTTCATGAATATTTTATTTTAAGCCCCCCGCGCCTGACATGAATAGCCAGGAAAGCTGAATCCGCGACGCTTGGGGCCTGCAAGCAGCCGCTCCCGCTTCCCGAGCCGCTCTCCCTCCCCTGCAGCTGTTCCGCAGCTGCCACCACAGCATCCTGCTCTGCTTCTCCCTGCTTCTGCCTGCGAAGCTCCCTCCTGCTGAACAAGCAAAGCCTTCCATCTACGGCAGTGACCCCAGGATCAGGGGGTGACAGTTCTCCTTGACTTAAGGAACAAACGAAAGAGTTAGGCTTCATCTTGCTTGTTTAGACCAATAATCAGACATGGTAGCATTGTACATTTAACAATATTGATCGCGGACATTAGCAAATGCAGGGATGATTCAAAAGTCACACACGTTAAGACAGGTCGGATGACGGCAGGGCGACGAGCACAGGCTTCAGTCACACGGACTGTGAGCAAGGGTCTCCACCCCCTCCTGCTCCTTGGACCACGTTCCTCAACTGCTCGAAGCCTCAGGTTCTTCATCTGTAAAATATGATGTGAAGTGCCTATCCCTTAAGACTGCTGTGAAGACGCAGGCAGAGCGCCTAGTCCAGAGTTGGGGTGAACACAGCATTGTTCTATTTTATGTAATAAAAATTCTTATAAGAGTAAAAAGTGTAGGCAAGGTTTCCTAAAACCTCATGTTGAATAGCTACCGCATTAATGGATCACATCTTCTTGTCCAATGTGTACAGTCTCCTAAAGCGTTCATCTGCCCCTATGTCCAAGGTCTTGGCCTGTGCTGGTGTCCTCGGCCGGAAACAATCCTCTGCTGGTTCTCGGCAGAGCTCACTGCTTCTCACCCTCCAATTGTCAGCTCATGTCAGCAGCTTCCCTGACCATCCCCACGCTGCCGACCACCAGACTGTGCCCGCCATTGGTCTCCACCCCTGAACTCTGGCCCTTCCTGTACAGCACACTTCTCCCTTTGTAATTACGTATTTAGATGCCTGCCTGTTTATCGTCTGTCTCACCACAGGGCCATAAGCTCTAGGACCAGCAGAGACCGTAAACCGAACATGCCCGTTACGGTCTCCCCGTGCCTGAGACATAGTAGGTGTTCTATAGATATTTGCTGGATAAAGACAGGAAGCATATGTGAATGAATGAATGAATGAATGAATGAACTTAATTTTCATACATCCACATGCCAGTGAAGCTAACAAGGAATTTTAGTGTCATTAGTGCAGACAGAATCATGGGAAGGGAAGGATTTTACTACCTAGACAGGAGAAATCTCACCACTCCTTGAAAAAGTACATGACAGGGGGAGGATGGGGAAGGCTTTCATTTGAGGACTGAACGTGAAGGAGCCAAGCGAGCTACAAAGAGAGAGGGGTACACATTCATTAAACTCCGGGAATATGGCCTAAACATGGAAAGGAGGACTTAAAAGTATGAAACTGGATGTTTACTGAAACACAGCAGAAGGGAGATTGGGTTGCTGCAGGGACAGAGGGCAGGGGATCAGCTGGAGAAGAGCTAGAAGCCTTTTAAAGGCAGGTGGGCGGGCAGCGTGGGGGCAGCAGGTTTGACAGGAGGCGTAACGGGGTGGCTCAGCACGAGGAGGAACGTACACACTAAGAACTAGTCCTTCCTCACAAGAGCCAAAGGTGGAAACAACCAAATGTCCTGTACCGATGAACGGATGAACAGAAATGTGGCCCAGCCATACAATGGAATATTATTCGGCCACAAACGGGAAGGGAATTCTGACACACCACAACACAGACGAACCCTGAAGACGTGACCCAGAGGCATGCGTGATTCCACTTATATGAAGTATCGGGAATTGGCAAATCTACAGAGACAGAAGGCAGACTTGCAGCTGCCAGGGGCAAGGGAGATGAGGAATGAGTACTTAATGGGTATGGGGTTTCCTTTTTGCCATGATGAAAATGTCCTGGGGCTCTGTGCTGGCAAGGCTGCAGGGCATGGTGGAGCCACTGAGGGCCACTGAATCTCCACTTGAAATGGCGGACAGGGTAAATTTTAAGTGATGTATATTTAAATTAAAATAACAATTAAAAAAACAAAGAGTTGGCCCTCGGCCCGTCAGTATTTATTTTGACAAGACTTACCCTCCAAAATTACTCCCTTCTAGATAATGTCAGGATGACAACCCCTCATACTCTACTGGGTTTACTGGGAGATTAGACAAGACAGAGCACACAAAATAGGCCTTCAAAAGAGAAAGGACTTTATTATCATTCATGCTTGTACATGTCCTCTGACTCCCATTACCGGTATTCATTCATTCATTCACTCACTCAGGCATTCATTCATTCCTGAGCTCACAGAGCTCCAGGTGCTAGGCGCTGGTGTGGGTGCTGGAGAGACAAGGAGGAAGGAACAAACAAAACAAAGTTCCTGCCTTGCCCCGCACATTTTTAGAAATACAAGTAAATGTATGGTTGGTCAGGTAGAAATCAAAAAGCAGGAGAGGTGGAAGGAAGTGCTGGAGCAGGGATATGCGCTTAGATCGGATGGTGGGCAGAGAGGCCTCTATACTAAAGTGACCTCTGCCCAGAGGCCCGCAGGAAATGAGGCAGCAAGCCACATGGACGCCTAGCGTGACAGGGGCACAGGCGGATGGATGCATGGGTGCAAATCCTGAGGCACTGGGGGTCCCAAAGGACTGGAGAATTAGAAAGACCCCATGGGTGGTCACTGAAGTCAGAAGCATGAAGGACAGTGAGCCAAAACTTAAAAATCCTGAAGGAATGAGGCAGGGTAGGACACAGCTGGGGGGAAAGTGTCTGCTGGAGATAAAAAAAAGTTGCAGGCTGTACCCCTGGGTCTCTAAGGTGGGACTGGAAGGTGGGGGGCACCACCTGATGCTTACTGTTATATCAAAATGTTTTAGAAAAAAGAAAGAGACCATAAAAAGTACAGTGGTAGTATGAGAGCTGAGGGGGCCTGTGGTATCAGCATTAGGAAGCAGTAAAGCTCTGAGAATTATTTAAACTCTGCCTTAGAAGAAGAGATCACAGAGTTCTTAGCACTGGGATTGTGGGTTTATTTACTTCTGCCTTTGTTTAATTTTCATGCTTTTTCAAATTACAGTACATTCTCGGTCTTAAAAAAAGAAGGATGCCTTCATTTAGCAAATCAAATTCCATTTCAAAATACTTCAGAACTCAAGAGATGGCACTGAGAACAAAAACAGAAAGAAATGACATTACATAAGTCCATAATGAAACGTCTTTACCTATAGACAGCAAGGTCCAGGATGATCTGGTTACGTTTTTCATCATCTTTCAAGGAGAAGTCAAGTCTAAGGAATAATCCATTTGGGGAAAAAAAAAAAAAAAAAAAGACGATGTCTTTAGCAATACTGTATAGATAACCCAACCCATTATCACAAGTAAACTTGGTAATAATTATATAATAATCTCCAACGACAAACCTATTTTGGTAGGTGGACAATAAAATGTCTACCTTTAAAAAAAAATCAACAGAAATCTACAATACATTCATCAATTATTTGTTTACATTGTTAACATGTGAGAATCCTAAGGTAAATAACATACAGAAAATTAGCATTGGTGCAGATACAGAGACATCTGGTGGTTAAAGTTTCCTTTTCTATTTCATTCAAGTTTGCTAGAAGCAAACTTGAAACACTGGACTTATTTATGGGGAAGTAAATGTTATGTTTGCCTCCCTGTATCCAGGATTCTATCCCTTCGGTTTTTTTGTATTTGTTTTTTTAGATTTTATTTATTTTAAAGGTAGAGAAAGAGAGAGAAAGCGAGAGCATGAGCGAGTGAGCACAAGCAGGGAGAGGAGCAGAGGGAGAGGGAAAGCAGACTCCGCGCTGAGTATAGAGCCCAATGCGCAGCTCCATCCCACGACCCTGAGATCATGACCTGAGCGGGAAATCAAAAGTCAGACGCTTAACTGAGTCACCCAGGCGCCCCTATCCCTTCTGTTTTAAATAGTCTTGTCTTCCTTCTTTCTCCTTGCAATCTTTCTTTCTCTCCTTTCATTGTTGACCTTTGCATCACCCCGGAAAATGCTGAGACACTGCCCATGATCTATCACCTCCATACAGATGATGAAACAAAGGTTCAGAAAGGTTGACCCAGCTGGGAAAGAGGCCATATGAGCCCGGAGAGGCACGATTTCAAAGTCCCACATCTGGGGCGCCTGGGTGGCTCAGTTAGTTAAGCGTCTGCCCTTGGCTCAGGTCATGATCCCAGGCTCCTGGGATCAAGCCCCACATGAAGCCCACATTGGGCTCCTTGCTCAGCAGGGAGCCTGCTTCTCATTCTCCCTCCCCTTCTGCCTGCTGCCCCGCCCGCTTGGGCTCTACCAAATAAAGAAATAAAATCTTTAAAAAAAAAACAAAGCAAAAACAAAGTCCTACATCTTTCAACTTCCCAGGTGTAACTTCCGTAGTGGCAACATACCATTCAGAATTATTTGGTTGATTTATTTTGAGCACATCACTTGTCATATTATTCTGTAAAATATATAATCCGATAATATTAAAGAGTGTAAGCTAAATTGTTTGGAACGATTTGGCCGTCAGCAGAATGTCTGTGTGGCCGTCCCTCTTGGTGCTTTCAACAACCCAGCCATGCGGGACTCCTTCGGTTGCTCAAATGACCCATGCATTCATGATCTCGTGTCAGGAGCTTTCTTATGTGCGGGCCCCCTCTGCCTTGATTGCTTATTCCCCAATTGTCCAGCCAGCCAACTTGAACTCTCCCTTCATTTATCACTTGAAAGGTAATTTCAGAGAGGTTTTCTATAGCAGAAATTGCTATTCATTCCCCACAGTCCACTTCCCCTTTATCTATAGTAATAGGACCCCTGATTTTAACAAGGAACATGGCCGTGCAGAATAAAGACAACACTTTCCAGCCTCCCCTGCAGCTGGATATGGTCGTGTGATTTAGCTCTGTGAAGGAGAGCACCTTATGGTGCTCTCCAGGAATTTCCCTAAAGAGAGAGAGTGTGTGCCCTTTCTTCCCTCTCTTCTTCTTCACCCAACTGAACAGAAGAGATTATGCGAGGCCAAGAAATCAGCCACAGAGACTACTTAGCAAACTGTTGTAACTGTCTAGGCAAGAGGCAGATGACGTATTCTAAGATGGGGGGGGGGTGGAGTAAGTGAGAAGCGGTTGGATTCAGGTGCTACTGAAGGAAGAGATCACAGAGTCACTGATAATATGACAGAGAGAAGAATCAAGGATGGATCCAAGATTTTTGGTCTTGCTAAATGGGGGATGCTCGCTACTGAGTTGGAGAACGTTGGGGGACAAGCGTGTTATGAGGGAAAGTGGTAGTGGGCATGGGAATTAGGACTTCTGTTTCTGTCATGGTAAGCTTACAATACCTAATTCATATTCACACGGTGAGGACAAATAGCTAATTAAACATCCAAGTCTTGAGTTCAGGCAAGAGGTTGGTCTGGTTATAATGTAAAGATACGTGTTTAAAACCATGGGGTTTGGTGAGAGCCCCACAGAGTCAAGGTGAAAGGACAAGGCAGCTGAGGAGTTGGCCCGGGAGCACGCAGGTACATCACAAAGAGACTCAGGCAAAGCCTGTGAAGATGAACAAGTAGGAAGGTCAAAGAATCAGAGGCAAAGGGAAGAAACTGCTATAAGATGGAAGGTAATGATGGGGGCACCTGGGTGGCTCAGTCCATTAAGCATCGACTCTTGATTTTGGCTTAAGTCATGATCTCAGGGTCTTGGGATGGAGCCCTGTGTTGGACTCTGTGCTCGGTGGGGAGTCTGCTTGAGGATTCTCTCTCTCTCCCTCTTCCTCTGCCCCTCTCCCCTCTAAAATAAACAAATAAATCTTAAAAAAAAAAAAAAAAAAAAGAAGGAAGGTAATGATCAATTTGGTCAAATTTGCTGGGTCAAGTACATAGGGCCTGAGATTTGAAATGATGTGACCGAACAGAGAGGCGATGTGAACAGCGAACAGAGATGATAGAAACATCGAACACAGAAAGGATACGAACATATAGAAATGATTTGACTACAAAAGTTTTAGGTGACAGAATATGCAGACATGGTTTCAAGAAGGAAAGTGAAGTGAGGAGCTGGTGACTGAGTCCAGCATGTCCACGGGGAACTTTGGCTACTTAGAGCGGGCAGAGAAACAGGACTGTAGCTGCCAGGGAAACTAGAGAAAGGGGGCTTACTCGCTGTTTTTTTTTAGATGGATGATATCACAGTGTCTATAAACTGATGAGATGGATCTAGTAGGAGGGAGAGAAATGATAGAGAAGAGAAGGGTCATTGCAGAAGCAAGTCCTTGCCAGGAAGAGGGGTGGGATCAGTATGCCCACAGAGAGAGCTTCTCAGGAGGGGAAGTTCACCCACTGCAGCAGGAGAATAGAGAACATGTACTACAGGTCCAGGGACACCGATAAACCGGATGAGAAAACTTCTAATTTCTTCTGTTTTCTCTATGGAGTATGAAATAAGGTCCCCAGCTGGAACCACAGAACAGAAGTAATAAGGGAGCAAAAGGGGTGAAAGCAGCCTATGGGAGACTGCAGGAGTGAATTACCCAACAAAATACAGTACGATTTGCGGAAGTCCACTTGAGATACAGCGTAATAAATTTCCAGCAGACCCGCAAGTAGATGCGGGTGTTTTCCTCCAGGCGTGCGTGAGGGCAGGTCTAGAAATGCGCGTTTGATTGAAATAGGGTTGAGAGCAGGATGTGAGAATGAACATAAGGGAAGGAAAGAAGGACAAAAGATTCGAAGATCCCTGTCAAGGGCGGATCTCTGTGGTGAACCATAAAACCACAGCAGAGTGACAGAAGGGGAGAACATGAGGGCCAGGGGGCAGCCAGGAAACCAGGAGATGAACTGATTCTTGGTCCTCGTGGGCCAGGTGATTGTTGGAGCTCAGGCAGCTCCCCGGGAGTACAGCGGAGGGTGTTCAGCGGGACACTCCAGGGAAGATTCTGGATGTGGAAGAGATACAGAAGATGGCAAATCTGAGAATAAAAGGGGATTGTGTGGCCGGCCTGAGGGGGAGATGATGGTGGGGAGCGAGGCGGTGGAGGGCCAGAAAGGGCCAAGGCTGGGGTGGATGGTCGACACGGAGGATGAAGTCACACAACGGATGATGGGAGGAGAGGCAGAGACAAAGACGCTGGTCGGCGTGCAACAGTCTTCTGCAGTGCGTGGGGCAGAGGGCGAGCACGAGGGCTGAGCAGGGGTGAGTCCATGACTGCAGAAGGACAAGGGTGGTGTAGCTAGAGGGCCTGTGCTCCAAGGGGGCTGGGAACGATTAGGGAAACGGAAGAGAAATGGTCTGAAAGGAGCTATCAGGTACAGTTTTCCTTGGGTAGACACTGCAAGGGACAATAAGGAGGGCAGCTGTAGAGGCAGAATTCTTAGTTTCCATTCATGAAAGAGGACAAAAGGGACCCTGAGAGAAAAGGCTGAGAATAGAGGCTTTGCTGGCGAGGCACAAGCTCCAGAGGGCACGGTGGCAGGGAAGAAGGGGTCAGGGAGGAGGAACGGAATGAGGTGGATTAGGAGGTGTACAGAGCCACATGGGAATAACTTTCTGGGTGGTGACAGACGAGCCAGGAGGGTGAGGAAGGGTGACCACAGCAGGATCAAAGTAGGTGGTAGGGGCAAGTGGTGGGTATTCAGTTCCTCACGGAATTCCCCTAGAGTCAGCAGTAGGGGCCCACAGTGCGGTCAGTGTGGTGTGAGGAGAGGTGGTCTCCCCAGGGGCCCAGAGAGCCCCGAGGGTCTCCCTCAGGCCCTGCCATAGGCTGCAGAGAGACCATCTTCCCCCCAAATTTCCGAGCTCAACGAACGCAGACACCTGTCACATTCACTACTGTATCCTCATGCCTGGCATCGGGTCTTATGCTACCTTAATTTCTGCAGGATAAAGAAGGGATGTGCTGTGTGGCAGATATAAACTTGATCATGGAAGTCACTAGAACTGGGTTCGCCTGAGCAAGTCAGACACACCATCCATTAGCCTGGGCAAGTCACTCCACCTCTCTCAAGCTCAGGTTTGGAACCCATGAGAAACAAATACTGCCCGTCACATGAGATTGCCAGGCAGATGGAATGAATGATGACTGGGAATGATCAAGACAGTCCCTTTCTCCTGGTCCTGGCATAGAAAAGGAAAGGGAAACAAACAGGCTTTGAGCAATGAAATGAAGCCAACAAGATTTAGTCCAAAGGCTTTTTGGTCTGTATTTTGGCTACAAAAGACCCTTTTTTTTTTTTTTTTTTTGGTCTTCTTTCTAGTTTTAAATTTTAAGACAGCCCGACAGGGTAGATATGGTTATCCCTGAGGATTTCTGGTTTGACTATTTTCCCTCTCTCATTAATGTCACTGAAGTATCTACATCAGTTTCTTTCCTTGGGCCTCCAGGGCTTTGTAGACGTGTCCCAGAGTGTAAAGTAGACAGACACAAGGGAGAGGTACCAGTATTCTCAGCCAGCTTGTTCATGGCAGAGCTTTAAACATTAAGAAACATAACAATAATGCACTTGGAATTTTCAGGCAGAAAACTGTATATGGTCCAAAGTTTCAGGGGATACACAAATAACTAGGATTTCCAAATGTCAAGATCATGTTCTGAATGCCAAGACAATGAAATATAACATCATGTACGAGAAAACATCATAGATGCTCTGCTTTCAAATATGCACACAATGACATTCCTATTAGGCTCATCAGGCTTGTTAAGAGCAGTTAGATATATTCTCCACAGAGCACACCTGCAAATGAAAACCATCGTAATGACCACCACCATACATTCTGCTTCTTCGAGTATCCCTTTGGCCTCACGTACTTGGGATCATTTACATTCAAGGCTTTCCCATCTTTAGTGATCAAAATCCTGGGTGGTTTCACTTTCTTCTTCTTTTCACTTAAGATTGGAGGTGGATGGGAACAAGCGGCAATGGAGAAAGAGAAAAATAAACAAAGGGAATGTAAAAGAAATATTTTTGTGAAACAGTTTAAGAAAAAATTGATCAGGTATCTGAATACATCAACAATTCACTGTTATGAAGCCCATTCTTTTAATGCTATGCTGGGAATTGACAATCAAGCCAGATTTCTTTATGATTGTATCTATAGCTGTAAAGCAAAAATGTGACCAAGACAATTTGGCAAATAATTCAAATGGGGGGGGGGGGGAGGAGATCCTTCCTTTTCATGAAATATCCATGAATGTTTAAGTTAGCCTATTTTATGCATGATTTGGCCAGATAACTGTCAATTCCCCGTTTGTGTATACAGCCTCTGCTTTAGTTAAAAATGATAATTTTTAAAACGCCAAGTAGATTATATTCTATAGAAATAAAAATACCAGTACATAAGAATCTACATAAAAGGATGTCTATCACAGTCTTAGTAGCGGCAAAACCCCGGAACTATGATGAATGTCCATCGGTGGAGGGGTCATTGGCTCCACTGTGGTATGCTCATGCTATGAAATAGTTTGCAGTTGTTAAAAAATGTGTTTGCTCTTCACCTATTGGTCTCCAAAGTGATAGAAAATGTCGATGATGTTATTTAGCGAGCACAAACACATAAAATATAAGTCCATTTTTGTTTTTTACAAAAGATCCCAAATCATCCATTTGCAGAGATGATTTAGACGATTGTAGAGGGTGGAGAAAGTTCTGGTGGGATTGACCCCAGCCTGTTAACACTCATTACCTGGAGGGGGTAGAGACAGGAGGAAAAGAAACGGTGCAGAGAGGAAAGGTTCATGGGATAGCATGAAAGAAAAATGTAGAATGTAAGTTCCAGCTATTTAAACAGTAACGAAGATATATACAAACTTAAAAAGGCATATATGGATGAGCACTGGAAGACCAGATGGAGAAATGTGTTTAGAAGATGGAACTGTAGGCAATTCTTTGCCTTGGATTTCTATTCTTTTAATACGATTTTGTATCAGTTAACTTTATTTTGAAATGTAAATTTATGCACATTTTTCTGCATCTTAAACTGGGTCCCCAGGTCCAATAAGTTAATATGTCCCTGTACTGCGTTATTCTCCATGAGCCAGGGCAATTAAGGGACATCCAGGAGAGGCATACATCTCAGGGACGCATGGGTCTGCGTACGCTAGAGCATACTGTATGGGGTGACTTGGACTTCTCCCCAATTCAGCCGTACTTTATTTTGGCTGTTAGGGAGAGAAAAAAAATGTTTCCTGGTTTCAGGCTCAATACAATGTACCACACAATATATTGTACTATATACACATTTTATCTATGTAAACATAGATACATATGATGTGTATATATGCGTGTACATTGCATATATGTCAGAAAAACGATACATATTATATAAAAACATGTCGAATTTCCATTTCAGAAGTTTCTTAAGTCTGCAAAGTACTTTTACACATTGGCTCCTATGATTGTCTTAACAACGTAGCGGGGGAGGTAAGGCAGGGACAAGAATCTCTGTTTAGCAGACGAGGAAACAGATGCGAAGTTTAGGTATTTGCCAGCATCCCATAGACAGTAAGTGGCAGAGTCGTCACGTTGAGCCCACATTTTCAGATGCTATTCCAATGCTCTCCCCAAAGCATGGGGTGGCTTCTCTGTGTGCAAACTACCACCTTTTACAAACAAGCATTTTGGATAAAATTCAATTTTGGTACCTCCCTGTCATCTAGCTGATGAATAAAATGGCATGAAAGTAGCAGCGATTGCTAATAGTCTTTTTTATTTTTATTTCTATTTTAATTATGTTATGTTAGCTTGGTGATGGGTATTAAGGAGGGCATGTGTTGCATGGAGCACTGGGCGTTATACACAAACAATGAGTCATGGATCACTACATCAAAAACTAATGATGCACTGTATGGTGGCTAATAGTCTTTTTTAATCTCTTAGGTTCTTGCTCTCAGTCGATAATCACAGGGAAAGACACTGTGCTTCACTCTCGTGACTTCCATGCAGACAGCGGTATATCAGAGCTAAATGATCCCATTCCCAAGTACAGGAATTAGAAGTATTTCCATAAGTGGTACATTTTACATGCTAGACCTGAGCAATGACATGAAATGACACAGAACTTAGCTTTTAAAAAGCCTCTCTGAAAATAACAGTTTAAGCATTCCAGCTTCTAACAAATCATCAAATTACATCTAAACAATTCAGAAGTGAAAGCATACTAGGGAATGTCCAAGAGAGTTGTATTAGGAAAATATAATGCCTGGTGAAACTAATTTCTAATTTTGCAAATTACGAGACACAAAGGAACTTACTCATCCCTTTTCTTGGTGGCATGAAAATCAGTATCTCTAACCCAGGACATACTTGCATTTGATTCGCTGAAAGTTGTTAAAAAATTAAAGACATCCAAACAAAACTACCTAAAATGCCATCATTCGTGACATCCTAAAGAATGGAGTCTGATATTAACAAACATTAGTAGATACAATGCAACAGGAAGCTGAACCTAGAAGAAAGCAAAGTCAATGCGTGATGGCTAGCAAAGACTGAATGCACATAAGGAGCCAAATCATGTGCAATCATGAATATATAATCCCTAGGAGAGCGTTGTATCTCTCTCAATGATTGGAAAAAATGAAATACCTTAATTTTTCTTGGTCTTTCCGTTGTTTTTCCATATGCCTAAGTGTTTCCAATCGAGATTCAGGAGTGAACAAAGAGGGCTTGTTCCAGAATTCCAGGTCATCTTCGCTGTCCTTGAACTTCTTTTGGTTGCATTCCCCTTCTTGTCCTTCTGGTGCCTGGATGTGGTCTTTGCTCTCTACAGAAAATGGGCTTGGAAAGAATGAATAGATCCGGAGCATGTAAGACCAATGCTGGGTGTCACTGAGTTTCACGCTCAATGCTGCCCCTTAAATCTCTTACACATTTTTCTTAGGTTATCTTCTTACCTTTGAATGACAAGACATCTCTGAAATCAGAGAGCCTATGTAAGCCAAGGTGGATGAAAGTACTGCCCCAACTGGGGTAGGCCCTCATCATCTAACACAGGGCACACTGCAGTGCAGACGGAAGGGCCCCCAGGCCTGGCTGATGAGAGTCACCTGGGGAGCCTTATGAAGAGCACAGATGCCTGAGCTCTCACCAGAAAGTCTACGCAGTAGATGTGGGCTTGGGCCCAGGGATCTGTGTTTTATGATATTTTGCAAGAGGTTCTGATGGTCAAACTCAGGAACCACTGGGCCTTCCCAATGAGCCCACCTCCATTCTGGCACTCCTCAGTTCCATCCTCCACACTGCTCCCAGGGGAATCTTTCCAACAGGCAACTTAGATCAGATTATGTCCAGGTTCTTTAATGATCCTCTAGCTCCAGAATTCTCTAGTGAGCTATATGAGATCTTCCATGGTATGGTCTTTTATGGATAACTTCTGATGTCATAGCTTTAGATGGTAACAGTGCTGTGTTCTCTTTTTTATTCATGTTTTGTGGATTGTCAGAGAGTTAAATGATGTCTCTATATGACATCAAATGGGCATATGGGGTATTTGACATTCATTCAGTGGATTCAAGAAATATTTATTGAGCATCTTCTGTGTGCCAGGCACAGACAATGACACTATTTTCAGGAGATGCTATTCTAGCAGAGGAAAAATGACAGCATTCAAACAGTAAACACTGGGAGCTTCTCTCCCCACAGCTCTCCCTGCAACATACACTCTCTTTCAAAATGACGTTACATGAAAAAAATCCACGTGAAGCCTCCAGCACCAAGTATGGCAAATGGTAAGTACTCATTAAATGGTACATTTTATTGTTGGTACAGAAATGAGATGACACCAAAGGCTCATTTAGTTGACCTTCAAATAAGATGCTTTTTGAAGGGATGGACCAAAAACACTAGAATGTGAAATTTCAACAGTATAAACAGAACACAGAGTAAGATTCTGCTTACACTTTGTTACGTATTGCAAAATGTAACTGGATAGTTTAATAAGCAAAATCATGCAAATTGCTGAAAACGAATGTTTTGCCATATAGCTACAGGTCTTTATGGTGTTGAAAAGGCAATCTATTAAGGGGATCTATACTATTCTCCAACATTCTAGGTAATCATCACTGAAATAATTGGTTCCATTTTCAGTTAAAAGAATTTGTTTTTGCTGGAAAGTGACTAGTTGGTTCACTTTTATCTTTTGCAATGTAAAAAAAGTAATAATAAACATAAAAATAATTGCACTTCAGAAAAACTATAGAAATATCAGCTAAATAACTTAAGTCTCCAAAAGCAAAATGCATGTAAATGCACACAGCTGGGTGATGAAGCAGACTGAGCTCATTAGGATATGAACAAACAATATGCTCTTCAGCCACTTCCTTCAAAGCTGTGCTCTCAGAACTCTCTCCCCGCTCGTGAGCACATCCCACAGCCCGACAGTCCCCAAAATAGTCCCATCTCAGCTAAAGGTATTAAAGGCCTCCAGTTCAAATAAAACTTCACTTACATCCAAACTGAAGCCCTACCCCCCCCTTTCCAAACCCTCCTCCCCTCTCCCAATTCATGACTGGGCTCCGCGTGGGGAGAGGGGAGGGGCTACTCCAACCTCTCATTGCTCATCTACTCCTTCCCTCTGTTGCTCACCTCACTAGCTTTTTCAGGCCCCCCTGACTTCAGAAGTTTGGGCCTGGGACAATGGATGGGGACAAGGAAGCGAACACCTTCTGAGACAGATGCTCTTAGACCTTGGCTTCTGGCTCCCTCTCTAGGGCTAATGCCCAGTTACTGGCTTTCTCTTGTGAGCACATTTATTGGTTCTTAGAGATATTGCAAGAGCCTTCCAAGTCCATTGTTCTCTGTCAGACTGATCAACATACTACCCAGCTGGTTGTGTGTGACAACTCCTCAGCTTCTGCCACTGACAATCCACCCCATGGTCTCTTATTGCCACCACTCTCTTGGGCAGTAGCCCTTCAAAGACAGCTCAAGTGCAGTTCCTTCTGCCATACGTACTTGGCCCATGCGATATTCACAAACCCTTGCCATGACAGATGCTTGAAGTATAAGCCGATTCCATTAATGCCCACTTTCCTGACCCTTCTGCTCTAGGCTATTCCAGGACACATCTCATCTCTTCAATTCTCAAGACTGGAAGCAGGCTTCAGATCTAGTCAAGGGATGAGATGCTTGTCTCCCCTTCTTGCAGCCCTGGCATCTTTATGGTATTTCTTCTTGCAGTCTTGAAAGGGGAGTAGCGCCCTACTCCTCTCTAAATCAATGATTCACTATCTCGATGACCTTCCTCCAGAATGTCTGGGTTTCTGTTCAAATAGGTGAAATGTAGTCAGAGGAGCAATGGCTGCAGGACCAGCCAGTCAGTCCTGGGGGAAGCAAGTAAGCACCTGCAAAAAACCCAACTGTATGCTTCTACTCAACGCAAGCAACAGATAATTTTAAACATTTGTAAACGTGTATAAGCCAAGAAGAAGAAATTATCCCCAACACAACTTATGTGCCTATTTTAACTTTGACGCAAAACACTGGGGAAAGTACAATGAAAAAAGGATATTACAGCATAAACTCACTTACGAACACAGGTTTAAAAATTATAAATAAAATATTAGCAAAATGAATGCAGAAATCTATTAAAAATATGCCATGGACAAAGTGAATCTATTCTGGAAATTCAAGGATGGCTTAATATTGGAAAATCTATTCATGTGACTTAACACATTAATAGACACACATGGCTATCTCAATAGATGCAAAAAAAGCATTTCATAAGATCCAGTATCTGTGATGATAAAAGCTCTTCATCAACTTGGAATCAAAGGAAACCTGCTTAGCTCTACCTAAAACCCCACAGCAAACACCTTAGATTGGAAACATTCTTCACACAGTCAGGGCTATAGGCAGACCGTCACTCTTACTGCGGCTACCCCACTCTATACTGGAGGCCTTAGCAGGGCACCATAAAGAAAATAAAAAAACAGAGGCATAAGGATTGGAAAATTTTTTAAAGTTGCCGTTTATAAAAAAAAATGTGTTCTTCTATATAGAAAACACAGGATCATCTATAGACTAACACCACATCTTTTTAAAAAGGTCAGCAAGACTGCCTAATACTATATCAGAATACAGAAATCATTTGTCTCTTTATACAACAGCAAGAACCAATTATAAGAGTATTTTAAAAATCCCATTCTACAAGATACTTAGAAATAATCTAATAAAAGATGGTGTAAAACCTCTATGGAGAAAATTACAAAACCTTATTGAAGGACTCAGAAGAAGGTCTAAATAAATAGAGAAAGCTATTCCAAAGTTCAGCAGGGAAAAAATCAAAGTCACGAAGACGTCAACTTTCCCCTAATTAACATATAAATTAAATGCAATTTCAATCAAAATTACACGAGGGATTTTTAGGGAATTTGAATAGCAGATTCTAAACTTCTTACAGAAAAGTAAAGAGCTAAGAACAGCTGAGATCAGTTTGAAAAATGGGAATACCTCCTACCAAATATCAAGATTTACCATAAATCTACAGATATTAAAACCATGTGAAGGTGCATCTGTGAAGCAGTCTAGGGAGCCCGGAAATGGACTCATGAGTACACAAGGAGAGAGTACATGGTAAGGGTGGTGTCACAGATCAGAATAATAGCATCTTACTAATGGTGCGGACAATTGGCTACCCATACGGGAAATGACTGGTAACCTACCCCACACTGTAGTCAAAGGTTAATTCCCTATAGACAGATACGACACTGGAATAATGAAAAATGTCATAAATGCGCCCCCCCAAAAATACAAAAATAAACTTAACTACATTACTGTATTTTTGAATTCTATAAAGCAGAAGCACTTATAACAATTAAAGATAAGTCAAAGGCTGGAAGAAGATATTTGCAAGGCACATAACTGCTAAAGAATTTGCACCTAGAATACAAAAGAACTATAAATCAATAAGGAAAAAAAACCTTATAACTTACTTAAAAAAGGCAGAGGACCTGAAGAGAAGAAATATGAATAGCCAATAAAAATAGAAGCAGACATCTAAGTTACGGATACTCACTAGTAATTCTAGGAATGCAAATTAAATAAAATATTAGGTGGTATTTAACAACCAACATGATTGGCCCATGTTTTAAAATATCATACTATCTAGTGTTGGCAAGGATTAGGAACTCTTCTATACTGTTGATATAGGAGTATAAATTAATGCTGTTCAAAAAATTGGGCAATGAATATAAAGTGGAAAAAACGTTCCTAATTAATGACGTGGCAATGTCTCTGCTGAACACTCTAGAGAAACTTTCATACCTGCATGAGGAGGCATGTGCAACATTGTCCAAAGAAAATGAAAGCAGGGAAACACTCTAAATGACCATCCAATGAGGGATGGCTGCGCCAGGGCTGATCTCCAGCTGGCAACCACCAGGAGGGCCACGCAGGCTGTGAGAGCTGGTGCGCATCCTGATCCGTCAGGGCCAATGAGTCACCAGCTGTTAGATATTTTGAACATCACCTCTGGGATAAATTGTGATTTAGTCACCCAATGGAATGTTATTCCCCAGTTAGAATGAATGAACTAGCTCTACCTGTCTTTATATGTAAAAATCTCAAAAACATAACGTTGAATGGAAAGCAAAGTTGTAGAGAGACATCGTTTGTGAGAAAAAAAAGATACACATAGCCACTCTTGTTCAAGGAGGCATAATTTCATCATAAATATATTTCAAATGTGTATATGGATGGGATCACATATACCAAATATGCACTTAACTGTTAGGATGGCAGGCCCACTGAAGATGAAAGGAGAATGGGAAGGACTCTCAGGGATATTTTATTTCTTATTTTTAAAAAGATCCAAAGCAAAGATGCCAATTATTGATACTTATTAAATCCAGGTAGAACTATAGTGTCTATTGATTTTTAAAACATTTATGTATGTCTCAAATATTTTATAATTATTATTTTCTAAGATTAAGAGATTCTCTTTTCAAAATATTTAAAGCTTTCACTGTATGGAATCAAATCAACTGACTATAGCTGCAATTCACTTAAACAAGCTTGAAAAATTCATGCTTGTATAAAAGACCAATTTAGAGGCTTATTAATCACATTAAAATGTATTCATTATATAATTCACAAAACAGACTATTTTATGATGTAATCAAAATTATTTGGCTTATAATAATGTGATTTACATTTAACTTTTCTAAAATATCTCCACTATTTTAAATCAAAGTACACATGTCAATTCATCTTTCCTGTGCATCTTATAGAGATTTGTCTGAGCATAATTTTAGATGCAAATTAAATTTGCTAGCTTGGAAAGGCATTTTTTTCCTAAGGGAGGAAAGCCTCAGAGAACTGACCCAAACAATGAGACATTCCTACTCTTTCCTCCAAAATTCACATCACAATTTATTCTTCAAATCAACCATCTGAAATATGATACCGCGAACACTTTGGGAAGTGAAAATAGTTTGCTGCTTTTAACCAAAATTGAGTAGAAAGTAAGCTCTCGTAATTTGGTTGTGCGTAGAGTAGCCCCTGATGTCTGCGTACCTCCATCCTTCAAAGCCTGGGTAACTTCTCCCCTTGGCTTCATTTCCCTCCTCTTCTTGCAGGTTCCTCTGAGCCTCTTCCTTGTCTTTGGCTCGTCTGAGGCAGTAAGCTCTCTCTTGCTCTCCGATTTGTTGTTCAATTACTGGAAAATTCTGCAATGCCTGAATCCTTTCTGATCGCTCTATTTCCTTACCGTCCAACCACTTGAATAAAAAACAACCAACATGGCGCAATTATTCAAAAGTCACAATTTGAATCAGCCCCAAGTTGACTTTGATTGGAATATTGTGAATTTAGAAACAATAAGTAATGCACCATAGTGATGCGGAATTAAAAGCAAAGTAATTAATGGGAAACATCAGGAACTTTGATCAAAATCATTTATTTAATACAATTAACAGAGTTACAAGGTATCTTTACTGGTAAAAAAAATAAGTAGGTCTTCTGTTGAAACTAATTATTAATGACAAGCTCTCAAAATATATTGATTTTATAACTGTTCACTATATGAAGAACGTCAAAGCCTCAAGTCAAACCACAGCTCCAAAGTGTAACAATGACACTTTGCAAATGCTCTTTACAAAAAAGGGCCTTGTATGTTACACAAAGTTGGGCTCTAGTACAAATGGGCACATGTTCTACCTTCAACAAAAAGATGCACACACTACACTGTTAACTGTTACAGTCACTGTTTATATCTGGTGTTTTTATGGTGATTTTCCAAGCTGAAATATTAAAATAATTATCTGGATGGGCCCAGTGTAATCACAAGCGTCCTTATAAGGGAAAGAAGAAGGCAGACGTATCAGGGTCAGAGTCAGGGAGAGATTAGAAGATGCTACTGTTGGCTTTGTAGACAAAGGTAGCGGCTATAAGCTCAAAAAAGCAGGCGCTTTTAGAAGCTCAAAATGGGAAACGAATTCTCCCCTGAGGGCAGCAGAAGGAACACAGCCCTGCCAACACCTTAAATTTAGACTTCTCACTCCAGAACGGTAAGAGCACAAATTTGTGTTGTTTTAAGTCACTATGTCTGTGGCAATTCGTTACCAAAACAATAGGAAACAACCACAAAAGGAAAACCACACAAAGGTTGGGTAAAATATAAATTTAAAAAATTATCAAGATCAGTAAAATTATAAATCAAAATTATAATGTGGATATTTGGAAAAATAATTTACAGTACGTTTTGGATATAAGGACTCATACGGGCTGCAGGTTTCCGGCACCTGGCCGACAGCTGTCACAGCTTCCAGCCTGAATGCACAGCAACAACAGGGGATCCAGCACCCATCCAGGGAAGTGGCTCATAGTGGTGTGCTACAGGATCCATTTCTGTGATATGCTGGTCCTTATCAGTTCAATGTTTCAGTACGTCATTGTATAATGATGATCAGCTTGGGTTATGCTTGAGTTAATTTATCATTTTATTCTAAATATGTATTCCAGATTCAATTACCTGAGTCACTCATTCTCTTAATCAAAAAAAAAAAAATTACATTAGAAGAAATGTGTTCCATAAATCCAGCAATCTCGACTGTGCAGAACACAGCAGTCTAAAAACAAATGTCCTCTGAGAATAAAAGAAAATGCCTATCACGAAGCCAATGCATCCCTGCATTTTTTTTGCAGAAGCATGGGGCTGCACGCAGGTCTGAAACTCTGGGAATTACATGAAAATTTAACATTACTAGTTGAACATAATCGGGTATATGATTTCTCTAGAAACCATCTGTTTTTCCCCAGGTTTCAAAAACAGTGAA
The DNA here is from genome assembly GCF_009762305.2 of Zalophus californianus. Taxonomy (NCBI): domain Eukaryota; kingdom Metazoa; phylum Chordata; class Mammalia; order Carnivora; family Otariidae; genus Zalophus; species Zalophus californianus. Next base: position 181,896,697 of record NC_045598.1, read on the forward strand.
GGGAGATAGAGCATAACAGGTTAACACATAGAGCAAAGGCTCTCACATGAGGTCCCTGGACCAGGAGCATCAGTGCTATCTGAGAGTTTATTAGAAATGGATAATCCTGGGTGCCAACATCAGACCTGTGAATCCAAAACTCTGGGGTGTCGCCCAGCAAACACCACCCAAGAATTCCAAAGCATAGCAAAGTCTGAGAACCACTAACACAGAGAATGAGTTAAGAGAAAGCAATGAAAAGAATTTATAAAAGCACAGTAGTTTAAAGACAACGTAACACAAAGGTATCTAGCTGTCATCATCTCAAAAACTCTTTTAAGTTTTGGTTTGCCATTAGTAATGATGAGTGCCCTCCAAGACTATGATTCGTGTTCATCAAGTAATAGTTCAGCTAAGCTCTGTTGTGTTCTAAATGAGAAAGGAGAAAGGTATTTAATTTATTTTTCAAAAGTTTATTAAAGCTATTAAAATAACTTTAAAGTTTCAGTAAATCGAAGGATTAGTTCTGATTTTCTGGAATATTCCACACATTCCCTGACAATGCTGTGAATAAACAGGCATTATTGCAGTTGCTTGTTTTCATTTCTCCGAGATTTCTGCATCATTAAAATAAGCATACCTTTAGTTGTTGAAGAGTCGCCACCACGAACTGCCTGTAACCATCAAAGTCAGCACATGGGTTACCCATGAGAAACAGCTCCTTCAGGTGGATATTGTGCTGAAGGGTTTTAATGCTGCTCAGCTCTCCAATGAAATTTACGGTCAGGTCGAGTTTTGTCAGCCCTTCACATCCTGTTGAAAGAAGTAAAAAGAAAATAAAGCAAAAAAAAAAAAAAAAAAACACACTGGTAATGAAATGTGTGCAACAGCTCATAGCAGGAACAATAACTGCAACATTTTTAAGTATGCTGATTAATTGCCTGGCTTACCAAGAAGTGGATTTTCAGAAATACCAACTCAAAGGTTTAGCCCTGACTCGCTTCTCTATGAGCATTTCCCCTTCACCCCTCCAGCCAGGGAAAAATCACTTTCCCTGTCCATATCTGCAAGCCCTGGGCTGGGTAACATACGGATTTGGTCACTATGTGCTGCTAGGGTGGACACGACACCAAAACAAAGCTCCTCTAGAGAGGACACCTGCAATCTGTTCTGAGAATTTTGTCAGGTAGGTAGGACACATCTTGCCATGAAGGGCGATGGCGGGAGGGGTCCCCAAAAGGAAAGGCAGTTTGTAAAACCCAGGCATCGGAGTTAATATTTACAAAGTCACACCGAAGAGACAGAATGACTCCAAGACCGCCAAGGACTGCACTGGAGGTACCAGCAAATATTAAGAGTAAGAGTTGGGTCCTCAGAGGAGTAATAGAAAAAGGGTGAGTCACGGATGCAAAGATGGTTTATAGAGATGGCTGGATGCTACAGAAATTTCAATCAACTCCCTTCACTCACGTCCCATGGGAGCTTGCTAGTTAGGAATGCAGACTTTAGAGTTAGGCAGATAGGAGTTCAAGTTCTGTCTTGGCCACATCCTTGCTGTGTGATGTTGGGTAAGTTATGAGCCTCCGCCTTTGCCTCCGTGGTATTATAAGAGCATTGGTACCCAATCAGGGGTTGCTGTGAGGACAATATAAGATGATTCAAGTCAGGTACTTAGCACAGTACCTGCCACCTAGAGAGCTTCAGTAAACACTAGCTAGGATGAGAAATAACCCAATAAGCACTCTTAGGGTTATGTTGAACAATGTGCTTATGGGGGAAGAAGGATGCTTGCTCTCCCGTGAGCAGAGAGTTTGCAGTTCCTTGCTGTGGACTTAGGAAGAGTTGACCTGGTTCATACAGCAGCCTCTGTGGGCTAGGTTCAGTAGAAGGCTGTCCCCCCTGTGGCTGGTTCATGCTTGTTGGATCAACCTGGCAGATTTTGTGGCCATTAATACCTAGAGAGCCATTTCCAGCTGAAAACCCAGCCCTAACTTGTTGTGCCCTCATTGCTTCAAACATCTACCTGCTCCAGCCCTCCCCTATGCTTCCTGATTATATCTTGCTTTTCTGTTGTTTCGTGGCTATATAACTTAGGGCAAGCTTTGGTTCCTGATATAGTAACCTCACCAGTATGATTTGATTCAGTTGGGTTCATAGCTCTGCAACCGTGTCACCTTTGGCAAGGTTCTTCTCATTGCTGAAGGCTATATGTTGGAATGAGCTTCATTAAATGCTAGTGTTCTCTCTTCCTTACCCTTTCTTGATGTTAGCATCTGACTCTGTCGTGTCCAGAATTCCAAGTTTTCCTCCAATATAATCATATCCCAAACCAGAATCTTCCAAATAAGATAGTTCTACCTTAGTGCTTCCAAATGTAGGGCGTCACCCTAGAGTCATCCCTCCATGCGTTCATTCATTCATTCATTCATTCATCCAGGAGTTCACGGGTACCTGCTATGACCAAGTTACTGAGCCAGGTCTTCAGGATAAAGTGGTTAAAAAAAATCCATGGCTTTTCACCTCAAGCTTATGTCTAATAATGGAGAAAGGAGAAAAAAGATATGCATTCTAGGGAAAAAAAATTCTTGGTGCAAAGAAGTGAATCTGAAGAAGCAGGCAGAACCAGAAGTAGGCAATGCCCATTGTTATATTATGAGCCAGCCTAAATCGATATGTACTGGTTCTTTCTCCACCCCCAGTCATTGTTCAGCCCATTGGTTTTGGCTTCCAGCCTCAATATTCTACTAGATTTGCTCCTCTAAAGGTGATGAGAGAGACCTTCATGTTGACAAATCTAACAGACCTTCTCAACCCATTATGTCACTAAACAGTCGGCACATTTGGCATGATTGACCATAAATTCTTTTTAAAAAACTTTCCTAAAACTTTATTTTATTTTTCTTTTTATCTTTATTTATTTTTAAGTTCTTGTTTTAATTTCAGTTAGTTAACAGTGTTATATTAGTTCCAGGTGTATAATATAGTGATTCAACAATTCTATATATCACCTGTTGCTCATCATGTCAAGTGCACTTCTTAACTGACCATGAATCCTCTCCGAAATGTCTCAATTGTCTCGGAAACAATGATACTACTCTCTCCTTCTTCACTTTTATAATGCAGCTTATTACTCCTGGTCCCTTTTATAGACTTTTCCACTCCATCAACGGTAAGGAAGGAAGGACAAAAGGAAGAAAAATGTGACATTTGAAAGACTCCAACATGTTCAAAAATCTATATAATTTTTATTTTGCTGTAATTTTGTTGATGAAGGACCCTCCAAATATTCATTGTATTTTCCAAAATGATAAATCTTAATTGTTCTACTTGGCCTACCCAAAAGAAAGTAAAGCACATCTGCCATCCTAGTGAACAATTCTTGCTGAACTAGCCAGGCTTGAGAAAGCCTCTCTCTGGAGTTAGGCACTCCTACCTTCAACCGAGTCCCACTGTCCATCTGTTCTTCGAAGGTCCACCTCAATGGCTCATGGGGGTGAGAAGGTCATTAAAATTGACAACATTGATTTCCCAAGGGGGGAACCTCACACTATTAGAAACCCCACCTCTCCTTCCAGGTTAGAGTGAGTCAGGAATAGGGCTGGAAAACGAAGGCAATTTATTAGATCCCAGTGAATCCAAAACAGAGGGGGGGAAAAGGTATGCTAGCTAGCTTTTGCCATCCAGCAAAACATAAAAATAAACAAGCAAAAGTCCATCTTATGCTTAAAATTATATTGACATTAACTCAAGTAGGTGGGCTGAGGGATGTATATCCGTCTTCCTCCTCTCACCTCAAACCTTTAAAATTAAACAGAGTACATATTTACCAGCCGATATGATGCATCCTCCCTCCCTACTGCCCATCCCCCCAGACATATCCTCAAACTACTCTGCACCCAGTGCCTCCCTTAGAGGTGGAAGGTGGCGCTCTCAAGAAGTGCCCAGGTAGAGGTCAGCAGAGGGCTGTGGACTACAGTTCCCAAAGCTCAAAAAGACAATAGTGACGATGCTGCCCTCTTGTGGCAGATGAGCAAAACATACAGAAAAACAACTCTCCCGAGTCCTTCCAAGATCCTTTCTTAACAAAAACAAGCCCTGGACGTGGCAACTGAGAGTGAGAGTTTTAATTACTTCTCTGACATTACAGATTGACATTTTACTATCACAAAACATGCATGCAGAGTAACTTTTGTTATGCCACTTGTTAACAGGAGACTGCGCGACGGGGCTGTAGAGTGTGGCAGCTGGAGGAACGGGATAACTCCACCTCTAATGCAGAAAAATGCCCACGATGAAAAGAATCTTCCCAGTTCCAGCACTGAGGACGGCTTTGGCCCTTTGATTGTGATGGTATTTTGGGTTTTGAGGATGAAAATTCAGAACGTATGATGAATACTTATGTCTTTGTTGCTCTATAACCTTGAGAGTCACCAAAATACCCATTTCTACACTAGGAGGCAAACAGGCTAAAATCCATCGTACCCTAAGTAAAGTCCTCCTAATTTTAGCTATTGGCAGATGGGAGCGGCGTGGGGAGAGCAGCTCGCGCGCCTCTGCCCCGTGCCCCTGTACTCCGGAGTCAAGCCTGCCAGTCGCCATGCCCTGCTCACTCGCACAGAGCCCCCAGAAGCCCTGCCAGCCCAGTGAGAGGCCGGATGTGGAAACAGAACCTCACAAGCACAGAATGAGCCTGCGCCAGCCACCTAATCAGCCAAATCCGTCGTGATTATGAACAGACACCAAGTGTTACCAGGCATGTAAAAAAATAAAATAAAAGCGCAAAATAGAAGCCTGCAAAGTGAAACAGGAAACCTTCCAGAATGTAGAATAACAAGACAAAGAGGTTTAAGTAAAAGGAATACAGTGTAAGAGAAACGGAAGCTCAATCTAGTACTTTTAAAGAAGTTCTAGGGGAGATGAGAGAAAACAGAGGTGATGGGTATGTCTATTACCTTGACTGCGGCGATGGCTTTCACAGTGTATGCATATATCCAAACTCAACAAACTGTTTACATTAAATACGTGCAGGTTTTGTATATCAATTATATCTCAAGAAAGCTATTTTTTTAGCTTTCTTTAGAACACCATCAGAGAGCTGACAAGAAAATCCACAAAATGAAAAAAATGTATCTACAAATCATGTATCTGACCAGATTCTAGTATCCAAAATATATAAATAGGCTTTACAACTCAACAGTAAAATGACAAATAACTTAATTAGAAAATGGGCAAAGGTTCTAAATAAACATTTCTCCAAATAAGGTATACAGATGGCCAATAAGCACATAAAAAATGCCCAAGCTCATCAGTCATTAGGTAAACACAAATCAGAACCACGATGAGATACCACCTCACACCCATCAGGATGGCGCCTATAAAAACAAACACATAAATACAAATATAAAATAACAAGTGTTGGCGAGGATGTGGAGAAGTCGGAGCACTCAGAAACTGTTGGTGGGAATGTAAAATGGTACAACTACTTTGGAAAACAGTATGGCAGTTCCTTAAAAACTTAAACAGAGAGTTACTGCATGATCCAGCAATTCCATTCCCAGAGGTATACTAAATTAATTGAAAACACATGTTTATGCAAAAACTTGTACATTAATGTTCACAGTAACTTTATTCATAACCAAAAAGTGGAAACAACCCAAACGCTCATCAGCTAACAAGCGGGCAAATAAAATGTTGTGCATCCACATAATGGAATGTTAGCCACAAAAGGGAAGGAAGTACCAATACGTGCCCCAGCGCGGATAAACCCTGAAAACATTATGCTACAGGCACAAAGGACCACATATTCTGCAATTCCATTTTCATTAAATTCTCAGAATGGGAAAATCTATGGACGCAAAGAGTAAATGAGGGGCCAAGGCAAGGAGTAAATGAGAAGTGGATGCCAGTGGATACAGGGTTTTGTATGGGGTGATGGAATGTTCTGGAAGTGGATAGTGGTGAAGGGCAGGCACACAACCTTGTGAATATACTAAAAACCACTGACTTGTATATTTTAACATGGTGAGTTTTATGGTGTGAATTATATATCGATTACAAAATAAATGGTTCAAATATTTCAAGTAAGAGACATTTTGAGAAAAAAATACAATTTTCCACATTTACCTTATTTTATTTTTTACTGAGGTGTAACTGACACACAGCATTATATTAGTTTCAGATATACAACATAGTGATTTGATGTCTGTATAGATTGTGAAATGATCACCATCAGAAGTCTAGTTAATATCCATCACCTTACAGAATTACAGAATTTTTTTCTTTATGATGAGAATTTTTAAGTTCCACTCTCTTAGCATTTTCAAATATGCAACAGAGCATTATTAGTTATAGTCACCATGCAGTGCCTTACATCCTCATGACTTATTTTATAGTTTTAAATTTTGTACCTTTTTTTCATTGTGCCTTTTTTTTTAATTTTACCTTTTGACTTCCTTCATCCATTTTGCCTGCACCCCCCAACCCCCACAACTGGCAACCACCAAATCTTCTATTCTATTTATCTCTGAGCTTGGTGTTTTGTTTTGCTTTTTATATTTCACATATAAGTGAGATCATATGGTATTTGTCTTTGTCTGACTTATTTCACTTAGCATAATGTCCTCAAGGTCCATCCATGTTGTCGTAAATGGCAAGATTCCATTCTTTTTTATGGCTAAGTAATATTCCATTGTGTACCTGAGTACATGTGTGTGTCTATCACATTTTCTTTATCCCAAAAATACATTGGTTCCTTTTTTTGTGTGATAAATGTGAGATGTACTAGAGAAATTAAATGTAAAAAATACAATCATTAAAACCAGAATATAGAATATATTTATATTCAGAAACTATAAAGAAAAAAATTGATAAAGTTGAGTATATTAAAATGTAAGACTTCTGAATAATACTAGTGTCATAATTGGAACAAAAGTAGTCGACTCAAGAGAAAATATCCATCCATACATAAAGGATTAACATCTGGAATGTATAAGAGCACATTTAAAAAAAAGAAAAAAGATAAATCAATAGAAAAATGACCAAAGAATATGAAGTAGTAATTCACATAATAAGAAATACAAATACTCAATAAAAATTGGAAGGGTTATATGGACTTTCAATAATCGTAAGTGAGATGCAAATTTAAAAAATTATTTGATAACAATGCCTTCCCATTTTTAAAAAAAGATTCCTTATAAAAAATATTAGTGAGCTTGTGTAAAAATGTGTACTCACATGGACTACCAGTACAAAAGTAAATTGATACAACCTTTTTGGTGAACAATTTGGCAATATTTTTCAGAAGGTGCATATTTAAACCCGGGAATTCCATGTCTAAGTGTTTGTCCTATAAAAAAATGTACACATACACACGGTGCAATGTAAAAGAACCCTCATTGTGGCCATGCTTATTATGGCAAAATGCTGGAAAAAACCCAAATGTCCATCTGCAGACAAACTGGGAGATAAATCAGTGTACCACCATTCTGGTAGAGAGTCCCCACATTTCCTGGATAGCAAAGAACAAGGTAATTTCATAGAAGAAATCAATTTTCAAAAGAATACTCATGTATGATCCCACTAATAGAAAGCAAATGAAACAAAACAACTACCTTCTATCCCTGGGAAGGAAGCTGTTTTAGGAGGGGATGATGTGGACTTCCATTTTCAAATTTATGTCCCTCGTTATTGTTCGAATTTTTATCACAATAATTAATAAACATAAGACTTAGGTAAAATGCTAACTTGAAAAGTGTGCCTATTGGTTAAGTGATACTGTTTAAATTTAGTTGTAAGTCTCAATTTTAATTCATAATAAAATATAAGAAGAAAATTCTTACCTTCCAAATTTTCAATTTTTTCGATGTTGTTTAAAGCTAAATTCAAATATTCAAGTCTCTTTAGTTTGCTAACATTTTCTGAAATATACAAAAATGTAATTAATTAACCTTCAAGATAAAAGCTATTTTTACATAATCTGCTGTGAAAATTATAATGGGAATCTAAGCATTAGTATGCTTATCAAAACCATGTTGCTTTTTCATGTCTATACCTGGACATTAGACATCCTTGGTTGCCAAATGCAGCCTCATTTCTTCCTCCATCCTTCCTCATAGAACCCACGTCTGCTCTTGTCTCTAGCCAGCTCTAACTCCAGGGAGTTTGACTTAACCAAGCTGGGCCAGTGCATAGCAATAACAGGTCCCTTGCTAAGGACAGCTCAGGAACCTAGGCTTCAGCCAACTAGCCCACGGCCATCTCCTAGCAGCTATGTGATGGAGGAGTGGACTTGCACATTAACTGCGCCCAGTCAGATGAGAGGCAAAGACCTACATTCCATGCTGGGGGACTGCCTTTTTCTTTCTCCTGCTGGATGTGAAAAGGGAAGAAAGTGATATCCTGATTGCTACCCGAGTCATCCCACAGCCATGACGAAACTGGCTGTAGGATGGAGCCCACACTGGGACCGGTGGAGCAGAAAGAAGGAATCACCCAACCCTGGAGCCTGCGCTGTCTCTAGACTTAAAGTTGCATAAGCCACACTAAGTTGGGTTTTCCTTTACTTGAAATCAAGCTCACCCTGCTACACACAGGATTATCGATTTTAATAAATATGGAAGTTCAGAGAGGCAAAACAATAAGCATATATGAGTCAGAGAACTGCTGTAGGATGGGGACATTTAAAAATGCTAATATTAGCATAGCTAATATTGTCAAGGACTTATTATCTGCCATGTACTTTCCTAGGCATTTTCCATATATGATATCATTTCATCCTCGTAATAACCCTAAGAGGTAAAAATTACTGTTGGCTCCCTTTTATAAATAAGAATACCAATGTGCAGAGACTTAATCCACTTGTTCACGATTAAATGGCGAAGCCAGGAAATTTGACTCCAGATCTTGGCACTAAATTGTTACACTAAAAGAACAGTCCTTTCTAAGAGGACATGAACGTGGGGAACCCTGCCAGGGAATGTGCATGGAGGGGACTCCTCGCTTAAATAATGCTCCTTCTGCCCATTTTCCATGGATATGAGGAAGATCAAACATGATGGCTTATGGTCATCATCACCCTTACGATCATTGAATTTCATTTAAAATTTAGAAAACACCATGTACTTGTTCATGTAGACCCAAGAATAACACCTCTGTGAGCCTCAGCTGACTCATTTTTTAAAATGAGGATTTTAGAATAAATTACTAACGTTTCTCTCAGCAATTAGATGATTTTAAGTAATACTGATGTTTCTAGAAGGTTCTCCAGGCAACATCTGAGCATTCAATAGTCAACAGATTTGTGGAGCTCTATGTGCCCAGGACTATGACCAACAGAGTGTGCAATCTGTATCCTGAACAAAAATACCTACATTTTTATGTTATTATCATTAAAATTGCCAGCCTACAATAAAAGACTTGTTCCTTCCCCACATTTGTTATATGTATAGCCCTCTAAATGTGAAAAGAGTCTTCTGGTAGGAAAAAAAAAATTGTTTGGGACGGATTTCTTAAATTATCCCTCCAGCATAATGAGCCAAATTGGTCAGGGGAAAAAACAAATGGTTCTACGGATAAAAATGTGCAGCGCCTCTTGGACAGCAGGAAGGGAGTCTGCAAAACCATGGTTCTAGCCCAGACCGTCCCGGAAGCAGGTCTCACCAGTTGCTACCACCGGACCCACAGACTTGTGGTGGACCAAAGCCATCCCCCAGCACAAGCGGCTCCGCTCTTACCTTTAGGCCTTGGGCTCACTGGGAAGCTGTTACAAATGCAGATTTGGGGAGCCCACCCCCACCGGTTCAGTCAGGAAGTCTGGGATGGGGCTAGAACCCCACTTTAACAAGACCCTGGAAGGTCCTCGACTCACACTTGGGTCAACGCTCAGCACAGTCTCGCTCCGAGCCCAGCTGTATCTCCCAACGAGGACCAGAGCTTTAGGAGAGGCAACTGTTCTGCAAACTTCTACCTCAATGGCACCAGGGCAAGTGCGAATCCTAGAGAAATACTTTTGCTTGCTAAATAAGCGCCTACATTCCTATGGGTGGAGCAGCACTGAAAAATCCCATTATTAGGATTTAAAAGAGTGTTTAATTTAAGAATACTTTGGAAGCAAAAATTTAAGCTTTCTCACAGCTCTGAAAAGGCCTGAAATACTATGCTACTAATTAGTAATTGTGATGGACCCAGCTGTGGAGATTAAAATTTCGGGAACTCTTTTAGATCTGTACAATTAGGACGGCTCGTTAATGCCCACCCACCCCCACCCCCCCCCCCCCCCGCACAAAAGCTGGTGGTTTTCTGTAACAGCCTTTTTAATTGAACAATGTGCCAGAGTTTCTAATTTCTGGTAAAGTGAAAGATGTTGAAAATAATTATCTGAAGAAATATAAAGAATTGTAATAAATCTTCAAAAAAGAAAAATAATGCAAAATCTAGGCTTTTTGCAACCCGAGGACCAATTTTCAAATATCCACCAAACCAGAGGCAACCACCTCAGCAGGGTTTCTCGCCCTCAGGGATACTAATGTTGTGGGCCTGGAGTTCTTTCTTGTGGGGCTGTCCCGTGCACTGCAGGATGGCTAGCGATGGCTCTGTGCCCGATATGTGGTAGCAGTGCTCCCCTGCCCTGCATGCACTTGTCACAACCAAAACTGTCTCCAGAGGTTGCCAAACACCCCTGTTGAGAACCACGGCACATCTCGAGGGCAAGTTCAAACAGAACCTAAAAGCCGACCTCTGGCTCTGGCACCACGGCCCACAGAGGTTGGCACTCCTTCTGCCTTGTGGACCCTAAGCATCCCTTTCCCCCCACCTCTGCCCCTACCTCCACGTGGCTAGCCTGGGTAAATGACAGCATCAACAGCAACCGTAGCAGCTAGCATCTGAGTAACTGTTTCACGCAGTCCCTGGCGTGTACATGGCAAGACTAAGTGACCTGACCTAATTTCACACAATTTTCACTGGCTGAGGGAGGGACCAAGCCCATCAGGACCTGTGCCTCCTCTTGCCACTAAACTACAGGTTGCTCTTCTGAGTGTGGGGGGCGCTCCTGTTTCTGGGTGGCAGGACCCCCTCAGAGTGACTCCACAGGCCTCCCTTCTCTCTGCCACTTAACTCTTTCTTCCCCAGGGGATTGTGGGGCAGGCCCACCTAGCTGATGGATGAAGTGGGAGAAGGAACTGGGCACGGCCAGTCCCCCCACCCTCCTGGCTGCTGGGGTCTCCCTGCCAGCAAAGAGTACGCACTCTCGTCCCCTACGCAAGGCCCACGTACTGCCCAGCCTGCATGAGACCAGGTGGACGGATGGAACTTGAGGGCAGTTTTAGGAAGCCCGCTTGGCCACAAGGCTAAGCCACCTACCTTCTCCAAAAGGTTTTGTCAGTTATAATGCTGATGTTTTGATCTGTCAACTTCTCATTCCATTACAAACTGGAGCAGTGAGCAGGGGTGTAGTTGTGGAACCCCTCTGATAGCCAATACAGAGAATAATGCCTTGCACATCCACGTTCTCCATCACCAGGGCAGAATCAGCCACCCCAGGGAATCTGAGCGTTTGCTCAACTTGCACACAACCCTTTCAGTTCTATGGAGTGATGCAAAACTATGACGAACGCCGGGATTCTATTCTCCTTTCAAACAGACAAAACCAGGCTATAAATGAGCAGGTCAACAAGTACGCTCCCACCTTTAAGGGCCCCTTGCAACTCCTCGATGGCATCCGTGGGAGCCCCGGGAGAGGGTCCACGCTCAGCTCCCAGGAGCCGGCCGTGTCTGTTTCCCCTGTATGACTCTTGTTCACCCATGTTGTCTTCCTCTAAGAATCACACTGCCCTCCCCAAAGTTCTCCCATTCGAAATGTCAAAGAAACCATGAGCACAAAATCCTGAAGACTTACCAATTTTTCCAATGAGGTTATTTTGAAGATAGAGGATTTTTAAATCCCGGCACCATTTGTCAATGTGTTCTAGCCTTTCTATTTCTTGCTGATGCAAGGAGAGTTCCTCCAGGGAAAAAATTACACAGTCATTGTGTTCAGCATTCCGTCTAATAAGATCTTCTGTGACTGAAAGAAAATTTGTTACATATTACATCTCCATCCCTGCGCTCATCATCAGGTTATTACATTACGGATGCATTGGTTTTTCTTCCCAGTTTGATGTCAGTCCTCCAGGCCCCAGCGATTTTCAAAAGGGAAGAGAACGGAGAGGTGCTGCCTCCTGCTGGTTGACACCGTGATGAGTCAGAGAGCTTTTTGTCTTTTTTTGCACAGGGTCTACCTACATTTTGCTGTCTGGATGGGGACAGAGTGGGAGGGTAATGACCGTGAGAATGTTGATACGGAATCCCATGGTGGTATGGGATTGAACTGGATGAGACTCACTAAATAGACCAAGACAGGGTGACTCAGACTGAGAGGCACGGTCTGGCTGCCAGAGGGTAAAACCAGGAAAGCACCTCCCACCATTTCAGTAAGGAAAGGTCCATTCATTCCACTGACATTTATCAGTTTTACTAAAGTTGAAGAGAAGTGAGAGGCGTACCCTAGATGTTGCCTTGTAATCTTACAAGGCAGCTACCCTGCGGTCTGTTTCTGGGAGGAAGAAAAGGAGTCGCTCACAGGAGGAGGGTGAGGAGAGTCCCCGGCCCGCTGACAGGAGTGCCCTGCAGCATGGGGGGCTGCTCTGTTACGGGGGCACCAAGGAGCTGGAGACAATGCCCTGGTCCAAGCCTGGAGCCAAGAGCAAGACAGGAATCCCCTTCATGAGACACACTCAAGGTAAAGACGTGATGACAATGGACAAATCATTGTGTTTTCCAGTGCTATTAAAAACATCAATAATCCATTTTAATGTCCACATTTTAGGTGGACAGTGGAACGTTGCATGTCCAGCCTGAGAGATAATAAAGATTTATTTATTGCCGCTTACAAAGTGCCAGGCACTGTCCGAAATGCTTTGCGTGTGTTCACGTATGAGTATTTACCCTCGGCAGATGTCCTCATCTGCACAGAGAGTTTAAATAACTTGCCCAAGGTCTAGGTGGTAAGTGCCAGAGCCGGGTTGTGAGTGTAGGAGTCTGGCGTCGACCGTGGGCTGTTAGCCACCACGCTACGCCGCCCCAAAGAGGAGCAAGGAAGAGCCTCGCAAGACATCTCAGGCCTCCTCAATGGTACAGGCTCCTCTAGCTGAGACAGAGTTCTGCACAGGCCCCTCAGCTGCCCTACTTCCACACCACATCCTGAAAGGGGATGTTGGCCTTTTTTTTTTTCCTTTAAATTTTTTTATTGTTATGTTAATCACCATACATTACATCATTAGTTTTTGACGTAGTGTTTCATGATTCATTGTTTGTGCATAACACCCAGTGCTCCACACAGAAAGTGCCCTCTTTAATACCCATCACCAGGCTAACCCATCCCCCCACCCCCGTCCCCTCTAGAACCCTCAGTTTGATTTTCAGAGTCCATCGTCTCTCATGGTTCGTCTCCCCCTCCGATTTCCCCCCCTTCATTCTTCCCCTCCTGCTATCTTCTTCTTTTTTTTTTTTCTTAACATATATTGCATTATTTGTTTCAGAGGTACAGATCTGTGATTCAACAGTCTTGCACAATTCACAGCGCTCACCAGCGCACATACCCTCCCCAATGTCTATCACCCAGCCACCCCATCCCTCCCACCCCCCACCACTCCAGCGACCCTCAGTTTGTTTCCTGCGATTAAGAATTCCTCCTATCAGTGAGGTCATAGGATACATGTCTTTCTCTGATTGACTTATTTCACTCAGCATAACACCCTCCAGGAGTTGGCCTTTTTAAAAAAATGTGAAAACAGGTTCGAACTCGATCAGTTGTGTGCAGTTAGCTGAACCCCTGCTATTTCTGGTAGAAGGAGGTGGGGTTGCTTGCCATGACAGTTGTTTGGAAGAAAGACAAGGGAAATGTAAATGTCCAGAGATTAAAATACTGTACCTGGGGAATTTCCCTGCTGTTCTAAGCTTGGGCTCCACTGGCCAGGCAGAGCTGGCTGCAGGACAGGTCCTGGGGAGGGTCAGGCCAAAGAGGCAGCAGGGAAGGGGGCTACTAGGGCAGCCCCTGCCAGCCCCAGCTCACCGGGGTCCCTGCCGCTGACAGCTTTCTGCCGTCTCTGGAGGCCACAGCTAGTAGGCAAGCCGATGGAAGCAGAAAAGGACTTTCCAAAAACCAAGCCTGGTTTGGGCATTAAAACTACTCTCCACACATCCCACTACCACAGTTGGTTCTAACAGCTAAAATCAACTGATAATGAATATATGGGTGCAGCCAAGTTGAGGACACGGCGAAGCTGCTGTGTAAAGTCAAATGTATCAGCTGTCTCTGTAATCAGCTCCAAGAATTCTCTTTGTAAGGATGCAACAGGGATCGAGGTGTTAGGATGGCACAACCTGTCGTGTCAGCTACCCTAATGAAATGTGGGAATTATTCACTACCATGAATAAGACCCTCGGTGACCAGTGGGGTATATGTAACTTGAACTATATCAATCCATGGAGCGGGGGGGGGGGCTGGGTTTTGGAGGCCTTGCTGCCATCAGACCTAGAGTCAAAGGGACCAGGAGGATGTGCCCATCCAGGGCCCATGCCCTTCCCTCCAGAGCCTGTCCCAGGCAGAACACTAGAATTCTCTGCCCAAGGGGCCCCAAGCCTGCCTCTAAGCCCTACCCTGGCCACTTCTCCAGGTTCATTCCCGAAGACACCCCTATCCCCTGGAGTGTCCAAGGGGCAGCTCTTTTCTGGAGATGCGGATAGATATGTAGGCTGGAGTAGGCGCCACACACAGGGCCTGAGGGACAAGGATGGAGCCAGGGACGGGAAGAGAAGGGAGGGGTGGGCCGGGGAGCCCGCTCTCGCCAGATGTCCCCCTCCTCCCCAGCGCTGGCACAGAACCCGAGGAGCTTGAGAAACATCTTAAACGTAGCCTTCTGGGTTGTTATACTCTTGTCGAGAGAGGAAAATGCATTTTATCTGGCAGTTCGATTATAACTTGACACATGAGCGTCCGTTATATTCTTTCCGTGGGTCACCCTGGAAGGCTTAGTGGAACATTCATGTTAAAGATATAAACCCAAGCTGGATCCCACAGTAGCTGTCATCTATAAGTATGGTGCAGTCCAGTGTGGTCAGCGGAATTCTAAAAGTGTCTTGTTAAAGCACCACGGTGTCTGGCCTGGGAAGACTACGTCAGCATCTGCACAAGCCACTGGCGCCGGCCTGGGCCTTGGAAACGCTAAAGGGATCACGGGCCACTCCAGCTCCGCAGCCTTAGAGGATTTTCCGATTTGTCGAACCCTAAAGACCCGCGGGTTCCTCTCCAGGTACCAAATATCCTTCCCATGTTCTCTTGCTACACCTTTCTTAAAATTAAGAAACTCTTTTCACAATGCTATTTTCTGTGTGAACTTGATCACTTCCATGCAGTTGTCAACTCCTCCCTTTCAGAGGCAGGTAGATATTAGGAAGGAATTACGTCGATCTGAATCTCCTAACCACGAGAATTAAGATGATAAAAATCACTATCAGTTGAAAGGGATGGGGGTAGAGGAAACTCCCTTTGCACGAATAACTCATTTGTGCACACACACACACACACACACACACACACACACAGGAGAGGAGGGTCTAAGGTTGGTTCAGCACCATAGGGAAGCCTGTCCAACAGCAACGATTTTACGCAATTGGGATAGATGAAAAAATGGAGAATCACAGAGGAGGGCAGTACTGCAAAAGTCTGGGGCACCCAGCGGCCCTTTCCTGAGCTCTTCTATAGAAAGCAAACTGGGGCATGGCCCCCCATTTTATAGCACTCAGGAAACTGCTGTTATACAATGCTGGTCCACCTGCAATGGCAACCATCAGCGAAGAAACCAGAGTCCCCAAGAAGAAACGTGAAAGAGTATGTACGTGTTTGGGGATAACAGTGTTCCAACGCTTTTCAACAGGAAAGCATTTTGTAGTTTTACACTCTATGTCCTTTAGACCAAACACTCGTTTACTCCCAGGAGCATTGTTCACCTTTAGAAAGTCCTACTCCAAATAATACAGCACTGCAATGACAAGAAATCATTCCAGGGATTTAAAGCTGCTTTGGAAGCGTTAGGATGTCTACCCGAACCCTGTCTCCAGAGAGACAGTACTACCACGCCTACCACCCAGTGGTAGAAGAACATGCCCAGGTACTCTATGAAACACAGTGCTTTCGCTTCCTTATTTTGGAAAAATTGAAACAGCAAAATCTGGGACCCAGTGGGCTCTGAGAAGTGTCTCACCCACAGAGGGCGCTAGCCAAGACCTGCATGAGTGGAGCAGTAGGCACTGAGAAGAACACGGACGGTTAAAACACAGATTCAGACTTACCTCACTAACGGAAAGCTGCCGAGGAATCCAAAGTTTTAACCAAAACTCACCGGCCAGCCTACGCTTCTTTTCAATGCCGTGGGATGACTGGGTTTTCAATAACTTGAGAGAATGTCAATAAAATGACTCTTTCGGGGTAGGGGTGAGGCGAAGGGCAGAAGGAGAAGGTTTCTGGAATACTGGCAGTTGTCAGGCCGTGTTTGTTTCTACAAAGTTTTTCAGTGTATTGAGCAAAGTTCTAGAAACTCCCAAGGCCAATAACGAAGCGTTCATTCATTCAGGCTTTATACTATGTTTTGTAAATAGCCCTCTATATCTCACCGGATTAGAATAAAATCGATAGTATATGTTTAGGGCAGATTTCAGCAGAATTTGTAAACATCTTGAAACACCTAGCAGATACATCTATGAAAGAGAAATGTAACAGAGATGAAGGGGTGACAAATAGGAGAAAGTCACCTCTTGTAGCATTTACACTTTTAATTGTTTTCAATGGACACTTTTAAAAACAGAATTACTCATTTGCCCTGCCTTTTGTGACTGGCTTGGGGTCATGATAACAAGCACTGCTAGCCATACTAGACCCAAGCCAATGACTCACGTAGAGAGTGCTCTTAAAGAACATGAGTGAAGGGCTCTGGGGCAGTGACAGAACACAGAAAGAACAAGGAGTGGGGAGTGACCAGTGTTACTGAGTGACAGGATGGAGGTCAAAAGAGGCAACGTGGAGAAGAAGCCTGAGCTGAGTTTTGAAATGTGAGTAGGTATTTGCCCGATAAACAGAGGAGGAAGGGGTGCTCCAGCCTATGGTAGATGCTGTGTTGCCCAGTTCCCTCTTTCAAAACTGAATGATCAGTTCTTCTAGCTGCTGGGAGTTGTGCCAGCAGACTGCTCACAGATGCCCACCTTCTTCATAAGTCACTCGGCTGAAGAGACACCTCAACTGACATCGTGCCCCTTCCCAGGAAAGCCCATATCCAATGACTGGCTGTTGGGGGCCCTAATGGCCCAGCCCTCTCACCTCAGCTTGGGAAAATCAAAAGGTCCGTTCCCAGTTTAGAGGTCCTTCCAAGTTTCCAGGTTGGTTAGCTACGTCCTTTGTTAAAACCCATCACAGCCCAACATCCTTCCCTGTCCAGTCTTGCTGCCTTCGCTACCCACTCCACTAACACTCCCTAATGAACCTCCTGCATGCTAATCTCCATCGAAAAGTCTGCTTCCTGGGGAACCCAACCCGGAAGAGTGGATACCAGAAGTGGTACATGAAGGCAGATGCTAACCAAGATGGGCTTCCAGAGTTGGAGTCTGCTGCCTGGGGTGCAATGGGGATACCCCCACTGGTGGGTGGTGGAGCACAGATAGTGTCTGGCACAAGGTGGCTATGGGATGTTTAACACTTGCACTTGCGTTGCAAAGAGAACAGTGTCAATCCATCTGGAATACCATAACACAAATACCATAAAGTAGGTGGGTTACAAACAAGAAACATTTATTTCTCACAGTTCTGGAGGCTGGAAGTCCAAGATCATGGCATGGGCAGATTTGGTGTCTGGGGAGAGCCTGCTTCCCCACTGATGGGAATCTCACGTGGTAGAAGGAGCAAGCTAGGTCTCTGGGGCCTCTTTCAGAAGGGCAATAATCCCAATCATGAGGGCTCCCCCTTCATGACCTAATCACTTCCCAAAGGCCCATTTCCTAATACATCACTTTGAGGGTTAAGATTTCAACATATGAAGGGCACCTGGGTGGCTCAGTCAGTTAAGTACCGACTCTTGGTTTCAGCTCAGGTCATGATCTCAGGGTTGTGAGATGGAGCCCCATGTTGGGCTCTGTGCTGGGCGTGGTGCCTGCTTAAGATTCTCTCTCTCCCTCTTCCTCTGCCCCTCCTCCCCACCCTCTCTGGAGGAAGGAAGGAAGGAAGGAAGGAAAGAAAGAGAGAGAGAGAGAGAGAGAGAGAAAGAAAGAAAGAAAAGAAAGAAAGAAAGAAAGAAAGAAAGAAAGAAAGAAAGAAAGAAAGAACGAACGAACGAACGAGAAAGACGAAAAGAAAAAAGAAAAGAGAAAGAGATTTTAGCATATGAATTTTGGGGAACACAAACATTCAACCTATAGCAAATAAGATACTAATGGAAGGGAATGCACTAGTAAGTGTGACATGACACATCAGGCAGTAGAGAAATATGGGGGAAATCGTAACTTAAAAACTCAAAGACAGTTGCATTGGGTGGCTGCTGCTGGATAAGGAAAGCCTGGGTGTGATTAGTTGGACATTAAAAAAAGCCAGAGTACCACACTGGCAGCATCTAAAGAGGTTTGCTTCCTGAAATCAGAGGGTAGAGAGGACAGAGAACCAGCACCGGGACTTAATCACAAGAGGAGCAGGGACTTCAGGTTCCAGACATGATGGAGTCATAGGAACAAGACTGAACTTTCAGCCTAAAACAACTAAAATCCAGAATATATGAAAAAAAAAAAAACTGGACATTAGGAAATCCAAAGGGAAATAAGAAAGTATTTTGAACAGAACAAAAAATGCAAAGCCATATCAAAATGTGTGGGATATGGCTAAAACATAAGTTGGAGGAAATTTTAGAGCACTAAATACCTAAAGAAAGGAAAAAGGTCTCAAACATCAGCTTCTTCCTTAAGAAACTAGAAAAGGAATAAATTAAACCCAAAGTAAGCAGAAGAAGGTAAATAACAAAGATTATACCCAAACTCAATGAAATAGAAACAGAAACAATTGAGAAAAGTCGATAAAAATGCTTTAAAAAATAAAATTGGTAAACTTCTAGCCGAACCAATCAGTGAAAAAAGAAAAGACATAAATTGCCATTATTGGGAATGAAAGCATGACATCATATAGATTATATAGTATTAAAAGGCTAGTAAGAACTTCATGCTAATAAGTTCAGGAACTTAGATTAAATGGGAAGATTCCTTAAAAGTCACAAACTACCAATGCTCACGTGGGAAGACAGATAAACCAAACAACCCTGTATCTACTACAGTAATTGAATATGTAACTCAAACCTTCCCACAAAGAAACCACAGCACAGATGTCTTCACTGATAAATTCTACCAAACATTTAAGGAAAAATAATACCCACTGTACACAAACGTTTCTCTAAAATTTAAGAGAACTTAAGAATTTAAGAATACTTCCTGAGATAATTCTACAAGGCCAGCTTTAACCTGAGTCCCAAACTAGACAAATACAAGGCCAAGGCTAACCAGGGGAGATGTTGTTCTAGAGGTGGGCTAATTGATAGAAACTGGGATGACAGACTCTTGAAACAATGAAGGCCAAGTAGGGACATTTAACTTTAGAAGTTAGGTGGACAGATGCCATAATGAGGGACAAGGTTGGAGTGGTGGCCAGTGGTCCACATCCATGGAGGGCTATGAAGATGGAGAACAGAACATGACATTCCTAAGAACAATATAGACAAGCAGCCAACAAAGGTACCGTGCAATCTGTGCAATCAAAATACAACAAGGATTGATGACCAGAAGGCTAAGGACAATTGGCTCAATAAAAATTCACAGTCTCTTGCCTAGTTGCCAGACCTCAGTCAGTTTTTGGACCTGAAACTAGGGTTTTCAGATTTAGCAAATAAAAATAATGGGTGTCCTGTATTTTTATCCGACAACCCACTGACTAAAAGAGAGGCTGGGTCGCCAAGAGTACATGGCAATGATTGATCCAATCCTTTCCAAAAGGACTGCTGGCCATTTACTTGAATAACAATACACTGGGGAAGGGGGGGATAGCAAATCACGTCGTCGCCTGCTGGACACAGGATTTGAGTTGTCATTAATCTGGAAACACAAAGCATTGCCAAGTATTCTTACCAGAGTGGGGACATGTTGGGGGCCAGGTAATAAATGGAATCATGCCATGTCCAGCTCACAATTGGTTAATCCATTAACAAATGTTGACGGATATGTGGATTGTTTCCCTTTTTTAGCTACTATGAAAGCATGTGCTATAAATGTTCATACACAAAGTCCGTGTGGACAAAGCTTTTCATTTTTCTTTTGTAATATCTAAGGATTACATGAGTGGGAAACAAAGTTTTCCTTTAATTTTTACTGCTGTTGGTCTAATTTTTTTGTCTATTGCTTTAGAGAGGGAATACCAGTAAGTGGTTTAGGAATGGGGCTTTTACTATTTACAAATCACCTGTCCCTTCCACCAACCCGTCAGCTCTTCCAGGGCAGGAACCCCATCCCCCAGCACAGTCTCTTGATTTAAAAATATTAATTATGACACTTTTACGGTAAGTGAGCAATTAGGCTGAACTGTACAAAATTGTCACAAATGAGAGTAAGATCGGAAATTGTGTTGGTAGGTAAATGGTTCAATCCAATATAAATGTTAATCCCATCATTTGCACCTTCTGTGGGTGTATTTGTAAACAAACACTTTGACAACACTTAGCCAGGTCTCTAAAACAATACTGTCATTGCCTTCCTTTTGGAGATGAGGTTTAGGCCCAGATGGGTGAAGCCACTGGCTCGAAGTCTCCAGGCTGGAAGGGGGAGGAGGCGGGCTCCAGAGCGGGCTCCCTCCCCCACCACGTACACTGCCATCCCCGAGTGCTAAGGCTGCAGCTCTGAGAGTGACTCGCCCAGGACCACAGGGCTAGCAGGGCTACACGCGGGCCCGAACCCGGCACGTCTGACGCCAAGCCCTGCGCCTTCCACCACCCCCTATCGTGAAGTCGCGTGCCTTTCTCGCCTACCCCATTTTATAGATGAGGAACCTGAGGCTCGCAGAAGCTAAGCTGCCCGCCGGGTTGGCCGGCAGAGAGGCTGGCACAGCCGGGCCTGCGGAGGGCGGAGGGCCCAAGTGGGCCGGGGTGCGCGGGCCGGGAGGGGGCGGTGGTGGTCTGTGTCCCCTGGGACCCGGGACGACGCCGGGAAGGGGCACAATCGAGGGTGGCAGGTGGGAGGGGACGCTTACTCCGGCCCATGGCACCTCTTCGGCTCGCGGGCGGGGGAAGCAAGACCCGGACCCTGAGGTCTTCCTTCGCGCTTCCCAGTCACGCCTCGGTGCGTCCGCACCGGACCCTGGGAACCATGGCAACGGGGACTCTACGGCGGCCGCGCGGGGCCAGGCTCCGCCGCGTTTCCAGCGCCCAGGAGGAACAGGAAGGAGAGACTCCGCGAGAGAGGGCTCGTAGCATAGATAGAGGCTCCCGCCGACACCGAGTCCTCTTCCCCGTCCCCACTCCACCTTCCGCAGACTGTTTCCCTTTCCCCAAATCAACTGGCCAGGCTGAACACCACAGGGCTCTCGCTTCCTAGTGGATCTGCCTGCCAGGCATGCCTCTCATCCTGCCCTCCACTTTGCCTTGTCTGGGTAGTTAACGCCCTCCCGAGCCAGGGGGTCAGGGTGTGCCCCCACTCGCCTCGCTGGTCGGGTGACCTTAAACTTCCTTAGCCAGTTTCCCCATCTGTAAGATGAATAATAATAACTTCAAAAGGTCTTTGTGAATGTTTTTAAAGAGATGATTTGAGTGAACTAAAGACTTTTTTTTTTTAAGATTTTATCTATTTGTCCGAGAGAGAGAGAGAGAGAGAGAGAGAGAGAGAGAGCGCGCGCACAAGCAGGTGGAGCATCAGTGTGCCTGATGTGGGACTCAATCCCAGCACCCTGGGATCATGACCTGAGCCAAAGGCAGAGGCTTAACCGACTGAGCCACCCACGCATCTCAGGAAAGACATTTTTAAAAAACAGCCTCCATACAAAGGGTAGTTGCCTTGTTGGATTGCATGTCCTTAAAGTCGGAGCCCAACAGGGATTCCTGCTAACAAGTTTTCCAAAAGCATTACCCTCCATCCACTTTCCCTACCCACCACTTTCTTAGCCGTAAAGAATAGAAAGTGCATCTCCTGGAATTCCCACTACTCCTCTCGCATTTCCCCAGACCCCTCCCCAAAAGTGCCTAATTGGTTTTACCCAATTCTGGACTAGGAAGAACGTCACTAATTCATCCTCATTCATCCTTATATGTTCATATGTGAGGGGTTTAATGGATGACACCTCCCAAAAGTTGTTTTGTCTGTTTGTTTATTGCCACATTCACCCATTTTCCCACAGCCACCTGCCTCTGGCAACCAGAACTAATCTATTCTCTGTATCTATGAGTTCGTTTGTTTTTTGTTTTTTGTTTTTTTAGATTCTGCATATGAGTGAGATCCTACAGTATTTGTCTTTCTCTGCCTGACTTATTTCACTTAGTATTAGACCCTCAAGTTCCATACACGTTGTAACAAATGGCAAGATTTCCTTCTTTTTGATGACTGAATAGTACTTCAATATACATATAATTTTTCAAATGACTTAATAGTATTTCATTATATTTACGTATAATCGCATTTTCTTTATCCCGTTATTTTTGGGTGGACACTTAGGTTGCTTCCATGCCTTGTGTATTGTAAATAATGCTGCAAGAACATGGGGGTGGAGATCTCTTTTTGAATTAGTGTTTTCATTTTCTTCAGATAAGTACTCAGGAGGGGAATTGCTAGATCATATGATAAGTTCTATTTTTAATTTTTTGAGGCTCTCCATACTGTTTTTCACAGTGGCTGCACCAATTTACACTCCCACCAATGGTGTAAGAGGGTCCCTTTTCTCCACATCCTCGCCAACCCTTGTTACTTCTTGTCTTTTTGAGAATCATTGTAACAGGTATGAAGTAATATCTCATTGGGGTTTTGATTTGCATCTTCCCGATGATTAGTTACATTGAGCACCTTTTCATATATTTGTTGGCCATTTGTATGTCTACTTTGGAAAAATATCTATGCAGATTTTCTGTCCATTTTTAAATCACAAAATATTTTTTATTGAGTTGCATGAGTTCTTTACATATTTTGCAAATTAACCTTTTATCAGATACATAATTTGCAAATATTTTCTCCCATTCGGTAGATTGCCGTGTTCATTTTGTTTGATGTAGTCCCACTTGTTTATTTTTGCTTCAGTTGCTTTTGCTTTTGGTGTCAAACTCTCCCTGCCGCAATGAAAATCATTACCAAGGAACTTACTCCTGATCTTTTCTTCTAGGAGTTTTATGGTTTTGTTTTTAATGTATTATTATTACAAAATTAATTCTCGCCTTCCATCCATTTGCAAAAAAATAAAAAAAGAGAAAGTGCTATGTGCAAAATATTTTTAAAAAACTTCCCCCATCCCAATCACAGTAAATAGTACAAAGTCCATGTTTTTATCTTGATATATGTGTTATGTTTACATTATAAAAGAGGATTCAGGGGCGCCTGGCTGGCTCAGTTGGTTAAGTATCTGACTCTTGGTTTTGGCTCAGGTCATGATCTCAGAGTCATGAGATCTAACCTGCTTCCAGCCCCTGCTCAGCATGGAGTCTGCTTCCCCTCTCCCTCTGCCCCTCCTCCTGCTTGTGCACTCTTTCTCTCTCTCTAAAATAAGTAAATAAAACTTTAAAAGAAGATTCATAGAGTAATGTATTGAGGAAATGTATTCTTTCAGCAGACACCTGTTGAGCATTTACCGTTGCAAATTATTAGTGTTTGTCAGGTGGATACAAGGGCATGAACTGTGACAGAGAGGCAGGAAAGCTGAACAGGGTGGTGTGAAGGAGGGGCTGGGAAGCCAGTCAGTTTGGCAATGGAAACAATTGCATGGATGTGATTAGATCAGGGATAATGGAGGCCATAAATGTCAGGCCAAAGGAACTGAACTAGAATGGTGGGATTTCAGGCACAGTGTCCCCACTGTGAAAGAACTATTTGGAATTCCAAGGAGCCTCCCAAAGGCACTCCAACTATAAATTTAGGTGACATCCTCTGCTCCTGCCCAAAAGCCTCATTCTCATCATTTCACTATTTTTTTTGGAAGCAACACAGTGTGGGGTGAAGAGTGTGAACTCTGGCATTGGAGACCTGGTTCAAATCCACAGGTGTGTTACTGTGTGGCATCAGACAGATGACTCCACCTTCCAGAGCTAACACCTCCCCATTTCCACGTGGAACTGACAGTGCAGGCAATCTATGGCTATGCCACTGAGAGATCTGTGTGCTGGTGTCTGATTACTTATGTAGGAGATGGCATGCCCTCAGCAGCAGCTAATTTAGCAAATATGCCTATGCTTGAACTTGTGCATTTGACAGTGAGAGATTCATCAAGCCTAAAAAAGATCTATTTCTGGCAGGAAGCTGGTACTGGGGAATAATCCAAGTGGAAGTTTCTGAGCTAACAGAGACATGAAGTCAGGACCAGTAGGAAGGACGTTGGTTTCTGGGTCAGAAGAGACAAAAGGAGACAGTCTGGGACTCTAGAAAGTTCTCAAGACCAATTGCAACCCAGGTTTCTGGTATGCTGGCTCTGAACTTTTATCCTCACCTTCAGAAAGACCCACTTGTAAACTCTCAACCTCACTGTTAAACTCTCTAGGGGTCTAAAGGGCCTTGAATTTTTCCTATGAAACTTAATATCTGTGGAACTGGGGTATTCTATCCATTTATACACAAGTGAACAAACAATGCTGTCATTCTACTGCATAAAAGTCTCTAGGATGTTTTTAAGCACCATGTACTCAACACGGCCCAGTGTTTTGTAAGTCTGAACTAATTCTCACATTAACCCTTGGAGATAGACAATGTTATCATCTACATATTGTCGATAAGGAAACTGAGGCCCAGTGAGATTATATTACCAGAAATTTATGCCCCAAACTGCACTCCATACTGCATTACTTTTGAGGCAGAGCTACCTGAAGGCAGGGAAGGAGTTTATTTTTCATCTCTGAATCCTACCTCTCAGCACAATTCCTGATACTCACTAGGTGCTTAATAAATATTTGTTGAATGATTGAATAAGTCAGTGAGTCAATCTCTCCAAGAGCTTGGCATCCTGGATGGATACATCTCATGACTTAAGTAGGATCACCATGAAAGTGTCTATATTTTAAGGGGATCTATCAGGCTACCCAGGAAGAATGTCCCATTCTTTTGGTCATTGGACATTTCCTTGTCTTAGGACCTTTCACCAAAATCTAGGATAAGAGCTCCTTTGGGAAGCAAGGTCTTGACCAATTGTTCTACCACTCTGGTGGAACAGAGAAGAGCCTCAGATGATAAAACAGAGAAACCAGGAATATCTACTTCATAATTTGTCATGGGCCAGGCTGGGCTGATTATGCTGTGTTCTTCCTCAACCCAACATCACAATCACTGTGTTTCTTAGAAACAAAAGACCCATGGGGCACAAAGGACAGGTGTACAATGTGCTGTGATCGTTACAGTCCACTGATGGAAGGGAATGGAAAAATAAATCACAATGTGACAGCTCCAAGTAAAGTGAAGTTCATTTTACTCCAACTGAATGAGTTGTTTAGAGTCATGGTGTGTGCCTATTTATGCAAATCATTATTCAAAACAAACTAGTTTCTTTGGCTCCCTGAAATATAACCAGATGAGTGGGGCATCCTGGGGAAACAACTACATTATTTTTGGTCTCTAAGTAAGAGAGGTAAATCTCAAAAAGGTTTTTTTTTTTAATTTCCAATAACAGCAAAATAATCCTCCTGCTTCTTTTGTGCTGGATAAATTCAAGAGACGTTGACCTAGAAAGCTATTTGCTTCTTATTATTTTCACTATTATATATAATTTAGTGCTTTTATGATGTGTAACTAATACTGCGGTTACAATTTGTATGTGCTTTGCATTAATTTTCCTTTGGAAGAGTTTCCCATTGCATCTTTATGACAAGTAAATAAGCTCCCAAGTTTACCAGCACCTCTATAATATCAATTGCTTGCTTGCTTCCTTCCTTCCATCCATAAGCAAATATTTTCAAGTGCCTTCCACATACCAGGCACTATGAGGAGTAATTGAGACAATATATGTAAAGTTCTTAGAAGAGTTCTTGCCATGTAAGAAGCATTCAGTAAGGGTTAACTATTCATATTTTGAAAACAAAATAATCTCCTCCATAGATGGTAATCCTAAAGTAGGTACTATTATTACCCCCTTTTATAGATGAGGAAACTCTATTTTAAATCAACCCAATGGAAAAGATCTAACAAAATCAGACTTAACAGTTTTGCTTTTCTCAGGGGAGATTGGAGGTGGACAGCATTATTTAAATTGGCCTATTATATCCATTTGAGGGATGACTTCTCCCAGCTGGCACCTGATGACAGGAAATGAGAAAAGAGATGGGATAGGACAAGTAGATAATGTTCTAATGTTCCCCAACCATGAGACACTCCCACAATCAAATGAAAGTACAACACCACATCTCAAAATCAAGTGTTAAATGTTTTTATTTTCTTCATTCATTTGTTTTCTTCATTCATCTATTAAAAGATAAACTGAGGCACATTAAAACTTTCAAGAGTTTATTTGAGCAAACATGGATTTGAATCAGGCAGTGCCAATCTGAGTTGTCAAGAGTGCCGCACTCATAGAAGCTAGTGGAAAAGTTTTTATGGAGAAGACAGGAAGCAAAGAAAGGAAATCATTTGATTGGCTATAGCTTAAACAGTTGCCTTATTTGGGAAAGCTTAATCGGCTGCAAATGGTTGTCCTTAGGTTTCAACTTCTTCACCTTGAGTCATTATAGGAATTGACTCTGGCTTCGGTTTTAGTTTACTTACATAGGCTGCCAAGGCAGTAGGGCTACCTCAGGCTCCTGGCCTCCAAATTTCTGCCCATCCCCATTAGGTTAATAAAAGTAAGAGTTGAGGGGCATGTGTTTGGCTCAGTCAGGTAAGTGTCCGACTGTTGATCTCAGCTCAGGTCTTGATCTCAGTGTTATGAGTTCAAGCCCTGTGCTGCGTTCCACACTGGGTGTAGAATCTACTTAAATAAAAATTAAGAGCTGGCATTTTAGGAAAGGCTTTTACGAATTTGAATATACTCAGAGGAGAGTTACCAGGATATCCTACTCCCCCAGTAAGGGTTCAAGTACTGGGGCTTAACACAATTTACTTGACCTCATTGTTTCCTCATCTATAAAATGGGAAAAGTAAAGTGCCTACTTGATTG
Organism: Zalophus californianus; assembly: GCF_009762305.2. NCBI lineage: Eukaryota > Metazoa > Chordata > Mammalia > Carnivora > Otariidae > Zalophus > Zalophus californianus. The sequence goes on from NC_045598.1 coordinate 181,924,106, forward strand.
TGTCTCAGTGGGGTTTACAGGAGAGAATGTGTAAAGTATTTGCCTATAGTAAGTGCTTGATACAACTCCATTTTTATCACTATGTGTGAGGAAAGGTGGAAGGCAATGAGGTTGTCTCAAAGAAGACCACTGGGTACAGCCAGTGGGTGGTTAGACTAACAAGGGTCAGTCCTGCCTCTGTTACCATCCAAAGAGCCAGACCCATCAGACCACATTTCCACTGGAGGAAGATGCAATTGATCTCAGAAGGCTGCTGATTAGTTTTCCCTTGATTAGTTTATTTATTTGTTTCAAGCTCAGGCATTTTGTCATTTTTTTAGCACTTCCTGGAAGACAAGTGGTAACAGGTGCTGAGGCCTAAAAAAAATTATAGGAGCAAAAACTAAAAAAAAAAAAAATTATATCCACTAATTTAATTTTCTCTGAGAACAGGGTAAACAACAGCTTTGTTCAGTTTTAGTGTTAGAACACCTGGGTCCAGCTCATAGAAAACCACACAATCATTGTTTGAGAAGCACTGAGCTCTACTAACTATGGGCAGAGACGTGAGAAAATGAAATCCACAAAAATTAAAACTGTATCTCTAAAAGCATTAATCCTGCCTTAATATAATCGACAAGGATAAACTTGAAATGAGGCCCCTGGGGAAATTGCAAGTAACTGCCAATTTTGCTAATGATAATAAGTTTATTTTAATTGCTAATATATTCCTAATTACTCTAGATCTAAAATGTTTACTTCGCTGTCAGTCATCTTCTTTGATTTATGTTCTTTGTGAAAAGATTTTGTCATATCAATCAACCCTTTTCAAGTTTGGTGGCAGCTGATGAAAATGATCTCACCTTCCTTGTCACATAGCTTGGCTGGGCACCATTTGTCCAAAGGCAGAGGGAGGCCTTCCCTACCAAATCCTCTAGAATTCATAGCTTCCCGTTTCATCTGGAGAAAAGTAGTATTTTTAAGACTTGGTTACATGAACAAAGAGGACTGACACTGTCTATTCCAAACTCTGTTTTTAATCTGATCTTCTATCTGTTCTGTCTCCTCTATCTGGATGTGTGTGTGTGTCCAGTGCGTGTGCACACATATCCAAATAATTGTTTTAAGAGCATGATGTAGTTGGTATAAAGATTCCTAATCTCAGTGGGCATTTCAGGGTCCCATTAACCCATTTACTCATTTTTTTTTCTCTTTCAGCAAACATGTATCGAGCCCTTAGGGCTGGGGTAGAGTGGTGACCAAGCCTGACAAGGTCTTGACCATGACAGAACACATATACTTATCGAAGGAAATAGACAGCAAACAAGTAAACAAATAAATACTACATAAGATCATTGCATGTGATATGTGTTTTGAAAGAAAAATGGGGTGGTAAATTTAGTCTGGAGGGTGGCTACTTTGGATAATCAGAGTAGGTCACATATGGAGTGAATCCTGAGCATGAGAAGAAGCCAGGTATGTGAAGAGCTAAGGAAAGATTGTTCCTGGGGATAGAGAAAAGCAAAATCTCTCAGACTAGGAAGAGGCTGGCCTGCTAAAGGACAGAATAAGGCAGCTAGTATGATGGGGCAGATGCACAGAGAAATGTTAAGGGGTAGGTCAGCGGCAAATAACTAGGTAGAACCTTGTAAGGAGACAGGTTATTACTCCAAATGTGGTGGATACAAGCACATACAGAGAGAAGACCATGTGAGGACACCGGGAAAAGACTCTAGAAAACACGCCCTTCCCTCACAGCCCTCGGAAGGAACCAGATCTACCAACACCTGATCTCAGACATCTCACCTTCAGAACTATGAGAAAACAAATTTCTGTCACTTAAGCCACCCAGTTTGTGGCACTTTGTTACAGAAGTCCTAGAAAACTAATAATAGGAATCAAGAGTGACTACTGAACTTTTTATTTGGAAAACTAGAAGAATGGCATTTCCATGAACTAAGATGGTGAAGATGGTAGAGGGTCGGATTTGGAGGAGGTAGGAATTAGGAGGTCTGTTTTGGGCATATTAATTTTCAGATATGTTTTAGACATTCAGTGGAAACTTTGAGAAGGCAATTTGAGTGTATGAATGTGGAGTGGAGGTCCAGGCTGGGGATTTAGTTGGAGTGTTGTTGTTGTTGTTGTTGTTGTTGTTGTTTTTAAATAGAGGTGTTGACACCCATGTACATAGATGAGAACACTCTAGAAGTGAGTGTAGACAGAGAAGAGATCCCAGGGCTAAGCCTGAGCATACTCCAAAATTTAAAGTTGGCAAAATGTGGAAAAATGAGCAAGAGAGACATAAAACCAGTGAGGTAGGAGGGAAAGTCAAGTAAGAGAATTGCTTCCAAGAAGGAAGGACTGATGAACTATGTCAAATGCTGTTATAGGTCAAGTCAAATGAGACCTAACAATTAATCATTGTGTTAAGCATCATTGAAGGTTGTTGCAGCTTTGCCAAGGACTGGTATGGTGGATGGTGGGGTTATAATCCTGATGGGAGTAGGTTCGAGAAAGACTTGGAAGAGATGAATCGGGGGCCAAAAATTATAGGAGAAAAATCTACCAAGGAATTTCACTGCTACTGGGAGCAGAGCAATGGAGAAAGAGAGCAGTTATAAGGGATATGGAATCCAAAGAGGGCTTAATTAAGACAGGTGTTATTATAGCACATTGGCATGCTACCACTGTAGAAGAGAGGGCAATTCCTGGAGGAATCTCCATAAATAGATAAGAGGGGGTGGGCTGCAATCATGAGTAGTGAGTCGGCCTTAGATAGCAGCAAGGACTTTCCATCCACAGAACAGGAAGGAAGGAGAGTAGGAACAGATGCTTGTAGGTGGATAAATATGGTGCCAATGGCTGGTTGTGTCTTCTTAAGTGTTTCTATTTTCTCAGTGAAATAGGAAGCAAGGACATCAGCTAAAAATGAGGCTTGGAAATGATGTCTTGAAGGTTTGAGGAGAAAGGATAAGGTAGCAAATGGTCACCTGGGGAATGGGAGAGTGAATACAGAGAACAGGGTAAGATGATTGCCAGGCATCATCATCATACCTTGAGAGTTATGGTTACGAAGGTAAAGAAAGGTCTCCTGTGTGTTTTCTCTCAAGCCACATTCAGAGTGTGGTGAACTGCATAACAGATGGACCTTCAGAAGCAACCAGAGTTGTGGGTTTACCAGGAAAGTACAATGAATGGAGAAAGGTACAAGGGAATGACTTTAATGACAGCTCATGGAATCTAAAAGAATTTGATCCTGATAGCACTGAAAAATTGTTAGAGGTGAAGAGGTGGTGAGCCAGAAAAACTGTGATGGTTAAAAGTCCAAAATTGAGATTGTGAAGGAAGTAATGACAGGGTCCAGGGTTGACTGTGATGGTGTGTGACTATTTTAAGGTGGAAGACAAGATTAGAAGCACAGAAGCAGTAAAGGAAGTGAGTGGTCAGACAAGAAGCACGTAAAAGATTCTCAACATCATCCTCCATCAGGAAATGCAAATCTATCCGAGGATGGGGACCACTGCACTCCTCTAGGGCATAACTGTAATCAGAAAGATAGACATTACCAAGTGTTGGTGGGGATGTGGAGAAACTGGAACCCTCACACACAGTTGGTGGGGATATAAGATGGTGAAATTACTTTGGAAAATAATTTGGTAGTTTCTTAAAACGATAATATAAATTTACCATATGACCTAGCCATTCCATTCCTAGCTATATACCAAGGAGACATTAAGACATATATTCCCACAAAGACTTGTATGTGAGTTTCACAGCAGCCTTACTCGTAATAGCCAATGAGCAGAAACAACCCAAATGCCCATTAAGTAGTGAATCAGCAAACAAAATGTACTATATCCACATAATGGAATATTATTCTACCATTAAAAAAATGAAGTAGTGATTCATGCTTCAACATGGATAAACCTTGAAAACATTGTGCTAAGTGGAAGAATCCAGACCCAGAAGGCCACATGTTGTATGATTCTATTTATATGAAATGTCTAGCAAAGGCAAATCTATGGATAGGGGAAGTAAATTAGGGGTTGGCTGGAGCTGAGGGGTGGGAATGAGAAGTGACTGCAAATGGACAGGGAGGATATTTTGGGGGTGACAAAAATGTCTTAAAATTGGACTGTAGTGATGGCTGCACAACTCTATAAATTCATTAAAAATCATTGAAATTTATCTACTCAAATAAGTGAATTTTATAGGATGTATATTATAACTCAATACAGTTGATTTTTTGAATAAAAAAGAAAAATAAAAGAATGAAGGAAACTGGGTGGCCAAAGCATTTGAGGGGATATATATGTGTATATTGAAATCGCTAGGAAGAATGACAGGAATCATTCTGGAGTGAGTAACAACTAGGGAGGTGCTAACATCTTCGAGTAAAGAGGGGTCAGTAGTTGGCTGCATCAAGAAATGGCAGCAGACGGTGTAGTCTGATGAAATGAACTCCAAAATTAGAGATTTTGGGGGAGGAGGGACAAAGATCTAGAGGTGGCCATGAGAAGCAAGGAGGACACCCACCCTACTTCCAGGTTCAATGATATGAGGACTCTGGGAGAGAAAACTGAATGCATATGCTTATAATTTATAATTAATCACCACAATAGCCTGGTGAAGTCTGCAGGGAAATATCCTAGACTTGGAGCCAGACTTGGGACCCTAGTCTCAGCTCCACCAGTGGTTAGTAGTTGACCTCAACTTACCCTCTTGGACTCTCGACAATAAAATGAGAATAATAATCATTGTCAATCTCACAGTGTTCTGAGGGAGAAACAAGAGTAAGCATTTATAAATCCATCTCACATTTCATAGTAAGAGCTATTATCTTCAAGTACTCTCCATTTTTGCTGTTGAGAAACCTGAACTTCAGAGAGGTTAGTGATTTGTCCAAAGCCATACAGCACTTAAAGAGAAGACAAGGGTCCTGACTCTTCCAGTCCTCTATGCTGCCTCCCCTTTGCAAAGCCTCCTTTCAGCAATAACACCCCTCTAGGGTTTCTGTGCTGACTGTGAGATGGAAATAATAAGTAAACATTCTGTTTCTGCAGTGCCAAGAAATAATCAAATCAGAGAATTTCTAAAGCTAAATTAGAATAAGCCTGGTATAAAGAAGCATCTTGGAAAATCTAGATATAGTCATTGTTTCCACCACAACCCATGGCCGTCCTGCCCTCTTTCTCTGCACCAGCCACACCATATTCCTTGCCAGTTCTGTGTTGGATCATGTCCAGCCATCTGCTCTTTTAACAATTACTTATTGATTACCTTCTAAATTCCAAGCACCCTCTGTGCCTTGAGGAATCAAAGAATTCCTGACCCTCTTGGAACTTCTGTTCTGGGGAAGAAAAGAGGCCAGAGCAAGGGGAAGCCAAAGACCAAAACCAAACCAAGCAGATAATAAACTACATATACAAATGAACAAGAAAGATCATTTTGGAAAATGAGACAGTTCAGTTTCTGGGGGGTGGTGGGAGTGGATGGGGAGAACATTCCTAGAAATGTCGTAAAGGCTTCTCTGCAGAGGTGGTATTTGCCTGATGAGAGGAAGCTGGCCCTGAGAAATTCAGGGAGAAGAGTGTTCCTGCTAGAGTGTGGCAGGTGCAAAAGCCCTGAGGTGGAGATGAGCTTGGTATATTGTAGGAACAGAAAGGAGAGCAGCATGTGACCATGGCATAGTGAGCAGAAGGAAATGTAATGTGAGACAGGCGTCTTCAACAGGAAAGTGAAATGATCTGATGTACCTTTTAGAAAGATCACTGTAGCTCTTGTGTGGAGACTAGGCTGTAACCTGGAACATTGGAAATAGAACATGCCAGGTAGGAAAATTTCTGCCTTGAAATAAGTTGTTCCCTGGTCTTCAAATGTCCCTTCCCATTTTCTTCATCTTCCAAACTCATACCCCTTCTTCAAGAGTATTTCAGAAGGATGCACAATAGCCAAAAGGTGGAAACAAGGGGAATGCCCATCAGTGAACGAATGGAGGAACAAAAGTGGTGTATCCATACAATGGCATATTATTCAGCCATAAAAGGAACGAATGTAGATAAACCTTAAAAACATCATGCTAAGTAGAAGAAACCAGACACACAATGTCAGGTACTGTATGATTCAATTTATATAAAATATCCAGAAAAGGTAAATCCGTAGACAGAAAGCAGACCAGTGGTTGCCAGGCGCTGGGGGAGGGGGCACGGGGACTGACTACTCAGTGGCTACAGGGTGTCCCTTCGGGGTAGTGAAAATATTTTGGAGCTTGATAGAGGTGGTAACTGCACAACACTGTGATTGCACTAAATGCCACTTTATTTTTTATGTTATTTTATATTTTTATGCACTTTAATTTTATGTTACGTGACTTTCACCTCAATTAAAAATTTTAAAGGAAAAAAACATATATTAGATTATTTTTTCTAGCAGGCAGGACAAATGTATTCCGACTAACTTCAGGTAGAAGGAAGGATCTATTGGAAAGACACTGATTCCCCTCAGAGGCTTCCAGAAAAAGCACTGGACAACCAGGCTGTGGGGGGAGCTGGTGGCAGGCGGAGTGCCGCCCGGGCCCCAGGCTAGCTCCAGCCCCTCCTCTAATCATCCCTGTCCCTGAGAGAAAGAGATTGGCCAAGCTGTGCCCCATGCCTCCATGCTCCCCAGGGTGTGTGGTCTGGGTTTGAGATCATAGCCCTCCCAAAACCCACAGATTGAGGGAGGGGTCTTTGAAAGAGGGGAAGAAGGGGTATGAGGCAGAATAAGACAATAGAAGTCATAAGAAACACCCCTCAGCTTGTACCTTCTTTCAACAGCATCTGTCTCGTCAGTGTTTGGGGGGGCATCTCCCCAGCTGGCACTGCCTGGGCGCTGGGGATGGAAGTTGTCTCTGACCTCCTGGGGCTTGTAGTCATGGGGAAAGATGGTCACCAGCTCTCTCCCAGTGGGCAGAATGCTGTGCAATGGAGTACTGAGGACACCAGGGAAGGTTTTCTGTTTGTCTCTTTGTAATCCAGGCAGAGGTGGGAGCACCACACGCTCCCTAAGGAGGTCTCTGTGGCTACCTGGAGTCACCTCTGTCTTACTGCTCATCACACTGGTGTCACTGCCTCCTTGCCTACATCACTCATTAGACTATAAACCCTGGGCTTCACGGAGCTCAGAACTAACACAGGAGCTGAGAGAAAAAAAAAAAAAACAAGACGGAAGGAAGGACCGGTGGGACGGGGAGGGGGGGGGAGGACGACGGGAAAGAAGGGGAAAAGGGAAGGGGAGGAGGGAGGGACAGAGGAGAGGGAGGAGGGAAGGAAGGGTAGGAGGCAGGAAGGGGGAGGGGAGGGCACAGTGATGAACCGATACACTAGATTTTAGTTTATGTCCTGCTTCCTTTTTGATAAAGCGTCTTTAAAACTAACTTTTTTGTGGCCATCTTCAACGCCACACTGGGGGTGGGGAGTCAGGTGACTTTCCTACAGAGTGACAGCTGATGGCTGCCCTTTCCATAAATCATAGCAGGGGGCTGGGCCTGTCATCTGCCAAGCCCTCTGCTTCCAACAGGACAATGGCCGCACGTTTGACCCCAGATGGTGGCTGTTTCCATGCCCCAAGTCCTTCTCACTGGGTGGCTTGTTTTCATATCTCATCAACCTTGCAACCAAGACAGTTTTCTTGGATAAACACCAAGATGTTGGCAGTGGCTGTCTCTGTGTTGAGGGATTATGGGTAACGTTCTCTCTTGTTTATTTGGACGTTCTTATTTTTGTTTAAACAAAACGATGGTGAATCACCTTCAAAATAAAGGAAAATCAAATTAGTCACTTCATGAAAGTGACTCCTTTCTCATGCCACTGTTTAAGTTCACTTTCTCTTGCTTGGTCTTCTCCATGACAGTAAAGTGATAGTCCCCGCCACCTGAGAGAGAACCACAAGACCTGGACTCAGGTCTGTTGTATGGATGAGCTTCAGAGAGGCTGAGGGACAGGCCCAGTATCACAAAGCTATAAATGGCAGAGAAGCTAAGTCACACTCTGTCTGTCTGACTTCAAAACTCATGTCGTCTTTCCACTCCTCTGCCTGGCATTAACCACTGGAAGGAGTTTTTATTCAGCCAGACTGGCTCAGCCTTTGCCTCAGACCAGGGCTTACCTCTTCAGTCTACCACCTTACCTCATCACCGAAAAATTCACATGGTCCAGGAAGTTAGAAAAACGACTTTTAGTACTACTACTGTTACTGCTATTAGTAGTAATAATATTGATGGCTCCACTTTGGAAGAGCTTACATGTATCTAGCACTGTATTAAGCTTTACATACTTTGCATGTGGACTCATTTACTACTCAAAAAAAAAAAAATGCTGTGAATTAGGTAATAATTTTATCCCATTTTATGGGTGGGAAAATTAAGGCTCAGAAAGATGAAATACCTTGTCCAAAGTGACACAACAGAGCCCAGCCCCAGCTCTGGTCTTCCTCCAGCCCAAATATCATGTTGTACTAGTGCTAGTTAGCGTTCAAAGGCTATGATTCTGCAGACAAAGAAACCAGGAAGATGGGAAGGTGGAAGGCTCTAGGATATGCTTCTAGATTTTTCCTTTCGCTAAAAAGGAGAAGGAGAAAGGCGAGAGGAAGCACTGGAGCTGTTAGCACTGAGCTTCAGCTCTGTCCCCTTGCCCACAGCAGATCCCTTGCAGACTCAGCTTGAGTTTCACCCACGCAAAAGTGTGCCATCTCAATTTGGGTTGGGGTGGAGGATGGGCCACCTTCTCTCTCCACAATGCAAATGAAAAAGGACATTTTGCATTGAAAATAAAAGTCCTGAGGCACCAGCCTTTGTCCCAACCGCCCTCCCCCCCAACACACACACTCCTGTATTGCATTTTCTTTGTTTTTATTTCTTTTAAGGCTACAAAAGGATAAAAAAATTTTTGCAAAGTGGTTGCCAGCTTTTCGTATCCACCTGCTAAATTGCTGCCCACCCCCTAGGTACCCCGTCTGGCTCCATGGCAGGTGTAGCTTGCAGCTGTAGCCCATTTCACCCAGCATGGGACAGATGGAGGGGATACAGCCATCACAGTGGGATAGATTTTTTTAAAAATACATGATCAGGCCTTCATCAAGGCCTGGTAGGGAAATGTGGCATTGATGCAGAGTATGCCAAGTTAGCAGGTGTCTGCTCTGCTGTATTGCATGAGCAATAGAGGGATTCCTTTTGGGGAGGATGGGGGGTGGTTGGCATCCCCTGCGGCACAGGCAGATCATTTTGCATCTGAGTTGTTTTGAAGTAACTACAGTAGATTTTACTTGGGGAAGCACTGAGGGGAAATGGCACTGGAGTTTTAATGACCTGAGTAGAATCCGGGCTTCACCAATTATGAGTTGTGCGACGACAGCATGATGCATTCTGAGATCCACCATTCCTCATCTTTAAAATGTGACTGTGTCAGACTCTGCTAGAGCTCACCAAATATCCACATGCTCCCCTACGTTTCCCGGCTTTCCCCACATAGTTGTGTGACCCTAATCCTTATTTGTAGAGTGTAAGGGAAGGGACATGTCACTTCCCAGCCCAAGGCAATTAAGTGGGAGATTTTGGGGGCCAATGGCATGTTTAAAAGATAATGGAGACCTACCTCGTCCACATCAGGCATTACGTGGGTTTGCCTGTTACAGCAGCTACAATATGAAGTAATCCTTGGCAGGACCGTGGAGGGAATTATAGATAAGGCAGATACAACATCTAGCACATAGTAGATGCTCCATCAAAATGGCAGGTCTTTCCATGAGCTGGGTATGGCAATAGAAGCCCCTACAGGTAGAGGTCCTCAAGCAGACCAGGCAGCGCTGGGTGATTTCTCTCTCCTGTGACATCGCATTCATGTAAAATCTCCGACAAACTAGATTTGAGAATCTTAAGGTACAAGAAAGAAGGTAAAGGTCACAGTTTGACTCTTTTCACTTAAGCTCTTGCCTCATGGAAAGCTTTCTCTGGAGTTAGTACTTCTGGAGAGAATGACTAGGGCAGTATTTGATCTTCAAGGTGCCATGCCCTTCTCTTGTCATTTTTCCAGCAGTAATCAATAGTGAGGAGAGCAAGGACTGAGGGGTCACACAAACCTGGGTGTGATATCTAGACCTCCTACTTGGCCTTCTTTGTGCTTGGGAAAGTTATCAAACCTCTCTAAGCTTAGCTATAAAATGGTGGTTTTAATACCTGCTAGTAAACCAATAGGATGTATGATAGATAGATAGATAGATAGATAGATAGATAGATGATAGATGATAGATAGAACGAACCAATAGGATGTATGATTGATAGAGAGAGGGAGAGAGATGTAGATCTAGATGGATCGAGATGTAGATCTAGATATATATTGATGTATATACAGACTGGTCCTGACTTACAATGGTTTGTCTTAGGATTTTTGCAGAAGCGATATGAATTCAGTAGCAACTGTACTTTGAACCTGTTAATGTTACCTTCATGGTGGAGGGACTTTACAGATGTGATTAAGTTAGGGATCTTAAAATGGAGAAATTATCCTGGATTATCTGGGTGGGCTCAATATAATCACAAAAATCCTCATAAGAAAGAGGCAGGAAGGCCGAAGTCAGAAAAAGGGATGTGACAGCAGAAGCAGAAGGATGTGTTTTGAAGGAGGAGGAAGGGCCTGAGGGCCAAGGAATGTAGGCAGCCTCCAGAATTTGGAAGAGCAAGGAATTGGGGTTTCTCTGGAGCCTCCAGAAGGAACACAGCCTGCTGACATCTTGACTGTAGACTCCTACAACTCATTTTTGGGGCATCAGACCTTCAGAACTGTAAGATAATAAATTTGTTTAGTTTTAAAATCGTCAAGTCTGTGGTAACTTGTTACAGCAGTGATAGGAATCTTATATAATTAGAGAGGAAAGGTCCTGGAAAAAATAAAATTGACATAATTATAAACTATTATTTTTATTTCTTTTTTAAAAAAGATTTTATTTTTTATTATCCATTTGAGAGAGAGAGAGAGAGAGAGAGAGAAAGAACACAAGCAGGGCAGAGGGAGAAGGACAAGCAGACTCCCTGCTGAGCAAGGAGCAGGATGCGGGGCTCGATCCCAGGACCCCAAGATCACGACCTGAGCCGAAGGCAGACGCTTAACTGACTGAGCCACCCAGGCACCCTAATTATTTTTACTTCCTCATCTAACTTTGAAATCATGTAAATACAGTGACCCTGTATAAACGTGTACACAACACAGGAACATAGGAAACAAGCAATTCTCAAGGCGTGCTCTCCTGATAGAGCATCAAAATGAAAGGCTCTCTATGCAGTTAGCTCCCCATTAAATCCCTCTTCAAAGCACGCCACGAATGTGGTTTGGGACCACCTTCTGATCAGTTTCCCCACCTGTTAAAAGGACAAATGTATGGGACACAACCCAGATCTACTAAATCATTGTGCAAATCTATCCCAAGCTGAAGATAGTGGCAGGCTGACTAATGGTCCCTGAAGACATCTAGGTCCTAATCGCTGAAACCTGTGAGTATTACCTTCTAGAGCGAGCAAGAGGGATTTGCAGCCCGGATTATGTTAAGGCTTTTGGGATGGGAAGATTACCCTGGACGATCAGAGTGGAACTGAAATGTAAATACACGTGTCCTTTATTTTTTTAAATACTTTTGACTTTATTAAAGAAACTATAAAATATTGAATTATACATTTTTAATCACTATTATTTTAAGAATCAGTCAAGTCTCTTCATATTGCCAGCACATTTCCAATACTTCCACATATCCTAAGTAATATATCTCTAAAAAATCTTGAAATCTCCTGTAAGTAGGCTGTTATCACTTTTCAACATAGACATTAATGATACAATTTCTTGGGTTTTCCCCATTTTTTTTTCATTTCTTTTTTCAGTTTATTTGCCTTATATCTCTTGGCCATTGCCACAGGATCCTCCAGGATACTCTAATGTGCTCTTTCCAGAATACTAATTAACTCGCCAGTAATCCTCCAATCATTTCTAGGGGTGAGGGTAATTGACACTCCAGTCCTCCCTGCTCTTCCCGTGTGCCCTATTCTATGCACATAGTCTTTGATGTTCCGGGGGGAATCATAATTATAGACGAATACATGTGTCCTTTGAGAGAGAGGTGGAGAGAGATTTCACTGCAGAAGAAGAGAAGGTGATGTGATGCTGGAAGCAAGTTGTGTGCTTTGAAGCTGGAGGAAGGAGCCACCTTGCCAGCAGAAGCTGAAACTGGCAAGGAAACAGATTCTTCCCTGAAGCCCCCAGAAGGAAAACAGTGCTGCCAACACCGTGATTATAGACTCCAGAGATATAAAACAATAAATCTGTGTCATTTTAAGCCACCAGTTTGTGATAATTTGTTACAACAGCTATAGCAAACTAATACAGTGTTCAATTAATGACTTGCCACCATGATTGCTCTTATGAGATAGATGATAGGTAGATGATAGATGGTAGATGATAGATAGATAGATAGATAGATAGATAGATAGATAGATAGATAGATAGATAGATAGATGACAGATACATAGATATAATTTGCTGATGAATTCATTTATTTACTAGTATAGTACTTTTTTCAAATGAAATTAACTAAATACAAATAACATAAAGAGTGATATTTTGATATTACCATTTTAAGCAAAGACAATTTTCTCCACACAGGTGTCCAGCTGGGGAATATCATACAGAACAACATTGAATTGCAGGCTACATTTCCTTCAGGGACATATTCCAAGCAAGAGCAATGATAGGGAGCGTCTTCTATAACCCTTCAGCCGGCTGGGTGACTGTGCCATTTTTATGCATTTCAAGGCACTCTGGTGTTTTTCTTTTTTTTTGGCCCTTAAAGATTTTTTTCTCTTATATCTTTATTTTAATTGCACTTAAGTGAAAGGCAATCATGAGCCCCAAGAAGGCTGAAAACTTTGTAAAGAAAATGGTTCAAAAGAAGAATGTGCTGTCCCAAAGAAAGGCTCTCTCTTGCCCATTTTCCATTAACCTGCATCTGCTGACACCAACCCACATCCAGCTGCTCTTTGGGGAGGATGATGAATTTTTTTCCACATTGTATTTTATGTGCAAACTGCGATTTATTTACTTTCAAGTTGGTATTGATTATAGAAACTTGTTTACATTATTCAATTAAAGCAGTTCAGTAAGGGAGAGGTGTTTGCTGGCAGGCCCAAGAATCTGCATTGTTACAAGTGCCTCATAGAATTCTCTAAATGAAAATTAATGTTTGAAAACATCTACCCAGTTAACATAACAATAAAAACATTTAAGGAAAAAAAAAAAGAAAACATCTACCCAGGTGGTTGGTTCTCTATCACAGTTCCAATTCTGTTCCCTTTCAACTGCTAGTGTTTGTAAAGGAGACAAATTAATATTATTTTCATGAGCATATTACAATTATGAGGGCAAAAATTAGATTTTTTTAAAAAAACACATAACTAAATAAAAATGTTTTTTCTCAATTATCCAGTTCCTCACTCCCCTCCAATAAAGCAGTTGATTCCAAGCAGACTGCAAATCAGACAATTTCTGGATATTCAGATTGAAGGCATTCATCAGAGACACTCCTAAATGGTTGTCAAATTTTGGCAAACGTAGATCAGAGATAAAAGAAAAGAAATGCATGATTCATCCACATAGACAGGAAATATCATAACTACTGCAATCACTGTGCACGCATGCACACACACACACACACACACACACACACACACACACACACACACTAGCTTGAGTAATCATAAGTAAGAAGAGTGGAGCCTCAACTTGGAGTAACTTTTATTTTTATCCCAGCTTGGTACTTAGTTAACCACTATTTTCTATTGTTTTCTTTCCCCACCTGCACCACTTCCTCTAGAACAGAAATCCTTACAGGGTTTTCCCCATATTTCTACTCCCTAAAGTTTATTCATTCATTCACCAACTATAGAGACACACATTCCAACATGCAAGAGCAGAGGGAACAGATTTTACCTTACTATGAAGTCATAAATGTGCAAAATGCACCCTGCTGATGCTAACACATAATTGGTAACATGGGATACCTGTGATGACCTTCATTTGAAAGAGACACTTGGGCCAGTGGTGAGCCATATAGACAGTCCCCAAACTCATAGGCTTTAAACTGAACAAAGAAGGTGGTTGAATGAAAATTGCATCATGGGATGAAAAGAGATGGACTTGAGAAGTATAAAGTGTGAAAGAATAGACCCCTAATCTAATCTAATCTACAATGCTCAGTGCAGGACAGGCGTGGGACGGCTGCTCCATTAATGTTTGTTGAGTTGAATTAAGTGCTTGCATTCCACCCCCTTAGATTTTCATCCTTGATTGCTAGAGGAGCATCATGAGTCATCCTTGCCTCTAGATGTTAATAACCATGTCTTTGGCTTATTAGCTTCTGGATATGTTTATGTGTGAGGGAGAGGGTTGCAAAATCTTTAATATACAGACACAGAGCTCTTGGTTATAAAGGAAGTATTTTAAGAGATGATGCAGCAAATACATTCAAATTAATGAATATTCATGGCATATCCACTATTCTCAAGACATTGAGATGGATACAAGAATGAAGTCAATAGTCCTTGTTTTCACAGGTCTTAAATGCAACAGTATGTGTACAAGAAGCGGGGGAGGTGGCAGCAAACGGGACAAAAATAGAGGAAACAAGAGAAGAACAAGGTAAGTATGTATATAAATAATTAAAGGAGGGATCTTATTGAGGCTGTAGATGAGAGTGTATAGGATAGAAATATCATCCTAATCCTGATCTAATTTATTTTAGGAGAGAACAAACAAGGAGCTCAGAACAGGGGGAAGTGCTCTGAAAGCAACAGATGACACTTTCCCCTACAGGTCAGATATTGGCATTCAAAGAAGCCTTCCCTTCTCACATGCCCCCATCTCTCCCAGTCTGGCAAAACCTCCCTCCTGGTGTTCCCCTAGCCTCTGTGCTAACTCTGTACTTACACTTACCATACTAAATGCGACTTCACCTTGCCCTTTACATATCTCTTTAGACTCTGAAATCTCAAGGCCTTGGCATGGCAACCTTGGCACCTAGAGGCAATGTCTGACCATTAGGAGAGAGCATAAATTTCTGTTGAGCGGAACTGGACATTCACTATAGCATAGAATGTATTGTAAGTTCTCAACAAAGATTTAGTAGGTTAAGTGATGCCACTTTAGAAATCAAGGGGTAAAGATTTTACTAACCATCTTTCCAAGGTTCTCACAGTTAATGTGCAAAGAATTACCTAGAGAGGTTGTTAAAAATGAAGGCCCCTTGGAAATTTGGATTCAGAAGAGCTGAAATCATGGTAGAAGCTCTCCAGTTGGTTCTAGAGCAGATGCCCCCATGCCATGCATTGAAAAACTCTGCTCTCATTACAGAGTTCTTAACAAGGTGATACCTGTCTTTCTGATTAATTGTACAAGTTCATCTTAAAACCCAAAAAGAAGGGATTTGAACAATTTGCACCATCTGACAAGCAATGACAATGTTTTTACTTCTGAAAGTTGAGTTACAAAATGGCTTTGTGTGAAAATCTGCCCTTTAGACATTGTTGCTTAGTCCAGTCCTGAAGAGTGTGACATCTCAGCCCAGAAAACTGAGTGTGCATGTGAATCTGTCATCAGCGCCAGGCAAGGTGCACTCCTAAGTCTCCGCAGACCTAGAGAGTGACCTGCAGCCAGAGAGAAAAGGAAGTGAGTATCTTAGAGGAGTTCATGTCATTATTATACAAGGCCCAAAGAGTAAGAATTTCTTGGGTGGCCTCAGGACCCACTTTTCTTCTAACTATGAGGTTAAACAAATCTTAGCTATATCCAATGCCTGCCCCCCAGAAAACTGGAATGCCAGGAAACAAAAGGAAATATCACTCAGAGTGTCAGGAAATCAATATTGGCTAGAGTCCTAAACAAAATCAATCTTCCCTAAGTCCCATTGTGATTTCAGAATTAACACAATGATTTCATAAATAGGGCAACATCATGTCAAGAGCAAAGGCCAGTAAACTAATTTGAATTACAGACATCCATCTGTCTCCAAGCTATGGGAGCTGGCCTCTGGCAGCCATATTGAAGAGAAGGTAATTAACACAATCCATCTTGTGATGGGATATGGTGTTTTGCAGACTGTTTGAAATTCTGTGAGCATCTCACCCAGACCCCAGTAACCCTTTGAAATATGATGAGCCATGGCAGTCAGCACACAGGGGGATCGTTAAGTGAGTGAGAGATAGCAGAGAAACCACACTTTGTTAACGGAGACCATTTCATGGGCAGTTTGCCAGCTATTTGGGAAACTATAAGATAAAGGCCTCTCAGTAGGAGGTATTTATAAAGGGCAGTGCTATGAATCTATAAAAGCACTTTGAAACAATTTAAAATTTTTAAATTCATGTTATTTATTAAGTCCTACCACCTCAAAGCTTAATTCTCTATTTTGAGGAATTTGTAGGAATTTAAGAGACAGGATGATAATGCTATTAGATTTTAGCATGAACAATAAGTATTCTTTAGGGCAAATGATCAGGACCTTCCCTGTATGTAGTCATTGCCATCTATCACTCAGCAAAAAGCATTCTCGAGAACAGATTATAGTCATCTCCATCCAGTCAATACTTACTGAGCATAGGTGGTGGATTTGACATGGCTGGCAAGGCCAAGAAATAATGACTTGACAGTGTCTTGGATAAGAAAGAGAAAATATTTAAGAATTATTTTTAAAGGACCAGAATTGGAATAAAATACAGGGATCAGAGGAATAATTTGAGAAGTGGTTACTTACAGGCAATAGTTATCATCAACGAGCATGTGAAGACACTGGCTATTATTCCTCCCAGAAACCATCTGAAACAACAGGATTTCTCAGGTTTAGCAAACTAATTATGCATTTCCAACATTCTTTTAGACTAACTAAAGGCTTATGATTTACTTTAAGAATTACTATAACTACAATAATATAGTGTGGCATTGGCCAAAGGATAGACATGGAGGTTAATGGCAGAGAATGGAGAGACCAGAAGTGAACCCATATGGATAGAGTTAGCTGAGTCTTATCAGAGGAGCAAAATCAGTCTGATGGAGAAGGATAGCCTTCTCAGCAATGGTGTTGAAACAGTTGTATACCCACATGCCAAAGAATGAACGTAACACCTCATATTCATCACACCTCAACACAAAATTTAACTATGTAACTCAAAATGAGTCATAGTTCTGAAATGTAACCACAAAAGTATCAAATGTCTAGAAGAAACAAAGGAGAAAATCCATATGCCCACTGCTTTACAACCTTGCCCAAAAGTGTGTTAAAATTTTGGGTTTTTACCAATCTGATGGGTATTGTTTCACAGGGTGGAATTTCTTTTTAAGATTTTATTTATTTATTTGTCAGAGAGATTGAGAGGGCACGCACAAGCAGGGGGAGTGGCAGGCAGAGGGAGAAGCAGGCTCCCTGCTGAGTAAGGAGCCCAATGTGGGACTTGATCCCAGGACCCTGGGATCGGGATCTGAGCCTAAGGCAGACGCTTAACCAACTGAGCCACCCAGGTGTCCCACAGGGTGGATCATTTTTTTAAAAGAATAATTTCCTTATTGTTTTTATTTTCAAAACATGAATCACTGAAAGAAATTATAAATAAATACAGAAGGGAAAGGAAAATATCACCAAAAGACTCCATTGGCCTAAAGCAGCCATTAATAAATGTTGATGAATACCCTTTTAAACATCTCTTTGTATGCATTTAAATTGCACATTTGGATTTTTTTTTAAAAAAAAACCTGAACTCCTGTATTCCCTACCCAGATCAAGATATAGAATATTTCCAGCAGTTCTAACATTTCCTTTGCCATCCTTCCTACTCTTTTCCCCAGAATTAACCATTATTCTTTTTTTTTTTTTAAAGAGAGACAGAGAGGGGGTTGGGAAGGGCAGAGGAAGAGGAAGAGACAGAACCTTAAGTAGGCTTCGTGACCAGTGCGGAAGCCCATGCGGGGCTCAATCTCACAACACGGAGATCATGACCTGAGCCGAAATAAAGAATCAGATGCTTAACTGACTAAGCCACCCAGGCACCCCATTAACCATTATTCTTATAGCTATAATAATGGATTCATTTTGCCTTTTCTTGAATTTTACATGTATCTGTAATCATATAGACTCTTGTGTCAGATTCATCCATGCTATTACACATATCAATAATTTTTCTCTTAACCAATCTCTTAAATAATCTTTTTTAAAATTTTTGAATAACTTTAGGGTTATGGAGAAGTTGCAAAAATAGCACAAAGTGTTCTCATTTACCCCTCACCGAGCTTTCCTGAGGATTAGCATCTTACACTACTATGGCATACTGTCATAATGAAGGAACCAACATTGGTACTTCACATTCAACTCCACATGACTTTTGGACTTTACAGTTTTTCCCTAATTTATCCATGTTCCACGAAGCCATCCAGGATGCCTCATGACATTCAGTCATGTCTCCTTAGGTTCCTCTGGGCTGTGACAATTTCTCAGACTCTCCTTGGTTTTGATGACCTTGACAGTTTTGAGGAGTCCTGGTCAGATAATCTATAGAGCATCCTCAATTTAAGTTTTTCTCTGGTTAGACTGGGGTCTGTAAGCCCACAGAGGCAAAGTGCCATTACATTGTATCAAGGGTACAAGGTATCAGTATAACTTAACCCTGTTGATGTTCACCTTGACCATCTGAGCATCTGAGGTCATATTTGCCAGGTTTTTCGGCTGTGAATTTCCTTTTTTCCCCTTTTCCATGCTCTGTTTTTTGCAGGCAAGTTTCTAAATGCAACTCACACTCCATGGATGGGGAGTTAAGCCCTTTCTTAGTTTGGGGGGGGGAGTAGTGTCTACAGGAATTAACCTAAGAGGAACATTTCATTAATTAGTCCCATGAAATAAAAGTTTCCATGATCAACTACAGTTGGGAAACACTAAGTTAAATAAAGCTAATCATGTTTCTTCACTATGTTATTTCACTGGGCCTATATTATGCTAATGCACATATGATTCTCTGACTTGGGGTAGACAATGCAGAGTTTTGCAAACTTATTTTTAACCACAGGACCTCCCCCACTTTTTGTTCTTTGGGTCCCATTGTGATCTAAAAATACTTAATACTACTTAAAACTCTTAATTATCTGGGATGCTTGTTTTAGAATACACTAGATCTAAATTAGTATCTCAAGGGTTGAGATCCAGGACTTTGTATTTAAAAGCACAACTCTCCCAAGTGATGTGAGGTATTTGGCCCTCAAGAGGTGGGACTTGAGAGCAAGCAACACTTGCTTATCAGAGTTCAAGCACCCCAAAACCCCAGGTCTGAACCATTTATCCCTGCTTCATTGATTCAACAAATACTGATGAGCCCCTGGCACTGGGGATACAGATGTGAACGAGATGCACAATGTCTCCACTCTCATGGAGCTCACATTCCTGCAGGGAGAGAGAGATCATTAACATTTAAACAAGTGAACATATAATAAGTCATGTGGTAATAAGAGCTCTGAAGAAAAGTAAAGCTAGGCGTGTATGGTAGAGAGTGGTATGCTATTTACAGGTATACAGGGTTGTCAGGGAAGGTCTCTCTGATGATGTGACATTTGAACACATTCCAGAAAGAAGTAAGGACACATGTTATGAGGCTTTCTAGAGAAGGCTGTACGAGGCAGAATAAAGAGCAAGTGCAAAGGCCCTGAGGCATGAGTGCATATAGGATAGAAGGGACTTGACCATTGCCCCAGAGACTTGGGCAAGAAAAGAACAAGCATGGCATGCTGGACAGAGGGTAGAACAGAAACATGCCTATATTCAGGCAAGAGCATTATGTGATCTGAGATGCTGAGTGGGCTTCCCTGGAACACATATTTTATGTTAGGATATAACAATGTAATGAGAAAATGGAGTGCAAGTGGGGACTCCACATGCCCTTACTGGGACTTCAAGTGCCCTTGAACTCTAAGCAGGGTTACTCAGGTTTTATCTGTAGCAGGGAGTCACTGAGGATTTAATTGAAGGACCATATATAATAAAATCCAATTCCTAGCAAGATCCATTGTCTTTTGTACACTTTGTGAGATAATGAGAGTGGGGAAGTGATAGAAAAAGGGGCACTTAAGGGGCACAGGCAAATGAATAAATCTTAACCACGGAGCTACTGAAAATGCATTGTCAAATCAGGTGAGGAAATTATCAATCAATTACAGCTTTATTAATTATGAAACACTGCTGTATGAAAATAAAATCTGAATTACCTTGCACATGCACAGATGATGAAGCACACAGCCAGCAGAATTGCTGGAAAGGAGACCTCTCGCCACAAACTGGTTTCTAATAGGAAAAATAAAAATAAATGAATTAGAAACCATTGCTGATAATCTTGGAACAACAAAATTGTAATAACATTTCTTTTTCACACACCAAAGAAACCCTACAAAACACATTTTCAAATGGATGTCAGTTCAAGCAATTTGCCATAAGTAACAAGATAAAATTATCAAATGTTGTACAGATTCATTCATTAGATAATTTTAGCAAATAACAAATTTTTTCTGTCTTTAAGAAATGATTATGCTACATAAACAGTTTGGGGCTTGCCTTTTACTACTGTAATGCTGGGGAAAGATTTTGTGGAATATATGTTAATGTCAGAAATCTCATTCTGGTGATGATGAGGATCATGCCTAAAATTTGTAGAGTGCCTTATAATTCACAAAGAGTCTTCATACCTCATTGAATCAGCACAACAAACTGTGAGGGAGGTAGGGACCCCTGTCATTGCTCTGCATGCGAAAAGACCAAGACTGAGAGATGATGAAATTTGCCCAAGGTCACTCAGCTCTGAGGTGTCAGAGCCAAGATTTAAAAACCATGTCTAGCCAGAACACAATGTTTTGCCTAAAATGGGACAGGGAAAGAGAATTGCAACTTTGCATACTGGGTGTCTCTAGAGGGCAAAAAAGAGAACATATATTATGAACTATTTGTCCTTGCAAAACTCTGCTATGGGTAAAATATTTCAGTGTTATAGAGCCACAGTGGAAATGACACAAAATCCTACAGCAATTATAATCATAGGAGTTAAACCAATCGTGAACCTGAGTATTACTCAAGTCACCTAAAAGAAATCAGAGCTGGCTTAAGGACTATCACATAAAGATCTAAAGGAAAGGATAAACAGACCTCAACTTAATTTCTGCCAAATGATTCAAAAGCTCAATTTTGCAGCAGTTGTTTAAAACTTGGAATGACTCTGTGCTGTGAATGTATTTATTTCTTCTATTTCTGCTATGAATGAAGATTGAGTCAGCTAACAAAACCTACTTAGTCCATGATGTGGGTGGAGTACTGAAGATTGGCAATGCAAAATATAGCAGTTGTGAATGATGTCACTGCGAATGTACAGTATTTCATGTATACTGTGAATTCAGTAAGTTATTGTGGGTTCAGCTGAACACTCAACCATCCTTCTAAAGTGTGTTTGTATTCTTAGCTGACTCTGATTTGATGTGGAATTTGGAAAATATTTCCTTACAGAAACAAGTCCAGCTTGACAAACTGCTAAAATCGTTAGACTTGAACAGTGAACAGAGACTGGTTTAAATTCAAATTCTACAAAGATATGATTGTGTGATTTGATATAAGGTATTCACTAGTTCATTGCATCAGTAGCCATTTACTTAGTATCTAGTTTGGTTTAGTTCAACTGTCACTTCCTTCAAGAAGCCCTCCTTGACTCCTTCAACTCCCCTGTGGCCCTCAGCTGCTCCTTCTCTGTACCCCCATTATCCCTCATGCATTTCCATCAGCAATCTTAACATACTGAATTAAAATTGCTGTTTGTAACAATGGATCGTGGATCACCACATCAAAAACTAATGATGTATTGTATGGTGACTAACGTAACATAATAAAATTAAAAATAAATAAAAATAAATAAAATTGCTGTTTGCTTTCTCTAGATTTCCCCACTTGCTTGCAAGCTCACTGAAAATAGTCAGGATCTATCTGCTGTTCTTTGGTGGCACTGGGGTGGTGCCCCTGGGGAGCCACCTCTCCCTTCTCTTAGTGCATGGTTCACTTGGAGACTGAGTTCCCTCCCAGCATTCAATCCACTTCTAGCCATTTGGAGCTTCACAGACTTATCGACAAAGTGATTGGTTTTGCCATGTAAATGGGACCCTTCCAGAACCACTGAAACTGGGCCTCTTGTAATAACTCGAGAAGGCTATAATCTCTTTCCGCTGGACTAGAATCTGGGAAGTTGCAGGCACAAAGCCACCAAGAACCACCATAAAGTAATCATAGCTTTTTTAAAGAGTAAAGCTGACATAGAAGACAAGAAACAAAAGAAGTAGAGACTGACAGAAATCTGAAATCTATGCCTGGAATTTTCATTAATTAACCAATAAATTTCATCTGAGTTGGGTTTCCATCCAGTGGAACTCAAAATATCCTAACTGACAGAGATGATATCAGGCATGCCTATATCCTTAGCAGGTAGAACATCACTTGGACTGTGCACTCACAACCTACATGTGAAGGAGATAAAATAGAATCAGATGTAGAACTTGTCCCCCTGGGGCTTCGTAGCCAGAAGAAGAAGAGGAAAATCTTTTCAGTAGAGATACGTTCAGAGGGCTAGGGAAGCAGAGGCAAGTGTTACCTCCACCAGCCAAGAAGGGGGCAGACAAGACCCCACAGAGGCGTTCTTTGATTTGGGCCTTGAAGGAGTCAGTTTCTTCCAGGTACAGAAGGCTGGAGACACATTCCAGACACGACACAGCAAAGCACATGTACAAAGGCTTACTTGACCTGTCTAAACTTGATTATTCTTATCTGTAAAATGGAGATAGCACACCTAATTTGCCCACCAGTTTTGGAACACCTGCTCTGTACCAGGTGCTACGTGGGCAGGTAGGAACCCACAGATGACTGAGACATACTGCCCATCCTCAAGTAGCTCACAGCCTGGTGGACAAGACACAGAAATAAATATGCAAGAGCAGTGCAGGAAATGGGCATAAGAGAGGGAAACCTTGAAAGCTAGAGGAGCACATAAAAGGGTCACTTAACCCCCTCCCTCCAGAGAACAGGGTGGGATGCCTGAAGGAGGTGGCTGTGGATCATATGGAAACTGTCTAAACAATAAAAGTTGCTTTCTCTGTCAGCCCAGCACCTGGAAGAGAACTATAAAAGTCTTGAATACTTACCTGGTAGCTTTCCTGGGAACAAAATGGATTGGGGCGATAGTGGCCTTTGGGAAAGGAAGGATGGTCAGTGAGGTGCATATTCATGGTTTTGTGAAGACAAAGAGAAGATTTTTTTTTTCTCTTTAACCTCAGCCTTATGTGATCATAACCTCACATATATTTTGAGTACTTAGGATACAGGACACATGATGCTAAGTGCTTTCCTCCAATTATTTTAGTCATGACCAGGTAGGAACTATGATATCTCCATTTACAGAGGAAAATGCTGTTTTAGAGAGTTCGGTGAACTGCTTCTGAGTTACAGCTAACAAGTGGGGGCTGGGCTTTGAACCTTGGCAAGCTGAGGACAGAGCCTTGATGCCACACTGTGCGCATACATGATTAATCCGATGTTGGCAAACTGGAGATTGAAGAACGTGCTTGTTGAATTTATTTCAGATTTACTCTTGACAGGAAATACCAATACCTTTATATCTTTCGACTTCTCCTTGCCAGAGGCATTGCACTAGAGGGTGCTTCTGTCTTCCTTCCTTTCTTTTTCTTCTTATAGAATATGTCACACACACAGCTAAGTATGAAACATAAAATCACAGACACCTGTGTACGTATCACCCAGCTTTAGCAAAGCTTAACATTTTGCCAAATGTCTTCGGGGTTTTTAAAAAAGAAATAAAATGTTGCAAATCCAGTCCTTCTGGTGTCTATAAGATGACACCCTGAAAGCAGGCACCTCCTCTGTGCATGCGTCACCCACCACTGCAGCGCCAGGGTCCTCCCCTGCTCCCACAGGCCGACCCTGTTCCCAAGTGCACCTTAGTCATCTCTAACTCATTCTTTGGCCCTGAAAGGAAGAGTTCTTTGGGTGTGGCAAAGATGGAAAAAAAAAAAAAAAAAACTCACTCGCATGATCCAATATGTTCCCCGGGAAATGTTCAGAAGCCATCACATGAGACTGAAGAAGCCCGTCGTGGGAGTTTTGTCTTGAAGTCAGAGACGCCGCATGGTTGGGGGAGGAGGCTGCATTCGGCTGCTCCGACTCCCAGGCATCAGTCAGGGAACGGTCAGAATCCCCTCCTGGAAAAGGAGAAGGGTTCAGTGTGCGTGTGTGGGTGTGTGGTCACTGACTCTCCAGGCGCAGTAGCCAAAGGTCATCCCCATTGCAACGCTTTTGGAGTCCAGTGGGAGATGGGTCTCCGGGTCGGGTGGTATTTCAATTTGTCCTCATCTTTGAAGGGGCCCAGAGGAAAAGAGTCTTCAGTGCAGAGATGAGCAAAGGCCAGAGGCATGAAAATGTAGTGAAGGAGGCCCATTCCAATGTGGTTAGAGCAAAGGCACCCGGTGGGACATAAGGCTGGAAAGTGCGACTGAGGGTGGGTCACAGGAGGCACCGACTTCCCGGTAGAGGAGTCTGGAATTGATGCTGCAGACAGTGGAGTGCTGCAGTGGCTCTGGGTGAGGGTGCCACTGGACATGCACACTTCTGTGGCATTTTCAGGTAGATAAAGTAATATGTGGTTTTGGTATATAGTAAAATCTATGTGGCTTTGTTGATCATGAACTAGTAGCCTAAGACTCATGTATAGAAGAAGACTCACGTATAGAATATCTCACTCTTAATCCCCGAGTGCTTTGGGGGTTGTACAGATGGATTTGAGAGATGTGTGATGAGTATATGAGCCTCTCTTTTTAAAAGATTTATTTATTTATTTTGGGTGGTACAGGGGCAGAGAGAGAGACAGAATCTCAAGCAGCCTCCCTGCTGAATGAGGAGCATGACTCGGGGCTTGATCTCTGGACCCTGAGATCATGACCTGAGCTGAAATCAAGAGTCTGACAATCAATTGACTGATTCATCCAGGTGCCCCCGCCTCTCATCTTTATTGCACCAAACTATAGCAGAGCCAAGTCCTTCTATTTCTCATTCATTCATTCATTCATTCATTCATTCATTCAGCAAACATTTACTGGATGTGATTCTATATGAGAAGTTGACCCAGCTGCTAGGATACAATTGTGAAGATGATGTCTCTGCCCTCATGTGCCTTATGTTCTGGTGGGGGAGAAAGACAATAGCTGTGAAGGACATTCTCCCTCTGTAAAATACCTTAAAATGCTGGATAAAATATAATAAACATCTTAGCTTTTTTTTTTTTTTAATTCAAGGAGGCTGTGGTCTGGAGAGGGATAGACATACATGCCAACAATTACGATGCAGTGTGGGGTCATTGCTACCATGAAGGGCAGCAGAAGGCATCCAGTGAGAGTCTAGGAAGGAGTGTCTGAGTCTATCAGGGGAATCCCGGCAGGCTTCACAGATGAGATTGTACTTAAGTGAAAACTTGATGAGTAGGAGTTCTTCCGGGGAGACAGCAGGAAGACGGAAGGGCAGAGACAGAATAAATAGGAGGGGAGTGGGGGAAGGAGCAAGAGAACAAGGGAGTGAAGAGGAGGAAAAGAAGAAAAGACATTAACCATGCGAGAACATGGGGGAGCGTGTCCCCTGAAGAGCGAGTTCTCCTATGAGCCAAGATAGGGGAGCATGTGAATGTGGGCACTCCTAGGAAGTGATCTTGGCTGGACTGCTAAACAGGGGTCCGGTCATGAAGGGTCTCACGGGTCACACTCAGTTGCTACGATATATTCCCAGGCAATTTGGAGCACGAGTGTACTGTGGGGACTGCTCTGTGTTGAAGTGCTCGCTCAGCAATGAGAGACTCCCAGCTCCTGGAAGTGACTGTGGAACCCCCCAAAATACATGGGGTCCTCATATAACAGTGCTTCTTAACTGGAGGAGATTTCTGCCCCCAGGGATATTTGACAATGTCTGAAGACGTTTTTGGCTGTTACAAATTGGTGTGTGTGTGTGGGGGGGTGAGTTGCAACTGTCATCTAGTGGATAGAACCCAGGGATGCGGTTACCATCCTGTAATGCACAGGCAGCCTCACAATGAGGGATTGTCCAGTCCCAAGTGTCAATAATGCTGAGGTTGTGAAACCCTGTCACAGAGGGAGCAGACCCAAGTGTAGAAGGAATGTTGATCATTAGTGCTCTTTCAGCAACTCTGGTAAGCACTTACAAGCACAGAACATCTGTATTTTCCTACATTTTCTATATCTTCCTGATTGCCCTTACTCTTGTCAAAACACCTTGCATTCCGCATTCATAGGGCAAATCATAATTTATGATGTCATAATTATTATATAAACACATACTATATAATACGTAATTTGTGTCATTTTTGTTTAATATCCACCTCCCTTGCGAGACTAGAAGCACCATGAAAAAAAGTACACTTGACCTGCCCCAGCCCCAGACACCAGCAATAATGCGGAATGTATTGTTAGCGTTCGGTAAGATATGTTAATAAAGAGAGAGTTCTGGTAGGGGGGCAGGGAGGATGAGACATGAGAAGCTGCTATAACAGCTTGGGCCACTGTAACAGAGTCACAGCCATAGAGACAGGGGTCAGTGCTCACCTTTATGGAGGCTCAAGCTGATTTGAGTTTGAGGCTTTAAGCAGGAAGAGTCACCTCCTAGCCCAGGCTGGTGGGCTGACTCTGCATGTGGTGCTCCCCTCCCACTCAGCCTGGATACTGAGCAAATGAGCTGGTGCTTTTGGACCAGGGAATTTCTGCCAACCTTGCAGTCTCCCTCCCACCATCCCACCCACAACCTGCGGCCGCTTGACAAAACGCAGTCTGCAGAAGCATCTCTGCTGGTTGCCATAGAGAAAGGAAACAGCAGAAAGTGAAACGTAGGGATCATCCAGTAATGACCATGCTGCAGAGGAGGTCCTGGACCATGTGCGCTGCAGCACTATACACAATGGCCACGCTCCCAAAACAACCCAAGCATTCATCAATAGATGAATGAATAAAGAAAATCCTGCCATTTGCAATGCCATGGATGAACCTGGGGGACGTTATGCTAAGTGAAATAAGCCAGTCCCAGAAGGAAAAATATTGCATGACTCCATTTACACGAGGTACCTAAAACCGTCAGTCATAGAGACACAGAATAGAATGGTGGTTTCCAGGGGCTGGGGAGCGGGGAATGGGGGATTGCTGTTCAATGGGTATAAAATTTCAGTTACGCTAGATGAATAGGTTCTAGAGATTCACTAAATAACATAGTAGTTATATTTAACAACTGCATTGTGCTCTGCAACATTTGTTAAGAGGGTAGATCTCATATTAATCGTTCTTACTACACACACACACACACACACACACACACACACACACACACACACACACACAAGGACACAGGGAAACTCTGGAGTGGTTGGATATTCCTAATGCCTTGATTGTGGTGATGGTGCCACAGGTTTCGCACCTGTTCAAACTCATCAAATTTACACATTAAATATGTATAGTTCTTTGTAAATCAGTTATATCTGTTAAAAAAAAGAGAGAGAGAGAGAGAGAAGCCTATCCGGTCAAATTCACATGGAAGTGAGAAAGAACTGAGAACTTTCATGGCTGATTATTTCTTGAAGAGTGATGCTTAACTAAAATCTGCAGAGCTGTGGATGGGAGATATGTGAGAGTAATCAAAATGTCCCTGTGCTCTGCTGCCTTGTAGAACTTAGAGCTTTGTGCTGGGAGCTGGATGAACTAAAAATGTGTCCTATGTGGGGTACTGGACTATTATGCAGAATTTTCTAGAAGAGATGGCATTAAAGAAGGAAACTACAAAAAAAATCTTAACATTAAAGAATGATCAAGGAATTTTCATCTGTGGGAAGACATGGTTTGTCCCCAAATGTACACTTTCCCTAACTGACATTTAATTTTTGTCTCCAACCTTAACAATAAACGAGAGGATCCTAATGCAGATAACATTTCAGCAAACAGCTCTTTTGTATTACATTTGAAGATATTAATTCTATTCTGTTTCTCCCAATTTATTTAAATTCAATCTAGCTTACTTCTGTTTTAAAAGGGTGTGTTTCTTCTAAGCGTATTTCCATATCCTTGCATATAAAATGGGCATTACTGTTTGCCGTGGAGGGAAACACAAAGCCACATACAGATGCTGCCATCAAAGATATTTATAGGAGAGGCATTAGCTCTGGAGAAAACCACAGACCTCAGGCTGGGAAGCTTTGCCTGAGGTTGTCCTGCCTTTCTTTCCTCGGACTGGCAGAAGTGGAGTGGGCAGTCCTAATCAGTCCTCCCTGCAAGAATGCTTTATCTTCTTTCAGTATGACTCACAGGCCCTGGGAATGTCTCCCGAACTGCAGTCTGGGGGTCTGGGGAGCTGCAAAATGCCATGGCTGAAAAATGAATTGCAGCTGATGAGGAAGGTGTCTAGACACAGCTGCAGAAGGGGTGAGCTGAGGATAAAATAGGCAACCAATAAAAATCCTTTTTAGTCTCAAAAACGAGGCACGAGAAAGTCAGGGGAAGTAAGTTTTGATTGCATCCCTTGCCCAGAGAGAAAACAGCAGAACAATTTAATTTTGAATTCTTCTTGAGTCTTCTAACGAGGCAACATTTCCAGAGAAAAATAAATTGCTGATAAAAGTCACAGGGCCTTGGGTAAATCCGGAAAACAAGAATTCTGGGGAAGATTTGATTACAGTTGACAGCAGAGATGAGGGATTTCAAAGTCTTGTGTGCACCCGGTTTGCCTAATTACTGATTTTGGAGGGGGGTGGTTTGATTTGTTATATTTAGAAGATATTTGGAAACCATGGGAATTTTAGCAAGATATCTCATACTCGTGCAGCACTGCTGTGGTCCAATTGCTTTATAATTGTTTGGACATGTTTCCAGGAGGCAACTATGGGAAAACTAGATGTTAATTTCCGAATATGTGAAACATTGCCTTTAGAACACTGAGTCCCAGACTTCCAGGATCCAAGCATCATTTTCCTGATTTTTGTCGTATCCCAGAGCCTGCCGACTCAGCCTTTTTTAATATTTTCTTTAAATTGTTTCATTAAATCTTGCCCTTTGAAGGAAACTTCATGTCAATCACTTAAATACCATAAAGAGAAGGTAAATGTAAAACTGAGTACAATGAAAATGAGACTTTATTTAATTTGCCCTAAATACTGTTGTACCAGAAAGCTCTGAGCCTGTTCTTTGTTAAAAGAATTTGGTGAAAACAAAAGACTAGCAAGAGTTTGAGCCTTAAAGCTACCAAAATTCTAAACTGAGACTTTCTCCTTGGTTATGCCAGAAGGACCGAGAGAATTGGAAAAGGGACCGCAGCTTCTCTGTCACTGTGAGATTCAGTGTTCGTGACTTCTTTTAAGATTTATTATTCCTTTTGAGAGAGAGAGAGAGCACATAGGTGGGGGTTGGGAGGAGTAGAGGAAGAAGGAGAAGCAGACTCCCCGCTGAGCAAGGAGCCCTACATGGGGCTGTATCCCAGGACCCTGGGATCATGACCCTAGCAGAAGGCAGATGCTTAACCAACTGAGCCACCCAGACGCCCCAGTGTTCATGGCTTCTATGTCCTAGCAGTGTCTGCCACCCCAGCCCACACTTTGGGAAATGTTGCTTTAGAACTGAGAAGAGACTTGCCCCATGTACTCAGGAAAACCAGCCTAGAACCAAGGGATGGAAACTTTCAAAACTACCTGATGGGTCAACATAGGCAAGCCAGACTGCAGCAGCATTACCAGTGAGAGGAAGAGGCAGCCTTAAAAAGTCATGGCAGTCCAAAATGGGCAAATCCATGAAGACAGCAAGCAGACTAATGGTTGTAAGGGGCTGGGGTTGGGAAGGAGGGACGGGGAATAGGGAGTGACTGGTAATGAGTGTGGGGTTTCTCTTTGGGGTGATGAAAATGTTCCAGAATTAGAAAGGGGTCATGGTTGCTTGGGGCAATCACTGTGGAAAACACTATGGAAGTTCCTCAAAAAATTAAAAATAGAGCTATCCTACGATCTAGTAATCACTTTACTGGGTATTTACCCAAAGAATACAAAAACATTAATTCGAAAAGACACATGAACCTCTATGTTTCTTGCAGCATTATTTATAATAGACAAGATATGGAAGCAGCCCAAGTGTCCATCGATGCATGCATGGATAAAGAAGATGAGGTACACACACACACACACACACACACACACACACACACACACACACACACAATGGGATATTACTCAGCCATCAAATAGAATGAAATCTTGCCATTTGCAACAACATGGATGGATTTAGAGGATATAAGGCTAAGTGAGATCAGTCAGTCAGAGAAAGACAAATACCATATGATTTTACTCATATGTGTATTTTAAGAAACAAAACAAATGAACAATAACAGCCAAGAGACAAGCCAGGAAACAGACTCTTAACTATAGAGAATCAACATAGTGATCAGAGGGGAGGTGGTGGGGGGATGGGTGAAATAGATGAAGGGGTTAAGAGTACACTTATCATGATGAGCGCTGTGTAATGTAGAGAATTGTTGAATCACTGTATTCTAAACCTGAAACTAATTTAACACTGTTAATTATATTGGAATTAAAATAAATCTTTAAAAAAGTGATCATGGTTGCACAAACTACCCTGTGAATATATTTTTAAGAATCACTGAATTGTACACATTAAATGGTAGATATGTGAATTATATCTCAATTAAAAGGTAATGAGTGCTCCTGATTCCTGTAGGCATTTGTGCCCATCTGCCAGGGATGCCAGGAGTAGGTAAAATGACCCCTATGTTGCCTTCTGATTAAAGAATCCTTACATAACTTATTTATCAGAAACTTTCAGGACGATAGGACACTTGAATTGACTTCTTTATTAAGCTGTACACCATTAGCCATTTCTTTATATTCTCCTCTTCTATGACATGCACTTCTGGTTCCCTGTCGGAGAAATTTTCCCCAGAGAACTTTGCCTGGGTATAGTGTACTGAGCATGTACTCAAGACTCTTGGGTGGAATCTGGGCTATGCTACTTATTAGTTGTGTGGCCCCAGGGAAAGTGTCTAATCTGCCTTAGTTTTCCCTCTCTATAAAATGGAGATAAGAATAATATTCTCTCCATCTCATCGCAAATGATAGGATTTCCTTTTTTAATAATGCTGATTAATATTTCATTATATGTATATACCATATTTTCTTTCCCCATTCATCATTGATGGGCATTTGGGTTGTTTCTCTATCTTGGCTCCTGTAAATAATGCTGCAGTGAACCTGGGAGTGAGGATATCTCTTTGAGATTTTGATTTCAATTCCTTTGAGTACATGCCTAGAAGTGGGATTGCTGGATCATATGGTAGTTCTATTTTTAATTTTTTTTTTTTTGTGAAACCTCTACATAGTGGCTGAACCAATTTACATTCCCACCAACAATGCACAAGAGTTCTCTTTTCTCCACAACCTCACCAACATGGATGTGCCTAAAGGACATTATGCTAAATGAAATAAGTCAGACACAGAAGGAGAAATACTATGTGATTTCAGCAGTCCATGTTTCAGATGTACAAGATGAATAAGTCCTACTAATCTAATGCACAGCACAGAACTTACAGCTAACAGTGCTGTGTTGTAGACAAAAGTTTGCTAAGAGGGTAGGTCTTATGTTGAGTGTTCTTAACACGCGCACACACACACACACACACACACACACACACACACACACACACGAGTAATACCCCCTCACAGACGCTGGAGAGAGGGGATGTACATAATATGGATTCGTTGGGGGACACCTGGATGGCTCAGTTAGTTAAGCATCTGCCTTTGGCTCAGGTCATGGTCTTGAGGTCCTGAGATTGAGCCTCATGTGGGGCTCCCTGCTCAGCGGGAGTCTCCCTCTCCCTCTGCCCCTTCCCCTACTTGCTCTCTCTCTCTCTCTCTCAAATAAATAAATAAAACTTTAAAAGATATATGGATTGGTTGGGATAACTCTGGCCCATGACACTCATTGTTGTTAGGGGAAATAATGATTGGAGCTTCTGTTTGACCTCCTCAGTTCCTTTCTTAACTCCCCTTTCTGCTCATTCACATTTTCTATAGGTAAACCCCTTTATTCCAGAGACCTCTACAACTTCTCCTATTGGCTTCCAAAGGAATATCTTTAGGTCCTTTCTTGTTCTGCAATGCTTTTATTAGGTTTCCAAACCTCCCCTGGCTATCTTTCCACTTCCCATTGCTGCCTCAATTTCAGTTCATGTGAAATAGAATTTGTTGTCTCGTTTCTTGACTCAAATCATTTTTTTTTTGCCTCTTTAGAGCTAATAAGTCCCAAGCAGAACACCAGCCCCTATGCTAATATGTACTTTTCATGAATTAGTGCATATCATCCTCACAATAATTCTATGTGTTACTATTATCCTCCTTTATATGTGAAGAAATGGAGGTCAGGGGGGTTAATTAACTTGCCCAAGAACACTCAGGTTGGAAAAGATGGTTTTAGGACTTGAATTCAGGCCCATTCAGCTCAAGCGCCCATTCTCCTCGTCACTCTGCTAGTACTATCTTCCAGGCCTTCATGATGGCTGAACTTTTCCTGCCGACCCTCAGCGTGCTTTGATTCTTCCCACTTCTCATAGTTACATTCAGTCGTTGACCAACCTGTCCACTCTGCCTTGAAGAATATTTGTTAAATCTCTTCCTTCCTCTCTATTTCCAGATCCATGTTACTTTGTCTGCCTGTTGGTTTTAAGTGCCCCTGAGCTCCCACTTGGTACCCTTCATCCAATCTTCACTTCATGTTACTGTCAAGGTAATCTTTGAAAATTCAAATCTGATTATGTTATCGCGCTGCTCAAGAGCCTTCTAAGACACTTTTGATCGAGTAGGATAAAATATAAGCTCCTCAACACGGCACAGAAGGTTCTCCAAATATAACTTCAGTTTATCTTTCCAGGCTCATCCCCCACCGCCCTGCCTCCTTCTCTTCTCATTGTCTTGTTTATACATCCTTGTTATTGTGGAAACTAGGATACACTCCATTTAATTAATCTTTTGTTTGTATAAGAATTATGTCTTCATTTAACAAGTACTTACTCTGTTTTTAAATTGATGTAGTAATACACTCTCACACACACAAGTGCATTTAAAAACTGGTGAAATCTTAATCATATTGTGTCCATGTTAATTTCCTGGTATTGATAATGACTGTATATAGTTGAGTAAGTTGTAACCAGCTAGGGAATCTGGATGAAGAGTATGCAGGCCTTCTCTGTACTATTTTTAGCAACTTCTCATGAATCTATAATTCCCACAACTTAAAAAGTTTTTTTAAAAAAATAAATGTAGCATTGTGTTCTCTGTCCAGGAAGCAGAATGAGAAAAATAGTAAGACATGCAAGTACTATACGTTTAAATTATTATATTGTTGTATTATATGACTCCCTTGCTTGCTGTTTGAGC
The DNA here is from genome assembly GCF_009762305.2 of Zalophus californianus. NCBI lineage: Eukaryota > Metazoa > Chordata > Mammalia > Carnivora > Otariidae > Zalophus > Zalophus californianus. The sequence continues at coordinate 181,957,692 of NC_045598.1, forward strand.
CTGGGCTGTGGGGTATATGTTGGATTTCATCTTGGAAAGAAAAGCAAAATCCTTACTGGCACTAGAGCAAAGACTGGGCTTTTGAACCAGACAGACCCACAATGGATTCCAGTTCTGCTGTTTATAAACTAAATGAACTTGGGCAAGTCAGTTAACCCTGAGCCTCACTTTCACTGTAATTATAAAAAATTCTGATCATATGACCTACTTACGAGGGGGTTTGGGGATATCTAAACAAGATAATGTATATAAACAAGGTAATATACTTAAACAGGACAGAATGTAAAGTACTTAGCTTATAAATAAATACACTTGACTTCTTTCTCTAAGGCCACATCAGCAAATCCTGTTGGCTCTTTTTTTTTTTTTCCTGTTGGCACTATCTTTGAAATGTATCCAGAGTCCTACTGCTTCTCACCTCTACCTGCTTCGTTCAAGCTCCTATTCTCTCCCCACTGAGTCACTCCAACAGCCTCTTAACTGGTTTCCTTGCTTCTTCTGCAATACGTACCTTACATTTAATCTGAACACAGCAGCCCGAGATATCTTGTCAATGTGTAAATGGAATCATGTTATTCCTCTGATCAAAATCCCCCAGTGGGTTCTCCTCTTACTCAAAGTAGAAGGCAAAGCTTTTGAATTGGCTTCCCATTGTCCCTGTCCTTCCCCACTTGCACCCAGCCACATGCCTCTTCAATCCTATCTTCTCTCTCCCCCTTACACTCAGCCCTGGGATGCTCCTAGTCCAGAACCTTTGTGCTGGCATTTCCTTTGCCTGGATTGTTCCTCTCCTAGATGCTTTAGTCCCACTTTTAAGTCAATGCTCAGAAGTCATTCTCATGAGGCCATCTTAATCACCCTACTTAAACCTGCAATCCCCATCTCTTCTTCCTCTGTTGTTCCCCACACCACTTACCTCTTTTAACGTGCTATGTAACTTATGTATTGTCTGTCTCCCCCCACAGGGATGCAAGTTCCATGAGAACAAGTTTGTTTGCCACTATGTCCCAGTGTGTAAAAAGGTGCCTGGTACATAGCTGTCCCTCAATAAGATCTTCCCAATGAATGAATGAATGAATTCCAGAAGAGTGAACATCATGAGCACAGCTACAGAAGTGTGGAAGAACATGGTCCATTCGGGAAACTGAGAGTGGATGAGTGTGACCAGAGTGGAATGTGTGTGTGTGTGAGGGACCAAGTCTTTCTCCTTCCCTTCTCAGAAGACATCCTGAAGGGTCCTCAATACCCCATGCCTCTATTTCCTTACCTCCCACACTCTTCATCCTCTACCCTCTGGTTCTCTCTCTCTTTTTAAAGGTTTTATTTATTTATTTGAGAGAGTGAGAGTGAGAGAGAACACGAGTGGCGGGGGGGGGGGGGCAGGGGAGGGAGAAGCAGACTCCTCCCTGAGCAGGGAACCCAATGCAGGGCTAGATTCCAGGACCCTGGGATCATGACCTGAGCCGAAGGCAGGCGCTTCACCAACTGAGCCACCCAGGCATCCCTCCTAGTTCTCTTCTGCCTCCATCACTCCACCACCCATAACTTCCAGATCGATGAAACCGGTTGACATCTTGTTTAACCCCTGGGCATGATTTGCCCCTGATGACTGGCCCAGCCTTCTTCAAGCAGTATTTTCCTTTGATTCTTATTTCACAACACTTAGTTTTCCTCTCACCTCTCTGGATGCCTCCTCTCAATCCCTCTTGCAGGCTACTCCTGTTCTATTAAACCCATTCAAAATGCTCCCTTCTAGACTTCCTCTTTGCCAACTCTACCCTCTTCCTAATCTTTCTCACCCATTCCATGGTTTCAGGGGCCACCTAGAGCGAGGCAACTCACGGATGTGTTGTCTTATCTCACACTGTCCCTTGGAGCTCCAGACTGACTTGCCCCTTATGTGCCAAAGGAACTTAAACTCAACATGCTCCAAACCATGCATGTGGTCTTCCCTCACCCAGCAAACCTACTCCCTAGATTCCTCAGACCTAGCCGTTTTGTCTCTTGAGTCCAGAACGCTCTTACCTTCCCCCTTTGCCCATTGAAGCCCTTCCCAGTTTGTAGAAAACAGCTCAAATGCCACTTTCATGGGGACAACTTTCCTGAGTTTCTGATTGGGTAATGTGTCCTGTTACATCATATACTTTTTCTCCATGGCATTTACCATAATTATTCTATATTTATTTGTGCAATTATTTGACAAAGATCTGAACCTCACCCCACTGCCCCAGCAAACTAAAGACTGGGGTTATGTTATTTGTATTTACTCTTATGTCCCCAGACCTAGCACACTGCCTAGCAGATGGTAGGTGCCCAATAAATATCCATTGTTTCCATGCTAGTAATAAAAATAATTGTAACTACAAATCACTGAGTACCAGGGATTGAACTATGCTTGACTTTCACGTCCCATTTAACCTTTAAGATATACTTTGAGTCCACATCATTGTGTTTATGTACATATATGTGTATCTATACACACATATTTACATATATTAATATTGTATTATGTGTATTGCATAATATGTTTAAACAATATCATGTATATTTAATATGTCTACGTGTATATATATGATATACACGTATATCTAATATATATAGCATGTATTTCAACAGGCATATATATATTATTATACTCGCATATGTATCTTGTTTTGAAAATAAGGAAATTGAGACATCGCCAAATTAAGTAACTACCTCAGTTACTTGGGACTTGGACCCCAACTTCAGTGTCTTTTCTCCATCTATATCCCATATAGAGAAGGCATATTGAAGATGTACAAATACATTCTTCAGGTATTATCAGCTTAATAATTTACACATTTAAGTTAGGCTATTTTGCATAACACATGACATGAATACATATGTAGTTAGATCATATAAGTAGTGTGGAGAGAACTTTAGGTGATTTTTAAAAATGTGGCCCATCCTTTCTATGCAATTGGTCCAGGACCACATGGTTGCTACTGCCCATTTGTGAATGATATTTCACTGTGGAAAAGGAGATTCAAACTCACCGATTTCATTGCAATGGTACATGTCCAGCCTCCTGACCCCCTCTAACCAGGTGTCCTCACTTAGGGAAGAGTCAACATCACCAAAGATGTTTCCATGCAGTCAGGATTTAGAGGCACCGAGGTTGAAGAGATTAGAAAAGGAACGGCGGATTCTCTTTTTCTTTCTAAATATTCTGGAGAGAAACGAAAGTAGCATGATGCATAATGAATAGCAGCCACCTTTGGTTCAAAACCAAGAATTTAGTGGAAGTGATTTGATGCATAGAACACATCTCTGTAATTCAGATCTGCAAAGCTCACTTCATTTGTTCCCTCTGTTAATCCCACAGAAGGTCCTTAAATTTCTGTGTGTTCCAGGTGCCTGGATCAATATCAAAGATACTGAGATACAAGATAAAACCTTTGGTACAAAAAGTTCACAAACCAGTACAGGAAAGAGACAAGAACTATGCAGATGAAGCTAATGACTTCACAGAGCTTATCCCACACCAGATGTCTTTCCTTGTGGTTTACATAAAGTAACACATTATCCTTGGAACAGCCCCATGAGGGAAGTACTATTGTGACCCCATTTTTCAGATCAGGAGACTGAGGCACAAAAGGTTAAGTAACTTGGCTGAGGTCATACATCTAGTAAGTGTCATAACTGGGATGCAAACCCAGGCAGGCTGGCTCCATAGTCTCTGCCCTGCATTACCATGCTATGTAGGGGATGTGTGCTCTGACAGAATTAACTGGAGGCTGCTCTGAGAGCACCAGGAAGGGCATTGCTGATCAGGAGTCAAGAAAGGCTTCTGAAGATAGGTGACCACTGGGCTGCATAGGATGATCTGTCCTATTCATTGAAGAACAAGTCAGTCTCATATTGGGCCATGCTAGGAAATGAGGCTGGAAGAGGTAAAATTAAGGCAGGGAATAAAGAATCTTGAATGGTTTTCCATTATTGTAACATTATGTGAAGAGTTGGAATTTGATGTTAGAGCAAAGGGAAACCACTGGGTATGTCAAGGGAGGGGCATGGTGATGACATAATTTGATTTCCATTTCCGAAAGATTTTGGCTACTCACCCATCCACACTCCCAGCAACCCATCCTCTACATTGTAATCAGTGTTAATGTGCTAAGGATAAATCTGGTCATTTGTCATTTGTCAATGGCTCCTCTCTACCTTCAGAACAAAAATCAATGCCCTCAGCTGGACTTGAAGCTTCTCTGTTCAGTCTGTATCTGCTCAGTCTTTTCTCCTGTCCCTTCCACCCTGAGTTGTATCTCTGCCAAACCACCTGCCATGTCCCAAATGGCACAGGGTCTCCCAGCGCCCCATGCCCATTCCCTCTCTGGAAGTCTCCTTTGCTACTTTCATTTTAGCTAACATCCTACATCTGTGAAGACTCAAATCAATCTTCATTATGTCTAGGAATCTTGTTTTAACCTGTTTTCCCAAATGAAATAGGCTTCCTTTCCTTTTCTCCACTGCATTCTGTTCAGACCTCTACCCACACACCCATATTGCTTCATCACGTTTGTTTGCTTTCATGTCAGCTGTCCTTGCCCCATATCAGTCTTTGTGCTTCCAAAGTCTGGAGCAGTAATGGGCTCTTAGAAATCACTGCTAAATGAACAAATGAATGAATGAATAACTAGTGGGTGGATTGGACTTCAGATTCTTTTATGTAGTATCTTCTACTTACCTAACTAAATTCTCCTTGTAAAGAACACTGGTCTGGGGTGGGCTCAGAGTTATGTTGCCATCTTTGTCACAAAGGAAACTGTCTTCTGTCCAAGTGTAGTAGCCATTGGAGAGGAGTCTGGGACTTCGGCGACAGGCAAAGTGGGAGGCTGTCAGGAGATCTACAGAGCAGCATTCGAAGGAAGTGCCACCATCTAGGAAATCACAGGCAAAACTAAAGAGGGAAGAAGGAAAGTCCTTTACATCTCTAACCACTACATCCAGTCCCACAAAAACCACATTTCTAGCCACTGTGAAGGAAAATACCTCTTTTGCATTCATGGCTACCAGTTACTTCTGCCACCCTAAGAATGTCACTCTTAATCTGGGCTTCATCTTCTCACTAGTGAGAGCATTAAACGACAAGGTATTTAGTGCCTCTTTCTGTTTTAAACATGTTGATAAAAACATTATGGTTAATCAGTCTATTCACCATATGATGCAACTACATCTTTGACATTAATCCATTTTCTTGGATGGAAAAATTGCAAAACAGCCTATCTGGGATATTGGAAGCTTATAGTCTCCACCCCCTTTCTTTGAATAGCCCTCCAATTGCAGTATCTTTACTCTTTCCCTGTGATTGATAAATTACAACTATGCAGCCACCAGACACAGATGAATTATAGGGTGAACAAGCAGTCAAAGAGATCTTTTTGGCCTTTGCCAATTTCCCTGTAGGTCAGCTGTACAAATGATCCTGTAGTTTGTGATTTGGTATCCAGGGAAACCTATTCAGTTGGAAAAATCTCCATGTGCCTTAGGTTTGATAAACAATCATATGCCTGTGTGATTGAAAGGCCACCTCATGCCACAAGCTCTACTGAATTTCTGATAAAGTTTTATTTAATTTTTTAAAGATTTGATTTATTTATTTGGGAGGGAGAGCACAAACTGGGGGTCGTGCTCAAACTGGGTGGTGGGGATCAGAAGAAGAGGGAGAGGCAGAATCCCCACTGAGCAAGGAGCCCAGGATCATGACCAGAGCCAAATGTAGACACTTAACCTACTGAGCCCTCTGATAAAGTTTTAAATGTAGAAACCTGTACACAATTAATACATGCACTAAAGTTAGTAAAATACTATTTTAAATGGATATTATTTATTAAAAACTTACTATGAGCCTGGCTCATACTTCATGCTCTATCTACTTTTCACAAACCTCCCCAAAAGCTAAGTATTGTAATCTTCATTGGACTGTAGGGAAAAAAAAAAAAAAAAACATGAGATGCAGAAGGACAAAGATCTTGGACATTTTATAATAGCTGATGAGTGACAGAGCTAGGATTCGAGCTCCAGTCTATCTGACTCTAAAGCATGTGCTTGTTCCTCACGGCCTTCTTGTTCATCCTTGGCTGATTGATCTGATAGTAGCAAGAGGCCTAGAATTTACAAATAAGAGCAGGTTCTAACACCAATGCATGATTCCTTTACACCATTGGCACATTTTACAAAATGCTAGAGAAAACATCAATGAGACCTGCATGAGGAATAAGAGAGAAGAGACAGAAAAAAAAAAAAAAAGGAAGGAAGGAAGGAAGGAAAAGGAGAGACTTCATTGTAGAACTTGAACAAAATGGTAGACTCTACATGTTTTTGTGGGGAACGGAATTCGGCCAGCTTGGGCATTGGTGTAGAATCTTGTTGCTCTTATAAAGTAAGATAGTAAAGCGTATTTAGGAGAACATCAATTTGAGAAAAAGTAACTATTCATCAGCATCCAGCAGTTTCTCCGCTCTCCAAACAATTCACATTTGCTCCCACACTCACAGCCACCCCCTCAAATTCCATTATTAGGTTAGGAAAGTTTTCATTTTGTATGTCCATGGGACTAAAGATTTATGCCCATACCAAAACTGGATGATAGCTAAAACCAGTATTTTTAAACCAGGAATACAACAAAGTAAGACACACAGGAAGAAACATGATTAACTTGTCTTGAGAAAAGTCCCATGGAATACCTTGGAAAAACACATGTGGGAGACGGCTCTCCAGTATATCTTGTCTCAGAGCCAGAAGAACCTGCATCAGCAAACAGGAGAGAAGTATGAATTTATCCCACCTCCCCAGCATGCATGACTGCATTTAATGGAGGCGTCAAAGAAGGTATGAATAGCTCCAGGCTCAGCAGAGATTCCAACTGGTGCAGCCATCCAGTGAATCAGGACTAACATGACTTGTCACCAGGCCTTTATGGGGAGCCAGAAATAATCTAAGGGCTTCTATCTTCTGTTTCTTCTCTCACTCAACATTCCTTTAGAGGTTTCTTAGTGGAGGATGAGGCAATAATAAACCATTAGCATCAAACTGACTCATCATGAAAAGGAGGAAGAAAGCATCTTGTGTGAAGCTGTAGAATACCAAAATCAATGACCCAATGTGCTAGTTATTTTAGCTTACTCAGTAATTTGAAGAATTTAATCATCTGCCTAGACTGTCTCTCATTAGGGAATTTTAAGGCACTTCTATTGTAAAATAATGAGCAGAAGACATTAGTGGAGGAAAATAAATTAAGTTTTGTTTTGTGTTATATAAATGATTTTCCAATGTATGAAGCCTGTGAATATTCTTTCTTTTTGTTTAAGATTTTATTATTTATTTGACAGAGAGAGACACAGCGAGAGAGGGAACACAAGCAGGGGGAGCGGGAGAGGGAGAAGCAGGCTCCCCGCCGAGCAGGGAGCCCGATGTGGGGCTCGATCCCAGGACCCTGGGATCATGACCTGAGCCGAAGGCAGATGCTTTTTTTTTTTTAATATTTTATTTATTTATTCATGAGAGACAGAGGGAGAGAGAGAGAGAAGCAGGCTCGGAGCCCGATGCGGGACTCGATCCCAGGACCCCGGGATCATGACCTGAGTCGAAGGCAGACGCTTAACCATCTGAGCCACCCAGGCACCCCGGAAGGCAGATGCTTAACGACTGAGCCACCCAGGCGCCCTGCCTGTGAATATTCTTAATGAAAAAAAAAAAAATCATCCATCCATTCAATCCACTTTAACCAAAGGCATAGCAACAGATTTCAGTTGGGGAAAGTGCAGTTAATTAATATTCTAAACTCTAAAGCAGGATTTTATACACTAATGTGTGAACACTTATAATAGGCTCAGTGAAACTTGATTCCATTGTGGACGATTAATATCTAAGACAAAGTTTAGGCTTTCAGATTGGGCTGGTTGATTTGTAAGGAGTAAATTATAGGTGTATGTGTGTTGGGGGGAGGGGTTAGAAGCAGGACTTGGAGAGAAAATGACAAGAGGAAGGAAGAAACTTGAAACCACTACCGTTTTAACAACGCCCTTACTTCCTGCAAGTAGCTATCAAAATCATTCAGTATTTTTTATAGACAGTTTTGCATCTTAATAGTAGCTGATAAACAATCTCCTTTCACATTTATGCACAAGCATCTAAAAAACCAGTGATTTTTTTCTACTAAAACGACAAATACCACATTTCTCTCAAGGAAAGAAATGAAGTCAAAATCATTGCCAAAGTGAACACTGGCACTTACGAAGCACAAGCTACTGACAGATGGTTAATGGTATGAGTATCAGCAAAATCAAAGCAAGGAAATTGCTAAAAGAAGTCTAATCGTTCAAAAGATAATTGCGCATAGCAGTTCTCCTACATTTACTTGCCACTGGTGTTGATATCAGTTGAGATATTCGGTACATCTTGGGAAGGCTGCTTGTTCAAACTTCACAGATTTTCTGAAAGAGCCATGAAAAAAGGTGGATTATATCTTAAAAATAGAAAAATGATGCCAAAACAGATGGCATCTACTAATTGCACCCAGTCAGACTTGTTTACTGAATGACACAGAGATTTAGGACTGAAGGAGGAGACTGGAACGAATGACCACTGAGGCTGTGTCTGCGTGTACAATTTTGTATTATTTCCCATTGTCTGGCTGAGTGCATCCAATAATCTTGTTCTGTAAATAAGAACATTTTATTTGGGAAACCTAGGTTTACGTGATTGATTTGTCATCAAAATAAACAATGCAAGCAAATTATTTGGTTAAGAAATCAGAAAAAAAGACTGGGCTGCAGAGCCCTCTAAATAAGTGTATTTGTAGTTTTGTCATCTAACACACATCGCCCTCTTCATCAAGTTTCAAGCAATACCTGGGGATTGGTGTTGGTCTTTTGTGCAACACCTCGAACCATTGACAGGTAGTCATAGTGAAGACTGAAAGTCTTTAGTAGATGCTGTCAGCCTGGACATTCCCAAGCAGCACAAGCAGCGTTTCGGTAAAAATAGCCTACCACCAGGCATATTTCAAATCGCAGTTCTCATGAACATATAAATTTGCTTTCTCAATTACAAATTTAAAATATATCCAAGTGTGTAAATTATGTAGACCTTGATCATGTACCACTCATCACATAGATCTACCTGCTGTAGACTACGACACATTTTTACACATCGCTATCCTAATAGCCTTGCAAGGTAGGACTAAATTCTTTTCTGATTTACCACCTATCCACATTTTTAAAATGTGATCACTAGTAATGGATTGTTTTTGTAGCTGTCATACATTAAATCAAACCAGGATAATCCTACAGCTCCAAAATTGATTCTTTCAATAAATTAGATGCAAGACCTTTTAGAGAAATAGAGATCCTAGCTTATAGAGACCTTTAGAGAAGTCAGGAGAACTTTCTGGCATTCCTTGGAAGTCTCTAAATCAAAGCACACATTCATAGATTTTTGTTTGGAATATAAAATAATATTGTTTGCACCGTAATATAAGAGTTTGCCACTGTCCTTTTGATTTTTGATCAGTATCATCTGAAGTGTGCAGCCCAAATTATACCATGTTAGCTTTCCCCAAGCTTTAAGTTTAATTTTAAACCAACAAGTCCTGTGGCAGAAAGCAAGGTTTTACTGCTATATCTCACAAATATTTGTATCGAGCTACAGGCAGTATACTAACAGTTAATCGAGTATTAGTAACACTGAAAAAACATTCAGTAACAGCTCTAAATCTTTTCAAGAAATAGATTCTGTCTACCAGTCCAATCAAAGTAACACATCCATTCTGCAAAATAATCTGTCCATACATGTTCCTTCTAAAGGGACTTCCCAGTTTCTCCCTGCTATTGATAAATAGAAGAATTACTGACGTGCAAAGTTTCCTCTGGGCGACAGTGGAGAAATCCAGGACTTAGCGGTTCTTCAGCTGAAAAGAATGTCAGAGTGTCAACAGGTGCCGAGAAGTCTTGTAATAAAGGGAAATCCATTCCCTCCTTCTAACAGAGGCATGCACACATGACTGTGTGCAGAGTTTTATCTTCAGTGGCCTCTTGTTCGTTTGGCTCTTTCCTAGAATAAAAGGGCATGTAGTTCTTGAGAAAGTCAGCTTTATAACTGCTCTTGTTTTCTTTCAAAAACAGCCTGCATAACCAGAGACTGAGAGGCAGGATGAGGTCACACTTCCTGTTGGGCTCTCATCAGTGGTGTTCACACCCAGGAGTATGGTGAAGACTCAGAATAGTTTCCTGGACCAGTGGCAGGGGATGTGGAGCACACAAATCGGGCCAGCTGGATACATCACGGTCACTCGAGGGATGTTTTTCTGAGCTACCTCATCACCCTCACTGCGAGGACATAAGAAGAACTTCTGGAGAAGCAACACTTCTTGCTTGTCATCCTCTGAGCCTTTTCAGTATAGTAGTGCATAGTTGTGTTCTTTCCAAATCAATTAGATTTATTGGTGATAATGCACTGATGCTATAGAAATTCAGAATATTATTCAATACCAGGAACTGGATTTTGTGGAAATGTCGGTAGTGGCAATATGCTGATTCACCAAAGGTTGAGCTTTACAGGAAACTCTATGGGTGGCATTTTACATTTTATGCTTATATTTTAGCTGAGCTCAAAGAATTTCCTGTCAGCGGGTTCCTAAAAATCTCTGCTATTGTAAATGATAAAAAGAAAAAAATACATTCTAGCAACACTAAGGTGCGTTGGATATGGAAAGGGTGTGGGTTTTGGAGTTACACAGACTGAGATTCAAACTCTGTCTGCCTACCAGCTATGTAACCTTGGATTTGTGGCTTAACCTCTTTGAGCTGCAGTTCTTTCAATTATGAGTAATAATATACATTTTGCAGAATGCCTTGGGGAATGAAATGAGATCAAAGAAATGAGAAATAAGTGAATCATCAGCTCCGATGTGCAAGATGTGTTCTTTGTTTGTTTTCTGTAGATCAGTTTTTCTTCTGAAGCCCCAGTTGGTCAGCCTGGCAGAAAAGTCAATCTCCTTCTTTCTTGAGGTTCCCTTTCTCCCTGAGGTTATGCCACAGGCCGGATCTTCTGTAGAATATGCCCCTAGCAGCAGAAGCTTTTGGGGGAGAGTGCATCTAGTCTGTGGTAGACAGCTTGCAAAGATGGCCCTCAAAGATCTTTGTGGGATCCCCTCCCCCTCAGTGTGGGCTGAAGCAAGTAACTTGCTTCTCCTGCATAGATATGCCACAAGTGATGGGTGGTCACCCCCATGATTAGGTTACAAAAGACTATGGCTTCTGCCTTTTTGGCCTCTCTATTACCTTCTAGGCTTCACAATTTGATGAAACAAGTGGCCATGTTGCAGAAGGACACAAACAAGAATCTGAGGGGTTGCCTCAAATGCCAGGGAAGCACTGAAGCCCTCAGTCCAATGCTGGGAATCCAGCCAACAGCCACGTGAGTGAGCTTAGAAGTGGATCTTTCTCCAGTTGAGCCTTGAGATGACTGTATCTCCAGCTAACACTTTGTTTGCAGCCTGTGAACACCCTCAAGCAGAGAAGTCAGCTCAGCATTGTCCACATTTCTGACCCAGAGAAACTATGTGATAATAAATGGTGTTTTACGGCACCAAGGGTTGGGGTCATTCTCACACAACGAGAGAGAACGAATACATAGTCCTCATACGTGTTACTTTCTGAGCCATTTGTTTTTGCAGTCTATTTTGTCAGGATCTTTTGCTGCCTTAGTGGCATCCTTCGAATACAGGCACATTTATTCCAGACTGGGTCTGGTCACCTCTGCCTACATTGGCCAGACAGCCATTCCGCTCTCCAGCTCTCCCGGGAGTCTGGTACCCTCTTTCTTGTAATCCATAACTCTCCTCCTTCTCATCCTTTTCCCGTCTCTCCTATTCTTTCTATTTTCATCGTCTTCCTCCAGCCCTGGCTCATGTTTTCTAGAGGAAGAAGGACAAGAAAATCCTTCTGACTTCCTCAAAGACCCTGTGCTCTGCCTATGTCCACAAATCCCCTTTCCCAAAAGGCTGACATCAAAAAGACTTTACTTTTTGGTCTATTCCTTTACTGATCTGAAACATATTGGGACCTCACTAATGATCATAGTCATTACTCACTTTATGGAGCCCTTCCTATTTGCCAGGCACTGTTCCACTTCCTTTATATATATTAGCGCATTTAATCCTCATACCCACTCCATGAGGGAGGCTCTGTTACCGTCCTCATTTTACAGGTGAGAAAACTGAGGCACAGAGAATTCAACACTTTGCCTAAAGTCACAGAGCCAGTAAAGGGTGAGCTGGTAGAGCTACGATTCTAAGCTTGGATTTTCAACCTGTAAGCAACAGCGATCACTTCAAACGTGTTTGAGCATTCCCTACGAACCAGGTACTGTACGAAACACTGTATGTGTGCAATCTTGTTTAAACCTCACGTAGCCCTAGGAAATATTATCCACATGCAGGATGGAGGGTTAGGTAGTTTACATAATTCTGTCAGCGCCACAAAGTGTCAGAGCCAGAATTCCAGCCCTGCAGTTTCCCCTTTGCTCCTCTCTCCTCAGACCCACTTTTTCCTTGCTATTCCTTAAACGTCAGACTTGTGCTTGCCCCAGGATCTTTGTGCTCACTCTTCTCTCTGCCCAGAATATCCCCGATAGTCACAGAGTGTTCTTCCTCACCTCCCTTAGCTCTTGACTCAGCTGCTTTGGTCACTCTAAATTGCCTAAATTGCCTTCCACACAATCTCCTTATTCTTCCCCCCTCCCCCCCGCTTTATTCTTCTCCTTAGTACTTCTCACTATATCACATACCACAGCATTTATTTTTTTGTAGTGATAAATATATTCCTCAGCAGACTGTAAGCTTGATGAAGGCAGAGGATTTGGTCACTTTTCTTCATTTCTGTAGACCCAGTATCAAGAATACTGCCTGCCATATAATAGGTTATCCATTAATATTTGTAGAATCAATGAATAACTGAATTAAAATCTAGGCAGAACTGACTTTAGCACCTTTATTCTGCATGCTAGAAATCAGTGTTTTTAAAAGGATGTCCCGAGGAAGATCCAATTCTCCACTATTAACGGAGGTCCTGTGTGCAGAAAGGGAAAGGGTGAGCAATAAATTTAAGCCCGCTCTCACCACTGGAAGTCCTACCCAGAGCAACTAGCAAGACAAATAAATAAAAGGTATTCAAATCAGAAAGGAAGAAGTAAAATTATCCATTTGCAGATGACATGATCTTATATATAGAAAACCCTAAAGATTCTTAAAAAAAACTGTTAGAACTCATAAATGAATTCAGTAATGTGTGGTTTTTTTTAGGATTTATGTAAGATTTCTTGCAGCTAGAATTCCTGTCTCAAAAATGCTCTAGATATGTCCTTACCGTTTGTTCAGGGTTCATATCTGAATGACATTGGGAATAATTTTTTTAAGAGATTGAAATGGAGAGAGACAGACTGAGACATGGGGTGGGAGGCAGGCAGAGGAGGGGAATGGAAAGAGACCGATTAGCTCATGACAACCCTATCATAAAGTCTAAGTAGGAGCCTGCATTCTTGGTGGCAAGAACCGGGTTCTATTGGTCTCTGTAATCTACAGCAGCAGATACAGGGCTGATGCAAAGTAAGTCCTCAGATGTGTATTTTCATGGAATCACAGTGAGTGAAACTGAGACCACCCTCAGAGATTACAATGACTAAAAATATGTGTCCCTGTGACTGGTGAGAAAGAAACATCAGGCAACACCTGACATTTGTATATCAATTATAATTGGTGAAACATGTAAGACTTGTTCTATTGAGTTTAATCCTCATTACAAACCTGCGAAGTAGCTTTTATATTCCCATTTCTATGTGAGGAAAGGAGAATCAGAGATGTGTCTAGTTCCCAAACATTCTGGTAATAGCGTCTGGTTTAATTTACAACTCCTGGTCTCATTCCAAACCCCTAGCTCTTCATTATTTTAAGTTGTTAATTAATTAATTAATTAATTTTTAAAAGATTTTATTTACTTATTTGAGAGAGCGAGAGAGATAGCAAGAGAGAGAGCATGAGCAGGAGGGAGGGGAGAAGCAGACTCCCTGCTCAGCAGGGAGTCGGGACCCTGGGATCATGACCTGAGCCAAAGTCAGAGGCTTAACTAACTGAGCCACTCAGGTGCCCCTAAGTTGCTATTTAAAACAAAGCAAAACAAAACAAAACAAAAAACAAGAAACAAGTTAATGCATTTATTTCCTTTAAATTTATAGTCTTCTATGATCTTCAGAGTTAAAAAAAAAAGAAAGAAAATCAGATGGTGTTTACCCTTATCCTGGTGAAACTGGCTCTCTTGAATGTTTGCAAAAATACAAAAGAGGAAGTAATCCCACACCTGACCACAAAGTTGTGTTGCTGCAATATTTTTTACTGAGGCAAAACAGTGAACTGTGGCAATGCTTGTGCAGGCAAGTTCTCTGCCCCTACCCAACCCCATTCCCTCCCCCAGAGGGGCACCTTTTCATCGGAATGTCAAGCAGTTACTTTGGAGATGTTGGTATTGTGTTCTGGTCCCAACCAAGAGGACAGACACTTAGACCAGTGACAAGTGACCAGTTAGAGCACATATTCTGACCTTGCACATCCATGCGTGCTGACACATACATTGTACCCAAAGCCCCTTTTTGTGTGTTGGTCTACTTGACCGCCCCGTTAAATGCCTCAAGATCAGGAATTAAGCCCATTTATCACTATGCTCCTTGGGCTTAGCACTGTACTTGGCACATTGCAGATGTTCAACAAAAGCTTATGGGAAGGAAATGGAAGTAGAATGATATTTTTTATCTGTAAAAGCTTGAAACAAAACTATAAAGAACTATAGGGCAATAATAATTTTAGAATCTGCACAGAACCCTTTGTTTGAAGCTTACTCATCCTCAAAGCATTTTTTAAATGCCACTTCCTCTATGCAGTCTTCCTTGATTTGCTGAGTCAGAATACACACAGGAATGTATGCCTATTTCAAATGGATTAATATTTAACTGAATATTAATATTGCTATTATACCTGGTTGTTTCTGTGTCCATCTTCCCATCATGGCAAGTCACCTTAGAATTGGATACCTAGTCTTATTTTTCTTCCTGTTCTCTCACCATCTACTGCCCAGTTTCTAGCACTCAGGAGAATTTCAATAAAAGTTTATTGAGTGATTAAACAAGCCAATGAATGATGAAAGGATGCATGCACGCTATCTGCCTTATCTGAGAATGCCAATGAATTGTGGCTAGCTCCATTCTCAAGGAAAGTAATGATCAGGAAGAGGTTAAAATTGTTTGCTGTTTGGTTACTACTAATCTGTATACTTGCTATGTTTTGTAGCCTACCCTCTCCTCCCCCAATTTTTAAAAAAAGATTTTATTATTTATTTATTTATTTATTTCTGAGACAGAGAGAGAGACAGAGAGAGAGAGAGAGAATGTGGTGGGGGGAGAGTGAGAAGGCTGGACGGGGGAGGAAGAGGAAAGAGAAAGAATCTCAAGCAGACTGCGCTGAATGCAGAGTCCTAAGCAGGGCTCAATTATCGGGACCCTGAGATCATGACCTGAGCTGAAACCAAGAGTAGGTCGTTTAACCCACTGAGCCACCCAAGCGCCCTCTCCTCCAGTTTTAACAATCCCCAGCAATGTGTTTCTTTGGTGTTGAAACTGCCTCTAAAAGCAAACACCTAAGGAATCAGGAACATGAAAGTTATGTCAATCTCTCACTAGATTTGCCTCTCATTTGGCTTGCTTTTCTAGTTTTGCAAACCAGGAAGAATGTTCTCAGTTTTGTTGCATGGCTGTAAGTTGAAATTTGGAGTCACAGTCAGTAGAAGCCAGTTGCAATGAATATTAGTTGTTCTTTTGGCCAGCTTCTGTTCCCTTTCTTTCAAGTAACAGCATCCCAATTTTCTTTAAAGGACGCACTCATTCCCATCTCTCAGTCTATGAGGTTTGGGCCAGTTTCTGCTACCAAATCTGCCTGATTGGGGATGGGACCCAGACCCACGTCACGTCAGTCCAAATCACCCCCATGGCCACCATGCTTGGTTCACAGGCAGGCACCTGATTTAATTTAGGCCAATGAAAGAATGACTTCTAGGACTTGTTTTTTGTTCATCAAGATGCTGTGATGACAAGGCTGAGGCTATTGGGGGCCTACATGTGGATTCTGAAAGTCAAGCCAACCCACAGGAAGCAGAATAAAAGATGTTATCATTTGATCCCTGACTCCAACTGCCCCAGAAGGCAGATTTATCCCTTCTTGATTCCATAAAGAGAAATTCCCTTTATGTTTATACCTGTTTGTATTACATTTTCTGTCACATGCAACCAAACGAATTCTAACATACCACAGTTCTGAAACTTCATGTACACTAAGAATCATTTAAATCTGGCTTTTAAAGTGCAGATTGCTAATCTCCAAATCTAAGACACAGGTTAGGGCCCAGGGACTTGCATTTTAACAAAGAGCCTAGGTGGGTCTAATGCAGATGTTTGGTGGAGCAGCGCTTGAAAATACTACTTAGTTAATGCAAGTGTTAACAGTGCAAAACAACAATCAGAGGAGGTACAAAAAATCAACATAGAAGCTGAAAGTTAAAGAAAAGTCCATCTTTTGTCCTGGTAGGGCAAGGAAGAAAATCCACTGAGGAATCAAGGGTTGATTCCATATTCAGTGCTTTTGCAGGTAGGGAATCTTTACCTTTATTTCTCTTTATTATTCCTTCCTGCTTTAGGGAGCATGATTGAATGTCTCAATTTGTCTGGGACTTTCCAGGAATCCACTTGTTATTCTGGTATAATTATAATAGCACTTTTTTTTTTTTTAACTCTCATGAGTGTCCAGGCTTGGATTAAAAAATCATGGTCAGTCCATTGTTTCAGGACAGTCTGTACAAAAAGGACTTCTTTATCATTCAGTTCTCTTGCTGAATTTTTAAGCTTTTGCCAAGTGAAACATATTTTTTTCTATTGTATGACCTTTACTAGGAGACAGATATTTCAAATTACTACTGCCAAGTCAAAAATTCTTAAAAATCTCAGAAATCCAGGTAGCTTCTGAGTAGCATATGAACTTCCAGTAAAAGTAAATAAATAAAACAAAGTTGTTTATAACATCTGATCATCTTTAGGGTTAACTCATTCTAAGAAAGCAGCATATAAACCCATACATCACAATAGGAATCATGTTAGAAATGTGAACAGGATGCTGTGTGGACATAAGGGAGAGATTGTATCTCTCCATTCTGTTCATACATGGCCTAGAGGTCCAACGGCAAGAGATTAATTCTGGAACAATTACCACTTCTGGTCAGTTGAAAAAGGGATAGAGTGACAGATAAGACAAGCAGGTTTATTGGGAAGGAAGAGAGACTAGTGCCATTTTCAAAGATTTTTAAGCACCTGGAATAGAGAGTTGCCACAGGTGTCTATTCCAACAGTTCAGGTCTATTCAACTAGTATATTTCAAATTTTTTTTTTGAATTCCTTTGATTTTCTTCTTTGGTGCTGATTATAAGATTAGAGGAAAACACACAAAAAAAGGCTTTCTTGTGTGTCATATGTAACAAAGAATATGTGATATTTAGTAGTAACTTTTTCCTCCCTTAAAATAGGTATATAGAATTGTCAAATATTCCAGGAGATAGAATGGTTTCATATTTATATTTTTAATGTTGGAAGAATTTAGTTCAATGATTTCTGCCTAAGGACGGTTGTTTCAAGATAATTTGCTCACTGCTTGTTTGGTTCCACTCAAACACAGCTGTACGTTCTTTCTTTCTATATTTGGCAATGAAGTGACTGATGGCTAACATTAACCATCTGGATGAGGGGTGTGTTGGGTGGGAGAGAGGGGAGGGGACACAGCAATGAAGAGCTTCGCTGTGTGGCTGGGGAGTCATCTCTAGACTTTTCTACATCTTATATCCCTGCCCCAATCCTGACCTTTGACTCTACATGGTCAAAAGAGGCAAAGATAGCCTATATGAGTTTTCTTCAGTTTTATCAAACTTAACGCCCCCTTTGTGAGTTAATATTATGTAATATCCTCAGGACTTTTCTGAAATTAAATTCATAGGTGGTAAAATCAAGCTACACATGTTTAAAAAATTAATATAATGACATAACAATAACATAAGAACAAACTTTATGGAGATAGTTTATAATAAAAATAACATGCATTTCAATACATAAGTGTTCAGCCATGACTCATAAAGAGACATAATGTAGTAGTCAAGTGCTTGCATCAAAATTTAGATTTACCTTGAATGTAACAGCTACGGATGCAGAGTGATACAGGTACATTCTATCAGTGCCTCAAATACTATGAGTAGCTTTGCCAATGGTGGCACGATTTTTTAAAAATGGGATAAACTCTTGGACATGTTTGTAAAAAAGAACAATCTTCCCTCATATTACATGGTTACTTCATTCCTGGAAAAGTTGAGTATGTATTAAAACCTTGCAAAATAATTTGTGCTTTGGTGCAAAACTGAGTTCAGGGCTTAGACAATTATGAAAAGGGTTTTGACCTACATGAATGTTTGGAGGGACATTCAAAGTCATGCATGACCTGGAGCAATTCTTCAAGATATGGGACTGGACTGTCTTAGGATGGCTAGCAGCCCTTCTCTGTCCCACTAAATTGCAGCAGTGCCCTACCCCAATCATGTGACAACTAAAAGTGTTTCCCTCTCCATTTCCAAAGTGTCCTTTAGCGGATAGTGTTAAGCCCATTGAAAATACTCACCTGCACAATTCACAAACCAGCAATCATTTACATAAGACTTCATTTCCATTTTTTTTCTTTCAAGCTGTATTATTGGTGGGGTCCCTTAATAAGTCCCAATTAATTTGTACTGGAGTACAAATTAATATAGGAGAATCATATTTTCAGGGTAGATTTGTGAATTCTTAACTAACAGTGGAGAGTGGATAGACTCTATGTTATCCTTTATGTATACACTTTATTTAAATTACAAGCAATCTCACAGTTTCACTGACATTAACAACACATATTATTTTTTTCTCACTGGCTTATGGGTGAGCTTGGGTTCTGCCAGCGTTCAGTTAGTTAGCTCTAGGCTGAAAATCAGAAATTTGGTCCCTGGTACTGTCACTGCTGTTGGGGAAAATTTTCCTTATTTTGAACATCATCTGCAGCTTCTCATACAGTCTTCAGGACACTACACTAGTAAGTGTAGCTCAGAAGAGCACTTTCGCTGGAAGGGAGACAGAGAATGGGAGCTTCCGACATTTTCATCTTATTTAGTGTGAGATTGAATCTGCCTCCAATACTCATAAGGTGGGTGTATTGGTCAGTTTGTATTAGGTTATGCTGCATAACAAACAACTTCCAAACACTCAAAAGCTTAAAAGAATGACTATTTTTCTCCTTATACTACCTATCATTTGTAGATTAACAGTGAGTTCTGGGCTTATCACGATCTGTCTAGAATCTCAGTAACTAGAGCAGTTACTGTCTCAAATATTGCTTATCACTGTGCTAGAGACAGAAATCTGGGTGAATTGCCTTTTAAAACTACCAGCTGGCAATGACAAAGTTCACTTCCAGTTTCATTTTACTAGCCAAAGCAAATCAAACGGTCACACATAATTCTAAGGAGGGCAGAAAGTATAATCCTGTCTTGTGTTCAGAAGATCCTAGAAATATATGGAGTACTACACTAATGACAACCATGATGGTAAGGAGTTCAGATGCTGGGCAACTCCAGTACAAGACAAATGTCCACTAGAGACTGTCTTATTTATGTCTTTTCTATATATCGCCATGCTCAGTCTAGCTCAGTAGCTATTAGTAACATCGTAAGTGCTGAATGAATGTCTCTGGAATAAAAGGACATGAATATAGTTGTTTAAATTACCAAATTTCACTATAATTAAAGCTTAAAGAGAGATACTTTGCTATTTTAACTCCACACTGTAAAGCATGATAAATATAAGTGTTATTTGTATGCAATGTTGCATTTTGGAAAGCTTGAGATCCAGAGTGGTACATTGGAGAGAGAGAGAGGAAAAAGATTTTCATCCCAACATTGCTTTGAATGTGTTCACTTGTTGGTTTCCCCTACCGTGGGGACACTTTCTCCTGTGCTTAGTACAGAGTTTGGTACACGGTAGATATACAAGAACAGTAGCTCCCTCATCCTTAGCTGGGTCGTCTTGGGGAAGTCACATCCATTTACCCATAGGTTCTTTAGCTGCACAACACACACTCCTCTTAGTAATATGTGCCTTTTGTACTGTAAGAATCTCATGAAATAGCAATGCAATTGTGTGAATGTGGTTGTCATGTAATGTACTAACAACACAGTAACTTCCACAAAGCGTCCGCTCCATAGCTGTTTGTCGACTATGGCGATAACCATTTGCTCTATTCTTATTATGAAATGGGCTGGATATCTAAGAAAGAGTGTCGTGCATTTACAAGTTTGCCCAAGGTGCTGGGATTGAGGAATTTTGGTAGCCTGTTTCCTATCAAATCGACAATAATAATACTCAGTGAGCTCTGTGCTCATCTCTCAAAGGTCAAACACTTCACAACTACTAATGGACTCCTGGAGCCAGCTTTCTCTCTTTTGCTAATCACCGCCCCTCCCGCTAGCTATCAGCCAACTGCTGCAAAGCCCCGTCTCCCAAGGGCAGCTCTCCAATCGGCTGCGCAGCCCGGGCCCAACCCTCGTCAGTCACGTGACGCGACCCGGCCCGCTTCCGGCGCGTCGCGGGCGGCTGACGTCGCTGGGCCCGGCGTCGCGTCAGGGCTGGCCGGCGGTGGCGGCGGCGGTGGAGGCGGAGGCAATGGCAGCGGACCCTGAGCGGGCTTGAGGGCTCGGACCTGCTAGCTCCCGCGCGACCTCGGGCCCGACCCGGCGCTGCGGTCCCAGCGCGCTCCCCTCCTGCTTCCTCCCCGGCCGCTGCCTGGGCGGAGGCGGAGGCGGAGGCGGAGGCCCGGGCTGGCCGCCCGGCTCGTGCCCCGGCTCGGCCCCGGACGGCCCGGCTGCTGTGCGGAGAAGAGGCCGAGTCGGTAAGAGGCGGCGGCGGTGGCGGGGCCTGGAGGCCGCCTGGATCCCGTCTGGCCGCCCGGGACGCCCCCGCGCTGGTGTCTCTCTCCGGCCCGCACCCCTCTCGCGTCCCTCCCCTTAACTCGCCGCCCCTATTGTCTGGGCGCAGTCGCTCCCTCTCCTCCTCCCTTCCTTCCCCCCTGCCGAGGGCCGGACGGCTGTCAAACCTGGAGGCTTCTCCCGCTCCCGGCCAGCCTGGTCTAAGCCCTTCCTGTCTGTCTCTGCCAACCCCTCCCGCCCCGCATCAAGCCCCTACCTTCTTTGGCCCCGGGGCCATTCTCTGACCTTTTCTTCTTCACTTTCTCGGTGTTGCGTCTTCTTGCTAATTTTCTTTTCCCTTCTAGTTGTCATCTCTTGCAACGTTAACCATCCAGATATATTTTTTGCCATTCTTGTTTGCGTTCTTTTCTGTTTATGTTCCTCCGCGTTCTGTCTGTCCCCTTTTCTCTTTGCTTGAAGTGCCCCCCCCCATAGACTGTCTTACTTCGCCTTTTCCTTAATTCAAATCCCTATTCGTTCTCCTTTCTCCACCCAGGGAAAAGGAAATTGTGCCACATCCCGAAGTATCACTGGGAGTTTATATGTCTTAACTCCACATTTATGGGTTCGATGTTTGATTATAGAAAATAGTGTAACTGGTAAACACCTCTTACTAAGTTCTTCTTGTGAAGAAAGTAGAAAAGTTTGGTTAGATTTCTACACAGATATTTAAGTAACTGCCTTATATGTTACACGCAGACCAGACTTTTTCATGCTTTCCTTTTACACGAAATACCCTCTGGCCTAGCGTCCTGTTAACGTTAATGAACTGATCTTTGTTCTTGACATGGCCAGAGAATAGTCCCCCCAACCCCCCATGAGTATTTGGGTTTGACTTTACATATTTCTATGACAAGTATTGGTGTTATTTTTACCCCTTACTAATTAGATTCTTTCAAAGAGGAAAGGACAGTTTGTTTTTATTTTTCCTGTTATGTTTTGTCCCTTTTGAATTGTGAGCAAACCATTAAAAAAAATGCTGTAGTTGTGTATTTTCTTTTTTAACCCGGGAGAGAGCATAGTCGTGTTAGTAATTCTAAATATCAAAAAGGTTTCAGGGATCGCTCTTTTCCCCCCAGTAACAGTAGGTTTGCATTCCTGATTACCTGTTACATTTTGATTTAGTCTGTCTTAAAGTGCATTCCTATTCCTCAAGTACTAGTCAGTGAAAAAGGCTACCTCAGGTGTTCTGGGTGTCCAGTGTGGCCAAAAGGAGAGTGAAGAGTGTGCGTGTCAATGATGTAGAGAGGAATAGATACTCCTTTGTAGTTTTTTGTTTGTTTGAATATTACGACCACTTTTATTTGTCAGTGTGAGCACTGACTATATTGAAATAGAGTAGAAATAAATTTGCAGTTGAAAAAATCCACATCATTAATGCTTATTGACTGTGAAGTATAAGGAAGAAATTTCTGTTGTAACTTTATATGTTAAACTTATTGAATCATTTGATACCAAAGTAGGAAATCATAGCTAATGAAAAATCCTACTCACAAGAATTATTGATGTTGTCGCTGGCAGAGGAGTGTCTACTGCCCCTTTATATGCTCTTTGGTGTCTTATCTAGTGTTGTATACTATGAGGCACTCAAATATTGGTTGAAAAACTTCATTAATTTGTGCTCTTAAGAATTTCAATAGTCATATTCCAGAACACTCAGGTGTCTTGATTTTTCAGAGACAGAAAACTGTTTTCAGCTGGTGTGGAGAATTTTCTTGGGTATTTTCAAGTTAAAATTTGAAGCATTTTAGCCATTAGCAAGTTTTAATGCCCAGCTGTTCTTCTTTTTAAGTAGTTCTTTTTTATGTCATTTTCCTTGATTCATGATCAAGATTGCTTGCAAAGTATATAGTACTTTACATACAGATATTTGTAATCATCATTCAAATTTCTTTAAAATTTGAAAGTTATTTTAACTTCTCATGCAATGCTTTTAAAATTCTGTTTTATTCCCTATGCATTTTATGCATTAGAATCTAACTTTTTTTTTTTTTTTTCCTCTTGAGGTAGTGAAAAGAGAATACTGAAGATAGGATCTCAAGATGAGTAAAAAGCCCCCAAATCGTCCTGGAATCACTTTTGAGATCGGTGCTCGTTTGGAGGCACTGGACTACTTACAAAAATGGTATGGAGAATATGGAGCTCTTGACCGAAACCACGATATTGGTAGTCTTACACATGTTGGTCAGTTGCTGTTCTTTTGACAGTGGCAGAAACTTTAATGTATTCACATTTTGAATACACATAGACATTGTTTTTTAGTTTTCCTGCTCTTCAGCAGACTGTAAGTTTAGCATTTCAAAGCTATTTTTTCAGAATCATTTTAAGGTGTTTGAGAACTGAAAATAATTATCTAGAATATGAGGTATAAAGAGAGTGTCAATACTCTTGTGTACTTAATATGAGCTAGAGTGGTGGTGGGAGGGAGGCAATTAATTTAGATAACCAGCTTCCCAAGATTTAGCTAAAACTTGATATAAATCTGTTTTCTTGGCCTGTGTCAGAGGTGATCTTTCAAAATACAGAGTATGTTGATGGTTAGCACAGTCACTATTCACTATCCCATCTAAAATAAAAAACTAGTTTACCTCCTCTTTCCCCAGGGGATAGTGAACTAAAGGCAGGTTGTTACTGTCCCATACTAAGTGGGCAGTATTTTCAGACCTTTTTTTATTTCTTCTGTTCTGGCCATGTGTGTTAAGTAGTGAATTTAAGCTCCTAATATACGCCTAATAAATAGTATAGGGATAAAACCACCACCTGGAAAGGAGAGAAGAGGAAACAACAACACAGGGGTCACTAGGCCACAGTAGGAATGACAAGGATTTCCTCTTTCTCCTAGGGAATGCTTTCCTCATTCCCCTTAACTGCCCTCTAGTCCTTGTCCCTGGGAGGAAGTCTCTTATTGCCATTCTTAGCTCCCTACCTGAGATGGACATTTGAGAGTTCCTCTCTGGGGAGTGTGGGGTTGTCTCGGCTCTCCTGAAGCCCATTTATTTTGATGAGTGATCTGGTGGCTTCGGGCTTCAGACTCCAGGACTTCATCTACCAGGCTTTTTGACATTTTCTCTCACTACAACTCCTTTAAAAACACAGTGGGTATTTTGCAAATTTGCTCTTGATTGATTTGCATTAAGTCAACTTCCTGTGTTGGCAATGACAGGCAGAGAAATCTTGTTTAGTCATGATATTTGACTTTAGACTGGTCTGGGTTTTGTCTCTTAGTATGTGGCTTTAGAATTCTGCACATGTCCCCCATACCCCGGTTAACGGGCTCTGTCCTGGGCGCTGCTCTGGGACATTTTGAAACTACAGTTTGACGTGGAAGGCAGTTGTTTGGCCCTATGCCTATAATGTGCATCTCAGAGGGTAGTTCTTTTTAGGGGACTTAATTGTTAGTCTCATCAGGTGGAGAGTGTACATAGTACTTCAGGTAGGGTTTGGGAAACACCTGGGACCAGGCAGTTGCATCCCACGTAGTCCTGACGCTAAAAATTATTTCCAGACGTGGTGGAGTGTTCACTGGGGGATTACCCATGCTCCCGATAGGGAAGCGCTGCATTAGACCATACAGCAAAAGATGCCGGTTTCGTCAGTAATTGGCTATCTTGGATTCTCATTTGACCAAAAGAAGCTTTTCACTCAGAAGGCACACTGTTAAATCTCCGTGTGGTTTGAGAAATGATACTTCTTTGATGCTAATCTTAATCTTTTTTTTAATTACTGGCTTTTGAATCACTAGTTAATTCATATTAACATATTTTCTTAGGCTTCCAAAGTGACACACTTGCAATTGAAATAGCTTCCAGTGTTGCAGGAGAACACGGTTTATTAGTTTTCTTAGAGGTTTAAAGGGAAATTAACATAATTTTGGTATTAGTAAGAAATTTGCTTTCGGTGGTGAAATGTTTTCTGATTCAACAGCTGTCAAATTGATGATCCAGTAGTTAAAATAAAAAGATTATAAAAGAGAACTACTTTAAAAATCAAGACTGAATGTGCTTTTAGAGTATTTGGAATTTGAGAGGAAAAAATGATAGTTGTAGCTGAAGTTTTTTCACTGTCTTATGCTTCACACTAAGGAAATTTCTAAGTGCTTAGGTAGGGTGGTAACAGGCATCTATACTCATTAATGAAGTTTAGCTTTCATTTTAATGACCCTAGTAGTGATGGTCTCCTTAAGGTAACATCAGCCAAAATAATCACATATGGTAATCACTGAAACTGGTCAGTAACTTGATTTTTATGAGCTCATTTATATGAAGATTTTAATATCCTGCTACAGTTGGAATTAAGGAATTAAGAGTATTGTATATACATATTCTAGGTAGTTGAAAGAAATAATTCTTTTATTGTGACTTTATTAATGTCGGTAGTTTCAAGAACTAGCTAGTCTTGAGCAATCCCTTTCATTTAGTATTAAAGTACTTTACTGTAGGACAACTAATCAATTACTAAGATTTATTTCGTTTTGTGTGGGCACAAGGGAAGTTCTGTGAGACGCTGTACTCTTAACAGGTTTTACTTTTAAATGAGATAATAAACTATATTCTTCATATCATTACATTTGTTAAGGGCCATTCTGTATTTCACATAAATGCTGCAGATCTTTTCTTTAATATCAGGTAAAAGTGTAGAAAGATTATTCGAGTGTTGAGAAACTTTACTATTTTTGTGAGGAGGAAAATAGTTAATCACTGAAAATATAACTGAAATGATTCCTCTCTTTCTCCCCCCCCCCCCATTTTCTTTCCTATTCTCTTCTGTTGCATCCATAAAGAATGCTTAAACTTCCACATTTATTCAGTACAGTTGGAAAAGTATTGAGTTCTTATTTGACATGAATGTTTTTTGAACTGTTATAGGCAATGAGCAGGGAGGGACAAGCCAGAGTGCAGATGGTGCTTACTGTCTCTGCACGCAGGACATTGCCAGTAAGCCACAGATCGTTGTGAAGGAAACGACAGCATGTGTTGATAGCTTACCTTTTACAGAGAAGGGCAGAGGGAAAGTTGTGATAGTGGAGAACTCAAAATGTCAACTTGTCCTATATGTAAAAGATGTTTCCTATATAAAAAAGGAAAAGAATTTTTACTGTGTGCCCTGGAAAGAAAAGGGTAAACTCTTAAGTGGGCCGAAATAAACTGAAGTTAAGCTTCCACTTTCAGATTTGGGGTAGATTTGGTTTAATCGGCATGTGCAATCTAATTTTCTTATGGAAAGGACATTATTACTGCTTGAGCAAACCATATGACATTCTTCAGAGTTCAGAAAGATACTTCATCCTTGAAACTACACTGTACATTTTTTAAAGTAGTGATTTATTACTTTTTGTTTTCAAAATCACTTGAAAGCTATGTCAGAAAACTCATTGATGGTTTGATTATTTACCGATAACTAATGAATGTGGGCCCTAAGAAGCCCCTGAGAGGCCAGGCATCTTCAGGTCCAATATGTGGTTTTTGGATTTCCTATACTGACTAAACCTAACTCCTGCTAAGTAGTGTAGGTTTCTTAGTTTTTATTTTATTTTATTTTTGGGGGGGGCGGTTTGCTTAATTTTTAAAAATGTAGTTTTACTTAAAACATACTGGTTAGGGCGCCTGGGGGCTCAGTCAGTTAAGCGACTGCCTTCGGCTCAGGTCATGATCCTGGAGTCCCGGGATCGAGTCCCACATCGGGCTCCCTGCTCACCAGGGAGTCTGCTTCTCCCTCTGACCCTCTTCCCTCTCGGGCTCTCTATCTCTCATTCTCTCTCTCAAATAAATAAATAAAATCTTTAAAATAAATAAATAAATAAAACATACTGGTTAATTTCTTTCTCAACAGTCTTTTTTGAAAGTCTTCCAAAAGACTTTTAATAGGCTAATGTTTACAGGTAACATAATCAACCATCTTTGATCTTACCTCCATATTTTCTATCATATCCTTGTCTTTCAAATGATGACATATCACATTTATAATCTCTTGAATGCAGGGACATCATAAGATTGAAAAAGGAAACAGATTGTTGATACAGTAGTATATTTGGGGAAAGAGAAAGTTTAGAGTTGAAGTTCTATTGGAGACACTGTAAGTGGGTTCTAAAGACAAAAGAGGCAGGTTCAAAGTCAGACTGTCACTTGCTCTTCCTATAAATATGGGCAACCTCTGGACCTCGGTTGGCTTATCAATAAAATGGAGGCAGTGTTACTGGCTTTTACTTAGGGGATTATTTCAAGGATCAAATAATGTATTTAAATTTGCTTCAAATTCTGTAAAATAGTACATAAGTATAAAGCACTGAGGTAAATGCAAGGGAAGAGGGAGAGGTGAAAAAGAAATCTTTGAGGATCTGAAGACTCAAGTGTGTAAGTTTTTAAACGTAGCTTTAGTATTGACGTGAGAATGGCCTGGAATGTAGAAGGAAAATCATGTCATTGCAACCCGCTATAAACCATCTTTTTGAGGTAATGATAAAATCTTTTTCTGCTTTGCAAACATTATATCTAATCGCTCTGAATATTGTTCAGTGAGAAAAGTGATCAAATCAGACTGATTTGGACTACTGATATAACTTCTGTCTTTTGAATGAAATTCAAATAGTTACTCAATAGCAAATGACTTAGTTACGAAAACAAAACAAATCAAGTAATGTGAAATTTGAAATATAGAGTTAATTTAAAATATTCAGATGAGTTATGCTCTTCTGACCTTTTTTTGGGAATAGTTCTATTTAATTCTCTTCTAGATCTAAAGAAAGGGAAAATGAAAAAAGGGAGATGTCTCCAAGTATCAGAGTTGGATAGAACAGTGTAAATTTGAATTGGCAAATACTTTTTGGGAGTTTTTTTGAATTGTATGGAACATTTGCACATTGGGAGTTTTTTGAACTGTATGGAACATTTGCAAATGTGAGTTTTTAAAATGTTCATGACCAGAATTATAATAGTGTGGGAAACTTGAGGAAATTTAGATTGTAGCAAGTACAAATGCTTTCTAATTTGAGTAAAAGTACACTATTTTCTGAATAAAAAGTGTTGCTTTTTTTCTAATTGAATTTAGCTACTCAAAGGCAAACATTAATAGAAATAAGTTGTGTTATCTATATTTGGAGTAGAAGAGTGCTCCTGAAAAATAGTATGTGGATCAAATTTAAAAACCAGTCTCATTTTTAAATTACATTAGGCAAGTTTGAGATTTGTAGAAACCTTAGGTGAACACTTTTAAAATAGGAGATCTTTTGCTAATATGAATAAAATTTTTGTATATTGGGTTTTCCTAACTATATTTGAAAAAGATTGATTCTTATTTTGAGTCACTACCTACCTTTGAAAATCTAATTAGAGCTGTAGACTCAGAAAAATGTACAATCACATTTATATACCAGAAATATTGAATTATATATTATGGGTAGCCACAGAAAACTTATCCATGGACTCCAGATTAAGGACTCCTTTAGCTGAGAATTTCAAATTGAAATCTCTATGATGTGTGTTTATTTTTTTAATTCTGAGATTTTTTTTTACATCGAGAAAGTCACAAATTTTGTATCTTAAGATCTAAGTGAGCTCTGTTTAATCATCAAGCAGGTCTGCATCAGTGCACAAACACTGTAGTTACTTAATTTTTAAAATTTTCACCAATAAGAGCCCTATAAACTTTTAACAGTAAAGATCTTTCTCCCTCCTCTTCCCTCAAAAAATGTTGAAAGCAAGGTTAGACGTGGGTCCGAGTACATGTATTCATTATAAAACACACCTGGTTCTTGTTCTTAACTCTGTTCTTCCTTTTGTTCTATTGATTGATTTTCTATAGAGCTTTTTCTTCTCTGCTCAGTTTTTTTGCTTACCTTAGTTTTCTTGGAAGGTGAGAGAAAAGGAATTTTGGAAAAAGTAAATTTAACTGGAAGTCAGAAGATAGGGGTTTAGGTGCTGTTCTGCCATGAACTATGTGACTTCGGAGAGTTAGTTCTCTGCTTTAATGTCCTTAAGATAAGGGTGTGACATATTAGGTAATCTTTCAGATCCCTTGAATTAGAAACTCAGATTTCTTTTATCTACTTTCCATGTATTCAGGGAGGATAGATTTTTTAATCTCATTTTTGATGGGTAAATAACAGACTTGAGGCAGAAGTAAGAAAAAATGTAGAAGTCAGACATAGTTTGCTCAGAACTGCTGGTAACTGAAAGAACTTTGAGAAAAAATGAGTTGAAGAGGTAGAGAAAGGTGAATCTAGTTGGAACAAAAATAGTAGTTTTGAAGGTTGGAGTATAGTGGTATTGGGCACATTGTTATCCTTTCTCCAACCTGCTCTCCCACTCATTTAAATACTTTCATTGTTTAATTTTAAAATTACTTAGAATCGTGACTATTGGTTAGAAAGGTATATTTGACTAGTAGGATGCTCTAACTCCCTAACTGTTTGTGTGGTAACAGTTCACTAATTGATTCTTTTACAAAGTTCATTGATGCTGTCATTTTGAAAGTGATTCAGGTGAAGTCTAGAAGGTGATTCTCAAACTTTTTAGCTTCCTGGGATTCACCCCAAAAGGTTTGTTAAACATAGGTCACTGGGCCAACATCCAAAATTTCTGATTCAGTAGGTGTGTAGTGGGGCACAGTAGTTTGCCTTTCTAAAAAGTTTCCAGGTGATGCTGATGCTGCTGGTCTGGGGACCACTGGTCTAGAGTATACAGAATTATTAACCCAAAGATAAAGTTTTTGAGTTGGATAGCAATGGAAATATCCAGGATTATTTTTGAATTTATAGTCCGTTTTTAC
Organism: Zalophus californianus; assembly: GCF_009762305.2. Taxonomy (NCBI): domain Eukaryota; kingdom Metazoa; phylum Chordata; class Mammalia; order Carnivora; family Otariidae; genus Zalophus; species Zalophus californianus. Next base: position 181,987,598 of record NC_045598.1, read on the forward strand.
TTATGTTAGTTAGAAGAAGTAAAATGTAATTACTTAGCAAAGTGATGCATGATTCAAAATTTTTTTTTTCTGATTTTCAGTAAAATAGAGCATACTGACCTACATGTACTTTGATATTTTTCAGTTTTCTTGCTCTTCAAATTTCTGTACTCACCACTACATGGCTGGATAGTTGGGATTTAGATCCTTGTTGCTAAGGGTGGGAAAAAGACTATTCCTGGTTATAGTTAATTATGGATTGCTATTGGGAGATTGTAACTTCTATAATGATTCCTGATATATAGGAAATACTCAGTATGTCACTTGAATTTTATAAGAAGCCCATCATGTGTGGGATGATCTTTACCAGTTTAGAAATGACAGATCTGAGGTTTGGATATGTTAACTGTTTTATTCCAGTTCATCTGGAGTAAAAGTCAGAAAAGTCATCTGGCATCCAGGTTCTTTTGACTCTTAAGTCTGGTGCCCTCGTTACTATAACCTGTTGCCTCATATATGGATGCCCTGAAGTTTGAGCCTCAGCTTCAGGGAGTAAATGGGCTCAGTGTTCATAGGCTGTCTTAATTCCTGACTTTCTCTAGTGATATGTATCTATCTGGTGTTTAGAAGGGCCCTGAGAGTCCAGCATGCCTGTGTCATTCTTATACTGTGGAATTAGCTTTTGCAAGGCAGGTCAATTTCTGGCCTGTCTGTCCTAGAAACTCTCCTTCTTAAGCTCACCTTCAAATCAAGCTTTCAGGCTGATCATTTCCTAGCCTCTTCACAAATGTATAGTAACGTAAAGTTCAGGAACCTCGGGCTTATTGTGTGTGTGTGTGTGTGTGCATGCATGCGCGTGTGTGCATGCGTGTACTCATTTAATGGCAGGGGTTGGACTGAAAGAGAAGATGGTTTTATTTGCTTATCTGACATTTGGTTGAAGGTCAGTGGTTGTATATCGCATGCATCCAACTCTGTTCATGACATTGTTCCTGCTAAATTTTATCACTGTGTATTGTGAGATTTTATACTTGCCACATCAAAGTATATGATGCTTTATTTTGTGATGGGGAGTTGATCAGAGCCATTAATTGGGAAATAATTTATCTGTGGTGGTAATCAACTCTACTAAAAAATGTTTAGCAGTTCTAGTTTTGCGGAGTAGACAGAATTGATATCTACAGATGCTGAAAAGTTTTTTTTTAAAGATTTATTTATTTATTTTGAGAGAGTGATAATGAGAGAGAGAGAGAGTACATGAGAGGGGGGAGGGTTAGAGGGAGAAGCAGGCTCCTCACTGAGCAGGGAGCCCGATGCGGGACTCGATTGTGGAACTCCAGGATCATGACCTGAGCCGAAGGCAGTTGCTTAACCAACTGAGCCACCCAGGCGCCCTGCTGAAAAGTTTTTAATTTTGTTTTTAGTTGATATTTTAAGTGAGGAAGAAAATACTAAGTTTTAAATATCAGTAGTATAAAATTTTTTTCTCTTTTTTAATTACATTTTTTATTACGTTGTGTTAATCACCATACATTACATCGTTAGTTTTTGATGTAGTGTTCCATGATTCATTGTTTGTGTATAACACCCAGTGCTCCATTCAATATGTGCCCTCTTTAATACCCATCACCAGGCTAACCCATCCCTCCACCCCCCCTCCCCTCTAGAACCCCCAGTTTGCTTCTCAGAGTCCATAGTCTCTCACAGTATAAAATTTCAAAACAAACTAACTGATATTGAAAAGACAGCTTAGTTTTGCTATTCTTCATAAGCCTCCTAGTTTTTAGTATTTTTATATGACTTTTTATTTTGAAGAACTATTGACTATCCCTGCTATCACCTTTCATAGATCATTAGTCAACAAGTAGAACTTTTCTTTTTATTAAATTGGAAATTAATATACCAGTATTACATTATTTCAGTAACTATAATTAACTCAACTTTGAGAGAATTGTTGCAGTGAATTTGAAGAAAATTTGGATATTTAATACTCGATGTGTCTTAAAAGTATTTTTTTCAATGCCAAAAAGCTAACCCTCTTTAATTAAAAATGAATCTGTTCTAGTTCATCATGGTTAGGTAAGGTAACAAAGCTGCTTACATGAAATGATTTTATTCCTAAGGATACGCAGCAAAGCTTGTTGAATTTTGGCAGGTTGGTAAAGAATGAACCCAAAGTTTTGGGGATATCATGAGATGTGGTTACTATTCTAGAAAATTTTGGCAAATGAATTGTGACTTATGAGGCAAAAACTAAGTATAGGATTATATTTGTCGAACTAGATTAGTAAATATTATTTTTAAAGTCACTTAGTGTTTTTCTTAGTTCTATAACAAATCATACTCTAGATTCCTATATTTGGGGGTTAGGAGGGGCAGAGGGAAAGGAGAGAGAGAATCTTAAGCAGGTTCCACACTCAGCAAGGAGCCCCATGCAGGGCTCAATCTCAATACTGTAAGATCTTAAACCAAAACCGAGAGTTGGATGCCTAACCAACTGAGCCACCCAGCTGCCACTTGATTCCTATCTTAATTTTTCAATTTATTTTATAACAGTTTTGAAACACCTTAAAAGTTAGGCTATTTTCTTTCTTTCTTTTTTTTTTTTTTTTAATTTATTTATTTGAGAGAGAGAGAGCACATGAGAGGGGATAGGGTCAGAGGGAGAAGCAGACTCCCCACTGAGCAGGGAGCCCGATGCGGGACTTGATCCTGGGACATGATCCAGGATAATGACCTGAGCTGAAGGCAGTCGCCCAACCAACTGAGCCACCCAGGCGCCCCAAGTTACTTTCTTTTCTCAGACTCTTTCATTTTAATGTGATGTTTCATACTTAAGCACAGTTGAGATACAGTACACCTTTTGTTTTGAGAAATTTTACTAATAAATCAAGAGCCTTTTTATGTATAGGAAGATATTTATTTTGTATAATAAAATCTGTTTTCTATACTCTTTGGGCTAACAAAAACCAACTTTAGGCATTTTGTATCAAAAGCACTTATATAAAATTGAATTTGCAAAAAAAACATGATATAATCTGACTTTCATCTTATTTTTGTTTTCAGTACCTCTTGATAAGAGTACCCTATGTTTGAAACACTGCAGTAAGTGTGATAGGAGCTGAAAATCATCAGTTGGCAAGATGCAGAATATATATTGAATGTAAGCACAGTCTTTAAGGACAGACAAACCTCAGTTCAGAGATCTGCTTAAATACCTACTTTTACTTGAGCAAGTTACTTAACTGTTCAGAGCCTTTGTGACCTCTCTTTAATAACTGGGAGCAATAATAGTACCTAACTCGGAAAGGTTCTTTGAGGATTAAGCAAGATGGTGCTTATTAAAAGCTTATCATGGTTTTTGCCACATCAGAGGCACTTAGTAAATGTTTGCTTTAATTTAAATAACAGCATGAATATTGGTTATTTTAAGTAGAGAGGAGTCAGTGTAAATCCTTAAAACTTGAATCAATAGGTATGTAAACACCTATAACTTACCTGTAGTAGTAAAATAATTTTCTAAGTGCTAAATATTCAGGAATAGAAACTAAGTGGATGTCAGCCTGCTAGAGTTCAGAGTTTTGTGACAAAATTAAGTAACGAGGAGTTTGGTTTTGTTGGTCTGAACAAAGTATATGAAATACACAAACTTCTGGTAATATACTGGCATTTTTTGGATAGAGTAGGAAAGGAATTCTTGATAGTCTAATTGATTCTTATGGTGGGAGATGGTAATGAGTAGAAAGGTAGGTGTAGTCACTTTGGTTAGAACTGACTGTGAATGATTGTAGGCATGGCAGGAGATTGAAGTGCTAGGGAGGTAGACAGCAGTAGGAGTTTGAATCCAGGGATCTGAAATGAAACCTTAATTTGAAAGGTGGCGGCAACAAGGTTCTAAAGGAAAACACGTGGCTAACTCAGATCTTACCCGTTCTTTCCTGCAAAGGTTGTGAACAGATAAGCAGCAGGGTGGTCTGGCAGCTTGTACTGGACATGTGTCCTGAGGGTGGATGCCCCTGAAAAGAGGACATGAGGGATGATGTCATGGGATGCTTAGAACTCAGTGTTGGAGAAGATGTGATTTTGACATATAAGCTATTATCTGAATGTTCTGGAAAGTCTGGATTCTTTTGTACTTCCTTTTGGAATGTCAAGTTTGAATTAATCAAAAGAGTTTTGTTTTCAGTATGTTGTTCTTCAAGTGTGAAACAAATTAACATGTACCTAAAAGCACTTCCTCTAAAAATACTATAATAATACTAGATGACATTGTTCTTGTAGTTTAATCAGTAAGTTGAATGGGTGAGAGAACGCTTTTGAAAATTACAAAGCGTAATATAAATTGAAAGTGCTTCCAGGGAGCTAAAACTTTAAAAGGTTACTGTGTTATAAGAATATTATGTTTGTTTTGGATTACATTCTACATTAATTTTTATTATTCAGCAAATAATCCTCCTCCTGACATTTGTATGTGAGGGAGTTCTTACCTCTGTATTTCTAGTTCTTCTAATGTGTTTTAGTCAATTTTTATGACACACATTAGTTTCTTGCATATGAAGTCCTTATACACAGAAGTGTCTTGAGTTGTTAATCCTAACTCCCTAAATTTCTCTAACATTTAGATTATGTGTAAGTCAGATATCAAGTGTGTTTCACTATTTACAAATTAGAGACCTACTTTATCTAGGAGAACATCTAATTTAGGTATTCTTTCTATGTACTACTATAATATATCTTTACTCTTTGAGCTATAACATTGTATTGTAATTGTGTTCACTTATTTGATTCTCTTTTTCTCTACCCTCCTTCCTGAATTTGAGTTTATTGATTGGAATAATACTTTTATTTGTAGCTTTATTCCTGCTTTAGTGTTTGGCACATAGTGAATTAGAGACTCAGTGTTTATTGGGTTAAATGAATGAAGAGCTGTCAATTTTTAAATTTACGTATCTTAGAAATTTTATTCTATCAGTATAAACAAATGACTTATTTAAAATACATAATTTGAATAACTGTTGGGCCATTTTTTTTTTTTTTTTTTATTTGACAGAGAGAGACACAGCGAGAGAGGGAACACCAGCAGGGAGAGTGGGAGAGGGAGAAGCAGGCTTCCCGCTGAGCAGGGAGCCCGATGGTGGGGCTCGGTCCCAGGACCCTAGGATCATGACCTGAGCGGAAGGCAGATGCTTAACGACTGAGCCACCCAGGTGCCCCAAGGGACAGATTTTTAAAATACTTTGCCTTTTTGTTGGGGTGGGGGTCACCGGGGTGGCTCAGTTGGTTAAGCTTAGGACTCTTGACTTCAGCTTAGGTCATGATGTCAGGGTCATGAGATTGAGTCTGCTTAGGATTTTCTCTCTCCCTCTATCCCCCATCCCCGCTTGTGTTCTCTCTCTCTCTCTCAAATAAATAAGTCTTAAAAAAAATAAAATACTTTGCCTTTTTGATTAATGTGGCACTTCTCAGAGTGAATTCTGATGGTCTTTAGGACATTAATAATGTCTGACCTTGTTCAGTGGATTGTCACCTATCAACGAGTAGTTAACAACTCTGCCTGGTGGCTTAAGTGCAGGAGGTCCTAGGCCACAAGTGTGTCAAGGAATTTCTCTTGTCATTTCCTCATGGTTGACTTTTCTTTATCAATACCAGTAAAGATCTGGATATATCAAAATAGATGACAGATCAGAATGAGCTCAAATAATGTTTAACTGTTTTAGTGTTAATATATTGAATATAATTTTTTTTTAATAGCTGCATGCCCATTATTTCTTTTTCCTTCCAAGGATAATGGAGCACCTATTTTATGAGTGTTAATAGATAATCTTGCCTTCCAGAAAGATTCTTGTTTTTAATCATGGACCCCTTTGAAAATCTGATTGAAATTGGTAACTCCCCGTCAAGAGAATACTGGTTCGCAGCTACATGAACCATGGCATTTTGCATACAGTCTCAGGGCATTGTGGTCTCCTGATGTAGTGAGTGAATCAGGACCTGCCCATGTAAAACAAGTGAGCTAATATAGCAATTCATCTGTAATGGTAATTCCCACCTTAGATTTCTCATATTCTCTTTGTGTTTTGACAACACTCAAGAGTTGATACTGTAGGGAACTGATCCAGTATATTCAGTGTATAACCAACCTCTTTGGTCAGTATTTGGTTCTTAATGGGTTGTGGATTTGGTCCAGAATCCATAGATACTGCTACTTTGAACAGTCTTGTATAAGTGGGAGATAACCAGTAACAGTGTTAAAAATGCTGGTATTCTCAGATGAGGCAATAAAGCATTATAAGAGTTCAGAGAAGATGAAAATAATTTTTGTTCTTGGTAATGGATTTGTTCTCAGTAATTATAGCCACAGTTTAACTTGACCATTACAGGACTTTGACCACACTAATTCAGAAAGGGTCCTGAGGAATCAATTGACAGATGATGATGATAGAATTGCATGTATGAAAATTCTGTGAAATTCAGCAAAGATCATTGTCAAATCTTCTCAATATTTCTGAATGCTATTTGTTTCCATTAAGCCTAATAACCAGTTTTAGGGTGGATTATATTTCTTGTTAAGTTTGTTTATTACACTTGTTTGGAATCAAGTGTAAAAGACACTAGACCTAGGCAGACCTAGAACAATGAAGGCAATCCCTTGTTTTCCACACAAGTAAATATCAGTTAAGCAAGGCATGAGTTTCAGACCAGGATTATAGTAGGGGATGTCGATAGTGAACATTTTATAATATTTTGAAGTAACAGATGATAAGGGGTAAGAGAGCTCTGTGCAGAATTCTCACACTGAGGAATCAAACTTCCATCTCTTTCTTTTGAACCCTTAAGAAATGCCAACCACGGTGTTTCCTTTTCTTCTTATCCCTCATTGCTTTAGCTCTCAGACCCCACCCAGACTCCCACTTCTCAGATCTTTGCCCAAATCAGTTATAAGTGTCTGGGACTCAGTTCTTTACTTTAACAGTTTTCCGTGATTTAGCCTTTAAAAAGATGACAAAACAAAAACATTTCACTAGATCTTCCAAATTCATTAAGAAAAATGTTACGTTCCATTCATACTCAATTATAAAAAATAAATTGTGCATCAAAATGTTGCTCTAGGTCAAGATAGGTATTTGTGAATACCTTTATTCAACAGTATTTTTCATTCACTGTGTGTATCAAGGCGTTATTACTGTGGGCCATTTGCTAGAATAGGGAAATAATTTCACTATATAGGGACTCTATGCTAAGTTGCCATTTTGTTCATTTTACATGTATAGCAAAGATTTTGATGTAGGGTTTTTTTTTTTTTTCCTGAGGTGTCAGTGATGACCAAAGTAAGGGATTTCCTGTTGTTTATAGATTGACAGGGCATTTTGTTAGTTTGCTATTACAAAGCCCTTCAATTTGAACCTAGCTAATGAGTCCAGTCTGATGTCCTACTATTCTCTTTTATTCACCATACTGCTTGTTGTATGGTCTAGCCAAAGGGCACAGGTTTCCTTGAACTGTCCCTCCAGTCTTTGATCAAGAGGTTCTTGAGGACAGAAACCTCATTCCACTTCTCTCTGAATCCTCATTATCTGGCTGATTGCCTAAACTTGGTTTTAAGTAAATGAACATTGATTGGCTAACTGAAAGTGTGTACACTTTACCTTTTTTTGTACCTTGTTCATTAAGTCTAAATCCTAGAAGTTCGTTACCAAGACCAACATAGACAATGTCACCCAAGAACATTCAGTGAATTCCCCAATTTTCTCTGAACTATTATTAATAGCATTTTCTGTAAAATTTTTGTATATACTTACCAGTTTACCATATATGATATAATAACAGTGCCTAGCAAGTGCCTTAATCTTATTAGATGCCCAAATATATATGGAATGAATGAACAGAAACTTAGTCATTCTTGATAATGGTAGTATTTATGGCACTTCTATTTAAGGTTCAAAATTTGATTAGTAAATGTTACAAAAATTAAGAGATAATCTTGGTTATTTGTGTTACTTAATTCTTGGCCTTCATCCGAAGTTTATCAATCTCTAGATATTTATGTAAAGTGTATATAACATGCTATAGATTATTATGAAGCAGTTCCCCAAAATACAATTTTTAGTCTGCTTGTTACATCAGACATCCTGTCAGTGAACGGAATTTGAAATATTTTAGCAAAACTCTAAGTTACTTAAAAATGCAACCCAGACATAAATGATTTGAACTTACTTGGATTCTGACTCTTTGCCAAATTCAGTCAAGGTATGAAAATAAAGATGTATTTAACTCTGTTACTGTGGACCATTCTCACTTGGAGAAATGTTTTAAACATGTGGAGTTGTTTATATTTGAATTTGAAGGAACCTAGAGAATAAACCCCTAATATTTTGATCAAAAATAAAAAAGATGTGATAATAAACATGTGGAATTAGAAATTTATCCATTTTTATAATTGATAGAAAATGTGTTTATTATGGTGAAGTGGCCATCGAATGCTGGAAAATAAACCAAAGGGCATTCTTACCTTTAGGCTTCCCTCAGTGCTAGTGCCAGTTTTTATGTTTCAAGAACCAGAGGAGCAAAAACATACAATCAGAGCAACACTGCAAAAGACAATCATTAAAGCATTGATGCTCAGGGGTGGGGTCGGCATGTTCACCTGGGGGAGTATGTTAATTCCCTGGGTTTTCTTTTGTTTATGCTTTTCTTTAACAAAACGTTTCTTCATCCATGCTCATTCCCCAAAAAAGGCTGGGAAGAGTAAGCTCTAACTTAAGGTTATAACGTCGACAGCCTTCTTAGTTCTGAAGAAATGTACAGATCGTCTTTAACATCACTTCTTGTTTGTCCTGAGCAGCCCCCAAGTGGCCGGTGTGTGTCTGTCATTGGACTAGATGTTGGGGGACGAGCGATACAAGGATGGACATGACTCTGTTATTCCTTGAAGCTCACAGGCCCGAGCCTGTCCCTTCGATCTCTGCTACCATGAGAAATGTTAATAAAAGTTTTGTGATAAAAGGATTACCTATTTCTTTTACTTTGGTAATGGTAAATGTTTTATCCGCGTTGACAGGACCAAGAAGCCTTTCAATAAAGAAAACAGTGTGACTTGTTATCCAGTATTTTCCCACGCTGTTTAACTGCCAGACCCTTTTGTGGGTCATGGGCATTAATTAAGTTGCAAGGCTGTAAATGCTCTGCAGCACACAGTTTGGGAACCTGCCCTGAGATGGTTATTGGCCATGTGGGTGCAGTGAGAGCAGCTGGGGCAGGGACCTGGGAGGTCTTTACACACGGGATTACACATTAAACCAAGCCTGGAATGAGGAGTAGAAAAGGAAGGGGGGGATAGAGCTTAGGGCTAGACAGAAAGAACAGAGTGTACAAATGCACAAATGTTTGACAGAGCTCGGTGTTTTTGAGGAAGCCCCAAGTAGTTCAGTATCATTAAACCAAAGTGGGGAAAGAAGCTATACACCAGAGAAGGATTCAGGGCCCTTGAAATGTTTAAGAAGCCTTGAATAGCATGAGTGATGTATAAAGCCCATAGTAATCAGTTCCTAAAATTCGAAGTTATGTAAGGTCTGTCGTGCTTCATAGTGAAAGCCAATTTTCTATAGGGAGAAGAAAAATTCCAGATTTCTCAAAAACTAGCAAAAATATGAAACTATTATGGCTGAATCATCTACCCTGTGCTGCTATTGAATTCTTAAGGTTATTTCATGATACTTTTTAAAAATTTTTGAGTCATCTGTGAACATTTTATATGGTACATTAGGAGCGATGAAGCAATTTTCCATGTTAAAAGTTTCGAGTTAACTAATTTCTATTTTGGAATTTATAGTAGGAGAATCATCACACATAAAGACAGAACAATGTGGTTATTTTTATACTTTAGAATTTAAAGTTTAACTGAGCTTTCCCCACTATCATTGATGCACATTATAAAATACTGGAAAGTGTAGAGAAATATAAAAAACAAAGTGGTTTTGTGCCATAAAGAGACAAATGTACATGGTATTTTTTGCTAGACAAATTTGTTTTACATACTTATAATTCTACTGAACACGGTGCTGCTACTTTTTTCCATTTTCCACATTGTGTTTTCCTCATGTGTAAATACCACATTTAAAGACTATATAACATATCATTCAGTGGATATACCATTGTTTGTATAGCTGTCTATACAGTCTCCAGTTTTTCTAACTAAATTTTTAGATGGTTTCTGTTTTCTTTGTTATCATAAATATTTTGTATATGTGGTTCCAGAATTATAATGATAGAGTCAAAAAGTAAGAATGTGTTTAAGGCTCTTGAAGCATGTTTTCAAATTACTTACCAAAACAGTGCAAGTAATTTATATTTCCACTGGGAGTGTATTGAAGTATTTCTTTCACTAGGTATTGAGACCAATCATTTAAAAAAAAAAAAACAAAATAACAAACTTTGTTGGTTCAGTAGTTTAAAAATCCGGACCCATATTGTTTTGTTCATGGTTTTCATGGTAAGCAATATTTCAGTTAAATTATCCTTTTTAATACTTGGTGTAAACAAACGTAAGAATTTTCTCTTGATACGAAGCTCCTTTTTATTTTGGAGGTATCCATCAAGAATTGAAAAAATTGACTATGAGGAGGGCAAGATGTTGGTTCATTTTGAGCGTTGGAGTCATCGTTATGATGAATGGATTTACTGGGATAGCAATAGGTTGCGACCGCTGGAGAGACCTGCATTAAGAAAAGAAGGGCTAAAAGATGAGGAAGATTTCTTTGTAAGTAGCCAGCTTTTTCCATTTGCTAGCTGTGTAATGATACATTTCAGAATGAATTCTGTTAAATATTACAAAAGCTTTTTTTTTTATAAAGGAAATGCTTATTTATTATACATGGTATTGATCTTAAAAGTTGTTTAAAATAGGATTTTAAAGCTGGAGAAGAAGTTCTGGCTCGCTGGACAGACTGTCGCTATTACCCTGCCAAGATTGAAGCAATTAACAAAGAAGGTATGTATTTGAAGTAATCTGAGATTTATAATGGGATTAATGGTAAAATTTAACTGGATTTCTGATTTTAATTAATTATGTAATTGTTACATATGGTTGTTACTTCTCTTTGTTTCAGACTTAATAAATTTCCTGCTAATATTCTTTTTTGGGAGTATTTCATTTGTAAATATAGAATAACATGACACCTGATCTACTTATTGCCTAAATAAACTTTAGGAGCAGTAGATAATTGGTTAAAATTGTGCAGCATTCAGTTCACAGGCTTACATTATATGCATTTTATTTCTTCTTCTCTGTTTCTAGTTGGTCGGCTAAGTTATTTTTATGAGTAGCTCAACCAGAATGTGAGGGAAGGTTAAAGATACAAGGAAATTCAAATCACGTCAACTTGGAAGTAAAATACTGTACAGTTACGTTTTCTGAGGAAAGAGTGTGAAAATTTATCAATTTGAGGATTTCCTTTATTGCATCTTTCCCCTGCCCCTGTTTTCTTCATTTCTATAGATAAAATTGAAAGTTAAGTTTTCTAATAGCCTTTGTGGTATCTAATATGATATTGAGCAAAAATTACCGAACTGATCAGGTGTTGAAAATAACACAGAAATCAAGTATGTTAGTGTGACCGAAGACGAATACATCTGTTGGGCATATAATATATTGAAAAAAACAGAACTTCTAGACTGATTAACTTGGAAAGGCTTGAGAATTAGTATTTAAATTAGTATTAGGAATATACTTAAATATTTTATTTTTTAAATTTCTTATTTAAAATCTCACTTTTAAAAGTTGTAAAATAGTTTACAAAAAAGTGTATATTTCAAGTCAGTAATACATTAGTTTTCTATAACAATTTCTTAAACTTGACCACTCATTCATTCTTTTCACTGAAGAGATGCACATTGAGTGACAGCTTCTTTTTGCAAGAGGAGCGTTTAAGTAAGGGGATGCTTCCTTTAAACCTGAAAGACAAGTCAGCTAGATAAAGAAGGAATGAAAGGCTTTTTCAGACAGAAGAAAGGGTATATTGCAGAAGAACAGAAGAGAGGCCTGTCACTTTTTAGGAATTGCAAGACTTTGGTGTGACTGGAATGAAGGAGTCCTTTAAAGGGAATAGAACATCAGAAGAGGTGGGAGAGAGAAGCAAGGATCTGTGTATGCAATGTCTTGTTACAGAATTTGAATTTTATTTGGAGGTGATGGGAAGGAACAATGGAGGAGATTTAAAGTAACACACTTGAGAAAAAGTGGGAGCTAAGAGGAGATAAAGGGGAAAACATTTAAAAAAAAGAGATATATTAAAGAATGGTAGGTGTGGAAAAGTAAATCGTCTGGCTAGAAATTATGATATAACTTTATAAAGGCTTATTCCAATTTATTGCTTTAAGGAATGGAAATAACAAATATGGCTATGATTTTGCTACCTACCCCTAGTCACCTTACTCCAGGAAGAGTTGAGGGGCATCTCCGTTGTCAGGTTTGCCGGTTACTTTTCCTTTTCTGGTCTGGCCTTTATTTCACTGTGCACTTAGACTTCTTGAGAGCCCATATCCCTGTGTCTTACACATGTGCGCTCCCCAGCTTTCTAGTCCAGAGCCTAACACATAGGCAGTCAATAACAGCTTGTGGAAGGAAAGGAGGAGGTAATGGATCAATTCTGTTGGATAGTAAATGGACCTACCCAAAATAAAAGAATATGAACTACAATTAAACAACATTCTCTATTTTAAGGAAGAGCAGTTCCTTTAATAAGAGTGGAGAGCTTTGAGAACTTGCCTCCATGCTTAAAGCTCCTTGGGAGTATAGCATATACAAGTCCATGTGTACACACACATGCAATGCACTCAGAAGCAAAGCCCCCATATTTTATCCTACCCCGTTTGTCAGTGGGCATAGAATACAGAAAATTAAATTTGTATTAGTGTAAGAGTGAAGACACTTATTGTAGTCTCTGCCATTTCAGGAGTTTAAGTGAGCCGTTAGTGAAATATTGGCAGATGTAATTTCTTTTTAAAAAATCTCCATTGGAGGTATATTTGTTTTGTGATGTCTATATGCCCCACATGGTGGATGAGCCTGCCCAGCCCATGCCCCCAAAGAAAAACAAAGCAAAGGAAGCCTTCAAGAGGCTTTCTGTTCACTGTAGAAGCTAAACAGAACTAACAAAAATGAACGTTTAGGTGTTTGAAATATGTCTTAGAGAAGTTGAAGAGGAGGGACAGATTTGTAAACTGGAGAGAACAGAGGAAGTGTTCATATTATGGGTGGGATTTAAAGAGCTGATCCTTGAAGAGTAGGTTGGAGAGAAGAAAGGAGAAAGGCATCATGAGAGCAGAAACAGTGTGATCAACAGTGGCGAGGGATGAATGGTGTAGTGTGGAGCCTGCTTTCCTCTGGAAGGCCATTAATGAAGAAGGAAGAGAACAGTTGCAGGGATGATGGTAGTGTAAGGCGTACGTATGGTTTGGTATTCTCAACATTTTCCCAGTGTTTTTATATCCTTGCTACTCAATGGATCAGTTTTTTTCAGTAACTTGGGTCTAGATCTTTATATCTTCAATATTGTGAATTATGCTAATTATAGAAAAGATGAAATCAAATGATGTTCAAACTAGAAAATTAAGGAAAATCTTTGTACTTACATATCTGGCTTTGGTGCCAACTTCTAAGCCAATCATAGTAATCATCACACTTACTGTTTATACTTCTTTTGTAAAGGTCAAGTGTCTGTTTACTTAAAGTGGCTCTCAGCCCTCATTTGTACAGGATAGAAAAATACTGAAATTTCTTAAGTAGAAAATCTTTGTAATTTATACATTTTGTGGTAGTATTGACTTTTGTTAACTTGAAAGCATGACCTCTGTAACCCAAAGTGAATATACTTTGTGATTGCTACGCAAACAGGGTCTCAAACCCTAAGAGCAGAATAAGTGAGTGGGGAGGGCATGGGGATGGGGGCATAGTTATGGCTGTCCTGCTGCTTAGGGGACTGCTGTGGATGGAGCCTTCAGCCTCTTGGAATTCAATGTCTGTCTGCACAGCAACACTTTCACCTAGATGGTCTGTAAACTGTTTTCTAGCTTAGAAGCCTGTGGATCTGATTCTTATTTGCCAGTTCGTTAATACTGTGAACGGAATGATCTCTCCTTGAGTAAATGATTTTTTGTCTCTATATCAGTTCTTTCTCTAAAAAGAAACTTTCAAAGAGAGCAAAGGATAATTCCTATAGAAATATTATTTATGTTTGTAAATAATGATTTTATTAGAGGGAAAGAGAAAATAAACTTTAACCCACTTGATGGAGTTCCTAACGGATACATTTGCAGTTACTGCAATTACAGTATATATACTTCTGTCAGGGCATTACTTGTTAGATTTCAAATGTTGCTGTAAGATTCAGTTGTATTTTCTAATGATTCTGACTTGCTCCTGTTCCAGGAACATTCACAGTTCAGTTTTATGATGGAGTAATTCGTTGTTTAAAAAGAATGCACATTAAGGCCATGCCCGAGGATGCTAAGGGGCAGGTAAGGGTGTTCAGCATTCCTAGCTACCCAAAGGGATGTCTTCTTGAATGGTGACCAATCAAAACAAAATTTATATATATATATTTTAAAGTGAACTAATTGTAGGATTATGTGCTGATAGCCCCAAATAGCAGCAAGAAAAAGAAGCTTAGAATGTAAGATAAATTATACACTTGATTTTTGCTTCTTTGGCTTTAGACCTGCTAAAGTTATAGGTCACTAGTTTCTGTTCCAGGTGAAATCCCAGCATCCACTAAGCTGGTGTTGTCCTTTCGACCCAGCTGGATCGTGTAACCAGTCTATGGGAAGTGAGGTAAGTGCCTTTTTTTAATTTCATTTTGTTTTTCCTGGTATATAGTATCATTTAGAAAGTTAATTTTTAATATAAAATTTTATATTGAGCTTCTTATCTTCTTCTTTCCTTTTATAAATCATAGTCATTAATCTTCTTTCAAAAGGCGCTTACCTGACACTCTGTAGGCTGTTTCAGGTAGGGCTCTCTGAGTCATGGGATGTAAGCAGTCTATTACATGCTTTGTCACTGCTCAAAGCAAGAAAGAACGGTAAGCATTTAAAGGAGAATCTGGGATGAAGTTAAAACCATGATTCCATTGGTTGAATATGTTTCCTGAAAGATTGGAAAGAAAAGGTGCCAGTAGAAATTTAAAATATTTTCTTTTATGTTCTGCTGTTATTTGGGATTTTCAGCACCTGGACCTACAATTAATTTTAAGAATTGAAAGTAATCTATAAAAATGTCTAATATGGAAATATGCTACATATTTGTTCCATACTGTGCAGTGAAAAATATCATTCTGAAATGTGTTGAAATCATCTGGTCAGCTCCAGCCGAATGTATACATTTAGTAATCTAGAAATGTACATCACCGCATTAAAAAAAAATGATTCCTGATATCTTCTGAGAAGCATGATTGTTTTAAATCACCTGGTTTTCAAAAACTTAGTTTTGCAGTCCTCAGCTAGCAGATTTTTTTCCCCCAGTTAATATGGAAGTGCAATTTAAAATGGAAGTGCTTTTGATCAGGAAATTGCTTTGTGTCTTCCTACTTGTACGTATAAATAAAATGTTCCTTTGAGCATTCAGTGGTGTGATTTCTTGATTACTGTGTAGAAAGATTGATTAAAACATTGGGACCTTAGTTTAATATGTATCTTTAATTAAACAAAAATTATTTACTTATTTATTTTTTGCTTTAAAGCTGTTATTTTATTCCAGTTATTCAAATGTTTGTGAGATGGCACTAACCCTAAAACTTCATTTTTTTCCAAAGTGAGACAGCCAATTTTGGTAAAATTACAAGTTATAAAAATTTATGGGATGTATTGGGTGTTTACTTTTAGTAAATAGTTACATTATGATGTATATTAACATGAAAATCAATGCCAAAATATAAACTACTGAAAGAAAATAGGAGTAACGCTGTATTTCTTTTTTTTTGAGAGAGAGAGAGAGCTTGAGAGTGTGGTGCATAAGCCAGGTTAGGGTGAGGGGTGGTGGGAGCAGATGACGCAGGGCTTGATCTCACAGCCCTGAGATCATGACCCGTGCTGAAATCAGGAGTCGGAAGCTTAACCAACTGAGCCACTCAGGCACCCTGAGTTAACGCTCTTATTTCTTTTAATTTACATTTTTCTTCATAATTTTTAATTACTAGCACACTAAAATATTTGTAGAATTGTTTTTTATAAAATGGCCTCATTTTGTAAATGTCTTTTTTTCCCAAAAAGTTTTTGACTTGTTTTCATGTAGGAAATACACTAAGTCAGGTGTTGGGTGGGCAGTGCTGAGAGAATCCATCTTTGCGTGTATCTTAAAAATTTTGAGTACTTTGAGAATTCCTTTGTAAAGATATAGAATAAATTTCTTTTACTAAATTAGAAAAGGATAAATAGATGCAGTTTGGAAATACATTCTCTAAACTTTCTGTAGCTCTTTCTATCCTATTTTTTCTTTTTGCAAGTGTGCGGATCTAAAACTCACTAATGTTAAAGGTTTGCTCTTAAGGTCCTGTACTGTTTCTAAAACTTTTTTTGCATACATTATTTAATTGGGGTCTCATAGCAAATTCTTTGACATAGCTGTGACTGATACTTCTATTTCACAGTTGAGGAATTCAGAACTTACTGAATTGAGTGACTGACATAGAATTTTGCATAACTGTAATGCACAGAGTGACTCTGAACTCAATCCGATTTCTTTATTGTGTATTGCTCTTTTGTCTACAGGGAGCTTTGAAGCAGATCATTAGTTCTAATTCATGAAAGGATCACACCAGTTATTTTTAATAGTGAATCTTACCTTTTTAAAAATAGAAGGGCAATATAATGGGAGAATTTTTTAATGACACAACTGCAGTGATTCCATGATTAACAAGTCATGTGATCAGGAACTTTAGAAAAAAAAAATCTGATTGCACTTTTAAGAGCAACAGTACAAATCTCTCCCAGTTTTCTGTTCATTGGAGAGAGAAAAGAGGTGGGGATGGAATTTACCTCTGGCATTTTTCAGCATTTCTCTAACAACTTAAAAATTTCCCCACAATGTGGAACAGAGAATTAAGCACTCTGCTCTTCATAAGACCTTACAGGTATGATCTCTGCTGAATTTGGCACTTTGCTGGTTGGGCTGTACTTTGTTTCTCTTTCTGCTTTGTTGATTACTCTCTGTCAATTTCATTGGTGGTGCTTTTTTTCTCTAATACTTAATGTCAGTCTCAAGGCTCAATTTAGCTGTAGCCCTTTGACTTACTCAGACCACTCCTTGCCCCTAGTGCCTGTTTGTGTACACTCTGATTGCCGTGGCTTTGTCTAATGGTTTTCCTCTCCCTGGTGGTGCCCGTTGACTCCTTTCCTTCTGCCCTTTGCCTGGAAGATTCCTGCTGCAGGGCTCACCTCATCTGTCATGTTTCCTGAAGCCTTCCAGTAGCCTTTCTCTTAAATCAAGATTAATCTTTTGTTTTCTTCCATGGTATTTTGTTTATTCCTCCACTGCCTCTTCTATCACACTGTCTTATAGTTAATTTTATTTGCCTTTCAATTCCTTATAGGTAACAACAAAAAACATGGCTCTAAGTAAACCTGGGATTGGACAGTACTGGTTTATCTGGTTTGTTTTGTTTTGTTTAATTTTGTTTTGTTTTGTTTTTTTACAAACTAGAGACATAAATCTGTATTTCACAACTGTGTCTTTTTAAAGATTTTATTTATTTGAGAGAGAGAGTGAGATCATGAGCAGGGCAGAGGGGTAGAGGGAAAAGCAGACTCCCTGCTGAGCAGGGAGCCATGTGGGCCTTGATACCAAGACCCTGGGATCGTGACCTTAACCTACTGAGCCACCCAGGCACCCTGTGTCTTAATTCACTTTTTAATAATACATGTACTGGGGACACAGTTTAAATACTGAAAAAGCTAGGTGCTGGTCATCTTCCAGGCAGGAGCAAAGGTGTGGTCACTCCAGGACCTTGCAGGCAGCATCTCTTATAAATTGTCTCCTGAATGCTTAGCATGCTTCTTGGCACATGTAGCAAGATATTCAATAGAAAATTGGGTGAATGAATGTGTTAGGTGAGATCACATGATAGTTTAGTTCATTTTAATCATGGGAGAGAGAACGAGACAGATTTTGTTTGTTGGTTTATTTTTAATGGCTTATTGTCTTCACCGTATGTTTTTAAGACTGAGCAGCCATCAACCTATATCACCTAACGATTGACTTTTGTTAATGTAACCTGTGAAGTAAATGCATTTGATGTTGTGAAGTAGTTTTTAGTTATGTGGGCTAAGAATTTAATGTATTACCCATTTTGGTTGTATTTGAGTTGGTCTGCAGCTTAGTGGTCTCAGTGGAAGATTAACTGTAGAGATACTACAAATACGTGTTTTAAAAAATCTTTTTTATTGTGAAAATTTAAATGTTAGTACCACTTTTTAAATATCTTTTCATATTTTTTACAATAAGCATTTTTAGTTAAAAATAAAATAGTAATATTAAAAATTATTTAGCTACAAACACAGGAAGAGTAAATATTTGCATCTCAGAAGAATGGTAATCAACACAAATCCTAGGAAGTTGAAGAGGGAGGGAAATTAATCTGAGGCCTGACAGCATGTATTTCACCTTGAGCAAATCAAGTGGCTCTTTTTCTTTCACTAGTAATGTTAAGCTGTTGCAGTAAATTGGTGTCCAAACTTTCAAAGCTTTAAAAATTAATAAAATCATACCTTGAATTCTGTGAAATTGACCATACTGTGAGTCGTACATTCTTCCTAACAAGGAACAGTAATTTATTCAGTGGAAATACATTTCTTTTAATCTTCACAGAATTGCAACAAAAGCATTTTTCTCTTCTTTTAAGGTTTGTCGTATTCAGAAAAGAAATGCAATTTGCCACTTGAATCTAAAGTACTAAGAGCATCATGTAGTGTTCCATATTTGTTAGAGGGTTGCCTCTATTATTTTAGATTTTATTCCTGTGAAAACATACCAGAGAAATATTTGTTACTGAATATTTTCTGATTTTATGTAAGGTTATACAATCCAGCTAACCCATTAGATCATTAAATTTCATAATCACCATGTTGATTTATCTTGTAAATATAATTAATTTGATTTTTATATTTGCGTGTGAGGGTAGCTTTGAAAATGTGAGACATGTTTTTATTCATTAGTGTAATTAAATTTTGATTAATTTTTAATACTTCACATGTTTTGTGTTTTTCCTTTGGAGGATTGGATAGCTTTAGTCAAAGCAGCTGCTGCAGCTGCAGCCAAGAATAAAACAGGGAGCAAGCCTCGCACCAGCGCCAACAGCAATAAAGAGAAAGAGAAAGATGAGAGGAAATGGTTTAAAGTACCTTCAAAGAAGGAAGAGACTTCAACTTCTATAGCTTCTGCAGAAGTTGAGAAGAAGGAAGATCTGCCCACATCTAGTGAAACATTTGGTACAAAATATGTTCTTACATTCATTCTTTGTGGCAGGGTAAACTCGCTTAGAGAGTAAGCCAGACCCCTTAGCTACTTGCAATTTGAGGGTATGGTCGGATGATTGGGCTTGTCCCTCACATGAATGGTTAACTTCTGTAGCAGGTTACAGAGCTGAAGTTTACTGGTCTAATATGGGTACTGGTTAATGGGTGACCTCAGTATTCTTGAATAGAAATGAGTTCAGATTTTGACTTTTAAGTTCTTGTTTAGTAGGCTTTGGGGTATTTGTTTTGTGTTTTTTTTTCTTTAACTTTTTAAGTGCTTCTGCATGTATTTTGGTATGTAATATGGAAAAAGCAGTGTCATTTTCTTCCTGCTTTTCTTTCCTAAAGAATAACTGCTTAATAGTTCTTTATTTCTAATATATTAGTTTCGAGAAATTTGTGTTTCTTAAAGTTCTATGTTAAGCAGTAGGTTAAAAAAAATTAAGTGCAAAGCATTTTTACTATTTTGCTATTTAAAAAAAAGATCATGTTTTTTAACTTTGGATTCTAGATAAACTCTCATATATGTATTCTATTAAAAGTAGGACTTCATGTAGAGAACGTTCCAAAGATGGTCTTTCCACAGCCAGAGAGCACATTATCAAACAAGAGGAAAAATAATCAAGGCAACTCATTTCAGGCAAAGAGAGCCCGACTTAACAAGATTACTGGTAAACTACAATGATTCTTTTGGGGTCGGGGGGGGGGGAGGATTGGAGGGTTTGATTTTAGAGTAGTCTGCTTTTAATAAAGTGAAATGTATCTGTGGTTTAGTGTAACAAGCTGGTCAACAAGAAAGACAGTTACTTTACGGTTCTTCAAGGTCAACATCCTCCAACACTGTCAGCTTTTTCTGTTGCGAAATGTGAAAACTATAACATATTTTCTACCTACCTCACAGGGTTGTTGTGAGGATTGATAGGATCAAATGTCATGAAATTCCATAGTTTTAAAATCACCTGGTAGGAGTAGTTTCTATAACCATTGAATTATCTGCCTTTGTCAACCTGTGGTGACATAATCTCTGTGGTTCTAAATATTATTATATAAACATTCTTACTCTTGCCCGGTCTCATTGAAGATGGTAGCAAATAAGAGGTGCCTGGCTGGCTCAGTCAGTGGAGCATGCAACTCTTGATCTCGGGATTGTGGGTTCAAGCCCCACGTTGGGTATAGAGATTACTTGAAAAAATAAAAACTTAAAAAAGAAAAAAAGATGGTAGCAAAAATGGTTGGAAAGATGAATGCTGAATTAAATTTAGTTCCTGAATATGTTAATTCCCAAAGTAAAAGTACTTTTATAAGTTTCTTAAATGTCTTACCTTCGGGTTGGTCCTTAGAAGCTCGTCTTATTTTTCTGGGCTTTGTTGTAATTTAGGAAGTAGGGTGTTAGGATGATGAAAACTCTGGAAATCCTAGCCTGGTTAGTGTTCACAGGAGAAGAGATTTAAGTATCTGAAGCAGGGCTAGTCATACTAGCCCTCTCACTTGCAAGACCTCTTCAGCCTAATGATTCTAGTCTTTAAAAAAATTGTAAACATACTTAATTTTTCTGAATACATGTTAAAAGGGGAATTAAAATACTTTAAGTATTTAGTCATATCTTCTTATTTTAAGGACAAAGTGTTTTTTAGTGTCTTTGGCCTAATAAACCTATATAAACCTCTGTTGGCATTCTTTTAAGTAATATGAAGAAGCTTTGGTTTCATTGTCAGATCAAAGAATAAATGGAAATTAGACATGTTGACCATTTTCTGAAGAATAGAAGCCCATTGAAAAATGACTCTGCAGCTGAGGGTTCTTTACAACCACTGTTTTATTATAGTGTTCATTTTAAGTGATTATAATTGGTTTCAACAGGTGAGAATATTTAGTCTTTCCATTTGTTAATGTTGTTTTTGTGCCTTTTTCTGATAAAGGATATTTTTGGCCCCAGGACAGGAAATATTTCAAATGAATTCACCCATTCCACCTTTTCCTTAGAAACTGTTAGCTTTGGAGAAAGTCAAAATGTTATCCGGGTGATTGTTACGATGGCAGCTTGGTTTGGCCCTAGCAGAGTGGAAACTAGGGTTGCATACTGTGGCAGAAGAGGAAGAGCACTTCTAGCTCCTGTGAGACAAGACTGAAAGAGCGCTACTGGAGGGGCCAAGACCAAGGGAGATGGACGTGACACTGACGCTGGGTGACTGCCAACTTACCAGCCTCAAGGGTTTTCCTGTAGTCTGGATAATCTGCTTTTAGTTTCAGGCAGTCTGTTCTCACAGGTGCCTTACTGAGAAGTTCAAGCCCAACATTTAAAGAAATAAAAGAAGAAGACAGCTCAGTGCACAACAACATATTATTTACCTATGGCCTTGAAAAGACAATAGTGGGGAAAACCATGTTACCATGTGCCTCAAGGAAATTCTAATACTGGTTGCTTAGTAACACCCTGCACCTTGTGTGGAGGGACTCTGTCCTCACATCCCCTTGGGAGTCTCAAAAGAACAAGTGATAGTTTGGCAGCAGTAGAAAAATGTAAGATTTTACAGATGTGAAGTCATTATGATTTTTCCCTTTATTTACTCAGAAGATTTGAATGTATGATAATCCTTTTAATAGTTCATCTTTCTGTATTTATTTCTGTGTTCACCTTGCAACTATATCATGCAAAAAGATAATAGATCTTAACAAGATTGTCTTCAGTGGTTGGAACTCAGGCTTGTTTCTGTGCAGTAAATTTCATTTGTAGACCATAAAAAGAGATGAAAACTACTATAAAATAGTGATTTTGTTATGGAATTATGGTGTATTTTAAATTTATCAAGCTCACTTACATGTGTCTTTTTGCCTCTTTACTACTGAGAGGGATCGGGTTATGATCATGGCAGCATCTTAGCCTGCCCTGATGTATTCCCCCATAATCCATTTTATATATTTTTTAAACCATTCTAGCTGGAAATATGTGGACCGGCCACTGGATAAATTTAATTGATATATTCACTCTCCTTCTGTTTCCTCCCTCATATACACACCCTATAGGGATTCTAAAGCCTGATTTCTCTTTAGGGAATGGTAGGTGTAAGATGGCTTTTTTTGAAGTTTCCAAGTAAGTACATATTTGAAATGATAGTTACACAGCATATATATGTTCTTCAGAGACTTATTTTTCATTATGTAATGTACCTTATTGATAGTTATATACCTTACGCATGCTGATTTAGAATTAATTTTACAGGGAGATTCCAGAGTCCATACTTTGAGACAAAGTTGCAAGCAAACTTCAGGGGAATTTGAGTAGATTTTAAAATACAGATTGTCAGGGGAGTAAAAAGAAGAAACATCAGCAATTGGTGCATGGTCTGTTTCTCCTAGTTCTAGGAGTTCCTAGAATTTCAGCCAGTTTAGATATGTGTGTGCAGCTTAAGGAATTTTAAAAATAATTAAAAAAAACCCAGAGGTTTGAATGAGCCAGTACATGTTACTGATGATAATTTCAAGAGTATTTGATTCTTATTCCCAGCAAGAACGTTGTGTTTTGGAATCCCTGGTTGAAAAGTGGAGCACAAATTTAACTACTTTTTCTTTCCTCCGCTTTGCCATTCCAGGGTACTCTGGCCTCTGTTCTGTTCATTCCTATTAGCAGAGAGAGACAACTATGTATTTTTGTAGATGAAGTACAGTATTGAGAAATTGTGACTTTGTGGGTGTGACTCATGAATATTTGATATTCTACTTTTACCTGATATTTACATAATAATCTCGAAACTGCATAATGCATTCTGTTAAGATAATTACAGATACATTCTTCTGGAGGAGGACCTGTTAGTGATATATTGATAATTAATAAGTATTTACAGATAACTAAAATTCATTTGTATCTCTTTCCTTTCACTTAACTCTTCTCATTTTCTAAGGATATTGCATTTCTCCCCAGCATGTTCGCAGGCCAAGAAAACAGATTTTGGACAGTCTCTTAAGGCAGCAGTAATCAGAGACTTGTCAAAGACTTTTAATCTTGTCCCCTTTTGTTGTTTGTATTTGGTACCTCTTCTGTAAGATAGCATGTATATAAAGTATGAAAAGCTTTTATTGATTGTACTGGACGCATTTGAATTCTCAGGATGCCACGTACTGTATTTTCTGATCTAATTTTGAGTACTTTCTTATTAAATGCCCCATTACTTTTTATAAGAACATTACAAAGCTTTATTTTTCATTCACAAACCATTAGGTGGGAATTGCTTTTAATTAATTGGGTCTATAATATCCTAATTTAAATTCACAAGTATGTCTGAATTATTTTGTTTATTTTAAAGCTTGTGGTACCTTATTTTTAATTTTGTAATTTGAGATCTCTTCTGTGCATTGATGGGATTTAAAAAGTATTTCTGGCACCTGTATGAAAGGAAGCAAAAGTAAGATATATTTAATAGACTGAAGAGCAAAATATTTGTCCTGTTTGAGTAAACCTTAGATGTGGAGCCTCTACTCAGTTTTCTGCAAAAGAACTTGATTCCCTATTTCCCTTTTTATTTCAGTAGTATTGATTCTCAAAAAATATTAGCTGGAGAAGAAAAACCTAGTGAACGTGGTTTTAAATGTTAAGGAAATACACCGTGCTATATCTCTTTCAGTCATCTAAAAATACGTTCAGAAGTGCTGTTAATGTGATTAGGATTGAATTTATGGTTTGTAAGCTTTTTGTAAAATTATTTCTATATGGGGTTTTTCCCCCCATTTAAATCTATACTTAATATTGTGTGAGCAAACTATATAGATTGTTATATCAAACTAGACCAAATATCCTTTTTAATACCAGTAATGTATCAAAATCATTGTTTTACACTCAGCCTTTTCTATCTTAAATATTAATTCCGGGTGCTGGATATTCAACTTCCCAATAAAGGAAAGGTGCTTTTTGCCTAATTTACCACTTGGTTCTAATACTACTTTAAGGGTATGATTTTAATGTTTGAATTCATACTTAGATTACTTAACATCTATGAGATTGCTATCTGAAAAAGTCAAGAGATGTTGCCACGTGGATAGCTTGATGTTACGTGGCATTTGCAGGCACTTTTTTCCTCCTGTTAAGTCTGCTGTAGACTGCTTCAGTAATATAGGTGGTATAATTGTTGTAGTAAGTTCACTGTTATGTCTTTGATTGTTAAAATTACTTCCTTTGAAGCAGAGTTTTTGTGTAACCAACTTTGAAATGACAGAGGTGATTTTTGGTGATCTTTTATGTGCCAGTCGTCATCAGCAAAGACATACTTGTTATACAAGTTTGGCTTCATTGAAGGTATCTGTCAGGTGCTTTGCAAAGAATCTTGACCATGTAAATGCCTTTAATTTATAAATTAAGGCAGAGTTTTAATGTCTTGCAAAGTTATTTTATATACTTCAGATGAAATATTTTGTCTTCTAAAATTGAGAATTGGTGATACACATTGGAGAAAACTGGAATTCCTAAATTATTTCATCATTTGTAGAATGAGGCTGTACTATTAAGCTCAACTGTAGGAAGGGTCTGCCCTTTTTTTCCTGTTAACATAAAACAGACCCATCAGTGTTTTTGGCACTTTTGTCAGAGGATAAGGTACAGTGAGATGTAGGGATAAACCCATAAAGCTTAGGTCAAAAGTTCCAAGTGGAATTAAAAATCGGGAGTTTTTGTTTTTTGTTTTTTTTTAAGCTAATAACAACAACAATAAAATCTTACATTCTAGATGGTTGGAAGGATTTTTCAGATCTTAATATTAACTCTATATTTTGGTTGTACAGACAAAGCCCATGTTATGAGTATTTAAGTAATCTTAGGTTTCTAGACGTTAAGCCATAGACTTTAAAATTTTTACAGACTAAATCTGTATGAGTATGGTTTTTTAATCTTTAGGAGTAATATTTTTCCAGAAAACTAATTGTATAAGCCTCTTTCAAGTTCCGATTTCGTCCCTTACGGGTGTTTGTATTTTTAACAAGCAAACTTTTGAGAATGTTTGCTTCCTATATAGTAAGAAGGATGGGGGATTTCAGCTACTAAAATTTGGGGAAGTTAGAGTGAAAGTCACTAATTTTTCTAATGAGCCATTTCTGTACAATTTTTCTCAAGGTTTGTTGGCATCCAAAGCTGTTGGGGTGGATGGTGCTGACAGAAAGGAAGACTGCACTGAAACAGCTCCAATGCTGGAGCAGGTATGAAACGGTAGCATTTGATTGTTTTCAAGGTTCCCAACTGGAATGGTCACGGAGCTAGAGTATCCACGTAATTGAAATTGCCCTTGTGATCAGATATGGGAATAGGAAGCTAATTAATGGATGATATATTTTTAACTCTGCCTTCTCCCAGGTATACAGATAAACTACAGACTTCGTTAGTGTTTGTTTTCAGTAGACTGGCATTAAAGCCTCTGTCTCCGACATTTGAAGGCCCGGAGACAGGCATCCCAGGGTATAAACTTCCAGCTGGACCACCTTTAACTAGCTTACAAAAAGACCCTTACACAAATACTTTTAATTTGTGAGTTAAAACAGGGTTTTTGACATCTAATAAAGCTTCTTTTGTAAGAAGTTTCTTTTATATTGTAACAGTTGGTGTTGTTAGACTGACTATGTGTTTTATGAATTGATCAATGAGCCATACATTTTTGCTAGGATGTATATTTTAATAACTACAAAAAAAATTTTAAAAAACTATGAAGGGTCTGTCTTTAAACCACCTAATAGAGGAATTTAAAAGCGAAGGTTGCAGTTGCTAGGTTTTGCCTCGGCTACCTTCAGATTCCCACAGTACCTGTACATAATGAACTGTGCATGCTTTTACATTCTCTAAGGGCTTAACTTCTTGGGCACTGTAAGACTATAAGAACACAGTAATAGCCATAAATGGATTTCCTTGGTTCTCCTGTTTTAAAATCTGAGCCTTAATGTAGTTTTAATATATCCTTTTTGTATTAATTTAATTTTCTTTATTAGTAGCCTAATAAAGAAGACTTTAAAATGAGTATCTTTCGCTCTTCTCTATATGCGTTTAAAAAAAAAAAAATAGTCCAAATTTAATTGATATTGTATTGAGTTTTTCAGGGTTATTTTAGGCCTGATTTGATAACAGTGCATTGTTTTGGTGCCTCCATTAATGTTGTATTAAACCAATGGTCTTTTAAATTGATATGTCAGCGAATCATACCTTCTGATTTTCTGTGATCATCAAGCGGTTAAGTCTTTGCCGTTACTGTCAGTATATCAACCAAATTTTAAGTGATTTTTTTTTTTACTCTGTATTACTATATTCAACGTCCCAGATATAACAGTATTTTGTATTTTCACCACTGTTTATGGTATTCTCAGAATGCAATAAATCAGGGACTTGGGTAATAAAATGTTTCTGGAAAATTCATTACAATGTCAATCTTTCATTATGCACAATCCTGCTGCGGTGAATGTGATTGTGAAAATTACTTATTACATGTGGAAGTTAGCGTAAAGGGCAGTGCCCATTTCAGAGATAAGTACAGACAACAATATTCTGAAATTGAGTTTAAAAAAAAAGAAAAAATTGAGTAACTCGGCTGTTTCTATTTGCATAAGTACACATTTTTGAGAGTCCTTGCCAGTTTTGTAACAAAGAGACCAATAATCATTACTGAAAACTTTGTAAATTATTTTAGATTTTTAAGGAACATAAGTGCTGTTCCCTCATTTTTTGTCATTCAGATTGATATCATTGTGAAAATGTTTTGTAACCAAACTCTTAATTTTTATGCTGTTTGCCCTGCTTCAAAGTTAAAAAGCCGAGTTATAAAACTCTCAATTACAAGTATTGGTATCTGCTCCAGACTTAACGGAGAGGTATTGATTGTCACTAACCTCTGTTGTCTTAATGAGTAAAATAATGTCGCTCATGACATAGATTGATAACAGGCCTATAGCCAGAACTTACTGTGCTAATGGATTTCCTTTATTTACACTTTTAAAAAATTCAAAGTGTGGTTTTGAACCCCAATTCTCAGATATTAATTATAGATTATTTAATTGTATTAGGGAATTGTCATGTTATATTTACTTTTGGATAAACACCTGCATTAGATGCATAATTCAGTAAGTTTTTAAAAATGTTAATTTGTCCTTGTTTAGAAGTTAAGCACCTTATCAAGATACTAATTTAAGTTTTACAATCTTGTTTTATAACTTTGTAACTTGAGAGTACTGGATGCTGTAGTGATGTCTCTCACATATGTGAAGATGAACAATAAAATTGTTTATTTACAAGTAATGGCTCTAATTACTTTTCTGGCAACACCTTTTATGATAAGTCTAGGAATCCTTTCCATTTATGGAGTACTTTTTCAAATGATTAATCTGCACTTATACACATGTTTAATGAGTAAATTCAAGAATAGAAATGATGACAACTGAATGAATGGGACACTTGACACCAGCCCTTTTATGTGGTATGTCTGACATGCCATCTATAGGGCATCCAAAGGTGCCCTACTTAATACCAACTGTACACCAAAATTTGAGTGCCTTGTATTTTAGTGGGAACAGAAGGCTGTTTGGTCCCCAGACAATGATCTTTCATATTCCAGAGAACTGCAGACTGCTGACCTGATGGTCACCCCTCACAAAAGATCAGGAAGTAAAAAGGTTTCCTGGGGACAGGCATGTTGTTCATAGTGCTAGCAATTTGATTCTATTTTATAGAGGCCTATCTTAGTATGGATTTTTTTAAAAAAGTGTATCTCCTCTTTTGCTCTCAGATACATGTGTCAGAAAGAGATACAGCATAGGCATTCCCACACCATAGATTGTAAATCCATCCAATGTGGCCATTCTCTGTTGTCTTCGGACACATTCACATCTATTTCTACATAGGTAGGAAATTTTACTGCCAAATGAATAAAGATATCCTTTATGAAAGAACTGACAAAGTTCTAATTTTTTTTTAAAAGTATCAGTTGGCAGGAGGAAGGTAAAAATTCTCATCTAAGAATGCGACGTATTTTGTTTTTAAATCCAATGTTTTTAACTTACACTTGGTTTTACTCCTTGGTTTTTTTTTGTTGTTGTTGTTGTTGTTGCTTGTTTTGTATTGTTTTTTAGTCTTTTAACTCTGTATTGCTGGTGGCTTTGATTTCATGATGCACTATGCTTATGAAACTCTAGCTTTCAGCACTAAAATGAGTTAAAGATAATGTTTCGTTAATTTGGTCATTGTTTTCCTGTTGAGATCTTTCTTTAAAGGGAAACTGTCTACTTAGACCTCTGCATTCAACTTCATAAAAGAGATTGTTTTATAAGAAAACATCTACAAGTCAGAAGCTTAAATGTATTCCTCTACTGCCCTAAAAAACGAAAATGCTGTTTATTTACCTAATTGTTATTAAGGTAGTTGGTAATTATGGTTTTAAATGAGATATATTTCAGTGTAATACTCTGAAAATCTTTGTCCATCAAGATAAAATTTTTTATTCTGAGACTATTAGGAATAATATATTTTTAAATAGTCAAACTTAGACTAAAAGTTGACAGCATCCCTTTAAAGATAGCCTATTCAACTTTTAGTTAATAATTTGTGGGGTTCTTTTTGGTTTTTCATTTGTAATAGAAATGTTATATGTTGCTTAACAATGTTTTTGGATACTAAAGTTGCTTAACAATCAAAATAGAATACAAGAACAAAAATGAAGAAACCAAAATAAAAATATCAATTTTTTATTATTTATTCAGGCGATTTCACCTAAACCTCAAAGTCAGAAAAAAAATGAAGCTGACATTAGCAGTTCTGCCAACACTCAGAAACCTGCACTGTTATCCTCAACTTTGTCTTCAGGGAAGGCTCGCAGCAAGAAATGCAAACATGAATCTGGAGATTCTTCTGGGTGTATAAAACCCCCTAAATCACCACTTTCCCCAGAATTAATACAAGTCGAGGATTTGACGCTTGTATCTCAGCTTTCTTCTTCAGTGATAAATAAAACTAGTGAGCACAGATTTTTAAAAAATAGTTACTTATCCTATAAGATACATTAAAAACAGTTTGATTGTAGTTATATTGTATTTTTATGAAGTTGCTTTTTACAAATTCAAACTTAAGTGGATATGATAGGGAAGGCTTAAAACTATTTCAGGGGCAAAAAGCATATACATTTCTGACTGATTTATTGTACAGAGACTGTAACTGGTTGAGAAACCTTACCATTTAATAACGCAAACTCTTAACTGTAGTTTGGCTATCCTCAATAATAATAATCCAAGCACAATGAGAGGCCTGATTCATTACAAAAAACCAAACCAAAACAAAACAAAGACAGAGAAAGACTCACACTGGATATTTTTTCCTCAACTCCTAAGGCTATTCTTATGGATAGATCTAGTTATTGTCCCCATTTGTCTGTATCCCCCTGCAGTACATTTTATTCATTCTTGTTCTGGGATTTGGAGTACAAATTTCAATTTATTTTTACTAATGAAGGAAGAAGAATGCTTCCTTGATCTTATTTTTAAAGATTTTACTGTTTCAATACCACTAATCTCAGGGTAGTTAACTTAGTAGTCTTTATAAAATAGCCTCCCGTCATGGGTCTGGATATATAAAAGAAGATGACCCTGTGTTTCTCCTGTTAGTTTAGTATTCTAAGTTAGAGACATATGAAAAACCGTTACATGGGAAGGCGCTGGATAAAGAGTTACTTCCCTTTGGCAGTTTATACACCAAGTGAATTAGTATCCTGATTAGTAAATGAATGTGACACATTTTCTTATGAACTCTTCCATATCATATCTTCCACAATGAAAAATGTTGGCATTGAGAAGACTTTTAGCAGTCAGATATAGTCACCTCTTCTTCCATTCAGTTGCCATATTTTCTACCAAACCATATTTTTGAATTTTTGAGCAGGCTTTGGTACTTTTTTGGTTTGGTTTTGTTCTTTTTAATAAATGGGTAGAAAGAATGGGAACAGAAAAGCTCAGTTGTTTCCTCATAAAGCTTCATTTCATTTTGGCATTTATCATGAAATGATGTCATTAGTAGTCACCACAATGTCATGTGACATTGATAAGTATTTTATTTTGAAATTGTTTTGTATTTTGGTATTATAGCCAGTGTTACAGCAATTGAATCTTATTCTTTCATTTTTTTCAATTATCACCATGTCTTTTTTTGTTTTGATTTTTGTAAAATTACTTTTAAATACCCAAAGCATCAACCTCTTTAGACCACTCGTATTTCCTCCTCCTGAGTTAAGATAACATGAGCGTATTGGCCTGTGTAATCCTGCCTATTCTAAATTCTTCCAACATGTTTACATGCCACGTAGAAAGAAGAAAACTAAAGGTTAAAAAAAAAAAAACACAGAAATTTCCAAACTTTTGTGTTACATAGCTAGAAGATGTTTAATTGACCTACCAAGTTAGTTATAAAAAACAAACACATGAGGACAAGAATAGTGTTCTGTTCTTTTAAAGTCCTCATTATTTGCCCGTAAGTACTTCAAGTTGTTTGTGTTCAATTTTTTTTAATGAATCAGGCCCAAACTTATGTTTATAAAAATCCATTTGTGGGAATGAGGGTGGGATAAACTTATTTACGTTAGTTTTATTTTGGCAAGTGAAGCACTAACTCTACAATGCATGTCAGATTTTTGTCACCTATGCCCCCTGCCTTTTTTTCCCTTCGAGTTTCTAGATTTGTAATGTAGCAAAAGGAATATATATATATTTTTTTAATTTTTAAAAAATCTCGGCTGTACAGAGACTATTTTCCCAAAGGAAGAATAACAACTAACACAATGATCTGCAATTAGAGAATTAACTGTAGTCTGTCACTTGGGAAACTACCTGAAATCAATGTTCCATGTTTTTTTTCTTTTGGTTCTGGTAGGCTTTAGATTTTAGAAGTTTTGATTTAACTTTTTGTGAATGAGGGCACAGTTTTTGCCTATGATTACTTTTGGAACATGCTGTTCCTTGTGGATACCTTACAACATCAGAGGGCAGAATTTGAATCATTTTTCCCATTTATCTCCTTAAATATTATAAGATGATCCTGGCATGTGTCTGCTTCGTGAACATTGAAGATCTTTTTCTAGGTTCTCCACAGCCTGTGAACCCCCCTAGACCTTTCAAGCATAGTGAGCGGAGAAGAAGATCTCAGCGCTTAGCCACCTTGCCCATGCCTGATGATTCCGTAGAAAAGGTTTCTCCTCCCTCTCCAGCCACTGATGGGAAAGTATTCTCCATCAGTTCTCAAAATCAGCAAGAGTCTTCAGTACCAGAGGGTAATGTATATTGATTTCCTATAGAACCAAACATAAAAGAGATAAAGATTATGAAAACATTAAGAATTTTCTTCTTTTTCCTTCTTACATCTTTTGGATTTACAAGCACTTGGTTTACTCTACAGATATTTATTGAGTGCCTTCTGTTGTGCCAGGCACTGTTTAACTTAGATAACATTTTAATCCACATTGATATTAACGGAGCCAGTTTATCTGTGTTAATACTCAATTACATTCTTTATTTTGCATAGTGCCTGATGTTGCACATTTGTCACTTGAGAAGCTGGGACCCTGTCTCCCTCTTGACTTAAGTCGTGGTTCAGAAGTTTCAACACCGCTAGCCTCAGATCCCGCTTACCATAATGAATGTCCCAGGGCAGAAAAGGAAGACACACAGATGCTTACAGATCCTTCTTCCAAAGCAATAGCTGATGGAAGAGGAGCTCCAACAGCATCAGGTAAAAAAGATTCATTTTACAAGTAGCTAGGCTTGCAGTTAGAGGGTGTAGACATTTTAATGTTTAATTACATTATTTTAATATATAATTCCTCTTTAGAGATACTTTTATGTAACCTCTATGGGAGATAGGGTTTCTCTGTCAAAAGTTCTTTTGGGAGACCATTTACCATCACCTTCCTTGGACTGACTTCCTGTTTTGTCACTTTAATCAGAGTTCCTTCTTGCTTCTTTCTTATATCCTATTTCAACTAAAAATAGGAATTGTTAGAGCTAGAAATAATTACAGGAGTTCTTGGTTTTGAAGCCAGAAAATATTTAATGGGATCAGAACTTTGGTTTAAGGATTTAATAGAATATAATATTTAAGAAACATATGGCTCAACTTTTAACTGTATACCTTAAATGTACTCCCACATTTGGGGTCAGAATCTCCCAAATTTAAATGTGATTTGTTATACTGTTATTTTGGGAGTCTAATGTGTAAAATCAGCCAATAACATTTGGTTAGTGGATGATTTTATGATACTATAACATACGATAAGGTTACATTGTTTTATTTGGAAGTTTTATAGAAACTTGAGGTTTTAACCTCAACCAAAGAGTATACATGATTTATAAAAAAGGCAAATACTAATTTCAAATGTTCTTCTAGTAAATTACTAATTTGGAGTTAGATGGATGATTGAAGTCTGAATTGAGCCAGAAATGAAGAAAAATGTAAGACTGTTTCTTGATCTGCAGCCTAGAACATTAGGAGTGATTGTTTTAATAGCACCTTCCCTAGAGTCACTTTATTTACCAACTCAACAGATGAAGTATAAAATAGAGCTTGCTCTTTTCTGGTGGTGGCACATACTAAAATAAAATGATTGAAGTAACTTACTTTTTAGATTACTGCCTTTACCTTCTTTCGAAGTAAAAATATAATATTAAATACTCAGTTTTCCACAGTTTGATTTTTACCAATAAAGATTAAAGTTACTTTGTTTCTATATTTTGTTTAGAAAAAAAATCAGTGCCGAAATCTGAAGATTTATAGGTTTTGAAACATTTTTCATTTCCCGAATCTGATCCATTGCCTTTTGACTCCTTTTCCAAGCCCCTTCTATCCATAGGGTAGTTAATTTTTTCTTTTCCCTTTCCCCACAAAATTTTTGAATTACCATTGACTTTTCGAGATATTTTTCCTGATGAAGGTCTTCTCCAGCTCTTTAATAATCTGTAATTTTTTGTGGTATTGGTTATATGAAAAATATGTTAAAGTTATAATTTATATCTTTTGGGGAAATTATTTCATTTGAAAATATTTGTATTTTCTTTAAATATATTTTGTATGTTGTAAAGAAAATATTGTATTCTCTTTAAATATATATAGAAGTAAATATGTATATATTCTAATAGTAATGTGACTGAAACATAGACCAATATAAGCAGCTATATAATAACTAAGAGTGATGTTAGATTGTATATCCTGAAATGTCCAAGTAGTGATTGCATACAGAATGGAAATTCTTGATAGAAATGATTTTGCTTCTAATCAGAGTATTAGCCTAGTCTTTTTTCAGAATTTCTACCATATTTGTGGACATACGGCTAATTATGACTGGGGTGTGGTCCTTGTTTCTCATAATAGTTAAAATGTTTTTGGGGAGAGAGAAGGCACAATATTCTTTTTGTTTCTAAGTCTTGGAAATAACTTTGATAAAGTCACAGTAGTAAGACAGTTTTCTGGAAAAGTGAATGGTAGAGGGTTTAGATTTATAAAATGATAAATTTGTCGATGTGCTGAAGAGTGAGGATCCTCTGTGTGTGATGACGACTGGCAACTTTAATTGCTTAAATCAAGGAAATGCATGGCTTAAATGTTAATTACTGAAAGTCCGTTTATTAGAGGGTTGAACACAGTCACAGTGTTTGAATGTGGCGTGATGGGGATTCTAATTTATTTCTATTACCCCTTTTAATTTTTTATTTTTGGAGAAAGCAGTGGAATTCAGGTCATATTCTAATTGGACACCTTTTTATTAAAACTTTGTGAGCCTGTCTGACTTGCATTGAAACTCTTGAGTGGTTTGCATGCTTTTTTCTCCTAACATTTTTGTTATCTACTTTTCTCAACTGCTTTGCAGTCTTTGTTGGACTTCTCTCTGCTTCCCAAGGACTCTGTACTCATGTACAAAGTACCAGGTGTTTGTTGTTGTTTCTTTTTTTTTTTTCTATAATACATGTGTGTTTGCTTTGCTGGTTGGTGGGTTTCCGTCTTCATTATAAAAGTAAATTTTGTTACCTTTGACTTTTAGAATGTCTGTAGAAAGCGTTATTTACCCGAACTTGTATCAAAGACATTTTCTGGGGTATTTTTGTCAAATTGAAACTCTTGGGGTGTTTAGAATGAGGAGGATGTTGGTCATGAGCTGTAGAATAGTTTAATAGACTTAGGTTTTCATTTTTTGTGTGTCGAAGAGATGTGCACATTGCTGAGTTTAAAAATTGTGGTAAAGGTTTGATGAGGTTATGCAAATTATCATATACACCTGTTCTTTAACAGGTTAAAATTTTATTTTTAATTGTAGAGATAACGAGCTCGCACTAATCCTTCTACATTCTTTTACTGGGAACCATGCCAACATGATGTTAATCGAGGTGAAGAATACTATTGCTGCCCCCATTGCCCAAAGAAATCATTGGTACCCTTGTAAAAATTGATGCCTTTGTTTTCATTTTATTAATAGAGTGCTTTATCTAACAGCCAAGGAGTTTTAAGTGAGGATAGAACCTTAGTTTTGGTACTATCTGGAAATGTTAGCTCATTTGCTCATTTATCTGCTGAATGTATGTGTAACAAACACCGAATTGCTCTTACCTCTTTAAGGAGTTAAAAAGATAAGTAAGCTAAAAAGGTAAGGAAGTGTAGGAAAGGGTGAGCCAGTAATAATCACAGAAGCTCTGACTTGGGGGCTGCTTGCCTGGGCTGTGGCACTGTGCTAGCACTTAATTTTATTTATTTAACTTTATTTTTTTAAAGATTTTATTTATATATTTGACAGAGAGAGAGAAAGACAGTGAGAGAGGAAACACAAGCAGGGGGAGTGGGGGAGAGGGAGAAGCAGGCTTCCCGTGGAGCAGGGAGCCCGATGCGGGGCTCGATCCCAGGACTCTGGGATCATGACCTGAGCCGAAGGCAGACGCTTAATGACTGAGCCACCCAGGCGCCCCATGTGCTAGCACTTTAAATAGATAGGTTTTAGTCCAGTGTCTTACCTCAACTTTGCATTTACTTTTAAAAAGGCTTTTTAAGTGTTTTTCTATTTTTTTTTTTCCCAAAATTCTGCAAAACAAAACTACAACCAGGGACTCCGTAATCTACTTCCACCCCCACACCAAATGTTCATGGCTCCTACAGAGCCTGGGGTTTCCATGGAGAGTCTCAGGGAATAGCCTTGTTTTTAGCCAGAGGAATTACAGATAGTTAGCATACTGGAAGAGGCTTGAGAAATCCCCTGCATTGCTGGGTTTTATGTTGTGTGCAAGCAGATGCTGTGCAGAGACCTCGCTCTCTTTACATAGCTCTGTTTGTTTTTATTGTTCTTTTCTTTGGTTTTTATATTATGTATTGGACTATCGGGTAATATTTTGTTTGAAGAAAGTGTTCTGTTGATAAAATTTAGTTTAAAAATCACTATTCAATAAACTGATATCCTCGTTCCTTGGCTCCCAAATTCCAGCACATGGTGAAAGAAGCATAAGGGAGTGAACTTCTTATAAAACTAAGTTTTTTCTCTCGTTGAATTCTCGAATAGGTCTATTTTATTTTTCTATTTAGGTGTGTTTTTAGAAGTCCTGTCATTGCAGGGATGAATATTTATTTTAATATCCTTATATAAAATGTTGACAACCCTTTGTCAGTCCCTCACTTTTACTTCTGAAATTTATCAGTCAAGAAATCAAAAGGTTTAGGGACCACTGGAACACGTGAAAACTGTATCTAGACCTAGTCCTTTCTGAAAGCACTCTGGGAGTGATTATCTCTGTTGTGTGCTGACCTGTGTTCTGGAGCAGTGAGCAGTTCATAGACGTTTTATGTGTCCTCCAAGTACCTGAGGGATCCCACAGGGTCCAGTGAGTGAAGGCAGCCCAGTAAGGCAGTTTTCCTTTGAATCACCTTGGATTCAGTGCTCCATAGGGTAGGGGATCTGCAAGGCAATAATCACAATCAAGGGCTGCTTCTGAACATGTCTGCTACCACTGAGGACTCAGAAGCCCCTTTCTCATTGTTCCTCTTCTAAATGCCTCATTATTTTCAGGAAAAATGCATCAAATGTGGAATTTTCACGAAGTAATTAGTAGTTAATAAATAGTAACTATTAAAGGAAGTGTTGTGGGATGCCTGGGTGGCTCAATCGGTTAAGCATCTGCCTTCAGCTTAGGCCACAGTCCTGGGATCCTGGAATCGAGCCCCGAGTCAGGCTCCCTGCTCAGCGGGAAGCCTGCTTCTCCCTCTGCCTGCCGCTCCCCCTGCTTGTGCTCTCTCTCTCTCTCTGACAGATAAATAAATAAAATCTTTAAAAAAGAAATAGAAGTAAAAAAAATAAAGGAAATGTTGCATTTATTCAATAGTCTTGATAATATGGAAATTTAAATTAATTATTTAATTATATTTCTCTTTGTGCTGATGTGCCTTTCATTTTTTATTGTGAGAGATTTTTTGTCAGAGGCTATCAATATTCTTACTTAATTTGAAACTTATTAGAGCCTTATTAACATTTAATTCAACTTGAGTGGTATTTTTGTATTTTTATTAAGCTTAAATTATATAAAATATTCTGTATTGGAGTGACTTAAAAATTAACCTTATGAGTGGCTGTATTAAAACGTAATAGACAAGTTGTATTTTAAATGCATTGTAATATTTTTCTTAGATTAAGCTTAGATACACATAAGATATTAGCATTGGAAATGGTTGAGTATGAGTTGAGAAGCTTGGTTAAATGTATGTGTGTCAGCTACACCATTACTGAGGTGTACTGGTTTAAAAAATATATTTTGGACTATTAATAGTACCCAAATGTCATGAAGGTGTATATTTTTAATGTGTTAATGAGCTTTTGTATTTTACGTTTAGATAAAGACCAAAAGTGATTTGTAAAATGATTATATTTTGGCTTTTATCATTACCTAACAACACATTTATGATGGAGTTCAAAAGTACAAGTTTATTTTAGGCAACAGAAATTAAGTATTAGTTTAAAAATTGTATACACATTGTTGAAAACCAATATACTTTAATATTTCATATGGATGACCTGAATAGCATTCACGTTGTCACAGAAGTGGACACATTACATCAGACCTACCACTAGGGTGCATTTCAGCATCTGGATTGCCAAAGGCTGTGGTGCCAGAATAGATTTTTATGGATTGCCCAGTACATTTATCTAACTTTTTAAATGTTTGGACCCGTGTTTATGCTATTTCTAGAAATGGTATAGTCTTCAGTTATTATCACACCACAGAGGAGAATGTGAAAAAAAAAAAGCACTTATTATTTCTCTTACACTGGTCTAGACATTTTATGTATTTTGACTCATATAATACTCGTAACATGAGGTAGAGAGTCACTACTATTAGGGAGATAAGGAAACTGAAGTACAGAGAGATTAAATGGTTTGTTCAAGGCCAAACAGCTATTAGCCGGTAGAACCAGGATTTTAATGTGGGTAGTCTGAAGGAACAAAAATCATTCTTAATTTATCAGTCTTTTGAAGTAAGAAATCCCACTTCTTTGTCACTAGTTCAGGAAATAAAATATGTAGACCTTTAGGAGAAAAGCGTCTTAAGTAGGGTTTTGTGAGCACTTGTAATACAAAACATTGTCCCATAGTTTTAAACCTTTTCTGACTAAACTTACCTATTTTCCCCCCAAACCTGCAGGAATATCGAAAACAGAAAAAAAAGTGAAATTGGAAGAAAAAAGCTCAACAGCATTTGGTATGAACAGAAAGTAATCTTTAAGCAAAAGACTATTGGCTTGGCAGTGGGAGGACATAGTCTGTCCCTTACTTTTTACCTGTTAGTGCTCCTTTAGGTGTAAGTGATCATCTGTTTTAGTATTTATTAGTGTTATTCAGCTCCAGATACATGATTTCTTAAACACATATCTTATGTGTATTTTTTTTGTCAAGGGAGTCTAAGGCTTTCGCTGAGAATTTTGTGGTTTTGAACATCTTTACAGTTACGGCTATTTAAAAATAAGCCACCATTTAATATTAAGACTTAGGGAATGGATGATGAATTAAAATAGTCATTTTTTTTTCAGACTTTCTTCTTTAACCGACTTTATAAAAAATTACTGAATTTTCTGCTTTTTTTTTCTGTCTTCTGTGCTATAATGAACAGTTTTGCAATAATTGATGATAGTCTTAAATAGTCTGTAGATTAGCTCACTGGAGCTTGGGTCCCTGAAGTTGTTTAAATATGTTTGACATATTGTAGGCTACATCATTCTGAGTTGGAGCAATAGTTGAGTATATGTGATGAACCAATTTTAAGTAAAGTACCCTGGGGCGCTGCTTTAACATCCATTCATTTTCTTTAAAGTACATATTTGGGGAAAAAAGCGTATTTTAAAATTTGGGGAAAAATCAGTTTAGTGAAATAAGTTTTTTGCTTTGTGTTCTTCACCTTCATTGTTGTACACACTGGGAAGTATTGGAAGACTGAAGGAATTATTTATGGATTGATTTTATTTTTCCAAAGGAAAAAATTTCATTGAGTTCTTTTTTAAATCTAATATATTTTCTCATTAAATTCTATGTGGAAATACTGAGTTTTCTTAGGTTTTTCTGAAATTGTGGAGTTTATTTCTTGCCACATCAGGGAACTGAGTATATTACTCATTTAAGATTTTAACTACTGTCTGTGTTAACTTCAAGGTGTCAGGAGTTGGGATTTCTCAACACTGCTAATGAAGACCCCCTCTTAGAGCCCAATAAGCTAATCAGGAGTTCCAGACTCATGACAGGAACAGTTTAATTGAATCCATCCACTGGGCAGGTGACTGGAATAGCTGATTAAAACATAAATGCTGCTTTTAGGTTAACCACAGAACAACAACTCGGGATTGGTCATGATGGCTAACTTGGGTCACTTGTGTCGTTTAGGTAAGAGAAAAGAGAAGGATAAGGAGAGAAAAGAGAAGAAAGACAAAGATCATTACAAACCAAAACAGAAGAAGAAAAAGAAAAAGAAAAAGAAATCCAAGCAGCATGGTAAGTATGCTAAAATGGTGATTCCTGTTTTTTAAAATTCTCAGATTCTTTCAGTTTTTCTGTGCATTCCACCAAAGTGAAGACAGGGTAAGATCCCCATTTCGTCGAGAACTGAAAGAGTGCTTGTAGCTTTTCCTTGTCCTGCTGATTTAGAAAATATGCAACTTTGTTTACTATAGTCTGTAAATTAATCCATCTGTACACTAATTGTTGCAGCCGATTAGAGACTTTCATTTCCATCATCATGGTGGATTGGATACCCTTGTCAGGTGTGCTTCCCCTACTGAAGGAATTCTTTTCAGTCTAGAATTACAGTCCCTTGAAGTAGCTTTCAAAAATGAGGATGAAATAAAGGTATTTTTAGAAGAACTTGAAAAAGAAAATGATTTTTTATCAGTACCCCGTCTAAAGGATATCCTTGTCCGGTACTTGAAGGCTGAAGGAGAACAATGACAAAGGCAGGTTTGAGATGCCAGAAGAAAGGATGAGCAAAGAAAATGTAAATATGTGGATAAGTCTGAACATTGATTATATAAATCATTTTGATTTGTGGGGAAAAACAAAATGGCAGAGCACAAAAATATGTGACCGTTGTAATAGCTTGTAAATTAAGAGAGGCATGCTTGTATTTCAGTGTTTTTCAGGTCTTGTATTGTTGTGGAAGAGCAAAAGAAATACATTGCTTTTAGGCTCTAACAAGTTAAATCTGCCTTGTAGAATTTCTAACATGAATCCTAAAAATGGAAGCTTAGGGTATAATTTCCAAAATAGACGGTAAGAAAATGTAATGAAAAAACCATCCAAAAGAAGGTGGATACAAAGAGAAAAACATAGAAAAGAAGAAAAATACAAATTAAAAAATAAGGTGGTAGAAATCCAAATATATCTGTAATTATAGTAAGAGATTATCATAATTGATTTAAAAAATCCAGTTACAGGTTATTTTCAACAGATAAATCTAAATATAAGGATGGAGAGGACAGAGCAATGTTGAAAAATAAAAGCATGGAAAAAAATGTGAGCAAATACAAACCAAAAGGAAAGTTGGAGTAGATGTATTTATATCAAATAAAATAGTCATTAAGGGAAAATCATTCCTAGAGATAGGCTAATGTATAATGATAAAGGTTCAACTCACTTTATAAGTTCCTAGATGCAAAATTAAAAAAAATTTTTTTGAGAAAATGTGCATGAGCGGGGGAGGGGAGGGACAGAGGGAGAGGGAAAGGGAGAGAAAGACTCCTAAGCAGGCTCACCGCAGAGCTCGATCTCATGACCCTGAGATCATGACCTGAGCTGAAATCAAGAGTTGGACGCTTAACTGACTGAGCCACCCAGGTTCCCCTAAAATTTTTAAATTTTATAACTGAATAAATTCACAGTATCTTTCTTAGTAATTAGTAAATTAACAAAACTCAAAAATATTCTGTAAGGATAGGAAAGG
Source organism: Zalophus californianus (assembly GCF_009762305.2). Classification (NCBI taxonomy): domain Eukaryota; kingdom Metazoa; phylum Chordata; class Mammalia; order Carnivora; family Otariidae; genus Zalophus; species Zalophus californianus. The sequence continues at coordinate 182,028,518 of NC_045598.1, forward strand.
TGGCAGCAGCACCCGTGATCTCACAGACCTCTCACGGACACTGAACTCAGCAGCTGCAGAGCAGACAGTTTTCTCAGATGCAAACGTGCCAAAATTGCACGATGCCACCCTAAGCAAATCTCAACACATTGTAAAGATTGCGATAATGCAGACTATAGTTTCTGACTGCAGTATAGTTAAATCAATATTAAAAAGATAAATAGAAAAACCCCATATGTTTGGAAATCATACCACTCATTTTTAAATAATTCATGGATCAGAAAACAGTACCAAAGGGAAGGTAAAGATTGATTTATTTGAGAGAGAGAGAGAGAAAGAGAGCACGCACACGTGAGCCAGGAGGGAGGGGCAGAAGGAGAGGGAGAGAGAATCTCAAACAGACTCCATGCGCAACGCAGAGCCGATGGTGGGGCTCGATCTCATAACCCTGAGATCGTGACCTGAGCCGACACCAAGAGTTGGGCATTTAACCAACTGAGCCAGTACCAGAGGGAAGGTAAATAAGATATTAAAAAATACATACCAAAACTTGAGAATGTAGTTAAAATGCCACTTTTATAAGAAGAGTATGCATTGCCATACATACTTATATTAGAAAAGAAGGCTGAAAATCAGCTAAATCTCCAGCTTAAGAAGTTAGAAATGAGGAAGCTCAAAAAAAGTAGAAGTAAATAATAAACGTATGAGTAGAAATTAGTGAACAAAAAAATATACTAGAAAGAAATAAAAAATGCCAAAATTAATTTTTTTAGAAAACTAATAAAATCAAATGTCTGGGAACACTGGTTAAGGAAAAAAGACAAAATGCACAAATAGTATTAGGAACTAAAGAGAATATGACTAGAGACGTTCCATATATAAAAAGAAGAAAAATATAAACAACTTTATGCCACTGATCTTGAGAGGTTAGATGAACATACGGACATTTGCCAGACACCAGACTCACTCAGGAAGAAGGTACAAACCTGAATACTCTTCAAACCTGGAAGGAAATTTAATTAGTATTTTAAAATCTTGTCACAAAGAAAAGTCCTGCCCCCAAAAGTTTCTGCGGCCAAGTTTTACCAAACACTGACGGAGTAGATTATGCCAAACTTAAATCATTTCAGAATTTAGAAAAAGAGCGAACACTCCTGCAGTGGGAAGGATGATGTCCCTCAAAAATACATGTCCAACTTCCAACCCTTGTACCTGTGAATTTAGATCCCATTTAGAAATGGGATCTTTGCCGATGTGATTAAAAATGAGATCATCTGGGAGTAAAGTGGACCCTAAGGCCAATGGCTAGTATCTTGGGAGGGAGAGGGTGATTTGGAGCCCACAGGGGAGAATGCCATGTGGGGGCCCTGGCCATGATTCGAGTGCTGCATTGCAAGCCAAGGCTCTCAAGCCACCAGCCACTGCAAGAGGCAAGGAAGGATTTGCCCCTTGAGACTCGGCCTGTTGACACCTAATTTTGGACTTTTTGCCTTCAGAACTATGGGAAAATAAACTTCTGTTGTTTTAATCCACCAGATTTGTGGTGATTTGTTGGAGCAGCCCTAGGAAACTAATGCAACTCCAGATTCATTTTAGATTATTTAAATAACTTTGCTCAAAATCAGAAGAGAACAGTATGGGAAAGGACAGTCATAGGCTTTTCTCATTTATGGACATAGATACAGAACCCATAAATAAGTGTTACAGAATTAAATCCAGTGATGCTTTAAAACATAGGACCACAGAGGGTTGGAATGCAAAGTTGGTTTGACATTAGAAAATCAGGGGCCCCTGGGTGGCTCAGTCTGGAGAGCAGGCGATTCTTGATCTTGGGGTTGTGAGTTTGAGCCCCACATTGAGGGTAGAGATTTTTTAATTAAAAAAAAAAAAATTACTTGAAAAAATCAGTGAAACTCACCACAGTAACAGATGAAGGACAATAAACATTACTTTCCGTATATATGTACAAAAATCATTTGATACATCCATTCTTCCTTACATTTAGAAAAAAACATTATGACTAGCTGATTATAAAACCTTTCTTAGAAACAAAGAAGGACTAGAGCATGGGAGACAATTCATGTTCACTGGTTAGTAGATTGAATATTGAAAAGATGCCACTTCATGCTAAATACATCTCTAGATTCAGTACTGATTCTACAACTTACAGTGGAAGAGTAAGAAGCCAAAAATAATACAGTCCATCTTAAAGAATAAAGAGAAAAATTACTATTCAACTATAGTTTAAGGCAGTGAGGCGTTTGGAAGAATAGAAGTTTTAAGGATAGGAGAGTCCAGAGCATATACATATATCAGAACTCGGTTTACACACAGCTGGCATTCTTAGATTAGCGGATAAAGGATAAACCTTTCAGTCAATGGTATAAGAAATTTATAATCCACATGGTGAAGAAAAAAATGAAAGTAGGATTCCTACTTTACACCATATGCAGCCATCAATTCCAGGTTGATTAATGATGAAATGTGTGAAAGACAAAAACTAAAACTTTGGAAGACAGTATAGGAAAACATCTTTATGATCTTGGGGCAGGGAAGGATTTCTAAACAAAAAGTGTTAATTGTAAAGGAAAAGGTTGAAAATTTGACTAGACTGAATTAGAGAATTACACTAGAGAGGGGTTCAGTGGCAACTAGATGAAGCAGAAGAAAGGATCCGTGAACTCCAAAGACAAGGCAGCCAAACTCACCCAGTCAGAGGAACAAAAAAGAAAACAGAATGAAAAGAAAGGATAGATAAGGGCCTGATGGGACAACACCAAATGGACTAACTTTCACATTATAGGTGTCCCAGAAGGTGAAGATCTTCCATGCAAATGGAAACCAGAAAAAAGCTGAAGTAGCCTTATTTCTATCACAAAGTAGACTTTAAAACAGATGGTAATAAGAGGCAAAGATTTGCTGTTTTAAAAACGAGTTTTAAAAACTAAAGTCAACTGGGTAATTTCAGAGTCAGTAATTGATGGTAAATTCTTCAGATTTTTAACTCTCTCACTAGGCCCCAAATCCTCTCTCATTGTTTCTGCATTTTCTTTCTCTCTAAAGCTGCCAGCGTACGTTTGACGTAGGGTCAAACAGAGGATTGAAAAGCTTGAAACTACTTTCCAGAGAATATCTTGAACATACCTGTGCACTCGTGTGCTTGCATTGCCCCTTGTCCGTTCTCCCCTCACCCTGTTCCTTCACACACAGCCCCATGGGGCCCAGACTCCAGAGAACCTAAAGTCAGGAAATTCTGGAGCATTGTGAACAAAAACCATTAATCACAAATGCATTTGATTTGTGAATACCCTCCTGTGAGGGTGTATCATCATGCAGATTTGAGAAGCTTCAAACCACAGGTAAAACTGCCAGGTGAACTCCCGAGTGACCAGAGGCTTGAGGGGGTTTGGTGGACTCGGGTACCGCAGCGGGGCCGGCCAGGACTCAGGGCAGGAAGGGCGGGCTGTTCAGGTCCCTTTCCGCTGCGGCAGCACACAGGTCTGCTCCAGGACTCACCAGCAGACACCAAATCGGAGTGTGCTAAGCTCCCCTGCAAGCGGAGGGAAGGTAACAGGGAGGGGCTGACCAAGAACAGATGAGGAGCAGGCCACCCTTGGTGGCACAGTAAGAGAGCATTGAGAATACAGGAGGCGGTGGTTGGCAACTTGGAAGAAAGAGGGCGATCCGGATTAGTAAGACTGAGAGAAAAAGTTACTGAGAAAATTGGCCCCTCAGAGTTGTGTTCCGAGTTACGCTGCCCCTACTTTTAAAGAGCCATTAACCCTTTAAAACATGTTAATATATTTTTATTTTATGAATGAAACGAGTTTTATATCTTGTTTACATTTTAAAATCAGACCTATAAATGAAAATCTTAACTTTGTAAACAGAATCCTAGCAAATACTTAAAGATGCACAGAAGCATTGCTTTTTATACACAGCAGGTGTGGAGTTCGGTAATCACAGGCATCTTTGCAATTAATTATTACATTTGAGAATTTATTCTGGGTTATTTACATTCATCTTGGAAGTGACACTTCTCCAGATTAAAATAGAAGAGGGGTCTTTAAGCTGGAAATAGGGGGTTTTAAATAACTTTAAAATTTCAAAGATGTCTTAATTTTAAAACATTCACATTATTCCTACTTGAGGTTCCTAATATAATATGCATTTTATTCTACACTTACTACCACCAGGGAGTTTTAAAAATTCTTTCTTAACACTTATTTTGGATATCCTGCTGGTGCTTATTATGTACCAAACGTGCTGTAGGCATTTTATATACAGTGGTTTATTTAATCTTCACATTAACTAATGCTTTACAGTGGAGCCTCTTATACCCATTTTAGAAACCATGAATGGAAACAAATAGAGTTGTCCAAGCTCACACGGCTATTGAGTGGTGAAAAGCAGATTCAAAGCTGGGCAGTCTGGCTGCAGTCTTAATTGTAGCTTGAACCATCATGCTCCGTTCTGTTACTTCCTGGGCCTTAGAGAGTGTTTGCTAGATTGTGCATTCTTCCCTCTAGCAGGTTTTACTTGTCTCTACTGGCATAGTAAGTTCTGACAGTTGTCCATACGAGAAATGGCCATGTTGGGATTTGAGTGACATCTTTGCCAGTTTTTCCCTTTGTCCCTTTGAGCCAGTCACGTCATCTCTTTGTCTTTCCTGTGTCTGTAAATATTAATAAAACGAAGGCATACAGAGACTTAAAAGAACTAGAATGAGAAATGCAAGGAGAATCTAGAGCATTGTGCTGTGAAAACAGACACTCCCTTCCAGGAGCTGTAGGCAAGCCTTATCAACATATCGTAAGAGTGATAAACACGCGCAAATATCTACTGGGAAGGTAACGGTGATACAAACTAAGTTCTGTCTGTGGTGTAGAGAAGCTGGAGTGATCAAGGAAGGGGCTTTACGTGGCAGATTACAATTGATCTAACCCTGAAGCCGGCAGCAGACCTTTATTCCCACTAGCCCCAGGGACTGGCATGGGGAATGCAGGTGTGGTGCAGAGTGCCGAGTTCTTTTCTGCTGCTGATACCCCGTAGAGAGCTTATATAGCAGCCTGTTTTATTTGTAATGCTAAATTGAGACTTCCACCATTATTCTTACACTCAGGCTGTACTTGTGCATTTACTTTGCTAAGAGGGCGATATAGCATGTCATCGATAAAAGGGCAGTTTTCAAAGCTGAGCGTTGGGTTCAAATCGTCACTGCAAAGCTTATAGCTTGGGTGCCCTTTGGTGAGTTATTTAAATTGTGTAAATGTCAGTTTCCTCACGTATAAAATGGTAATAATAGTTTGTGCTATGTAGCTTTATTTTTAGGATTCAATCAGGTATTCGTTGTAATTACTTAACACAGTGCTAACTAGCATTCAGCAGCTGCCCTTTCCACCCTGTGCCCAAGTAACAGGGTATGGGGCAAGCTGTGTAGAGACTGGGGCCAGGAGAGGCACAGTAGCCCTGTGCTACTCCAGGATCGCTCTGCAGTCTCATACCGTCCGCAGCATCCGGGAGGGTCCCCACTCCTGACCTGCTGGTGGTGAGGCCCAGGAATCTGCTTTAACAAGCTTTCCAGTTTGCGTTGAAATCCACTGGTAACGCATTTTGGTTAAGAGGAAGGCTCTGTAGTCGGGCTGTCTGGGTTTGAAGGCTGGCTTTGTAAAGATAGCTATGTCTTCTTGGGCAGTTTAACCTTTTCTGTCTCTGTTCTTCCACTTGTAAAATGGCACTAGCAGTTGTAGCTTCCTTATTAACTGTGAGGATTAGAGCACTTAGAATCATGTTTAGCACACAGGGGGCACCCAGGAGATGCGGCTGTGCTGTAGTATTCAGTGGTGAGTGCTGTGGTAGTGTCCAGTTGCTGCCGTCACAGAATACTACATATCAGAGACTTAAAACAACCTAAATTTATTATCTTCAAGTTCTGAAGGTCACAAGTCCAACACGGGTCTCGGTGGGCTGAAATGAAGGTGTCAGCAGGACTGGACTCCTTTCGGGAGGCTCTAGGGGAGAATCCATTTTCTTGCCTTTCCCAGTTTCTAGAGGCTTCTGCGTGTCTTGGCACATGTCCCCCTCACCATCTTCAAAGCCAACAGTGGCCACTCAAGTCTTTCTCACTTCACGTCACTCCAATGCTGACTCTTCTTTCTCTTGCACCTTTAGGGACTCTTGTGATTACATTGGGCCCACCCATATAATCCAGGATAATTTTGAGGTCAGCAGATTTGCAGCCTTAATTCCCCTTTGCTACAGAACCTAACACAGTCACAGGTTCTGAGGATTAGGATGTGGACGTCGTTGGGGACCATTGTTTTGTCCACCACAACCACCGACTTTAGATGGATACTCACTGCACACCAGCATTGGTATTGCTCTTCTCCTGGAAACTTACTTTCCTACTCTTGACCTTTCCTGCACCTCTTCCAGTCTTTTCCGCCTCTTTCTATTCCCTAACTTGCCTCAGATATCCTTTGCCTCATACTCAGTTGAGGAAATAGAAGCCACCAGATGAGAGCTTGCTCATCTTTCCACAACTATGTGCTTAGCTATGTATATCCATCATCTCCTGCTTTGCCTCTATGATAATGGAGGCAGTTGTCTTTCTGTTCTTAAAATCCTGACACTTGTCACCCTGCCTCCCCTCATTTTTAGATTTTTTGTAGACGAACTGTAGGATCGCCCATCTTTAAAAAGCCTTCCTCTGGGGGTGCCTGGGTAGCTCAGTCTGTTGAGTGTCCTACTGTTGGTTTCGGATCAGGTCATGATCTCAAGGTCCTGGGACTGAGCCCTGAGTGGGGCCCCGAGCTCAGCAGGGACTCTCCCTCTTCCTCTCCCAACTTCTCTGTGCCTCCCCCCCGCCCTGGGCTCTCTCTTTCTTTCTAAAATAAATAAAATCTTTAAATAAAATAATCAACCTCCTCCAGACCTGCATTCCTTCTCTGGTTTCTCCTCCCTCTTACTCTTCAGCTCCATCTCAGAGCCGCTCTTTCAGCCTCTTGGTAGTTCAAGCAGAAGCCTGGAAACCGCCCTGCTGACGCCAGGCCAGCCCCGCCTCTGCAGTCTTCAGATCTGCAGGTCACTGCCTCTCTGCCTGTCAGCCTTCAGGCCAGCTGCCTTCCTCCCAGGCCAGGCCTTGGCGCCTCCTGCCTGCAGCTCCCTGCCCCCTTCCTCATTCCATAGCTTCAGTAGGCTTTGAAAACCGGAGTCAGACTTGTGTCACGCTCTTTTTGCCGCATTTAGGATAAAACTTGAAAATGAGAACGTGTTTAACCGGACCCGCTCCTGCCCCTCTAGCCTTGTTTCTTCTCTCTCTCCCTCACTGTGCTGTAGCCACGGTCTCAGATTGTCAGATGTACCAGGCTCTCCTCTGCCTCAGAGCCTTCCCAGGCCCCCGAATCCTGCCCTCTCCTGTCTGTCCCTGTCATCACACCCTGCTCTCCTGGAAGCTGCAGGTGGCTCCTCCCTGTCCTCCGTCTGCAGGACTCATGCATGCTAAGCTGAGGAAGACAGGACTTGGATTAATTTGTTTTCAGGAGGACCAATTAATTTCATTCAGATGTTTTTTGCTGAAAAATGTATTAATTGAATTATCAGTGTAATGATTGACATGCGACACATTATGAGCACCTCTTTACAAATTGCAAAAACAAAGTTAATTTCCATCTTGCACATCTTACTGTAAACATAGCTGTGATTATAATGGAGAGAAACTGTAGAAATAATCCTTTTTCACGTCTGGACTGGCTAACAAGAGTTTTTGGTACCAGCTAGAACATGGTGCTCCCTGGTGGTATGTGTGTACTGTTGGGGTACAGTTCCCCAGGTGTTCTTGCCCAGCCCACTTTATCAGATACACCGCCATCTAGCTAGCTGTTTGTGGGTAAGGGAAGGGGGGCATGGTTATTTTATGTCTTGTAAAATGTAACTTTCTTGTTAGTTTTTATAGTGACTCTTCCTGATGATCTGACACTTTATTAATATTTCTTTATGTATCTTATGTTACAGACTATTCAGACTATGAAGACAGTTCTCTAGAATTTCTGGAAAGGTGCTCTTCTCCACTAACTCGATCTTCTGGGAATTCTCTGGCTCTGCGAAGCATGTTCACGGAGAAAAATACAACATATCAATACCCAAGGGCAATTTTGTCAGTTGATCTTAGTGGTGAAAGTATGTGTAACCATGTAATGCTTAAACAAGTCTTAAGATTCTTATATGGGGAACTGAGCTGGAAACATCCTTCAGTGAGGGCTTATCTGTTTACACCATTTAAGAAGTTATCCCGTAAACTAATATGAACATCTCAGCAGTAGATAGTTGAGCTACTTTAACTTCTATAAAGTAAAATTGGCTTTTATCATTAACTGTAGGACAGATGGTGAGGAAGCTTCTAGTGTCTCCTATGTACTGATGATTATGGGTGTTTTACGGGCGGATTCGGAATCTGTCAGGTTGCCCTGCCGGCCATCCTGGCGGCTGTGGGGTTGAGCATGCTCACCTTCCGGGGCTTTCAGCAGTGGGGGGAGACTCTCCCCACGCAGACCCTGATGTTAGTGGCTGGAGACTAGAATAAGGGACGGGGTCTTCATCTTACGTAAAACCCCAGGGATACTGACGGCTGAGCTCACTTCCGGCCTTCTTTCTTCTGAGGGCCCGACGTGGTAGGTCCTAGGTGATGTGTTTTCATTTTCACGGTTACCACTTGCATTCTAACAGGCCCAACTCCTGTCTAGCCTACTGTGGGGAAAAGCGTCGTCTTCCCTTTCTCCTAAAATAAGCACATGGCACTTTTGAGATTTATCATTTTCAAACATTGAGGGGAGGGAGGAAAAAATTCCTCTTCTAACAAGCACAGGTCCTGTGTTCCCTTTTGGGTCAGTGGCTCTTCACCCCAGGTGTCCGTGACAACTGTCTCTGTGATGCTTTGAAATGACCAATCCAGAGGTGCTGCAGAGCCCGAATGAGATTTCCAGGAGGGTAGATGGAATTTCTGAGTGATTCTTTGGGTTGACAATCATGTCAGGACCTTCCTGGTGGAGGCAGTGAGGTTGGAAAGTCATCACTTGACACAGAGTGCTGGAGAACGGAGGGGATATCTGGCTGGCAGTGCCGTTGGAACTAGATGTGTGAGAGGGGGTGGCAGGGATGTCACGGGGGGGTGCCCCCCGTCCTGCCCCGTGTGTGACTGAGCCCTGAGCTGGGAGAAAGGACAGGTGTTGATACAGGGCGCAGGTCTTCGGCCAGAGGTTCTCAAGTGTTAGCATGCATCAGAACCACCTGGAAAGCTTGTTAAAACACCTTTCTGGGCCTCATCCTCAGAATGCCTGATGCCTAATGAGTTTGCACATGATGCTGTTTTAGAATCCACACTTAGAGAATGTGGGAAAATAGCAAGGTAGTTCAAGGGGTAACAGTTGGAAGAGAATGGTGTTCCTGGGGCCACTCAGTTGGAGCTGTTGTCCATGTGGTATTTTGGTAGGAGAGGGAACTTTTCTTTTCTTTTTAACTTTGAACCTATGGACCCATTTACTCAGCCCCTAGAATTCAGCCAAGCATTTATATGATGCTTGGGAATTAGTTATTCAAACTAGGTTTTCTGGCCAATATGTTAAATTTGCATTCTAACACCTTAAAACCTGGTTATTTTGGCCATGAAAGCATATGTGAGACACACACTGATTCCTTTAATGATAATAGTTTTAAGTTTATTAATTCTGTTATGATTACCATCCATATAACGCCACATAAATGCTGCAGCAATGTTTGAAACTGTTTATTCGTGTTCTAGTGTGCCATTTTGAAACATGAACTTGCATTCCCAAAGGCCCAAGAGAAAATACTGATTTTGGATTTAAGATGAATGAATGGAATTTCCCCTCTAGGTTCTCAAGACTACTCATATTATTATTAGAAGGATTTTATAATGGCTAATTGTTTACACCTTGAAAATTTCCTGTATTTCTCTAATACCATTTCTACTGACCTCACTTTCTCCAAGATGTCCTAAGACCCTAAAGAAAAGAAAATGTTTATTTTCCTGTAAAACATTAACCTTTCATAAGTCAAAAATAAAACATTCAAAAACAGGAAAAAAATCAGATTAGAAGCTAGTAGAAGAAGCATTAAGTCTTGAAATATTTAAAATATAAACAGCATAAATTTTTTTAGTTTGCATTTGGCCATCTTTCTGGTCTGATCGTCTGAAAAGAGAATTTTCTCTGGCTATGGACTCCCTCCTTGGCTCCTCCAGAAGCATTCTGGAGCGGCTTACTATGTATAGCAGGCTTCATTCTAAGCACTGGCTGTGGAGCATTCAGTAGTACAGAGCCCTTCCTGCCTCGGCTTGTTGATACTCTACAGGGGAGGTGAGTAAGGAGCAGGTGAAGGGGTGGCACAGACTGTGGCTAGAGGCTAAGGGAGAAGGAGCCGCCTCTGTTGCTCAGGTGCTCCGTGGATTGGCCTCCAAGTACCTCACAGAAGCTGGCAGGTCTTTGACCATGCGGCTCCCGCCTTCCTCTGTCCACACTCCTGCTGAACTTTAGTGTCCTGTCATTTGTCGTAAATAAATTTTTCCTTGTGTATGCCCTGATTTTTTTTTTTTCTCAATGGCCTGGGCTAAATTGTCGCCTTTGACATCAACACTAGTACAAATACAAACCTAAAACTTGGCATTTAAGTTGATGTATATGTAGTGGTCATCCATACGATCTAATTTCTAGAATATACTTATTTTTAGAAGATTTTAATCAAAGTGAAATTTTGAAAATTTGTAAATTCCTTAGGGAACTTTCTGATGTCAATTTAAGGAATAGTGGTGACATCATTGAGAACATAGGCTCTGGAGTCAGGTAGTCCTGCTATGCAGTCAGCTTTACCATTAGCTGGCCGCACTACTCGAGCAAATAATAGGTCTTCTATTTGAAGTGCTTAGTATAGTACCTGTTGCATAGTAAGTGCACTGGTGGTTGTAGATACTGACACCGTTAAGAATAGTAATACTGATATTAGACTCCAGGCAATCTTCCTTTCGCTGAAGTGCCTTGACTGTGGTACAAAGAACAAAACCCGTTCTTTTTACGACCCCTGATTCTGGGGAGGATGAAAAGGACTAACATTTGTGAAAGCATTTGAAAACTATGCAAATTTGAATTATTATCAACCTTAGCCATAACCTCGATAAGCACCAAGACTAAGGGATACTTTCCAAGCTACTCGTAATAGTGTAGATGTTAAGATGTAAATAAAGTCGATCATAACTACCTAAGCTTCAAAAATCATCTGTTTCTTTGTTCAGAGACCTACTCTAATCTCATTTGTTTGGCCTTCCTTTCTAAATACTTAATAGCTTACATTCGCTTCCTTTAGCTCCTTTCTATCTGGAAAAATGACACAAACATAGGAAAATAAATGCTGAGTATACTTTTGTGTATATTCTAGACTTATCAGATGTGGAATTCCTAGATGATTCTTCAACAGAGAGTTTGCTTCTCAGTGGGGATGAGTACAATCAGGACTTTGATTCAACCAATTTTGAGGAATCTCAGGATGAAGATGATGCTCTTAACGAGATTGTGCGGTGTATTTGTGAAATGGATGAGGAGAACGGCTTCATGATCCAGGTAACCAGTCTTCCCTGTCATAGCAAATAATTATTTCAGGTGCTCAGCAAGTACATCAGGGCTTCCATGTTCTTTTGTCACTCATGGTCCTGTTGAAAACAGGTCTCTTGCTTATCACATTTAAAATCCCAGCAGTAATGATGAGCAAATCTCTTCAAATGAAGTAGGCTGCTCTCTCACCTAAGGATCAATCCCCCCCTCCCCATATGAGAGTGTTGAGTTTGAGGTCTTCAAGCTGAAATTCTGGAATCCATTCTTTGAAGCCCTTAGGGTGGGCGGGCATCCACATTGAAGGGTAGAGCTTAGCAGCCCTTCTCTTACTGGCCTGGATCCCTGTTGTTTGTAGCCTTTAAACAGGCAGATATGGAAATAAATGTTTCCACTAGTGTCAAAAATTGTTGCAAGGATTAAGCATTACGAACCCCCTCTCCCTATAGGAAGGGTATATTTAAGAAAAAAGCGTAACCCACGTTTTATGATGACATTTGGAAGATTTGGAAATGTTACAGGAATGAAGAAAGAGTAATGTTTTTCTCCCCCTTTTCAAAGATTTTCTCAAAAAAGGGAACTGCAAATTTATAGGGTCACCACACAGGTAATACTTTTAAGAAGTCACTGCTACAGGCATTCCTATGAACTTGTCTTTTTTTTTTTTTTTTTTAAATGTCCACAGTTTCATAAGCTATTTTAAGGATGTGTTGGCCTAAAATTTAGTGGGAAATAAATGAGAGCAATAGTTTTGTGTGTGTGTGTGTGTGTGTGTGTGATTTAAGTAATCAATCAAGGCACATTTTAATAGCTGCACCAAGAGGAAGTTCTTGAAGTAGCCAACTCTTTCAAATATAAAATTCATCATACATCGGCATTTGCATTGTTGTGTGGAATAAGAATGGAGCTGTGGGTGGCAGCAGGAGATGGCCACGGCTAACTGAAAGGGGCTCTGTGGTCATGTCTAGTGAGCAGACCTGTGACTATAAGCACTCCTGTGTTTTCTGGCAGTGTGAAGAGTGCCTCTGCTGGCAGCACAGCGTGTGCATGGGGCTGCTGGAGGAGAGCATCCCCGAGCAGTACATCTGCTACGTCTGCAGGGACCCTCCTGGTAAGCCTCCTCCCCATGCTGACTGCCGGGCCCCCTGAAGATCTGGTTACCAATTCCTTAGCGTACCTGCTGTGTAGGATACTGTTACTTCATCAGTTAAATTCTGTGTCCGTGTTGACATTTTACAATAGTTGTCATTGTTTGTTACAGTTTTATTTTCCGTGTTAATTACCTAGGCCAGAACATTAGCCTCATTTCATTAATGTAACTACTACATTACTGGAAGGACAGAGTTACACATGTCTTTTTCCTGGAGAAGAATTAGCCCCGTAGTGTGTCCCTGTGTGTTGATTTCTAAATAGGTTTATGTGTGGCTATTTGAATGGAACTGTATTCTGAATGTAACTCCTGGTTTGTTTGTTGTTGTTTTTTTTTAAGATTTTTATTTATATACTTGATGGAGAGAGACACAGCGAGAGAAGGAACACAAGCAGGGGGAGTGGGAGAGGGAGAAGCAGGCTTCTGGCTGATCGGGGAGCCCTGTGCGGGGCTTGATCCCAGAACCCTGGGATCATGACCTGAGCCGAAGGCAGATGCTTAATGACTGAGCCACCCAGGCGCCCCTCATGATGTGGTTTTAAGAAAGTTCCTGACTGTGTTGCATATCCAGCTCATTTTAGCTAGATGGGATCTCCGATGATCACGGTCTGTCCCTTTATTTTACCAATGAGACAACTGGAACACGGAGGGTTTCATGCCTTGTGCACAAGGATAATAGTAGACATGGCAGAACTGTGATGAAAACCTCTCCCTTTTGACTCCCTGTCCAGTGCCTTCCTCCATGCCAGAGGCTCTTTGAGTAGCAAGGTTTTGCATATTGTATACACTTTCAGCTACCCAGGTAGAAAATAACTAGATATTCTCAAATAAAAGCCTGTCGGGTCCTCCTCTTGTCTAACTTAAAAAAAAAAAAAAAAGAAAGAGAGAAAAACAGTAACATTAGGAAGCAGGAGAATGATTCAGACCCATATGAATATAGACGTTTGTTTATTCATTCAGCAGTCTTTATTAGATGCCTTCTGTTTGCCAAATGCTGGTAAGAGGTAGGATGATTGATTCTAAGCATGCCTTCCACTGCCTCAGCATAGTAGGGGTCACAGACACATAAGCAACTAATTTAATAGACATAGTATTGACATTGGTAGGATTATATAGGACCCTGTGAGATCCTGGAGAGGGGTCCTTATTCGCTTAAGTAGAACTCTATTTCATCTAGTTCAAAACAAATGTTTGTGAGAGAACGGGTACCCCGTCTAGTTTCTGTCCAGCCCTCTCAGCCTTTCTACAGGACAGATGACAGACACATCAGAAATGCAAAGCCGTGCTCTCAAGGTTCCTCTGCAGGTGTCCTCTGCCCTGAGCCCATCTTAATGGAGTGTGTTCTCCATAGCAGGCCGGAGACCCCGAGGTTGGAGGGGCTCTCTCCACACCAGCTCCTCAGAACGCCGTCTTGCTCTTCTTTTGAGTGTGTTCTTAGTACCAGAGCTCACTTTGCTTACTGAATAGTGTCAATAAGATGGCAGTGGAAGGAAATCTGAATAAGTGGAATCCTTTGTCCTTTTAATGTCACCTTCATCTACAGGTCAGAGGTGGAGTGCAAAATACCGGTATGATAAGGATTGGTTGGATAATGGGAGAATGTGTGGGTTATCGTTTTTAAAAGAAAATTACTCTCATCTCAATGCCAAAAAGATAGTTTCCACACACCACCTGCTTGCTGATGTCTGTGGTGTCACGGAAGTCCTGCACGGGCTCCAGCTGAAGATCGGCATACTGAAGTAAGTGAGGAGCCTCAGGGTCACGGGTGGCGTGCGCTTTAATTCACAGTAATCAGGCAGCCTTTTGAAGGTTCAGATGAGCAGTTTGGAAGGCAGAAGAGATATTTGAATACATTATAACTTTTAAAAATAGGCAGGATTAATAAACTTTTTGGATGAATAGCTGCTTCCTGCCTGTTGTCCTGGAATGAACAAGTGTGGTTGAAGGTCACTACCACCTCTGCCATTCCAACAAATATTAGTCCCTGCCCAGCTGTTTCGTGTGCTTGCTGTATGCACAAAATTAAGTACAGTTGCTTGGTGAACTGGTATTTTGTGCCGGAATAGTGTCCAGATGAAGTAGATTTAATAGAGTATTTTTTAATTACCTTAAGATGGACTCTGAAGGGAGCAGGTCATAGAATCCATCCCTCTGCTGTGCACCGAATGGGTTTTAGTCATCCCAGACTCTTTTCCCTTAAGAAAACAAACAAAAAACCCAACCTGAGCTTCCCTAAGTAACATGTCTTGAGTGTTCTTGAAGCCCATGTTTTCAGTTCTTCCTAATCCCTGGCTAGAATTCTTCTCCTAAAAAAATATTTTATGTAAAACAGGATGATTCACTGGTTCTTCACAAGATTGTCTTCATTTTGACTCACTTGCCTGGGCCAGAAACTTGCCCTTTCCCCTCTTTCTATCCTTGTCTGTCCACCTTTCACTTCAGCCTGGTGTGCCAAGACACCTATCCACTGTAATTCCTTAACACTGTTCTGTGCGTTTCTGTCTCCTTCATACTGTCCCAGCCCAGGCTGTTCTTTTCACGTGAACCATTGCCACACATTTTTAGTTCTCTGTGACTCCAGTCTTGTACTCTTGGAGTTCATCCTTCTTATTGTTGCCAGTATGATTTTAGTAAAAGATAAATAGGAGCTTGGGGCACCTGGATGGCTCAGGCGGTTAAGTGTTTACCTTTGGTTTAGGTCATGATCCCAGGATCCTGGGATCAGTCCCCATGTCTGGCTCACTACTCAGTGGGGAGTCTGCTTCTCTTTCTCCCTTTGCCCCTCCCCCCTGCTCTCGCTCTCTCAAATATATAAATAAAATCTTTAAAAAATAAATAGGAGCTTGTCTCTTTTTCAGCTTCATATCCCACAGTGTATTCCCGGCTCTGCAGCATGCGCTCTTGAGTCCTTCCCTGCTATATATTCTGTTGTTTTGTTGCCATTACTTCCCTCTCGCAGTTGTTTTCCCCAAATGTCGCAACTTTACCAAACCATAATCCCTGAGCGAAGCCTGCTTTATCATAGTTACAAGCCTTTACTCACACTTAGAACAACCTTCTATCACTAGTCTTTTTAGCAGATGCCTTTTCGTGATACTTGCCTGACCAGGGATGATCACACACCCTTCTTGGCAAACTCCTTATGTACTGATGTTGGCACTTCGGTGCACTTTGTTGTCTCATGTCCATCTCCCCTTACTGAACCATGAGTTCCTTTAAGGTAGGGCTTATGTCTTATTCATCATTTTGTTCCCAGTGCCTAGTGTAGGGATAAGTACTCAGTGACTATTGGATGTAATTTGCTTCTGTTGAATGTCATAAATCTGAATATGAATTTCTTTATAAAATAGGCATGCAAATGTTAAAACTTGAGGAAGGAGCTAACTTATTAAAAAGAAAGTCTACTTCATGCCAGAAGTTAGTGCTTTAGTATCAGATTTCACTTAATCCTTAAAATAAGCCTGAAAAATAGATCTCCTCTCATTTGATAGATGGGTAGTCAAAGATAGAGAATTACTTGATTAAGCTCAGTGACAGAGCAGGACTTGGTCCATTGGACAGACTATAAAACTAGCTTTCTGCTATGCCTTTACTGTGAAAGAATTTTAGTGTTTTCTGATATTAGATGTCCAAAAGATAAAATTTATAATTTCAGAACAATACTTGGTTATTATTAGAAGAAAACTAATTTGACCCCCGGGTGTTTATCTAACCTGGAAATAATTAATTCACAAACATTATTGAGCTTTCTGAAAGGTTTATGCCTCCTGAGTATTTCCCTTTCTTATCAATTCTGATGAAAGAATTCTGGTTTCACTCACTGCAGAATTTTAATGACTAGAATTAGCTGTGCAATATCACACACGTTTAGCAAGGACGGCGATAAAAGGGCATTATCATAGACTGTGGGTGAGGGCGTAATCAGTGCAGCCTCTTAGGAGGCTGCTTGGACAGTACCTGTCCCATTTAAAATGTGTACCAATTTTCCAGCAGCTCCGTACCTGACTGAAATATCCCCGCTCGTGTGCAGAGATCACATGAACACGCACACGTGTCTGTAGGTGCAAGTGGGCTGGTGAACCCAGACTGTTGTATATGAGTACTGTTCAGCTACTAGAGTAAAAGGGAAACGTCTGTGTCCTGAGGGCACAAGATGCCCATGTATGTTATCTCTCAAGAAGGCAAACTGAGGGCCCCATTTGTATAAAAAGAAAATATGTGCTTATCCATTTAAAAAATAATTTTATATGTGTAGAAAACGTCTGAAAGATTATACCTCAGGTTTTTATGATTGCCATGGTAGGGAGGTTTTTACCTTGTATGCATTTATTGCCTGATTTTTTTGTCATGAGCAAGTATCACTTTTTGATTGAATGAAGGTTTTAAAATATGCTCATATAAAAGTTTTTTGTGTTGTACAATTTTAAAAAATACAGTGAAAGTCAGTAGGAAAAGAAATGCATCTAACAAATGATGTGAACCATCAAGATAATTACATTTATCATTGCCTTTTTTTTTTAGGATTTTATTTATTTATTTGACAGAGAGCGAGAGCAGAAACACAAGCAGGGGGAGTGGGAGAGGGAGGAGCAGGCCTCCCGCGGAGCAGGGCGCCCGATGTAGGGCTCGATCTCAGGACTCTGGGATCACGACCCGAGCCAAAGGCAGATGCCTAACGACTGAGCCACCTGTCCCTGCCTTTTTTTTTTTTTTTTTTTTAAGATTTTATTTAAGAGAGAGAAAGAGCACGAGCTGGGGTGGAGTTTGCTGAGGGAGAAGGAGAGATAGACTCCCTGCTGAGCAGGAACCTGAGATCATGACCTGAGCCCAAGGCAGATGCTTAACACACTGAGCCATCTAGGGGCCTCTCATCATTGCTTTTCTACCCGAGTATTATTTCTATAAAATGGTGAGAATTCAAACTTCGGTTTAAATTCTAGGGCAAGTTACCTAAAGAATACCTCTGCTTTTGTCTTGAGCCCCTGCCCTCCTTCTAGCCTGGCTGTCTTGGTGAGTCTAGGTCTTCAGCAGAGAAGTGGGGATCAGTCTGCCTGAGTCAGCACACTCACTGAACTGAAGGCACGGACAACCAGGGGTTATCTGTATCATTTTACTTTCTGAAATTTATTATGGCACTAAACTTGTTTTCTTTTTTCCCTGAATTCCTCTTTCTCCAACTTTGCTTTAAGGAATAAACATCATCCTGACCTTCATCTCTGGGCTTGTTCTGGGAAGCGAAAAGACCAAGATCAAGGAATTGCTGGGGTAGAGAAAAAAGTAGCAGTGCAAGAAACAGTTAATGTAGAGGAAAAGAAATACCATGTGCAGAACCATAAAGAACCACCTCGTTGGCCCCTAAAAATGGAAGGAACTTACATAACAAGTGAGCACAGTTACCAAAAGCCACAAAATTTTGGTCAAGACTGCAAAGCTCTCGCAGACCCTGGGAGCTCAGATGATGATGATGTTAGTAGTTTTGAAGAAGAACAAGAATTCCACGCAAAAGATAAAAAACGTTCACAATACTCAGTGAAAGAAGATGGAATGCCTGAAAAGGTATAACTAGTTCATTTGTTTTGGCTTGGAAAATATGATAGACCATAGGAAAATTTTATGAAATAAAACATACTGAATTCCCAGCAACATTATGTTTATATTTCCAAGTTCATAAATATTTTGTTGGGTAAAGACAGTTTTTGCTTTCTCTATTAGAAAACACTGGCCATTTGAACACTGAATTATCCCCTAATTCAGAGTTGTAGTAATTCAGTGAACTTTTGCCCCAACCACGGTTTCAGTTTTATAAGCACACTTAGATTCCTCCGAAAACTATGAGCCACACTTTTTTCCAAATGAAGATGTCTGTGTGTGAGAATGTGAAAGTGTGTGTGGGTGTGTATATATTAATACAGTATGTGTTTCAGATAAAAGGTGGCATTCCAGTCTTTCTTTTTGAAATTTTAGCATACTTGTTTATGCGTATCAATTCCATTATGTGATACGCTGAATTCTTACAGCTCTTTGGACGTTGAATTTCTATAAACTTTTTTCCTGTTCATAAAGATTGTCTAAGAAATATTGTTTCATTTTTCATTGATTTTCAATTAGCAGTGCCACTTTAAAATTAGTTCTTTATTTTTCGGGCCTGTTTTATCGAGGAATTCACTGTAAACAAATAAATTTGGGAAGTCTATAGTTCATGATATTTGTGGCAAATGATTTAGTCAAATTAACATCCTTTTTATGAAATGAATTCTTTCTGGTGAGTCTGAATTCAGATTTTTTGTGTATGTATAAAGCATTTTGCACTTCTTAAGTTTTTAAAAAAATTTTCATCTTTCTCTTGCCTTACTGATTTACCTGCAAGAGTTAATTACAGTCTGCAGTTAATTAAACTGGCCTTTGTCAGATTCCATGATTTTTCCATCATTGCTTTCTGCCTTCACTCCACTTATGTCATTAGTTTAGAGTCATTTATAGAGGGGGTTAGTCTAAATGAGCTGGGCTTTCTCATTACAGAGTATAAGTAGCAACTTATTTCTTTACATGTCTTGTTGGATGCTCTCCACGCTGTGGAGCCCCATGCTAGGCTTTGTGGAGAGACATGGCAAGCATATCTGCTCTTTTAAGGACCATCAGATATAATTTAATTACGTGCTAGCACTTCCTTTAAAATATTCTAAGAGTCCAATTGGATTTCACTGATCATTGTGGTAATGAGGTGTTTCATGTATCTTTCCCGTTATGACATTACATTTCACCCAATTTTGTTTTTTTCCAATGGTTCTTTGGAGAAGAATCCAGCTGAAAGGAATACGGTATTTATTTATAATGATAAAAAGGGCACTGAAGACCCAGGAGACTCACATCTTCAGTGGCAGCTCAATCTCCTTACACACATAGAGAATGTGCAGAATGAAGTTACCAGCAGGATGGACCTAATAGAAAAAGAAGTTGATGGTAATTTTAAGAAAGAACTAAAATACAGTGATTATAGCATGTAAAGTGTGTTTATTGTTGTTATGAAGACGTTATGTAAAGTGTTTTAAATTATGGGATGAGAACTGTAGATGCTGTCCGTACTGTTAGAGCATCTTGCTCCTTCACATTGCATTTAATAAAGCTGGTGTTTGGGGTCTTTTAGGCTGAAAACAATATGACTGGATATTATCTCATTTTTCTTAAAGGTGGATATTTATTAAATACTGCCCATCTGCTGGGTGCACTATAGAGCGCATATGGAATATTAATTAGTTTCATTGAACTTCATTTTCTTTGGAAGTCAGTGTAAGGGCCTTAAGCATATTAAAAATATGGGGGAAAACATTTTGTATCTTTGCTCTCACTGTGGTCAGTAGGAAGTGAAATTAACAACAAGAAGAAACTCCCAGAAGCTCAAGTAGATAAACCTTAAGTTTGCACACACATTTTCAAATGGTTTTCTTTGATATTTTTCATTTTTATCAGACAGGGCCCTGAGGAGTGGACAGGAAAGATTATCCCCATTTTATAGTTGAGAAAATAGAGTAAGATTACCTGATTCCTAATCCAGTGGGGTTTTTTTCTAACCTCATACATAAGATTGTATTCCCCCCCTTTTTTTTAATTTCACCCCACAGTAAGTTAGAGCTCCTACTGCTTTGTTTTTCCCTGAGAAAAGAGGAAATGGAAACTGAGTTCAAAAGCAACTTCCATTTAGTTTAAGCTAGCTTTTTGTTACTTTAATGTTTTGAGTAGATTTTTGATGGGAAAAAAATGCAACTTGACGCTATCCCTTATTATTAATAAAAAGTGGAGTAACTAATTGCATTCTGCCTAGACTTCTAATATGCTTACATTTTTTTTAAAGTAATGATAAAATAGTGGGACTGAAAAGGAAGCTAAGAAATTGCCACCTCCTTTCCTTTGTTAAAAAGAACTTCCTGATTTAAAAAAAAGAATGGTTAGAATAGCTAAGTTTTATTTAAAATGAAGTAGAGATGATTTAAGTCTAAAATAATAAGACAGCTTCAGCAGGCACAGGAAACTGTTCCCTATTCCAGAAGAGAGTAGAAGGAGATACTCAAAATGAAATTAGTTTATGCCTGCAAAGGGAAAAAAGTACCTAAAATAAGAACAGAAGTTACCAAGAAGGACTAGAGCTCTTGTGGGGTAAGATATAATATAAAGGATGCTAAAGCCTCTCCGAAATGGCTTGAGTATATTTATGGCCTTCTAGAGAAAGGAACGTGAACTCTGTCTCCATCCTTGTCCAGCCTTCCAGTTATGCCATGTTATGACTTCTTCCAGTTGCCATTTCAATTTGTTTGTTCTGTTCTCTCTTTCAGTTCTGGAAAGCTGGCTCGATTTCACAGGAGAGCTGGAGCCGCCTGACCCTCTTGCAAGACTGCCTCAACTGAAACGCCATCTCAAACAGCTCCTGATTGACGTGGGCAAAGTACAACAAATAGCAACTCTTTGCTCTGTATGACAACAGTGAAAACCTAAGGAAAAGAATGTGGGTCTCCTCAGTTGATAATCTTTATTATCCACATGACTGCTGAGTGGATAGTTAAAAAAGTGTAGTGATGTTTGGTCATTTACTGATTTGTGACATCAATAGGATGGCACCTTGGAAAGGAAAAGGAAGAACAACCTTTCTCAAGGAAGCTAATATTAGACAAAGATTATGAGCAAGCTACATGCTAATGTGTTATATGCCAGGGATCAATGAAGTTGAATATAATTTATACCAAGGAAATTGAGTTGGCAGGATTTTTCAGTAGTTGCTTTACATGAAGCTCGAGATACGTGTAGAAAGGAATATGGTGTGTTTATATAATTTTTAGTAGAAAGATCCATGTAATAAACCAGCATTTGGCCAAAAGCAAAATTGTAGAGGCAAGGAAATTCTGGAGAGTTCTATAAGGTTGCTATACGAACTGTCTTCACTGCAGTTGATCCAGCTGCACTGAAGTTTAGAGTATTTAAACTTTCATGAGATCATGAGCTGTTTCTTAGGTGATGAATGTTCTTAATCAGAAAACTGACAGTGGAAGCCTCACTTCTGAGGAAAAACAATTGTGGAATTCTGACTTCATTATGATTATATATTTTTAAAAATGCCAGATAATTGGAATTTCTTGCAGGCATTAAGCTCATTACAAACAGAATGGCTTGCAGAAGGGTCAGTGTGCCAAATGATGATGACACTGCTGGAGAGAGAAAGTTAAATGTCATGGGAGTTCCGCTCCCAGGTCTTGCGGATGCCATCAGCCCATCAGAAACATAGATGTGTCATGTAGACTATGTATGTCCTATATATAGTTGAATTCAGGACTCAGGCATCAGCATACAGTTTGATCCTGAGTATGCTTGGTGTTTGCCTTCAGATAAAAATTGTAAATAACCTCAGCTGGGATGAGGAGTGACAAAAATATCAAAATAATTTGTGGCTGTGGATTTTTTGACTGCTGGTAGTGGAATACTGGAAAAGCTTCATTTCTGAAGATGAATTTTATTTTTAAAAAATACATGCGCACTCAAAACTTTTAGCTTTGATCACAAATGGACAGATTTCTGAAACCAAAGGCAACTAAGTTGCTGAGTTAGCTCTTGCTGGATTTTGGGCCCAGGTCCTCCTGTCTGCCAGTGCTCTTGTGAGTTGCGTGCCGCCGCCATGCTCCATACGCAGGTATGCGTAAGTGTGTGTGCTTGTTTGAAACAAACACTCAACGTACATATGTACATATCCTACACATATTTATATCTGCACATATCTAGTTTTATTACTATAGACCATAAGAGTTGGTGGTTAACATGAAATGTTACCTTTTAACAGACAGTTTTTAAAAATTAAAAATGTATGTACAGGTTTTGAAACTTTTTTAAAAAGGAGAAAAAGACTGTTCAGAGGAGGCTATTTGATGATATAACACTTGAATATTTTATGCCTCATTCTGTTTATCAGTTCTAGCGATCTGTGTAAATGCATTTTAGAACTGATACACAGTAAACTTGAATTTATCTTTGATAAGAATACATGCCACTGTACATTCAGATATTATTTAAATTTGCAAACACACTGTTCTATATGTAAGGTACTGTATGTAAAACTCTTTATTAAAACTATTCCACATATCCTAATATTTCAGCTTGCCTTTTTGCGGCCTTATATTTTGATGTGAAGATGATTAAAAGAATGTACAAAACCATCATTAGAAATTTTTATTGCCTTTTGACATTTTCCAACTTGACAAATGTGCCAAAGATCAACAAACATAAGATATGGTCCTGTGTATTTACTTATTATACATTAACTTTATCAGAGATCTTACTGGGAAATGAAAAGCTTTAGTAGAGGTGATGGGGGTACTTGCTTTAATTTGTATATTAAAGTAAAAAAAAAATAGTGCCTATATTCCATGTGTGGCGTAAACTTCCTAAAGTCTGTATTATCTTTCATTTGTGTTAAAAAATAATGGCTCTGATCTTTTCCCTGTTGTGGTTAGATTCCAGACATTGAATTTGTATCTTTTTTTTTTTTTTCTTCTTCAGAGTGGAGCAAATAGCATCCTTAACCTATGAATTGTGGAGTTGCCTAGATTCTTGTCACATACACAGAAGACCCCTTCTACCTAGTGATACTCATGTTCTCTGTCCTTGGTGACCACAGGTTGATGTGCATTGTTCTTGTAGTACCTTATAATCAGATTAGTTTGTTAGCAGCCAGCAAATGAGAAGTTCCATTAATATTTAGATTAGTAAATTTTTGCTCAGGTTTTATGCATATGAATTGAAAGTCTGAATTTTTTAATTTAGATTTTTAAAGTAAATCTATGTCAGATTACTTTTATGTACATACCCATTTAATTTAGAGTATATCAACACTTGGTTGAAGTAAGCTGAGCCTTTCCCTGTTTAAAAGTATAAATTGGCTTTTGAGAAGTAAGTCCATTGTGAGAGGTTTCAGATGAGTTTCTTTCCACTTAATCTTTCTTAACAAATATATGTCAGTATAAGCAATAAACTAGAGAGGGTGTTTCTTGAAAAGATAACTTTTCATTGCTACCCAGACAGAACCAAACGAGCACTAGTGGGAGGGATCCTTAGCATGGTACTGATAAATGTAATTTGTATTTCCTCATACCTGTGTGTGGTCCTACTGACTGTTCTCAAACTTAAGGACAGTGCACTCTTTCCTTAAAGGAATTCAGTCACTCTCATAATTTCCTAGCACTCTTATTTTCACTGACTTATTTCCTCTCATTTATTCATATTCCACATGTTTAAAAAAAAGCACCCTTTATCCCCTCCAGTCACCTGGACCTCCTCCACCTGCACTCTCTGCTGTGACATTACACTGAGAGCCCCAGCTTGAAACTCATAGTCTCCCCGTACCTGTCCCATCACCACCTGTGCAGGCTGCTCAAAACATGCTGCTTGCCCCCTTTGCCATCTCTAGTTTTTTATCACATCATGTTGTGGAGGTGTTAATACTGGCCTCCTGAAATTTTAACCTTCCTTGTAGTTCATGAAAATGGTCACTTGCCAGGCTAGAAGATTCACGCTTCCTGAGCACCTGCTTTGTGCCAGTATTGTACATTACCTGCAGAATCCCGTTTGATGCTGGTGTGGGTAGTTGGTCAAACAAGATCGTTTTTCAAGATGGGGAAGCTGAAGTATAGAGACATTTAGAAACATGTCCTCAGTAAGATTTAAGTGGCAGGTTCAAGGTGCAAACGCTGTGCTGTTCAAGCTCATGGTCTTTTCCTAGCAGAGGTGCGTTTCAACTGATGTCAGTTCAGTTGTCTTCTCTGAAACCGCTAGTGACTCACTGTTTCAAATCAGTTCTTTGTCATCCGATCTCAGATTCATTTACGTACAGCCTCACTGTTAGATAGACTATGCTTGTTTCCATGTCTTGCCTCCTTAACATTTCCCTCTTCTGGAAGATTCTCCTTTGTTGTGTCTCTACAAACCTTGGCAGTTATTCAAGCTTCAATTTCTCTTCCATATCCAAGGGCTCCTCTTGTACCCTGCATTGTTCCTGCGTGCAGCGTTCCCTGATGTCGTTCCTCCTCAGCAGGAACAATGAGGAGCGACATCAGGGAGTGCTGCACCTGGCACTTAGTGGGGCAAGCATGAGCTTTGCAATTCTGCCACTCACGTTTTCACTCTGGCAGATTACCAGCAGTGATCTCTCTGAGCTCGGGTTTCCTCATCTATCCAATGTGAATGATCCCTAACAGAACTGTGTTGAGACTTAAATGAAGCAAAGTACCTGGAAGCTCTGATTAAATAGTGAAGTTGAAAATCAAATGCAGCGGTCACATAGAGTGTCATCCGTGTGCCAGCCATCAGGTTATGTGGCTGGATATAGAACTAATCAGGTCATAGTCTATAGGCTAGTAGAAAGATAAAAAACGTGTTTTTCAGAGATGGGTGATATCGAAGAGTACAAGGAACCAGAGAGGCAAAAGCATGGAAAGGTAATTAGATTTGTAGGTAGAGGGGCTTGGGGGAAATAGAGTATGTGCGGTAACCAAAAAATGGTCTTTGAATGTTTTTTGACCTCTGTATAGGGATTTTGGAAAATTATCTGCTCCTGATAACCTGTATCATTGGGTACCCCTAAAAGTGGATCTGAAGACAAAACTTAAGTATGTTCACTGTGTTTAAGAGATCATCCAAGGAAGTTGGAGTGAGGAAGATGAAAGAGTGGGGGAGGGGCGGAAAAGGCCAGCACAGTTACACACAGCTGAGGACACTGCTGTGGGCCGTGGAGCTTTGATTTTGCCATTTGAAACTGTTCATCATAAATTTAAACAATTGCAGAGGGTGTGATTTCCAGTTTGTAAATACTGGCATATCAAAATCAACCTATTTTTTTAAATGTATGTAATAGAATCAGTTGTTTTGCTCCTTAACGTCTATTTTCAAAATACAGGAGCAAGCTTTTTCTTGAAGTTGGGAACTTTCACATATTTTTACATTCTCTTTTTTGCCTTTCCATTTCACTTCCCAATAGAATGTTGCCTGCCTTTATACTTACAGGTCTCTATCATTCTCCCTTTTGTCCATAAAAAAATTAAATTACAATTAAAAAATGTATTTATAGGCCTCTTACTAGAATATCAAAATACATGTAGCAAACAGTAATATTACTGAATAGAAAATGGGAAAATCTACAATTAGAATTCAGGATTTCAACCCTCCTTTAACACTAATTGATAGAACAAGTAGAAAATCAGGATATAGAACGTGAACAAATGTGAACAGTTTGACCTAATTGACACACAACATTCCACCCAACAACATGAGAACAGAAATTTCCTTTTCAAGTGCATATGGAATACTCAGAAACATGGACAGTATACTAGGCTATGAAACAGGTCTCAATACATTTAAAATAATTGAAATCATAATATGTTCCCCGATGACAATGGAATTAAACTGGAAATCTGTATTGGATATCTGGAAACCAGCCCCCCCCAAATGATTGGAAATTATTAACATACTTGTAAAATAACCATGAGTCAAAGAGAAAAGTCACACGTAGAATCAGAAGACATTTTTAATTGAAAGTAAAAACAACATGTTAATATTTGTGGGCTGCAGCTGAAGCAATATTAGAGGGAAATTTGTAGATTGAAATGCTTATATTGGAAATTTTAACTAGACAACTGTGATCATTTCATAATATATACAGATGTATATACAGATATCAAATCGTGTATCTGCAACTAATATTTGTCAATCATACTTCAGTTTAAAAAACTGGAAATTAACGGTACAAAATCACTGATCTAAGATTTAAAAACTAGAAAAATTAAAACTAAAATAGAAAAAGAAGGAAATAATATGTGCTGAAATTAATGACCTACTTAAATGCGCAAGCAATAGGGAAACCATATAAACCAAAATGATTCTTTGAGCAAACCCATAAAATTGGTTAACTCCTACATAGACTGATGAAAAATTAGAATGGAAGAGGGAACATTACCATGTGTCCAACAAACAATTTTTAAAGATATTATGAAAAATTATATGCCAATAAAATTTGACAGCCTACATGAAGAAGAATTCCTCAAAAGACAGATTACCGAAAGTGACTCAAAAATAAATTAAACAAATTGAATTTGTAATTAAAAATGTTCCGTCAAGACTCCAGGCCTGAATGTGAATTCTATGAAACATTTAAGGAAGAAGTCTCAATGTTGCACAACACTGACAGAAAATAGAGGAGAAAGGAACACTTAACTTTTGGAGACCCAACCTTGACCTCATGCCAGACCAGGAAAAGACACCACAAGAAAAGGAAATTACCAATACATGGTCCTCTTGAATAGACACAGAAGTCCTCAACAAAATAGTAGCAACGTGAATCCGGTGATCCGTTGTAAGGATAATGTATCAAGATCAAGTTGAGTGTCCGACAGGAATACAGATTTGGTTTAATACTAAAAAATGTATGTCATCAAAATAAAAATATGTTCATTTCAATAAGAAAAAGCATTTTATGTTTCAGAATTCATGATTAAAAACTCAAGAAAAGGAATGGACAGGAAATTGCATTAATATAAAAGGCAATGACCAAGAAACTTACCCTTAAAGTAATGATAAATGAATACTTTCTTCCCTAAGATAAGGAAGAAGGCCAGAACGTCCACTATCACCACTTCTATCCAACATTGTTCTGGAGGTCCTGCTAGTGCAATAATTTGTCACTGAGCAACAAAGGAAGAAAAATAAAAGGCTTACTACTTGGAAAGGAAGAAAGAAACATTTCCAAGAACCATGTATATGAAATAGTCTAAGGATTCTACCAAAATGCTACTAGAACTAGTATTTCTACATATTAGCAACAAACTATTGGAAATGGGATTTTTTTAAATACCATTTTCAGCAGCATCAAAAATGAATACTCAAGGGTAAATCTGAAAAAATATATGCAGAACCTGTACACAGAAAAGTACAAAACAATGCCTAGAATAAAGATGAGATAAACAAATAGAAAAATACACCAAGATCATGGATTGGGAGATGCAATATTGTTAAGTGTTTGTTTTCCCAGAACTGACCAGTAGGTATAATGCAATTCCAAGTAAAATCCCCACAGACTTTTTGAGACAGCAATTAGCAAGCTGATTCTAGAATTTAGAATTCATAGGGAAATGCAAAGGACCTAGAATAGCCTAAGCAATTTTGAAAAAGAAGAACAAAGGACAATTTCTGTTTAGGGGGCTTATTATAAAGCTACAGTCATTAAGACGGTGTAGAGATGGCAAAGAGAGATACAGATTGATGGTACAGAATAGAGAATCCAGAAAGAGACCTAAAAAGTTATGGGCAGTTGAATGGATGAGAGCTTGTTGCTCCCTATCTTTGTCAGCATTTGGTCTTGCTAGTGTTTGGTATTTTAGCTGTTCTAATAGGTGTACAGCGCTATCTCGTTTTAATTTGCAGGTAGGTATCTGACTGCTCCAGCACCATTTGTTGAAAATATTATTTTCTCTTGAATTACCTAGGTGCCTTTGTCAAAATCAATTGACCGTAATCATGTAGATTTATACCTGTACTCTGTATTCTCTTCCCATTGATCTATCTTTAAGCAACGCCACACGGTCTTGATTATTACAACTTTATAGTAAGGTTTGGAATCAGGCAGTATAATTCCTCTATGTTCTTTCTTAACTATTCTTGACAATCCTGGGTTTGTTGATTCTTGATAAAAATTTTAGGATCAGATTTGTTTTAATTTAATTTTTAATTTTTGGGGGGCTTTTCCCCCCAAGTTTGTGGAGACATTATTGATTGATAACACATGTAAGGTGTACATGTTGGTTTGATACACGTATGACTGCCACAATAAGGTTAGTTCATGCCTTCATCCCCTCACATAATTATCATTTTTTTGTGTGTGGTGGTAACATTTAAGATCTATTCTCTAAACTTTCAAGTATGTAATGCAGTATGTTAATTACAGTCAGTACACTTTAAATTGTCAGAACTTCTACCTACAATGTGTACCCTTTGAACATCTCACCATTTCCCCCAGCCCCTGGCAGCCACCATTCTGCTCTCTGCTCTTATGAATTCAGGATTTTTATTTATTATTTTTTTTTTAATTTTTAAAAGCATGCTGGGATTTTGACAGGAATTGCACTGAATTTACAGATCAATTACCGTCTTAACACTTGAGTCTTTTGATCCAAGAGCATGGTGTTATTTCTGCTTCAGTTCAGGATTTCTGTACTGTTTACTCAGCAATGTTTTATAGTTTTCAGTGTTTAGATTTTGTACTATTTGTTGGATTCACTTCTAAATATTTAATTCTTAATATGGTAAATGGAATTGTTTTTTTCAATTTCATTTTCAGATCTTTAATTACTAGATTATAAGCACAATTGATTTTTTAGTATCTTCATGACATTGTTAAACTCACTTATTAGTCCTCGAATTTTTGTATATTCCTTAATATTTTCTGAGGAGGAGACTAAGAAGCCTTTATAGGTACATGGAATGTAAGATCCTGGGTTGGTCCCTGGAACAATAAAAGGACGTTAGTGAAAAGCTGGTGAAATTCATCGAAGTCTGTAGTTAATAGTATATCAATGAGCGTTTCTTGGTTTGGTAATTGCAATATGATTGTGTAAGATGTTAACATTCAGTGAAATCGATTAAAGGGAACTGTACCACTATTTCAAGCTCTGGATAAGTTAAAAAATTATTTCAAAGTAAGTAAAAAAAAAAAAAAAGTTAAGACACAAAGAATGAAACTTAATGCAAACTATGGACTTAGTTAATGTATAAATATTGCTCCAATAATTGTGACAAATGCACCACACTAATGCAAGATGTTAGTAACGGGGGAACCTGTGTGAAGGAAGGCATATGGGAACTTTCTGTGCTCAGTTTTTCTGTAAATCTAAAATTGTAAGGCCTACTATAAATTTTAAAAAGTGGAAGAGAAAAGAATGTGAGAAGATAATTATAATGTGCTATCTTTGTAGTTTGAGAAAAGAATTCAGTGAAATTATTACAAACCCACAGGCAGTTTAGAGTTCCATCCTTGAAATACTGTCTCTAGGAGTCAGGCTTGCCCAGGAAATCAAGGAGGAAATGCAGTCATTAGAAAAGTATGCTTTGATAAAATCAGCACAGGAGCATTGGGGGATTGAAAACAAACTTTAGAAGATAGGAGAACAAGAGAATATGGTGTGGGTGAAAGGCTGAGCTCTTAGAAGGTGGACTGGCCTGATTTCAAACAGACCATGGAACTTGAAGGCCAGAGCAGGCTGATGAGGCAGGAAGAGGAGCCCCATGAGAGAGGCCGTTGCTTTGAAAAGAGGCACTAGAGAAAGCGAAGGATCTTAACTGTTACCCAATTGCAACAGACTTGAAAAGCTTGGACCGGGCTGTACTCAGATCTTGGCGCTCTTGTTGGATTTCTCCAAAGAGACAGGACTAGAATCACGGGACTATTGACAAGTTCCATCTTAGAGCCACAAATGGAAACCTCATAGTAAGAGTGAGGGAGAAGCATCGCTTGAATGGGCCCCTGTATTGGGATGCTTACAGAGAATCTAGACCCATGTGAGAAGACAGGACCAGAAGCATAAGTGCAGAACCACTGACCCCACAAACAATGAATCATGGAACACTACACCAAAACAAATGATGTAATATATGGTGATTAACATAACAATAAAAAATTAAAAAAAAAAAAGAACCACTGACCCCACAGAGGGAGGGGGTTCATTACTGCCCAGCCAGGGTGAAACTCCCACTCCCCACATGAGCATTCTGTCCCCATCCTGGCAGGGGGCATGGGGAGCCTCCTCACAGTTTGGCCAAGACCGAATTCTAGGGTCCCCAGCTGGCCCTTGCTAGCTTGGATGGAGCTAGAGATGGTCTTTTTTTTCTTTTCCGCGAGGCTTGCTGGAATAGAGCAATTACTGTGAAAATGTTTTTCAGGAATTCTGGTGTTTCTCTGCAACCCAGCAGGAGGGCTGTGACTCTGAGTCACTGGGTATGGGGGAGGCGGGGAGAAGCTGTCCTAGGCAGTAGCATGGTACCCAGAAACATGGCAGCAGGCTGGCTTAGGGGAGAGGCGGCTGGGAAGTAAGTCTCTGGTGGGAGGCAGCTGATGGATGTCAGAAACAGGGACATGTGACGTTGTAACTAAACTAATGTGAGTTTGCTCCTTGGTGTGAGTTACAGTTAAAGAGGACACCAGGTAGAGTTGTCACACAGAGGAAACTATTTCCAGCAAATAAGGAGATCACCGGGAATAACCTCCAAAGATGTGACTTCCCCAGCAAGGGGGAATGGGTTCCTTTTATTTAGGGTTAGGGTGATTATTTAGCTAGGGAAGCCTCCTCATTGTATGTAGGGGCGGGCATAAGGTCGTGCATGCGCCTTAAGGAAGCATGCCTGCCCATACATTGCATGTTATGTTAATGAGGCTCCTGCTCCTCCACGGGCGGGGATTTTAGCATTATAATGAGGTAGTGGTAACTATAGGTCACTCCAGGGTCACTCCGGGGCCCTCCTGCGCAGGCGTGAGTGGGGGGTTGAGCTCAAACTGGCCTGGATGGTCTGCGCAGTCCTTACTGCTCCAGGAGTTGTTTCTGTTCCTATCTTGGGGTCTTCTGTCTTAGATGACAGATAAACTGGAAAGAAGAGCTTAAGGAAAATGTCGGACAGAGGTCGGTGGGGACAAGCAGGTAGGCAGTCAAAGTCAGGTCTTGGGCTCCAGCTGGAGAGGATGCTGGCTTTCCAGCTATTTCCTCCTCTTTATTCCGGTTACTCTCCATTCCCCACATCTTGGGGCAC
The DNA here is from genome assembly GCF_009762305.2 of Zalophus californianus. NCBI lineage: Eukaryota > Metazoa > Chordata > Mammalia > Carnivora > Otariidae > Zalophus > Zalophus californianus. Next base: position 182,060,081 of record NC_045598.1, read on the forward strand.
TCTAGTATCAGGGGAGCGAGGAGCTGCAAGGAGGGTTCTGAGTTCACATTTGGGGTCTGCCTGAGCATCCCAGTTGTGAGCCAGGCGCGGGTGGGTTGGAGAGGAGCTGAGCGGGTGTCACCACAGAGGCCTGCGTGTCCCTGCGAGTCCCCCAGCTCGCAGCCGGCACAGTGGGGGCAGCTGAGTCACGATGAGAAGGGCGAAGAGCTTGGCGCCGGCCCCAGCTCCGCGCTCTGCTACCCGCTGGAGAGAAGCAGCTCTCCTGTGCTCCCCGTGGGCACCCCTGCAGCCCCCGGGGTTGTACCAGACCCAGTGGAGCGGGGCAGTGGCTGGGCCAGCAGCAGTGACTCAGCATGGCCCGGTGCTGGGCTTCGCGCTGGCCCCTCATCCAGGCTTCACTCTCGGGCTTCAGTTCCGGTGGGCAGGTCAGCCATGCTTCCAGAAGACACGACCCTCCTCCTGACCAGTGTCAGATGGCAGTAGCAGCCTCACACTGGGTCACAGTGCGTCACACTGCTACGTCACCCCCTCACTCCATCCCATCCCATCGGCATTTGTCACCCACATCCTCACGAGCAGGGTGAGCACAGCATGGTTAGATATTTTGAGAGACAGACCACATTCCCACATTTTTATTACAGGCTATTGCTGCGACTGTTCTGTTTTATTGTTAGTTGTTAATCTCTTCCTATGCCTAATTCGGAAACTAAACTTTATCATAGGTGTGTGTAAGTATAGGGGGAAACACTGTACATAGAGGGTTTGGTGCTATCTGCAGGTTCAGCCATCCCCTGGGGGTCTTGGAACGGAAGAGGGGCTGCTGGTTCCCCCTAGTGAAGGGTGTCACTTGGCCTGTGTCAGGGGGGTTGGGTGGGGGAGTTCTTCCTGTCATGTCTCCTTTTCCAGTAAATATCTACACACCTTCTCACATCATCTTTGCCTGAAATCTAAGTCCCGTTATTAGTAATCCCCTCCCACGCCCTCGAACCCCAGGGCTAGGTGGTCTTCAGGAGCCACCCATGGTCTTGACCTCAGAATACCTGTTCAGTGACTGTCCATCCTCCACCCCTGCAGCTGGAGAACAGTCTGGTGAGGACCAGGGTGGGGGGCCTGGCTAGTGGCTAGTCCAGAGCTGGGTGCCCAAGGAGGTCGAGGCAGTGAGGAGGGATCAGGCCCAAAGCATGGGAATGAGGGCTTGCTGGTAGGATTTGGAGGCTGCTGAGAGGTGAGTGGAGAGGTTAGGATGTCATTCAGCTTTGCCATTAAAGAGATAGCAAGGCATGGTGAGGTACAGTGTTGGAAGAAGTGTCGAGGAGCTTGTTTGGGAACATGTTGAATTTGAAATGTCTGTGGAGCAGACCAGGGCAGAGTGGACTTGAAGTTTAACCACCAATTCTGGCTGGTGCTAGGGGTGGGGCTGGAGCAGGAGCTGGGGCTGGGCCTGGGCCTGGGAATGGAGCTGGTACTGGTGGTGGTGGTGGTAGTGCTGGTGCTGGTGCTGGTTCTGGGGCTAGGGCTGGTCCTGGTGCTGGGGCTGGGGCTGGACCTGGTGCTGGGGCTGGGACTGGACTTGGTGCTGGGGCTGGAGCTGGGGCTGGAGCTGGGGCTGCGGCTGGAGCTGGGGCTGGGGCTGGGGCTGGAGCTGGGGCTGGAGCTGGGGCTGGGGCTGGGACTGGAGCTGGAGCTGGAGCTGGGGCTGGGCCTGGTGCTGGTGCTGGGCCTGGTGCTGGTGCTGGGGCTGGAGCTGGGGCTGGGGCTGGGGCTGGGGCTGGGGCTGCTGCCGGGGCTGGGGCTGGGGCTGGGGCTGGTGCTGGAGCTTGGCTGGAGCTGGTGCTGGTGCTGGGGCTGGGGCTGGTGCTGGTGCTGGGGCTGGGCCTGGGGCTGGTGGCTGGTGCTGGGGCTGGGCCTGGGGCTGGTGCTGGTGCTGGGGCTGGAGCTGGGGTTGGACCCGGTGCTGGAGCTGGGGCTGGGGCTGGTGCTGGGGCTGGGGCTGGGGCTGGGGCTGGGCCTGGGGCTGGTGCTGGTGCTGGGGCTGGAGCTGGGGTTGGACCTGGTGCTGGAGCTGGGGCTGGGGCTGGTGCTGGTTCTGGTGCTGGAGCTGGGGCTGGGTGGGGCTGGGCCTGGTGCTGGGGCTGGGGCTGGGGCTAGAGGTGGAGCTGGGCCTGGGGCTGGACCTGGCGCTGGTGCTGGCGCTGGTGCTGGTGCTGGGGCTGGGGCTGGAGCTGGAGCTGGGGCTGGGCCTGGGGCTGGGCCTGGACCTGTTGCTGGGGCTGGGGCTGGGGCTGGGGCTGGAGCTGGAGCTGGGGCTGGGCCTGGGGATGGAGCTGGTACTGGGCCTGGTGTTGGGGCTAGAGCTAGTGCTGGGCTTGGGGCTGGGACTGGTACTGGGGCTGGAATTAGTACTTGGCCAGGGACTGGAGGTGGTGCTGGGCTTGGGGCTGGGCCCGGTGCTGGGGCTGGTGCTGGGCTTGGGTCCGGGGCTGGTACTGGGGCCAGGGCTGGAGCTGGTACTTGGCCTGGGCTGGAGCTGGTGCTGGGCTTGGGGCTGGGCTTGGGGCTGGGGCTGGAGCTGGGGCTAGGGCTGGGCCTGGGGCTGGGCCTGGGGTTGGGGTTGGGGCTTGGCCTGGGGCTGGGGCTAAGCTAGAGCTACAGTTGGAGTTAGGGATATTAGAGCCTAGAGCACGTGTGATTCCCCAGGAAGGATGTACAGAACAGAATTTCTCACCCATTGTTAATCCCACTCCCTGCCAGTTAAAATAACTGTTGAGTTTTACTTCCTGTACTTTGTATCATGAGCATAATAATGATGAAGGTAACCAATGTTGGGGAGTGACAAGCGGGGGCTGTTTTAAGCACTTCACCGGCGTTAACACTGGTAATGCTCGTGGCATCTCTCCCGGGTAGAACAGCCCACTGTTCTGCAGTTAGGGTCCTTCATCTTTGGTGTGGGTGCAAACTGTGCTCCATCCCCAGCCTATCCTGCCCCCCCCCGCCCTGGGGTAGCATCCCTCCAGACTCTTGCCAACCCTCCCTCCCACATGCTCAGCAGGGTCTTCCCCGCCAGCCCAGCACCCCTGCCCACACCTTCACCAGCCCCTCACCCTGCGGGGTGTTCTGCGGATCTGTCACTCCCTGGCACCGTGTCATTTGCAAAATGACAGAATCAGTAATATTAACTGCTAGCTCGAGCACAGACTCTTCAATGTCCCGTTTAGTCCCTTACAGCAACCCTAGCAAGTAGGTACACATTATTATTCTCCTATTCCTTCTGTTTTTTAGAGAAGGAGGCAGGTGCTCAAGAGGATGAGGTGGGTTTTCCATGGTCACGCAGGGAGAGGAGTAAAGGAAGGAGCCTGGCTTTACTAAGAGAAAACATCCTGCTTTATAGTCTCTGCGTGGAAGGTACAGTTCCTGCTGCCTCCGGGTTGGGGAATCGGAAGTCCTGGGACAGAGGGGAGAGGAGAATAAGTATGAACAGGAATGTGTGTGTGTTTTTGGCTTCCCTCACTAAGATTTTTACATTCTATACTAATGACTTTGCCTGTTCCCTGCCATATTCTCATTTCTAGGGGGGGCTCTAGAAAATATTGATGGAAGGAAGGAAGTGCGGAAAGGGAGTGAGAAGAAGGAGAGAGGAAGCGAGGAAGGAAGGAAGAAGGACGTGAGGGGGAAGGAGGGAGGAAGAAATGCTCTTTCCCCCCCGGGGTCGGGGCGGAGGGGTGAGCCCGTTGCCCCCAACGCCGTAGAGCTTTGGCCTTCACTTTAAAGATGAATTTCAAAGCCAGTCCCGCCCTGTTCTGCTCCACAGAGCCTCAAGAAGAGTCTTGTCCCCCACTGGCCACACAAGTGTCCTCAGAGGGAGCAGACGCAGGTGGAGGACCCCTTGTGACCAGCAGAGAAAACAGGGCAGGCTCGGCTCCGCTGAGTGCCCGCGGGCGGGGTGGGTGGTACGGGGCAGCGCTATAAAGCCTCCCTGGCCAGAGCCGGGGGTGGGCAGTGGCTTCCACCCCTTCATCCCCAGAAGGGCCCATGAAAATGGCCCTGGCCTTTTGGGTCTTCAGTCTGCTGGGCTCAGCCTGCTCGGTGTCGGCCAACATCTTCGGTGAGTTATGAGCCCAAGGCCATGGAGGAGAGGGTCTGGAGGGAGCTCTCAGGCCGCAGCTCCAAAGTCGGCCAGGTTCTGCCCCAGTGCCTCGGGACATTTGGGCTCTCATTCAGTCCTCACAATGTCCCAAGGAGGGATTTCAGATGAAGAGACAGAGGTTCAGAAAGGTGGACTGAGGGTGCCTGGGTGGCTCAGTTGGTTAAGCGACTGCCTTCGGCTCAGGTCATGATCCTGGAGTCCCGGGATCGAGTCCCGCATCGGACTCCCTGCTCAGCAGGGAGCCTGCTTCTCCCTCTGACCCTTTCCCCTCTCATGCTGTTTCTCTCTCTCTCTCTCACAAATAAATAAATAAAATATTTAAAAAAAAAAAAAAAAAGAAAGGTGGACTGAATTTCCTTGAGGTCACAGAACCAGGGATTGGTGGAGAGCAGATGGGAAATCAGACCTTCCTAATTCAATTCTGGCTCACCCCACCCTTTTAGTGAATTTTGGCACTGGCATTTTTTTTTATTCCCTTAGTGATCTTAGGCCGAGGCCATCCCTGTGAGGCATTTGAGAAGTAGCCCGCAGGTAGTGAAAAAGACAAAGCCACCTGTTCAGTGAAATAGACGTGAGTTCCAGCAGTGGCTCGGCCACTTGCTGGGTGACTTTGGAGAAGTCTAAGCTTCAGTTTTCTTGTTGGAAAAGTAAGCCAGTGACACCTCCCTCCCAACGGAGTAAGCTCCTGCGTGTCACATGCTTTCTCAGTGGAGAAGACACGTGGGAGTTACTAATTCGTTTGCATTCCTGACCTGGGCCAAGAAGGTGTCCTGCCCACAGGGGTGGCTTGATAAACCCAAGAACACCTTCTTTCTGGTTTTCAGACCTAACTCCACCGAGGCTCAGGGGAACGCGGGGCTTGAGGTTTGAGTTTGAATCCTGCCCTTGCCAACTATGTGACCTTGAGCAGGTTCCTGTCACCATCTTAGTGACACAAGGGTAAAATGCAGACCTCCCTTCCCAGGAGAGGCTGGGGGTTAAAAGAGCCAAGGACACACTTAGAAACGTGTGAATAACTGTCAAATTACAAGTTAGAAGGTGATTGTTGATGATACCAGAAATACAACCCAGGAGAGCATCTGAGCTTTGGGGAGCCCCTCCTTGCTACCGGAATCCCATCCACCCTCTTCCCTGATGAGCTGCTTCCTTTTCCCCAGAATACCAGATGGACGCCCAGCCCCTGCGTCCTTGTGAGCTGCAGAGGGAGGAGGCCTTTCTGAAGGGAGCAGACCACGTTCCTCAGTGTGCAGAAGACGGCAGCTACCAGTAAGGCTTCCTGAGCCCCGTGGACTCCCGGGGCCCTAAGAGACCTTAAAGCTTATCTCATCCCCTCGACCCTGCGCGGTGCCCTCACTCTCCCCTGCCCGCATCCAGGACATATGGCCACTGTCACTTGGGGGGTGCCCGCCTCCCAGGTCTGTTCCTTAGGCTGATGGACACTGGATAATCTGACCCAGAGCGCCCCGGTCCCTGCTTCGTCCCAGGCAGGACCAAGGACTTCCCTTCTTCTCCAGCCAAAACTTGCAGCATAAATTGCTTTAATGAAAGGTGTGGGGGGATTGATGCGTTGGTGCCTCCTGTCCTCGGTGGGTGCTCCTGAGAAGTCAGAGGTCGGGGGATGCCCAAGCTGCCTGGACTCAGGCCTGCGGCCCTACCTCCAAGCCTTGCTGAGCCCAGCGATCTGGGCCAGGAGCTTCTGTCTCCTGCCGTGAGCTCCTCTCTGGAAGGGGGGTTTGGCTGCCCTAACGTGAATGTGCGTCCTGGACTCTCCCTATAGAATGGAGCAAGAATCTAAACAACTCCCCGGCAGAACATTCCGGCACAGGAATCGTTTGTGTGGGCCTGACTGGGGGAACCCTGTCCATGGACTTCGTTCTGGGAAACCCCTGTGAAATATCGCCGCCTACCTTCATTTTCTATGTGCTCTTAATGCCCCCAGCAGCACCTTACACACTCCCAAGAGTGCAGAGACCCTGTGGTCTGGCCCCTGCTTGGGCGTCTGGGAGTCAGAAGTGGCACAGGAGGTGGGGGGAGGCTCACCTTTGTGGCCCTTATTCATGTTGCTGTTCCCCATCACTTGCAGTTCCAACCCCCCTGGTCCTCCTCAGGAGGCCTGCCTGTGCTTTTCTCTTCACCCTGAGCACTGTTGACTTCCTTCTGCCCCTAGTAGGACCTCTGATCATCCTGCAGTCACCACTTGCCCCGGGCAACCCATGAATGTGCCTCCCTGTGTAACCCACGCCCACGGCTCTGCTCTCCCATTGCCCAGACCTCACCGATGTTTCGCCGGCCCCTGGGCCACAAGGGCACTGCCTTTACCCCCTGCTGTAGCCGTGTGGCAGCCACACAGCAGGGCTGGTGTTTGCCACAGACTTTGTAGATGGGATGGCCAGAGGATGAAGGGCTGAGATGTCGCAGGGATGAGCGAGACAGGAAAAGGCCAGCTTTGGTGCTACGTCGCCCACCCCTCTCCACTCCATGTCTCCCTAATTGAAACAAATTAAAACTTGGAAGACCCAAAAGGAAGGGGAAAACTAAGCTGGCTTGCGGCTCGGGGCCCCAGTAACGCCGTCCGTGTGGTGTGTCTCTCCTGCCTGCAGGACAATCCAGTGTCAGAATGATGGGGGCTCCTGCTGGTGCGTGGATGCAGACGGCCGGGAGGTGCCAGGCAGCAGGCAGCCTGCTCGGCCCGTGGCCTGTGAGTGCAAGAGGGGGGTGTCTGGGGGAAGGAGGGTCCCTGTGACCCAGCAGGCCTCCCTCTGGGCTGCTGGGCGTTCCTCTTCCAGTTGGGATAACAGTCCCGCACACGAAGCCCTAATTCCTGCAGGACTGCTGTGAACATTCAGTGGGTCCATCAAGTCATTTGTTCAGCAAACAGGTGCCGAGCTGGCCCGCTTTTGGGCTACCTGCCTGGCGCCGAGGAAGCCACAGGGCCAGACATCCAAGGCCTCTGGAAGCAGAATTAGGCTACGGACACACCTAGTGTTTTCTCGCCTCGGGTGTTTCTAAAATCTGAGACTTAGGTGAAAATTTCCCTGTTAAAATACTTACTATCATGAGTAGTCAAAGAAACACAGCCCCCCTGTAAAGCATGTCAGAGCTAAGCCTAAAACCAAGGTCAGTGGAAGTTGGTCATCTTTAAATGGTGATTTGAGCCTGAAACCAAAGATCTCCTTTGAGGAGAAAAGCCCTGCTTGGGGCACGGGGTTGTTCGTGGCCAGCCTGGGTAGCCTGGGGAGCAGGCTGGCTCCCAGCACGCTCCGGCTGAATGACTCCGGCCTGGTCCCATGCCCTCACTGAGCTGTGGTCCCTCGTCTGTTATAGGAATGTAGGATCTGCTCACAGGATTTAAGGCACATATCAGAGCCCGGCACACAGTAGGTATTCAGCAGGGGCAGTGATTGTCAAGGTCACTAATCTCATGCATCAAGGAGGGTGGTTGTGTTTCGACCCTATAGATAAGGAGGGAGGCCCAGAGTGGTGCAGAGAGGGTTCCACAACGAGGGTGTGGGCAGGGGTGCGGGAATGCGATCGGACAAGCTCTGTCAGTGCCCAGCCTCCACTCTGCAGTGCCCGGGCTATGGGGGGTCCGGTGGACCGATGGGCCAGAGTGGAGGCCGCCCTTGCCTGACCTGGTGCACCAGGATGCTCTGGGAGCAATCCTGGGATAAAGCTGGACAGTTGGAGCGCTGGCCCTGAGCTTTCTGCCCGCTCTGAGGATCCATGGGTCGTGGGCCCGTCGCTCCCTCTGCCTGGGGTGGGAAGGACACATCCCTGTCTCCAGGGAGGGAGCCTGACGCTCTCCCTGGAGCACCGTCTGACCCTGCTCCTTGCACCTGTAGGTCCGTCATTCTGCCAGATACAGAAGCAGCAGATCTTGCTGAGCGGCTACATGAACGGCACGAACGCAGCCTACCTCCCCCAGTGTCAGGATTTGGGGGATTACGCGCCTGTGCAGTGTGACCTGGGGCGGGAGCAGTGCTGGTGTGTGGATGCAGAAGGGATGGAGGTGTACGGGACGCGCCAGCCGGGGAGGCCGACTCGGTGTAAGTCTCTGGATCGCCGGCAGCCCACACGTTCCCCGGTGTGCGCAGCTTTCCACACGGAACCGAGACCTCGTCAGGTCTCCCTGACCAAAGGCAGGGGGCCTGGCCCTCAGTACAGAAACTGAGAGCAGTTTAGGAAGGGTTTATCGCTGCTAACATTGCCACGTGGTGGACAATCAGGATTTGCTGGCTGGTTGTTAGAAGCATAAGCATGGAGGGTAGCGAGCGTTGGCAAGTCCCCCGCGTAGGACACTGTCTCCGTGTGGGTCTGGGTCACGTGTGTAGGATGAACGTCTGCATCCGGACTGCAGAAGCGTAGGCACCTACTTGTACCTAAGCTCTGACATTTTTTCCTTGGAAATGTTTAGGTCCCAGGAGCTGTGAGATAAGAAACCGCCGTCTCCTCCACGGGGTGGGAGACAAGTCACCACCACAGTGCTCTCCAGATGGCGGGTTCATGCCTGTCCAGTGCAAGTTTGTCAACACCACAGACATGGTGATTTTTGACCTGGTTCAGAGCTACAACAGGTAAGGGAGCCGGCTTCTGGGGGTATGCCCAATCCTGGGCCATCTCTTCCTATCCCCTGCCAAAGCTCATGCTCACGCCGGGGCTGGGGCCTTTGGGGTTTCAGGGGCACAGGCTGGTGGAGGTTGAGAGAGGCCTCACTCTCATAAGCTGCTGGACATCTGAAGGAACAACGGTATTTTTAACAAAACAAGAAAGCTGGCAACAGCCATTCGAATTAAAAATAGGTGAACCCAACCCCCCTCACCCCCCAGGCAGCCCACGGAAATAAAAAGACCAGAGAGCGAAGACATATGTATTGGGATGTCTACTGCATTGTTTCTCACTGTAGCCGAAAACGGAGAACAAAGTGACTGAGAGACTCAAGGTGGATGGCTGGATAAATGGGCCACAACCCTAAATATTTATGTAGCCGTTAAACAGAATGCTTTGGAACTCTACCAGTTGACTTGGAGAGGGTGCTGCAGCATATATTATGATAATATGATACAAGATACAAGGCACTTGTATGATTTACTTTTTACAAAACAAATAAGCACACACCCTTTTACATGCATAGATGGTGATACAATTCTGCTTGTGTCGGGACAGGATTAGGTGAACACAGGGGATGGTATGAATCAGTGCACACTGGGTGGTATACCACCGTCTTGGCCATCAGCAGGGTCAAGCTGCTGTGGAGAAACAGGGGTAGGGAGGAGGCAGTCAGCAGAGAAGGAGAAAAGATGGCGTTCTTGCAAGCATGGGCATGATCACATTTATGCATTTTTGTAAATTGCTTGCATGTAGGCACCTATAAATAAGCGTAAAGATTTGAGTAACAAATGTACAAAGGGACATGCATGATAGATCTTGGCCCCAATAATCAGATTGCTTCTGGTTATTTAAGATGGCCACTTGGTCAATGTAAAGGGCCAGCACAGACTTCAGACATGATTGAATCGCCCTGAGTGACATCAGTAAGATTATTAGTCTGTGAATGCTGATGGGAATTCTCTTGGAAAACCTGAGGCTCTGTGTGGCTGGCTTCCAAGGTCACCCGTTTCTTTCCTTCTCCAAGAGAGGCGATTCCCATGGGCTGTGCCGGGAGGGGTCGCAGGCTCACAGCCTGGCCACCGGAGCTGTCCCATAGACAAGTCTTATTTGAGCTGTATATTATTTTTAAAACTGGAGCATTTCAAGTTAACTCCATGAAATTTCTGTTTGCGTAGGTAAAAATAGCTGAACATCAGCAATTTCTTATGTTTAACTTAATACACAAAATTCTGAATTCCTGAATTCCCCCATGGCCCCAAGAAGCTGGCCTTGAACTGTTCTTTTTTGGACTGATCAGACATGGTCCAGCGCTCCAGCGCCCCGGGTCCCTCTCGGTCCTGTTGCCTGCTCCTTCCGTCCGCGTTACCTGCCTGGCCCCCTAGCATTTGCCCCTGTGATCCTCATTCTAACTCTGCCACTGCTTGGCAATGTGACCTGTTCATTTACCCTCTCTGTGTCCCGGTACCCCAGAGTGCCCATCTGAAATATGGGGTGGGGGCATAGGGACAACTCCCTGTGCACTAGGTCCCGGTGAGGATTTAATGAGGCCTCATCTATGAAACCACTAAGACAAATGCAAATTATTATGCATCCGTAGGAATGCCTCCTGTATCACCCAGCTGCAACAAATATAAATTAGGTTTTTGGTTGTTTTTTTTTCCTCCCGGGCTTAGACAATAGCCTGTGTGCACCTAAGAATTTCCCCAAAGCCCAAATTACTGATATTCATTGATGCAAACCAGTGTGTGCTCAGTTCAAGTTCAACTGGGTGCTTACTCTATACAGGCAATTTGACAACCTTCTGCCTACTTTAATCCTTACAAAAATAATTATGTTCTCTAGCAGACAGATGAGGAATCTGAAACACAGAGGCTAAGGCACTCACCCTGGGAAGCAGAGTCAGTGGCTGCTAGAACTGCCTGGCTCCGCTTACTGTCCCACAGAACCTTGATTCAAGTGTCTTTCCCTGCAGCACCCAGCACAGAGCCTTGTGCACAGTAGGCCTGCAGCCTATGCTTATCACCAGTGCATTCAAGAACTTCTTTGCGGGTACCAGCTTGAGGCACAGTTCACAGCTCCTTCCATGAGAGGGCAGTCAAGTTAAATGCAAAAGTTCCAGACTAAGCATCCATTGTTTAAGAGAGACAAACAACAACAACAAAAATTTACTCCTGAAATGGGATCCTTTCCTTTTTGTAAGCAAGCATGTCTCTGGGGGAATTCCGATTTAGGAAGGTCATGGGAAGGGTTGGGTGGTTGGTTACTGGAAGCCCAGCCATATTCAGGGGTTTCTTGATAAGCCGACCTGGGCAGTGCCAGGCTCCGCTGTTCCACAGGGCACGGGGGAGAGTCTAGATTTCGTCCCTAAGGTTGCAGACAAAATACTGGATGGCCAGTTACATTTGAATTTCAGATAAGCAAGGGGTAATTTTTTAGTATTGGTATGTCCCCGAGATTGCATCAAGAATTTTGAGCCTATGGGGGAAGATTGGGTATATTTTGAATTTAGGAAAGCATGGCCTGGCTGGGGAAGCGCAGAGGGGGTGCAGGGAGGCAGCTCTGTGGGGTCTGCAGGCTCAGGTCCAGGTGAGAGACCATGTTGGCATGGACCGAGAGCACATGATGGAGAGCGCTGTGTGGGGACGGGAGGGCTAGAGAAACATTGCTGAGGTGGAATCCACAGCAACTGGTGAAGGTGGAGGGTGAGGGAGAGGAGGAGTCAAGCCCACGTCTGGTTTCTAGGTGCATGGTACAGGATGAGTTTGGAAAAGGAAAATTGCATGTTTGATTTTGGAATACTGAATCTGAGAGGCTTTCTTTGGGACATTCAAGTGGAGAGCATGAAGCAGCTGACTTATTTGCATGGGGCCTGGAGGGGAGGCCGGAAACCTATGGCGAGCTCATTTGCCAACCTGCTGCGGGTTTGTCACGGGCTTGGTGATGATTTGCACTTGAACGTGGCCATGGCATTTGCCATTTGAAGCATGTCCTTTTTGCCTTCTGAAGGCCATGGCTAACGACACCTGTTTGGCTGGTGACTTTGAAAACCATGTTGTGGTGTGGAGTGAGCTTTGCTGGTTCTTCCAGCTCTACCGCACCTTCCCTACTGCCTTCACCCGGCCACTAATAGAGACACGCATTCTGGCTAAAGAGATTGGAGGTCAAGGTTTGAAGAGCTGATGCCATTGCCAGGTCTTTGTGGTCCATGCTAAAACTCAGTTAACTGGTTTATCAGCTCTTGTCCTTAGTGACTAAGGCAAACTCAAACTTTCTTATAAACCAGTCTTACTTGAGATCCTTGGCCACCCATGCAAATCAGATAATCCAGTGAGAAGGATCAGACATCCTAATGTGTGGCAAGGGGACATCATTACAGAACATGTGGAGCAATCTTTGAAGACTGACATCGGTTACCTTCAAAGGAAACATCCATGACAGGTCCTCCTACTTGAAGGAGCGCTCTTCTGGGCACCTAAATTGCTAATTTATTAGTTGATGGTTAGACTTCTGGAGGGACTGTCTCTGGGTGGAGTGGAGAATCTGACTGAGTAGTGGGGTCTGCTGCCTGAGCCCAGGGCATGGATGCTGTTCTGCATGCGACCAGGACCAGGTGCCTGGCAGGGCCTGACAGTTTGTATTCTACTGAACCTGAGTTGTGATTTCTCTAACTCTGGGCTGGCCACAGTCTGAGCATCAACTCAGGACTGCCACTCTTTCCCCTTGCACTATGATTTTCTTTCTTGAGAACTTTCTTACGATCCCCCTGAGGTTTTGCTTTAATTTAACAGAAGGGACACATCCTTTTCCACTAGATGAAATACATCATTTTTTATTTTTAAGGTTTTGTGCTGATTTTCTCTTCCTCCTTTCTTCTGACATGCCCTGAATGGGATAGAAATGGGAAATAGAGGAGATCATAGGGGAGGCAAAATAAGGGTAGAAAATAAGAATAAAACAAGACAAAAGTTGCTACGTACCACTCATTCTATAAAGTTTTCTTTTCACAAATATAAGGGGCTACATATTTGTCTCTGAGCACCTTATAACCAGAGGAGGAGCAAACACTCTCAGTTATTTGGTTTCCATCAGATAAAAGTAAACCTGTTTTTCAGAAGAACGCAATTTTTTCTTCTATTGAAGATGGAGAAGTCTTTGTTCCTCTGATCCTCATGAAAGGGATGATGCCATATGCCATAGGGTCCTACAGGACTCGACCGTATCCTGCTGCTAACAAAATGGTCCGTTTCCTAAGACCCGTGCCTGGAAGGAGAGTGGGCATGGAGCTTTCAGGAACAGTGTGTTCGTGGTAGAGATGCTTGCGTCCTGACATTCTCCACCAGACCTGTGCCTCCCCCAGCCTCTCAGTTTTTCCTTCTGCCCACACTGTTGTCCTCTGCCCCTGTTTTGAAGTTGGAGACGTGCTAATGATCCTTCTAGACACGTTCTCCATTCTCTCCTTGCCAAATCCTTGTTCTTAGCTTCAGAATCCCACTCCAGACTCACGTCCTCTGGGAGCATTCTTTGACTGTACACCAGGTTCCAAACCTAGCTGGCCCAAGTATTAGGATGGAGCCTTTCCCCCCTTTCCTCCTTGGGCTCAGTTTCAGTAGTTGGACTTTTGTTGGGGTGGCAGGGAGGGGTGGGGATCTAGTAAGCAGGAAGTTGTAAGCATGACAGAGGCCCTCCCATCCTGGCAGACAGGAGAGCACCAATGATAATGGAGAAGCCACGACTAAACCATCCTAGTGCCCATGGCTAGGCTGGAGGAAGATTCCAGAATTCAGAGTGGTGATACCGTTTCAGAAATCGGCCACCAAAACCAGATTGTATCAAAGTGGACTTGGGGAACAAAGGAAATCGAGGAAGATTCAGAGTTTGAACTTCCTGTTAATGGTGGGGTGCTCTGTTTCCGAGGCAGCCCCCCATCCCACCAGCTGCTGCTGATGAGAGACCAGGTGCGATGGACTCGGGATGCCACTCCCTGGGTCCGGGCTGGGTGATCTTGGACCAGTCAGCTCACCACTCAGAATTTCAGGGTTCTCATCTGTGAAATGCAGCTTTGGAAGGGTTGTTGTGAGGATTCAGTGAGATTAGAGGGTTCTTGGTGCAGTGTCTGATTGTCCAGAACATGCCCCCCCGTTATTATTTTCGGGAGTAGTAATGGTCAACAGTGACCCCATGGGGCTAGGCCAGGGCCGGAGCTCTGACACGTCTGGCTCCAGACCTGAGCTCTTTTCATATCAGGAATGAGGTCCTTGCTAAAAACACAGAGTCCCAGGTACTGGGTAGCTCATGAGACCGTAAAGGCAGAGAGGAGGAGCCTGACTCTAAAGTGGTGGGATGAAGATGGCCCCAAAGTCATGCTGCTTGCACTGGTCCTGGGACATGACCCTGAAGTGGGCCTTTGGGTCGAATTGGCAGAACATGGGTCTAGAGTGATCGAAACTTCCTGTGCCTCGTGCTGGGATGGGTTCCAGAGCCTCGGGCCAGCCAGGTGCCCCATCCATGTGTTCTCTCGCACACGTGTCTTCCACACATATTAGATATCGGGAAAAGGGAGGCAGAGGAGAGTGTCCGAACAAAACAGAGTGAGACAGAATGTGAGACAGGAACAAGGCGCAGCCAACATACATTGAACAACACCACTGGCAGATGTAGGCAGCACGTGGGCGGTAAGACTTGGGTTTAAACTCTATCTCCCACTGCTGTTTCAGGACGCTGGCCAACATACCTTACCTTCTTCACCTCTAAAATGGGTACAAAAAAATACCACTTGCCTTTTAGGAGTGTTAAGTGGATTGAACAAGTCAATGTATATTAAACATTTAGCGGATTGTCTTTTACAAGATAGTGCTCAATAAATGGAAGTGATTATTACACTATTATTAGCGCTTGTAGAATTGACTTATCCCAGGTTTCAATTCATGAATTTTTATTATATACACTCCTATCCCTGGCAACTGGGCAAAGTGAGTTTTTAGTTTCTGTTATGCGTACTCGCTTACTCTAGCACTCCTTTTTATTTAACTCACAGGTACATAATAAAAGACCAACAATATGGGAAAAAAATCCATAATCCTGTAGTGCTTTTGTAGGCTTTGTGTTGCATATTCATTTTCATGCAAATTAGCTAATACTTGTTGCACCCCCTGTTCAGGCTCTGAGCAACTCCTGTGTTATCTGTTGCCTTCCAATACTGGTTCACTTATATGGTGGTAATTGCAGTATATAGACAGACCGTGTTGTATTCTACCCTTTTGATATAATGCTATGCATATATCCATTTAGGAAATTTACCATCATTTACTTCTTAATTTTCCTATCATTGGACATTAAGGTTGTTTTGACGCAGCAGTGGGTCTCTTTGGACAAAACAGCTGTTGCTTGTGCTAACCGACACATTATGCTTGGTTCTCTTGTGCTAGGCCTGTAGGGCATAACAAATCTCTCAATGTTGCATAAAGATGAAAAATTCCTTTCTGGTTGCTAAATCATTGCACACGGGAAGAACTCTTCTGTATGGTTTTATATCACCTAGCTTCATCTTACTTCCAGGATCAGGAACCCAGCCGATTAGCTCCTGATGGCAATTGCCAGGTCGACCATGGCTTGGGCACACTTTCCCTGCACTTGTAGAAAGGGACGCATAGCCCTTTTAGTGGTGTCATATTGATTTCATGTGTTTTCAACTATGGAACTGGGAAGTGTCCTTAAGAATTTCCTATGGTGGAATCTGGCTTCTTTTCAAGCTCTGGAAAAGCTGTAAAGGGCTCTGGAGTCGTTTGATCTCCCCAAATGAGATCATCTACAATGTACCATATGTTTGTCAAGCAAACTTGGACTTTCGTCCCTCGGGTTATAGTCTAGTAAAGTTATACTCCAGTAATGTGAGGTTCGTCACCTATTTCCTGTCTGATCCTATGAGGCACATGCATGGGTACAAACTGGTGAAATGCCACAAGGGAGGGAGATGACTAATTAGTAGGTGACAGCTGAGCACAGCTTCATTTTCACTTGTCCAGCCTGGCTCTGGCCAGGTAAAACCAGCTTCGAAAAGAAATATATTTACTGAAAGAAACATGGAACAAATGGCATGAGATTTAAAAAAAAAAAAAACAACAAAACAGACATTCCTTCTCCCCAGATGAGATGAAACCACATTTATTTATTTCCACAGAGAAGAGCTTGTGAAGACTTGTGCTTTAGGAAACAGTGACCATAAATCTCATTCTGTCTTAGGTTTCCAGATGCATTCGTGACCTTCAGTGCCTTCCGGAGCAAGTTCCCCGAGGTGTCTGGGTATTGTCACTGTGCGGACAGTCAAGGGCGGGAGCTGGCTGAGACAGGTAAGCGCACCTCAGACAAATGGAGGGGGTGAGAGAGGCATCCCCCAAACCCAAAAGCCTGAGTATCATTGCCTGCCAAGCAGAAAAGCAGTGTCTGCCTGCTCCCCCCTGCTAGGCTGCCCAGGGTATTGAAGACACCACAGTTTGCAAATGTTCATCTGCAGTGCTTTGAACACAGCACCAGCTCCAAAATTTGGAGACTTTGTGCGCACTGGAAGGAGGCACTCCACCCTGGGCAGATGCAGCTCTGAGCCTGGAGAGTGGAACACAGGATGCGTTTTAATCTGCTCTCATTCTCGAAAGCAGTGCTCCTTTGTGCTGTGTACAACCTGCACAACGGCACAGAGCAGCCCTGGCTTTGGAAACCATTATATCTTTTTTTTTTTTTTTTTTAAGATTTTATTTATCCACTGGGGGAAGGAGGTAGAGAGAGAGAGGAAGAGAGAATCTCCAGCCCAGAGCCCGATATGGGGCTCGAGCTCACGATCCTGAGATCATGACCTGAGCTGAAACCAAGAGTCTGACGCTCAACCAACTGAGCCGCCCAGGTGTCCCCGAAACCATTAAAATCTTGATCAGACCTGATGCATAGTGATGCCCGCATAGGTGCTGGCCCCCCTAATGTCTGTCTGATCGGCCAGGTCAGGACGTCCTTTCTGAATGCCCCTGGCCCTTGAAACGCTTCTGTCCTCACCCAGGTTTGGAACTGTTACTTGATGAAATTTATGACACCATTTTTGCTGGCCTGGACCTTGCTTCCACCTTTGCCGAAACCACCCTGTACCGGATATTGCAGAGACGGTTCCTCGCGGTTCAGCTGGTCATCTCTGGCCGATTCCGATGTAAGTACCGAGTGGGTGACACATGTGCATGTCTCCGCTTGGAGGAACCCTCTCCCGAAGTGGGTGCAAGGGTTTAAAACACTGTCAAAGCAAAGAGAATGCGTTGCTGTCAACACAGCCTTGTTTACACACTGTGCTCTCCCTGCCCGCATCTCTCCTAGGCCCTACAAAATGTGAAGTGGAGCGGTTCACAGCGAGCAACTTTGGTCACCCCTACATTCCGAGCTGCCACCGCAATGGGGGCTACGAGGCAGTGCAGTGCCAGAGGGGAGGGCCATGCTGGTGTGTGGACGCCCAAGGGAAGGAGATCCATGGAACTCGGCTGCAAGGCCAACGGCCATCTTGTGGTGGGTTGCCTCTCCGGGGCCTTCTCTTTTGTTCTCATCAAGTTATATGACTTTCACTGCTTCTCCAGACCAACCACTCCAGAACCCATTCGTTCCACTGCCTCCTGAGTGTACCCCAGAGGCCCTTCGAGCCCAGCATGATGGAAAACCCATTTATTGTCATTAACTTCCAACATCTTTCTCCTCCTATGTCAGACATAGTTGCTTTCTCAGTGATCTCAGAAGAAAAAAAAGAGAATTATGTTCACTTGTGCCATGAGAGAAGTGTGTACCGGTAACTAAAGCAGGGCAAAGAGGGTAGGGTCAATTCCATTTTGCAGAGTGTATGAAGAGGAGACGTTCAGGAAGGCTTCATGGAAGAGGTGACGCTTGATTAGAGTCTTCTTAAGTAAAGATATTTCCTGAAGGAGGAAAATAAGGAGAGCTGTTCTCTGACTACAGAGCGGGAGAATCAAATTATGAGGACATAAATAATAGGCATGGATAAGCTACTGGACAATGAATCTGCAAGAAAGGCAGAGAAACAAATTGTTGGAGTATGAACAATGCACTTTAAGCCCAGGGGTTAAAGTGAGGGATGAGACAGTGAGGTCTTTCCAACCAAAGCAAAGGCTTGGGCACTTCATCCCGGAAGTCAGGTGAAGACATTGAGGGGTTTTAACCTGGAGAGTTCCATGGTGGTTTTGTGTGTAAGAAAGACCACCCAGGCACCTTGAAGTGGGGGCTGAAAGCAGGATTAGACCGCAGGCCCTGGGGCCAGGGTGAAGGTCATTGCAATGTTTTCAAGAATGAGGAGAGGACTATATTACTTCCCTGGGCAGCTGTAACAAATGACCACAAATTCAGGGACTTAGAACAACAGAAATATATTCTCCCAGTTCCGGAGCCTAGAAGTCCAGAGTCAAAATGTCAGCAGGACCATGCTCCCTCTGAAGGCTTCCGGGGAGACTCCTTCCTTGCCATTTTCCTGGCTTCTGATAGTTGTCGACAATCTCTGGCATTCCTTGGTTTGTGGCAACGTGGCCTCAAACTCTGCTTCGTCATCAGCTGGCTGTCTTGCCTCCGTGTCTGCCCTGTGGTTCTTCCTCTCTTCTCGTAATGACACTGGTAATATAAAATTAAGAGCCCACTCGACTCTGGTATGAGCTTGTCTTCACTACCTACATCGACAATGACCCTATTTCCAAATAAGGTCCCATTCTGAGGTTCCAGGAAGAATGTGAATTTTGAGGAGACACTATTCAACCCAGCACAGGGACCGAT
The DNA here is from genome assembly GCF_009762305.2 of Zalophus californianus. Lineage (NCBI taxonomy): Eukaryota > Metazoa > Chordata > Mammalia > Carnivora > Otariidae > Zalophus > Zalophus californianus. The sequence goes on from NC_045598.1 coordinate 182,078,631, forward strand.
ACAAAAGTAGAAGCGACGGTCTGGGGAGAGGGGTGTGGACATGAGAAATGTCGCAGGACACTCCAGTAAGACTCTATTCCATCTCACCAGTAAGATCCTGAAGGAGTTTAGGGGTGAGGGCAAGGGAGGAACCCAGGAACTGGATGGATTCTGCAAGATGGCAAACAGTGAAGGAGGTAGGCTGGTCTTTTTATAGCCTCGAAAGAGATCAGCGCTCATGTTCATTCAACAATTCCTGTGAAGTCATTGATGTCTCCAGCTTCACATTGTGAGTGTTCTGCGTGGTGTTTGGTAGTATTCTATCTGCCAACTGTGAGAATGCAGAAGGGGAACATGTTGAAGCTCTGCCTTGAAGGTATCTATGACTACACTGTCGTTCTCCTAAAACCTAGAGAATATTGTGTCCTCCAATTTCCAGGTGGAAATGGAGAACTATGGTTTTCCAAATTAAAACCAGAATGCTATCAAATGCAGGGATCATATATTTTTACTTTCTCTTCTCTGGCGTATCTGTCCTATTTCCATGCAAACGAATGCCACATGGAAGCAATATCTGAATGTTTTTGCCTTGGTAACACTACATAACAAATGAACGGAAGGGATATGCCCTTAATTTGGAAACAGAATAAGCAGAGCAGTGAACTTTATTTCTTCCATACCTTCCTGTAATACCTTCCATTCAAGGCAGCCATGGCCTGGTTGAGGGATGTGTTAGGGGTTCGGATGTTGCCAGTCTGTTTTCTCTCTCTGACGGCATGTTCCAGTTCTTTCTGTTGCCTGGTTACAGAGGGAAATTGGCTGACTTCCTTTTTGGCATCCGTGTGAACTGAAGGGAAAGAATTATTTTAAAAAAGGTGGGGGTGGGTGGGTGGCTGGCTGAAAAGGACCTCTAAGATTTATGATTTGATGGAGAAACATGGAGCTTACTTACTTCTACCTGTGTGATGGAGATGCTTGGAATTTGAATTTAAAGTCTTTTTTCTTAATGTGAGTTCAGTCAACCTAGAATATTCAGATAGAATGACCTGCCCATTCATGCATGAAGTTGACTGAGCTGATCACTGTTTAATTAATAACTTCAAGGAAAGGTCAAGAAACCTAGAAAAATGTGCTAAGTGTGTTTGCTGCATGAGCATTGTTATATTATATTATAGGGAATAAGGTATTTCCTATAATATAATTCTATATTATATATTACAACATAGGAAAATATTTCTTATTATAGGAAATAATAATAGCATTTAAAGTATCTCTTATCCTCCAAGAGACTATAAACTAGTTAGCCTAGACAAGCCTACCCTCAAGGAGGGATTAGGCAGCCACATGAAGAGCATATAATGAAGCATTAAAGTCCATGAAAAATTCCAACAAGAGAATGCTGGGAAAGAAAAAAAACATTTCATTAAAAACAAATAGGAATTTGTTGGTGTATTAGTTTCCTAGGGCTGCTGTAATAGATTACCACAAACTGGGTGGCTTCAAACAACAGAAATTTATTCCCTCCCAGTCCAGAGGCCAGGAATCTACAATCAAGGTGTTAGCAGGGCTGAGCTCCCTCTGAAGGCTCTAGGGAAGAATCCATCCTTGGCCTGTCCAGTTTCCAGGGGCTGGAGCAACCCTTGGCCTTCTTTTTTTTTTTAATTTTCTTTTTTAAATTTTACTATGTTATGTTAGTCACCATACATTACATCATTAGTTTTTGATGTAGTGATCCACGATTCATTGTTTGCGTATAACACCCAGTGCTCCATGCAGAGCGTACCCTCTTTAATACCCATCACTGGGCTAACCCATCCCCCCACCCCCTTCCCCTCTACAACCGTCAGTTTGTTTCTGGGAGTCCATAGTCTCTCATGGTTCATCTCTCCCTCCAATTTCCCCTCCTTCTTTTTTCCCTTCCTTCTAATGTCCTCCATGACTATTCCTTATGTTCCACAAATAAGTGAAACCATATGATAATTGACTTTCTCTGCTTGACTTATTTCACTTAGCATCATCTCCTCCAGTCCCATCCATGTGGATGTAAAAGTTGGGTATTCATCCTTTCTGATGGCTGAGTCATATTCCATTGAATATATGGACCACATCTTCTTGATCCATTCATCTGTTGAAGGGCCTCTCGGCTCTTTCCCCAGTTTGGCTATTGCGGACGTTGGTGCTATGCACATTGGGGTGCATGTGGCCCTTAACCCTTGGCCTTCTTTGGCTTGTAGCTGCATTCTGCCCCCACCTTCACAAGGCCCTTTTTCCTGAGTGTCTGTGTCTTCACACGGCCTTAGGAGGATATCCATCACTGGACTTAGGGCTCACCTGAATCCAGTGTGATCTTATTTCAACTAATTACATCTGCAAAGACCCTACTTCCAAGTGACGTCACGTTCTGAAGTTCTGGGTGGATAGGAATCCTGGGCTGGGGAGACAAAGAGGACACTGTTCAGCCTAGTACATTTGGTGCATGTGTGTGATCAGGTTTTCAGAAAGGGGGCCGGTGCCCATGAGCCTTGCCTTAGAAGGGGGTCACCCTCCAGTGAAAGGTAGGAGAGGGAGTCATGTCAACTGGAACACTCACTTCCCCAAATGGCCGCCACAGATGCTGCTCGGGGGGCGGGGGGAAGAAAAATAAAGAAATAATAGGATAGAGGAGATAGAGGTACAAAATGTCGATGTTCCTCGTTGAAATTGTTGACATCTTACTACCAGAAGGATCTGTGGGGTGGTCTCAGGATTGCTTGCTGACGTTAAAACCATTTCTCCTGTTTGCTCTGTCTTATGCAGCTGAAGATCAATTCTGCACCTCAGAGAGGAGGCAGGCCCTGTCTAGACTACACTTTGGGCCCTCAGGCTACTTCAGCCAGAACAGCTTGTTCTTGGCTCCTGAGGGAAGGCAGGTGTCTCCGAGAGTAGCCAGATTTGCCACCTCCTGCACACCCTTGATCAAGGAGCTCTTTGTGGACTCTGGGATTCTCCACCCAATGGTAGACGGGCAGGATAAACAGTTTTCTGCCTCAGAAACTCTCCTCAGAGAAGCCATTGGAGCGATTTTTCCCTCCCGAGAGCTGGCTCGTCTTGCCCTTCAGTTTACCACCGACCCGAAGCGCCTCCAGCAAAACCTCTTTGGAGGGAAATTTTTGGTGAATGTTGGCCAGTTCAACTTGTCTGGAGCCCTTGGCGCAAAAGGCACATTTAACTTCAGTCAATTTTTCCAGCGGTTTGGTCTCCCAGGCTTCCAGAGTGGAGGGACCTATCTAGCCAAACCCCTCTCCTTGGGATTCGATTCCAATCCTGCCACAGAACCCCCTGAAGCCTCTAAGAAGGGAGCTGCTATGAATAGGCTGATTGTGGGCAGCTTTGGCTTTGAGATCAACTTGCAAGAGAACCAAAATGCCCTGACATTCCTTTCATCTCTCCTGGAGCTTCCAGAATTCCTTCTTTTCTTGCAGCAGGCTCTTTCAGTGCCAGAAGACATAGCAAGGGATCTAGGTGACGTGATGGAAATGGTTCTCAGCTCCCAGGGCTGTGAGCAGACACCCGGCAGCCTTTTCGTCCCACTGTGCTCGGCAGAAGGAAACTACGAGGATGTCCAGTGCTTTGCTGGAGAGTGCTGGTGTGTGGATGCCCGGGGCAAAGAACTTGCTGGCTCCAGGGTTAGAGGTTCACGGCCCAGGTGCCCCACAGAGTGTGAGAAGCAAAGGGCTCTCATGCAAAGCCTCTCAGGCAGCCTGCCCGCTGGGGCCAGCCTGTTTGTCCCTTCTTGTAGCAGCGAGGGGCATTTCCTACCCGTCCAGTGCTTCAACTCAGAGTGCTACTGCGTAGACGCCGAGGGTCAGGCTATTCCTGGAACTCGAAGCGTGCCCGGAGAACCCAAGCAATGTAAGTCTTTTGAGTATCCAATCCACAGATCCCGATTCTCTCTTGGGGCCCTGACACGGTGCATTGCAGAAAAAATGGATTCCGTTGTAGCTTACGTCCCAACTGTTGCAATGGCGAAATTTGCCAGTTCACTTAAAAATTGTCCAGAAAGGGGTTGATACTGTTAACCATTCCCGTGAGTGAATAGGGAGACTTGTGTGGCCTCCAGGAGCTCAAAGGTTTCCGTAGAGCTGACAACAGCCCATCGCAACAGTGCCAGTTTGGTGACGGGGAGGCTCTCGGTCTAGGTGTTATTTCCAGATTTACGGTTGATGGGGTTTCTGTGGCTGTGTAAGGTTTTAGACAGGGTTTGGACGGTCCGGGGTTTTCATCTTGGTCTTTTGGGCTCGCGGAACTTGTTCACCTGACACACCTGCTCCTTGTTCCTCGCAGGCCCCACGCCCTGTCAGTTACAGGCCGAGCGAGCCTTCCTTGGGGCAGCGTGGGCCCTGGGCTCTGACTCCAGCATGCTGCCCTCCTTCTCCAGCAGCTACGTCCCACAGTGCAGCCCCAGTGGGCAGTGGAGGCCCATTCAATGCGACGGGCCCCCTGAGCAAGCCTTTGAGTGGTACGAGCAATGGGGGGCCCAGAACAACGGTGGCCAGGAGCGGACCCCTGCCGAGCTGCTAAGGAAGATCATGAGCTATCGAGAAGCAGCTTCCGGAAACTTCCGTCTCTTTATTCAAAGTCTGTATGAGGCTGGCCAACAGGGCATCTTCCCAGGGCTGGCGAGATACTCTTCTTTCCAAGATGTCCCACTGGCGGTGATGGAAGGCAACCTGACCCAGCCTGGGGGGAATGTCCTCCTGGAGCCCTACCTCTTCTGGCAGATCCTAAATGGCCAGCTCAGCCGATACCCAGGGCCCTACTCTGACTTTAGCATTCCTTTGGCACACTTGGACCTTCGGAGCTGCTGGTGTGTGAGTGAAGCTGGTCAAGAACTGGAAGGCACGTGGACAGCGCCGGGCAAGGTCCCAGCATGTGAGTTAAGCCATGTGGCGAGCTCCATCTATGTTTTTAAAATAGGGTGTCTGGTAGTGGGGCTATTGGGTGTCAGAGCGGGCATGGAGTTCGGATATGGCCAGGTACATGTCTTCTGTGATTGAGGCACCCAAACGCATTAGTCAACTCTGGCTGCTCTAAGGGAATACCAGAGACTGGGCGGCTTCACCCGCAGACGTTTCTCAGAGTTCTGGAGGGTGCACGTCCAAGATCAAGGTGTCGGCAGATTCCTCTCCCGGGGAGAGCTATCTTCCTGGCTTGTGAAAGACCACCTTCTCGCTGTGGAGAGAAAGAGCTCTGGGCTCTTCATCTTTTTGTAAAGATACTAATCCCATCCAGCGGGCCCCACCCTCCATGACCTCTTCTAAACCTCATCACCTCCCAAAGGTCCCAACTCCAAGTACCATCGCTTTGGGGTTAGGGCTCCAATACATACATTCTTGGGGGGGACATGAACATTCAGACCATAACACCAAGGCTCATAGAAAGGAAGTGATTTCCCTACACCTCTGCAGTAGGTGTTGGCAAAGTTAATGTAGTTCATTTTTAAATGTTCGTATGATTTATGCAATCTGAAGAGAAACCAGAGTGTTCTTATGATTGATTATTTAAACCAAAGCCTCAGATTTGAGCTGGATGTCGTCTGTGTACAAAGCATGATCTTAGGACGGATGAAGGCTATCAAGTGGATATGACCTGGTTCTTGCCTCTCTGTAATCTCATATAAATTAGGTGCACCATTTGATTAACCAACACACATTATGATTCTACTCACAAGGACAGGCTAGGTGCCCCGGACCTCAGGCAGTGCTCCTGCCTTCAAAGTGTCTTCAATTTATTTGAGGAGTTTAATTATAGGACTGATTGGAGAGCAGCTGAAGAAGGTTGATAAGTTCAGCTCTGTGGCAGGTGGACTTATAGGAAAGCTGTGGTATCTGAGGCATAAGCAGAATGAGGTTGACTCTGTTTGAAATTAAAATGTCTTATTACCAAGTGGCCATGCCGGAAGCTTGAAAGCATAACGACACAGATTCAACACTTATTGTCAAATGAAAACCTCTCTAACCAGCAGTGCTAATAGTACAGGTAATATTATAGCTCTTCAAGGCCAAAGAAATCTCTCAATCCATTCTTTGCAATGTTTAACATTGTCCACACCTTTCCGGATCATGTTAACATCAATCAGACGATTTTGACTTTAGCCAAACTATAGGCTTTAGCAGCAAGTGGGTTTTAGAATGTTGGGTCATAGGAACAAGCGGTGAGAACAGTAGTACCCTGGGCATATTGAATGCCTGGAGACCCCCTGGCTAGGATTCTCCACTGAAGTGCTGAGTCCCAACAATAGGCTGACCCTCCAAGTGAATGCATCGATATCAGCATGGCTGTCATATAAAAAGTCTCCTTCATTTTTTGAGATTCTTTATACCAACGGTCAGGTCTCCCACAGGAGTACATTCCTATAATTTCAGATGCTTTAACACTGAATTTGGTCCTCTTTGCATCTGATTTTTGAGGCCCGAGTTGATGAGACCAATAGCACATTGCAACTTTTTTAAAAATTTTTTATTATGTTGTTAGTCCCCATACAGTGCATCATTAGTTTTTGAGGTAGTGATCCATGATTCATTGTTTGCGTATAACACCCAGTGTTCATTACAACACGTGCCCTCCTTAATACACATCAGTTTGCTCGCCTTGGCCTGAGTGCCAGGCAACGCATTTGAATGGGGTTTAGAATCTGCAGGCCTTTCCCGTGAATCCCAAGAGGCATGGAGAAGATACGCAATATCTTGTTCCCCAGGGGTACGAGATAATCCGCTGGGAAGCAAGTATTAGAGCTTCCACCTGTAGGAAGTGCTTTATCTTTTCCTTCTAAAGTTCTGCTTTTGGTTTTGCGATGAATACTTCTAATAGCTGGAACAGCTGAGCGAACTGTACCTTGTATAGTATAGTCATATGTGTATTCGCTTTACAAAGAAATATGCATGTTTTGGGGGCACACGTTCAAACTCTTTTGTTGATGGGGCATATGATCCAAAGGGTTTGAAGACCAGGGGTTTGGAGCCTCGACCCTCCAGGTGTGGTTCAGCAGCATTACCATCGCTTTGGGGAGTTGTTAGAAATTTGGAATCTTGGATCCCACCTGATGAATTGACACCTGCCTCTCTCCAGGCTCCCCAGGAGGCTCTGATGCCCCCAAAAGCTTGAGAAGGGCTGGCCTAGAGGACACGGTGCTGGTTCTACTAGGGTCTTCAGCCCTGTTTCTAACACCTATTACTCTGTGGCCAGAGTCACATGCCTCAGCTTCTCATCTGTAAGACCGGGATACTATCTTATTGGGCTGTTGTATAGATTAAATTAGATTGTCTGTGTAAATGTGCTTAGTATAACATCTGGTATGGAGTAGACATTAGCTATTGCTCAACTTCTTACATAGCAGGTCCTCTGTAAAAGGTGAGTGAGTGAAATTGTGGAGATGAAACAGAAGGAACATTCCAGGCTGTAAAAAGCGATGGGTGAAGGAAACAGCTGTGACAGACATGTGTGCATATGTATATGCACACGTACCTCAGAGGGAGCGAAGTGTCCAGCCATGATGTCTTTATTCCCCCAGGTCCTGGCTCTTGTGAGAAGGTGAAGCTTCGTGTCCTGCAGTTCATTAAGGAAACGGAAGAGATTGTCTTGGCTTCCAACAGTTCTTGGTTCCCTCTGGGAGAGAGTTTCCTAGTAGCCAAAGGAATCCGGCTGACCGACGAGGAGCTCTCCCTTCCTCAACTCTCTCCATCCCGGGAGACTTTCTCAGAGAAGTTTCTGAGTGGGGACGATTATGCCATTCGTCTGGCAGCTCAGTCTAGTGAGTGTCATGCACTTCTGGCTTCTTGTTCCAGCTCGTTGGGGAGGCAAGGGCTTGAGTTGTCTGCTCTTCGGTCCTCCTCAGGACTTTGTGGCCCTGGTTTTCCCAGGCTAGTGGGTCCCTGGGAAAGAAAAGACAAAGTGGTTTTGTGTACCAGTCAAAGCTGGCACAATGTGCATCTCTCCGGTATAGTCCCGAATCCGCCAGCACAGCCACTTGGGGGCAGGTCTCCACATCTTGTATTGCAGATGGTGCCCACAGCCTACCGTGTAGCCAAACATTCTTGCTAGAATGTGAGGGGACGGGACCCAGCCCGAAATGCTCATGGTCTGTTCTGAAGCTTCCCTCTACTTCTCTGCGGGGGAAAAGGAGTTCCATGAGATCAGTGCCGCACTCACCATCTGTGATTCTTTTCAAATGCAGAGACTGGGGATCAGTCACCTGCTCAAGTTAACCCAATGAATAGCTAGCGGAACCTGGATGGTTTGGGCCCCGAGCCTCTGTCCCCTGCCCGGCTGATCCCTGGTGCCCAGAGCCTGGGGCTGTCTCATCCCAGAGCCCCTGCTCTTCCTCCACCACCTGCGGCCAGTTGGGCAGGAGGGTCCGACCCCTCTCCCAGGTCTCTTACTGACCCCACACCAACTGGACAGGGACAAACACTTCCTCTAATGCAGGCATCTCGAGTTCCCCACTCCTTGTCAGATGATCTCAGTGGATTCCCTATCTGGGGTTCTCTGGGCTTGGGTCACACAACAGCAAAGTGGTGCTCCCCTTGACGATATCCATGCCAAGATGAGAGCCCCCCGCACTCCTGCAGGCCAGGGCCTCCCTGCTTCCTCCCTTAGGGATGTCTGCTGCTGCTGCCTGGGATGTCTGGATCCCAGCGAGAATCTCCCAGGCGTCATCTTTGTTTCCTGCCTCGCTGCCATGCCCGTTGTCTCTTTTGGGAGCACAAAGCACCACATCTTGTTCGTCTTTATATCACGGGGCCCAGCACAGTGCATGACTGACACATAGCAGGAGCCTGGGACATGTTGCTAAGCCATCCTTCTTGCTTCTTTTGTCCCCTGTCTCTTTCTCTTCCCTCCCCCCACCCACCTCTTCCCCACACTCAGACACTTCTTGTCTCTGTTCCTCAGAGACATGGGGATTTCTGCTTTTGGCAAGAAACCAGTTGTTTTCCATTTTGTCCCTGGACGACGAGATTTAATGTCATCAGAGGGATCTGTGGGATTGATGCTCCTGAGGTTGTGAGCGCTGGTTAGGGAGGGGACTTGAGAGGAAGGAGAGAAGTATTTCTTGGTGCCATAGAGATTTAGTCATTGAACGGCACAATGACATTTTCTTCAGAAGTCAAGTTAAGGAAGTTCCCCTCCACCAAGCAACACGCTCTGACTTTGCATGCGGAGGTGGTAATGAAAAGAGGAAGGGTCCGTAGAGAAGGACCAGGGGTGCTCATTTTTCTCAAATCCTTCAAGATGAGAGGAGGCGTCTCTAATCTTGCAAAGGAGAGAAAGCTCTTTGTGTGTAGACCCGCAGGGTCTGGGGATTGAGAGCCCAGGACCAAAAGAGACGAAGGATCACCGAGTGTCTTTGGCCAACAACACATGGTCACAGCGTCCTCAGGCTTAAGGAGGGTGAGAGAGGGACACAGGCATGACCTTGGTGCTCAAGATCTTTTGATATAAATGTCACACTTACCCTAGTGGGTAAGTATTAGAGCCATTTCATCGGTGGGGAAACTGTGGCTCAGAGAGGTTGCTCATGACCGATAAGATCACTCATGATAACCCAGAGGTGCTGGGCCAGGATTCAGGCAGAGGCTAATCAGACTCATGAGTCCTGTCTCACACACCAGGCCAGTTTTTGGGGTCCTGGTCTCCTCGCGGGGTTCTGACCGTGGGCTGCTGGTGTGTCCTTGGGAGCCGCGAACCAGCCCATCTCTGAGAGGAGCAAGTCAGGAGATGTGCTCCAACGTGAGGCGGGCCTCTGCTCGCTGGGCTGCCCCAGATGTGACCCTGTGGCTGCACCTCTTCCCACCCCACGAGCCCTCTCCGAGTGCCAGCAGGAGCGGAGAGGTGGTCGAGGAGGTAGGACTTGAGAAAGGGTCTGGGGGACAGTTCCTGGCTACTTAGGAGGAAGATGATGCTGGGGGCAAATCAGACTGGGGTGGCAGAGCTGTGAGCCCCAGTAACACATACGATATCTAGTCGGTCCTAGTGGGGAGCGTGGTGGGGGAAGCCAGGCAGGCAGGGACACTGAGCGCCGTCCTCTGACGGTGCCGTCTGAAGGCAGGGTGACCCTCTGTGCATCACATAGCCTGCCCCGCTGAGCCTCGTCCCGCATCTTGGGGTGACAGCGCAGACTGCCTGGGCTATTGTGAAGACCAGATCGGATTTTTGGGGACCAAAGCCTCAGAAGGCGCTAAAGCACTAGATTGAAGGGCCTGGCAGGGAGGGCATGAGGCAGGTTGTCACACACTGACTTCTGGTGTGCAGAGCCAGTCCCTCCACTTCCCACTGTGAGCCTGGGTAAGTGGCATCACCTGTGCCTCAGTTTACCACTGTCAGATGGGATGATGTCACCTCTCGTAGAGGGTTGCCGTGAGGATCCCATTGGCTAAAACATATTTAGATCATGCCTGGCACGTAGTAAATGTTACATAAATGTCATCTATGGTTACCACAGTCTCACATGTCGGAGGGCATGCCACTGACCTAATCCGTGCCCTACGAAAGCGATTCCAAGAGGACAGCAGTGATTGCTTCACACCGCTGCCCTACCTTTTTATTTTTAAAGGACAACCTGGCGAGCGCTGATCCGCTTTGAAGGTGCCTCTGCCGTACTTCGGGTGGCAGTGTTTGTCACGTCCATAAGAAGGCCTCCTTATGTTGGCACGAGGGCGTGCGTGGCTGTTGTCAGCCACAGAGCCGGCACTGCCAAGGCCCTTCCAGGTGGGAGGCTCACCTTGCTGCCCCCCTCTCTCCTGACTGCAGCTCTTGACTTCTATCAAAGACGCGGCTTTGTCCTGGGGGATTCCACACGCGCAGCCACCCTTCTGCAGTCTGGCCCCTACATGCCCCAGTGCGATGCGTGGGGAGGCTGGGAGCCCGTGCAGTGCCATGCTGGGACCGGTGAGCGGGGATGGGCCCCCCTGGGGTGGGGGGGTGGAGTGACACCCTCTTTTTCATTGAGAGCAAAGGGCTTTGTGCCTGGATTGGTGAGCTGGACTCTAGGCCCCTCTTTGGCAGCTGATGGCAAATCCCTTAGTATCTCCGGACTTCGGTTTTCCCATCTGTACAATGTGAGTTGTGACCTGCCAGCCCGAAGGTCCAGGGACTCATTGCGGGAGGGAGCAGGGTGTGTGATTGTGGACAGTGGTGGGCAGTGGGGAGTGGATGCAGGCCTTGCTGGTACTGCTGTGAATGTGCAGAAGGAAAGTTGTCTGGGGGCATGTGCATGGGGGGTGCACTTCCTAAACTTGTGAGCCTGGCTCTTTCCTAGGGTACTGCTGGTGTGTGGATGGGAAGGGAGAGTACGTCCCCGCCTCGCTGACTGCCCGCTCCCCACAGATCCCCCAGTGTAAGTGAAGCCCCAGGAGCCTCCTCCCCAGCCCCTGGTGGTGGGCACTCTAGGCCGGTGGTACAGCTGTTGTTACCCAACCTAGGGATGCTCATGGGTCAGTCCCCGAAGCCTTCAGACCAGTCCCTGAGGGCAGCCAGGCCACATTTTCCCACATCCCCAAGCCTGGAAGACCCTCTTGGCCGAGCCTGATCTGGGCACCTAGCTTCCTAGGTGGAGATAGTCACCGATCATGGAGAAAAAGCCCAGAATCCCCTTCCTCCCACCTGTTCCCAGGACACGTTCATCCACTTCCGTAGTCCGACAGCCTGACAACCATCCCACAGCTACCCCAGAAGCCAGCCTCCCTCCTGGGGCTTGGACCCATGTCACAAGGCCCACGTGACATCTCAAGGATGATACCCCCCACCCCGGTCTCTGTCCCTGAACCACGGCCTGCTTCTCCTCTGAGGTTCCAGCTGTCTGTGCAGGGCACCTCCATCTACCCCGATGCAGGACCTGCCTGGGCTACCTGCTCTCCCCAGGCACCCACGGCCGGTCATTTAAGAGTTTCACTCTCTCTCTCAGGCCCCACCACCTGTGAGACATCTCAAGCCAGTGGGCTGCTTTCCAGTTGGAAACAGGCTGCATCCCAGGGAAACCCATCTCCAAAAGACCTGTTCATCCCCACCTGCCTAGAGGTAAGGCTCTGAAGGCCCAGGAGGGTTTGAGGTGGGAGCCAGAACTTTCTCCCATACATTGAGGATGCTTTTTCTAGTTTTCAATAAGCCTGTTTTAGTTAAAAACTCACAGGTAGTTCTAGGCCTGGGCTTTCGTCTTCACCCTGGCAGGCCCTGGCTGTGTGACCTCGGGCAATTTACTTACCTTCTCTGTGCTCCAGTTTGCTTTATTTGATCCTAAGATTGGGCCGCATTTTTCTCCTACCTAGTGTGAGGATTGTTTTGAGGCCCTAAGGAAATACCTTCCATGAAAACTCTTTGCAAAATAAGCTGCACTTACATGCTTGCTGCTCTGCTTTTCCCAAAGTCATCTTGGCCACATTGCTATGCCCATACCTGTTTCTTAATATAAAGGGAAGGCATTATAATATTACCATTCTCAGATTGCTGGATGATTGCAGGAACTGATGCAAAACCCCCAAAGAAAGGATTCGTGCTGCAGTCTTAACCACTTACTTGCTGAGTGATGGCAGTCTCTGCTCAGCCCCCGGTGGGTTCTGGAAGCCGGATGAAATCAGCCATGTAGAAGTTAGTCAGACTACAAATCACTGAGCAAAATTTCCTTATTATTATTCTTTATTATTGTTGCTGTTGTGCACTGCGGACATGGATTCCAGTTACTCCTGAGTTTACAGAGAAATGAGCCTCTTTAGCTTTTCATCTTGGCAAACGACCCCCTCCTGCTGGAACAGGGTACCAGGTACCAGCGTCAGCCCACAAAGAAGGAGAGGTAGAAGCCACAGCTTCTGTCAGAGGGAAAAGCGATTCTGAGCAGACTCCGATTAGGTGGCTTCTCAGCCTGCCTCCCGTGGAGGCCCCAGCTGCCAGGAACAGGACCCAAGTCTTCCCCTGCCCCAACCAGATGGCTGTGCCTTTGACCCAACTCCCTAGGAGAAGTTCAGTTAATGACTAGAATGTTCTCAATTTTAAGCCTTTATCCTGTAAAATGTTCTCAAACCTTTGCTTGAATTTTACCTGCATAGCTTCCAAGCTATGCAACCAGGGTGTACACCTGACCTCTCTGGGCCTCTCTGTGCAGAAAGGGGACAGTAGGGTCCCTGCCTCCTAGGGACTGAGTGACACTCTGGATGTGGGGGGGATTGGCACAGAGTGGTCCTCATGCTTATGTTCCCTGTGAATGTTGGGTGCTATTACTCTCATTTCTTGCACGTGAACAAGGCACAGCAGGGTATGAAATGAGAGGTGGCCAGCAGAAGCTCAGGGAAGCACTCAGTGACAGCCAGGAAGCTGGGCAGGCGGCTGGTTTTCTGCAGTCCTCCTGCTGGTTCTTACGCTTTTCTGTTCCAGATGTAGGAGACGTGACATTTCCTACCATCAAGAGCTCCTAGAAGGAGTGTGTGCAAGCATCAACCTAGTCCTACCTCCTTTTCCTTTTAGTGGGGAAACTGAGGCCCAGTGGATTGAAGGGCCTCACTCTGTATTCCCCAGCTGGTCCAGGACAGTCTGGGAGAGAAGGACCCAGCCCTATATGGTCTGGATAGCTGCTTTCTACTGATTTCTTTATTCTCTGTTATAGATGTTACAGACTCCCTTTCTCCTAGGGATGCTTGTGGAAAATCATTTCTGGAACTGGGGGGGGGGGGGGGGGTTGGGGCAGGATAGTAGCTGGGCTTTGGGGCCGGATGGGTTTAGACCCAGCCCGGCTCTGCTGTTCTCCACCTATGGGATGATGCTCTGATGCTTCCCCTCTCTGAGGCTCCGTTTCCCCCACCCTAAAAGAAGAGAACTATGGACCTGGCCTCATGGGGTGGTTGTAACCATCAATTCAAAGAACGTTCATCAAGGGTCTGGAGCAGAATAGCATCTTCCTCTCTTTTTGGAGAAACCATCACCAGTAGTTTTGAAAGGAACATTCCGGATGTCTGCCCGCTGATCTGTGGGCTGCAACAGCATCTTCCCTCGGGTGACGTGCCCTCGGCTTTGTCTCAGACAGGACAGTTTGCCAGGCTGCAAGAGTCGGAGGCCGGCAGCTGGTGTGTGGACCCGGCCTCGGGGGCGGGCATGCCACCCGACATGAACAGCAGCGCCCCATGTGAGTGGTTGCCTCTTCTGTTGCCCTGACCCCTGCTGTGAGCACTGGCTCCCCGTCCCAAGGCTGTGGAAGCCTTTCCCCTCAAGCCTCAGGTTCCTCATCTGTGAAATGGGCACAGTATTCCCTTGCCCCAGTGGGTTCTTTGGCGGGGACTGGGCTGTGCTGTGTAAGCAAGGAGCGCAGACCAGCGCGGTCCCAGCTGGAGGGGCACTGGGGCTTTCTGGGGGGCGCTAGCTGTGCATCGCGGATGCCACACCGGCCCCCGCTGGGTCCCTCGGCCTCCAGCCTGGCCCTGCCGTCTGCTTTCCACGGTGAAGTCACAGTGATGTCCCTCAAGTGCAAAGGTGCTGATGTCCCTCCTCTGCCTCCCCGGGGTCCTCAGGGCCCAGGCACCTCACTGCGGCTCATCGGCCTGGGAGTGTGTGGCTCCAGCACGTTCCTTTGCTTCTCTTCTTTGTCCCGTCCCCTGCTCTCAGGACCCTGGTGTTATAAACTGTAGTCCGACTTTTCAAGAAGGAGGACTCTCTCCCCGCGCCCCCCCGCCCCCCCGCCCCCCGGGCCTTCACGTGTTCTGGTTCAGCCGCCAGCACTACCTGTGGCCTCCCTGCCTAATTCCCCCTCAGACCACGCATCAGTCCTTCTGGACGTCCTGGAGGCCTCCCTTCCAGAGCCGAGTGCAGTGATTTTGGTGGGCTCCCAGACTACCCTGCACATCGTCCGTGCTCTCCTTATCACTCTCCACTATAATCCCCTTCCGCTCTTGTTAAAGCTCCTTAAAGACCCTACGTTAAAGAGCCTGTGCATGGGTGCGTGCAAGTGTGTGTGTGTGTGTGTGTGTGTGGACGGGGGTTACGGATCTGACCGAGGCCCAGTCTTTGCCCTGTCCTAGCCCACACCCCACTGGGAAGACAACCCCAGACCCTGGAGGGCCCAGCAGGTGGGTTTCGGTGGGTGGCGGTGGGTGGCAGTTGGGAGCAGTGGGTGGTGGCAGCTATGTGGGCCAGGGGCCCATTTGGCTGGTCTTTGTGTCTAGGCCCGAGCCTCTGTGAAGCACTCTCGAGTGGGGTCCTGTCCAGGAGAGCCGGCTATACCCCAGTGTGCAGGGCAGAGGACCAAGGATTTTCCCCCGTGCAGTGTGACCCGGCCCAGGGCAGCTGCTGGTGTGTCCTGGAGAGTGGAGAGGAGGTGCCTGGGACCCGTGTGGCCGGGAGCCAGCTAGCCTGTGAGAGTAAGCTGTGACCCCTGGAGGGGTTTCCTGGGCTGGTGCGTAGGGGGCTGCTGCTCATCTCTTCCTTTACTCAGGCTGGGAAGGACTCCCAAGGCACCAGAAGAGTGGGGGCCGGAGGGGAGATGGGGAAGGGCTGGAGGGATGGGCTTGCAGTTGATTCTCATGATGCCAAAACTTGTGTCTACTTCCTAAAAGTGCTCAGCCTTGGAGCTGAGGTCCAGGAGGGTCTGTACAGGGATCCCCAGAGCTGGCAACTCAGCAGCTGGGGTGCTAGCCTGCTGGGGGTTCCAGGTCTCGGTCTCCCCATCCTCGAGTGAGGAAAGGGGCCTGATGGCAGGATCTCAGTGGGGATGGGTCCATCCCGGCTGGGAGGCTTCAGAAATTTGTGGAGGCATTGATTTACGTTTAGTTTTAGTCCAAAAAATTGTTTTGGTATCAAATATTGAAATATCTATCAGATAACTATATATTAGAATATTAAAACACATGATTACAGATTAAAATATATTACTTGATTCTCAATTACTTCCCTTTTATTTCTCCTACATACTCAAGTCACAGGACATTATGGTCATTTTAAAATTTATATGAGCAAGTAGGTTAGACTCTCTGAATTCCATTTCAGGACAGTAAAGAAGATGCTGCAAAATATTTATTGCAAATTAGGGCATTGAATCTGGTGCGATCGAGAAATACTGTGCTGTGATTCTGATTTCATTGCAGTTGCCTTTCCTTAGCTGCCCATATTGGTTTATTGCTTTATTTTAAAATTTCGTCGTCTGTCAGCAACATTCTGGAGCTAGGGAGACATTTCATTAGGCCTAGTGGGTTATATGTGTAAAAGGAATTGCCGTGGATTTGTAAATGTATCTTTATATTTGGAAGGAGATGGGGAGCCTGCAAAAGCAGGGTGGAAGGAAGAGCTGCTCCCTCTCTTTGTGGGACTCCTTCCCTTTTGTCTCTTCCCTCTCCTGTGGTGTGCCAATGCCTTTCCCCACACGCCTTTCCTCCCGAGCTCTGGATGCTCCTTTGTCCAGGGCCTGGACAAGGCAGAACCCTGTCATGCTCATCTCTGGGGCCCTGAGCAGTTGTCACCAAGCAGGAAACATGGAAGGTGCCCTATGGGTATTTATGGGCGGAACTCCTTGCTGTGACCTTCCCACAGAGGTGCGGTGTCAGCCTTAGTGAGGGTGGAAACGGTCAGCATCCAGCTTCCTCGGCATCTAAGAGTGGCCCTCACTGTCTGGCACCAAGGACATAGACTGATGTGTCTCATCCAGGAACAGGTCTGGGAGCACAGCTCCTATAAGGTTTGGGAAGACTCTATGTGACATGGCCTTGCCGGATTCCAGGATAGGAGCTCCCGTGTGCAGAGATTTACCTGCTAAAAGGTGCTTTTCACATCTCTTAGCTCAGTTTTGCCTCCCAACAATGCAGATAAATAGAACGGTCCCATCTCCCCAGATTACGGAGGGCAAAACTGGGGCTCAGAGACGTTCATGGGCATGTCCAGAGTCACACATCTAGCAAGCAGGACAGCCAGCTTCAATGATAGAGGTTCTTCCTCCTGGTGTATCTGCAGAGCGTGGAGGAGAAAACCAGATGTGGGGGCCAGGCAGACTTGAATGTCAACTCTTCCACTCCCTTGCTGGGTGACCTTGGGCTGGTCCCTTAACCTCTCTGGACCTCAGTTTCCCAGTCTGTGAAATGGAGAGGGAACACTGTAGCAATTTCTCGAGTGGTTGTTAAGATTCATTCAAATAGCCTCTGTCAACTTCTCAGCCTGGTGGCTCAGAGCACTGCCTTGGGGGCCATGCCTGGCTCCTCCTGGCTGTCCTGAGACTTAGAGCAGAAAGGTTAACCTCTCCATGCTTCACTGTCCTCACCTGTGGGGTGAGGGTGACAACAGTTCTCCCGCACAGAGTTGCTTCGAAGATAAAATCAGTTCAGGGGAAGCACGCAGGAGAGCCCCAGCCCACAGTCACCGAGCTGTGTGTCCCTGGGCTGGTCACTTAGCTCCTCTGAGTCTCCATTTTCCCCATCGCTGAGATGACTTCTGCCTGAGTCAGGATAGAGGCGGACCCTTGGAGATATCTGTGGGCCATTATAACCATCAGTGTGAGGGCTCCGAAGAGGATATGCTGGTGGCCAGGGAGCACAGAGGAGAGGACAGTGGGGGGCCGGGGGGGTGCGTTCCCATCTCTGAGGAGCAGCCGGTAGGGGGAAGCGTAGCCCTTGTCTGCCAGGGTAGCAGTTAGATTCAAAGCACCTGTGCCCAAGCGTTGGCTCTGTCCCTCTGAATCTCCAAAATTCAGTTTCTTCATCTGTAAAGGGAGGATGATGATGTCAGGGCTGCCTACTTCATGGGCTTATTTTGAGTAAGGTGCACTTAAATGCTGATTATGACGGAGTTTCACAAACTCGAAAATTCGTGGTAACTGTCAGATATGATGGTCATAGGAAGCTTACCCTTGTAGGGTGCCAGATGCTCCTTCTTTGTTCTGAAAGGGTTAGTTCACATCCTAAAATTTCCAGCTCAGGCAGTAACGTAGTCTTTGTGCTGTTATTCATAATAACGACCAACATTAATGACTTTATTATGTGCCAGTAACTCCTCCAAGCTCTTTGCATGCCTTTATTCATTTTGATGCCTATCATCCTTAGGAGGTAGGCATCATTGCTCTCATCGCCGTTTAAAGGGGGAGGAAACTGAATCACAGGGAAGTTAGTTAACATGCTTAGGAGGCTCAGCAAGGAAATGATTGGGCTGGGGTTTAAAGCCCTGCAGGCTGGCCCCTGAGCCCTCAGGCTGACTCTCCCCATCCCCACAGACACATGCACTTGGTGAGAACCAAATCCCCAGGCCCACGGCCGATTACTGCAAAACTTCGGCCAGATGCCAGTGTTGGTATTAGATAGAAGCCCGGGCTGTGCCCTGGAGGTCAGAATGGGTCATCCTCCAGCTTGGAGGCCCCCAAGTACCCTCGAGTCACATGTGGATCACAGCTGTCAAAACCAGACCCATGCATGCAGCTAGGCTGTGCCCGAGAGTCAGATAATTAAAACTCTGGTCGGGTATGAAAGCATCCCACTGAGTGTGTCTGTCCTTTCATTTACTGGTTTGCCCACTTATTTAACATATATTCCCAGAGCTTGTGTTCTGGGGGAACAGAGGAGAGGCACCCCCTTTCCTGCCCTGGCTCCATGCGGCAGGGAGACCAGAGTGCAGATGGTAAGTTTGGGAGGATTGGCAACATGGAGGTCCACCCCAGGAGGCCTGAGAGCTCGCTGTGTCCACCTGAGAGAGCCACACAGGGTGTTAGGAAGCAGGAGATGTTGAGCTGATAATGCAGGGTCAAAAAAGGAACCCTCTGGGCAGCTGGGCAGGCAGAGGGAAGGGCTTGGGCTATGCAAGCAGGCTGTGTTCCGGGATGGACGGCCCTGCGGAGGCAGAGGGGCTGGAGGGGACAAGGTGGGAGAGGGAAGGGTGAGTCAGTGGGTCCTCAGGGACACTGAGAGCCCACTGCCGTTCAACACGTCGGGGAAGGGGAGAAGTCAGAGCCCCCTTGTGCGGCTGGCTCCCACGGCGGCCCTCTTTCCTTCCAGGCCCCCAGTGCCCGCTGCCGTTCAACAAGTCGGATGTGGCTGGTGGAGTGATCCTGTGTGAGCGAGCCTCGGGTGCAGGAGGGGCCCCCGTCCAGCTGTGTCAGCTGCTGTGCCGCTGGGGCTATCGGAGCGCCCTCTTGCCAGGGCCGCTGGTCTGCAGCCTCGAGAAGGGACGCTGGGTGTCCTGGGCACCCCAGCCCCAGGCCTGCCAGCGTGAGTCTGCCCAGCACCCTGCTTCCTCTCGGCTCTCAGGGCTGAACACCTGCATTTTCCCCCGCCCAAGTGCAGCATTTCCACAGTAAGCCAGGTGGCTTCAGGAGCAGGAGAGAGGGCCCAAAGAAGCATGTTCTTCTAGAAGGCACAGATGTGCTTCACAGACTCCTAGGGTTAAGCTTTATTTGGGGCTTCTCTGGAGCAATCTGCTTCTTGGGAGAACTGCCAGCATTATGGGCTCTCCTGGGATCTCTTGGATATAGGAGTATAATCAGGAGGTAGGTGTTCCGATGGCCATATTCGTCACTGTGGTGTTGACAAGTTAGAGCTGTTTGTCTGGCCTCTGAGAGTGACGCTGACTCACGAACCTCTCTCCTGGGTCCGTTTGAGGTTCCATGGCTAATGCCTGGCAGAGCTGGGGCCTGGACCCTCCAGGGGGGCATCAGTTCTGATCGCTGTGGGTCTGGGCCCCCTGAATATCGGCAGAGATCCTCTCTCCTGCTCTCCCACTGAGCCTGCTTGCACGCCCACGAGGCTGGGAGGCAACATTGAGTTCTGAGTGTATCTGCCTTGGCTGAGGCCGGCCATGGTTACTCACAGCCTGGCTGGGCAGGAGAAGATGCTGGGACCCAGTACTGGGTCCACCCAGGGCACTGGGAGGGGTGTCTGAGAGAGAGGGCCAGATCCTGGGACTATCATGAGGCTCTGGGTAGCTGTCAGAAGACGGTATTTGTGGCAAGGATTTCTAGAATAGAAAATGTTATCCAGAAGGACACCTGGGTGACTCAGTTGGTTAAGCACCTGATGCTTGACTTTGGCTCAGGTCATGATCCCAGGGCGGTGGGATCAAGCCCCACGTTGGGCTCTGCACTGAGCATGGAGTCTACTTAGGATTCTCCCTCTCCCTTTGCCCCTCTCCCCACTAAAAAAATGTTATTCAGAAAAAGCTCAATATGATTTGGACAAATAAATGGTCTGTCCCCTTGATGGTGACAAAGTGTCCTAAGCAGAAATTAAGACCAGGCTAGTCAAGACAGGATCTAGAGCAAGGCACTTGGGAGAAAAGGGGAATGGGTCTTGAGCTCTTAGTGTTGTGTGCAGGGCCGCTGTGTATGACTCTGTAGGTTGTGCCCTGAACAATCTTAGAGTATGTCTTTCATATAGTCTATGGTGTCGCCTCTTAACTGGCAAAATCATAGGTAGTGGCCCTGTGTAAATGCAAGATAATATGGAAGATTTTCCAAGAAGAATGTCCAGGACCCCCAAAATGTAGAGCAGCCTGCTTTAGAAGCCAAGGCAGGACTGAGCTTGCCGTGAGGGTGCTAATTTCAGAGACGAGCTATCACGCTAGGGAGTGTTTAGACTCTGAGGAAGATAGTGCAAGATGGTAGTGCTTGTGCGTTCTAAGCTAAATGAAGAAGGGTGATTTTTGCAGAGGAAAAAAAAAACAGAAAAACAAAGTAAAGAAAAGGATCTGAGTGGTCTATTTCTTGTGTCTGCTGACCTCCGCTGCTTGCGTGCAGGGCCCCAGCTGTGGCAGACCCTCCAGACCCGAGGGCAGTTCCAGCTCCGTCTCCCGCCAGGCAAGATGTGCAGCGCGGACTACGCGGGCTTGCGGCTCGCTTTCCAGGTCCTCATATTAGACGAGCTGGTGGCCCGTGGCTTCTGTCAGATCCAGGTATGTGCCTGACCAAATTCTGCATGGCTGGGGGCTTGCACTGGGCTCAGGGTCATGGTGGCAGAGGACCTCAGGGCCCCAATGAACCTAGGGTTCAACTCTCACTCATTTTACCGATAGGCGAAGTGAGGTTCAGAACGAGAAAGTCCTTTGGCCAAGGCTAATCACATAGTGGCGCCGGTGGAATCCATACTCATCCCTGGCCATTCTTTCTGCATAAAGCTGTTAAATCAGATGTGTGCTGAGCGCTCACAATGTGCCAGGCACGGCGTGTTGTTGGCGTGGATTAGCGATTCTCATGAGGATCCTATTATTAGTCCTGTTTTGTGGATGAGGGGCATGAAGCCTGGAGGGTTAACATAATTGTCCAGAGTTACACAGCTAAGGATGTTAGAGCCAGGCTGATGACATGGGAACAGAGCTGTGAACGCCCGCAGATTACTACCACCACCTATGGAGGAAAGCTGGAGGAAGACTGAAATGCCAGGATGTACTCCCTGAACCACTGTGCCAGATGTGCCTTTGACAAACCCACTAGAAGGCATTATGGATCCTCCCTGGAAGGAGGATATTGCATACCAGCAGACAGACCTAGTGCCGTGAATAATCAATATCAGGGTTTTTAGCTCTGTAATAGGCAAAGGCTTCTGTGATTTGAAATCACAAGTATTCACAGAGGGAGTCTTTAAAAGTCCCTCAATTCAGGGCACCTGGGTGGCTCAGTCGGTTAAGCGTCTGACTCTTGATTTTGGCTCAGGGCATGATCTTAGGGTCCTGGGATCGAGCCCCGTGTTGGGCTCTGCGCTCGACGGGGAGTCTGCTTGAGAATTCTCTCCCTCTTTCCTCTGCCCCTCCCCCTGCTCATGTGCGTTCACTTTCTCTCCCTCAAACAAATCTTAAAAAAATGAAAGTCATTCAGTTAAATAAGTTGTTCTGTTCAAAGCTTGGTAACGCATAGAGCAGCTCAGTTTAAACCCCTTATGCTAAGAATTTTGGAGAACATACATTTTCACAAAACCAAATACAGAGAGTCGTGATTCTAAGACATATAGAAACGTAGATTGCCCCCTTTTATCCAAAGAAATGTACTTGACAACACGAGCAGTAATATGTATTAATTATTGAGCCCCAGGCTGTGTTCCTGGCACCAGGCTAGAAGCTCTACTTTTCTGATCTCTAATTATTACAGCATCCTGTCAGCGAGCATCAGTAACCCTTGAGTTGTAACTGTGTTAACTAAAGCCCACAGAGAGTAAGTAAGTTGCCCAGGATTTCACAGAGCTAAGTCCAAGTCCATTTAGACTTTCATTACACCAAACTTGTTCGTTTGTTCCTTCCTTCCTTCATTCTCCCATTTAACAAATGTTTGTGTGCCTATTATAGGCTAGCATGGTTTTAGGCAGTGAGGACTGTCAAAGATAAAACAAAGTCAGACACTAGTTAAATTGGTCAGGACCGATTTTAATCAGTAATATACTAATGCAATAAGGAAAAGGAGTCCAGCATGATCAGGACTCAGCTTTGATTTGTGCCAGGGTAACTGGCCCCTGTGTTCCTCAGAGGGGAAAGGGGGGTAGTAGCGCCTTGTCCTCTGGGGTAGGGTTGAAGGGAGGGTAGAAGGAAGTCGCAGAAGGCATGTTCTGGCACCTGGTGTGGGCTCAGCAAAGTCGGCTCCTGACTCTGTGTTCTTTCTTTCTTTTTTTTTTTTTGGTGGGGAGGGGGCGCCTGAGTGGCTCAGTCTAAGTGTCTGCCTTCAGCTCAGGTTGTGATCCTGGGATCCTGCAACTGAGTCCAGAGTCAGGCTCTCTGCTCAGCAGGGAGTCTGTTTCTCTCTCTCCCTCTGGTCTTACGCTCTGCTTGTGCTTTCTCTTTTTCTCTCTCTCAAATAAATAACATCTTAAAAAATAGATGGTATTAAGGAGGGCACGTACTGCATGGAGCACTGGGTGTTATACGAAAACAATGGATCGTGGATCACCACATCAAAAACTAATGATGTATTGTATGGTGACATAACATGATAAAATTAAAAAAAAATCTATCTATATATTTTTCTTTTTTTGAGAGACGGCATGAGTGGGGAAGGCAGAGGGAGAGAGGGAATCTTAAGCAGGCTCCAAGCCCAGCATGGAGCCCAACTCGGGGCTCAATCTCATGACCCCCGAGATCACGACCTGAGCCAAAATCAAAAGTCAGACGTTTAACCGACTGAGCCAACCAGGCGTCCCCGACTTTGTGTTCTTGAACTAAAGGTGTCTGTCTCCATGTAGGCAAAGACTTTTGGGACCCCCGTTTCCATTCCTGTCTGCGACGGATCCACGGTGCAGGTGGAGTGTCTGACCGGGGAGCGTTTAGGAGTGAATGTCACGTGGAAGGTGCAGCTGAAGGATGTCCCACTGGCCTCTCTTCCTGATTTACATGATATTGGTATGTTTGGCCACCCTGTGGCCTTGACGTTATGCAGCTTTTCTGAGGCTCAGTTTCTCCATCAGTCAGTTGGAGCCAGTGACGCCTATAATGCTTTCCCGTGAGGCTCTCGCATGAGAATTATGCCCTGGCCCCCAGAGGAGCCAATTATTAAAACGTATATAAAAATCAATAGCATCCTGCTCATAACTTAGGAGACTCAAATGATATCACCTGATCGCACTTCTGTGGATAGCTTCTAATCCTTCTCTTGGTTTTCTGGGCACAGATGGGGAGACAGATTTGCAGAAGGGGAGGGTGGGGGTTGGCGGATCTGAATTGGTTTGTAATTTACGTTCTGCACACATGCAATGAGAAAACATCTCGGACCACTTACACTATTTAAGCTCACTATTACACTGTGTCAAGCGGGGCAGGTGGGGGATAAATTGAGAGAGTAGAAGGATCCAAGAAGGAGGAGCAGAGTGGACTGTGTGGTAGTGCTGTGAGCCAGTGTAGATGTAATCTGTATTGTTGACCAGGGGGTGGGGAGCCCCCTTTGCTCTCCTACCATCCAGTGGCCAAGTACCCAGGGTCAACGCTGGCTGCAGCTTGACCTCTGTTCTACAGAGGGGAAGCTTCTGGAAAATGCTGCCAGAATGTGACCTCGGAGGGCAGACTGAGTCCCTGTCATGGTGCAGTCCTTGTGGCAATTATATCCCTCTAACAGCATTAGGGATCAGGGGTCCTTCTTCCTCTCGAAAGAGCTTGGAAGATTCAGGTATGTTTGAAGCTGCAAAAGGAGGAGATGTTTATTCCTGGGGTCCATGCTGACAGCTGTGGTTTCAGGCCCTGGGCTGGCTTGCCAGAACCTGTTGTAGCGTGAATGCTCATTGTGTGCGGGAATCTGTCCCAGCTCCAGATGTGACACCCTTCTGCTCTCTTCCTAGGAAATACTTAGGGATCAGCAGCTGGGGGCCTCTTCAGTGTTTAACCACTGAGTGGAAGGTCGCGTTGCCTCCTAGAGATGAGACCTTCTCTTTGAGTGGTCCCAGCATACGCATTTGTTCTTATAATCTTCACCAACTATAAGAGAGGCATTGTCAGCCCCATTTTGCAGATGGGGAGATGGAGGCTCAGAGATTGTAGCTTGCCAAAGGTTGGGACACCTTACATTAGTGACTGAAGACACAATATCTTGTACCAATGGGGATCATATTGATGCCACAGAAATGACAGGATCCAGAGACCTGGGTTAAAGTCCTAGTCATGTTTCTGCATCCTGTGTAAGCTTGGGCCAATCTGTCCCCTTCTGTAGGCCTCAGTTTCTCCCTCTGTAAAATGAGAAACCAGGCAATGCTTACAACTGCTTTCCGTGCAGACATTCTAGGTGGCTCTGTCCCTTGGTCTCCCCCGGCCCTTGCAGAGAACAGCAGTGACATTTCTGCCTCATCCTGTTTCTTACAGAGGAGGCCTTAGTTGGCAAGGATCTCATTGGACGCTTCACAGATCTGATCCAGAGTGGAGGGTTCCAGCTTCATCTGGATTCCAAGACATTCCCAGCAGACACCTCCATCTACTTCCTTCAAGGAGACCACTTTGGCACCTCTCCCAGGACATGGTTTGGGTGCTTGGAAGGATTCCGCCGAGTCTTGGCTACCGGTGATGCCACTCAGGACCCGCTGGGGTGCGGTAGGTCCACCCCCTCTCCTGGGACTGCTGGTTTCAGACACGTGAGGCTGTGGGAAAGGCCACCAGAGCACTGGAGACAGGTCACTCTGCCCATACAGAGTGGGGAATCACTCATTTGGCTGTTCAGCTAAAACCTTTCAGTCGTCCGCCATGTGTGGGCGTGTGGTCATTACCCCATCAGGCAGTAGCTGAGACCAGAGGCACAGGGGACACGACAGAAGTGATCCTTCTTCTTACTTCTTGCCAGGCTTGGACCTTGGGGTCTGGGCTGTGCTGTCTTTGGGGAGAAGGCTGATGTCCGCCCTGTATGCCCGCCGACATTCTTAGTCTGGTTATGGCAATGTGTTGCTCATCACCATGTCCAAATGGCCATTGATCAGCCCAGGGCTTCACCACTCGGGGGAGGTGACTCCTGGCAAAGGTTAACTGGGGCTGTCCTTCCTTGCCCTTCCCCTATGTAGCTTTAGAAGTGGTTTCCTCAAGAACGCAGCTGCAGATTTCTTAAATGGCAGTGGCATGAGTCTCCTTGGCCACCGTCACGGGTCACCACAAACTCTGTGTCCTAAGACAATCCACATTTATCATCACCCAGCTCTGTAGGGTTGAATTTCTAGTCGGGTCTCGGGGGGCTAAAACCATGGTGTCAACAGGGCTGTGTTCCTACCGGAGGGGATCTGTTTCCTTGACTTTTCCAGGGTCTAGATGTTGCCAATATGTCTTGGCTCATGGCTTCCTTCTTTCATCTTTGAAGCCGAAGGCCATAGCTCTCTGAACACTCCCACGGTCACAGCTCCTTCGGACTCTGTCTTACCCTTCCCAGGAAGGGTCACACATAGCTGGGCAATCCAGGACACTGACCCTATCTTTCGGTCAGCTGGTTAGACCCAATTTCCCTTTGCCGTGTAACCTACCATGTTTGTGGCTCCCGCGAATCAGGAGGTGGCTGTCTTTTCTGTGTCCTACTTTCAAGGGCTCGCTCGAGAAGGCTTCCTCCCCCATGGCATGAGACAGAGGAGCATTGTTGCTGAGCTGCAGAAAGAGAAGATGTTTCTTGGTTATTTATTTTTCCATTATTTATATTGGTTGCAACACAAGAACTACATGGCCTTTCCTCTTGTGAAATCCAGACCAAGTTATAAACTCCACGTTGGATTTAAGATGCAGCTGAATCTTAAACATAGAAACCCAGAAATGCACCCACCACCCCATTGCCCGCTAATATTTACGGAGAATTTTGCAGTTTATAATGCACTTTCACAAATATTTACCACTCACGATGTGCCCTGGTCACACGTCATTCGCCCATTTAACAGATGAAATCAAATAATGCATCCGTCGTGTCCAGATCAGGGCTGACTCAAAGGAAGGACTTAGGTTCATGAAACCAGTCATCTGGGGGTGCGTAACCCAACGTCCTCTGGGACCAGGGCTCATGCTCTTTCTACCTCACAGAGATGCCCAAATAAAAAGAATAAGAAGTAGGAGCAGGAGTGGAAGGTGCCACCTGCCAGGTGGAGTGAAACAGGGTCAGAGTGATGGAGGTGTTCACAACACCCA
This sequence comes from Zalophus californianus, assembly GCF_009762305.2. NCBI lineage: Eukaryota > Metazoa > Chordata > Mammalia > Carnivora > Otariidae > Zalophus > Zalophus californianus. The sequence continues at coordinate 182,105,133 of NC_045598.1, forward strand.
CCACTGTGTTCTTATACTTACTGGGAAGAGCCCTGGGCTCTCCTGCCGTGTGTGTGTGTGTGTGTGTGTGTGTGTGTGTGTGTGTGTGTGTGTGTTGGGGAAGGGTGGTGTATTGGAGGGGTGTATTTGGAGGAGCAGTGGCAAGAATCTGCTTTTATAGTCACCCCAGGTAATGTGGGAAGGGGCTCCAGGACCCCCACCTGAGTGCACGCCCTGGAGCGTGGAGCCCAGAGGGGGAGGGGCAGGAGAGGGAGACAGGTGCTGTTCAGGGGCCAGGTGAGAGACCCTTTACTGGCTCTGCCTTTGCATTTCCTCCCATGGCCTAGCTCCTGCATATAAAATCAAGTGCTGGTCCAGAAATCTGATCCTGAGTTTCTTTCTAGGGAACTTCATTGATGATTAGATTATTATTTCATGTCTAACAAGATGGGTATCCCAGCTTGACAGGGAAGAGGGAGGGAGAAGCTGAGCTAGGAGCACAACAGTATTGGCCGAAGGATGGTAAGCGGTGGGGGCACTGGGGGCCAGAACTCAGGGAGGCAGGGCTTCAGAGTGAGTGGGAATCACAGAGTGGCCTGGAAATGGGACTGAGTAAAAGGTTTTGCCTGGCCTACGCTTGCTGTAGGACAAGAGTTGGCAAGCTTGTTCCACAAAGGGCCAGAATGCAAGTGTTTTAGGCTTTGTAGACCATACAGTTTTTGTCTCAGTGACTTAACTCATCCATTGTAGGGAGAAGAGCATGGCTGTGTTCTAATAAAACTTTATTTACCAAGCAGAAGGTGAGTTGCACTTGGCCCATGGGCTGGAATTTGCTAATCCTAGCTCTAGACAAACCTACATTCTATTTTTCAGCTGCTGTAGTTTTTTATTGACTCAAAAGAATTTTTGATCATGCCATTCAGCCCTATCTCCTTACTCCAAATAGTTAGAAAGGTCTGGAATGGAATTCACAAAAGCAGCACCGAAAGCTCTGGATTTTCTCCAGTGTCAATGATAATATCTATTTGTTATTGAGTTCCTAGTATGTGCTGGGCCTTGCTAGCATTTCACTGGTCCAGAGGGTCAGGTATTATTAATCCCATAGTATGGATGAGGGAGCCAGGGACATATAGTTAAGAGTATTAGCAAACTGCTCTTGGAAGCCAGGTGGGTTCAAGTCCTGGCTCCAGCGCCTTCTCAATGTGGGTTCTTGGTACATTGCTTATCCTCACTAAGTGTAATCTGAAAAATAGTGATAATAATATCTATTTCATGGAGGTCGTGGTTTGCACAGCATCGTGTAATCAATGCACGTGTACCCCTTCACACGTGGTGAACTCTCCACAAATGGCCTTGTTGATTGGCCATGCTGAGATCCAAACTCAGCTCTGCTGATTCCAGATGCTTTGTCCTCGGCATCATATATCACTCTTCTCAGCAGGGGGTTCTTAGTGAAATCATGCCCTTGGATTCTTGTATCTATTCCTCTTGGCTCTTTTTTCCTTCTGAGGCATATCTGGAACACCGCTGTGAGGCTACAAGCAGAGCGTTGTCCTGTGGAGATGAAGTGGGGTTTCTGTGTGTCATCTCAGGGGGGCTTATCTGTATGATCCCCCCCGGAGGGCAGTGACTTGGGGGTGAGTGGAAATGTAAGCACGTAGGCATGGCAGCTTCCATCCAGGGAATGGAGAGCACAGGGAGGTAGGGGCTTTGTTTGTAGCTTTGAAGGGGTCAGTTATGTTCACCCTCTCGCCTCAAGGCCAACCATGTGGCTTCCCTTCAGAATGACCTGCTGGCAGCCTTCATACCAGTTTGGTCCATTAAGGAGAATCTCAGAGAAATTGTCTGGATTTCCCATTTTCCATTCTGGACAGCGTTAACTTTCACTCATTCACTACAAGTTCTTTTAAGAGAGCTAGTTCTCCATGTTTTTTTTTTTTTTCCCCAAAGTAAGATGTTACATCTTGTTTCCTCCCTCCTCCCTCCCTCCCTTCTTCCCATCTACGCGTGTACCCATCCACCCAAGCCTTCAAAGCATAATTATGTGTTAAACACCAGGTTACATACTTAGGCAGGCCAAGGTCATAGCTCCGCTTTCAAAGAACTCACAGTCTGGTTGGGGAAGAGATAAATGAAAAGCCAGCTAAATGTCAACGTCAAAGTCTTTGACATCGCGGTCAGGGCGGTCAGGGAAGGCTTGCTGGGGTAGCAGGGTCGGCATGAAGTCTTGAAAGGCACTTTGGAATCGCTGCTCAGGTAAGAACAGACAAGTGGGGTGTGTGTGTGTGTGTGTGTGTGTGTGTGTGCGTGCGCGCGTGCACCCGTGCTGAGGGTACTACAGTGCTGAAGGGCATTCCGGAAGTGGAGATTGGTGCGGGGAGTCATGAAGGTGTGGCTGTAAGGGGACAGTGCAGGTGGCTTATATGGCTGGAGAGTGGGGTGTGTGGGGATATGGCAGGAGGCGCGCGCAGAGAGATAAGCAGGAGCCAGGGTGGGAGCAGCCTGGGGTCCGCCAGGGGTGGCCTGCAGGGGGTGCCGGGGGAGGATTTCACGTTGGAGGGTGACAGGACTGGGTATGGGGTTGAGCAGAGCAGGCTGAGGGGTGAAGGGCTCTTATCCTTCTTCTCAGGTGTTTTTCTTCAGCAGAGACGTGTCTGTCATTGTTGGGGGCCCATGGGGACGGGTTGTCAGGAGCGATAGCGTGACCTGGAAGTTTTGACGCTCTCAAACTCAAATCGGCCAAATTGTCTCATTTTGTGAAGGAGGGAATTGAGACCAAAGGGGTTTCTGATGAGTTTGTGGGGGCAGTTAATTGATGGATAAGCGCCAACCTGTTGCTGTGGACAGAGGGGGTCTTTGAGAGCCAGCACCTGCCCGGGGAGGGCTGAGGATAGGAAGCCTCCGCCTCATGCTGACTTACACAGGGTTCCTGTGGGTGGGAAGGCTTGGACAGCACAGGTGGAGAGAAACAGCGCACAGGTTCCCGGCGCATAGTCTCAAGGCCTACCAATTACTGAGCTTGCGACAAAAGTTCCCGCTCTCTTCTTCAGCCCCTCCACCCTTCGGCCCTTCCACACATTGGGTTTGGAAGCAGGACACCTCGAGCTGAAGGAAAAAGGCTTTGTTTTCCTTCAGCAATGAATTTGGAGACTACTTGAAAAAATAGTCACAGTCCTGGGGTTAAAATACTCGAGATGATCAGTGACCTGACTCATAGGAGTAATGAAACCCCACTCTTTGAGGGAGGGTATTAATTCCTCAGGGCAGACCGGAAAACACATTGCTCAGTTTCCAAGCTGTGCTCGAGTTTCTGATTTACTCAGATGTGCCGAGTGCGTGTGCACACTGAGGTAGCTGTGGTTAAATCAACAGTGGCTCCACGTCCCACACGTCCATGCTTGCTTCTTTGTCAAGCGAAGGTGGTTGCACTGGTGGCAGGAGAGAAGGCTTTGGTTTGCAGGGAATGGGGCTCACATTCCACCTCTTTCACCTCACCTCCTGGTCCGCCTTGACTTTGAGCCCTAGCTGTCTCCAGTCTAGAAAGAGGATGGTACCTTCCCCATAGGACCTTGAGATGACACATTGAAACAGTCTGGCACCATGCTTGGCATAGCCTCTAATTTTACTTCTCCCCTGCCCTTTGCAGAAAAGTGTGCCAGGGAGTCATGCATGCATGTCCCAAGGCTCAGCCTCCTCATCTGCGAAATGAGGTGAAAATACTAACTCACGGGCACGCTGTGGTCATGTCCATGAAGCACACAGCAGGGTGCCAGGCACAGAGAAAGTATCCTAAGAGTGGACAAGCTTCCAGCCCCCACCTTCACTGGGGAACAGCTCACTTCTTCTGGAAGTCATTTGGCAATCTCTTGGGAACACAACCCAGCACCAAGAAAGAAAGAAGAAAGAACCTCCTTTCCCCTCCCCTTCTCTGAGCCCTTAGACTCAGTGTGGGCCAAGTTCATGTACTTTTCTCAGAGCAGAGCTCCCGGACCCTAACTTGGAACTCTTATGAGATAGGCATCTCTCCAGTTGGAGTTTCTGGTTTCTCAGCCCATGTCGTATTAGAGGAAGCAAATTAGGAAAGACTGGGTGTCAGAGGGATAGAAAGCTCCGAAAATCTGCAGATTAACAAGGTAGCACTGGGAGGCGAGGGGTGAGGCCAGTGAGGTATCTAGCGGGCAAGACGCACGGAGGCCTCGCTCTCAGGGTCACACTTGGTATTTCTGAGGAAATCAGAAACCCAACAACCCGACAGTGAAAGCCTCCATAAGTCCTGCGCCCCGGGCATCTCACCTCACCATGGTCCCAGATCTGAGCGATGCCATTGATGACCAACCAATAGGGAGAGGCCACATGAGTCAAAGGTGATGGTGCTAAATGGTTGAGATTGTCTAGTTTGGGCAGAATGGGTACTGAGGCTGGCTCCAAGGAAGGACTCCCTCAAGTATAAAAATAATACTGGGTGGGGGGATGGGTGAAGTAGGTGATGGGGATTAAGGAGTGCACGTGTCGTGATAAGTCCTGGGCGATGCAGGGATTAGCCGAATCACAATACTGTACACCTGAAACGAATATAACACTGAATGTTAACTAACTGGAATTAAAATAAAAACTTAAAAAATTATGACCATTTACTGAGCACACATCAGAGTCTGGCATGATGACCTGTGCCTTTTGTACATCATCACCGCATTCTCATGGGATGGCATTATTACCACTGCATTCCCATGAGAGGAGAAAATGGAGCCTCCAAGAAGTCCAAAGTCATTTAGGTATAGTGGGGAGAGGGACTTGAGCCAGTCTGGCTGACCCTAAAGTCTGTTCCCCCAGCTGGGCTCCGCCATGCCCCTCACTTACGACAGCATTCCCATGGTGACCGAGGGACGGGCCCTCACTTTTCAGGTTGTTCTCTGACCTTGCCTCATGCCATTCTTCCCTTTGTCTATTAAGCTCTATCTTCATAGCTGGCCTTCTCTGGCTTTTTCCTTTCCATTCCTTAAAATAATCCAAATTCATTCCTACCCTAGGACTTTTGTCTTTGCGGTTCCCTCTGCTTGGAATTCTCCTCGCCTAGTTCTTTGCCTGGGGTGCTCCCCATCATTCGGTGTTAAGTGTCACCTTTCTGAGGGCTTCCTCACTAACATGCTGTCCTCTCCTGCCTCACTTTACCCATATCTGAAGTTCTGTTCGACACCCCTTATCCTACTTGCTTGTCAGCTCCTGGAGAGCGGGAACCTTGTCTACGGTTCCCACAGCTTAGCCTTGATTGTGGGAGCCTGGCATGTAGCAGATTCTCAATGGGTACTGGTTAAGTAACTGAGCTCTTGTGCTGCTGTTGGGATTTAGCATACCCTGTGTGTTCTGAGGTTACAACTACAAAGCAAGAGTCTTCTCTTTAACATCATTTTTCTGTTTATCTCTTCTAGTTAAGTGTCCTGAAGGAAGCTATTTTCAGAAGGAGATTTGTATTCCCTGTCCTGTTGGATTCTACCAAGAACAGGCAGGGAGCACGGCCTGCGTCCCATGTCCCATGGGCAGAACGACCATTTCCCCTGGGGCTTTCAGCCACGTGCACTGTAAGTTCTGCAGGGTCCTGGTGTGAAAAAGAAACTCTACAATGCAATGGGGACATAGCAGAGAGGCTCAACCTCAGAACTATTGAAATTTGGGGGCAGAACATTCCTTTTGGGGACTGCCCCATGCATGGCAGGATGTTTATTTAGCAACATCACTAACCCTTACCTATTATGTGTCAGTAGCACACCCTCCCCCTAAGTTGTAACAATCAAACTTTTCTCCAGACATTGCTGAGTGTCTCTTCAGTGGGGCACACAATTGCCCACCATGGAGAACCATTGGTTAGAGAGCAAAATAATCAAAGGGGCCCAACCTCTGAATGCGTGTGCTCTGCCAGGATCTAGGCCAGATGTTTTTACCTATGTTAGCTCGTTAAATCCCATCAAACCCCCCTCTGTGTAAATATCATTAGCCCAACTTTTACAGATAAGAAGGCTAAGGCTCAGAGCAGTAATTTAACCAAAGTCACTCAACTAGTAGGTGACGTAGCTGGTTTGATCTTGGCATTGTCTGATTCTGAAACTTCTGATTTTTGTAAGTCAACTTTATCAGATTGAGAAATGGAAGATATTTTCCACCCACAGTCATTACAAGTATATAACTCATATTCCCTTTCTGGCCCGACAAATTTGTCAGGACGGAGCGTACCTGTGGCCTTCCCCTATGTCATGTGATTTCACTTGGCCTACTTACTTGATAGTCACCTGGGTATTGTTGGGTTTTTCCTAGCAAGGACCCACAACTTCACTTGTTGCGTACATCTTTCCATGTCAGTCTGAAATCATGTTAACGTGAAGCAAACCATCAATGCCTTAAATCTGAATAGATTTTAGAATTTTAAAATAATTCATCCAAAGAGATCAGGTCACCTTCTCTGGTAAGTTTCCTTAGGAGAGCAGTGGTAATAGTGTGATAATTCTAAGAAAGCCAAAGGGATTTCATAGGCCAGGAGTCTGATACTCCTCCTGGAGATTAAACTCTTCACCAGGAATGCAGAGTGTCCCTGACATCTAGACGTCACCCTCAGCTTGCACACATTGATTCAGTCACAGGTTTGAGATGCCTTGCAGTGTTATCACACTTCTGGAGGAAAGCTTTTTGTTTTTTGTTTTTTTTTTTTTAAAGATTTTATTTATTTATTTATTTGAGAGAGGAGAGAGAAGACATGAGCAGGGGGAGGAGCAGAGAGAGAGAGGGACAAGCAGACTCCACGCTGAGCCCAACGTGGGGCTCGATCCCATTACCCTGAGATTGTGACCTGAGCTGAAGTCAGACACTTAACCAACTGAGCCACCTGGGCGCCTCAGAGGAATGCTTTCTTAAAAAGGGATCAATGCAAAGTACTGATCCTTGTTTCTGGGGTGGCCGTGGAGGGGTGCTACAGAAATGGCAGGGACCCAAGGGGGAGCCTGAGGCTTGGCACCAGGCAGACCCAGACTGTCCCCCCCTCTTTCCTACTGGCACTGTGACTGAGGCCATGCTTCGTTCCTTCTCTGAACCTCAACTTCCTTATCTATTAGATGGGGCCGATGATACCTCACTCATACAATGGTTATGACGCATGTCTTAATCAGTTCGGGCTGCTACATACAAATTACCATAGATGGGGTCGCTTCAGCAACCGATGTTTATGTCTCATGGTTCTGGAGGCAGGAAGTCCAAGATCAGGGCGCTGGTATGGTCAGGTCCTTGGTGAGGGCCCTCTTCCTGGCTATGCCTTCACGCGGCCTTTCCTTGGTGTGTGCATAGAAGGAAGGCTTTCCTCCTGTGTCTTTCTCTTTTCATAAGGGCACTGATGCCATCATGGGGACCCCACCTTTGTGACCTCTTCTAAACCTAATTACCAGGGTCCTTCCTCCAAATGCCATCACATTGAGGGTTAAGGCTTCAACATCTGAATTTGGGGGGACACACACATTCAGTCCACAACAAAGTGGAATCCATTAAAATATTTAAGGTGAGCCATAAGTATCATCCCCATCCCGCTTTGGGGGTGAGCTCTGATTGTATCTCCATGCAGAAGTGGAAGGCTCTCATATCATCACCACTCTCCTGGGTATCCTCCTTGAGTAACAGAATAGATTTCAGTGGATGAGCCTCCAGGGTCAGGTCTACACTCTGGGTATGTATGTATCTAAGAACATCTCCATGACTCATTAATATCAGCATTCTGCCTGTTGTCTTGCCTGATCTGTGTTCTTAGATGGAATCATATGAAAGAGAAGCATGAAGCAGGAGGGTCTGCCAAGTTTTAAGTGATGTCAAGTGACTATAGGATTTCCTTGGTTTCTTTTTGCTGTTAGGCTAGCTCTTAGAATCTCAATTCCTCTACATAGCTGATACCCACATTACTCTTCTCACCCACAAATACTTTCCTCCTCTGTTTCCTAACCTTGCAAGTCTACTGGATGATTTTGGAGGTTCTGTTGATAACTGAGTAGCAATTTATTTGTTTATTTGTTTGCTTATTGATGCTTAAATTCATATATAGCATGTGTGGCCTGCAAAACATCCTATTTAAAAAGTAACCTTTGTAATCTCTCCACCAAAAAGTTGTAATTAATCAATGGTTAGTCATATAACTAATAGTCTTAGAAGAGAGAAAGCTAGATGTTCTCAAGTCCTGGGCTGCATGAAAGAACATTTTCTACCTACTTCCCAGCCCTGGAGAGCCAAGTCAAGGTATTCTCTTTTGATATCATTTGTCCAAAATGTATTAAGTACCTTTTTATGCTAAGTTTTTATGGGATGTATGAAACAAGTAGAGATAAATTCACTGTCCTCAGGGAGTTTAGAGTCTGAAAGGAAAAGAAGACATGTAAGTATAGAGATAGAACGTGTGTAATTACTAATATAATGGAGATGATTGTTATGTGCTGTTATAGCAGCTAGCACCAGGTCTTGAAGGACAAGTGGGGATTAAACATGGGGCAGGTGGAGAAGAGAGACTTCTGGGCAGAAGAAATAGCTTAAGCACAGGAATAGAGTTATTTTTCCATGGATTCAGCTAGTATTTATTGATTTTTTTTTTTGAGAAGGGTGTTTCTGGACCCAGTTCCTCTGTGTGTGTGTGTGTGGGGGGGGGGGGGGGGGGGGGGGGAGGGGTTTCCCCACATGAACCATAAGCAATTTGGACACTATCCTCTCAGAGATAGTACCAGGTCCCACAGGTTGAGGGCTCAGTCCTAAAAGACCGACGCCACCGTCCCCATCCTGTGTCCAGTCGAAAGCCCAGGCTACTACCTGTGCTTCTGATGGACAAGCTATAAGCTGGAAGCTCCACCGACCCCCTCCACCGACCCCCACTGAGGCGCGGCTCATAAGTCCAGATTCTTATCTGTATTTCCGACCAACTGGCTATAAAGCCGAGGTTCCCACCGCCTCCTCCTTGGGTGTGATTAATTTGCCAGAGCAGCTCACAGAACTCACAGAAATGTCTTACTCAATAGATTGCCAGTTTATGATAACAGGATAGAACTCAGAAACAGGCAGGTAAGAGATGCTCAGGGCCTCTCGAGGCACATTGCTCTCCCCACTTCGCCACACGTTCACCAACCCGGAAGCTCTCGGAACCCCATTGTTCTGTGGTTTTATGGACATTTCATTACATAGGCAAGCTTGATTGAATCACTGGCCATTGGTGATCGGAGGTAAGGGAGAGGGACTGAAAGTTTCAATGTTCTGATCACATGGGTGGTTGTCTTGGCAACCAGGCCCCATCCTTAAGAGCAGTCCCAAAGTGACCTCTATAATGTGACAAAAGACACATTTATGGCTTTCACCGCTTCGGAAATCCCAGGAGTTTTCAGGGGCTGGGTGCCAGAAATGAAAGGAAGCCCAAATATATATTTCTTATTATAAATCACAGTATCACAGTGGGGGAACTTGTATTATGTGTCAGACACTGAGCGAGACCCTGGGATCCATTAGGGAGCAAAACCAGATCAGGTCCCTGCCGGCTTGGAGCTTCTCCGGAGGGGGAGGCGGGCAGGCGTCAAACCATTCAGTCACACAGACAAATGGAAATAAAAACCGTGCTGCAGCAATGAGGAGAGGTGTGGATGGATGGGAGTATGTAACGGTCAGACGTTGGCAACTCGGGGCTTTCCTGGAGGAAGCAGGGATTGCGTCAAGGGCTGATGAGCGGTGAAGGGTTAACTCATTGAAGACCGAGGAGAACGAGCACCAGGATGTGGAACTGCATGAACAGAGCCTGTGTCTGAGATCCGGTGCATCCAAGAAGAAGGAGCGCTCCTGGCACTGAATGCAGTGTGGACTGTGGAAGCCCTGGGGCATGTGGGCCATTAGATGCATGCAGCCAGATCTCAGGGTTTAGTGGCCCCACGGGGCGCCTGGACATCATCCTTTGACCAAAGGGTGGGAACGCTGATGAGTTTGGAGCTGGAGAGTGTCTGGGTGAGACCGGTGACTTGCACATAGAATGTCAACAATGGGTACTCTGGGAACCCCGGGGGGAGGGGTCCCGGAAGCACATTGGTGACGAGGTGTCTGTGTCTCGGTTGCAGGTGTCACGGAATGTCAGAGGAGTGAGGCGGGCCTGCGCTGTGACCAGGACAGCCAGTACCTTGCCAGCCAGAGGGACAGGGACAGCGGGAAGGCCTTCTGCGTGGACAGCGATGGGCGGAGGCTGCCGTGGTCAGAGACAGAGTCTCCACTCTCCGACTTCCAGTGTCTGAGTAGGTGCTGGAGGTGAAATCGGCCACATGACTGGGGAGAGGGCACAGGCTCTCAGGGGCTTTCTAGAAGGGGAGAGACCTGTGCGCTGCATTTGTGTCTGACTTTTTATTGTGGAAATTTTTAATCTACGTAGGAGTTCAAAGTGGGATGAACAAGTAACCTGACACCTAGATCCAAAAATCGTTAGCATTTTCTCTTTCTTTTTCTTTCTCTCTCTCTCTCTCATTTACTTTTGATCTTTGGAAAGTAAATTTCAGACATCAGGAAACTTCATTCCCAAACACTTCAGTGTGTATGAGACGTGAATTTAAAAATAATTAATGAGCTGAGTATCCCTTTCTTGTGGGCAGTGTGCCTCTGATAAGCTGGTCAACTTTTCTCTCTCGATTGGATGTTGTGGGAAGACTTGAATGCCAGTCCTGGTTCCATAACTTACTTACTGGGCGACCCAGAGCCAGTCGCTCAACTTCTCTGATCCTCAATCACCCCAGCAGCCTCCTGACCCTGTAAGGGCCAATGCCATCCTATGAGGACAGTGAGGATTCACTGAACACCACCCTGTACCGGGCACAGCTATTCACTGAAATGATGGGTGGGAAAGCCCTGGGTGAACCGACACTTGACCTAGAATAGTAGGAGTGGGGTCAGAACTACAGTGATCTCAATGGTGCCCTTTAGCAGCTCTGTAGTCTGAGCAAGCCACTGACCTTCAAGACTTCCCTCACCTGTCAAATGGGCTGTTCATGCCTGCCTTGCAGGGGAGTGGAACGTGTTAGCAACGACATGACTGAAAGAGATAATAAGCATGTCAGAATGATGAGAAGCCTCAGGAATATTAGCGGCCCGTTTCCTCCTCGGTGAAGCAAGGAGCAGATAGGGGCAATCTGTAGGTTCCTCTCATTCTGACCTCTCCAAGTCTTCAGGGCTTTGCCCGACCATCCCACAGTCCTTCCTGCCTGAGGTCTGGCTGACCTTTGCACGCCTGACCAGGCAGAGCCAATGCCGGCTGCCCTAGGCTCTCAGATTTCTGTGTAAGGAGAGGGCCTGATGTACTTGGGCCTACTATGTGCCAGGCCAGGCCCCGGGCCAGGCAGTCATGGGTGAGCTTCACAGTGGTTCTGACGGGTAGATACTAGTTTCCCCAATCATGTAGCTGAAGAAACTGAGGCAGAGAATGTCTACATGGCTTACTTTCCTCACTAATCAGGACATAACATGCCTAGAATTTGAACTGGTGTGTATCCGACCCCCAAACCCATTCTTTCCATGACACCAATCTGCTTCTGCTTAGATTTATCTGCTCCCTTATGAAGCACACACCTGCACACATACATGCACACTTGTACACACACACAAACACACACACACATGTGCGTAGCCTACCTGCTCTCTAGGGAAGTGGGGGCAGCTGATCACATACGACACCTGAGAAAATCCAAGTGAGGCATTTTCATTTTGCAATGCTCAGAGTAATCATTCCCTTCCTCAGCAAAGCGCTAACGAATCTTGAGTGTGTGTGTGTGGTGTGTGTGTGTGTGTGTGTGTGTGTGTGTGTGTGTGTGCGCTTGTGTGCATGCATGTTCCCTTGGATACACTGCAAATCCAAGGAAAGTCTAATTCTTCTTTCCGGTATTCCTCTTCTTGGACAGAAAGAGCAATCGGGGTGTTGAAGCTTGAAGGTGCTCTAGGCCACCAGGCAGGCTGACCTTAGGTGCCCTTCACCAGTGAGGGAGTTGCTGGCCACGGTGGGGAGCAGGTGGCTAGGCCCTGGGGACTCCTAGCTATTCGGGGATCATCACCTAAATGCTTGCCTTTGAACTCCACTCCTCTCTGCTTCCCTCTGAATGAATGCCTCAGCGCCCAGGGTTGGAATCTGCACTTGGCAAAGCGTTTCAGGCTTTGTTCAGCGCTGTGCTTGTCCAGAGCAGAAAGGACAGCTTCATCAGTGGTCCAGAAGTGTCTATGAGCAACACCCCAGCCGTGTCAACTCCGGTGATGCCTTCCCGAGGCTCTGGCTGACAAACAGCCTCCGGACTGGACCTCACGGTCTCTGGCTTCTTATGCAAAGCTCGGAGTTGCTGGTTTCCCTCTCTGGATATTCAGGAGGATTTCCATGTTAAGAAGCTGGGTCCCCACTGGGATGTCAGTAACCCCCTTCTTGGAATCCAATCGATTTAGCCTTTGAGAGGAACTTCCTCCTTGGGAGTGGGCCTGCACTCCTTTTATTTTTTGAGGCCTTTGTCCTCCAGAAAAAGCCCAGGGTAGAGGTCAGCTGTATCACCTGGGGGTGGCGGGGATTTGCCTCCTTTCCACCCGCTGTGTCCAGGCCTGGGTTTTCACCCACAGGCATTACTCCGGGCCCACCCTAGTCCTCCGGCTCCAGTGTGGGCCCCTCAACAATTTTTCTACGATGCTTCAGGACAGTCATTCTACAAGACAGTTCTGTTTCTGCAGTGCCCCTTACCAGTCTTCAGTGGGCCTGTACTGCTCTCGGGATAAAGTAAAATCGTATACCTCACCCTCCCGTCTGGGTTCTAGCCTCCTTAGGTAATATGACCCTTTGGGGCTAGGATCCTATCTTATTTTTTGTTCTATCCCATGGTCGTTGGCGCTTGTCGGCAGAATGAATGAGTTCCTGTAATTATCTGGGCCTCTTCAAAATTATTTCCTAAGGGCCACCAGGGATGGAGAGGCTCCCACCACCCTAATTCCCGCAGCCAGTTTTATGGGCCCTGATAAGGAGGCAGGTGTCCCCCCAGGGCGCCAAGGGACTCGGCACTTACTGGATTGCTATCGTGTACCAGTTTTTCCGTGCTCTTCAATTTGATCCTCGCAACCATAAAACTGGGCTCTCAGAGATTGAAATGTGCGTCAGGACGCAGAGCCGGTGAGGGGCGGTGTCGGGATTCGCACGGGGGCTGACTCCGGTGAGCTGGTGCTCATGCCCCCCCAACATGCTACGTCCCTTTGTGGCGTTTTCCCCTCCATCTTCTCTATATTGCCGGTAGCAAACCCTTAGTTTACCCACAGAGTGAGTCGTTCACTCACTGACCTTGGCTGCTGGAAATATCGTAAGCTCATCTTCCTTTAATTCCAGATCCAGTTTTCTAATTCTGCTTCTTGCTGACCCATGCCCAAGACTTCATAGAGCACGTCAGATGCCCAGAGGGCTATGCTGGGATCTTTGTAATGTTTTCTCCAGGCTTTCTGGGGCTGCAATGATCTTGGCAGTCATTCATTCATTCTTCAGTGCATCTATCCAATGCACAGGAGCCTAGTATCTCTGTCACTATGCCAGCTAGTGGGTGTTCAAATATTCTCAGAACATTGTCCTTGCCTTGGAAAGAGAAGGGCACATAAATAGCCGTGATCAAATATGACTGTGCTCTCATGTGGACCCTCTGTGCTTTCCCAAGATATTTGCTAAGTCAAAATGTGGCATGTGGGAAATTGTACAACTAGACTGTAGAAATCTGCCAGCCAGCACAATATTCTATGGAATTATTGGCAGTTCAGAGCCTGGATTGTTTCTGTTCTGTTTGGCAATGAGCTTCCTCACAGAATGCTATAACATGAAGATCTTTGTCACCAAGGTGTCCCTTTTGCGAGAACCAGCAGTTTGTCTAACTGAAGTGCTAAATTGACTGCATTTTCAGCCTCTGGGAAGACTTCAGTTGGAAACTGAAAGGCCTGTCAAATTTTGTTTAGTCTGCTACAAGGTTGTGAGCATCTGCCTATACCTGTTAAACTTTAGGGACAAAGAGCTGAATATGGCTTGGTGTCTGCTGGACTGGCGCTGGCATTCTCTACAAACAAGATAGTAAGGGGCATAAAAATAAAAAAATAAAAAGAGAGACACAGAGAGAGAGAAAGATGAGAACAGAAGAGTTGAGTGTGGGCTGAGCCCATGAACTTGGCAACTTCAGTGAACAACATGGAAGGAATCCCTAGTAAAATTAGAATTTTTTTCTATATCAGAATTTGTGAAGGCTTAACACATGCTATTTCTCTTGTATTAGCATCCTCTCTCCCAAATGTATCCCAGAAGGAATAAACTTTTTTCCTGCACTTATTATGAAAATGGAGAAGAGATTGCTTTGGGTGGTCTTGAACTTATTGACATGATAAAAACCAGTCTAGACACAAGTCTGTTTTACACAGCAATAGAGGTGTATGAGAATGGGTGCTTATGTGCATGCTTGCAGTTCTATCTGCAAAAAACTAATAGTGGTGTACTTTGGAGCTTGGTTTTTGATAGTTATTTGCAAACCACTGATGACCCTGGGCATGTTTTTGGTTTCAAAAATGAGTCTCATTCCTTGAGAGTTACCCGCAGTACTTTTCGCTTGGTGAGGAATGAGTTCTGAGTCTTATTGTCTTGAGATCTTATATTTATTTCTTTTCCCCTGTTTAGTTCCATGAACATGTGTCTCTGTTATTCCCACCAGAGAAGAACTCAGGCATGTTGATGGTAGCTAGAGAAATAGATGCTGATATATCACTTAAACAAGGGCTATCATGAAAATGCCTGAACCACAGGACATGTCTCAGATTGACGTGAACCCACCTGTGCCTGTTTTATTTGTCTTTTAAAAGATAACTTATCCAACTTTTGCATCCACATGGATGGGACTGGAGGAGATGATGCTAAATGAAATAAGTCAAGCAGAGAAAGTCAATTATCATATGGTTTCACTTATTTGTGGAACATAAGGAATACCATGGAGGACATTAGGAGAAGGAAGGGAAAAATGAAGGGGGGGAAATCGGAGGGAGAGACAAACCATGAGAGACGATGGACTCTGAGAAACAAACTGAGGGTTCTAGAGGGGAGGGGGGTGGGGGGATGGGTTAGCCCGGTGATGGGTATTAAGGAGGGCACGTACTGCATGGAGCACTGGGTGTTAGATGCAAACAGTGAATCATGGATCACTACATCAAAAACTAATGATGTAATGTATGGTGATTAACATAACATAATTTAAAAAAAGATAACTTATCTCTTTCCAGAAGGAAGCAAAAATTGCTTTATGGAAAGAAGATTTTCAATTTTCAACAAAATAATTGTAAGATAATTAGCATTCGACGATCAGGACAAGAAAATATAAATTTGGATGGAAAATCCATATCAATGAGAAAAAATGAGTTGTAAGGACGAACATAATATTAAATTTTCTCCTTACCTCCTGACCATGAGGGAGCAGAAGGAGACATGATAACACGTAGCTCTCTGCATCAGATATGAAGTAGCGTGCTGGAACTATTTTCAAAGGGAATTCTTCTCCTGGGGACCTCTGTGGGACCAAGAGCTGGGAAGGCTTTCTTGACCTGGCACTTTTCCTGGCTTCTCTGTGGAGGCCCTCTGCCCTTTAGAGTCAGATTTGATCAATCTGCTTTCCTTTCAGTGATGCAGAAATTTGAGAAGGCTCCAGAATCTCAAGTGATCCTCGATGCCAATATCACTGCGGTGGGTGTGTCCAAAGTTCCTGGCTCTGAGTTCCCCCTGCTGCAGTGCTTCATAGGTAAGGGGTGGTGGGGAGATGGGCGCATGCAGAAATAGGCTCTGCTGACCTTGGCATACAGATCGAATAAAACCATTGGAACCGTGATGAAAAATTACACTTTATCAGAACACGTGGTAAATCAATTGATTCCCAAAATGTACGTCCAACTTGTGACTTCACGGCAGGGTTTATGATGCGTCCACAATGTACCAAGAACAACGCAGTGGCAAACGTAAGGGAGCAGAGGTGAAAGACATCGATTCCTTGTAGCCTTATTTGTCCCGGTCTCGAGAGCTATCCGCTGTAGCAACAGCAAGATTACCCAGAGAAGGGTAAAAAAAACTCTCATTTATTGAACGTGTAGGTTTACAAGGATTGTTATGAGATCATAACCCTACAGTCTAGGAAGCTCACTGTTGTCCGTGTTACAGACCGAGTGTGTGTTTGGGTGTGTTGGGGGCAGGGCGTGGGGGCATGTGTCCGTCTGTCCTCAGTATCACCTGAGAGAGACAGGTGCCCGTGCTGTCCACAGACTGTGCTTTGGACGAGGCCTGCAGCTTCCTCACGGTGTCCACGGCGGGATCAGAGGTCTCCTGCAATTTCTATGCTTGGACCAGTGACAACATCGCCTGCACGACTTTGGTTCAGGTCAGTCAGTCTTGGCAGCTGTGTGGGGGCTCAGGGTCAGACATGCCCTGACTGAATGGACATCGGGCTTTGGGAAATGGAGACCGCAGTGGGCCGGCGAAGGCTCAGGATGCAGCTGTCCGTCTGAGCGAACACGATTATAGCTTAAAAAGAAAATGTTAAATATTAGTTTGAACCCCATGAAATGGCTGTGCCTGGGGCCAAGGCTGACAATTTCACTGTGACCATGAATCAGGACAGAAGAGGGTGCAGAGAGAAGCAGTTGTCGTAACTTTCCAGCTCCTAGCCACATGCAAATCTCGTTTTACTCTTCCAGTTTCTCATGGAAACTTCTAGAAAATGTCTATGTGTTTATAAGCATCCTTTTTGGTTTGTTTAAATGTTAATAGCTTATAATACATATTCTTTTCTACCTTGATTTTCTCACATAATGCTTAACTTTCTGTATGTTTAAAATGAACCTTGTTCTTTTTAATGGCAGCATACCAATCCATTCTACTGATGTACGTAATTTATTTCACATTTTAAAAAAGATTTTATGTTTTGAGAGAGAGAGAGCATGAGCAGGAGGAGGGGCAAAGGGGGAGAGAGAGAGAATCTCAAGCAGGCTCCACCCCCAGCATGGAGCCCGATCTGGGGCTCGATCTCACAACCCTGAGATCATGACCCGAGCCAAAATCAAGAGTCAGACACTCAACTTACTGAGCCACCACCCAGGCGCCCCTTTTTGTCCCATTTTTAAGGACATGTAGATGTGTTAGCAGTTTTGCAACATCACCAACACTGGTGAATCACATGCCCTTTGCACATGCACCTGTGCAGGGGTGTGAGTGTGTGTTCATAAGTGACATCCCAGAAAGGGCATGGAAGGTGGACCCCTGAATTTTAGGATTCGAGCCAGGGTCTGTAGCTGCAGGAGCCAGAGAAGAGACAGGGAGGGGTCTTGGACTGAATCCCAAGCCTGTCAGTTTGGGGCTGTTAGGCCATGTGCCACTTCCTAACCTCAGACTCCTCGTCTGTAATGTGGAGGCTTGACCTCACAGGCTTCTGGTGAGGATTCGAGAAGCTAACACAAAACACACAGTCATCGAGGCAACGTTAGCTCCTTTGAGTTTAAAGGTTAAAATGTTTTGGGGAAGATGACTGTGCCTTTATTTTTTCTTGCTGTCATCACTGAGGCCTGTCTTAAGATCTATCAGGGGGAGATAGAGCGGGTGGGTGGGGAGGGAGGTTAGGCTCTCAGGCTGGCGACAGCGAGCCGGGACCCATAAGCATTAACACCATTAGACAACGCAGACCAGCTGGATTTATTTGTTATCTGGGGTTTCCAGATACCTCACCTTGGCTGGTCTGTGTCAATGTGATTCTGCTAATGGGACACCTCTGTCCACACTTCCCATAGGTACTTTGTGGTCGAGGGGGTCTAAGGTCCCAGTCAGTGACACTGCTCCCTGGACGGCTGCCAAGACACTGGGAATCTCTGACCCAAGGAAATTCTACTCCTCTCTTTCCCTAAGGGATCAGATCCGGCTTATAGAATTATTAATAACAAAAATAGCCGACATTTACTGAGCGCATATAAGCACCTGGCATTTCTCTGAGCAAAACTATTGGATTATTGGTCATTTGAGCCTCTGATGCCCTGACCACTGCTTGCTTAGTAAGTATGGATTTTAGTCTGCAAGAAATAAAACACTTCTTCATTAAAAAAAAAAAAAAAAAGGCAAAAAGGGAATGAACTCTCCCTCCAACTCCCCACCCTGGGAGAGACAGCCTGTCACAGGGCATGTTAAGGAGGTGACTCTGGAGCCAGGCTGTCCTGGGTTCGGGTCCCAGCCCCACTGCTTGCTGGTTGCTCTTTGTCTCTTGGTTCCCCAGAATCTTCATCTACGATACAGGGTCGTGAGTGGCACCTGTATCTCCCGGTTCTTGTGAGGACTGAGTAAAGCCATACATAGAAAAGCTCACAGGACGGTTTCTGCCTCAGAGAACGAGCTCAGTGACTGTTACGATAGTTGTCACACTGTTGTCAGCATCGCTAACAGCCTGGCTGTTAGCGATGTGTCAGCCATCACAGGGCTCCCTGCAGGACCGGGGGCTCTCAGTGCCATCCTGAGGCATGGGGGTCGGGTGCCGAGCATGGATCGTGAGTGATGTGACAGGTCCACGCCACCCAGTGCTGAGGCAATGGTGCCAGGTGCTGCCCTCAGGCTCCCCCGTGCCTGTGCCCAGGTTAGGTTTGGGGTGTGGAAGGGACTCTTGACCAAGGCAGGAACCCCGTGCTTCGGGTCTAGGCTGCAGGGGTATGGTCCTTCTGACACTTGCCTCACCCCCTCCAGGCCTGACCACACGCGGGGCGGGGGCGGGGTGCTCTAGTCTGGGACCTGCCACCCACGCCCTTCTCACAAGTGCAGGACTCTCCCCCTCTCTGGGCCCTCTCCCCTCCCCAGCCTATCATCTTCCCATTGAGCTCAGGTCTTCTAAAAAGGAAGAAGGGCAGAGCCTTCAGATAGCTTTGTTTTAGCGCCTGCCCTTCGAAGATTCCCTCGGCCGGGAAACTCAGGTATGCAACTTTGAGGGAAGGGCAGAACACTGGGAACCAAACACAAATTGATAAAAACAGATTTATCCTGCCCCCCCGCCCCCCCCCCCACACACACAGCAGGAGTGCTAGAAAGAGTCAGAAAGAGAGATCGGAGATTAGCGAGGAAGGCAAGGCCTTTGGACGTCTGACCTCGATTCCAAGCTTACGAAACTTCTTTTGAGCCTCACTGGATGCAAACCACATCTGTAAGGACTTCGATGAGCTGATTCCTGCCTCTCTCTCGTCTCTGAGAACCACAGGCTCTGGTCCTCAAAACACCACAGAATTCTTTGGCTTCATTTCTGCCATATCCTTGGCCTAACATCCTCCTTTTATTTCCAACTGATGAACTCCTACTCATATGTCAGTACCCACCCAGATTCACTTTTTCGGGGGAACTTTTCTAGCACCCCCTTCTCAATAGAATGAATCATTCCCTCTTCTACAATGACCTCCTCTGGAATTCTATGTGTCCTTGCAGCCGACCCTCTAGGCTGGAATTTATTGCTTACATGTCCGTGTGCTCTGAAAGACTGGGAGAAACAAACGGGCAGGAATGTTCTCTTTTTTTATCTTTGTAGCCCGTGTCTAGCCATGGTTAGCGTTGGATAAATGTTTGTTGAATTGAATTGGCCATCATGGGTAATAATGCAGCCTCTTTCCATCTCCAGCTTCAAGACACATTGGGGAACTCAGAGGCCACCGGTTTCGGAAGCCTTAGGTGTCAGGTGACAGTGAGGAGTGGGGACTCTCCGGCTGTGTATCTGAAAAAGGGTAGGTTGGTCGAGCTGGATGGCTTGGGGCCTCAGTGGCTTAACTTGACTGGTGTTGGGGCTGCTTCCTAGCAGGGCACGTTTAGGGAGGGGCCACACTGCCCCCAGCCCGAGGCCTTCTCACAATGGTCCAAATCTCCAAGCACCCCCCACCCCACCAACCCTGCTGAGGGCCTCCTGCATGATATGCTGCACTGTGCGTGTCTACTACTTGCAGGGCTTGTGAAAGTGCAGAAGCTGAGTCAATACATCAGGGTTGGGCCAGATTCTGCCTTTCAGATAACCTCTTGGGGATGTCAAAGCTGCTGGCCCCAGGGCCATGCTTTGAGTAACAAGGGTGGATCATACCCCACAGTTTACCGCTCACTTCCCCAGACAGCCTTCACCCAGCCTCACAGACATTCTCAGAGGCAGGCAGGAAAGGGTTCCTAGCCCCTGTTTTACAGATAAGGAAACAGGCTCAGAGAGATTAGAAGAGTTTCACAGGGTCATACTCTTAATAAATTGGGGAGGTGGGTTTGAACCTAAGTGAGTCTGAATTCCCCTGCACGGCTTCACGGAGTGGGGACAGGGAAGCCTGTCCTCATCTGCCCTGGCCCGCCCGCCTCCTGCCTTCTCTCCATCAGGCCCAAGAGAAGGGCCGGCAGCGCAGGGAGCGCGAGCCCTGGGCCTCGTCTAGGCTCCCCACAAGCTGGGAACCTTCTCTGGTCGCTGCTCTCCGGGCCCTCCTTCCCTCGGTTCAGGGTGAGGGTGCTGGAGCTGGCCTGCTTGCACTGGCCCCGCTCTGCCACACACTGGCTGTGGCCAAGGTCCTTGACGCTCTCTGGGCTTCCATTTCGTTACTAGTAAAATCAGAGTCACAAGTGAACTGAGCAGATTGGGAGATTTGGAGGGAGGTTACCTGTGCTTTTAGAACAGTGCACCATGTTGGGTAAATGGCAAGGGCAGGAGACTTCTAAGACGGTTTTCCTCTGGTGGACACATTTCCTCATGATCCGAGGTAAGGCCGTGGACTGGATGGCAGCCCAGCAGGCCGGACCGAGGGCCTGGGTGTTGCCATGGACTGTCTGTAGCTCAGGTGGCCTGGCTCCCAGCAGCTTGAGACGGCAGCAAAGAGCTGGCAGCACGTAGAGAGGGCTCCACGGCCCAGGTACCGAGCCTTGGGGGCGGTCGGCAGCCCACGGCAGAGACAAGCGCCCGTGAGTTTTTGTCTCTGGCCCTTCCTTCACCTAAGGCCTCCATCCTGTCTGAGGGCAGGGCTCCCCTGGGAGCGTCTGGCAGAACTGGGATTTCTCTCATCTGTGGCCAGGGGAATTAGAATTCCTGCCCCAGTGTTTATTCCAATTATTATTATTATTATTTTAACCATTTAAAAATAATAACAGAGCATAGAGATTTTTGTTTTTCTAAAAAGGAAAACCAAAATCAAACAAGTAACCACTCCCCCAAATGTTCTTTAAAACCAATCCTTGGCCTTTTATCACATTTTTTTAAAAAAGTCAGCTCCATTTCCTTAGAAGTGCTTTTTCTTATTTGTTCTCATCTCCTGAAAGTTTATACTTTGGGAAAAATTGCAAGGGAAATTGAGAAGCTCCCTCGCTGCCAAACTAAATCAATGCAGAACTGGTTTTCGTTTTTTGTTTTTTTTTTGTTTTTTTTTTTTTTTTTTTTTTGCTTTTTTTGTTTTGTTTTGCTTTTTTTTTTTTTTTTTTAAGCAGAAAATGCACATACTCAGCCATTCTGCATCCTAAGATAGCAAGCAGAGAAGGGAGGGTCAGATTCCTGCCTCCCTACCTCCTAGCACCATCTCTGCTCAGGAAACCACTGCTTTAGTTTACATGCTGTGAGATAGGGATCAAATGTCACCGGTGCAGAGGACTAGATGCAGTTTTTGAAAGCCTCCTGTGTCAGTGGCACATGGTAGAGGTAGGCAGGCACATGCATTCACAGCCTGACCTTAAGTGATCTGGAAGACAGGACGCCTTGATCCATCTTCTAGGTCCATCCTGTCTACACCCACTTAAAAATCTGTGGCCTGGAACATGGACGAGCAGCCATGTGATTTTTCAGACTCGAAGGAAGATAGTGCTGGAAGGTTCCTTCCTGATTGCCTAGCCCAACCCTCTCGTTTCACAGATGAGGTCCAGAAAGAGGAAGTGTCTTGCCGCTCCATCAAGGTGGAACCGGGGACTTCAGGGCACAACCTCGCCCAGCTCTGAAATGTCCCCCAGACCGGCTCCGTTATCTAGGACTTGACCATTGTGTGGATCTGCTCAGCATTGGCGCTTCTCATAACTATTTACTGAGTACCTGCCATGTGATAACGCACTTTGGCAGGCACTGTGGATGCAGGTGTGAGCAAAACAGACAGAATCACCGACTGGTGAAGGAATTGATCCAGCAATAAGAGCACTTCTGAGGGTTTTAGGTGCTTTGATGAGGATGAAACAGGACCATGGGATAAAGACGGACATGGGCTTCCTGGAACAGTCAGGTTCACGGAGACAGGAAGTAGAACAGTGGTTTTGAGGGGTGGCTGGGGGAAGGGGATGGGCAGCTAGTGTTTGATGGGTGCAGAGATTCATTTCGGGATGAAGCAAAAGTTCTGGAGTTGAATGGTGGCGATGGCCACACGGCAATGCGAACGTATTGAATGCCATTGAACTATCCACATTCAGTGGTGGTTAAAATGGTAAATCTTATGTTACATATATTTTATCACAATTTAAAAAGGAAAAGAAAGATGAACATTGATTGCGGAAGGTGGGTCAGGGAAGGAGCTTCAGAGGAGGGGATATTGGAACTGAGACCGAAGGAAGAGGAGGATCCTGCTCAGGGCAGGAGGTCCTCCATGCCGGGCAATGTGGAGGATGCCAGGGGCTGCTGAGAGAGAGCCCTATAGTCCAGGGCTGTCCCGTGGAACTTTCTGCAGTGATGGGAATGTTCTATGAAACCTTGCTGTCCAAAATGATACCCAGGGGCCACACGTGGCCACCAGCACTTGGAATGTGGCTACTGCAACATGAACTTCGGTGAACTGAGACAGATATTGAAATAGACACATATGGCCAGTGACCACAGCGCTGGCCAGCAGGGAATAGCTCTGGGGAATCTCAAGCTGGTGGGGGAAGCAGACACTGACTCAAGTAGCTTTAAAGACAGGGTGAAGGATGATAGAGCATTGAGATCTAGGGAGAGAGAAATGAATTCTAACTGGAAAAATCGGGGAGATGGACCCTTGAAGTTAGGCTGGGTTTTGGTGAAGGATGGGCTGGGGCCTTGCAGGCATAGTCAGTGACAGGACAGTCAGGCTGAAAGGGTGGAGGGAGCCAATGTTAGGAGGAGAAGAAACAGCTTTCTGGAGACCTGCACAATATCTGCTGAGCATCAGCTAAATCCCAGGCTCATTGCTCAGCCTTTTAATGTATGGTCTAGCTTTTCATCTACTCAACATCCATGAGGATCACATACTATCATCCCCATTGAACGGATGGAAAAGTTGAGGCTCTGAGATGCTGTAGGGATTTGCCCTCCAGTCTGTCTCATTCTGCAGGCCATCCTCTTGGGTCCCACACTGTGAGCCTCTCCACAACTTCCAGGTGCATGAGTCGGTTAAACCCTGGTGAACAGCTGGGTCGAGGGGAGGTCCGGGTGGTGAAGGGCACAGACTCCACATCCCTCCTGCCACCCACCAGCTGTGTCAACCTAGGCATGACCGTTCATTCTCTTTCCTCACATGGGAAACGACCATAATAACAGGACAGACATTTTGGCTATATATATATATATATATATATATATATATATATATATATATATATATATATAGACACATATATATCTCCCTGGAAAAATCTCCTCTTTGCAAAATGATGCTCTAAAAATAACAGGGCTTATGGGAAAACTAGAGTTAGGGACAGGCAAAACCCAAACCTCACCATTTTTAGCCAGAGGACTGACAACAGCGATCACAATCCTATTTAAGATGCTAGCAGAATTTTTAAGAAGGACATACTGAATCCATCACAAAGAAATGTTATAGTAACTTGTAAAAGAGTCACAGAGCTTGACATAGGAGGTTGTTGGGAAGGGGGCAGTCAGCTGAGTTAGGCAGGGGAAAATTGCAGTTGTCACTTTGAAGACAGAGAAGGTGGCCAGTCTGGGGCCAGGGGAAGAACGTGGGCCGCTGAGCACTGTGTACAGTTGCGAGTTTCTTGTAGCTTGCCGCCCTCCGCGGTGTTTGTGTGTGCTGCATTCACCTGTTGTTTGATGGCACAAGGCAGTGACGTGCTGGGAAAACCATACATCAACCGATGTGGCTTCAGTTTGAACCACAGAAACGCACGCGGTAGCAGAACGGGCTGAACCTAACTCACATGGCGGTGAAAACAAATTGAGGTCAAGTAGGCAAAGCATGTGTCACTGTGTCTGTGTATACAGTTAGAGCTCAATAAATGTTTTCTGGCAATAATAACAATAATAATAAATATCACCTCGCCACACACCCCTCTTTAGTCCATCAGAGGTGTGGTGGGCGTCTGTCCAGGTCTGCTCGTTTGGGGTCAGGACCCTGGGGAGCTCCATGCTCTCCATGCACGGGCGATCCAGAAGTTTCATGGTGTAGAGAGTGTCTCATCTTGGACTTCACACTGCCTCTAGCCCAACCAGAGGGTCCACTGTCATATGACCAGTAAACTGTGGTCAACTCTGAAAGGTTTTCAGATATTTAAAAAAATTTTTTTCTGCCTTTTCCCCCAGGCCAAGAGTTCACCACAACGAGTCAGAAGAGCTTTGAGCAAACGGGTTTCCAAAACACGCTCTCCGGAATGTACAGGCCCGTTGTGTTCCCAGCCTCAGGAGCCGATCTGACGGGGGCTCATCTCTTCTGTCTTCGGGCATGTGACCGTGATGCGTGCTGTGACGGCTTCATCCTTGCCCAGGTGCAAGGAGGTAATTCATGTGACAGTGAGGACCGGGACCCTCCAGGCCCAGGACCCGTGGTCTGACAAAGGAACCAGCAGGGTCGCCAAAGCCAGGATATGCAATGTGGGGAACTGCATGGGGAGGTGCGGGCACGAGGTAACCACTTAGTGTATGCAGCCCTGCAGGTGCTTTTTATTGTAAGAATAATTGGGAAGCTACTGAAAGTTTTAAGTGAAGGAATGACATGATCAGATTTGAATTTTGAAGCATTGGCTTGAGGTTGCAGAAGGTAATGGGTGGGGAGTTGGAGCAGATGTGGGGTTCATTTAGGAGCTACCTCTGCAGTCCAGGTGAGGGGGAGTGGCGGGGGCTGGGGTGATAGCGGTGGAGATGGAGAAAAGGGTCAGATTCAAGGTATCCTTAGCAGGCAAAACCAGAGGACCGAAGAAGGGAAACGTGTCAAAGACCTTTCTTGACGATCCAGCTTGTTCACCTGATTGGATAGCTTGTTTGTGTGGTGAATAATGGAAGATACCAGATGTCGGGTTTGCTGCTGGGGAAGGGA
Organism: Zalophus californianus; assembly: GCF_009762305.2. Taxonomy (NCBI): domain Eukaryota; kingdom Metazoa; phylum Chordata; class Mammalia; order Carnivora; family Otariidae; genus Zalophus; species Zalophus californianus. Next base: position 182,130,384 of record NC_045598.1, read on the forward strand.
GATTTGGGAAGGTCATGAGCCCATTTACAGTGTGCCAAGTTTGCAATGCCTTTAAGACATTCACAAGATGAGGACTAAGCTTTTGGGTACAAAGATCCAGAGCTCAGAGTGGGAGTCCAGGTGGGAGATAGAGATGCAAGCATTGAGGTGGTATCAGAGCTGTGCGTCTGGGTGGGATTTCCTAGGAAGGGGGTACAGGGTAAAAAGGTTGTGGGGGAGGGGGGTAATCCTTAGTGAACACCTACATAATGGGGAGGACCTTCAAAGAAGATGGAGAATTAGAGTCCAGGCATCCAGGAGGAGTCCCAGGAGGGTGTACATCACGGAAACAGTGGTGGGGAGGGTGGGAAGATGAAGGAAGGTTGTCCACAGATTTGAATGCTGCTGAGAGTTCAAACAAGGTGTTTACTGAAAATGCTGAGGTTAGGTCACATTTGTCTGCGGGGCTGGATGAGAGCGTGCTGTTGGAGGGGTAGGGCAGGAGCATGGACTGGACTGAGTTGAATTCTAAAATCCCTTTTAGGTTTAATGCTCTGTGATTATATGATGTGCATTCGTGTTAGTGTTTAGATAAGCGAAAGTATATATAGAGGCATAGATATCATACACACACACACACACACACACATGCACACAACACGCACATCCATGTAAACACATGTATGTATGTATGTGAAACATTGCAGATCAAATCTGCAATGCCTTCTGCCTTCTTCTCTGAGGACATGACGATTCCTCCAAATGCTCTGTTACTTACCAAACCATATGGTTTTTCAAGTTGGAAGGTCGTTTTCCTCAGAATCATATATAGAAGAATTAGTTTGTTCCATGGAACAGTAAGCCCACAAAATCCTTGTTTCCATGACATTTCTGGCTTGCAGCTCGCTTGCTTTTCCCTCCAAGTGGAACCTGTGATCCCTGAATTGTGTTGAGCTGAACGGCCCCCTCACCACGCCACAAGTTAAGCTCTCTTGGGGACGCACATAAAACACTGGGCAGATGTCTTTCCCAGGCTTGTATGATGGGCACATCTGGAGCTTTGAATCAGAAAGCTTTGGCCAGATCTGCCAAATTGACCGGGGACAGACTCCTGCTCCGTCCTTTTACCCTGGTCCGGAAAGTCACTTAACTTTCTGGTAGATTCCCCTCCCTGCTTTTGCCTCCTCCAACCTCCACTTCCTAAGTGGCTTTGTTTCCACTGATTATTGAGGACAATTCATGAGGCTCCTGTACCTACCTTTCAGTGGGGTTCCGAGAGACTCAGGTGACCCCGCGGTTCCCAGGAGCGTAATGGAAGCTGGCAAGACGGGATCCGCAAAGGACTCGAATCTCTAGCTGGCACCTGTCTCTCAGATACACAGAGTTCTCGTTGCCTTTTTAGCATGAAAGAACAAAGCTACATGGGTTTCTCTTCCAAGGTCTGAGAGCAGAAGGAAAAATACACTCGCCTCTTGTTTAATTCCATGATGCTGTTTCCTGCCTTGGGAGAGGGCAGCCACGGGGTGCAGACTTCCTCTGGGCTCTCAGCGGGCTCTTAGGCACCCCTGCTACCCTGGTGCTGAGAGGCTCAGCCTGCGGGCCCCCCTGAGGCCCTCGCTGCCTGCTGGCCATTCCTCCGGTTTTCAGCTGGGAAAATCTTTCTCCTTTTCTGTGCCTCTGCTTCCTCATCTATGAAATGGGAAGTGGTCTAATCAGGTCAGGGATTCTAGAACCCAGCTGTGCACCAGAATCATCTGTGGTGCTGTTGACAAATGCCAATTCCCGAATGTCACCACCTCCCACCCCTACAACCTATCGAGTCAGAAACTCTGTGGTTGGTGCTGAGGAACGAGCATTTTCAAAGCTCTCCCTATGTTGTTGATAGGATCAGTCCGAGGCCCTGGTTTGAGAACCAGCAGTCAGAGGACCTGTAAGGTGATTTTTTACACAGAGATGCTGCTGCTGATTTCTTATCACCTGCAGGTTAAAAGTGGCCAGTGGGAGGGAGAAGGACAAGACTTCAGATTCATAAGCCAGACATCTGAGTCATCTACTTGGGGAAATTTTGGTGAGGGATGAGTTTGCAACTCTTATCTGGATTTAGGCATAAATTAGGATAAGGAAGGGAATAGGGTTATGGGGTGACAGATTTCCTATTTTTTTCAGGAGAATCTGAACAACCATACTACCTAATGGGATTACTTATTGAAACGACATATAAATTATCTAATTTCTACATCTCAGTAAATTTGGGCAGTTAACTTATATGAGACTCGGTTTCCTCACCAGTAAAATGGAAATAATAATGTCGGTAAGAATTAAGGGGATTAACATATTTAGAGCACTTACCCCCATAAGTGACTGGCACAGCACAGACATCTGAAGCATTTGAGTTGCCTACCTTACCTCACTAAAACCGTTGTCGTTCTGCATGGAGCACTGGGTGTTATACGCAAACAATGAATCATGGATCACTACATCAAAAACTAATGATGTATGGTGACTAATATAACATTAAAAAAAAAAAAACACTGTCAATGCGCTTAGCTCGGGATAGGTCTTCCTGAGCCTAAATAAAGTCGTAACTTCAGTGAAGCTTTTTAAAAATTAGGACATGTATTCAAAATTAGGAAATATAGGGGTGCCTGGGTAGCTCAGTCGGTTAAGCCACCAACTCTTGGTTTTGGCTCAGGTCATGATCTCAGGGTCCTGAGATCGAGTCCCACAACAGGTTGTGCACTGAGCGGGAGTCTGCTGGAGATTCTCTCCCTCCACCTCTGCCCCTCCTCCCTGAGCGCGCTTGCTCTCTCTCTCTCATGCTAATAAATCTTTTTTAAAAAATCTGGCTTTATAAAAAATTAGTCTAATAAAAAATTAGACAAAACAGTCTAGTGCCTCCCCAGTTTTAGATTTCTCTCTGCATATCCCAGACATGGGGGGCACATGGCCTGTGCTTGAATGCATCCAGAGACAAGGAGTTCACTTCCTAATAGGCAAGTGCTATTGGTGCAGAGCTCATGGTTTTTCCTAGTTCCTTACTTGGAATCTGAGTACTCCTTTCTGAGTCCCTTCAAAGTTGACGTGCGTGTGCACGTGTGTGTGTGTGTGTGTGTGTGTGTGTGTGAGAGAGAGAGAGAGAGAGAGAGAGAGAGAGAGAGAGAAAGAGAAGAGAGACAGAAGCTTCTGTTTATTTGCTTGAAGCCTCAAAAAGATCACTCTTTGGGATAGGGGGTAAAGAATGAGGGCAGAGGACTCTGACACTAAGACCCCCAGTGGTATTGAAGACACCGTTGCTACTGACCCATGAAGAAGGGCTCTAATGGAGGAGGAAAGGTTCCGCAGGGCCGGCATGGGGGTGGCCCTCCCTTTGGGAATTTGCCACTGTGACAAGTGCAGGACTATCAGGGAAGAGGACCACAGTTGAAAACCAGGCTCCTGAGTTCCAGTGCCCATCCCTGTGTGCTCCCAAGGCATCGTTACCTGTCCCCATCCTCCAAGCCTCTCAGGGCACAGACGTGAGTCCCTAAAAGGGCCCTCCTTGTTCTTCATCACATCAACCTCTCCTCTCTCTCATGACCCTGCAGGTCCCATCATCTGTGGGTTGCTGAGCTCCCCCGACGTCCTGCTTTGCAATGTCAAGGACTGGAGGGACCCTGCTAAAGCCCAGGCTAATGCCACATGTCCTGGTGTGACGTACGACCGGGGGAGCCGCCGGGTGACATTGCGTCTGGGAGGCCAGGAGTTCCAGAGTAAGTCTCTGCCTTCTGCCTGACTTCTTTCAAAATGCATTTTTTCTCACCAGCAAGGTCTGCCATCCCTCTCCTAGGAGCCCTCTCTAAGGAGAGACCTTACCCTAAGAGAGTTACAATTCTGAAAAGAAATTGTACCAAAGATGTACATAAAACCCAACCAGAGCATCTCAGCAGCTCTCCCAAGGCTGCAGGTTGGCTGGAGGGAGGCCGGCTCAGCTGCGCAGCACAGCTGTGGCAGGTGGTCCCAACTACACGGCCCCTGCTGCTTACGGGTGGCACAAGGGGCTCTGTGCCCCACCGCATGGGCTCTGTTGACAGAAATAACCATTCAGCTTGCTCCATCCTCCTCTTTCAGAAGTTCTTCCAGCATTTTCCACAAACGTATAAGCATTAGATCTAGAAGTTACTCTGAGATCATCTGCCCACCCCCACTTTTTACAGGGACGGGCATTAGCACATGAGACCCCACAGTGAGCAGTCAGATCTCCTCTCTGCCTCCCCCTGCCCCGTCCCCCCAGGAGGTCTCCATCAGGGAAGGCCCCTGGGCTGAGGACTGACCACACTGGCGCGACTCCTTGTGGTCAGGACCAGTGGGCTCAGCATCCCCAGAAGCTCATTAGAAATATGGATTCTCAGGTCCCACCCCAGACCCGCAGGGTGGCCCCAGGGATCTGTTCAAACAAGCTGTCTGGAGAATGCTATGCCTACTGAGTTTGAGAAGTTTGAGAAGCACTGACTAGGTGACCTGGCAGTTTCCTTCCAACCTGAAAAATCCGAGTTTATGGTGAGAACTGGACTGGGAATCACTCACTCCCGGTTCCTCTGTGAGGCTGGCCGAAGCCTGGCTCCATCCTGCCTCCTCTCTGTTTTTCTGCCAGCACAGGGTTCCAACCCACCCTCTGCGCTGGGAGGGGTGAAAGCAGTGCAGGTGTCAGCCAGACAGGGCAGGGAAGGGGACTAAGGGGGGTGAGGGTGTCAAAGAGCCCTTGGAGGCTTCCTGTCTTTAGGAGACATTGGTCCTTCAAGAGTTGGCAGCCACTATCTCCTGCCTCTAGAAGTTTGCAAGACCTACTTCTCAGTGTAAGGCAGCTCTCAGTGTTCTGATGGCCGAGAGCTCAATGTCACGTCCCCCAGTGGCCCTCCCTGACTACCCTGCCGAGCTTAATGCTTCCTCCACCAGAGAGCTTCACACATGTTCTGTGAATTGCTCTGATAGGCAGGGAGGCAGGCAGGGTGGCGGGCAGGGGGGTGGGCAGGGCCCTGACAGCGTGCCTTTGCCTGTCCACTGTTCTCAGTTGCCCGCTGGGACTGTGCCTGTGCTGCTGAATCCCAGTTTTGGATGCCGGTTGTGTGACCTGGACAGGGTCAGGAAATATCTTCAGGCCTCATTGCTTGTCTATAGAAGGGGGTAGCGAGAGGACCCGTGTCCCCAGGGCTGTGGTGAGGTGGCAGGAGGGAGTGGTGATTACCATAGACATGTCTCCCATTGTGCTTTTTATGGGGCAGCCCCTGCTGTAAGGCCCCAGCCAGGGCTCGCGCGCATTCCCCCAACACAGTGCCTGGAGGGAGAGGAACTGCTTTCAATTCTCCCCATTTTACAGCTGAAGACACTGAGGTACACTGAAAATGAAGTCTTCTTAAGGGCTCCGAGCTTCCCAGGGGAAGGACTGGGACCCGAGCCCAGGCAATATGGCTCCAGAGCTGATATTCTTACCTGCTCCTCTCTACAGGCACTTACAGATAATACGTCTGTTTGAGAGGAACTCTGTAGGGGGCCTGACACATAGTATTAATGTTAGATAATATTATTATCATATTTTGACTTTGTCATAATCTTTTGTTATTTTTAAGAACTGGACCCGTGTCTTAATAATTTCTGGATTCACACCATCCAGCATGAAACCTGGCGTAGAGAATATATATAATATCTGTGGAATGAATATTTACCAAAGCCTGGACAAAAAATATTGCCTAACTAGGTGGAATTCCATGAGGCTTAGTGTTTTTTGGGGGTAAATAAAATCAAATCGCTTATTTACATGATGGATAGTAAACATATGGTATCCATTATTCTGAGAGGTAGCCCCGGGTGAAAACAAGCATTTGCAGAAAGATGTACGATATACTCATGGGCAATAAATCCAGAGCGAATTGCTTCACATGGAGCACGTGCTTGGTATGTGCCCAAAAATAAAGAATGTGTCCTTGTCTGGCCTCCCCGAGAAGGAGTGATTACCAAATGACTTTTGAAGTCTTGGGTTGTTTTTCTTCCAATGCCCTGTGTATAGGTGTATATTTTAGGGTATGGACAAAGCTTTAAGAAAGGTACCCTTTGATGGGGATTTCAGGCACTCCAAAGTATATCCGTGGTGTTCCAAATTGGGGGTTGCCTTATACACAGACTGACCAGGAGGCCCTCTCCAACTGGGAACAATAGGGCACAATTGTTCTCTGCCACAGTAATAGGTCACTCTTCAAGTACAATGAGTCCCTGGGAGAAGAAATGTGGCTTAAATTCTTACTAAAATGTGAATAGCTGATAGACTCCCTTTTCTAACAATAGATATTGATAGAGGAAAAGTGGAGTGAGGATCCCATGGATCTAGACAGCTTCAGGGAGGCCACAAAATGGATCAAAAGCACATGGGAAGGATCTAAGGACAACAATGATAAACTCTGTCTGTCACAGCCTCTGCCTTCCCATTTAGCCATTGGTTAGATGCTCATTAAAATATGGACTCTGGAATCAGACCCCAAATTCAAATTCCAGTGTGAATGCTTATTCCTTGTATGACCTTTCTGGGCCTTGGCCTTCCCAGTTATAAAATGTAGATAATGATGACTTCGGATCCTTGGGAGGTTAGAAGGATTGAAGGAGGAATGTGTGGTGAAACATTGGGAGTGATGCCGGGAGCAAGGTGGGCACTCTGTAGATGCTGGAGATTATGGAGCAATGGCCTGCAATGAAAATCCTGGAGGTGATTTCTTCTTTTCTCCTCCAGCTCTGTGGCCTTGCTCGAAGCACTTCACCTCTTTAAGCTTCAGGGTCTTCATCTGTAAAATGGGGGCACACTTTTTACATATTAGAGAATGAAGTGCTAACATGCTCTATGGGCTGTAGTTTAAGGCATGGTATCTGAACCGCAAGTCCCTGCTCCCCTGACAGCACATCCCACAGAGGCATCCTGTAGGACTTCCAATCTGGACATCCCCTTTCATTGATCAGCTCACCGGCACTCTGAGAGTCTGGTCCAACAGGTGGCCTGGCTAATGGAGAATTAGCATTTATGTACAAAGTGTAAGTGAATTGATTGCCATTTGTAGGAAATTGCAACTCAACAGAATACACTAAATTCAAACAGGAAGCACATCAGTATCCATTTTGCATTTTACAAAACACTTTCACCCCCTTGGGCTCACCAGTCCTTTTGATGCTTGAGTGAGGCAGCTGGTTCCATCACAGTTTTACCCGGGAGAGTGCAGTTCCAAGCTGTGATGTGTCGTACTTAAAGAAACTGTCTTTGCATGAAGTGCAATCGCTGGGACCTAAACCTTATGCTCTGGAGACCAGGGCTGTCAATGGATGCTCTCCCCCACCCCAACCCATGGTGCCACTTGCTTGTATAACTTGTGTTGTCCCAGCAAATTCAGGAGTCCAGTAATGGACATCCTTCTGGGCTCACTTTGCTCCAGACATTGGGTCATTAATGTCGGTGACTTACATGTTCTACTTCAAGGATTTTCAAGGGCTGTGCAGAGAAGGAGACAAAAGGCCCTGGGAACGCGGGAGGGTCGGGGGTGAGTTGCGGAGGTGGGCTGGGTGGGCATGAACAGCCTTAGAGGAGGGAGTTGTTGGGCTCACTTGTCCATCACTAGTCCCGAGAGCTTGCTGAGTGTGGGCGCCAGGCCAAGAACTGAGGTGCAGACAGGGAGGAGTGGTCCCTGTGTTGGAAGGAGCTCGAAGGTTAGCTGGGGTGACAGGAAGATTATTGACGTACAGTGGGCCCTGTTTGCCCGTCTTAGTGGACTGACGAAGGTTCATGGGAACTCAGAATTCCCTTTTTGTGCCTTTTTCCTTGTTTGTTAAGCCAACCAAATATCAGCTCAGAGCAAACAAATACACCCACAAACAAACAACCCTACAAATCCCCCGGGGGCCATTTTATCCCATACGAAGACCCAGTGCTTTTCTTGGTTGTGAGGTTTCTCTTTCCCATCATCAGATTTCTGTTTAAATATTACTCTCAAGAGAGGAATCCACCCAGAGTCTGTGTCTCCCAAATTGCCAATGGGCATCTCTGGATGTTTCAACTATTTGGTGCTGGCTGGATCCATCTTTCCATTTCTAAGGGAAAAGGCTTAGAAGGCTCTGGAACTGCTTATGTCTTCTTTCTCACAATGTCCTGAAGTGCAAATGAATGAAAAATAGGCAGATTAAATGTCCCTTACTGCCCATAGGGACTTAACATTTGACAGGAAAAACAGGCCTTGGTGGAACACTCCTGGGTTTGTTCTGAATCCCAGAGGCTTCATGCTTTGGGCAATGGTGAGGCTCAGGCTGATGGCTGGCGTCCTCTTCATAGGAGGCTGTTTTGTATCAGCGCTTGCCATCGTCTTGGGGTGCTGGGAGCTAGGTGGAGAAACTTACAATGCCTCTGGGATGCTCACTGTCTCCAAATGCATTTGGAGTAGATGTCTGATGGGCAGCTACAAATAGGATGACCCTATTATAGTTATTTATAATAGCTGTCATGTGCTTTGCACTAAGCAGAGCCTGAGACAAGGATTCAGGAATGCAGTTTATTAGGAAGGCAAGGAATAGAAAGTGGACTCTGAAACCCGGGCTTTCTAGTTTGGGATGCTGCCCACTCCCAGGCTGTAGATTCAAACTAACCATCCTAGACACAGTGCATGACCTCTGCAGAAGTGTCCTGAAGTAAGTTAAGACCACAAGACACCCACCAACCTTCAGGAATCAGGCTCCGTGCCAAACCCCAAAACTTCTAAATGTGTATGTGTTCCTGCTGCCTTGATTATGGAGAGAGAGGTAATGAGTCAGAGCGTGGAGGCCTGTTTGGGTCACAGGGATGCTCTAACTCAGCTGTCATGGAAGGAATGGCACAAATGCCTGGACAGTCCAAACGTTTTACCTTAAAATATTGCTCAGCAGGGAAGAGGCAGAATCACGTTTGCTTCTGTTCTACGCACCTCCTCACAATCGACAATGTTGAGCCAGGGAAGTTTTGGGGAACAGAGGGACGCTTTGGGGGTCTACATTAGGAAAGCTGATATGGTGGCCAGCCTTCCTGTGCTTGGGAAGGTAATGCTCTATGTTTGCTTGGCGGGCCCTGAGTATCGTTGATTACTCTGTTTTCCTCATTCATTCCTCTTTGCGCTCATTAATGTGCTGAACGCCAGTTCTGCAGCAGGGATTATGCCAGCTGTTGCTGATATAAAGAGGAATAAGTCCCCATTCCTGAAGTGTGAAAGCTCTAGTACATTCAGTGGACAGTTACAGTCAAGTATGAGATTAAAGACAGAGGTGCCTGTTGAGTGTGTTGTGCAAATCTAGAGGAAGGGCACAGAACCCAGCCAGAGGGTTCATGGGGGCCTTCTAGAAGGAGGTGGTGCCGGTGCTGATTCTTAAAGAATGAATAGAGAGGTTAACCAAGTGAAAGGGGATGAGAGTTCTCGAGTGCAGTGATGCAGAAGGCTGGAAGCATTCATTAGGTGGAAGTGGAAAGATGGGCCCCTTGGAAACAGCACGTAGCTGTTCACACTGCCAAGAACCAGGTCCCAGGGAAGTGAATTCCGAAATGTGTGGTAGCTATTGCAGGACTGGAGGGAGGCTCGCCTTTGGGGAGGATACCCTGGTGCTGTGTGGCTGGGGAGGTAGGAGGGAGTCAAGGGAACCAGTGGTCCTCGGTTTCAGTCTTAGATTTGAGAGCAATAAAGCACCCTAGAATTAAGATGTTGTTTCCCCTACTTCTACAGGATAAAAAAGAATCCTAATGCATAGCCTAAACTATTTGGAAAATTTTACTTTATTTATTTATTGTATTTACATCTATGTTACCAAAAGGATATCTATATATATCTATAGATCTACATCTATCATCTATCATCTATCTATCCCTCCATCCTTTTGAAGAGTCAGTATACCAAATAGATTTGGGTGTAAAAATATTTAAGAAACAAATTCTCCAATTTCCCTTGGGGCAAGGTCCAAAGTCCCCTCACCTGCCCTTCATCATAAGCAAATGTGATCAAGAAAGGTGACAGAAGCAGAGCAGATTGAGCAGATGGCCCCCTGCTCTGTGTTGGTGTCGGAAAGTATACGGTGGGCTCCTCTGTAAGGTGTATAATGAGTTTCAAAGTTTCAGAGATCCAAGTCTAGATCTCCCAGATATCATAGGTTTTAATTTCCCCTAATTTTTACAAGTGGCATTCAGGGCAAGAAGAGAATAATGAGTAGGTTTTTTAAGGAAACGTGTAATCCCAACAGTGGGCAGTGTGAGATGTCCTGGAATTGTTGTTTACTCCCATTTTAGAAATAAAACCAAATGGAAATGCAGCTCAATATTTTTGGCTCACCCCCTGGCATAGAGCATGGTCATTCTTGTAAGGGGGGCTCATGACTTTAATAGCTGAGTTTTCCAAATCTTTCACTGATTAATTAAACCTTTTTAAACCTCCTTAAACACCTCTCTAAACGCAAGAAGCTTTACATATGTTTGCTATTTTGGATGGACAGAATTCTAAAATAGGTTATCCTGTCTTTAGCGTGGTGATTAAGAGCATGGGATATAGAGCGAAGCAAGTGGGATTTGAATTCTGGCATTAGCCTCTCTGGATTTTGATCTGCACCTGGAAATTAGGGACAAAAAGACCTACCTATGAGGTTTAAATGAAGCAATATCTGAAAGGTGTTCATCATAGTATTGGACAAATGGCAATGACTTAATAATAATTGATTATAATAATACATGGTTCTTGGGGCACCTGGGTGGCTCAGTTGTTTAAGTGTCTGCCTTCGGCTCAGGTCATGATCCCAGGGTCCTGGGAGCAAGTCCCGCATCGGGCTCCCTGCTCGGCGGGAAGCCTGCTTCTCCCTCTCTCACTCCCCCTGCTTGTGTTCCCTCTTTTGATGTGTCTCTGTCTGTCAAATAAATAAATAAAATATTAAAAAAAATAATACATGATTCTTAATGATAATTAACACAATGTGGTTATTTCTTGACTTCTCAGGTTGTGAACCATATGTTTCCTGCCATGTGTGGGGTCATTGGCCTCCAGAATCTGTGCTTTCTGAGCTCTTTTCCCAGCCTTTCATAGCACAGGGGGATTGGCAGGATCTTAGGGCTGAGCAGAGGCCAGAGAGGCAAACACAACCATCAAGGCAAAGCCAGTCTTGTCTGGATGATTCTGGAGAAGTGTAGTTTGGCAGAAAGGAAAACTGAATAATATTAGTAATGAATCTAATAATGGCAGCTACCCATCATAGGGTGCGTCTCCAATGTTGAGGGCTACAGAAGATGGTTTACGCCATTCCCACGCTCACACTTATCGTCCCCATTTGCCCACAAGGCAAGAGTCTCAGAGGGCTTACTTGGACAATTAACATAGCACCCGAGTGTCTACAGGCTTGGTTCTCTTTCGGCCAATCCCCAGTTGCTTCAGTGACTCCCTCACGGTTTCCAGGCCCCTCCCCACGCTAATCTCTTGGGTGCCCTGTGCGAGACACCCAGGGCCTGACCAGCTCTGGTTTTGTACCAGGGATCCGGAAGACAGCTCCACGATGCTCTCTTTTGGGGGCATGCACCTTGATAGGAAACAGAGTTCTCAGGCTGGGAGGGGGCCCGTGTGGGAGAGGTGGGTCAGCATGGCCGTGGTGGGTCCACGTGAGAACAAGCACACTCAAGCTCATGAAAATAAACATCTGTCTTTGCAGTTCCAACAGCCGTGGAAGGATCTCTGGACACCGTTACCAGCTTCCAGCAGGTTTATCTCTGGAAAGGTGAGCTGTGGGGCGGAGGGGGTGAGCAGGGCACGGATTACACCAGACTTTCTGGCCCCACCTCTCGTTCATGGGGGCACTCAGCTCCGCGGAGAGAAAACAGTAGAGATTTGCTTTCCAAATGAGTGCTCTGTGTGGCATAGAAGGGCCTGATTCTCATCAGATAAGATGCCAAGCCCCAGAAGAAACATGAAAAGTGTAGAAGCCCCAGAAAGGAAGGGGGAAGGAAGCATGACTTCCTGTGAGATCAGGTTTGCTGACCCCGATCTGTCCTTGTTATGGGGCAGGAGCTCTGAGGCCACTGCAGGCCAGGGAGACATTTCTCCAGTAGACTCGGCCACAGGGCTCACTCCCTCTGAGGTCAGGGTGAGGGGATGTGTTCCCCCATGGTGGTGACATGACCCCTGCTTAGAGGTGGTGTCCCTGCCTGTGCGCGGGGCAGCCTGGAGCTCCAGATAAAAACCACATTCAGCGTCTCCTTTCTGCTTTGTTTGTCCTCCTCGGAATTTGCTGAGCATTGACCAAGTGCCTACTCCGAGAGGGGACCGTGCAAGGCATTTGGGATGAGTCTGAGTAGGATGGGATGAAAGAGATGGGCGAGGCACAGCCTTCACCTGTGGGGAGTTCCAGCCTCAGGAGGCAGCAGGTGCAGCGGACCCGTACAAGCCCTGGCTTGTCCCATGGGGCTAGTGGGAGGATGGGGACAGATCCCGGCCCACATCATTTCCCTCCTCTTCCCGGGATCCCTCCTCACCTTTGTTGGGTGCCCATAGAGACACTGGTGGCCCTGTTTCTGTGCCTGTGAAGGGAGATAGTGGGAAGGAGCACAGAGCATGGGGTGGAGTCACTGGGTGTGATTTCTGGTTGCATTACTCACTGCCTTGCGGCCTCATGCACATCAGTTATACCCTCCCAGCCCTGTCTCCTCACGGGCAGCAGGACAATAAGAGCACTTGCCCGCACAGAGCTCCGTGAGCTCGGGCAAGGTGGTGCCGTGCCTAGTGCATCCTAGCTGCTAACTCACGCTGGTGGAGGCGAGGATGGATGGAGGGCATGAGGAAGAAGGAGGAAGAAAAGGAGGGACAGGAGAAAAAGAAAATGAGGGTGCCCACCATATTCTCATTTTCAAGTGATTTAATGAGATTATACACTTCTTTTCTCATTTGGCCTCCTTATAAGGTGGCTATATAAGGGGATGGCATTTTATTCATTTTGCAGACAAGAACAACCAGGCGTGGAAAGGTTCGGTGAAATGCCCCCTAGGTTCCTGGGGGCTCCAAGGACCCAGACTCTGGCTCCAAGTTCATTGCTTCCTAGTTATCAAACATTTCTGACAAATAATGCTGCTAGCTGGCGAAGAATTAGGATATTTGCCGCCCTGAGCAGAAGCAGGCTTGTCTGATGCCCTGTTCTCCCCATAGGCTCACTCTGTTTTCATGGAAGACAAGTTCCCAACTTAGAGATTTTATTTAATTTTTTCGAATTCTAATTCATCTACTTTCCACCTGTATATTCGGGGATAAGTTACTTCATCTTTACACATCTCTGTTTTCTCAAGAGTAAATGACAGTCTCCCTCCTTACCTTCACAGGGCGTTGTAAAGACCAATATTTATGAACACATTTTGTTAGTTTTTTGATGAATCATTTCAATACCGAGGACAATAATGATTCTATTAATGAGAGGTTCACTGATGTTCCATAAAAGGCCAAAGAGCATAGGTCTCTGCTACTGGATTTGTTCCAGATCCTGTCTTGGGCACCTGGATATGGGCTGTGAGGATTTCCCACATTGCCATTTTGTTGACAAGAGGAGTACCTCCCTTTTCCCACCCCAACAGAACAACAACAATCTTTTTTTTTTTTTTTCCTTCCTAGATTCTGACATGGGGTCCCGGTCTGAGTCTCTGGGATGTAGAAGAGATATGGAACCCAGGCCAGACTCTCCAACGGAAACAGGTACCAGCCCCAAACCTTTTTCTATACTTGGGTGCCTGGCTGTGGAGATAAGAGGGTGATGCCAAGCATCTGATCCGTGCAGGGCCCCATTAGCATCCCTGCACGCTGCAGCCAGGGCCTTCCCTCTCAGCTTTTAACCCAGTTATTCACTTCACAAATGCGGACAGCTCCTCAGAGGGGAGACTGGCACAGAAAGTAAAGTGAAATCATGGCAGAATCGTCATTGCTCCTGGAAAAGAAAACGACCATAACCACAAAACCCAGCAAAAACTATTCAAGAGCAAGCTTCCGCTGACTGTGGTCGGGGAGTGTAAACAAAATGTACAGATTCTGGAATGGTTTCGTGAGTGAGATTTCTAGAGAGTCTTGAGAAAGGGTCATTTTACTCCATGGAATAATCCATACATTATGGATGTGTGTAATCCATACATTAATAGGGACAGAATGTATGTCCTGAGACACTCTATCCCTACCATCTGCAATTGTGATTTCTTAGGTGCAGCTACAACTCAGGGTGGGAGCAGGGAGGAGGCGGGGGAGGGAGAGCAGGGTAGGGTAGGGTAGGGTAGGGTAGGGTAGGGTAGGGTAGGGTAGAGTTGACGGGGGAAGGGAGAGGGGAGCACAGGGGAGACAGCGTGGCACCATGGGAGGAACACCACATTGCAAAGCAGATAGATTAGGGCTTGAGCCACTTTTTTTTGCTACTTACACTAACTGCACAGCTGTGGGTACTTTGCTCACCTTCTAAGAGCCTTGATTCATCATGTGTAGAATGTACCTCACTGTCCACTAATCCAATTATAGTACGTGCTGGGTAAAACACCTGGCACATTGCCTGGTACTTAACAGATGCCACCCAAATCGTAGCTTCTCATTCCCAGGGCTTCTGTCCAGCTCAAATGACAAAAGGCACAAAACCCACCCCAAATGGAGCTCATCCCATAGTAGTTTGGCTATCTGAGTTCATTCTGCATTCGTAGAGTTGCAGGACCCAAGGGCTGTGCCCTGGTTTAGAGTACAGGTTCTCAGGGCAGGAGAGCAGGCTCTAAACCCCAGCTCTGCCCCCGCCTGCCTGTGCAACCCTGAGTCACCTTCCCTGAGCCTCAGTTTCTCCCTCAGTAAAGGAGAGAGAGAGAAAGAGCAGTCCCCATGAGCCGGGGTAATTGTGGGAATTAGAGTAGGGAATGCTGAAAACTACAGTGGCACTGAGCAGGTGCTCAAAAATGGGTGGCTGTTATTCTGTGGTGGCCGTGGTATTGGTGGTGATGATCCTAGCACTGAGCCTGGCTCACGGCAAGCCTTCTGTAAAGTTCTGTCCCCAGTCCTCTCTCTTCCTGCATCGCGCGTCAGTCAGCAGGTCCCCGTTTGGCATGGAAACTAGGGTCAGAGTACGTACTCCTGTCCAGTGCTCTTCGAAGCAGTGTCTTCTGCACCTTCGGAGGTCTTCCGGTGGAAGTGTTAATTTTGCCAGCAGGGTGGTGGGAGTCGGGGGGTGGGCGCCTGCACAGGAGGCTGCCCCTCCTTGCTCTCACAAGCAAGCATGTGGCTGGGTTTCTTCTGCACAATGACCTGGACCCTTACCTTTCTGATCGTTGCCCAAGCAAATTGGCAGCTTTGTTTTGAACACGTGGCTGGCGTTCAAGTTTATCTGCCACCAGCCTTCGTTTTTCTGCTGAAGCAAGTGTGAGTTCAACACTCACCTGGGAGGGGAGCAGAAGAGAGCAAGCCCCCTTCTTGAGCTTCCGGGTGGCAGGGCCTCCATCTGGTGCTTCACATGCATCATCTTGCAAAGGTTAGGGTGACTCTGCTGACTGGTGTCATTGTTCCCACTTAATTAATGAGACGCGTGGGGCCTCTGGTGTCTCAGTATCACCTGGTTAAGCACGTCCAGCACTGACTAAGCAGCGCCAGGATTCAAGCTGTGGTCAGTTGCCTCCGAAGCCTGGGTTCTTCTAGAACACCAACCATTCCTTGACACCGTGTGGGCTCCAGAGCTGAGTCCTGGTGGCCCCCGGCTGACGGAGCAGACGGGTTTTGTTTGATTTGCAGAGCAGACTTCTTCTTCTTCTTCTTCTTCTTCTTCTTTTTTTAACTGAGCCAATATATTTTAACTTGGGAGATTTTATATAAAAATTGAGATTTCAAGCTTCTCTAGAGAAAAACAGAGGAAAAGCTTTGGCAAAACTGGCTTCAAATTTCCGCCTGGCGACCATCCTCTGAGCTGAGTTGCGCTGCCCTTGCCATCAGGGACCAGCTCGCCCATTGGCCCCAGTCCCTGCCTAGCACCAGGCACCCCTGCTGGCCCCTGCCTCCCCTGGGGCACTTGTGTTTGGGGCTCCCCCACCTTAGTGGGGCCGCGGGGTATGGCAGACAGCTCGTGGCAAGGTACAGGTGAATGACTTCTGTAAAATCCATCATGATACCCTGCGTCGGTCCACATCTACGGAACCATCACACGACTCTCACAGGAAGGACCCCCCCCCCCACTCCTCCCACCAGAAGGGGAGCTGGGCCCTCCAGCCCAAGACCTTGGAGGGAATCAGGGTGAGTGGACTCAGCTCCTCTCGGTTTTCCCTTTCTTGGCTGATTACATTCCTGGGCTGAGGAAGATAACACCCCTGCAGGAAAGACCCCTTTGATCCACTCCTGTAAGGCTGGCTGGGCCCAGGCCCACTTCCCTGCCTTGTTTACCTGGCCTGTGCTCTTTGGTGTCTCCCAGAATGACCTCCCCGGTTCATAGGACAGTGGGGATTGTCTCCTTTCTGCTCCAGGTCACTTCAGTTAGCCTGAGTGTTTGAGACACACACAGGGAAGCCAGCAAGAACAGCCTCCTATCTGGCAAGGCCGGTATCAGCCTCCTTGCCTTCAGGGGGAGGGCAAAGTTTGGAGAGAACAAGAGGAAGATGAAGTCTTCCTAATATGGCAAGTAAACCAAACAAACTGAGTGACTATGTGTTCGTTCTCTCATCCACCAGACAGACAGTTTTTGAGCACAAACGCTGTGCCCTCAGACATTCGCGGACTAGTGAGAATTCCCAGATGCTGGCCGCTGCGTGACAACATGGCAATGGCTCTAAGGGGGCAGGTGTCAGGTGCAGTGAGGATGCAGGGGAGGGAGGATGCTAGGTGCCCCAAAGGAGGCAGAAAGGCTTCGCAGAGGAGCCTGGAAGGATCTGCCAACCATTTCCAGGGAACACTAGGGAGGTGTTCCAGGCAAGAGGAATGGCATGTGCAAAGTCTCCAAGGACAGAGTGTGATTGAAGGAACTTCAAGTTTGCCTTTAAGCCTCTTGTGTTCTTTCCTTTTCTTTTTTCTTTTGTTTTGTTTTCTTTTCTTTCCTACTCTGCTGTCTTAACAGGTGATCTGTGCTTTCCTACCTTGTGCCAGGCATCAGGAAGCACAGAGACAGGCATGCAAACTGTCCACTGGACAATCATGTGAAGTGCAAGAACCCAAGGGCCTGGGGTGGTCCAGAGGAGGGGCAGCAACATGGTCTCTGGGGTCTCACCCAGGGCTATCTGGCCTTGGCAGATGTTAGTAAAGCTTTTATCTCCTTTGACAATTTTTGTTGGTGAAAAAGTTCAGTCTTCCGGCGCCTGCTCTCCAGAGCATGGAAATTGGGCTCCTGGGGAGATGCTCAAGCCCAGGGCAGGTCCATATGGCATGTAATGCTCTAGTCCCTCAGCACTGGTGAGCCTCTTTATAGAGCTACAGAACATCAGAGCTAGAGGGAACAGAACTGACCTTAAAGTATAAGAGGACTAGGTAGGTGAGGAAGGGGGTGAGCACAGACAGCAGTCCTGGGGCAGCAAGCAGTGTGGCAAGGCTTTGGGAGTGTAAGTTGAGCAACTGGAGATAAAGCTTAAAATTCAGATAGAGCGTGGACCAAGAAGAAAGCTTAGACTTCTGTCCTGTGGGCAGCAGGGCACCCAGAAAGAGCCTTCAGCCAGCGATCATGGCACATGAATATACAAGGAGAGACTAAGGGATAGTCAAGTTGGAGCTTTCAGGTGGGGCAGAGCAGAGTTGAAAGTTGTCAGCACAGATGAAGGCTGCCATTTGGGAGAGAGATAGGACTTCTGCATGGCTTCAAAAGATAGGAGCATCAGTGGTTCAAAGTGATGGATTTGGCCCCACAACTTCCTAATGGTGGAGTGGGGTGCTGTGTTCAGCCCAGACATGTCACGTAGGGCTCTGGGGGCATCGGCCAGATATCCTGTGGGAGAAAGCCCTGCCTTGGGTGAAAAATTGAACCAAATGGCTCCCAAGGTTTCTTCCAAACTAAGATTCTAAGATTTTGCAACTCTATAATTTTTAGGACCTTCTGAAACCTTCTGAACCCTTCCTGCCTGGCTAGACTCCCGGCCCTATGGCCTCCAGACCTGCCCTGGCTTCACACAGCCTTAAAAACAAGTGTGTGCATGTGTGTCTGTGTGTGTGTATGAGAGAGAGAGAGACACACACACACAGTTGGGGGTAGAAGGTGGGGGACAGAGGGAGAGACTCATCATAGAGATAAAGCAAAGGAAGTTGACTCTCTCCTTCCTTTTTAGATTTGACGACAGAACTTTTCTCCCCTGTGGACCTTAACCAAGTCATTGTCAATGGAAACCGATCCCTGCCTATCCAGCAGCACTGGCTTTTCAAACACTTGTTTTCACCTCAGCAAGCAAACCTGTGGTGCCTGTCTCGTAAGTATCCTCAGACCTCATTCTTCCTCTTCTAGATCCTCTGGTCAGGCAACACAGACCAAGTTTAACAATTCTTGATAAATAGATATGATGAAACTCAATAGCATAACTCAGGGATCACGTCAGTATTGTACCATCAATAATATAGGAGAAAGATAAGACATAACCTATATCTTCAAGAAGCTTATGGTATAGATCATCTCTACTCTATTCCCAGAACCTATCATCCACTCATCCATCCACCCATCCATCTATACATTCATCCATCATCCATCCTTCCTTCCATCCATCCATTCATCCACCATCCATCCATCCATCCATCATCCACCCATCCATCCATCCATTCATCCATCATCCATCCATCAATTTATCTGTCATCCATCATCCATCCATCCATCCATCCATCCATCCATCCATCCATCCATCCTTTACCCAATAGGCATGTGCTATGTTTAGCACATGCTATGTTCTAAACCTTGTGTTTGACCTTGGGGATGAGAAAACAAAAGAAGATGAATTAACTATGACCTCTCCCTGTGAGGGAGCTACCATATACCAGTGGAAAAGTCTGACATGGGAGTGGGAGCAGGGGAGATCATTCACAGAGTTCACAAAGTTTTTACAGTCCTGTGGCCTCTGGTCTGAAGATCCCAACTGCCCCTGAGATGTTCCTGGATAGATCCAGTGGAATTTTGCCTTGTCTCCTCCTGTATTTCTGTGTGTACAGCTCACTCTTCACCTTCTTAGACTTTGCCTTTATTCAGAGTCACGTGGACTCGCTGTTTGATGCACAATCCTCTCCCCAGCTAGCAGAATCCCAGTATTTTTTTGGGGGGGGGGGCTTCCAGACTTGGTATTTTCGACTGTCCTGGGCCTCTGTCCCCCAAGGAGGAATCCCTACCAGGCATTGCTTCCTGGTAGGTCCTATGAAGTTTCCTTTCCTTCAGGCCTCCCAAGCACTAAAACCCATTGCTCTCTTGCCTTGCAGGCTGTATCCAAGAGCCCTCTTTCTGTCAGCTGGTGGAGATAAAAGACAGTGCACCCTTGTATTTCACCTGCACCCTCTACCCAGAGGCCCAGGTGTGTGACGATGTCATGGAGTCCAATCCCAAGGGCTGCAGACTGATCCTACCCCACAGGCCAAAGACCCTGTTGCGGAAGAAAGGTGAGTGCTTGGTGGGATATGCACAAACTGCATTTCCAGTGGGCTGCTGGCTCTGTGGTTTTAGAAATATCCAGATTAGCTTATTCTTCTTTTTTAAAATTAAAGTTACTCATGCTCCTTGTAGCAATGTGAAGCCATTTAGAAACACATGAAGCTGACGATAGAGAATAATCCTGTTCTGCACTCCCACTCCTTAATAAAAGTCACTCTTAATGCATGTATCAGTTAAAATTCCATTTGGCTCTATATTACAGAAAATACCAACAGTGGCTTTAACAAGATAGCACTTGATTTGTTTCCTCAGAGGACATTAATGCTGCTGTTTTTTTGGGGGGTGGGGGGAGGGAGTGTCTTTTTCCCCTTGTGCAGCCTCCATTTCTTCCAAGATGTTATCATTCTTCAATTTCTGTTCTATCTGTGCTGGATATTCTCAGATATCTGGTGACCCTTGATTTTACACTCAAATATAAGAAAAGTGTCCAGAAGCTGATTGGGAGACTTGGAGTATGTGGTGAGAGCTTGCTGACTTGATATTTGCCTGTAGGATAATCTAGTTGGGCCACCCTTTGCGGAGTCCCTCGGGTCATTATTTTTAGGTCCTTCCGGTGCAGGAATCTTACAATATCTGGCCTGGGGCCATGAACCTGGCTGTAATTGGTTTGGATGCCAAATAAGATTGGAAGATGAAAGTCTCAACCTTCACCATGTGGATGAACTCGAAAGAATCCCCTAGTTTCAGTGTGGGACTCCCACCATCAACTCCACTTGGTGCACCCAAGAGATCCTCTCTTTTTTGTCCTCTCCAGAGAGTAAACCTTCCACCTTCTTCTATGGTGGGGAGAGGACACTTGTCTACTATGCAAAAAAGAAGAAGACATCTGGAGACCTGATTGCTTCTTAAAGAGATTTCCAGCCTACCCTGGTTTAGTCCACCTTCATCCCAATGATGCCAATACTTAAACTTTTGGGGATTCCAGAAGGTGGATGGGGTTGTTTCTTGTTCTTCCCACAGAAAAGTTGAGAATTCAGCTTTCTTGGGTCTACAAAGTCAACTTCTTACGCCTCTGTGTGCTTTCTAGATTCCAGAACTTCGTTGCTCCATACCTTCTTCTATTTTCTTTATCCTTGTGGGTGTGAGCCTTTACAAGATTCCCCTTACTGTTATTTTAGTGAGATTTGGGAGGAGAGCAGAGAATAAGTATGTGAGTTTAATATGCCATCTTTAATTGGAAGCTCTCAATCTGATGTGTACACCCTCATCTTCATGGATTTTCACGGATACAACAAACTTCTCCCTATATAATAGAATTTCTTTCTTTCCCCTGTGTAGTTTTACTGAGAGATAAAGTGAAGAACTTCTACACTCGCTTGCCATTCCAAACACTGACGGGGATTTCCATTAGAAACAAAGTGCCCATGTCTGAAAAATCCATTTCCAATGGGTAAGCTACATCCGTCCCCTCAATTGTTTACTATTAAGATTTTTCTACGTCCATAAACACAGTGACTTAATCTCAGTTAAAGGCACACACTTAAAAAACTGCAAACCTAAAGCAAAGAGTGAAAAGGTCATGAGGAGGTGACCATACCTAAAAACCGTGGCTAAGTTACTGATACGAAACACAAAATTTAGCCCTGAATGTCAAGTCAGCTGACCCAAAAGGGAAACGCTGACCCATGTCTTATTAGTTAGTAACAACTATCAAGCACTGTAATTAACTGGATCAGCCAAGTCTTACTGTGCTGTATGCAGAATCTGGAGAGCCGGGTGAACTTTTAACAGGATCACAAACTTATAAGGACTTTTAATTTGACTTATTATTTTTTTTTATTTTTTTAAGTGTGTAAGCTGCCTTTTTAATCTAACTTTTTTTTGACTTATTATTTTTAAAAATATGTTATATTTAGTTCGTTAGCTGTGATTTAGTTGTTTTAATTGAAGGTGACATTTCTGTCAGCCCAGTCTATGGATCTCACCCATCAGAATCACCAAGAGGACTTTTTACAAACCACATTCCTGGGTCCTTCCCTGGACTTACTGAATCAGCATTTCCTGGCGTGGGACTCAAGAATCTGAATTTTCAGTAAGATTCTCCTCCTGGCGATTCTTTTCTAATTTAGAATTCGAGAGGCATTGGTCTATGATCTATTGGTCTATGAAGTGTTATTGATTTATGAAACTGTGTCATGTTGCTAGCGTTGAAGATCTGCTTCTGAAAATGAACTTAAAAAGATGCTACAGGATAGACTGTCTTGAGATTTGGCGGGGCACCACCTGTGATGATGGGACAGGGTTAGAGAAGGAGGGGTGAAACCAGGGATCAGCCTGATCCTGGTGCTGGGGACTCAGAGAAGGGTGGTTCCATGGGAAAGCACCTCATCCAGGCTGGAGTTTAGCACTGGGCTTCCAAGGAAGGAGAACAAAGTGTTGGGTGGGCTGGTGGGTGGATGGGCAGGACTCTGGGAGAGGGAACCGTGGGGCAAGTGGTCCACAGGCAATCAGGGCAGAGATGCAGTCAGTACTGGAAAAAACTGCCCTGGACATGGAGGGGCATATCCACTGGGATGTGACTTGGGTTCAGGGGCTCCTAAGACAGGGCAGGAGAATTGCAAGAACGAGGCAGGGTCCCCACCCCGAAAAGGAACTGAGGGGTTGAGTGAGCTCTCAGGAGTCAGGAATGAGTGATCAGAATTGGGACACACAATCAGCGTGAGAGAAATTAGAACTGAGTCCAGGAGCACTGGCTTGGAGCTGCTATGTTTCTTCAGGACTGGTCCTAGAAGCTGAGGTTGGGGTCTAGCAGCCACACTGAGTTATTAAGGAAAGTAGGTCCTGGGATGGGGCCTGGATGAGCTGACCCAGCAAACAGGGGTACGTTCTTGGAGTGTGCTTAGCCGACATTGCAGAGCGGACATGGAAGGAGGCTGGGTCAGGGGACAAGTGCAGGTCTTTGCCAACAGACACCTGGCTGGGTCACTCCAACCATACGCCCATGGAATCCCCCATTTCTGAATATGCCTTCCCTACCACCTCTTCCTTTTCCCAGAGCCCAAAGCTGGACTTTCTCCCAATCTGAAAGGATTGTAGGGGCACATTCAGGATGCTAGATGAGCTTGGCTTAGAGACTGACACATAACAGGCAGAGAATAAATGCTTGATGGATGAATGAACCAATAAATGAAGGAGGAAAGAGTCAAATTCTGTTTTCAGAAGCAACTTCAAAGCTAGGAATCCACTTATGCGTATTGGCCAAAGCCCTCACACTTTCGGGAATCATGAAGAAAGGAACCCCTAGAAGTAAGAATGACTGTAAATCAGTAGGTCATGGGCCCCCTGCACATATTCTCTTGCCCTCTCCTTCTGTTCTCACGCCAGCTTCTTCGAATGTGAACGGCTGTGTGATGCGGACCCGTGCTGCACCGGCTTTGGCTTTCTCAATGTTTCCCAGTTAAAAGGTAGTAGTGATAATAATTCTGCCTGCCTGTGTGCAGCTCTTTGCAGCTGGGAGAGCATGCTCACACCTCTGGTCTTCTTGTGCTGGATGGGGATGGGTGATCCTTGTTCACAGATGGGAAGTGGGGGCAGGGGGAGGGAGGTTGCTCACCCCTGGGCTAGCTGGGATAGCTCCTGGCCCACTAGCTGGGCACCTTTCCACAGCACTTCTGCCTGGCTGAAATGGCCTCCTTCCATACGCCTGTCTCATCCAAGACGCAGCTCAGACTGCTGGGTGGGATGAACTCTGGGTCCGTCCATATGACCTGAGTTGAAAACTTGATTCAGTCACCTCCTAGGGGTGAGATCTTGGAAAAGCCACTTAATCCAAGAGCCTCAGCATCCCTCATCTGCAAGTAGGGATACCTACGCTATCCCTCTCATGCTGTTGCGTGAGGATCAAGTGATATGATGCAAACAGAGCCCTAGCACAGTCCTGGGCATGTGACAGGTGCCCCAGGAGGATTAGCTGCCTCCAACCCTGTGCTCTTTGACCAGAAGCTCATTGCAGTACCACATTTTTCATCAGTGGCTAAGATCCCGCTTGGAATGCAGTAGAGTACCCCAAATATCTATTGGCGAACGGGTTTTCAGAATTTCTCTCATTCAGATACAATCTTCCGTCATGATCATTTTCCTCATCCCGGTTCCTCTTTGCTCCAGGAGGAGAGGTGACATGCCTAACTCTGAACAGCCTGGGACTTCAGACATGCACTGAGGAAAATGGAGGAGCCTGGCGCATTTTGGAGTGTGGCTCCCCTGACACGGAGGTCCGCACCTATCCCTTTGGATGGTACCAGAAACCTGGTGAGTGACCTGTCCCAAACAGCTGTGTGGCCATCTTTAGTCATCCATTTCCCAACCACATATTAGGATGACATCCTTGGGCTGGGAAGTGGATTAGCCGGGCGGGATTCATTGGGTACAAATGACAGAAACTGATTCTATTCAATGTAAGCAGGAAAGGAATTTATTAGAAGTCTGCTGATAGACTCAAAGGAAAGATGACTCGCTAGGTCTCGCTAGGTCAATGACATGGATGCATTCAGCAGGAAGGGATGGACACGTCTCCATCATCAGGTTTTGGTGGTTATAGTCAAGCTTTAAAAAATTCAAGGGAGAGAGTTTGGCCCAGCTTGGGCTATGCATTCTCCCACTGCCAGAGGGAGGTTGGGGAGGCTTTGGTGACAGTCCCAGCAAGACTGGGTGCACTGAGGGAGAGGAGGGTCCCCAAAGTATAGTTAAGGTGATGCTGCTGGCCAAGGGAAAGCAACAGCTGTGCCCTCTGCCAAGGTCCCTAGATTTTTGAAACTCGTCAGTTAATCAGGGTAATGGGACACATGACAGTTTCAGGGAGGGAGGGGGGGGCACCAATGTATATTTGACAACGTACGTGGAGTTGGGATTTCAGGGTCAAGGCAGTGTTGTGTCTGTGTGGGTACTTCACACATATGTGCTCATTATATGCCAGCACATTTGCGGAGCTCAATTTGAAATTGGTGAATGAATGAATGAATGGATGGCCTGCATGCTGTGATGGAGAAGCTCCTGTACTCAAATGAAGAGACAGTAGTATCTTCCCAGGTCGGCCATCTACTGTAGGTTTGTCTTTGGAAAAGTCTTCCTTTTCCTCAGTTTCTCCGTTGGTAAAACCATGAGGGAGATTCACTCTGGTCCTATTGGCTCCTACCTTCTGGTGTGTATGGGTATGGGTACACTTGGGAAACAGTGGGGAGCTGCATGGAGACTGGTCATCCTCTCCCTGTGTCCCAGAAGCAAATTTATAAAGATGTCTCAGATACAAAAAGATTGAAAACCCTGTCTGAGTAGGTGTCCATTGGAGACGCTGAGCTCAGGTTCATTATCTCCAATCTCTCCTACTGCTAGTGGCTTCCTCCTTCGTTTCAGAGTTGATGATAGGACAGATGCTGGCCCTGCTGGGGCACCTGCCCTGGAAATTAGAGTCATGGGATGTCTGGCTTGAAGGAATCTTAGAGATCCATAACTTTGATCTCTGCATTCTTCACATCTCCCAACACAACACGTTGCCCAAAGGAGGGAAGGAGAGAAGAACCAGTATGACTCGTGGGTCTGCTGTGTGTCCACATGTGTAATGTGTCCCTACTCATGCTGGGGCTTCTACATGGGTGGGTAATTCACTAGGCATGATGGCCTGTGGAGTAGGCATTATTTCCTCCTTTTCGAGATGAGGAGAGGATGGCCTAGAAAGCTGAAGCTACTCAACCAAACCACACAGTGAGAGTCAGGTTGCAAGCCCAGAGCTCACGACCCTAAACTTAACTTTCCTCTGTTTCCATGTTGCCTGGTGGGTCTTCGATATCCCATGAATGATCAGATGGGAAAATGTCCAGACCCTTTGACTCGTTTCCTCCTAACTCAATTAACTAATAAGCAATTGACTAATACATTGAAAAAAGTAAAATAAAACTGACTAATAAGCTAACAGACCAAAACAGTCAGTGGTTTGGTCTCTGGTTCCAGAGCCATATCCAACTTGAGGGGCCAGGGATGGGCTCCTTGGTGGAATCTGGCCCTTGGCCCTTGTTCATGAGCCTACTAATCCCAGAGGCATTCCTTGGCTTCAGATGAGATTTATTTCAAGTTAATTATTAGCAGGCTGAATGGAATCTTCCCTGCTGATATCTACCTTGAGCATCCTGTGACTGATCCTTGATCTGAACTCACTCAGGGTTAGGGTTACGCTTTTAATTTTATTTTAACATCTTGATTTATTTTAGGGAAAACATTAGGGTTGTATGATGAAAGAGCCTCACTGGGTTTCTATTTAGAGAAGAATGTTCCATATAGGCTTTCACTAACTCACAGGGACAGGGGAGAAGTGAGTGCCCGCTGAGTATGGTGGCCCACCGGGAAACCTGAGGCTAGCTATGGGTATTGAGGGGGCTGCGAAACAGAACTCTTACCCTCCCAAACCTCCCTTCCCATCTCTCTTCCCATCCCTCTTCCCATTTCCTCACCCCACCAAAGACTGAAAAATGTCATTTTCCATCTTCATATTGCTCAGGGAAGAGTTGGGTAAAAAGAAGCTTAAGAAATAAGTCATTTGTTCAGAAAGATCATGGGAATCAGACCAGAGTGTTACATCAAGGCAGGAGTTGGCAAGGCAAAGAACCCAAGGTGCTCATTGTCCCGACTCATTCCATCTGTTCTGTTTCTTTTCCTCTGACGGCACAGACCATGAGCTTTTTCCAATATATATTTTGTGGGGTCAGGCTGGGGACTCAGAGTTCTGTCCAGAAACTCCAGGCCAGGGGATTAAGATTTCCCAGTGGTACTCTCTTTCCGTGGACACTGACTGAGCCTGGACCATGCCAAGGGCCTCCGGTGTTACCAATCCAGCCTGCATTCGTTGGACTCTTCTGGTGTGGCTGGCTGGATAAAACATTCAGAAGCATTAGCTCGTCTAATCCTCACAACCACTGTTATATGAGGAAAGGGAGGTCAAGGGAGGTTAAGTCACTTGCCCCAGGTCACACAGGAATCGTGTCTTATTCACCCAACTATATTCCATAAAGACTGAGTTAGTCACAAGGAACTAGGTCTGAGTTCTGGCTCTGTCATTTGCCTGCCTGTGCCTTGAAGGGTGCCTGGGACCCCAATCTTCCCTCTCTGTCAGTCCTGGCACACGAAGCATTAGTTTTTACAGAAAAATTCTTTGCAGGAATTTCCCTAGTAGACTTTGCCCTTGCTTCTGAACAATGGCTTGGCCATTTGGTGTGTTGACATCCATACTGAGTGTTTACCACAGGGCCCTGATCAGGCTCCAGGCTGAGAGCCAGAGACAAGAAGCATAACATGGGTCCCATTTCTGAAGAATTAGCCCCGAGGAAGGAAGAAGGAAGTGATACTCACTGAGTTCCCACTGCACGATAAACGCTGTGGGAACGTGAGAGGCAGAATGTGCTGCCTGCAGAGGGGTTAGCTGGGCTGAGGAGGCAGATGTGAGAGAAATGGAACATCTCTTCAGCCCTAACTGTATGTCACAACCAAATCTAGAGTGCTTTTCCCCCTGTACTAATTTAGTACCCCCCTGTGAAGTTGACTTTGTTCCTCTCCCCTCGTGAGGAGATAATTATTCTCTGTGTAATCAGAGAGTTACTCAGGGATGTGGCCCGTGTTCCTGTGGCGGGATCCGCCTGGGGCGGGGGGTGAGGGGGTGTGCTTCTGGAGCTCGGGAAAGATTATGCAAAAGTGGTTCCAGGGCAAGTCTGGATGGAGATGAAGGAGAGCTGGCTGAAGGGAGTGGTGGCTGCCGCATGGGGACAGGCAGCAGGCCGTGGAGGTGGGGTGCGCCATGGTCCAGCCCTCACAGCCCTCAGGCCTTCGGAGACCTGCTCACAGGTAGTGGGGCAGTCCGAACAAGGCTGCTCGCAGAACAAAGGCCAGAGCTTAGCCTCCTGGGACCCGGGAGCAGGGAGCACCAAGAGTGGACCCCAGAGAGGCCACGGCAATACCCTATCTGATTTTGCTGTCCACAGTGAACAGAAAGTTCCATGTCTCAGCTCAGAGCTGAGGTTCTTGCTGAGCAACTGTATATGCAAATGAGGCTGTTTGCAGCCTGTTCCCGGCAGTAGGACCCAGAGAGCAAGCATTCTTAGCATCCAGGGTGGGAGTAGTGGGGTGCTGCTCTGTGGTCAGGCAGAGCCCCAGAGCCCAGGGTTTTCTGGAAGGGGCGGGCCTCTGGGGCATTGGTACCTTCCTTTTGCTCTTTGAAGACAACTAGGGCTGCCCATTCTTTCCACAGCTGTGCATGGCCTGCAAGTGGGGCAGGGTCTCTGGTTTGTTTGTAAAGTCAAATGTGGCTTCTAAAAAAAAAAAAATCAAAGCCACAGGGTTCCTGCCCTCTGCTAAGCAAATGCACTTGGACCTTGTAGCAATTCTAGATATAGGAGCATAACCTGGGAAGGAAATGAAAAGCCCTTCTAATTATGCCTCCGTGCAATCCTCATCGAAGGCATAATTAGACATGTAGGTGGGGTACACAACAGTCCACTCTTCATCCTCACTCGCCTCCTGCCCCTAGCTCCTGCCTGGTACTCAGCACCAAGCTGCCTCCAGGCACTGGGCTGGCATTTCACAGCAACATCTTCTTTAGTCTCCAAGCAACCCGATGAGGCAGGGCCTGTTGTCACCCCCGTTCTGTGCTGTGCTGGCCAGTGTTTCACAGGTGGCAAGGGTGAGGGGAAGCCCTGATTCGAGCCTTGATTCGTGGCGGATGCCACTTGCTGTGGTTTAAATGTTCCCACCACGGCCGTTGTAGGCTACCGACTTGCTCTCTGCCTCATCCCAAAGGCACAACCCTATTAAGAAATACTGCCAGGAGGTGAGGAAAGGTAAGGAAAGCAATGGCAGCAGAGTCACGTGACCCGTTCTCTGCTGAGATGAGCTGCATGGCAGGGCTCCCCAGAACGGGCTCTGGCTCACCTAAGGCTTCTGTGATGTCAGACGTTTATATAGTTTCCGGTGATCCATTAGTACAATAAAATACACTGCATACTATATGTATACCATATGCATTCTTTACACTACAACATGACACAACACAACACAATATAACACAACACACTTGCATAAATGTCTCCTTTGCAGGCTGCCCTTACTTTGAATTTCAAGATGCATTTCCAGAAACAGAGTTACTGAGTGCAAGGGTGAGAACATTTGAATGCCCTTGATACAGATGGTCTAATTGTTCTCTGAAGACTGCACTAACTCTCAGGACCTTTGCTCTGAGAACCACTCTCTTCCAGGAAAGACAAATATTTCAACAAACAAACCAAGCTGGCCCTCTGGGTGTAATGGGAAATGACGGTGGTTAGTAGTTCTGAATGTCGCCTGAGGAGCTCACAGAATGTTCGTTGACCGAAACCAGAGCCCAATCATTCCCAAAGTGTGTCCTTGGGCCAGTATCACCTGATCACTTGTTAGAAATGCCAGATTACAGGCCCCATCCAGGAGCTGCTGAGTCAGATGCTGTGGAGGGGGGGCGGGGTGCGGTGGGCCTCGGTGTTGTTACCAAGCTTGGGAACCGGGGCCTTAGAATGGTGCCTGAAGGGAGCAGGTGTTTCCAGGCAGGTGGAGCCATGAAAAAAAAAAAAAATACAGTACAATTGGAGGTTCTAGAACTGAGAAAAGCTAGGTCATAGCTCATCTGACCAAAGTGAAGAAGGCAGGGGAGGGGCGACCCTGTAGGGACCAGAACAGAGCATGGTTCTAATCTGAGGCTTTTTGTGGAGGCAGAAGAGGACAACGGACACAACGTGGCAAAGTGTGTCACTGTAGAAGGACAATGTCAAGAGCAAATAACAGCCAGCATTTATTGAGTGCCTACTGTATGCCAAAGCTTTACATGTAGCAACTCATCTAAACCTTACAGGTCTGAGATACATATTGTTGCAACCTCTATTTTACCAACAAGGACCATGAGAATAAGGAGGTGAGATAACATGTCAAGGTCACACAGAGGGAAGCGTCCAGGCCAATGTTGCCCTGGGCAGCTGACCCCAGAGCCCCGCCCTTGACTGCTGACCACGCCCCCTGCAGCTGGGCAAGCAAGGAGATTCTGTGTGCACTCCTTAGTTTGGGCCACTGGGAGAAAATACTGATGGAGCTTAGATCTGTTCAGTACGGGGAGGGTGAAGGGAAGAAGATAGTTAGCACTTATGGATCACCTACTCAGTACGCCCGGTTTCTCATTTAATTTTTTACAACATCCTCCTTTTGTCAATGCTGAAACTAGGTCTAGAAAAAGCAGATGACTTGTCCCTCCACACTGTTTCTAAGTGGTACACGGAGACTCAGGTCATGTCTGTCTGTGCTCTGAGTCCATGCTCTGTCCACCCTGTCATGCTGCGCACCATGAATACCCACGACTTACTGAGCTCTTACCCCGTGCCTGGCACTACATAGTCTCCTGTCATCCCAAGGTCACTCTCAAGGTAGATTGTATTATCCTCATCGTGCACATGTAGAAATAGTCTCAGAGGGGTTAAGTGCCTTACCCAAGTGAACAGAGTCAGGAAGTGATGGCCATCAGCACGTGTGCTGCCCCCCACATGTCCCCAGAACATGGCAGGACTGCACCTGCTCACCCCCAGCCTCACTGCTGGCTTTGGTCAGTGACATGTGTGCACATGAGGTGTGTCCCTTGTAGGCAGGAGCCATAGAGCAAGAGCAAAGTTTGCTGTGTTCTCTTTCCCTGTTGCAATGTTGTGGAAGCCAGGGGCATGGTGGAGCCCTGCTCCACGTGGGGCCCCGGGGCGGATGACACAGAGCCAAGCCCCAGCCCACCTGCAGTGGACACTGGGTGTGAGGGACAGACTCTCCTGCGTGGTGGTGGTTGTAAGCCACTGAGATGTGATTGTCACCTCGCCCCAACCTCGGCCATCCTGACCGATTCAGGGTGACAGCCTGCCTGCCTTCCAGGTCCGATTTCGCCATCGCCGCCACGAACCCCTGTTAATGCCTTTGAGGGTGTAGGGGAGCTAAAGGGCTGCCTCTTCTTCTTTTCAGTTGCTCAGAATGATGCTCCCAGTTTTTGCCCCTCGGTGGTTCTGCCGTCCCTCCCGGAGGAAGGTAAGCACGTGGTCTTTTCCACCCCTCTGATGAGAGATCCACCTCACTCTCCCTTCTCCTCCTCTTCCCTTTAGTTTTGCCCAGTGGTGGATACCTCGCACGGCTCTCTCGCCTTCATTAATTCAAGCTCCTGTCAACTGCATACAAGCATAGGTAGGGCAATGCCAGCACCATGACCATTTCACAGATGAGAAAACCGGCTCCCAGAGAATCAATGCCTTGACTGAATAGTGCAATCCACTGGAAGCAGAGGAGGGTTTCATCTGGTTCCTGCACTTTTCATTCCAAGGATTGTTCTCACCTGGTCCAAGAATGACTAGACCTGTACCATCCTGGGGCAATGTTGAGAATGGCGGCACTTACAGCCTCAAAGGGAAGAACTAGCTATTTCTTAATGCAGAGGAGTGGGGGCTCTCAGCCCTCAGCCCACTGGGTGGCACGGGGCCATCTGAAGCAGGGCACCACGCCCAGGAGCATGGCCCGGACTGAAGCTGCCGCCCCGGCCTGTACGTGGCGCACGGCCCCACCACTGCATGTCCTGTCTGGTCACGAGGCAGCAGGAAGTGCGGGTTGGTGGGGGCACACTGGGCTGGTTCTGGAGGGGGTGAGCTGGGCGCAGGGCAGGCAAGCGTGGGCCTCAAAGCACATTCTTATTCTGCCTTCCCTAAGTCAGGAAATGACTGCAAGGGCCTAAGCGACAACATTAATTCCTGTCCTGTGACATGATGTCTGCGGTGCTCCAGACATCTGTCATTATAGTCCTGGCTGAAGAGACAGAATATAGCTTGTGTAGGAGGGAATCATTTGGCCAAGGCTGTGGCTAAAAGTATAAACATCCTCAACAACCCAGGTTGTGAGTTTCTTCCACCCAGTTCAAAGAGCTAACTTTGGAGATCATATGCACACATGGATATTTTTTCCTGCGCATTCTATTCAGAATTTTATCTGTGTCGAAACCCTTGAAGACTTTATGTCTAGGATTTTGGGTGCAAGCCCCGTATGTGTATGATCTGGTGGCAGCTTTTTGAAATGCTGGGAGGTGGGAGTCACCATTTGCCAAGTCATGGATGGCGGACGGGGGCACTTAGGGTTGGTTAACACACCCACGGCCAAGCAGGGAATATATATCCCAGCCAGACTTTGGTCAAGTTTGATACCGACTTTTGTCAAGATAATGTAAAAGCAATTGGAATCATCAAATTGTCCCCAAAGACTTATGGTTTTAAAAAAACCCAGCTGGTTCCTTGCCTCACCTCTACTCCCTGCCATTTCTGCTTCCAGAGGCTACCACATTTAACTCTGACAGCTGGTTTTTCTCATTCTGGCCTCTCCACTTCTAAATGACACAGGGATCCTGCTATTCCTTGATTTGTCCATCTTGGAAGCAACTGTTGAGTTCCTGGCTTGGATGGGGGAGGACTTGGGGTTCTCTTTTATCACCCTTTCCAGTGTTACCCCTTCAGCGGCAACACGTAGTAATGTCAAGACTTGAGGTCGAAACAAGAGTATTACTTATTCTGTCCACGTACATACGGCTCACTGGGGAGCCCCAAAGTGCAAGAGCGATCTCCTGTTCCCATTAGCAGTCCCTGTGTGTGGGTGGCTGACCCTCCTGTTTCATCCCCATGTTCCACCCCTGCCTTCCACGGTACCTTCTTGGGCTTCCTGGGGTGCCCGTGGAGCAGGCTGGTCAGTCCGTACTCTGCTCTGCAGGCACCTGGAGTATTAACTCCTCCTCGCTGACATGTCCATCAACACACCTCCCTCTTCTCCTCACTGAAAAATGTGCTCAGTTCCTTTATCTGCTGTTTGCTCATTCTTGTTTTCATGTGTTACCTTTTGCGGGTTTAGTCATTTTAAATCCCTTTACTTCATTTTGTGGGAGGGAGAGAAGAGAAATGTGCTGCATTTAATTAGATGTGAGAATATAGTCTTTTTTGAAACTTTTCAGCATTTAGTGAAGACTCCATTTTGTCCTCAGCACTGCTCTAAGCATTTGATCTTCACATAAATCTCAAGAGACAGGTCCTCTTCTAATATCAGTTAGTTATAGAAAATTCAAACAATGCAGAAATATAGAAGAAAAAAATCACAGATTCACATAGAAGTCGTGTTGGTTCAAACATTCCTTTATTTGCTTCTAATCTCTTTAGGCTTATTTGTGGTTTGAAGCAGTTGTAATCCCTCTACAGTGTTATTCTTTTGTTTTTATCTAATAGGGCATTGTGTGTGTATTTCCAAATTGTTACACATCTCTCTAAATCATGCATTCATGCATGCATATGCTCGTTCATGCATGTATATGTTCGTTCATTCATTCATTCATTCATTCATTCCTCTGTCCACATTCCTACTGTCATTATGCTCTCTGTCTGGTGAGGAAGAAGCAGGTAAAGACAGGTCATTGTTACCAGCAATGGTTTCCATATTACTCCACCAGATAGACACACTGTCCTCTACTAACTCATTCCTCTATTTTTGGATATTTGATTGTTTATGACTCTTCACCATTATGGAAATACCACAATGAATCCCTGAGTACATAAAGCTCTTCCCAACATCTAGGTTACTTCCCGGGGGCACATTCTCCAAAGCACAATGACTGGGTTTGACAACTTTGTATTTTAAGACTCTAGGTTTGTGTTGCCAAACTGGTCTCCAGCAGTTGTTCCTAGAGGCATCCTGGCTAGCAAGAGCTCGTTTCCCACTCTGAACGTCAAATGCATACTGTGCGATATGAGCAAATCAGACCATGGCTGCCTCCAGATGACGAGAGTGCCTCCACTCTGGTTTTGTGATAATTTGTATTCCTGGCACTCGAATGACCAACACAAGAAAGAAAAGGAGGTAGAATTTCTCTTCCGCCTTCACGCATGCAGGCTGGGGATCTGTGTGGCGCTTTCCAAGGCAGAGTGACGTGTCACAGTATTTTTAAACAAGTGTGATTTTGACGAGTAGGATTTGGAGGTAGAAGGGATGTCAGAGCTGGCATTCCATCTGTGCTTAGAGTCCTCAAATTGGAATTAGGAGTCTGGGCGTGTTCCTCTGGTGGGCATCAGGGGGCTATGTCAACATGATTCTGACATGGACTGTGTGTGCGTAAGTGTGTGTGCACCATGTATATGTAAAATGCTCATCTTCATGCACTTTCTGTTCTGGGAGAAAAGGAAATATTTACTAAGCACCAAACATTTTACAAATCATTTAATGCTCCTAAGAAATTTAGATGGTAGTAAGTTCTGTCTTTCAAATAAGGGAGCGGAGGGTCCCAGAGGTTAAATGAACACCTGGGATTTGAACCCCCATGCATTTGGGGAGCGGAGGGGCCCAGAGGTTAAATGAACACCTGGGATTTGAACACCCAGGGTGTGCATCGGCCCCGCATATGCAGGGAGATACAAGTCCTTCAGGATCCCAGGGCCAGCCAGGGGCAGAGGCCTCCCTCTGAGTTAGATAAGAATATCTGGTTAGTTTGAGTTTCTGGAAAGGGTGACAAAGATAGACTTCCAGTCCTAGACTTGTCTGGACATCTTATGCTTGGCCTTGTTTCTTGTGACGAGTCAGTGTTATTCAGCCACCCATTCAAAGCCTCTTTGAAGAGGGGATTCTGAGACACCAATTGATCAGTGGCGATGGTGTGAAGGTGGAGGTGACTTCTGAACTCTCACACATCTGTCTAGGGTACATACCATGTACTAGAGCACCAGGGAGGTTTTTAACACGCTAGCTGGTTTGAAGATGGCAGGAGTTTGTCAACTGGCCAAGTTTCAGAAAGCCTTTCCTTCAGGGAGAGTGGGTTGTGTGTGCAAAGACCCAAGGGCAAGAAACAGCCTGGGGCATTCAGACATTGGAGACATTTCCCTGTGGTGAGGTGAGACAGACGAGCAGTACAGAAAAGCTTGCACTTGAGCGTGGAGCTGGCAGGAGACTTGGTACGGGGTTTGGCACTCGACCTTGGTAGGATCTCTTGGGGGTGGATGAGGAGGAAAGTGGCAGCGAGCTCTAGGGTGGGCAAGTTAGAGAAATGTCTTAGGGAAAAACAGCTCATCTTTCACTTCAGTGTGGTTCAGTTCAGTGACTATATGTATGCCAGCCACTTTTTGGGTAATGGATTCTGAATTTGCACTTAAATTCCAGAAAAGGCACTGTGTGGGGGTCGGAAGTCTTGACTGCAAAGTTAGGAGCCTGCCTTCTGGTCAGGAGAAAGGCACAGGAAGTCAAAATTGAAGGAGATGGACCACTTACCACAGTGGGGCCTCAGGAAGCATCCCCCAAATTCACCGCAGACAGGCAGGGCAACACCACGGGTGCATCATGGCTACACTGGGTCATAAAGAAGGATAGAGCATTTGCCAGATGCCAAGGTGGGAATAGGAAGCATCCTGAGTAAGGGAGGTGCACGAAGAGAAGGCCAGGGTGTGCCTTGGCCCCTCATATGCAGGGAGATACAAGTCCCTCGGGATCCCAGGGCCAGCAAGGGGCAGGGAGAGGCTGGGTGGGGGACAGGGGCCAAGAAATAGAGAGCTTTGGGTCCCACACATCCCTGAAGGGCTTTATACAGTTGCACAGTGAGCTTTCACACTGTTCGAAGGCTCTCCTTTGGGGCTATGAGCGGGATGCCTTGGCCAATGGACGAGCTCAATTTTGAGAAAATGGGGACAGTTGTGTCATCTGTGTATAGACTACCACTTTACTCTTTGGGGAAAAATTTGAACATTTTTTAAAACAAGTGAAACAGTAAAGATGTCATTTCTTTATAAGAGAAAACGTCCGTTGCTTCTTAAAAGTCCCACAACAACCAATCCGGAGAGGATGCTCGGGGTTAGCAGGAATCGTCTGCTCAGACGTTGAAGCCTGCTGTAGGATGGCAACTATCTCCCCGTCTCCTGCATGCCCAAACACAGAGTCTTTGGATCGCAAACCAGAGGAAAACACAGAGTACGAGTCTTTGGAAATATGTATCTGCATTCTAAGTTCATTTCACCTGACACTTCAAAATGCCCCTTAGGAAATGCTCCAGCCCTTGAACGTGAGCCCCCTGAGAGCAGCAGGTGTGGAGGGCTGTGAGTGGCCCTGTGGCTGGGAGTGTGCGAGGTGGTGCTGAGACACATGCCTCCTTCCGGTGGGCCCTGCCCAGCTTTCCAGGGCCTCTCCTCACCGCCAGCTGGAGCTCAGGGATAGCCACAGCCTGAAGTCCAGGTGACAGAAGTGGCTGCATGAACAGTCTTCCGGGCCACGCAGTTATGGTCCATCAACTTTGTCCGCCTTGCCTCTGTCCTTTCCCATCAGCTGTGCCAGTGGGTTGATGGAATTCAGTTGATCATTTCCGCAAATGTTTTCCATTAAGCCGGAGAGTCGTGCGATCCCAAAAAATGTCAGTGCTGGCCAGGAGCATGCCCATCATCTAATTGCAGGAAACAATGGGACATGGTGCAGCCATGGGCTTTGAAGTCCGTCCACCCAACTTCTAGTCCTATTCCAGCTCTCAGCCACTGAGGTCCGGGGCCGTATTTCTCAGCCTTGCGATGCCCTCCGCATGCCTCTTTGAAATGGGGATGATGGTAGAAAATAAGACAGGTGGTTGTAGGAGGCTTGTGTGGAAGAATAAGTAAATACAATGCTCCGCACAGAACCTGATTGAGTATTTAAGAAATGTCAGTGATAATTCACAAGTTCAAACCCATCTTTTCATGGAAGAGGAAACAAGAAGAGAGAGAAAATGGCTCTACTAAGTCACAGCCTTTAACTGGCTTAACGGGCAAAGCTATAAAATTTTATAT
Source organism: Zalophus californianus (assembly GCF_009762305.2). NCBI lineage: Eukaryota > Metazoa > Chordata > Mammalia > Carnivora > Otariidae > Zalophus > Zalophus californianus. The sequence continues at coordinate 182,166,833 of NC_045598.1, forward strand.
ATGTGTGTGTGTGTGTGTGTGTATCTGTGTGTGTGTGTGTGTGTGTATACAGAGGGAGGGAAGGAGTGCATGCAGGGGGAGGGGCAGATGGAGAGAGCAGACGCCCTGCTGAGCATGGAGCCCAATGCAGGGCTCCATCCCACATCCCTGAGATCATGACCTGAACCAAAATTGAGAGTCGGATCTCAACCGGCTGAGCCACCCACGTGCCCCTCTTTTAAAAATCCCTACTTAGGGGCGCCAGGGTGGCTCAGATGGTTAAGCGTCTGCCTTCAGCTTGGGTCATGATTCCAGGGTCCTGCGATCGAGCCCCACGTCGGGCTCCTGGCTCGGCAGGGAGCCTGCTTCTCCCTCTCCCTCTGTCTCCCCGCCCTGCTCATGCTCTCTCTCTCTCTCTCTCTGTATCTCTCTGTCTCAAATGAATAAATTAAAAAAAAATCTTAAAAAAAATCCCTACTTATTGGGATATTATGTCAATCATTGTGCTAAGTGCTTTCCATATTTTAACCCTCACAACTGCCCTATGAGATGTGCATGATTATGTCCATTTTACAGATTTGGAAGCGAAGGGTCAGAGAGGTCCAAGGTCACACAATTAGTAAAGGATAGAGCTTGGATTCAAAACCAATCTGAATTCAAACCCAGTCTCCCCACTAAATGTGCTGACTGTAGTCGGTTGAGTTCCTTAGGAATCAGACTCTGAAGGGGTTTGGTGTGCAGGTCATTGTTTAGGGAATGGTACCCTCAGGGGTGGAAGGGGGAAAGAGAAGGTGCAGGACTGGCCAGGGGAGAAGGTGAGCTGCAGTGTGGTCTCAGCTGCCCTTTCCGGGATGCTGGGATGATCATCAAAATGTCTGTGCCCTCACATTGGTCACACGTTGATGTGAGCATGACCTTCTGGAGGGGCCAGCAGCACTCATAGCAGCTGGGCAGATCGGCTCGTTCCTGAGGTCACAGTGTGCACCACAGGGGCGGCCGACTTTAACAGTCTCATCGGGGGCACGCTTGAGGGCGCGGCGGGTGCTACTGAAGACTGCGCAGGTGCTTCGTCGCCTTCCCGTTGAGCCACTAGACTGGTGACGCAGTAACCCAGACAAGGGCGAATTCTTAATCCTTTTGGTCCTCGGGCTGGAAGGCCCAGGTGAACAGGCGCCGACTCCAACAGCTTGTGTAAAAGTCACATCTCCTTTCTGAATACACACAGAGTTTGCATGCGTGTGTGCCCTGCCGAGGAGTTCACAGTGCAGTGTGCAGTGACTCCGTGAGAAGAGCTGTGCGCGGATGGGTCTCGGATCCCGGCGACCAGCTCCCCTCTCTGAGCAGGACGTGCAGCCAGGATGCTCCTGTACCACAGGACCGCACTGCCCGGGCAACTGCAATCAGCGGGGCCGAGCATGCTCTGGGCACAGCCTCACAACTAGCAGGCCCCCACCCCCAACCTCTCCTCTGAGACCCAGGGGCCAAGAAGCACAAGGACACAGCTGATGAAATGGGATCACAGCAATGGCAGATGGAAGGAAAACAGGGAATGTGCCTCCTTGTGCACCTCTACGGGGTCCGTTTGCCCTCCGCTCTGAGCTAACGTCACCTCTGACTCTCCACCCCTCACCCTGCTTTGTTGTCTGCTGTGAAATCTTCTCACCAGTTTACTTCTCGAATATTTGCCTGCCCTTCCTCCAGAAGGGAAACTGCACAGGGTTGGGGCTTCATCTGTCTATTCGTTGCTGTAGTCTTAGCCCCTAGAAGTTTGCCTGGTACTTAGTTAGTACTCATGAAGTATTTACTGAATGAATGAGTGCACTGCTTCTTGCTTGCTAGATTTTGTGCTCCCAGAAATGGAATTTGTAACTTATGGCTTGATCCTTCACACGAAGCACAGTGTCTGATCTACAGTAGATGCTCGATATTATTTCCTTTATAATTGTTAAGTTGAATGTGTGTATATTCCATTTGCTCTAGGTTACTATTTAAAGCTAATAGTGGTTCAATTAATGTTTGTTGGAAGAAAGAATAAATGAATAAAGGGTGGTGGAGTATTGGAAGCCACCAGGAGATGAGAACCCTTCCTTCATCACTCCTTAGTTGTAATGATCTTGACCAATTTCAAGAACTCTTCTGAGTCTCAGCTGCCTTACCTGTAAAATGGAAATGAGATGCCTACTTCAAAGAGGTGTTGTCAAGCTTGAAAGAGATATATGTAAAATTGCTTCATCCACTGTCTGCTGACGTTTGGCTTTGTTGAAATAGCTAAATTAGGTCAAGTATTGCCAGTTCGAAGGGATCCCTTTTATAGGTAATATGTATGAATGCTGTCCCTCTGATTATATAGTGTACAACCTGTGCAGCTGTCCATAGTGAGCCTGGGAGACACCTGATTAATGTTTGCTGAACGATTGGGTCTTGAGCCCTTGTTAGATCTTAGGGGATGGAGAAGACTTAGGATTTTCCTCAGAAATTTCCTTCTCAGATAGGACGAGTTTTGCACCTCACCCATCAAGGATCCGCTCAATCAAATTTAAGGGAGATAGAGCCGAGAAGAAAATATGCCAACTAGGAACTACCTTTTGGGTTTGGTCATTTCGGCTTTAGCTTTAAAGATTTTTCTCAGGTTTCTTGCTTAGCTATAGGAGGTGTTTTTTTTAGCCTGGAATCAATCAGATACCACATAATAAAAAATGACCCCAATGGAAACTGTGAAGTGGAGGGAACTGACTTTTGATTCCACCCTATTTTCTTTCCCTCCCTATTCCTGGCCTTCAGCCCACTCTGGGAAACTCATTACTTCATGCTCCTCCGCATCATGTCTCCCCTATGGAACTTCCATTGCAAGGCAGGGCCCACCCCCAAATCAGCCTTGGTTAACTAACCATCATGGAGTAGAAGCACCTTGTTTGTTTACTGTTTCATTTCCTAGTGCTCTGCTTGAGAACTCTTGTCAAACCTAATGGAGTTAACAAAATTTTCAAACTAAGGTGAAAATTATTGATATTATGTCAATATGATATTTTATACAAGACTTTTCACATTTTAACAAGTGGATAAATCAGAAAACTTTTATTTCCCAGACCATTTAACAAGTATTTGGAGGAACTATTTTAAACAGGTTGCCTTTCCTAGAGCCCCTCAAGTCATTCTATGTAGCTGACTATAAGTTAAACCATCCCTGAATGCAATCCATCGACAGTGATAGACTTCCTTTAGTTTCAGGGATTATAATAATATTAACTGTTGATTAAAAATAGTAATACCGTGTTATAAGTGGCTAACGCTATATAAAGTTTTGTTTCATTTTAATGATCCTTTGGTCATTCCTCATTTATTCTTCCCAACTGTTGAGTCTCTGCTGAATTCCCTGACCTCCTTGGAGGAACCGGATTTGATTTATGATGGAAGCAGTCACCTTCCCTCTCATGTGTGCAAAGTCTAGGAGGTGAGAGGGCCCAGCTCAGGAGCCAGGAGCGACCGGGAGGAGGCCTCAGTATGGATGAGGCATCTGGCTTCATGGGGGGGCCAGTGGGGGATGAGTAGGGGACGGAAGGAGAAGGCATCAGTGGTCTTGCTGGGATGGAGACAGAGGTGATGAGCTCCCCGCCACTGGAGTATTCAAGCATGTTGGAGATGGCCTTGCTGTGTGAGGAGGTGGCTTAAATGTTGTCTAAGTTTCCCTTTGAGTTTTCTATTTTTGTGATTCTAATGATTGGCTCAGTTATGCTTTAAGGTGTGGTTTTTGTTTTTCTGTTTTTGTGATAACTTACACACAGGCAAGCAAGTTTTTGGCAGATGTTTGTAGAAGTAGAAGCAGTGAAGCAGAGAGACTTTGGCTTTCGGTGAAACTGGGTTTCAATTCTAGTTCTGTTCTTAGTCTGTATGACCCAGGGCAAGTCACGTCACTGCTCTGAGCCTGAGTGTCCTGAAGGCAGATTTCTTAATATCCCTGCATCCACAAGTGACTGTGAGACTTGGATGAAGTCACGGAGGGAAGCTCAAAGCACAGTGCCTGACACACATAGTATGTAACTGACAATGCTGACAGCCACAGCTGCCCTTAACCATCACGGGAATAAGAGGGTCTGAGTGCAGTCTCAGGGGTCTGACTTCCTGGGTCCAGAGCAACTGCGTGACCTGGGGCGAGGTACCCACAGTCCAAACAGAGGTCAGACCAACCTCTGCCTGATGCTCTTGTTCAGCATCCCGAGAGAGAGACCTCTGAATTATTGGAATGACTTTGCTCAGCTCATGTTGGTTCTCCAGATGCATTTGTGCCCCTGAATTTCTGCAGTTTGACCCAGGACCCAGGATCACACATAATGACCTCAAGAAAGAGAAGTTCACATGCTCTCAGAAAACTCCATTATCATCCCATCTTCCAGATCGCCTTTGTACGTGAGGAGGATTTGAAGGGGTCCACTTGATAATGAGTCAGACTTCTTAGAGAGAAATCAAATATAACATGAGCCTTTGAATTTTCAGTAGGAATTTTTCTGGTGATGAACTTAGTCATTTGTTAGGAGGACATAGAGGGAGTATTGCTCCAAGTCTGGTTTCATGTGTATGTCTTTTTCTTAGTTAGAAATTTTCTCCAGCAGTGTCTTTGAGGTTGGTGTAAAAGATGATTACGAACCAACCCACAGCTCATAACCTCAACAGATGTTGGACCATTTTAGATGTCTCTGGAAATCTCTGCAGGCGAAGTGCCTGCTACTAAGGGGAACCACTTTATGTTTGAGGTTGAGCCGTGAGGAGAAAGGGGTAGCTATGGAGAAGTGGGGACTGTGAGGGGGCAGTCTTGGTCAAGTCTTTGGTTTGCCAGCCATGAGCCGTGACCATGGCCATGTCATTCACCACCTCTGAGCTCCAGTTCAGTCCCTCGAAAAATAGTAATATTAATACAACTAATGCAAATAGTGATCAAATCTTGCAATGTGAATGAAATGTTCCATAAACTGGAACGCACCATTATTAAATTGGTGGACCATTAATTGTTTCTTAGGTGATTAATTGATCCATTTATCTACTCATTCAATAATTATTTATTAAGGTCTTGTGTTAAGTGAGTAATTATAGTATTAATCTTTACAGAGATAAAAAAAAGAATCGGTATCCCACTTCTTCTTTATTAATTAAGGAACTTCATTAATTAAATCATTAAATGCACATTTATGAATTGGGCAGTCCATGCAAAATTGTGATATTATTATTCCTGTTTAGCACATGGAACCATTAATAAATGCCACCTACAACTATATTACTACTTTTATTGTTAATAGTTTTATATACTATTATGAGAGGTCTTGGAGAAGCAATGGAAGCTGAGGCAGAGTTTTTGATCCCCAGGAGCTCATAATTTAACAGAGAGATCGAAAACAAGGAAATTGCAATGTCGTGTGTTTGTTGAAGTGTAGACATATTAGTGGCAGTGGAGGTAGGAGCTTTAGAAGGGTTTGCGTAGGAAGTGACATCTGATTGTGTCTTGAAGGATGATATGAGTTCATCATATGAATACACTCACTTCATTTTTTTAAAAGATTTTATTTATTTATTCATAAGAGACAGAGAGAGAGAGAGAGGCAGAGGGAGAAGCAGGCTCCCTGCTCAGCAGGAAACCCGATGTGGGACTTGATCCCAGGACCCTGGGATCATGACCTGAGCTGAAGGCAGACACTTAACCATCTGGGCCATCCAGGCGCCCAACACTGACTTCATTTTGTAAGTGCATGTTGAATGAAAGGAGTAGTGAACAAATTCCTACAATATAGAGTGATTTGCTAGACCACCAGACGTGAGTTTAGGGCGGTAGGGAGTACTAGATGAGAGATGTGGCTGAGGAGGTAGGTAAGGGATCTGTCGATCAGGAGGAAGCTTGGAGGCCATGTTTTTGCTAGAAATTCAGGTGGGATGTGTTACCCCAGAGAGAGTACCCACTTACAATGGTAGAATCTGAAATTTAGACTTAAAAGAACATTTATTTTAACTTTCCTTCTATAATGTCCTTTCTAGATGGACATTTGGTCTACTTGCACACCAGTCACAGGCAACGTTTAACGTTTCAGGTTGGGCAGTCTCACGGGTAGTGGTGCTAAGTTCCGAGACAGAAAATGTAAGAAGGGAACCAGTTGAAGATGTTGGGTAAGGATGGAAGTAAGAGTAAGTCTTCAGCTTTCAACATGCTGAGTTTGTGATGCCTCGGGGTATCTGCTTAGAAGGGTCCAGTAAACATGGACTGTCTCAGCATGGGGCTTGGATGAAGCTTCTGGCCTGGAGATAATGTGATAATCATCAGTGTGTCAGTATTTTAAGTCGTGGGGAGAGTGAGATCACCGTGGAGAGTGTGTTAGATATAAAAGTAAAGGTCAAGGGCAGACCCGTGAGGAATAGCAGCAGTGAAGGGAAGAGCAGAAGAGAAGCCAGAGGAGCAGTAGGAAGGTATTGGGGTGCTGGCGATGAGGGTTGTCATGGAGACCAGGGGAGGGAGACATGACCAGCAATTTCAAGGAAGATGGGGATGGACTGCAGACATTCATTGGGTTAGTCATGGAAGGCACTTTGCAAATGTACTGGGATGAGAAGAGAAAAAAAAAAAAAAAAAACTAGAGTAGTGATTTGAGAAAGTGGAAACTACAAACTTTTCCCAAGAATGTTGGCTCTGAAGAAAAAGGGAGAATGAAATTGACAGCTAAAAAAGTAGGTGGTACATTTGGTGGCAACCATTCCATTTTTAGGTCATGAGCCACCCCTGATGATGTATCAAAACAGAATCCCCCTCCATACATACCAGACTTTGCCTATATTTGCAGGGAAATCAGCCCCTGAAATCTAAGCCCCGAGTTAAGAAACCTTGGGTTAGAGTAACATGTTGTTTTCAGGGGGCATTTGAGTATGTTTCTATGCTAAGAATAAAGTGTCAGTGTTCAGGGATAGGCCGAAGGCAGAGGAGGGATGGGAGCGAGGCTGGGCTGGGGGTATAATTGGTTGCTGATGCCCCTGAGGGGGTGAGAAAGAACCAGCTCTAGAGCACAGGTGGAGGAACTGGCTCCAACAACCATCCTTTCTCCATTCAGGAGAAAGAAAGAGAGAAAGATGGGGTGGTTCATAGAGAGCAGAGAAGGGGACACGGAGTTGAGGCCAATGCTGATGACCATGCTTTTTTTTTCTGGGAGGCAAGGGGTCCTACAGCCTGGAGGGGGCACAAGCACCGGGGCTGCTGGTTGTAGAGACCAGAAGTGGGCAAGGACTAAGGTGCCAAGGGGTTGAGAGTTCAGGTGAGGCTGAAGATCCAGACATTGGAAAGATGCCAGTCTGTGCAAGTGTCTCTAGACACGGTCAGCTGACCAAGCCAAGCTGCAGAGAAAGCAGCCCCTTGGATTAATCCAGCTGGGAAGAGAGAAAGTTGAGGATACTGGCAAAAGGGAACTTGACGTGATGGAGCAATGGGTGCCTGGCTTATGATAGACCAGGGAAGAGGGATAACATGGAGGGGGAAGAGAGTAGAATCCCAGGGAAAGTCAGGAGCTGGTTTAGGTGGGATCGAGTGTGAAAAACCAAAACGTAAATGGTGTTGGCGTTCAGCATCATGGCGGGATTAGGATGTGGTTGTGGAGGTTCTTGGCTGGAATGAGTGGACATAAATGTCTCTGGGACTGAAGAAGTCGGGAAGCTGAGACCGGAGTGGTGAGTGGACCATCCGCTATCCCCGTAGGTGATAAGGTCACCCAAGATTTTAGCAGGGGTTGAGGTGGAGATGAAAACTGTGAGCTGAAAATTATAGAAAAGAATTTGAACAATGTGGGAGGATGACCAGGCATCCCCCGTTGAGGGTAATTAATGAGAAAGATTAGAAGTTTCCATAGTCAGTAGGTTGTGACCCAAAGCAGGGGAAGAGGACGTTGTGGCCATGGTAAGGGCCCTTGTTTCTAGGACATGGTATTGGGGAAGGGAGAGGCAGGGTCAAGGGTCAGCTGTGACCGCAGTGACAATGTCAGTGATCTGGGATCAGCAAGAGGCTGGATCCGGAGTGGGATAAGGTCACGTGGATGCGGAGAAGACAGGCAGGCTTACATTCTACTCTGAGATTGGAGGCTTACCCTGTACTCTTGGACAGTTCATGGTCACCAATTCTTCATTCTACCAAATAAGAACAAATTTTAGAAAACAAAGCAAATGAATCATCATCATTGTGTAAAAGGACTTTAACATGCCAAGTTAGGAAGCACAACTATCAACATATCAAAAATCATGCTAGCATCTCCCAGAGTAGTCCTCATCTCTGGAAAAAGCATAAAACTCCCCATCAAGTAGCCTGTTGCAGTTTTGGTTCTCAGAATGTAGGACCTCCCTCCCCCAACCCCAATCCATTGTGCCACATACAGCTGGAACCCATGACCCTTCTAGACCAGTGTTGGCAAGCCATAGTCTGCAGCCTGTTTTTGTATGACCCATGAGCTGAGAAGGGCCTCGGATATTTTTAAAGGATTGTATAAAAATATGTAGAAGAATATGTAACAGAGAACAAATGAGGGGCGCCTGGGTGGCTCAGTTGGTTAAGCGTCTGACTTCGGCTCAGGTCATGATCCCAGGGTCCCAGGATTGAGCCCTGTGTTGGGCTCCCTGCTCCGCGGGGAGTCTCCTTCTCCCTCTCCCCTTGCTTGTGCTCTCTCACTTACTCTCTCTCTCAAATAAATAAGTAAAATCTAAAACAACAACAACAACAACAAAAACAGAGAACAAATGTGGCCAGTGAAGCCTAAAATATTTATTATCTGGCCTCTAACTGAAAAATCTTGCTGACCCCTGGCCTGGCCTGAAGATTTGTTGTCTTTTCTGTGCTTCATCCCAAGTCCCTGAATTACTTCAGTGCGTCCTTTCTGGTCCTCCCGGGCCACTTTCCAGAAGCTATGGCCCACTGTGTGACAGTCTTGACCAGGGAGGTGAGGGGGTAGCAACAGTCCTGTCAGGACTATTGATGTTCATGATTTGGTTGGAAGTGCCCTGTTTCAGAAGTGACAGCATAGATGGCTTCGTGCATAGAGCAACATGGCACAGACGTAGAAGCTCTGGCTTTGGAGGCTGCGACACAGGACATCAAATCTTTAATAAATGTTATTGAGCATCTATTGTGCACCAAGCATTTTGCAGAGATTGATCCATTCAGCCCTCACCCTGTGTCCAGAGCCCACTGACTTTTTCATGCCATGACACATATCAGGGATGATGACATCTACATTCGGATAACGAGGTGAGAGGACCAGCCCTAGCTGCCTGCACTCTGCGCCCAACCCCTCGGGAAGGTTAGAGACATCAGTAGCCGACTGCGACCCTAGGCAGGTGTCACGACTGCTCCAATACATAGATTAAGACAAGATAACTTTTAAAACTTAGAGTGTATGGGCATCTGGGTGGCTCAGTCGGTTAAGTGTCTGTCTTTGGCTCAGGTCATGATTCTGGAGTCCCGGGATCGAGTCCCACATCGGGCTCCCTGCTCAGCAGGGAGTCTGCTTCTCCCTCTCCCTCTGCTCCTCCCCATCTTATGCTCTCTCTGTCTCTCTCTCACACTCTCTCAAATAAATAAATAAAATCTTAAAAAAAACTTAGAGTGTAATTTACCCAAAGTCAGATTTGGCAGTAGGCAGAAGTGAGAGTCAGCCAGGCAGTGTGCCTCCAGAATGACCCCTCTTTAAAGCATGCAGCGACACCTCTCTGGTTCACCCCTGTGAACACAGTTGTTCGTGGATGAAATAGAACAACACAGTAGCACATTGCAGTGTTTCTAGTAAAGAGGAAATGCTTAATATTCATATTAGGCATTGGAATATGTATGGCTTTACATGGTAAGAATTGTCATCAGGATTGGCATTTCCATTTCAGAGCACAAGAGTGAGACGTAGCAGGCTCTCGGCGAATCAGGGAAAGGATGTTTTTACTGACTATTCACTCACTGTATGTCTGTTAGGGTGGCCACAGCAAAATGCCACTAACTGGGAAGTCCAAGGTCAAGGTGTTGGCAGGTGGTTCCTTCAGGGGGCCATGGGGGATGCCTCTGTTCCATAACCATCTCCTTGGCTTGTAGACAGCTATCTTCTCTTCTCTCTGTGTCTTCACACCGCCTTCCTTTTATGTGCCACTCTGTGTCCAAACTCCCCCCTTTTTCTTTCTTTCTTTTTTTTAAAGACTTTATTTATTTATTTGACAGAGAGAAACAGAGAGGGAACACAAGCAGGGGGAGTGGCAGAGGGAGAAGCAGGCCTCCCGCTGAGCAGGGAGCCTGATGCGGGGCTCGATCCCAGGACCCTGGGATCATGACCTGAGCTGAAGGCAGATGCTTAACCGAGTGAGCCACCCAGGCGCCCCTCCCCCCTTTTCTAAGGACACCAGTCGTTTTGGATTAGGGACCATTCTAATGATCTCACTTTAACTTGATTACCTCTACAAAGACCCTATCTCCAAAAAAGGTCACACTCTGAACTTCTGGGGCTTAGGACTTCAAAGTATGAATCTTGAGGGGACACATTTGAACCCACAAGACTCTCTGTCATCTGTCTGCTAAGCTCTGCAGATGCAAAGGGAAAGATAAGGCATGCTGGCTGGAGAGCTAAAAAAAAAAAAAAATGGGTATTTGAAGGCTGAATAGAAATAAATATGTCTCTAGGTATTTTTTAGTGTTATAAATGCCAAAAGAGGCCTGGTAGGGTTTGCTGTAAGTGTAAGGCATTTCTCTCTGAAGAAATCCTAGACCAACAGGCAGCTCTGGTCCCATTTTTATCTTTCAAATGATCACAAGATAACAAGGATCTCTCTTCCTCCCTCTCTCTGTCAAAAGAACATCCCCGTGTTTTTTTGTTTTGCTTTATTTTTGGGTTTTTTTGTGGGTGCTAACAAGGCAGACCAGCCCAGTATGACATGGTTTTCATTTAAAAGACAGCGTCTGATGAGAAACCAGGATGTCTGGCTGTTAGTCCTGTCCCATACCGACAGCACACGGGGGTCTTCCCACAGTGGGTACTTGTGACCGCAAAGCTGTGGAAGCAGGATCAAGGAGTCTGTTATAGTCTTCTTACATCCACCGTTGAGGTGGCTTGCTGGTGCCTGAAACACTCCTGGAGCAGGTGCTCAAGAGGCTTCCAACATGGATGTTTTGCCCCAGCCACCCAACCTGGGCATATGGAAACCACCTCCGGTGTTCTCCGTGCCTTCTCCGTGCTCTCTCCGTATCCTGCGCCCAGCACTTCGGTAAGTGCCGAGGGGCTGAAAGGAAGTCTGTTCGGTTCCGACTGTGAGGGGAAGAGGAAGAATCCTGTGGGCTTTGGGATGTTTTAGAGCTTGCACTCATTATTAGCTCTATTCTTGGTGATTCTTAAGAAAATGATAAGATCTTTTCATTTAAAAAAATGGGTCCGTGATTATTTGAATGTTGGAGAGGCATTGCCTATTGGTTTGACGTTTCTGCACTTTGATGTGCTTTAGAAACACCAGGAAGCGCTTCCCCAGTTTTCAAGTGAGAAGGAGGAGGGCCAGAGCGGGGAACTTCGTCCAGATGCCCAGCCAGGCGGCACCAGACCTGTCCCTTCTGCAGTGGCCTAGATCTGCAGTCGTGCGCGTGTGCGTGTGTGTGTGTGTGTGCGCATGTGCGTGTGTGTGTGTGTGTGTGTGCATGCTCGCGTGTATGTCTCCGGCTAGGGGTCAGGCTGAGGTTAAAGCTATTTTTAATGGTTGAAATATCTCTGAACCTTGAAATCAAAACCAACATTTCCTCCTTTAATTGCTATCTGGGAAAGAAGACAGGAAGACAGGAAGGAAGACGGGAAGGAAGGAAAGAAGGAAGGAAGGGAGGGAGGGAAGGAGGAAGGAAGGGAGGGAGGGAGGGAAGAAGGAAGGAAGGAAAGAAGGAAGGGAGGGAGGGAAGGAGGAAGGAAGGAAGGGGAGGAAGCAAAGAAGGAAGGAATGGAGGGAGGGAAGAAGGAAGGGAGGGAGGGAAGGAGGAAGGAAGGAAGGAAGGGAGGGAGGGAGGGAAGGAGGAAGGAAGGAAGGGAGGGAGGGAAGGAGGAAGGAAGGAAGGGGAGGAAGGAAGGAGGAAGGAAGGAAGGGAGGGAGGGAGGGAAGGAGGAAGGAAGGGAGGGAGGAAGGAGGGAAAAAAAGATGAAACATGATTTTTCCATGTATTTGAAAAGACTCTAGTCTAGTGATTTTGGTTTTACTTAGTCTACGTTAAAAGGGAATGCGGTGCTTTCTGGAAGGGAGCGGTAGTACCTCGATATTCCCAGAGGCCGGTCCATGCCAAGGTCACAGCCCATGCTGCCCCAGAGTCACAGAGGGGCCCACCCTGCTGCCGCCGCCCCCCCCTGCTTCTCTGGCCCTCTGCCCTCCAGCCGCTCTGCCGTCACCCGCCCTCAGCAGCTCTGCCGTGCGTGGTAGAATACGAGGCCGTACGGCTGACCTGGGGTCAAATGCTGACTTGCTGTCTCTGAGCTGTGTGGCCTTGGGCACGCCTTTGGCCTTCTCTGGGACTCACTTTTCTCTTCTGTAAAAAGGGATAATGTTGCTCGTCTCAGTGAAGTACTGTAAGACGGAATCAGATCATCTTGAATTTCCAAGCGTGTCATGTCTGCCCCCTAGATGGTGGCACTTGTGGCTGGTCTGTATCCTCATGGAGGGCAGGGGCTGCATGACTTTCCCTTCGGGGCCCCCCGTGTCCCCTGTGCTGATGGACTAGCAGGGTCACTCACCTCCGGGGGCATGTTCTCCTCCCGGGCCTTAGGACGCCATGTCAGACTTGGGTCGTCTGTATAGTACAGAAGAGTCGCCCAGAGTCTTCCCCACCACAGTGCAGGGTGTGGGTCAAGAGGGTCAGAGAGAGAGCATTTGTCACTGGGAAGGAGGGCTCGTCTGTCTGTCACTACCTCACTGAGGAGGTCCCAGGCTATTGTGAGGCGGAGGGGTCAGCACAGCCCCTGACCCCACTCCCCCTCGACTGTGAGGAAAGCCCTGTGACCTTAGGGAATGCGGCTGTGATCTTTCTTCCCTGTGGCTCCGTGTCCCTATCTGATGTGTTAGGTGTCTGTGTGAGAGTGGGGAGCACCAGGCCCACCCTATAAAAGTGGGGTGTGCGATGCAGCTGGATACCTCCGTGGACATGCCCTGCCCACCCCCTCAACCCGGTTTGTTGTTTCCCCGAGGACGGCGGGCAGTGAGTGCTGCAATCAGATTGGGAGGGGACCCAGCCCTAGTGTGACGGTGGCCTGTAAGGGGCGAGACTGGCCAGAGGGAGGCCCGTCTGGGTCTCAGTTACTGGAGTGGAGTGGAATTGGGGACGCCACAATCTGGAAAGGAAAGGGACGGTTCTAAGAGGGGCCGAGTCGGCAGAAGGGATGGGACAAGGTGAGGCCGTAGGGCCGTAGGATTTCTGGGTGGGACACAATGCGGGGCGGGGGCCATATCCTGACGAGAAAGAACACGGTGTGGGGGTAAACGGTAGGATCAGGGGCCGCGAGGGTTTCATTTTGTGTTGGGTTGAGCTCATGAAACCTTGTTGCTATATTCAGCAGCAAGTCTGCTGTGGAAACTGCGGCCCAGCGACTAGTCAGGCAGGCCCACTGCCCGGTTCCACTGTGCCTATGACCAGACGGAGGAGTCAGGGGGCCAGAGGGCAGAGGATGAGGGGCATATGGGCAGGCAGCAAGGTGTCCTGGGGCCAGGCTGGGGTGGGGCACGGGGAAGCAGGTATCCAGCAGATGTCAGGACATCACTGGCTCCTATACCACTTGGGGACCCCCGCCCCAGTACTTGGGTGAGGCTCAGCCCTCCGTAGTTCTGAGAAGACAGTGACCAAAATGCAGCGAGAAGCCCCAGCTTGACCCAGAGGCCCTGTGAGTGTCTGCATTCACTAAGCTTCCCGCCCCCGTGCCCGCCGGTCCCGATCACTACCACAGCGGGAGGAGGAGAGCATGATCGTCCCATTTGGCTGATGAACAATTGGAGGCTCAGAGAGACGGAGTCACCGGGCTGTGGGATGGGGAGCTGGGATAAACTGAGGGAAGCAGGCTGCTTCACCATGTATGTCTCATGTATGACCTACACTCAGAACCAACCATTCCTTAGAGCTGCTTGATGTGTTCACTCATCCTCTGGTTTCTGGCAATTTCAGGGGCAGGCCTATGACCCCCTGCATTCTCCCCTGCCCAGTAGTGGCTCCTGGGGGCTGCAGAGTCTAGCACAGTTCAAGAGCATGCACTTGGCACTGCAGGGCAGCAAAGTCCTGGGCACCCCAGGAGGCATCTGTTCTTACCAGGCTGGACAGTCATTTTAGAGGGGCCAACCATCCCCTTCTCCTCTGTTCACTTCCCCCTCGTGTCCCTCTTTCTCCCTGCTCTGGAGGAAAGGACTAGTTTCCTGAGGCCTGACTCAAAAGGGCTCAAATTTAAAGGGCCTGATGAGCTCATTTACACCATGTCAGGGCTCGCATGTCATTCACTGGGAGGCATTGTATTTATTAGAGATGCAGGGCAAGGACAATGTTTAACACAAAGATGTGATTTTTTTAAAGAATTGAGTTTCTCAGAGTAGTTAAGGAACTTGCCTAAGGACACACAGCATCAGGCTGAGTGAGGTTTGAATGCAGAAGCTATTTCTCCATCACTTATGGCCAAATCAAAAGAAACCAAAAGGAATATTTCAGAGACTGTGGCCAAATCAAAAGAAACCAAAAGGAATATTTCAGAGACTGTGTCAGGCAATTGTTCTCTACTTGGTTGTGTGTCAGAGTCACCTAGAAAGGGAATAAGGAGCACAGAGGTCTTGGCTTGTTGACGTGGGGACCGTGTCTGAACTCTGGAATTTGTACCAAATTCTTTGAGTGATTCTGATATTCACCAAAGGTTGAGAATTACTCATGGGAAGTAGGAAGGATTCCAAACTTTTTAGCTAGTTAGCTTATTTTTCCAGGCTTCCACCTTTTTTTGCTCTCAGATATAGTACCTGGAATATAGAAAGAGTTGTTGAGTAAATGGGCAAATACAGAACTAAATTGGTTACTACAGAGGTCTGCCTGGCCAGACCTCCCCCAAGGCAGTTAACTGACATCTGCAATCTAGATCGGGCCCCATTTCACAGAGAGGAGCCTGTCTTTTGACCATGTCTGCGAGTTACATTGAGTCAGTTCAGGATCCTGTTAGAAAATAAACGCACGCAAATACATAGCTTTCCTCTACGCCAACAATAACTCTTTTAAAAAATAAAATGGGGAAAAAAATTCCATTCCATTCTTCATGACAGCAAACGTGATACATAATAAAATCTAAAATCTTTTTCTCAAGTTAGTTTTTAACTTTAAGGACATTCCAATTAATATCCCAAAGGAGCTTTTATGAAACTTGATAAGATGGCTTTGAATTTCATCTGGTAGAATAAATAACCAAAAATAGCCAAGGAATATTTTATAAAGAGAAATAACATGGGAAGACTTTTACCATTTGCTGGTAAAAATGTATTACACAGTGACTAGTTTAAGCAGTGTGAGGGTTGAGCTAGAATTTACAAAGAAATGAATGAAAAACACAAGGTTGGGGCAGCTTGGGGGCTCAGTCGGTTAAGCATCTGCCTTCGACTCAGGTCATGATCCCTGGGGTCCTGGGGTGGAGCCATCGCTCAGCGGGGAGCCTGTTTCTCCCTGCTCAGTGGGGAGCCTGCTTCTCCCTCTCCCTGTGCCCTTCCCCCTGCTTGAGCTCTCTCTCTCTCTCTCAGTCAAATAAATAAATAAAATCTTTAAAAAGAAAAAAGAAAAAGAAAAACACAAGGTTGACAAAATTCATTTATATATAAGTACTTAATATATGATGAACATAGCATTTCAAATTCAAGGGGAGATGTTTTTTTTTAAGTAAATGATGCTGGCATTGCAATCTATAAAGTATATTTTAAACAAAAGAAACCAAATGAACACTAAAGAATATGGCACAGAGGGCACCCGCTGGGCAGGCCTGAAAGCTGCTACCACCGTGCTCATCAGGAGAGGAGAGCTGGCCTTGTAGTAAAGCCTGGTTTCTGAACCTGAAGGAGCTGGGCTCAAGGCCAGGCCCAGCCTCATAGCAGCTAAGCCCTTCGGGGGTTTTCCTGGATCTCTGAATGTTAAATGCAGTGGTGTTGCCCGTCTCTTGGCAAACTCCCACGAAATGCTACCGAGATGCCTAGCTTTCATGCTTCACCAGGGTTTTACATTCACAAAGAACTTGTTCTCAGAATTTGCATGAGATGCATGAACCCCAGATGTTGGATTCTGCACACCAGCCATGGCTCGTCCCAGGGTCCCTGCCAGCTAGGGGAAGGTGACAGGGAGAGGGTGTGGCAGAGACTTGGCTCCAGGCCCTGGGATGGCGACAGACGAGGTGACTCTCATTTTGGAGACGAAGCGCACCCTTCAATTATAGCGCTTTCCCCCAGACATCAAGCTAAGCACGGAGTGCAGCCAAGCCTTCCATTTTAAGACCATAATTGGCAACTTTGGTCCTAAAACCCCATCATATGTCTTCTGTGAAATTGCAATGTCCCCACCATCTAAAAATACGCAGCTCAGTTTGGTCATGCTGCAGAAATGCCACTTGAACTGACCATGAAAATAGTAACACGTGGAGGAGGCTTGAGATAATGAAAGCCCAGCATCTGTTGCGGGGAAGCCAGGACCCGAGGTCAGAAAGACGTGGCTCCAGATTCTAAGGATGGCCCCACAGTTCCAGGACAAGTATGGAGGTTCCAGACCTTCTCTGACTGAGTCCACCAGAAATCTGGCAACATTAGTTGGCACCTTCTTTGGATAAACCCTTTTTTTCTTTCTTGTTTCTTTCTTTTTTTAGTATTTTTTATTTTTAAAAGATTTTATTTATTTGACAGAGAGAGTGAGAAAGTGCATAAGCAGGGGGAGCTGTAGGGAACCCGATGCGGGGCTCCATCCCAGGACTCCAGGATCATGACCTGAGCTGAAGGCAGATGCTTAACCGACTGAGCCAGCCAGGCACCCCTCTTTCTTCTTCTTCTTTTTTTTTTTTTTAAATTAAGAAGAAAAAGGCGCGGTGCTAGTTTGTTTGCTACTTTATTTACCATTCTAATTTTAGTGCTCTGGGCGTCAAAGGCAGGTTTGAGATAAAAATGACAGCCTTCCCCATATAGCTAAAAGCATGGCACTGTCCAAGACAAAGACCTTTTCCTACCTGGGGAGAATTTTCCAGAAAGGGTGCTCAGGTATTTAGGAAGCTCGGAAGGGATGGAAGGAGCACTGGCTTGTTGTCAAGAGGGCTGGTTCTGTCTCTGGCTTGGTCATAGTCAGCTCTGTGTTCTTGGAAAGCCACGTAACCTCTCCCAGCTTCTTACCCCTCGTTTGTGAGGGAGGCCTTACGGCCCCTACCTCACCACTCATCTGGAGCTCAGAGTTCCCTTGTGGGAGTCAGCTGTCAGGACTCTGAGACAGTGGAATAACAACCTTAAAGCGCTTAGCTGATAAGTGGAGCACTTTGTAAACTGCAAAGTGCCGCATCTACATCTACGTTTGCCATGCAGTTCTGCCAGACACAAAGGAAATGCTCACGAATATTTATTATAAGGGTACACTCCTGTGGTCTTCTGAAAAAAATCAAAAACAGAAAGAAGAAGTAAATAAGTACCTAGATTTATCTCCATGAACTCTCAGTGATGCTCTCACTCGACGGATCTCGAGAGGGCTAGAATCAGGAGATTCTGTCGGGAGGCAGCATTTTGCTGCCTTCCGTGCTCTTTGTGGCCAGAAGAATGCACCATCCACCTAGACCCACAGTCCTCCCTCAGAGGGGAAGCTCAAGGTCCCTGTTCAGGGTCCCCTCTGTCCTCACAGGGACACCGGTGCTCTGGCAGGACTCTGTACCTGCGCCAAGCCATCTGGCAGCTGCACCTAGACATCCCTCCCTGTTGGTGGAACAGGTGTACAGATGGTGGGAGGCAGCCCCACGGAGCCAGGAGGGCACGGCCTCTGTGCATGCAAAGACCCAGTTTCACTCCTGCTCTGCCCCCGAAGAATGGCACTCTCTGGGGCAAGCTTCATTTTGTTCATCTTCTCAGCTGCTGTTTTCCAGGAAACAAACTCAGTGATGGAGATTTGCATGCAGGAAGTTTCGGGCACAGGGCTCGTGGGAGCGGCCCCTGTAAGGAAGTGAGGGGGCAGGAATGAGCAGGGGGAGAAGTAGAACTTCCACGCCAACCAAGCCCCCTGGCCCTGTGGATCCCATGGTGAGCTCTGAAGCTGGGCTGGCTCTGCAGGGCTGTCCCATCTTGAGGCAGGTGGCTGGGCCTTTGCATACCCACATGGACTAGTGTTTGGACACAGGCTGACCCTGGGAGGGGAAGCAGCTCGCCTCGACTATAGGCAGTTCCTGGAGGGGACTAGGCTGGGAGCCTCCAAACGGCAACTTCCCAACACTGGGGAAATGAGAGGCTGGGACCTGAAAGGCGGGCTGGACAGCACACCACAACATCCACTGTGGAGAACAATGATCTTTTCTCCATCCAAGGGCTGGGGGAGGATTTTGTGACGCGGTGTCTGGGAAGCCCTACATATAGCACCACACGACAACATGGATACATCTGCAATTATCGCTGTCACTTAGCTTCATTCTGATGATTGCCTTGTAAACGCCTTACTTTGTTTACTTCTCTCCCATTCTACTGTGAGCTGCTTAATAGAAACAGCCATGCTTTTTTTTTTTTTTTGAACCTTTATATCCGTAGGCTTGAGCACAGAACTTGGCTCATAAAAAACTCTGAATAAATCACTGTAGAATGGGAGTATAAATCAAGGAATGGGGTCTCATGAGAATGGAGGCCACAAGGAGGGTGGCCTGGGGCTGCTTTTTTGGGGCACCAGGTGACACCCCATTGTCTTCATCATTGAAACAGGTGAAAGCTGTGTGTGACTGATGTCCCCTGCTCTCTCTCCTAGTTACTCTGGGATCATGGCAGTCCCTGGCCCCCTCTGTAGTAGTTGTTGACCCGTCCTTCAGGAACTTCGATGTTGCCCACATCAGCACTGCCACCACCAGAGACTTCTCTGATGCCAGAGACTTCTGTTTGTTGGGTAAGGGGAGTTTCCCATCGCTCCCCCACCCCCACGGAGGGTGGTTGATTGGCATGGGGCCTCACAGAGTGCCGTTCAAGCTCCTGATCTCAGAAACACGTGGGGGACCCCAAGACGACCTGGAGTGCCAGGGAAGGACGAGATGGACCCGGGGACAAGACCTTGGGTGGGCCCTCCTCTGCCGTCTCCTCACCCTCCTGCAGGGGCAGCCCATAGTCAAGGTCTCCAAGGAGAGAAGCTGGCCAGAAAGTGAGCGACGTTGAGCCAGGGTCAGAAGACGATGAGAGGGAGGATCTAGAGGGCTAGTCTGAGACAAAGGAGACGAGCAGAAGTGGTGACAGCTGTCCTCAGATTATAGGCGGGCCATTGTGGAAAGGAAGAAATATAGTTGTCCTGTCCAAGCTCTTGGGGCAAAGCTAAGACCTATGGATAAAACTCAAATTTCAAGAGACATTTTTTCAATGCAATATAAAGAAGTTTCTAATAGACAAATCTGTCCACAGATGCATACTTCTTTTAGACGGTTTCCAGTCACTGGTATTTAAACAAAAGTTAGATAACACCTTGATAGAGATGTTCTACAAAGATTTTAACTTCTGCAGGAGCCTGAGATTAGATGACATTCATACTCCTCTAATTCTTTGATTCCATAAATCACCTCACCTACAAGGTTGGATAACAATATGCACCTCTTACAGAAAAGGCATGCATGGACGTACCGGTTGTGCACTACACAACTCTGGGTGCTGCCATAGCACAGACTGGGCTATGAATAAGGCCTTTACACAGTTCACAGCTTGCCCAAGTGACTGAGTCAACACCATCTTCACAGACGTTCTTAGGACTGAAAATCCTGAATGCCATGGATAGTTTAAATTATCTAATGCAGGACCTGGTACACATGAGAAAGTATATAATCCCTGGTGGAAAATAGTGGGTATGATGGGGGAGCTGGAAAGGGAGTTGAGGCTGAAGAAGAAGGCAAGGACTGGAGTATGGAGAGCCTTATCTGGTATGGCTTAACCCTAAGGCCAATGGGGAGCTATGGAGTTGCTTCAAACAAGGGCCAGGGATGTATTGTAGGTGCTCCAGTGAATAAGTAAGTGATTGCATAGATGGATGGGTGCCTGCGTGAATAGATGAATGCATGGATGGATAGATGGATGCATGGTTGTATAGATTGATGCATGGATGGATAAATGGATGGATGGATGGATGGATGGATGGATGGATGGATGGATGTGTGGGTGAATGGATAAATAGACAGATGGAGACATCCTTCTCCATGGATGCCTGGGTGTATAGATGGAAGGATGCATAATTGGATGGATGGATGCATGCATTGATACATGATTAGATGGATAGATTGATAGGAGCATGGATTCATAGATGCATGACTGGATGAATGGGTGGACTGACGGATGAATAGGTGATGCATGGATTCAAAGATTCATGATGGGACGGATGCATGGCTGAGATGCCATCTCTGAAGCCCAAGCCTCACTCTCCTCTTATTCTGCAGAATGTTCCCGTCACGAGGCCTGCCTCGTCACCACTCTGCAGATCCGACCTGGTGCTGTGAGGTGTGTGTTCTATGCTGATGCCCAGATCTGCACACACAGCCTGCAGGCCCAAAACTGCCGACTTCTGCTCCGTGAGGAGGCCACCCACATCTACCGGAAGCTGAGTGAGTCCCAGCCTGTGCTTCAGCGGCTCTTTTGGAGAGCCTGGGTCTAGCTGGAAGGGACTGTTGGAGTGTGTGGTGACTTGTGGGCAGTGGCTTTTGAGGTTCTTTAGGAAAAATTGGCCAAAGTTACCTTGGGCTAGGTGGCATTCATTTGGGAGGGACTAAAGGAAGGTAAAAATCCTACTTCTAAGCTAGAGCTTCTCTGCACCACCTTTATTCATTTATTTGAGTTATGGAAGCCATTTGGTCTTTGAGTTTCTTAGTAAAATAATTAAATAGGTCATTTTTTGTTGCCATTTTATAGTTTAGGAAGTTCTGTCACATGTCTTATCTCAAATGGTCCTCACACAAATCCTGTGAGGTGGCAAGATAAGGGTTTTATCCCCATCTTAGAGATCAAGAGACTGGCCCAGAGAGGTTACTTCTCTGATTTCTCCCAGCTAGTGATGATAGAATGGGAGCTTGGAGCCAGGTCTCCTATCTCTAGGTGCAATCTGCTTGCACAAAACCACATCATCTAGCAACCATATCACGGTCACTGTGGAGAGGAGAGCTCTCGTGGCTCAGTTTCATTTGAAAGCATTCAGTAAGGTGTTGTTATGTGTCAGACGTTGTGTTAGGTGCTGGGATTCGGGGAAGAAGCCAGCAAGGGGAGAAAACATAGCAATCTAAGAAGTCACAGAAGTCCATCACTAAGTGAAATAGGTAAGACCTATATGATGGGAGACAGGGGAGCTGGAGGCCAGGGCGGAGCCCTTCCCCCATTAGACAGGCTCCTGGGATGAAATTAATGACTTTTTTAAAACTTTGCCTATTTCTGCCATCTTATCTTCTAGAGCAGAGGTTGGCTAACTTTCTCTGTAAAGGGCCAGATAAGTATTTTAGGCTCTATGTGTCTAACAACTCAACTCGGCCACTTTAACAAGACAGCAACCACAGAAAATACCAAAAAAAAAAAAAAAAAAAAAAAATGGGTGTGGTTGACTTTCTTTAGAAAACCAGGCAGCAGCCAGATTTGGTGCCCCCTGCCTTAGAGCGCTGGCGGTCTGCAGGCCAGTCTTGACCCAGTGGTACCCCCCTCTTCTGCCCCTTCCCCCCCTCAGGCTTCAGACCGTGAGCGTGCTCCCCAGGCCTGGGAGTGCTTTGATTCTTGATGCTGTGGTCTCAGGCCTCCAATCTCAAGTCTTGTCTTCTACCTTGACATTCATAGTCCTTAGTCAAGTTAGTTTTCAATAGTATATTTCCCCCATAGTCTAGCTAATCTGCATGGTTATCCTTTTGAGGAGGGATGCCTCGCTTTGGGGTTTAGGTCCTATAAAACAACTTAGACTGTTCATTAATTCTTTGTAACTCAAGTTCAATGGGAAAGGCTCACCTCCAGCTGAAGACGCGTGCCTGTGTGTATGTACCCAGACACCGTCTGTACCTCGAGCACACACACGGCTCTGGATAATTTTCTTCGCCTAAGGAGTCCTGTGGCCTCAATATGGGGCTATTCTAGAAAGACTCCACCACTTTCTGGAAAACAGTTCAAAAGAGAGAACTGCACATCTAACATTTTCCCCATGTTGGATCTCATTCAGTCTGGGATTCATTGGGCGGCCTCTGGAGGGAGGGCTGAGTTCCACTGTCCGTGGGAAAGCTGGCTTGCATTCTCTCAAAATTCTTTAGCTTTTGTATTTTGTGTCTTTGCTCCCTCCTTCAGAGGGTGCCACGTTCACGAAATGTGGCTGTTTTCCTGTGGAGCAGGGAGACAGAGTCTGAAGGTTCTGCTATGTTAGCACCCGCAATCCTGAATATTTGCCTGAGGTCCTGTGATTTACCCCTGAAGCAGGAAAGCTTGTGAGGAGGAGCTGTGGGCTGAGACCAGCCGTGACTTGTGACTGAGACCAGATTAGAACGTGCAACCCTTTCTTTCCATGCCGGGTTCAAACTAGCACTGCAGGGTTTTTGCAAGAGAGAGTTTTATCACTATTTCCAACTTTCCTTTCCTCCCTCCTTCCTTCCTGCTTGTTTGCTTGCTTCCTTCCTTCGTTTCTCTCTTCCTTCCTTCCTTCCTTCTTTCTTTCTTTCCTTCCTTCCTTCCTTCCTTCCTTCCTTCCTTCCTTCCTTCCTTTCCTTTCCTTTCCTTCCCTTCCCTTCCCTTCCTTTCCCTTCCTTTCCCTTCCTTTCCTTTCCTTTCCTTCCCTTTCCTCTCTCCTGCTCCCTCCCACCATTCCTCCCTCCCTCCTTCCCTCCAATTCATTCACTTACTGATGTGTGGAGCCCCTGCCCCTTGCAGGGACTGGGCTCAGAGCACTACAGGCACCATGTACTTACCCCAACATCCTTGTGTTGTAGGGGCTGCTATCATTCTTCTTTCTCAGGGGGAAACTGAGCATCAGAAGAATTAGGAAGTTTCCCCAAAGTAGCTGGTGCATATAACCTAAAACACAGGTCTGCTTCCAGAACCATGCATCGGTTCCTCCCCATGATGCTCCTCGGTGGCCCGGGAGTCATGAACGCACACCATCCCAGGGGTTCTCAAGCCTCACATCGTTGACAGCCGGGGCAAGATGGTTCTTTGCTGTGGGGGCTGTCATATTTATTGCAGGGTGTTTAGCAGCATTCCTGGCCTCTACTCACTAGATGCCAGTAACCAGCATCCCTCACAGACCCTGGTGACAACCGAAACGGTCTCCAGATGTTATCAAATGTCCCCTGGGGACGAAATCACCTTCAGTTGAGCCACTGCATTGTACCCAGCTTGAGGAATGGGTAGACTTCTGCCTGTCTGTCTCCTCTCCTGTGCTCCTCGTTTGTCCTCACAGATAGAGGAGGGTGTAGACCGAGCTGCAGGCTAGCAGCGAAGCTCACAGCCAACAGCAGAGCCAAGCAAACCAAACACACCTGCGGGAAATAAAAAGCGATTTCCCCCCCTCCCTCTCTCTCTCTCACACACAGGCAAAGAGAGAGAGAGAGGGAGCTTGAGAGAGAGAACATCTCTTCACCAGCATTCAGTGCTTCCTTTGTGCCAGGCCCTGAGCTTGGCACAGTCTTGGACCTGACAGGCCAGATGGAATCTGGGGATGTTGCAGGCAGGGAGCAGGGGTAGTGGCCTAGAGAGAGGCCCTGAGCTGGCCCTTGACCCGGCCCTTGACCCATGTGAACAGGCTGTGGTCGCCATCGGGGTCCAGAAACTCTGAATCCTACACCTTCAAGTCTTGGCAGCTACCCACCCTTGGACCCTCCCTCTGTTTTCTTACCACCGAAACACAAATAAGGGCCCACAGTTTCTCCTCTGAATTCTGAAATCCCAAAGTTCTAAAAGTTAGAAAAAAACTTTTTCGTGAGTTTGCGGCAAACTTATTTGGTGGCACCGTCTGGCCTCGAGGGACTGAAGACATCATATTCTTTATCCATCCCTGTTAGTACGAGTGATTTGTACCTTGTACCCCAGAAGTCACTGATGTGTTTGACGGTGGGGCCTGACTCCAGAGCCCTCCGGGGGATTGACTGAGCTTTGTACTTTCTGTGTCCCTCTGTTCTTTTAAAAATCCAAGTACTTCTGAATGACAGCTCACGCCTGGCCCCATTGTGCTGAGTAAGGGATTGCAGGCCTGGGTTAGGCTCTGCCCAGCCTCTGGGTGGGAAGAATCATAGAGAAGGGTTCAGTGCCATGCTCTGGAGACATTCAGTGCCTGGTAAACATCAGATGTATTTGCTATTAATTTGTTTTTTTCACATTGAAAAGTAACCTGGCTAGGCTCGGACTACTGGGGTCTGAATGAACTATTGGCATTTTTAAAGTGTGAAAAGCAGTGTTTTGTTTGAATAGAGCACCCACTGTTGTCTCTTCCCCCAACACCCCCTCCCCACAGACATCCCTCTGCTCAGCTTTGGGACACCGGCACCTTCTGTGACCATCGCCCCACACGGCCAGCTGCTGGGCAGGTCCCAGGCCATCCAGGTGGGCACTTCGTGGAAGCAAGTGGATCAGTTCCTGGGAGTTCCGTATGCCGCCCCGCCCCTGGCAGAGAGCCGCTTCCAGGCACCCGAGCCCTTGAACTGGACAGGGTCCTGGGATGCCACCAAGCCACGGTGAGGATCTAGTGGAACACCTCTTGGGGAATGCCCAGGGAATGCCTCTCCCATTCAAATCCATCCGAGTGAGACTTGGTAGAAGAGCAGTGCATTCCAGCTGGAGAGGTGAATGGGGGTGGGCAGTGTCAAGTCGGGGTGGGTGAATGGGGGTGGGCAGTAATCAAGGGGGCATTAAGTGCTCTTATAGATAAACCCTCCAAATATCATTATCTTGCTCCTGCAAAGTGCATTTGGTGATGGAGGGGCCAGAGTGTTCTGCTCCCTGCAGTGATTCGGGAACCTAGGCTATGAAGGCTCTGCCTTCCTCAGCATGAACATTCCTTGACTTTACATCCAGGAAAGAGAGGCTTTGGAAGCGTCTTCATGGGAAATTTCCAGGGACTGGGGCTGCAGGGGCCTGGGGTGCATCGGTGACTTGCACCAGTTTGGCGGTAGCTCGAAAGCAGCCTCCTGGCCACAGCTGAGTTCGGTGGGGCTGAGAAATCCAGCAGGGAGGGAGAAGCACATGAGCTCATGAAAAACATTTTATTTATTTATTTTTAAAAGATTTTATTTATTTATTTGAGAGAGAGAGCTAGAGAGAGAGAGCAGGGGGAGGGGCAGAGGGAGAGGGAGAAGCAGGCTCCCTGCTGAGCAGGGAGCCAGATTCTGGGCTCATCCCGGGACCCTGAGATCATGACCTGAGCCAAAGGCAGACGCTTAACTGACTAAACCACCCAGGCACCCATGAAAAACATTATTTTAAAAGGACTCTTTCCCCAATAGGAACAATATGAAAAGGAGTTTTAAAAAAAGGAAAAAAAAATTCAAATCCTATCTTCCTCCCTCATCAACCATGTTCAGTCTCACCTGTCCCCTCCCATACATACAGCACTTTAACCAGTTGACACGTTGGAGATGTTGCCATTTTTCTCACCAGCGTGTGTTCAGAGAACCCATGAAAAGAGCACCGTTCTCCTGTCTCCATTCCCCACCTTCCCACAGACCCCTGTAGCTCTGTCCTGAGGCCGCTACACCTGTGCTGTCCCTTGTCACCCATGCCTGGCTGGTGGGGAGGTCCCCAGGCCAGGGCCAGAAAGAGTGAAGGGCTGGGAACTCTTGAATGCTCCAGGCAGGGGACATTGAGGGCTTGAACTTGGGCCGTGGCAAGAAAGTGTGGACGGCCATGGTGCTAAGTCTCCACCATGGAGAGACAAAGGGAATAAACGTGCACTAATCTGAGTGCTTCCGCATGTCAGGGTGGAGCCACATGACAGGGGAGGCTGGCCTTCTCAGAATCCAGCACAAAGGAGGTTGCAGGATGTGTGAAATCACCTGTGGGGCGGGTCTCATCAGGCTGCCGTTGGGCATACCCCAGACAAGAGCTCCGCTCTCGTGCCCCGGGGGTGCTCAGCCTGGCACTCTTGAACCCTGTCCTGATGCAGAAAGCAGCTCAGGCTCCACATCCAGCCACAGGTCTGCACACTTGCAGCAAGGAAGGGCCAAGGTTGTGAGCCACACCCACGTACCCCATCTCTATCTTGGGCATCCTTTCTGCGGGTTGGCAGTTTGTCCCTGGAGGTGTTCCTCCGCAACCTGCGGCAGAGAGAGTGGTGTGCATCCTGCAGTTTCCTCCCTGTGCTTGTCACTCCCTTTTCCCATTTCCCAAAGCTGCCTGATTGCTGCAGAGCTGGTAGCCATCGGGGCTTCGGACGGGGCGGTGGGTTCTGGCCGACGGTGGTGGGCAAGAAGGGAAGATGAGGCGTGTACCACTGCTTGTCTACCTGGAAATCATACTGTCTGCATCCCCAGGGCCAGTTGCTGGCAGCCAGGCGACAGGGCACTCGTGTCTCCCGGAGTCAGCGAAGACTGCTTGTATCTTAACATGTTTGTCCCGCAGAACGTGGTGAGTTCTGAAGCCCTTGATTGTCTGCCCTGAAAACTGCCCCATTAGACACCCTCTGTCCCCAGAGCTGCCAGAATCATCCACCCCTCTCCTCCGTGGCCTGCTCAGGTTCTGCACCCCCAGTGCTATCCTTGCCAGTACTTGGCTTCCTGAAAGCCTGTGGGCCCAAGAGGTAGCAGAGGGCCCTCCTGGTGCCCACCGGGCCTCACCTGTTCCTGCCCACATCCCCAGGCCACCCCCGTGGCAAATGGGGCACGGTTGTCCTGGTTCAGTTGCTAAAGGGCCTGTGTTGGGGGACACCGCTCCCGGTGGGACAGAGAGGGCACTGAAACAGAGTTGTTGCCCGCAGGAGTTACATTTTAGTGGGCAGGGCAGAAACAGATGTGCAAGCGAGTATTGAACAACGGTGGTGTTGATGAGACTCTGGGGAGAAATACAGAGGAAGGGACAAGTGACGGGAGGTGTTAGGTGGCGATCAGGGGCTGCTGCCTGAGCGGCGTGGGGTGGGGGAGGGAGGTGTGAGCCAGGCAGTTGGGGAGGGGGCTCAGCGATGCAGGGTCTCTGAGAGGGTGAGAGAACCATAGGGAGGAGAGGACGGAGGCTGACTGTGGCTCATCTGCCAAGGAGAAGACCAACCAGCTGCTGCCCTTGGAAGCCCCGAGGAGCGGCCCCTGGGGGTGTTTCCACATGGACTCTTGTTTGGGGCAGTTCTGTAGGGTGAGGTTTGGGGCTGTGACCTAGACAGGATTATGCCCTGTTTTGGAGCCCAGATCTGCCTAAGTAGCAGCCGTGAGCCTGATACTCCATGTCTGAGTTTCCTGTTTTGGGGGAAGGATCAGAGGGCACGAAATAAAAAGCCACTGATGAGTTTTAGGAAATGTGAGTTTCTGGGGACGCCAACCTGGTGTGGATAGATGCCATGGTACACGAGACCATGCCACAGCTTCCTGGTCCCTGGTCTACTAGCAGCGAGAGTCCACTGCACTTTAGATATGTGGCCTCAGCAGGCTGGTCTGACTGAGCTTTGTCATGAGCCCCCCCCCCAGATGTGAAAGCCCTCATAGATTGCACTACTATGAGCAGGGAGCCCAGAGTGAGGGAGACAATGGGTCCCCTCTGCCCAGCGCTGGTCACCCCATACTTGTGATGCTGGATTAAGATCTGGCTCCCAATGAGTCTGCCACTGACCACTGCCTCATTGGTCTAGAGAAGGTAATCATGTTCTATGTGCTTCAGTTACTGGTTCTGAAAGTGGGAGAGAAATAGCATCCTGGCTCATAAAGTTCATGCAGGAATTAAATAAAACACTGCATGGAGACTAATGAGTCGATAGGTGGCTGATGGGGGACATTGGAAATGACCGTGAGTGGGACAGAGACCACACATAAAGGAATGAGGGTCACTCCACCTGGAAGTGACTGCAGACCTGGAGCCCATCACTTGGATCTATGTAGTCTTCCAACACCCCAGTTCTGGCCCCTAGTTTATTCTGGAAGACTATCTGCATCCTCCTTGGTGAGTCCTTTCGGTTTGGCCACACTGCCTGAAACCGGTCCTGGTGATATAGAGCTACTCGTCACTCACCTGAGAGACGCACTGTCACAAACAGAAGAGCCCAGGAGAGTGTGCTGGGAGGGGGCTGAGGTTGGAATTCTGGGTCGACCCCTTCCTCTCCGTACATGTTTTAATAAAAGTCACTTCACCACCCTGAGCCTCTGTGTTCACACCTGCAAAATGGAAGTGCTTTTAGTCATTAGAGCATCTACCTGTGGGGCAGAACTGGGGTGTTGGAAGACTGCTTAGCTCCAAGCGATGGGCTGCAGGTCTGCAGTGGGCTGCCCTTTCTGCCGCCCTGCTCACTTTGCAATGTGAGCAAAGCATCCACTTTTCACGACGCCCAGCTTCCTTCTCTGTGACACCAGGCTTATTAGCATGTTAGAGCTACTCTGATAGAGCACCACTGACTGGGAGGCATAAACGACAGAAGGCATTTTTTTCAATATTCTGAAGGCCAGATGTCTAAGATCCAGGTGTCAGTGGGGTTGGTTCCTTCGGAGGCTACTCTCTGTGGCCCATGGATGGTCATCTCCTCCTCCCTCTGTGTCCACATGGTATCCCTCTGTGTGTGTCTCTGTCCAAATGTCCCCTTCTTCTGAGGATACCAGTCATATGGGATTAGGGCCCACTAGCTCAATCACCTCCTTATAGGACCCTCTCCAAATATGGTAACATTCTGAAGTCATAGAGTCAGGGATTCAACCCCTGAATTTTAGGGGGACAGAGTTCAGCCTGTGACATGGGACTAAGTGTGCTATGTGATGGAGTTGACAGGAAGAGTCGTGGGTAGGCTCAGAATCTGGCACCTTCTTGGGAAAGGTGCCCTCAGCAAGCTCTGGTGGGTGAGAATGGGCCAACCTATAGCCTCATATTTCTCCACTCCCCACAGGCCCCCAACGCGTCTGTGCTGGTGTTCTTCCACAACACCATCGGGGGGAGGGGGACTGATGGACCGCTGGCCATCGATGGCTCCTTCCTGGCTGCTATTGGCAACCTCATCGTGGTCACTGCTGGCTACCGAGTGGGTGTCTTCGGCTTTCTGAGTTCTGGTAAGTCGCTGGCGTGGCTGGGGATTGCTGATCCCCTGAGCTGAGGGCCACTCTGTGTGTTCAACCCCTTCTTCCCAAAGCCCCATCCCTTCATGGCCCCCCGGCCCTCCTCCAGCCCAGCTGAGCACTCGGGAATGTTCCACACGCCTATGAGACCCTCCAGCGATCCTGACACCCATACATGAGAGTAATAGTTACCATTGGTTGATCTTACTAGGTGCTGAAGCTATTCCAAGTACATTATGTGTTGTATCGCACGCGCACGTTTGTGTGTGTGTGTGTGTGTGTGTGTGTGTGTGTGTGTGTGTGTGTGTATTTTGAGGCCCCAGAAGGTTAGACACTTACTAACATCAATAGTTAGGAAAGAGCAGAGCCAGGATTCACCACAGGGGTTGACTTGGTCTAGAGAATGATAGGAATGGATTATAGTCCTGGGCCCACAGGGACACCATTTGACTCCAGATAAGGGCTGCATCAGTGATGTTTCCTGTTTCTTCTTTAATGCTAGCCTTGCTTGTGCACACTGGCCTGTCCCCTGTCCAGTCACAGAACTGTTTGTCACCCTGGTTCCATCCTCCACCTTTCCCACCAGCACCCATGGGGGACAGCCCCATCGTCCGCCACATGCATCTTTTCCTCCATGTCCAGCTCTCCCAGTGGTGGGGCACTTGTCTAACAGCCATGGCCGGGGCTAGACACACAGGTCTGGGAATCTGAAGAAGCAAGGGCCAGCTCTGCCATTCATTGTCCGTGTGACCTTGGCTAAAACCCTTCATTTCGGAGTCTCAGTATTCTCCTCTGTAAAAGGAGAATAATTTTACCCAACATCCACAGTTACATGAGGCTCTAGTGAGGTTGTACATGTGAAAGGGCTTTAGAAAATACAGTGGGCCCTCCAGGGAGGCACTGAACTTCATCTCTGTTCTCTAAGGATCTCATTTAAGACCCAAATTCCTTTCTTGCTAAGTCAGGATGGGCTGGTGGAACGTAGCATGGTGAGAATGATGGAGTTATCTAGAATGTGGATGAGTGGGTAGGCATCCAGCATAGGCAGAAACTCTGGAGGGCTGGGTGCACCCTGTGGCATGAGCCCTTGAGTGCCATGAAGAAGATTCTAGGCCTGCACAACAACCACAAAGTGGGCACCAAGTTAAGGCAAAATATGACCAGATGCCAATGAGGGAAATGTGGATGAGCAACAGATTTCAGATTTTTCCTTCAGAGGGAGCAGGGTCAGCTGTCAGAGCACTAAAAACTCTGCCTGGGTTTTCTTTCCCCTTTTCAAACACACGACTGATGATTTGATAAGTCCGTAGCTCCCGTCTCTGAAGAGGTGGGTGAAATTCAGACCTCATCCTGTTGAACATGGTCAAGTGGAGCTTTCCACAGACATGGCTGACTCCTTGGCTCTGAGCCTTTCCAGACAGAGGGGAGCGAATTTCCATATGTTACCCATGCCTGATGGCTTCATGGCGTGTAATCTTACTGAGAATTCGTGTGCTTCTGGGAAGGCAAACTCATTCCTGTTGCTGGTGGAGGCAGTGTCAAGGCAGGCGAAGGAAATTTCCAGAACACCCAGCCCTTACCATTCCTGACCTGGAATGCTGCCTGTTCGTTGTGCTTAAAGCAAAACTGTTAGCGAGAGGAGAGGAAAGTTACACTCGGGAGTGCCGGCCTCTACCAGACATTTCTCCTGGATCGCCTCATTTCATTCCCGCACAGCTCTGTGAGGCCAGCACCGAGTGGCCGTTTGGCACATGACTCAGCGAGGCTCGGGGGTGTCGAGGAGCTCCATGCTCCACAGTTAGGGAGTGCACTCAGGGCGTTGAATCCTATTGGTCAAACAGCAAGGAGAAATATCCTGTGGCTCACTCCCTCGGAGGTTTAGAAATGCCCTTTGCATTCCCTGTTCTTCTGTGTACACAGCAGGATGGGTCTTTTACGTCCATTGAGCCACAGACAGTTCGCCTTTGCTTTATTTACTAGACTTCCTAGCTTCCCCCACATTCCTGGGCCTTTGCCTGCCTTAATTGAGCCTCTCTGCAGCTCCACCAGGAGAGGGGAGCCATGTATCCGTAGAGAAACGGAGACACACAAGCACTAGGATTGCAAACACAGCCTTCCTGACCGCAGACAGCCACAGCACGTCCCCCGCAAGACTCCGCGGTGAAGCAGCTGTTGTGCAGGGGCCTCGGGCGCCCACGGTCCTGGGGGATGCTCAGGAAGGGGAAGGAAATGGGTGTGTGAGTCTGCGAACCCCCCAATAAATTTGTGACGCAAGCACACCATCCCCTTTACCACTTTACCATCCCCTTTACCAGTTAATAGATTTTACCACTTAGAGTGGTTTTAAGTTTACAGAACAACTGAGCAGAAAGTACAAAGAGTTCCCATAGATGCTCCCCGCCTCAGTTTCTCCTACTGTTGACACCGTGCATTGGTGGGGCACCTCTGTTAGAATTGATGAGGCAACACTGATAGATTAGTATTGACTCAAGTCCACAGTTTACACTAGGGCTCACTCTTTGTCTCATACTCTCTATGGTTTCGATAAATGTCTAATGACACGTGTCCACCATCATGGGTCACACAGTAAAATTGTTTCAGTGCCTTAAGATGTCTCTGTACTGCCCCCGTTTGTCTTTCGCCTTTTCCATTTTAAATACTTGGACGCTGCCGTTCCGAACACGGATCTGGAAAGAGACGGGCTACTTTGAGTGCTGGCCGGAGCCCAGGGTCCTGCCCGGCGCGCAGGCTTTGCATCCACGCAGAACGGGGTCTGAGAGCAGCTCGGCGGCGCTGTGGGTCCGAGGGGCTCCGAGGGGCTCCGAGCAGCTCCTTCCCTCTGCCTGCACTCCCATGCTGCCCGTCTCTCAGATGGCGCTAAGACCTAAGGGGGGATGACAGGGTAACACGGGGAAGGCAGACACCTGAGACCTTGCCCGGCGCCCGGCAGGGGCTCACAAGTGTTAATGCCCCTTTTCTTTCCCTGGACGGGGCTCCTTCCAGGCAGGGCTGGGTTGTGGTCATGCCCCGGCCCTGCGTGTGGCCAGCAGCTGGCCCAGAGCTATTCTTGGACCGCGGCGGCAGCAACGGCCCCTGGCATGGACTGAGTCCGGCTGCGCGGTCCCTGCCCATGTTCTCCCGTGATCAGTGTGTGTGGCATCTGCTGTTGAAGCCCGCAGTGAACGTGGTCCTCCGAGAGCTCCAGACTCCAGGGGCACTTTTTTTTTTGAAAGATTTTATTTATTTATTTGACACACAGAGAGAGTGCACAAGCAGGGGGGAGTGGCAGGCAGAGGGAGAGGGAGAAGCAGGCTTTCCACTGAGCAGGGAGCCCAATGCGGGGCTCAGTCCCAGGACCCTGGGGTCAGGACCTGAGCCGAAGGCAGACACTTAACCAACTGAGGCACCCAGGTCCCCTCCAGAGGCACTTTGGTGGTTGGAAAGGAAGCGAAGGGGTTGGAGGTGGGCCACGGGGGAGGCCATTTCCCCAGCCTGGATCCTGCCCGGGGGGCAGACCCCAGGGGGCCCAGGGCACAGTGACTGTCCTCGCTTGGCAAAGCAGTGCAGTGAGGGGAACAGGGGCACTGGGGGGGGGGGGGACAGACTCAGAGGAGTGGGTGGGTCAGCCTGCAGGCCCGCTGTGGGTGTGGGGACGGAGGAGGTGTGCTTTGGCCAGGGAGTCAGACAGAAGGCCGGGCATGGTACCATTACCATTACCTCATCGTCCCCGGGGCCTCCCCAGAGGGTCTGCTCCCCTCCAGCCAGAAGAACAGGCACAGAATCCTGTCTCTGTGGCTGCCCCTCCATAAGTCTGCTACAAAAGCCAAGGCACACTCTACAAAGAGCATCTGGGAGATACTGCGGGGACCTAAATCTGTTTCATTTTACTCAAGAAAAACTAGCCAATTTCTATAGTGCTTTATGCCCAGCACTCTTCTGGTTCCTTTACAATTATTAACCAATTCAATCATCCTAACAACCTGAAGAGGTAAGTATGGTTATTACTTCCATTTTACAGACAGGGAAAATCAAGTCGCACTAGGTAACTTGTCCAGGGCCCCACAGGGCTAGTAGGTGGTGGGGCTGGGGCTGCACCCAGCTGATCTGGCTCCATAACCTGTGTGCTTGGCCACCTCACCTGCTGCGTCTAATTGACGGCCATCAACGAGACCGGGTGAGGGCCCACTGTGAGCCCAGAATTGCGCCAAGGAGCTTTAGAGGGAGAGTTGAAGACACCACATGAGCAAGTGAGAACCAGTTAGGAAATGAGGGAACAGTTGGTTATGGCTGGGGTGGTTCTGACCAGTGGAGGTAGTAGGGCAGAGCAGAGCAGCTGGGGTAGGTGGCTAGGGGTGGACACCTGCTCGCATCTCCCTACTGGACTCTACGTGCAGCCAGCAGGGAGCCCCTCTCCAGTGCCATGGCCCAGGGGCACGGCCCAGCTCACGTGTGTGGCAGGACGGGTCCATGAGGACACTGAGGAGGCCTGGGGGGCACAGCCACAGCAGGATGGCAGGGTGAACGTGGCTATGGTGGCTGGGCGAGGGCCGGTGTTGGTAAATGAAGGGAGCCCAGGCTGCTCGGATGGGCCGAGGCAATTCATAGAGGATCAAAAAAGCCAGGAAGACATTTAGACTTGACTCTCAGCAGTAACGGGGGAGTTAGGAGTGCTTTTGAGCACAGAAAGTTCCATAAATGGAACACTCAGATTTTTTTTTTTTTAATGAAAATAACACAATGCCTTGCACATCATAGATTTTCCAACAAGTGTTGAATTGGATTGAGTATTGGGACAGAGAGTTCCGAGTGTGCATTGGGATCTATGTCCCGACTTTCTCTTACATTTGTTTCTCATGCTGAAACAAACATTTCCTCTCGAGAGTCAAGTTCCTCCTCAGTGAAGGGAGGGGTTGGAGCAGACTCCCCGAAAGCTGCTGGTTCGCTGCCCCTGTGCGCACGGCTGAGGCTGTGTGAGGGCCAACGCCGTGCCTGTCTTGCTCACCATAGAACGAAGTGCAGTGCCTGGCACCAGGCAAAGCCCCATCCAGACTTGTCTGAAGAGCAGCCCTTGAACGGCCCTCACCTCTGACTTCCTGGGGGTCTGTAGACCCCACAACATCAGTACTGTACTTGGGAAGCTGATCTATGGGAAGTCAGAGGCAGGGACAGTCGCCCCCAACCCTCCTATATTGTCGCTGGAAATGCAGGCTGCACATGTCACTTCCTGGACGTGCAGGACTATGTCCCACCCAGCTGACACCCAGCTTTCTTGCCCTGCCCAAGACCTCAGAAACCACACATTCATCCTAACAGGCAGAACAGAAGTGCAATCCAGAAACGTCCATGGTGAGGACTGTGCTAATGTCTTCACCAAACCCAGAACACAAAATGCATTTGAAGAAATTCTGAGAGTCTCACCAGCTGGAAGAGTGATTTGTACTGTTACGTCCTCTGAGTGGGCGTTCCCATCAACTTGGTGAAGGCAGGGTTGGGGAATCAGGACACAAGATTTTCCTATATTTCTGTTTGGGAATATGGAGTCTCGTTGATAGTTTCTCACTGGATACTGAATCCTATTAACCGTAACTATGGCCGTTCATTCACCTAACATTGACTAAGGACCTGCTATGTGCCACTGGTTTCGGTGGGGGCCATGGACTAGCAAGTAAGGCGACACCCAGCTTGACAAATACCCTGAAAGGGGAACCTTGCTTACCTGAGGGCTGCCTCTGAATTAACCCATAGCTAAAACCTGAAGGATGGCTGGGCTGGAGGAGGAAGAGGAGGAAGGCCAGGGCGAGGCGGAGGGCTCTGGGCAGAGGAGGTCACATGTGCCAAGCACAGGCCTGGAAGAGGGTGGACTGGTGTGTTTGAGCTACTGCTGAGAAACCAGGCAGCTGCAGCATCAGGACAGGGAGGAGACAAAGGGAAATAGGGCCCAAGAGACAGCCGCCCTTGTTCTATGGGGTCTTGAATTTACTGGGAGAACTGAGATCAGGTCCTAATGGGATGAGATGGGAGATTTTAGATAGGCTAAGGCAGGGTGTGTGTGTGTGTGTGTGTGTGTGTGTGTGTGTGTGTGTGTGTGTGTGTGTGTGTGTGTGTGTTGGGCTGTGTGTATATGAGAGAGACATGATCAAAATTATGCATTTCAAAGACCACTCGGTGGGGCACCTGGGTGGCTCAGTGGGGTAAGTGTCTGCCTTCAGCTCAGGTCATGATCCCAGGGTCCTGGGATTGAGCCCCACATCAGGCTCCCTGCTCAGTGGCGAGCCTGCTTCTCCCTCTCCCTCTGCTCCTCCCTCTGCTCGTGCTCTCTCTCTCAAATAAATAAATAAAATCTTTAAAAAATTAAAAAAATAAATAAAGGGCCACTCAGCCCTCCCTAAAAAAAATAAAAAATAAAAGACCACTCGGGATGTGGCATGGAGGATTCATTGGAGGGAGAGATGTGTGGAGACAGGAGGCCAGTGAGAAGCACTGAGGAGCTCAGTTGGGAGAGAGCCCAGAGCACCTGGGGAAGAGAAGGTGGAGATATAGCATAGCAGGTGTCAGGGAGGACTCTGAGGCTGTGCAGGAGCAGATCGGGTGGGTGGTGCTGCATTAGAAGGAGAATATAAGAAATTCTGCGAAGGCTGCTGGCTGCATGCTCAGGGGACTTGGAGTCGATTCCCTTTGGGACTCAATGCTTTTGAAGTGCCTTCAGCGAGGTAGCCTCCTGGAGACGCGAGGGGCTGGTGCTGGGAGAGCACTCTGTGCCCCTGACACTCCCGAGTCAGCAGCATGTGGGTGGTGGTTGAAGGCATGGGAACTGTTGGAGTTTCCTGGGGCAAAGTGGGTGAGTCTCAGCTTGAACCAGAACAAGCTGGGTATTTCAGGGTGGTTAGCCACTTAAATGGACAAGAAAGGTCCACTGGATTCAGAGGATGGCCAGAGGGCATGGGCACGTAGTGTCCCAAATGCCGAAGAGGGCATATTTTTGCTGTACTCTATATACATTGTGTGTGTGTGTGTGTGTGTGTGCGTGTGTGTGTGTCTGAATCACTTCGTTAAGAAAACAGTGCTGAGCTTTCAATAAATATTTACTGAATTCTATGAAAAAAGAATAGATCAACTCAGCTGAATGCTATGGAAGGTCATGGGAGAAGAGGCAGCGGGAACTGATGGAGAGCCTCAGCCACGCCTGGTCCTGGCCAGGGAGGAAGAGACGTGGAGAGACACCACAGCGGGCCAACATGTGGGGCACCCCGCTGCTGTGCCAAGCTGGGTGGTGGTCTGACATGCACCGCCTCTGATGGGAGCGGCCGCGCTAGCAAGTGCCCTCGCCTCTGGTGGAAAAGCTGCAGACCAGAGGAAATGGAATGACAATGGCAGGGTCTCCTACCCAGCAAAGGCTGGATGTGTCTGATTCGGAAGCCCATGCGGTTCTCACTTTCTGGACCTGCACAGAGAGGAGCCCAGGTCCCCCAGAGGCACCCCAGACAGGACTGGGGTGGGTAAACTCCAGGTTGTAAGATCACAAGGGGTAAAAGTCTTCCCTCTTTCTGGCAGGTTCTGGAGAGGTGAGTGGCAACTGGGGGTTGCTGGACCAGCGGGCAGCTCTGACCTGGGTGCAGACTCACATCGGAGTGTTTGGTGGAGACCCTCGGCGCGTGACCCTGGCAGCAGACCGTGGCGGAGCCGACGTGGCCAGCATCCACCTTCTAACCACCAGGGCTGCTGACTCCAGACTCTTCCAGAGGGTCATGCTGATGGTGAGTCACCTGTTCTGCCTTCAGCCTTGTTTTGGACACTGGTGAGGTGGGGTGAGGGGCCTCACTTACCTCTTGAGACCAGTTGGCTTTGATTGCTTGGTTTCCTTTATCCTTTGTTCTGGTTTGTGTCTTGCTCATGGCCATCTTTCCATGGTCTGGTGATTCCAGGATGCTGAGGGGAACCTCTAACTACTGTCCATCATTCTAAAGTGATGAAAATTCTAGATGGGCAAGTGTTTCCATTTTGGGAGATTGCCCCACTAAGGTTTAATGGTGTGAACTCTTGAAAACCTCTCTTGTCAAAAGACAAACACAAGGGAATAGAGTGTAAGATGAGGAGCTTTCTGGTGGAAGGAAAGCTAACGATGAGGGCACAGTTTAGCCAATAAGATGCCAACTACACCCGACATTATTGCCACAACAGGAGAGAAGTAGAACAAAAGAACTCTCATCTGCTTTCCAGTGTTGCTTCCCTGATCTTCTCAGGGAAATCTGTTATGCTGTCTGGTTTAAACAATAGCCCATGCTCCATCTCCTGGCCGCCATTCAGTTCTGGTGGCATTTCTTCATGGAGCACTATTGGGTGACCCATTCCTCTCTCGGAACCCTTCTACGTCATTGCTGTTTCCTTTGCCTGAGGTGGGGAGGGGCGGCAGGAACCCTTGCCCACATGTCTGATCAAGAAGTGACAGGCAGCTGAGTCAGCAGCCACAGGGTGAGGCATGGAGCACCCAAGGTTTGGCCAACTGAGTCATTGACTGTTGAATAAAGGCAAAGAATAGAACTCAGCACTCATGATTCTACTGGATGTTCTTGCTAGATGATGATGATGATGATGATGATGATGATGGTGATGATGATGATATAATCATACTGATGATGATGATATAAGATTTTGATCATGACAATAACTATTATAGAAGAAATAACCTGTTGATCACAGAACAAGCCCTGATGGTATTGTCACTGATTAGCTTCTAATTTTATGGAGCGTCCAGTTTGTGTCAGGTGCCATGGTAGGTGCTGGGAATGTCATGCTAAATAATTCATGTCCTAGTTCTTGGGAAACTTATAGTTTACTGAGGGGTGGGGGACAAACACTTAAAGGACATATTTAAAAGAGGGTCTTAGGGCATTTGAGAGAGAAGCCCCCAACTAAGCACAAGGGAAGTAGTAGTGTCCAGGAATACTTCCAAGGAGAAGGTATGTCTGAGATGTTGGAGACTGTGCAGGCATCTCACTACGGGCAGAGTTCTGGCACTAAGGGACAGCATGGCTTCTCGCTGAGATCTGCCAGTCCTACGATGCGGGAGGGGAATGGGATCTTCATGCGCTGCAGTGATGGAGACTGGGAGGCGGGGAGCAGCCAGATTGCACTGAATACCTTGGCTTTCATCCTCAGTGATGGGAGTCTTTGAAGAGTTATGTTTGGTTTGGTTTGGTTTCCCATGTTAACATTTTTAAGTGTACGGTTCAGTGGTATTAAGTACCTTCACAATGTGGTACAATCATCACCACTAATCATTTCCAGAACTTTCCATCATCCCAACAGAAACTCTGTACCTATTAAACAATAACTTCCCATCCCCCTGCCCCCCCAGCCCCTGATAACCACTATTCTACCTTCTGACTCTATGAATTTGCCCAATCTAGGGACCTCACAGCAGTAGAATCATACAAAATGTGTGTGTGTGCGTGTGTGTGTGTGTGTGTGTGTGTGTGTGTGTGTGTGTCTGGCTTATTTCACTTAGCATAATGTCTTCATAAAGCCTCATCCATGTTGTAGCTTATATCAGGATTTCCTTCCTTTCTAGGCTGAATAATATTCCATTGTACGCATAGACCACATTTTGTTCATGTATTCATTTGTTGATAGATACTGGGGTTATTTCTGCCTTATTGTGAATAGTGCTGCAATGAACATTGGTATGCTATCAAAGGGTTTTTAGGCAAGTGAGAAACTTGCTTCCCTTTAGGAAGACTTGTCTTAAAGCCGAGTGGAGGATGAATTTAAGAGGGACAATCCTGGAAGCAGAGAAAGCAATGATGAGACTGTGAAGTAGCCAAATTACGGAAAGATAGTGCACCATCAAGACCAATGCCATGGACCCACTAGTGATTCTAAGGTCATATAACCACAGTCGAGCATTGTCCAGCCTTCCTGGGATCCGAACCTTTGACTGTCAGGAGAAGGATAGCAGTGACATTATTTGGGCAGATATGATGCTGGATCAACATTGTCACCATTCCCAACAGAAAGCAGTACCACCTGACACTTTGCCTATCTCTTTCAGCCATAGGAGCCTTCCAATGTTCCTTGAAGGGTCCATGCTCTGTTTCGCTTCCTACAGGAAGTTCCCTCTACGTGGACACCTTTAGCCTATCGTCCCCTTTGCCTGCTCTATCTGTCCTTCAGGGAATCCTTCCAGACTTTTTAGTCCAGAACCAGACCCTCTTTATATGGCTTCCGCTGCCTCTACTTCTTTGCCCATCATTTATCATGACTTCCCACCAGTAAATAATTATTCCCACTGCCTCGTCTCTCCCACACAAGACTCTGAGCCCCAGGAGAGCAGGGGGCAGCTGTGCCTTGTTCTCACACGGGGCCCGAAGACCCCAACACAGCTGTCCTAGAGTAGATGCTCCATAGTCAATATCCGGGCAGTGAATGAGCAGAAGAATGGGGGACTATGCCCAGGGCACGCCAGGCTGGTCCACTTCCCTCCCCACAACCACTGTCTTGTGTTTTGTGTCCTTTGATCCAGATCTTCTTCAATCTCTCCCTCTCTAGTGGGCCCATCTTCGTTGCAGGAGGTCTGAACCCAAGCATCTTTCAATTCCTGGTATTGAAAACAGAACTTCCCGACTTTGAATGCTCCTGAAGGGGTTTCCCCAGAGGCCTCTCAGAAACCAGACACTCAGTGGGACCTGGAAGACACCAAAAATGCCTTCCAGTCGGCCCAGAAGGCAGAATTCTCTTTTTGAAAATTCTGGAGACTTGAGGTGTTTGGGGAATTTCAGAAACTAATCTGTTTTAGCAAATGGTAGTGTATTTAAAAATAAACTCTCCATCTGTTTTAGTCATTTAGAAGCAGCTTTTACAACTGCTCCCAGCAGTCTTTGGGACGCATGTGAAATTACTTGGTATTTGGAATTGAGAGAACAAAAATACTTCAATACATTAGCGGTTCTTAAACATGTTCTTTACCAACAGATGTTTGGGGGAATGGATGTGAGTTGAGTTGGTGATATATTCTTGGATAAGATCTTGTCTTTCTGCAAATCTAGAGGACAGAGCTGTTGAGACACCAGGCATGAGAGGCTCCTGTGATAATTAATAACTTTATTTAGATTATTTGGGGCCACAAGTGTTTAGATTATTTGGGTCCACAAGGCACTTCCGATGTATTATCTCATAGATTGCTCACACTGATTGGCACAGGGTCTTTATATTATTTGCAATCTGGAGATAGGAAGTCTGAGGCTTAGAGCGGTCTAGTGACTTGCTAAAGAACACGTAGCAAAGAAGGAGCCACATTAGGGGCTAGAACCTAAAGCCATACCCTATGTTTTCCCCACCCTATGAAGTTGCTTCTCAAGAGAAGCCTGGGACCCTCCCAGGGCCTTAAGGCCTAAGAGAAAGAGCTCAGGCCCACGGTCGGACAAGCCTGCCTTAAGATCCCAGCCTTGGGCAAAACCCTTCACTCTTGCAATCTTCATGGATAAAATCAGTATGATTAATTCTGTCTCCCAAGGGCTCAAGAAGTTGCCATCATATTAGGATTGTAGAGTGTCCCACTCACTGTAGGAACTCAAGAAATCCAGGTTCCCCCTTGCCTTGCTAAGTGAGGGCAGCTCCAAACCAAAGCAGGTCAGGGGAATTTGCACCTGCCCC
The DNA here is from genome assembly GCF_009762305.2 of Zalophus californianus. NCBI lineage: Eukaryota > Metazoa > Chordata > Mammalia > Carnivora > Otariidae > Zalophus > Zalophus californianus. The sequence goes on from NC_045598.1 coordinate 182,207,830, forward strand.
CAGGGCCCAGGTTGAAGAAGGAAGAGGGGGTGACATGTTGCGAGCATGCACTCTGTGGCTCTGACGCCCTGGCCAGTTTTGAGAGGAGACAGAGGAGGTCGTGTCGTCTGCGGTATGATTCACAGGCCCCAGAAGAGATTTCCACTGCCCTCCTACACCATTTCCCTGAGGGAGTACCAGGCCTCGTGAATTGGCCTCAAGCTACGTTTTCCTGTCTCCTTTCCTGCTCCATTCCTGCAGGAACCCTGCACTCCAGGCTCACGAGTATTGATATTCCTAGAAAATGCCATGCCTTCTTCCCACATCTTTCCATTGCCATGCTGTGGTCGGCACGTCCACTTCTCCACCTGGAAAGTCACTCCCTTCTTCAAGGCTCAGCTGAAATGGCACCCTCTAAGCCTCTCTCCATCTTCTTAAAACGATTCTCACCTTGGTGAAGAGACTTCTATTTGGCAATTTTTTAGGAATCCTGCCTTGTCTTACACACTGGGTATTTTTCTAGTGCGTCTTATTCCAATTCTGTTATGACTGAAAGCTTGACAGGGCCTGTGAGCTTTTCGCCTTAGAATTTCCTTAATGCTTTGCACAGCCCTGGGTGGAAGAGGGCACCAAAGCCCGTGCTGAGTTCCATAACACTAGGGGAGGGGCCTGAGCACTGTTTTCGCACAAGCATCATAATTCGAGCACTTTCTTCTCCGTTTCTCTTAATCAAAATTGACTGAATTGTTCATGGGTTCCAATGCTCTCATCTATATATTAAGATACATGTATTGATTGTCTTTAAATAGTCCTGATGTGAATTTGAGTGTATCTTCATGGAATTTTTCAATTAATTTCAAAAAAGTAACTATGTTTTTATGATGTGAAATCTCACATCCATGAATCTAGTTGACACTATAACCACAAACACGATTTTTGTCTCCTTGAGTCTTTTCATAGCATTTTGAACTTCTCTCCACAAAAATTTTGTGAAATCATTGTAGGCAAGTCCCTACCTGTGTGTCCTCGTTCGGTTGGCATTATGAATGGTGTCATATTTTTTATTGAACTTTCCAGCTGGTCAGTACTGGCGTAGGGGAGTAAAGTCGGCTCCAAATTCGCTGAGCCTTCTTACCATTTCCAGTACTTGGTCTGTTGGCTCCACTGGATTTTCTGACGTTATTTCATTATCTGTAAATTTTGGCAGGTCGATTTCTATACCCTTTGGACAAAAATGCTCAGCTGCTCTAGCAAAGAGATCCAACACTTAAGGAGCTTAAATAATAAATATGTTTCTTTTTCTCTCTCTTTCTTTTTTTCTCTTTATCATAATATTTCCCAAAGTGTCTCATGATCTCTGGGGGCGTGGGTTCTGTCTAGGTGTTTCTCTGCCATCCGAGGGCCTTGTTCCCATCCGAAGGGTGGAGTCTGGGCAGCTTGGGCAGCAGGGAGGGGACAGAGGGAGAGGGACCAGCCCTGCTAACTGAGGGAGGCATGGGTACCCTCCCCTGCAGAGGTCCCCTCCTTATATGCAGCCCTGCAGCTCATCGGCCTTTCTTTTCCTTTGACATGGTCATTCTTGCTCCTGTTTTTCTTCATCATATCAGTCTTACTATTTAAACAGTGTCTTGCTTTCTGAGTCTTCTTTATGACTATAAAGCTCATATTTCATCCATGTTTACCTTTGTCATCTTTTGCTTTCTCCTTGCTTCTTTGACAATCAGTTGTTCTGTGAGCTTCTTGAGTTGAAATCTGAGCTCATTACGTGTCATTCTTTGTTTTCTTGTCAATGGATTTCGAGCAATAAATGTCCCTCTTACTGCTGTATCAGCCCCGCCCTGGACATTTGGAGAAGTAGCGACATGTCCTGTATTTCTATGTCTTTGATTATTGCTTGTATTATGTTCTTCTTAACCACAGGAGATGCATCCTTTTAAAAGCTTTTAGATACATAGGATTTTAACCCATCCTTTTGCAAATTGATTTCTAATTTTATTTCATTATTATCATGGAGCCTGAGTTGGAGAAGGCTGACTCTGAAATTTATTAGACCTAATGTATTCTTCACTGGTTGGCAGAAAAGTTGTACAGTGTTATCAAAATCCTCTATCTGCCTATCTATTTATCTTTGCTTGATCTCTCCATTTCTGAGAGTTGTGTGTTTAAATCTCCAAATAAAATGACCCATTTATCTATTTGTCCCTATACTAGTTGCTTAATATATTTTGAAACTGTATTGTTAGATTAACACAGGTTCGGTCGTTATTATCTTCTTAATGTCTCATCTTTTGTAACATCTCTCTTGGCCCTTAAACTATTTTTTTAATTTAATTTTATTTTATTATGTCATGTTAGTCACCATAAAATTTATTTTTTTCTTTAAATTTTTTTATTGTTATGTTAATCACCATACATTACATCATTAGTTTTTGATGTAGTGTTCCATGATTCATTGTTTGTGCATAACACCCAGTGCTCCATTCAGTACGTGCCCTCTTTAATACCCATCACTGGGCTAACCCATCCCCCCACCCCCTCCCCTCTAGAACCCTCAGTTTGTTTTTCAGAGTCCATCGTCTCTAATGGTTCATCTCCCCCTCCAATTCCCCCCCTTCATTCTTTCCCTCCTGCTATCTTCTTTTTTTTTTTTAACATATATTCCATTATTTGTTTCAGAGGTACAGATCTGTGATTCTACAGTCTTGCACAATTCACAGTGTTCACCATAGCACATACCCTCCCCAATGTCTATCACCCAGCCACCCCATCCCTCCCACCCCACCCCCACTCCAGCAACCCTCAGTTTGTTTCCTGAGATTAAGAATTCCTCGTATCAGGGCGCCTGGGTGGCTCAGTTGGTTAAGCGACTGCCTTCGGCTCAGGTCATGATCCTGGAGTCCCGGGATCGAGTCCCGCATCGGGCTCCCTGCTCAGCAGGGAGTCTGCTTCTCCCTCTGACCCTCTTCCCTCTCGTGCTCTCTATCTCTCATTCTCTCTCTCTCAAATAAATAAAAAAATCTTAAAAAAAAAGTTTAAAAAAAATAGAAAAAAAGAATTCCTCGTATCAGTGAGGTCATATGATACATGTCTTTCTCTGATTGACTTATTTCACTCAGCATAACACCCTCCAGTTCCATCCACGTCGTTGCAAATGGCAAGATCTCATTCCTTTTGATGGCTGCATAATATTCCATTGTATATATATACCACCTCTTCTTTATCTGTTCATCTGTTGATGGACATCTTGGCTCTTTCCACAGTTTGGCTATTGTGGACATGGCTGCTATAAACATCGGGATGCACATACCCCTTCGAATCCCTACATTTGTATCTTTGGGGTAAATACCCAGTAGTGCAATTACTGGATCATAGGGTAGCTCTATTTGGGGAACCTCCGTACTGTTTTCCAGAGTGGTTGCACCAGCTTGCATTCCCACCAACAGTGTAGGAGGGTTCCCCTTTCTCTGCACCCCCACCAACATCTGTTGTTTCCTGACTTGTTAATTTTAGCCATTCTGACTGGTGTGAGGTGGTAGCTCATTGAGGTTTTGATTTGGATTTCCCTGATGCCGAGCGACGTTGAGCACTTTTTCATGTGTCTGTTGGCCATTTGGATGTCTTTGGAAAAATGTCCATTCATGTCTTCTGCCCATTTCCTGATTGGATTATTTCTTCTTTGGGTGTTGAGTTTGATAAGTTCTTTATAGATTTTGGATACTAGCCCTTTATCTGATATGTCATTTGCAAATATCTTCTCACATTCTGTCGGTTGTCTTTTGGTTTTGTGGACTGTTTCTTTTGCTGTGCAAAAGCTTTTTATCTTGATGAAATCCCAATAGTTCATTTTTGCCCTGGCTTCCCTTGCCTTTGGAGATACTTCTAGGAAGAAGTTGCTGCGGCTGAGGTCGAAGAGGTTGCTGCCTGTGTTCTCCTTTAGGATTTTGATGGACTCCTGTCTCACGTTCAGGTCTTTCAAGCATTTTGAGTCTATTTTTGTGTGTGGTGTAAGGAAATGGTCCAGTTTCATTCTTCTGCATGTGGCTGTCCAATTTTCCCAACACCATTTGTTGAAGAGACTGTCTTTTTTCCATTGGACATTCTTCCTTCCTTTGTCAAAGATTAGTTGACCATAGAGTTGAGGGTCCATTTCTGGGCTCTCTATTCTGTTCCATTGATCTATGTGTCTGTTTTTGTGCCAGTACCATACTGTCTTGATGACGACAGCTTTGTAATAGAGCTGGAAGTCCGGAATTGTGATGCCGCCAGCTTTGCTTTTCTTTTTCAACATTCCTCTGGCTATTCGGGGTCTTTTCTGGTTCCATACAAATTTTAGGATTATTTGTTCCATTTCTTTGGAAAAAGTGGTTGGTGTTTTGATGGGGATTGCATTGAATGTGTAGATTGCTCTAGGTAGCATTGACATCTTCACAATATTTGTTCTTCCAATCCAGGAGCATGGAACGTTTTTCCATTTCTTTGTGTCTTCCTCAATTTCTTTCATGAGTATTTTGTAGTTTTCTGAGCACAGATCCTTTGTCTCTTTGGTTAGGTTTATTTCTAGGTACTTATGGTTTGGGGTGCAATTGTAAATGGGATCAACTCCTTAATTTCTCTCTCTTCTGTCTTGTTGTTGGTGTATAGGAATGCCACTGATTTCTGTGCATTGATTTTATATCCTGCCACTTTACTGAATTCTTGTACGAGTTCTAGCAGTTTTGGGGTGGAGTCTTTTGGGTTTTCCACATAAAGTATCATGTCATCTGCAAACAGTGAGAGTTTGACTTCTTTGCCGATTTGGATGCCTTTGATTTCTTTTTGTTGTCTGATTGCTGTGGCTAGGACTTCTGGTACTATGTTGAATAGCAGTGGTGATAGTGGACATCCTTGCTGCGTTCCTGACCTCAGGGGGAAAACTCTCAGTTTTTCCCCATTGAGAATGATATTCGCTGTAGGTTTTTCATAGATGGCTTTTATGATATTGAGGTTTGTACCCTCTCTCCCTAAACACTGAAGAGTTTTGATCAAGAAAGGATACTGTACTTTGTCAAATGCTTTTTCTGCATCTATTGAGAGGATGATATGATTCTTGTTCTTTCTTTTGTTAATGTATTGTATCACGTTGATTGATTTGCGGATGTTGAGCCAGCCTTGCAGCTCAGGGATAAATCCCACTTGGTCGTGGTGAATAATCCTCTTAATGTACTGTTGGATCCTATTGGCTAGTATTTTGGTGAGAATTTTTGCATCCATATTCATCAAGGATATTGGTCTGTAATCCTTTTTGACGGGGTCTTTGTCTGGTTTGGGAATCAAGGTAATGGTGGCCTCATAAAACAAGTTTGGAAGATTTCCTTTCATTTCTATTTTTTGGAACAGTTTCAGAAGAATAGGTATTAATTCTTCTTTGAATGTTTGGTAGAATTCCCCTGGGAAGCCATCTGGCCCTGGGCTTTTGTGTGTTGGGAGATTTTTGATGACTTCTTCAATTTCCTTAGTGGTTATAGGTCTGTTCAGGTTTTCTATTTCTTCCTGGTTCAGTTTTGGTAGTTGATACATCTCTAGGAATGCACCCCTTTCTTCCAGGTTATCTAATTTGCTGGCATAGAGTTGCTCATAATATGTTCTTATAATTCTTTGTATTTCTTGGGTGTTGGTTGTGATCTCTCCTCTTTCATTCATGATTTTGTTGATTTGGGTCATTTCTCTTTTCTTTTGGATAAGTCTGGCCAGGTGTTTATCAATCTTGCTAATTCTTTCAAAGAACCAGCTCCTAGTTTCGTTGATCTGTTCTACTGTTCTTTTGGTTTCTATTTCATTGATTTCTGCTCTGATCTTGATTATTTCTCTTCTCCTGCTGGGTGTAGGCTTTATTTGCTGTTTTTTCTCTAGCTCCTTTAGATGTAGGGTTAGGTTGTGTATTTGAGACCTTTCTTGTTTCTTGAGAAAGGCTTGTACTGCTATATACTTTCCTCTTAGGACTGCCTTTGCTGCATCCCAAAGATTTTGAACAGTTGTGTTTTCATTTTCATTGGTTTCCATGAATTTTTTTAATTCTTCTTTAATTTCCTGGTTGACCCATTCATTCTTTAGTAGGATGCTCTTTAACCTCCATGTATTTGAGTTCTTTCCGACTTTCCTCTTGTGATTGAGTTCTAGTCTCAAAGCATTGTGGTCTGAAAATATGCAGGGAATCATCCCAATCTTTTGGTACCAGTTGAGACCTGATTTGTGACCTAGGATGTGATCAATTCTGGAGAATGTTCCATGGGCACTAGAGAAGAATGTGTATTCCGTTGCTTTGGGATGGAATGTTCTGAATATGTCTGTGAAGTCCATTTGGTCCAGTGTGTCATTTAAAGTCTTTATTTCTTTGTTGATCTTTTGCTTAGATGATCTGTCCATTTCAGTGAGGGGTGTGTTAAAGTCCCCCACTATTATTGTATTGTTGTCAATGTGTTTCTTTGCTTTTGTTATTAATTGCCTTATATAATTGGCTGCTCCCATGTTAGTGGCATAGATATTTACAATTGTTAGATCTTCTTGTTGGATAGACCCTTTAAGTGGGATATAGCGTCCTTCCTCATCTCTTATTACAGTCTTTCCTTTAAAATCTAATTTGTCTGATATAAGGACTGCCACCCCAGCTTTCTTTTGGTGTCCATTAGCATGGTAAATGGTTTTCCACCCCCTCACTTTCAATCTGGGGGTGTCTTTGGGTCTAAAATGGGTCTCTTGCAGACAGCATATCGATGGGTCTTGTTTTTTAATCCAATCTGATAGCCTGTGTCTTTTGATTGGGGCATTGAGCCCATTTACATTCAGGGTAACTATTGAAAGATATGAATTCAGTGCCATTGTATTGCCTGTAAGGTGACTGTTACTGTATATTGTCTGTGTTCCTTTCTGGTCTGTGTTGCTTTTAGGCTCTCTCTTTGCTTAGAGGACCCCTTTCAATATTTCTTGGAGGGCTGGTTTCGTGTTTGCAAATTCCTTTCGTTTTTGTTTGTCCTGGAAGCTTTTTATCTCTCCTTCTATTTTCATTGATAGCCTAGCTGGATATAGTATTCTTGGCTGCATATTTTTCTTGTTTAGTGCTCTGAAGATATCATGCCAGTCCTTTCTGGCCTGCCAGGTCTCTGTGGATAGGTCTGTTGCCAATCTAATGTTTCTACCATTGTAGGTTACATATCTCTTCTCCCGAGCTGCTTTCAGGATTTTCCCTTTGTCTCTGAGACTCATAAGTTTTACTATTAGATGTCGGGGTGTTGACCTATTTTTATTGATTTTGAGAGGGGTTCTCTGTGCCTCCTGGATTTTGATGCCTGTTTCCTTCCTCACATTAGGGAAGTTCTCTGCTATAATTTGCTCCAATATACCTTCTGCCCCTCTCTCTCTTTCTTCTTCTTCTGGGATCCCAATTATTCTAATGTTGTTTCATCTTACCGTATCGCTTATCTCTCGAATTCCGCCCTCGTGATCTAGTAGTTGTTTATCTCTCTTTTTCTCAGCTTCTTTATTTTCTATCATTTGGTCTTCTATATCGCTGATTCTCTCTTCTGCCTCATTTATTCTAGCAGTTAGTGCCCCCATTTTTGATTGCACCTCATTAATAGCCTTTTTGATTTCAACTTGGTTAGGATTTAGTTCTTTTATTTCTCCAGAAAGTGTTTCTGTAATAAGTCCCATGCTTTTTTCAAGCCCAGCTAGTATCTTTAAAATCATGATTCTGAATTCTAGGTCCAACATCGTACTAATGTCTGTATTGAGTCGGTCCCTGGCAGACGGTACTACCTCTTGTTCTTTTTGTTGAGGTGATTTTTTTCATCTTGTCATTTTGTCCACAGGAGAATAGATGAATGAGAGAACAAAATGCTAACAGGGTAACAATGTCCCCAGAAAATATACTCTAAACAAATCAGAAAGGACCTGAAACCAGGGGAAAAGAAAGGGGAAGAAAGAAAAAAGAAAGAGAAAAAAAAAAAAAAAAGAAAAAGATAAAAACAAGCAAAAACAGAACAAAACAAAAAAACAGAATATGATCAAATATGATCAGGCTGGTGCATAAATCAGTGCCACACACTAGATTCTCGGTGTATTTTGGTCTGTTAGAAGAAAGTGCCTCCCAAAATTTTAAAGAAAGAAAGACTTATATATGTTCAAAATAAGGGTTGATATGATGAAGGGATGGAGTATGACTGTAAAAATGAAAATTATAAAAAATTTTATAAAAGGAATTGATAAGATAAGAAGCTGTTTGAGAAAAGAAAGAAGGATTTAAAAGAAAGAAAGAAAGAAGAAAAAAAAGGGGGGGGAGAAAATGTGATCAGGCAGGAGACTAGAACAAAGCCATACACTAGAGATTTAGGGTATATTTTGATCTGTTAGAAGAAACTGTATCTCAAAATTTTAAAGAGAGAACAACTTATATATATATATATATATATATATATATATATATATATATATATATATATATATGCCAAAAATAAGGGTAACTACTATGAAGGAATAGAATATGACTCTAAAAATAAAAAATAAAAAATTTTTTTAAAAAAGGGATTGATAAGATGTTGGTTGAAAAAGGGAAAAAGAAAAATTCAAAAAAAAAAGTTAAAAAAATTAACTTTGAAAGACTAAAGAATCATGGGAAAAAAGCCATGAATTCTATGTGCAGTATTGCCCTAGAGCTGGAGTTCTGCTTTTCTCATTGATCGGTAAATTTGGTCTTGCTGGCTGTTCGTGCTGATCTAGGGGAGGGCCCTGTTGCCATGGTTCCCAAATGTCTTTGCCCCAAATGGAATTGCCCTGACCTTGCTGGTCCTGGTTGAGTAATCTGCTCAGGTTTGCTCTCAGAAGCTTTTGTTCCCTGCAAGCTCTCGGTGCAGCTTTGGAGGACCAGATTGAAAATGGCGGCCTCCCAATCTCTACCCCAGAGGAGCTGAGAACTCGGGGCCCCGCTCCTCAGTGCGCCCCCAGAGAAAAGCCGTCAATCACTCCTGTCTCCCTGGTCTCCGGCCGCACTCCGTGCTCACCCGGCCTGTGACCGAGCGTTTCTATCTCTGGCACCCGACCCCGTGTGGAGTCTCCAAACCCAGCAGATCCCTGCGGTGCGCTCCCGTGCCGCTCCTCCCCGGGAAGGAAGGGGAGTCTCCCTGGATCTGCCGCTTGTTGGGTCCCTGCTGGAGGAGCAGTGGCCCAACTGTCACCAAACACAGTTTATGGCAACCCCGAGCTGAGAGCCCCCGCCCCAGCTCCGTCTCTGCAGCCGGCTTCCCCGCTCCGATACCTGGGAGCTCTGCCGCACTCAGGCACCCCCGGTCTTTCTGTGACCCCGAGGGTCCTGAGACCACACTGTCCCACGAGGGTTCCACCCCCCGCTTAGCCACTGGAGGGACGTCCCTCAGCAGAGCCAACTTCTTAAAAGTTCCAATTTTGTGCTCCGTGGCTCTAGCACTTGCCAGAAGCGGCAGACAGAGGCCCCCTCCCCCGCCGTCTATCCTCCCAAATATCGCCTCGGATTCACTTCTCCGCACGACCTTCCTTCCAGTAAGTGGTCGCTTTTCTCTTCAGAGTGTTGTTGTTATTCTTTTCTTCGATCTCCTGTTGAGTTCGTAGGTGTTCAGAATGGTTTGATCCCTATGCAGCTGAATTCCTGAGACCAGAGGAAATCCAGGTCTCCTACTCCTCCGCCATCTTGCTCTGCCATTACCATACAATTTATTTTTGCCTTCAACTTCATTTTGCCTCAAAATTCAGCACTTGCCCTTTGTTCATTTTTGCACAAAAAATTTTCCAACCCTTTATTTTGAAATCCTGCATTCTTTTGTCTTAGAGCTTGCAAATTTTCACTACGTGTCAAGTAGATAATACAACACCAGAATTTTCTTTTTTTTTTTAAAGTAATTCACTTCTTTTTTTTTAAGATTTATTTATTTATTTTTGAGAGAGTGAGAATGAGAGAGAGAGAGAGAGTACATGAGAGCGGGGAGGGTTAGAGGGAGAAGCAGGCCCCGCGCCGAGCAGGGAGCCCGATGCAGGACTCAATCTCGGGACTCCAGGATCATGACCTGAGCCGAAGGCAGTCGCTTAACCAACTGAGCCACCCAGGCGCCCACAACACCAGAATTTTAAAAATCTGTTCTCTTCGCAGCAACCGGTATATTCTTTAAAACACGTGGATGAAATGATATCTTTCCCCTAATTAGATCCTTCCATTGTCTTTGCCTTTCTCCTAGAATTTACCTTAAGCTCCTGACGCTTCCATCCAGAACCCTGCAGGACCTGCCTCCCTCCTGGCAGCCCTCTGCCCCTCACTAGCTCACTCAGCCCAGCCACTCTGGTTCTTCTTCCAGTTTCTTCCACAGGCAGCCTTGCTTCTGTCCACAGGAATTGCCTCAATTCACTCTACTGCCTCCGGTTTTCCTTTAGATATTTGCCTGGCTGTTTGCTGTTCATCTTTCAGGCCTCAGCTCATATGGGAGCTCAAACGCGTCCACTGGCAGGGAGGCCTTTCCTAAGCAGGCGTCTAGTTAAACGAGTCCTCATCCCGTCACACTCAGGCCCAGCAGCCCAGGTTACTTTCTGTACTGCCTTCCCTGCCGAGACAAAGTTTCTTGTTTATTTATGATCTCAAGCTCTGTGATATCGGAGACCTCATCTGGTTATCACTGCTACAGCCCTAGTGCCTGGAGCCACGTCCAGCATTTAGTAGGTGTCCAGGAACATATGTGTAGAAATAAATTCTTGGAAAAACAGAAAGCTGAGGTATCACAAGTGATCCACAGAAGTTACCTAGGTGAGGCAGAATGCTCATAGCAATTGCTAAGAAGTTGTTCTTTCCCCTGACCCCCTGTGTCCACCTTCAAGTTTGATAAGACACCCTCCAAATTCACAAAATCCAGTTTTCTTAAGGCTGCACTTCAAGAAAAAGCTGAGCTGCTAACCAGTGCAGTTCTTCTTGGTGTTCCTTGCTCTCACCTCTCTCCAGGGGCAAGTTTGTCTGAAAATTCAAGACCCAAGGAACTTCCAAATGAGCCACCCACCCACCTCGCCCAGAAAGCTCTCCCCACATGCCAAAGGTTAAATATTTATTGGGTATATTTTAATCAGAAATAAATACATGATTTAGCAAAGTGTAATGCTTCCCAGTTAGAAATACCTCTGAGTGCTCCCCGAAAGTTCCCAGCACACTAGTTACAACGGAAAACAATGCATAAGACACCGTACAAACATCTGGCTTTTGCGAGGTCACCCTCCCTGGTGGTGGAAGTCAGCGTCCACAGTGTTATATTCATTTCCCACACATCAGCTGGCCCCTTGAAACGGCCTTTAGGGTTTCTTGCGGGAAACCGTAAATGTCTTCTTGTATAAACACACAAGAGTCTGATGATACAGAAAATCACGTAAATGCATATACACATACCACCAGCACAGTGATCTCAGATCTACGGAATGCGTGTGGTGAACAGACAGACATTTTGTATCAGGCAGCGAAGGGTTCCATGGGCACCCCTCCCCCCAAATCCCTTTGCAACAGGGGAAAATGAGTCATGGGTGCATCTGCAGCCCCCTTCCTAACAAGATCCGGATGGACAGCCTCAAGATAAATACTTCTCCTTTTCTAGAACTTTGCTGTGCTTTCTCTCTCATCTCTTAAAATTAGTAGGACAGAATTAAAGCCACTCTGCCTCCCTTCTTTCCTGGAGCTCAGCAGTTTTCTTCATGTGGCTGCCAGGCCCTTCTTAGAATAAAACACTGATGATACAGAAAAATCACGTAAATGAATGAATCCTTTAGAATTAGAATTAATTCTTTAGAATTTAATCAATTTGCCATTTCCAAAAAGGCCAACCATTCTCGCCTACTCAATCCAGCTGCACTTACCCTCTGTGAAGGTGCAGCTGAGACATGAGCTCATGGGCCACCCTTGCCTGACCCAGTCCCCCCGGAACCATGAGCTGATTTCTCCTTCTACAACCCACTTTCACAATATTTGTCTGTAGATTTTTCTCCCTGTCTATACTGTGGGTGCCTCTGCTGGTCCTTTTTTCTTTTCTTTTATTCCCTTTCTTTCTTTCAACCTGACATAGGACCTAACACAGTTAGCTCTTCAGGCAATCATGAGTAAACAACTGATGCATTATTGTTGGCAAGAGTCCCAGCCTGTCAGAGAAGCTCTTTCTGTGCCGCGAAGCCACGGCTGGGGACACCAGGAAAGCTTGCACAACTCCAAGGCGACCCTCCCATTTTCCCACAAGCAGCCTCCCTCTCTCCCCTTTGCCTCGCCCTCTACGGAGGCAGGTAGGCTGTCTGATTCCTGGCACCAGCAAGCCACCGGGATCTCCTGATTCAGGGATGATAAGGAAGATTAACATTTAGTGTCACTGAGTTCCGTTAAGAAGAGAGGAGCTGCGTACCAAAGGTCTCTTTCTGGGTTGGTTAGAAAAGCTCATGGCAGGGGACCTGTTTGCAAACCTGGACTGGCCAGACCCCAGCTTGCGGCTCATCTTCTTCCCAGGCTTTTCCTGTTCCAAAGTTATCTCGGATGAGCTCAGAGTGTGACCATTTGGACAGTTCGTTGAACAGTCTTGTGCACTTTCTTGTGAGATAATGTCTTTATCTTTCCCACAAACACAACGAGCACACACAAGTACACAGGGCTCTTCTGAAATGTTGCCCAATCACATCGTGATTCAACGTTTTGTGATATCTCAGTACTGATCAGACACGAGGGAGGGGTTCCCTTTGTCATGATGTGGACAGAGAAGATGTGAGTTCAAGTCTCCATGTGCCTTTTCTTGGCTTCTGGAAGATGTATGGTTCCCCAGCAGCCGGGGAACCATGCCTCCTTGCCATATCCCAGGTGACAGTTCCAACCTCTGTTATTTTGGGTACACAATGGTGTCTATTCTCCGGCTAGTCTTCAAAATATGGTGGTGATGAGAAGAAGGAGCTCTTCCTCTTGCTCCCGCTGTATATCAAGGACATGCTTTTCTTCTTGCGATCAAAGGAGGTGTTGTCATCGCTGGTCAGGGACAGGTAGGAAGCGATGCTTTCTCGAAGGCCGTAGCTGAAAAGGGACTCATCCACACCAAGTGGGTTCCTGGCTCCCTCAGGGTCCTCTTGCAGTCTGTGAGTGCGAAGAATGGGGACAGAAGAAGGGAAAGAAGAGACAGACATAGAGACAGGGAGAACAAGAAAATGGGAGAAGGAAAAAAAGAAGAAAAAAAAGCCTGGTTAATATTTCTCTAACTTATTGTTCTCATTCTGCTTCTTACATTTGTGGCCATGTGATCTTGGAGAAATCACTTAACCTCTCAGAACCACCATTAACTCGAATGGCTATAACTTCCAACTGCAAATTTGAATGAATATTTCTTTATGACATTTACAAGGAAGAGTAGATTTTCTTCATCTTCCCAGGCAATTCTGGTCTCTGATTTTCTTTGAATTTGCCAATGGAATGTCAGGATCAATGTTTGGTTAAGATAACTCACTAACTCCCAACTATAGATATTCTACAAAATGCAATGGCAGCGAGGCCTGAAGCTGGGTTAGGGTCTCCCAGGGGACAGTGGGATTCTGTGGGCTGCAGAGTGTCCCGCTCAGCTTTCCACAGCGAGGGCTGTAGGCTGCCATTTTTTCAGCTGTCAGCCTCTCACACAAGTTTGGGGTTCATACATTCATGCAAGACACACACACACACACACACACACACACACACACACACACACACACACACACACACACCCCACCTGGGCACCCTCTTCCAGTCGAAGGTCTTCTGGCGCAAGGTGACAGGCGAGTCAGGGGCCCTCACGGCCGGGGTGGCCGTGCTCTGAGTGAGGCAGGGTGTGGTCAGCACACAGCAGAGGCCATCAGCCACCTCTAAGGAGGGAAGCAGACAACTGGTCAGTGACCCTGGGATGCCCCAGCCAGCGTGGGGTGTGCGGCCTGAGGGACCATCCAGTACAGCCCCCTGATTGTTCACATGGGGAAACTGAGGCCAAGATAGGAAAGAGGCATGGCAGGGCAGAGAGTCAGGCATCCAGTTGTTTAAGAAATGTTAATGTGCCCTAAAAATGTACTGTGCTTAGGTCAGAGCAGGAGCAGGTGAAGCATTAAGATTGGCTCCAGGATCAACTACACTTGGATTTGGATTTCAACTACGCCCCTGATTGTGAGTCCCTTTGAACCTCTCCGAGCCTCGGTTTCCTGGACCGCACACTGAGAGGACAGGCTAACAAGTGAGAACAGCTGACAGGAGGCCCGGCCTCTAAGGTTTCACGCTCGAGCATGGCTCCATCATGGCTCCATCATGGCTCCATCATGTGTGCCATGTGCGAGGTGGGGTCCAAGTCCGAGGAACAGCGCTTCCTCCTGCACAGGTGGCTCATGCATGTGCAGGAAGACGGGAGAATAGAACACGCGCACAAAGAAGACAGAGAGGAAGAGGGAGTGAGCAGGAGGGCAGGAATAAAGAAAGGTGGGAGGGAGGAAGGGGAGAAAGTAAACACAGAACCAAAAAAGAAAAGACACCCGCAAAGAAGGAGGATGACTTAGACAAAGATAAAGGCAAACAAGAGAAAGTGGACAAAGGAAAAAAAGAAGTATCTCTCTCCTCTAGCCTGGGTGCTCATGCACAAAGAGAATGAATATTAAATAATCCACTGCTTCCCTCCCCCTAACATCGCCCCCAGGGCCGCTCATCTCTCCAGGAGCATCAGGTTCTAGCCTCCACCTCCATGACTGTGGGACAGCTTTGGTTCTGGCTGTGCTCAGACTTTTTTTTTTTTTTTAAGATTTTATGTATTTATTTGAGAGACAGAGAGTGACAAGCAGAGAGCATGAGACGAGGGAGGGTCAGAGTGAGAAGCAGGGAGCCCAATGCAGGGATCGATCCTGGAACTCCCGGATCCATGACCTGAGCTGAAGGCAGATGCCCAACTGACTGAGCCTCCCAGGTGCCCCTCAGACGTTCCTATAGACGGAGAAAATCCCGTGTGGCTTTGTTCAGGCTGCAGACCCCAGTGCAGGGGGCACGGAGCGGCCGAGGACATGAGACATTGCTGGCTTGCAGCAGGACAGAGGCCCCTGGCCTGGAGCTGATCCATCACCAGGTTGAAGGGAGCACATTTACTTCTGGCCGCCTTCGCCTCCCAGCTTATTTAGGGAGCTCTGGGTGGTCTTGCCAAGGAACAAAAGGAGGTTGTAGCTGAAGAAGCAAACCCAGGCTAGCAGAGTGTGGCAGCCAATAATGCCTTGTTTCTTGGCGTTCGGTCTGACTTTCACCGTGAACTCATACGTCCACCCACACTGGTCGAAAATGCGAGATTGGACCCTGAGATTAGGGGGAGCTTAACTGGATGTGCATCTGAAATACTGCCCGGTCCTGGGCTGGAAGTTGCAAGGACCTCCCAGGTTAGGAGGTGAGGGAGATGCAGGGGGACGGATACCGGAGCCACCCGTGCCAGGAGACCGCACAGGGCGGAGGGGCTCTGTGAGAGCGTAACCCTGAGGGCGAGCCGGAGTCCCCACAAAGAGTAGGAGGAGCAACACCTCCAGCACCCCACTGGAGCGCCGTGCTGAGCTAACCTCCACGCTTCGTCTCAGCGCGGCCCCCACAGCTCTGAGCGGCGGGGTTTTTGCACCCACTTGGAGGCGGATCCCTGGGCTCAGGTCACTTGCTCAAGGTCACAGAGGTGTGATCCGAACCTGCCTCACGGACTCAGAACCAGATACTTGTTCCGAAGGCAATCCATTACCTCCAAAATCGGGAGAGAGGGGTCCTATCTGCCTCTGAGGTCTGGACACACTCCCCTCAGTCTCTCCACTCTGTAGAATCTTCCAGAACACTTATTCCTCTCACACGCCTAGGCTCCCAACCACTCTACATTCAGGGGTCCCCCTTTTCAGCCCTTTGCTTTCCTGGCCGTATTTGGGGAGTTGTGCCCCACCTCCTCTGTCCTCTCAGTCACCGCCAGGCATGGGATCCTGTAGGGGCCAGACCTTTCCACTCATGGTTTTGTGCTTGGTCCTAACAACAGTCTCATAAGAGGCATGGGGACTAAAGTCCCCATTTTAGAGATGAAGAAACTGAGGCTCCAAGATGTTAATGAATTTTCCCAAGGCACCAGGTAATAAATATAAGCCACCTGGAACACGAAGATGTCTGTTCAGAGCCCTTAGCACAGACTTTTTTTGATTCTCTGTCTCCGGGTAGAATCTGGAAGGAGGTAAAACTGGCCATGTTGTTTCCATTTGGGGGTCCCCAGGGCCACAGGAAGCCCCTGACACAGTGGCCAAGGACATATTTCTGGAAGGCACTGCTCTTGCACTGGCACAAGCTGCCTGGGTGCTCTTGGCCTGGGTGCCTCATGGGTCTCCCGGTCTCTACAATCTTTGCTGGAGCAGCATCCTTTTCATGTTTGCTTTTGTCTATGCAAAACTTATGGTCTCCCCATCCCTCTGATGATTGTTATTAAAAACCAAATACCACAACCAACCTTTACTCATAATCAGTAAAAGTTGACTATCTCCAGGACTCCCTTCCTCTTTCATTTTTAGCTAAGCTGCTAGGTTTCCAGGCATCAGAGAAGTAACATTTGGTATCATGTATTTTGCATTTGCCCCCTTCCATAATTACACTACATTAGGGTACACGTTACATTAACAAGCCAGTCATTGCCACCACCTGCCAGGGGGCTGTTGGCATCCACCTTCCATGAACGGGGTGCTGCAGCTGAGAGATGGGGGTCTCTTCCCAATGTCTCCCAGAGCCCGGATCCGAGCTTGGGCCTGTGTCTCCCAAGAGACCATTCCGCCTCTATGTCCTGCCCTTCTTCTCACTGGGCAGGTGTGATAACCCAAGCCCTGTGGGCTCCTTTCACCTTGAAACGCCCTTCAAGACCCCACACCTTGTAGAATGCTAGCAAAGACACCCAGGGGTGTGAGGTCTTGAACCAGAAGTGGGAAGACACATACAACATGAGAGCAACTTCCTCCTTCCTCCAACAGGCAGGGGAAGGGAGGAGGAAGGAGGAGTCCTGGTCTTAGGGACAGAGGCCAACTGAGCAGGAGCCCACCTTTACATGTCAGGCCCTCCCCTCTGCTCTTTCCCTTCATTATCCCGAGGATTCCTCACAACACCCTATGGCACAAAGGCGAACAACAAGCCCGGGGTTGCCCAGAAGATCTGGGATGTGAACGCAGAGGTTCCAGGGCCAACTTTTTACTATTTCCCTCTTTTCCCATGGGGTAAAATGTCACCTCCAGACCTGGCATTCAGGCCTGTTACAGTCTAACTCCGATCTCCTCTTTTGACTCTACTCTTCCCTGTCACCCCCATCAAAACCCTCTCTGCTGCTGTCATCTTGGAGGGTGCTCCCCATCCTGGCCGGTGTGGAACACTGAGACCTCCCTCCTGGGCCCAGAGAAGCATCTCCAGCAACAAAGTGCAGCCCTGGTCTTTAGAGCTTGCCAGAAAAGCCAGACTAGGACACAGTTCACTCGGTCACGAGGCAGACGGACCCTATTCGAGGGAAATGCCGGCATGTACGGGAGCTGAGAAGACAGGCAGTTGATACTGACTCCTAACACATATCAAGAAGGTGTTTGCTTCCTGTTGCCTTGAAGGCTGAGGAGGATTTTGCCAGGCAGGAAGGGACATGAGTGGCATTTCAGAACAAAACCTCAGGGGTCCACTTAAGGAAATGCCAACAGTTTGCCATTGCAAATATTGAGGTATGCTATTTCTTTCCAACTGCAGGTGGAAAGAGGGTCAGGGTGAGGTCGAGATTAGCTGCATTTTACCTACTCATGCAGTCTTCGCAGGCAGCCTGTTTTAACTTGAAACCTACAGTCTGCATTAACAAGAAAAGAGCAGATTAAGGGAGCAGGGTGAGAGCCAAGTCAGTCACCTGGCAAGAGTCGGGGACCCGTGCCCGTCCTAGACACAGGCACCTCGGGGCAGTTAACCACGAGGGGCTTCATTGATCTGTCCCCATGGGGTGCTTCTTACCAGAATAGTGATTCACCAGGTCCTCCAGGCACTGGAAGGTGAGCCTCGGGGAGATGTAATACCAGTTGTTTGGCAGGCGAAAGATGCGGTAATGCTTCACCTGCCTGTGTCTCACCGAGAGAGAATAAAAACCTGCGGGAGATGGGGGCCGGGTCAGAGGCATCCCACATGGTCCCTGCGAGGGCGGTGATGGAGAGAATCCCTCAGCCTTGGGATGCAAGGAGAATACCCAGATGTGCACTCCTGCGTTTGGAGGAGCAGCTGCTAGGGCCCCGTCTTCAGGGACTGCACTCACTCTGCAGAGACCCCAGGAGCACGCTCCTTTAGCAGCCCCACCACATTAGCCACACAGATTTTCAGGAACACCTGCTTAGTCTTTGCTCTGTGAGCCTACCATTCCAGGGGCTTCCACATCCTCTTCTGGAAAGCCAGCATGTCATACCACTTCCTGGTCCCTGCTCCCTCTTGGTTACGCTTTATGCTTGGTTTTCTCAGAAATTTGGAAAAAGGGGCAGCTAAGACTTTTTCTGGGTATCCCTAAGAAACATGTCCAGCATGCCATTTCTCCTTAAGCACCATGAAGGCAGTGATGCAGTAGGGATTAGGAAGAGCAGAAATTGGGGCAAACACCTTCCCCTCTCCTAGCCTTGATTTTCCCAAGTGGAGAGTGGGAGACTTGGACCTAGGTGCCTTCTTCTCTATCCTTTGGGCCCCAGGAGTGAAAACACTCACTAGACAGTGAGTGAAGGACACGAGCATTTACTGAGTCTCTGCTGTCTCTCTGGGCTGCTCATGGGCTAAGCTATTTCCAAGTGCTGCCCCCAGATATGTTATAGATACAGAAACGAGGGTCTGAGCCCCTGAGTGCTATGGCCAGAGGCACGCAGCTTGGAAATGGCAGATCTGGGGTCTGACCCTCGTCCTGATGGGCATTCCTACTTTTGCCCCAGGCCTGCCCTCTGAAGCCCAACAGGCATCTTCCTGTAACACTGACAGGAACTGGAAGTACGGTGAGCAGGTCAAAGGTGGCAGGTGGAAAATTAGCAGAACTTTGCATACCCAAGAGAGCAGAGCCTGCCACCCCACCCACCCCCAGCCCAGCCCCGGCCCAGCTCGGCTACAGATCTGCCTGAAAGCGTCTTTATTTTTAGATCAGCTCTGGAACCTCAAGCTGGGTTCTTCCCTCACTTGGCCATGCCGGCTTAGAAGTCCTATCTGAGTCTGGGTCTCCCACCTCTAGGGACTGCCAGGGCATGCACAGGAGACGTGGTCTTTGCTTTGATCTTGTTTTCCCCTAGCACATTAGAGTTTTTGAGAGAAAAGTTGTTCTTGAATTTTCTAACCATAGATAGATGGTCCCTGCTTCTCCACAGTAAGGCTGATGCTAATTTTGGTGAAGGGCTGAGCCCCAAAATGCACTGACCCTTAGTAGGTATGTGGGAAATACTCTCAGATATCACATTTTCTCTTCTTTGATATTGAGGACACAAGAAGCAGGCTAAGAACCTGAATGTATCTTTTGTTTTTAAAATGGTGTTATTCTTAGTTGGTCTGGGAAAGCCCTAACTGGTAAGTGTCTTGCTCCTGTGAGTTGAAGTGCTTACCACATCCCAGAAACTGTGCTAAGTACCTTCCTAGTGTCAATCCCATGTTCTAGGAAAGGGTACCCAGGCTTAGAGAGACAGGTGCCTGTCAGTAATGCATACAGCCAAAACTAGAATCCAGAGCCCTTGTTCTGAACCATGACAAAGAGCCCTGCTATCATGTTTTCACCGAATTACTTAACGTGTAAGATGTAAGGAAGTTGTGATGATAATGATCATGGTGCACAGGTAAGAGCATCCATCTGCCTGTCCTGATTCTCTAAGATGTCTGAATCCATCGTAGGGCACAGTGGTAACCAATGCTGGAAGTCTCCTGTGTAGCAAGAGCACTATAAGCACTATAAGTTATGATTGCATATGGCACCCCAGATGAATATACGGCCCTTGGAGAAGTAAACGACCCGCCCAAGGCATGGAGCTAGAGAGCGTGGGTGGGGCCTAGTCCCAAGCCTGCTCACTCGGGCCCCGTGCTGCCTACACCTCCTGTTTGCTTTGCTTCCCAGTTGATGGGACGTTTCGCGGCGGGGGAGCCTGCGGGGCTCATTGAGTCCGGCTGGCCGTGGCCTCACCCTGCCAGGTCCCCCGCTCCCTGGCTCTGGGCCCCTAGCTTTCACACTGGCCTCTCCGGGGGTGTGTGGGCTGCAGGGAGCTCACCAGATCGGGTGGGTTTGCATGTATTGTGGGAGGAGGCAAAATGAACCGTGTCATGAATCAGTCCGGAACAAAAGCTGCTGCTCTCAGCCCCGGCATGGAAAGGGGAGTCAGAGGCCGCTCACCTTTCTTCGTCTCACTCTTTCGGATCATGAAGGAGCCCATCTTCGTGTCTGGCAGCTGGAGCAGCTCCTCTGCCTTGTCTCTGCCCAGCCCTTCAAACAGCCAGCTGGGAAGTAGAAGGGAAGGGAGGCATGAGTATCCTGAGCACACCCTTCCCCAACCAGGCAGGTGGTGCTGAAATTCAGAGCAAGGTCCAGTTCCTATAAAACTGTTGGGATTAAAAAGGGGTGGGCAATTGGCCCTTCCTCCCTCCCTCCCTCCCTTCCTTCCTTCTTTTAATCATTCAGATAAAATTCCTGAGCGCCTACCCCACGCCAGGTATTACATCAGACAACAAGGCCACAAAGATGCATAAAATGTCTTTCTCATCTTGTTCTCAAATGCCAGCTGGAGCTTGCCCATTCTGTATTATATGACATAGAAGCATTCTAAACCTCAATGAGGTACCGAGATAAGGTTTGGCATTTTGTTTAAGGTCTCTGCCTTGTATTGTAGCCCCCACACCACTCCCTCACCACCCCATGAGGGCAGCGACTGTCTGTCTGTTTGGGTTTTGTCTTTGTGTCCAGGGTATTGAGCTTGGTGTGTATTTGTGAATGAGTAAATGGGCACAAGAAAGACACGGTGTTGCATAATTGCACCAACTTAACAAGCCCCACATTGCATTCATTATATTCCCCTCCTGTCTTCTCTTGTTCAACATATTTTAAACAAAGTTGTCATTGCATGATGCATTGACATGTGTTTCTGTATTTCTTGCTTTTTTATTTTTTTCACCTAATGGTTAAAAAAAAAAAAAAAAAGCAGTTGCAATACTGTGGTCCAACTTTCCAACAGAATGTTCACCTTCCGTACGACAGCCAACACTCTTGAATATGCTTTCAGAAGCAGCTCCGTGCACAAAGGAATCTGTGTTCTAAGGAAGTGGGCACTTCCTCATTTTTCAGAACAGCCTCAGACAGATCCCAGCGTGGAAGAAAATGCCTTGTTAGCACTTGGCTGGGGTGCTCAGAAGCAATTATACCTCCTTGTTAACAGTCTCCGTATTTCAGGGAGTGATCCCTGGCTTTTAATCCATAGGTCTGAACCAGTGCATGCTGTGGCAAATATTAATGCTTCACTGCATCACATCCTTTGGTATCCCCAAGGCACACAAGCGAGTCCTTTTAGCACCGTGGTTGTGAGGCTGTTATAGGACCATAGACTTATAATTGGATACCATTTATTTATGTACTGGCCTCAAAGAGCACTTTTTGTTGTTAAGATCATGACTCGGCCTAATATTTTAACTACCCCTTTAGTTCTGCACAACATATGCGCTTAGTGTCTGTGACCAACATTCATCCTCCCAGGAAATTCCACTCATAAAAACGAATACAAGAAAAACAAGAGCGACAGCCACGTATGAATACTAATTATGGGCATTATGCATATTATAGGCATTGAAATCTGATCCTCACACACACCCCCTAAGAAGGGTAGTCTTGCCTCCCTTTCACTGATGAGGATACTGAAGGGTCAGAGTGAGTAAGTGATTTGTCAAAGTTACTGCATATCAGCAACTGGTAAAGCTAGACTTGCAATGCATTTTCCTCGGACCTCAAATTCCATAACCATTCTTCTGCACCGCCTCTCTTCCTAGTCGATATTTTAAAGACATTTATTGCATCTACTAGATGGGAAGCTCCAGTGGGCTATGATTACGTCTTACTCCTCCGGGTTCCTCACCACCCAAGCCCCTGCCAGCATGCGGTACCACATCTTCAACGTGAAAGTGTTGATGCATGTTTGCTAAATGAGCGGATGGGTCAGTGACACGCAGCTGACTTGGAAGAGTTACTTTGACTGACATCTATTTCAGACCATGGCTGTCACAGCTGCTTTTGTCCCACGTCTGCTCCCCTTCATCATCCTTGGCTCAGAAATGGCTTTTGGTATTCATAATCAAAATCCATGACATTGCAATTAAATGCACGGAGTTACATTCTGCAAAATACGCAGGCAGTTACCTCTGCTTTCGGCAGGGGTGAGTGTGTAAAGTTGTTATTTCTGGACCCCTCCAAATAAAAAAAAAAAATAATGCTTTTCATTCTTCCTTCCTGTATGCTGAGGTGTGGCCTTGGTAGCTTGCCAGACGAGGAGACTGGGGGTCAAGGAGGTGAAGTAACTTTCCCCTGGCACTCATGGGGGCCTCTCTGCACACCTGCAGGGGAAGGCAGTGTGCTTGTCTGCTCCTCTCTCCTGCCCGATTCTTTCGAATTTCTCTTTTTCTGCCTGACTTCTCCATTTGTCAAGTTGGGTACGTAAGTGTTTTGGGTAGTAAGTGTTCTCTGTGTTCTGGATAGGATTTGATAAGAATCTAGCTGAGATGTACCAAGTGCTTACTGTAATGCTGGGCACTGTTCCAAGAACTACCCATGTATTACCCACCTCATCATCCTCGCAGCCCTGTACTTTGGTCTTACTATCTATTCTCACCCTTGTCATTCTGTATTGTGATCTCTGTCTGACAGATGAAGAAAGGAACCTGAGACAGGAGCTGTTGAGGAGCTTGCCCACTGTCGCACGGCCTGCAGGGGACAGAGGCAGGACTGCAACCCAGACAGGCTGACTTTTAGCAGCTGTGACCCTTTGATCACAGTTGCTGAATGTGTATCACTATGTGCCAGGAACGCAGCATTGGAGCCGAAAGGTCCAGCTCCCTTGTCTTACTGATGGGGAAACTGAGTCTCAGAAAGGGCAAGGGGTTCGCCAAGGTGACACCCTTCCTTATGGACTGAGTGACAGTAAGAGTGACCATCTTGAAACTTCCTTTCCACGGTGCCACGCCACAATCTCTCTGTGCGTGCTCAGCCGTCACTAACATCAATATCATCCCTCATAGATGCCATTTCAGAAGCGTACTCACCCGTGGTAAACTCTGGCCACACATATTCCAGGAATATAACTCTCTCGACCAGTGCTAAGGGAAATGGCTTTCCACCAGCCCCCTTCGCTGGAAGATAAGAACAGACAGGAGACGGCGGATGGGTGAGTGGTAAAGCGAACGCATGAACAGAGTAATCAGATTTCACCCGGGCCATATAAGGCCGTTTCCTTTTCAAACCCATCATTAGCCACAG
The DNA here is from genome assembly GCF_009762305.2 of Zalophus californianus. Taxonomy (NCBI): domain Eukaryota; kingdom Metazoa; phylum Chordata; class Mammalia; order Carnivora; family Otariidae; genus Zalophus; species Zalophus californianus. The sequence goes on from NC_045598.1 coordinate 182,231,328, forward strand.
TTCTCCGTATGAAACTATACTTTTTAAGTGTCTCCCTCATTCCAAGGTAACCAAGAACCCTTCCCAAATAGCTGGCACTAGCCACCTTTTGGGGATCCACAGTGAGTGTGCCAGACTTGGGGGCTTTTTAAAACCAAATGTGTACTACACGGAATTACACCCTGCCATATAAGCAAGATAGTTTGTCCGTATCAATGAGAATCTAAGTAAAAGGGGCTTAGAGCGCCCTATTTGTTCTATAGCCCATTTTGAGTCATGGAGAGACAGCAGGATGGAAGGCAATATTTTCTGTTTATCATCAGAAGCTTTCTCAGACCCCTGGGTCCTCCTGCCTGAGCCCCCACTGCACTGGTCGAAAATATCAACACTGCCATGCGTGGAAGGTGAGACCAATATGGGAAGCAGAAGTTGGACCATAAAGGGTCTCAAAAGCCAAGTTAAGGAATTCAAATTTAACCCACCAGGCAATGGGGAGCCACTGAAGACTTTAGAGCACTGGCAGTGTTAAAGATTAAGCCCTAGGATCTGCCTTATGGGCCAAATTTCTCCACTCACAATAGGACCAGGGCCCGAGTGGAGTTGGACAACTATAACTAAAATCTAACGATTCCCACTCAAATTGAGTTCACCCTTTTCAAGGGATTGTGAAACATTTGGAAAGCCAACTCACTCAGAAATCACTCGTAGTTTCTCCCCTCGGCGGAATATGGGGGGACTGATGTCAGGAGATGGGTAATCACTCAGCACGGCCAGGAAGTCGCTATCCAGTCCTGGGGAAACAAAGCCAAGGTGTATTCTCCTTCACAGGGAACCGAAAGGCGACCCACCCTGGGGAGGGGAGGGCCAAGACGAGTCCCTCCCGTGGACTTCTCAGCCGGAGATACATGACTTGCTTTGGAACAGTTTATAGCAGGCTCTCCTCTCCTCAGGGATGGTGGCACAGGGAGCTCGAAGGAACCCCAAGGTCGGTGATCCCCTTCCATTTGCAAGCCCACCTTGGCCCTGACATTCTCCTCTGAGAAGTGGGGATCCTGAGTTCCTTGAAGCTGAAGTCACAAGATCTGGCTTCAAGGTTTGCCACTGTGTCTACTGATCCCTGTCATCTTGCCCAAGTCCCCAAATGCCTACTAGCCTCGATTTCCCCATCTTTAACGTGGGGTTAATGCTACCTCACTACAGGGTCCATCTGGAGATGAGATGAAATTATGCAGCAGCGCCCCATGCATGATAAGGGGCCACAAAAGCTTCTTTTATTATTACCCTCCCTGGGGCCTGTGGGTCCCCATCGGTCACATACTGCGATAGGGTGTGTTGCGGTTGGGCTACATGAGTTCTGAGGACCCTCCAGGACTCAGAGACTCTAACTCTGAAACTCCACAAAGACACTTTTTCCTTGTGGGATATAAGGCACCATGCTAGGGGTCTATTTAATAGGGACTTTGGGGTAGGGGCAGGAGAAAAAGTAACTACTTTTCATCATGTGTCCATTGAAGGTAATTCTGGTGACATTTTGAAGAGGAAAGCATGCTGTCTGGTTCATATGAGTACAGCTAGAGAAGGAGTGGTAATATGTGAATTCACTTTTTGGCACTAAGCAAAATCCTGTTTTATACAGCCTTAGCGGTTTGCTGGAATTTGGGTGCATTAGATGCAGGGTATAGTTTTTGGGAAATAATATACCTTAAGAAAGGGCTGAGTCAGGACCTGTTTGCTCTGATGTTGGGTTTATCCCTCCATCTGCTGGCTGGGCATCTGAACTCAAAATTCTGGGTAATTTACCATGTATTCATTCCCTCAGCAATTGTTCATTGAGTATCTGGGCCAAACACGGCGAACAAAGCAAGCCAAGTCTCCCTGCTCAAATAGAGCTCACATTCTAGAGAATCTATAAATAATCATGGGAAGAGTCATCACCCGCCCCCTTCACCCCAGGAAAACCAGGGGAAATCCCAGCACTGGGGCATGGCAGGCTTGGTGGCCCAAACTGGCCACTTTCTGGGATCCAGACACCCCCATGCTGGGACTTCTAGACCCCGCCCCTTACAACTCCTATGTCCGGGACTCTGTGGCTCACCAGTGCCCGGACAGAGTAAACCCAAAGATGGCTTCAGGAGTAGAATGTGTGAGAGTGAATCAGAAGCCGCTTATCACCATGCAACAGCACATTCAGATATATTGTTCATTTGGGGAAGCTGAGCCACAGACAACAAAGCAGGTAAAAGCAAGCATTTTTAGGTGTGAAATGGAAACCAAAGTGATTCGTGCTGACTGAAGTCACTGAAAGGAATCAGGCCTCATGAGAAGGAGCAGGGCCTGGCCAGGGAATGGTTGACCCAGCAGAGCCTCCCCGGAGCCTACGTAGACACCTCTCTCCCATTCTGCTTTGCTAGATTAAAAAAAAAAAAAAAAAAAAAAGGATTCTTTCCTTGTGTAGCCCGGACCCCAGCTCAAGTCCCGAATTCTGATAAAGGGTGGATCCAGATTTTGCGAGGCATGAAGCTCATGCAAATTTGGAAATCCTCTTTAAGAAAAAGAACAGAAAGGAAATTGCAAATACAAAACCAGGTACAGTCCCTAGGAAGCTGCGGTGCCCATGAAGAGGGGCCCCACACAGAGGATCTGGTCAGCTTCCCAGTAAAGTGGGCTGATTTTGAGGCTGACTTTGCACTCTGAGTGTGGCTGCTTCCCCTCTGCAGCCTGCTTTAGTCTGGAAAAAGAGGGGTTGGAAGACACCTTCATGATGGAAATTGGGCTAATGGCCCCAAATATGAAGGAGCCACTTATTAACATGGTCTCCACTGCTCAGGAGCAGTGTGACAAGCCGTCGTGTTCTTCTCAATTTGCTGGAATGCTGGGTCCTCAGAGCCCCCAGACAGGCTGCTCCCTCTGCCAGGAAAGCACCTGCTCTCCCGTTTCTCATCCCTCCCACCCGCCCTGGGAGGTTTGCCTGGTGCTCCTGCTTTACCCCCCAGCCCGGGGTTAAGCTCTAGGCTTTTCCTTTGAAGTGATTACCCAGGTTGTATTCTGGCGTTTGCAGGACTCCAGGGGAATGAGCGTGAACTCCACAAGGAGCTGTCCTCCAGCCCCCTGACCCAGCTCCTGCTGTCCCATCTCGGGTGCTCAGGGCAGGTTTAAGGAATGAAGAGGAGGAGACATCCCTGTGCTACTGGGCTCTTAAACACTGCCTAACACGGCCCAAGGGAAGGAAACCTGATTTGTGGCAGCAGCATGGTGGGCGGTCATCACAGAACCAGCCCCTTGTGAAAAACAGGGCTGGAAGGAGAGGCACAGCTTTTGTTATCTGCAACCATCACAGAACCTTGAAATAGACCCTGTTCCTCTGCGGGGGTTGGGGCTTTGATGTCTGCTTCACCGTGAAGACTGTGAAACAGAACAACCGCCTCTCCTTACTTTAAAAACAGAAACAAAAACCACGATCCCATTATCAAAACAATTGTCTCAATAGTGGGAAGAGGCTTCAGGGGCTGGAGAGTTTCAATTTCACAATAACAGCGTGGAGCTTCCTGTGGAATTTCTGTAATAGTGATGTTTTTACAGCTATAACACTTCCATGTCGCTGAGAAAGCCTCAAGGTGGGGCTTTTGCTTAAAAGCGATGGCCTTGGTGTGGTCCTTCGCAAGGGATTTCATGCGCATTCCTGCCACCTGTCTTACCAGGCCCTGTGGTAGAGTACAAGCAAAGTAGGAAAATCAAGTTCACTCCTAGAGCTTGAACACATTGTCAGGTCCCCCTGGAGCCCCAGGTTTTGGGGAGAGCTGAGCCCTGGAATTAAATCAGATAAGTGATTGGCCTCGGGGAGAGGCACGGACCGGATTATCGCAGATTTAAGATAAGGAAACAAAGCGAGTGAAGAAGTGTGCCTCGCATAGGCGAGAAACCCAGAGAGGATTTTTCAGAAGAGAGAATGGGCTTTGGAATCAATCAGACCTGGCTTAAATTCTACTTCCATCACTTAATTGTTCTGTGATTTGGGGAGAGATTTATTTTTAACCAATCTGAGCTTGATTTCTTCATGTATAAAATTGGAAATATCGAAATCTACCCTGTACGACTGGGGTTGGATTCATGATGCAACGTATGTACAGAACCCGCCTCCACGGGGCGGGGGTGGGGCACATGCTAATATCATGTTTATGGGTTGGGTGGGATTAGCATCACATAGTCCAAGACCAGTTTTAGCCAATGGTGTCCTAAATTTTGAAAAGCCTCTGGATGTGCAAATTTGAAAATATTCTGTTCTTCTAAAAACAAACTCCATTTGGTGAGAACAGAAGATGAAATCCGGAAGACCAGATATTTACCGATGGCTCAACTTGAAAGTGTGTCATAGTGAACGAACTGTAAAAAAAAGTGTAAAATGGGAAATGAATCCATAAAAGGAAGGAGACCAGGCAGAACTCACTAGCCACAGATATTACTTGGTCAAAGGAGGACAGGCCATTTTTAGCATTATTATTCCTCTTGGAATCATTACCATTCCTTTTTAAATGCTAAAAACTTTTCAGTAGTTTCCATTTATAACTCTAGCAAAGCCAGCCTTTCAGGACTCCCAATGCTCCATACAACCCTAGAGAATGTACATTCTTATTTAAAAAATGAAGAAACAAAGGCTGGGAGAGTGTTTAGTAACCTGCAGCGGGAGCATGAGGGTTGTTAAAGCTCCTGGCCATGTCCCTAGGCCACAGAGCTCTCCTTGGCATGTAATTACCAGGCTCTCCCCAATTAGCACTTGCTCCTTGACAGGTTGGGACAAATGCTGACTCCAAATGAGGTTTCCAAGTTGGCACCAGCAGCTGAGTGCAGTTGGTTGGCAAGGAGCTAAACAACCCAGTGCTTTCGGCTTCTGGTTTTGCACGCCCTTGAATTGTGCCCAAATCCATGGCCTCCAAGAGGGCCCAAGCAGGCCTTGCTTTCAATGTCTTTTACAGCAAATATACACACACAACTAACCAATCAGACGGGGCTGGGCAGACTGGCCTGATAGGAGATCTACCAAGTTCTGTTGATCACCACAAACCACAGGCTGTACCTGTGGGTCCTATATTGTGGGTTGACAAGTGAGACGCAGTGGTCCACAAGTTCTGTTCTGTCCCACACATTGGCTGTCCCATCTCTGAGATGGAGCAGACTGGGACCGAGTAGATCCCGAGGCTCTCAGAGGGCACAGTGAGGTGGAGAGACTAGCTCAGGAGCACGCAGTAGCAGGCCGAGTGCCCAGTCTCAAAACCCAGTCACCTAGCGGCAGAGGGGGCAGACTCTGTCCCTGGCCACCTGCTCTCCTGATGCTACTGAATACCACCCTCACTACTATTTACTTAACAGTGTCTTTCTTTATGTTAATTTGCTTTAAAAAAAAAAAAATCTTTAGCCCTATTCTAGGCACCGTGAAATCATGGTCTGATGGACGAGATGCATTTGGTATGGTTTCCATTACAAGTGCAGAAGTTGTACATTCAGTGTTAAAAGTTGAACGATCATGTTCCACCTAGAACCATCTTAGGGGCCAGAAGTGGGATGAGTAAGACCCAGGTGCAAAAGGTGGGTCTAGTCTAAGGTCTGTTGCAGGTTCCCTTCCAGGGCTCTGGCCTGTCTGTGATAGCGATCGCTTCCTGCAGAGACTGGGAGGAGGGAGAATGATGTGCGTAGCGCACTTGGAATCATGCCTGGCACGTTATCGCGTCACTCCCATCATTCCATCTTACAAGTGAGACAGGAGGGACCCTACGGAGACAAACTGACTTCTCTCATTGCTCTTCGGGTGTTAAGAGTAGGGGCAGGACTCAAAGCTGGGTCTGGGGAACGCAAGCTTTCGGCTCAAACCGGGGGGGCTTGTGAGAAATTCCACGGGTCGTTCCCCTCCACCATCATCGAATTCTGATGAGCAGATCTGGGGCGGGGCCCAGCGATCTGCATTTTTGACAACTTTCCAGAGGCTCTGATGCAGGTGGTCTGAGAATCATTCACTGGGGAAGTGCCAGGCTGGGTCAGAGACCTCCCTGCCCCCTTCTTCCTCCTCAGACCCCCTCCCATGTCTTCTTTCTATGGGGCAGCACCCTAGGTGCTAGGTAAATGCCCCGCTTAGCGCAATTTCCATGCTTGCACAGAAGGGGTTCTGAACAGTGTCTGGGTTTGCATTATGACCTCTGTCAGTGAGATCAGGGTGATAAAATGTGAAGAGGGGGGAAAAAAAGGTAAGGTGGGGGAAAATTGTACCTTCAAATTCTATTTAAGGTAGAAATATGTCATTTCCCAGCTACATGGGAGTTCTCTAGGTCTTACTCAATTCTGTACTGTCCGTGTCTGGCACAGAGCCAGAGTCTGAAATAAGGATAGGATTGTAGAGGAAATGAGTTATCTGGGTTGACTGGCAAGCAAGTTATGGAACCCCCAATTTGACGGCTTTAAACCTGCTTTTTTTGTGGGGGGGGGGGGGACATTTAGACAGAGCCTTGTGCAATCAGGTTACCCCCAGTGGAGTTTAGAAAAGTGATTCCCTCCACATTTATCAGGTGACTACTTTGTGCTGTCAGTGCTCTGAGAAGGGGATTGTCCTGGTCTCCATTTGATAGCTGAGCCCTGCCCTTCTTCTGGGAGGCTAACTGACTTACCCCAGGTCAAATGGCTTCCAGGGACAACACCAGTAGCTCAGCAAGTTCATTTGTCTCTGAGGCCTGCCCCATTTCTTCAAGTCCTCCTACACCTGTGGGTTTTGTGATAGTAGTCTCCAGGAACTGGAGTAATCAGGAATGTTCTAGAAAGCTTCATTTAGGAGCAAACAGATGGACAAAGCCACATTCCAAGGCATTCACCGTCCTTGCTGGGGGGAACAATATGCTCCTAAAAGCTCAGGAAACATGTCTGTCTAGCAGTTTACAGGTGAGGCCTCCTGCTGATCCCTGTGTAGGGCCTGGGGCTTTTGGCAACTTTCATTCTCCACCACTCAGGCTAACATCAGAGGAAGCTCCACTTGTGTGCTGGCCTAAAGCACTCAGCTCTCCACTCTACTTCCTGGGAGCTGGAGCCTGACCAAGTGAGTAAGCATGAGTGTTAGCTGAGTGGGTGCATGTTCCATGAAAACCCAAACCCTCTGCATCCATCGGCTAGAGACTAATTAATGCAGCACCCATTGCAACCACTTTCCTCTCCCTTCTTCGAGTGGATGGCAGAAAAAAAAGGGGGGGGAGGGAAATCAAATTAGGACTGATCACAGGGGAAACTTTTCAGGGGTGGGGGATGAAAAAGGCAGCTACCTGTGCTTGATGTGGTCGCCTGGGTCACACACTGGGTCCGACCTGGGGAATTCTCTTCACCAGGGGGTGGAGGGCTGGGGGGACCCCTCTACCTCCCTTTTCGCGGTGACCTCCCACCACCCACACAGTGGAAAAAGAGAAACTTATGTCATGAGAATTTGCATTAAAAAACTAAAGGCAAATGAGCGAGCCCTTGGAGACCCGTGTTTTCATGGGGTTTGCTCAAGCATACCGCACCCCCTGCCCTGGTCCAAGAAGCCGCAGTACAAAATGGCCTCGCTGGGTGGGTGGGTGCCTCCCGAGCTGGGGTGGGCCCTGGGCGTTTTCCACAAGCAGCCATGACCAGAAGGGGAAGCTGTCATTTGCGTTGATTTGGAGAAGGTGGGAGAAGGGCCCAGGCTCTCTCCTGGTGGCAGCAGGAGGCCCGGCCGGTACCCGATTCTGAGGTTTGCACGGGAGGCAGAGGGGCCCAGAGCGCCCGGCTGCCCCACCTCATCACATGGTTCCATCCCCTTTGTCCCGGAGAAGGTTCTTTTCATCTTTCCCCGCTTAGGCTTAAGGAGGGGCGTTGGAACAGACAGCCACTAGAGTTGCCCGGCCTGGGGACCAAAGTGGGTGGCAGGGTCTCTGCTTGCTCCCTTGGGAGCATCCGAGGGATCATGAGACCATGTATAACTTGGTGTCTCCATTCTGGAAGCAATGAGAAGGCGCCTCCTTGCTGAAGGGGCCACAGAAGTTGTGGAATGAGCAGTAGAGACAGGCGCCTGGCGGACTCTCAGCAGGCAGGATGGTGGCCATCTGTGCATGGGAACTTTGCAGGGTGCAGGGCTGCGGGGTGTGCGGGGAACGCGGGGCATTAGCAGAGGGAGACTGAGCACCAGCACTGTGACATCATTTAGGAGGTGGAAATGTCCCAAGGGGACTCACCCTGGGGACCCTGATGGATCTCCTGACCATCCCCTTCCCAAGCCCCTCGAGGACCCACAGAGTGTGCTGCCACCACCCCACCCAGAGCAAAAGGGGCTTTACTCTCAGCCTTTGCCCTCTGCTTGCTGATGTCCTCTTAGGGCTCTCTGGCCAGTCTCTGAAGGGCTCCTCAGCTTCGGGAATCCGCCTCTACCCAGCAGCGCCGCGGGAAGCTGACTTCTGTCATCACTGCACAACCCATGGCCTTGTGCCCTCCCCCTAGGATGGCTAGCCCTGTGATCCCACCAAGGGGACCCAGGATTCCTTTCTTTTCAGGAAGATTTCCTCGAGCTAGTGTGTAGCTTCATCAGGTTGCACGGCAAAAGCTTCTGCAGAGCTGTGATAATATTAAACTCACGATAATATTATATCACGGCTGGCTGGCAGGGTGTGGTAAGCAAGAGCCTAGCTTTCAGAATCAGACTGGCCTGGGTTGGAAATCTGACTCTTCCCGTAGCGGTTCACATTTCCTTAGTGAGCCTCAGTTTCCCCACCTGTCAAATAAAGGTGGAACGAGCTGTTCTCAAAGGTCCACCACACAAGCCAGCCGCCCAGCAGCCACTCACGGCATCCCTGCTCAATCTTTTAAAATGCTAACCATGAGCCAGTTGAGAGAGGCAGGTACCATGAGTGCCTCTGCACCCCGTGCCCTGCTTCACCAATTGTCAGCAGCCCCGGTCGCTCGGTCTTGGCCCCAGCTCTCGAACGATGGAGTGCAGCATCACACCCAAGAGCCAAGAAGCCAGACTTACCATCTGGGCTGGGCACAGGCCTCTCGGGAGGGGCTGGGCTGGATCGCATACTGTTTCCCATCGCTCTGTCTCCCTGGGCTGTCGAAGATGCTCGAAGCCTACGGCACAGGGGATACACACAGCAAGTCAGCCACGCACCAAGCCCTCTGGGTGAGGAATGACCTAGTTTAGAGTACATGGTGCATCACTTCTCAGCAGCTCACTTCTTGAGGGGCGGGTGTTTTCATGTGAAGTTGAGATCCGTGAATGTTGGTTACATTTGCTCAGCCCCAGGTCTTTTATCAAGGGAATGACAGAGAAAACCACAGAGAGGGAAGTTGTGAGCAAATGCTGTTGGTGGCAGAAGTTTCCATTACTCTGAGCCCTGGCTGGCGGAAAGCAACCAGCGGTGCCTTGTGTGCAACGTGAGGGGCGTTTCAGGGGGGCTGCAGCCCCTCCCTCCCCCACTCAGGACCCCGTCCCAACCCCCATGCATGGGGAATTGGGAGCAGCTGACACCCAAGGAGGTACCAGCTTGACAACCAGAGGGGGGGTAAGCAAAGGGTACTTTCTGCCCCAACTTTCTCCTGCGTTCGTTTCTCCACATGCTCTAACCCACGGTGAAGAAGGGAAACTCCATACCAACGCTGCGTGCTTGCAGCGTGCCCCATTCGCACATCTGCTGTGACTTCTGATAATTGTCAAGTCCCTGCATCCCTCACCCCATTTCTCAGTGAAGGCAACCGAGTCCCCAGGAGGGTAAGGTCTTGTCTAAGGTCACACAGCATGGATTGGAACTGCTGAGCCTCCAGTTCCATATTGGTTCACATTCTGGCTCTGCGCATCCAAGCGTGGTGACCTTGGGCAAGTTATGGACCTCTGCCTGCCTGTTGCAGGGAATGATAATGAAACAACATTCAGTCGTGGCTGCAAAATTAACAGATAAAGCACAAGAAGCACTGAGAACGTGGCCTGGCCTAAAATCCTAAAATCCATGTTAATGATAGCAATTTATAGTGTATTTTCGGATTGTCCATAATGATAAACATTCAAATTCTGGGCCCTCGTACAAGCGTTTTAGAAGGGAGCTTAGGGCAATCACAGAAAATGTGTCTTCTTGGGATCCTTGAGGCACAGAGAAGAAGGCCCTACCCATAGTCAGAGCCCTTCTTGTCTCGTGGGGGTAAGGAGGAGAATGGAAGGGCAGGGTCCCCCAGCTGGGGCTGCCCAACTGCAAACTTACACTCCACCCCTTTCTTTGTCTGCAGTTTAGGGTGGAGAACTGAGTAGCTTGAAAGGGTCCAGAAGTCTGTCAACCCAACCCCCGCCCTGGTCTCAAATCCTTCCTCTATGCACTGCATATTCACATTCTGGAAAGATCTGTGCTCTCGGCAAGGATTTCCAGAGATTGAGGGAAGTCTGTATCACTTCCTAATTTACTGAGGAGGAGGTGGGCAGGTGAGATATTTAGTGTACTAGAAAACGAGAAAAACCAAAATGAGTTCTGCTTGAAAGTTAATATATTTTAAATATTTACATGAATAGTTCATCAGTCGTAACTCAAATAGTTCACTTATAATTGTGTTCTTCCTAAGAGAATTATAAACTTCCAAGAACTCTAAGCCTAAAATGCACCAAGAAAGTGTGGCCGGAATGGATCCCACATTCAAAGTTAAGAACCCCATCTTCTGGTCCTGTGGACTGAAAACAACAGAGAGAGTTCTAGGGTGCGGCCCCTCGGGGTGTAAGTCCCTCCTTTCCCCTTCTTACCACCCCTCCCCTGACCCCATACAGCCAAAGGGACACCTTTGACCTTGGCAGGACCCTTCCTGCAAGCCAGGCAGGTTTGAACAGCATCACCCTGGCTCTAGGAGGCAGAGACAAGTTGTCCTTTCCCCCAGCTCCTCGGCTGGTGTAGGCACTCAAGAGAACGTGCTCCTAAAAAGTGCTCAAAAGACCACGCCAGTGGAGTGGCTGGGAGCCTCACTCCCTGCAGCTGGGTCCTGGGCCCTGAGCCAGCACCTGGAGAAAGGCCGGCCCCTGTGGTCCCACCCACCCGACGGGGACCTCGGGCCACCTCTGAGGCCCCACCTTACACATGTCCGGGGACGGAGCAGAGAAAGTCGCCTCTGACTCTGAGGAGATGGCTCTCCCCCACGGAGCTGCGCCCCTGTGTGCTCTGCAGAGATGTCCCACAGAGGCCTCTGCCGCTCTCTCCTGCTCCCCGTGCTTTCCTGGAGCCCACCAGTCACCCCAGACCACCAGCTTCCCTGACTGTCATTACCAAGGCCCGGAGAGAGCTCTCAGGACGGGCTGGGGAGAGGCGTTGGAGGCCTCCCGTCTGGGGACAACTCTGAAGCACGCGTGCTGGCCTCGTCCCTCGTCCTGTCTCACGTGCCCCCACACCACAGCGCACCCCAGCGGTGCCGTGCTCTTCCCTGCGGCCTAACACTTGCACCTAGCATCCGTTAAGCACCAGGGACTGTGCCTTGACCCCGGCCCCATGTTGGGTGTCAGCTCCCAGCCCGCAGGCATGCCCCCGGCCCAGCCGTCCTCTCCAGCTTCTCACTCGGAGCCCCTTCCGGGCAACAGCCTGCAGCCTGCAGCCTGCAGCCTGCACGTCCTGCTTTCTCCTTCCTTCAACCACCGCTGCAGTCAAGTCACGGGGAAGAAAAGACTTGGTTATCTCTCAAAGTGAATTCCGACTTCACTCCCTCCCGACAACTTTGTAGTTCTTCTCAAGAACGCGTGTGGGATTGGGGGCACTCGTGGAATCGGGGACAGGAAAAAGAAAGGCTCGAGGCTTGCGTTTCTCAGGCAGGAAAACTGAGGTCCTTCCAAGAAAAGAAACACACCCAGGGCGGCGACATGCGAAAGGTCGGGTAGGTCCCAAAGGTCTGCCACACTCCCTCGGCCCTGTTTCTCGCACTCTGGTCTCTTGGGTCTCGGGTCGGCATGCACTCGCCAGGCCACCACACCCCGTGCTGTTCGGAGAAAGGTCTCAACAGCCCTGAGTGGTCTGCTCGCTGGCTTCCCGTGTTCTCCAGGAAGGAGTTAACTTCTCTGCGAGAGGCTTTCATTTGAACAGAGTAAAAATGCCCCCAGAGACGGAGAGCCAGATTCTCCCTAATGAAATGGCTGAGCAATCTGATTTAATCTGTGACAGTTTTATGCAGGGGCTGGAGGTGGGAGAGAGGGTAGGAGACACATAATTGCTTCTAGGAACAATAAAGAAAGGGCAAAAGAGAAATGAGTTAATTAACATTAGCTCTGAACATTTGGTTTCTTCCTCGCTTGCCTCTGGGATGTCCAGGATCAGAGCTCATGTGTGCCTCTTAGCCTCCCCCTAGTCTGTTTTCTTGGCATGAACCTGGGCCTCAGTTGACTCTTCTGAAAAATGAGAGTGAAAAAGATGGTGTCCAAAGACAAAGCCACTTTGCCCCTTTTAATTCTAGGAATCAAGGCTCCGTGAGTTTCTGAAGACAATTATTAGAAGAACCATCACCAGTTCTCTTACCAAGTCCCATTACAGAATCCAAACCCTGACTTCATATTCTTCAGGGTCAAGGGAAGGCTGTTCCTGTGTGCTCCACCTTCTGGTGGGCAATTGCCCTTAACCCGCCCAGCCTCCCTGGGAGGCCAGCTTCCTCCTCCACCTTCTCGGGGTGGAGGTCAGCTGCTGAGCTCACCTGTCCACACTCGGAGAGCCTCAACGGTGCGGGGCAGGGCCGCAGGATGCACACCTACCTCCCCTGACTTCAGCACCGATGTCCTTTGTCCTTTCCCAGGGGGCCGTGCCACTGCCTGTCTCCAGGGAGGAGAGAAGATCACCCAGGACCTCTGGGCAGTGGGGATGCACGGCACGGAGAGGCCCCACGGACGCAGGGAGTTACCACTTGGGATGTGGGAGGTGCCTGCCAGCAACCTGTCTCTGGCTAGCTTTCTCTGTGACCAGATTAGGGATCCTTTCATTGCGTGTTCGGCATTATCTTATAAATAGAGGGGGCAGGCTTCTGAGAACCTTCCATTCCCGGATGGTATCCCGGGACCGTTCTGTGTACTTTATCCACTTTGGGCTTCTAATATCCGGGCCTCTCTGTCGGAAGGGCAAGTAGCCTGAACCCCTACATAGCGTGCTGAAGGTGGAGAGTCGAGGAAGCCCAGCCGAAGAAAGACAGGTCTGGACTTTGTAATAAAACCAGGAAGAGTTGGAAAACCTTGATGACAAGGTTTAATTAATATAAACATCTATTTAGGGATGCAGCCTTCCCTTTGGCCTTAGAGAGTTCCCCCACAAAGAGTGGCTGTACGTCCACTCACGTGACCGGCTTCTAAGGTGTGGAAGCGTGATGCCCCCAGTGAGGAACCTCCCCATCCACCCTGCCCGGACCCCAGGGGTGGCAGTAGTCCCCGGAGGCCCCCCCACCCACCGTGGCTGAGCAGCTCTTACTCCGTGCCCGGTACGTCCTCCCTTGTCGCTCACAACTCCCTTTCAGAGGTGGGACAAATTCTGTAACTTCTCCAAGATTATGTAACTGGTAAGAGGAGAGCCTGGGCTCCAAAGTAGCCGTGCTCGCCACCTCCATGAGATGCTGCCTTGCTTTCCTGCCCCTCTGGTTCACAGAGAAATGATTTTTTTTAAAGTTCTCGAAGTAAATTTCTGGGAGCATAAACTTTTTGGGGGAGACCTTAATACAAAGGACAGGGAGGTCTGGAAGGGCCTCTGGGAGGTCAGATGGCAATGTTTGGAATCCATGTCTGGGGGTCTGGCTGGAGGGGAGCAGAAGGGACAGAAGAGAGAGAGGCAGGGAGGGTGTACTCAGGCCTCAGCTCTTAGGTGGCTTGCTGGGGTCAAAAGAGCCGGAGTGAATCATGTGGAGTGTTTTCCACCCTTTCACAGCGTGAAAAAACTGATACTGCTACGGGGGGTGGAGGAGAGAAAGAAACAAGAAAAACTAGCTTAGACTCTCCCAGTTTTGTAAAAAATTAACATGCATATGCAAATATGTATAGAAAAATATGAAAGGAAATTATTTCCAAGATATTTCCAAGGGCTCTCTCTGGGTAGTGATTTTATAAGGTAAAGGGACCGATTTCTTATTTACACCCTTCTAAAATCTCCAGATGTTCTCCCACATGCAGGAATTGCTTTTACAACCCGAAGCAGAACTTGGACAGAATAAGGAAGCCTTGAAAGGGTTTTGAAGTCAGGCAAGCCTGAGTTCAGATTCCAGTTCCCAACCTCCTGGCTGTGTGTCCTTTGGCAAGTTACTGCACTTCTCTGAGCCTTGATTTTTAAATCCACACATTTGGGATGTGAATACATGCCCTGCGGAGTTGTTTTAAGGATTGAATTACGGGTCATATCTGAAGCAGGGATAGGTTTGGTAAAATCAAATAGCTAAAAAACTTCCCCAAGCTGGATCTCTTGGTGCTATTGGGTGGCCCAGCTAATTACTCTGCAAGCTTGAGCAGGTCTCTTTGCCTTCTTGGGAATCTCAGCATTCTCAAATGTGATGGGAAAAGGGTTGGGATGGATGATGGCTCATGCCTGGCCCTTTTGCCTCAATTACCGTCGACTGTGACTGGTGCCGGGTACCCGCCCAGTTGACTTGGGACTTGCTCGGTACTGCCTGTGGTTTGATGCTATGCAGCAGGAACAAGAAGAACTGGAACAGGAGCTCAGTGTGGGCTGGTTGCCCTGCCAAGGATCTCGCAGGATTTCCGGGGGGCACCCCACCACATCCTGACCTCACGCAGTAGGCACACCTGCCCTGTGACCCACATTGTTCCCTGCTCTCCTCTCTGGGCAGGTGCAGCCTCAGCCTGCCCGCCCCCCAGCCACCCAACCCCACCTCGTTCTCCTTTCCTGCATGGCTCCTAAGGCTCTGGCCAGGGCCCACAGCCAGCTCCGAAAATGCCTGCATGCTCCCACTCCCTCCTGCTGCCTGACTCAAAATCAGAGGCTTTAAATTGCCATTTGGAGGAGACCTTTTGTATCCTCTCACCCAGGATATTCCAAACCTGTTGGTTGAAAACTGTTTTAAGAGTTTCCCCAGAAGCTTAATATGTAAAATCGATAAAAACAAGCTCCTGGTTGGGGACTCGGGGTTCGGCACTCTTGCCCCTCTACTCTTCCTGATGGGAGAGCCCAATCCCAGGATATCATAAAGCACCAATTTAAAAAATAGCAGTTCAATGCCTTCCTATTACAACGAAAAGGCTCAGAGAGGGCAAGCAACGTGCTCAAGGTCACTCAGGAAGCTTGGGCAAGGGCCATGACTCCCTATCCAGCACTCTGTCCACCGTTCTGCCTGACCCCCGTGTCCACGAGCCTGTGTTCTGGCACCTTCTGCCCCTGTGTGCTGGGAAAGGAATCTCATATACTCTCAGGCTAACGGAGACTCAGCTTTACCCTAAGACTAGGATGGATGCATCCTACAAAACATTTTATGTTCATTTTAGGATGCCAGGGGAAGAAGCCAGATTTGGGGCCAGTTGGTGCTGAAGCAAATTTCAGTCTCACCCCTTTCTACCTCACTAAGCCTCTTTCCATTGTTTGTTTGTTTGTTTTCATTTAAAATGTGGACATAGCCACATCGGCCTTGCTGGGGTTTCACAAGCAAGGATTAGGGAGAGGAGGCATTACAGGACGGGCACACCGTGGGGTCTGTGTGGCACCCCCCCGTGCTGACAGTGAATGTGCCACATGCAAGCAAGGGCCTCGGGCCCAGACCTGGTGGCCATCTGTATGATGTGGTGTCCCACATGGTGAGATAGGCCGAAAGTCTATCTTGATTTGGCTTTAATATTTCATTGAGTAAAAAGAAGAAAGCCCCCCCCCCCCATTTGTTTCTCTTCTAGATCAGCTTTGTACACACAGAGGCTGGTGTAAACATATATAACCCATGAACTGACATCACAAACATTGGCAGCAAAAAAAAAAAACAGTGGTAAAGACAATTATTTTGATATCAGATGACACAGATACACAACTACACAGAATAGGAAAACAATATATATGAATAGGCTTTTTCTTTTCCTTCCAAATCTGAATACTTGGGAAACACAGTTTTCACTAGAAGGAGGAGGTTGAGGCAGATTTGTGTGCAGACGTGAAAATTCGCCTGGACGCGTGGGCCCAGGGACGTAAAGTTAGTGTTTCCTTGTTTCCTATATCACATTTCGCAGCAAGACTTAGTTTTGCTTTTTATTCACAGACATGAATCAACCATGTGGCTCATAACCTTATCGAGCGAGATGGAACTCGATAGCTTGCTAATAACATCCTTTGCATATGCTGAGCCATCTGCTCTAGCGCCCTCACCCCTCACTGTGGATCACTCATCACAACACAGACATGGGGGTCCTATACCGGGGTGCTCAGATGGTTCTGCTAGGGGCTTGGGGCACTGGTCTTTCTACAAAGACCCCAGGATGTTTGCATATGCTGCCAGGGGTGAAACCTCCTCCTCAGGAACACTGCATTGCCCTTTAAGTGAATTATAACTGTAACAGTTATCTGTGTGATTTTTCAAGGAATGGCTGTCAGTAAAGACAGTGGTCAGATCTGCTTTTACTCATGGCCGGAACACAGAAGTTATCCCACGAGGGAAACGAAATGGGATAGGTGGTAAACGGAAAAACAACGTGCCCGGGAGAGAGAGAGTAGATTGGTGGCGTCCTGGTAAATTGTAACAGTGATGGGGTAGTGTTGTAGTGTTTGCTCACTTCTGTGGTGTAAATATTCCCACCGTGGCTGATTTCAAGCTTGCAATGTGACATCACCAAATGTGGAGTTAGGAAGAGATGTGTACAATGGGCCCTCACAAGCCAGTATGCATGGTTCCAGGCACCAGTGCAAGAGAAGACTTTCTTCTGACAGTTATCCTTATTTGGAACAGATGCCTGAAGGCATCCCCATGGTTTTCAAAGGAGAAGAGACCCTAATC
Organism: Zalophus californianus; assembly: GCF_009762305.2. Lineage (NCBI taxonomy): Eukaryota > Metazoa > Chordata > Mammalia > Carnivora > Otariidae > Zalophus > Zalophus californianus. The sequence goes on from NC_045598.1 coordinate 182,248,248, forward strand.
TCGATGAGCATCCACCATGTGGAAGGCCTAAATTAAGTATTTGAACTACACTGGCTCATCTGATCCCCCAAAGAGCCTGCCATTTTGTAGACGAGGAAACGGAGTCTCAGAGAGGTCGAGTAACTTGCTCAGGGTCACACAGTTCATTCGCTGGTAGGGCCAGCTTTCAAACCCTGATTCTTTTTACTCCCGACCCTGATTCCTTCCACTACCCTCATCCCAGCACAATAACGTTTTAAATCTTTTAACAAAGGCTCTGAGAGCTAGCATTCCTGGGGAAGCCAGAGGAGGCACATGGGCCTGGGAATCTGCATATTCCCTGCCTAGGTCCTCAGTCCCCTTGCTTCTGATCACTGTGAAGCCACTACTGCTCATGGATAGTGGCCGGCTAAAGAGCCAGCTGCCTGGCTCTTCCCTCACAGCCCTGCCCCTCTTGCTCTGAGCCTGGAGGCACTGAGGGTAAGCTGTCAACTTCGGGTCATAAAATCATTTGAATGGGTGACTCCAGCCCTGGGAAGAAGGAGAATTAACCCATTTCTCCCCATAATTTTTCTTAATTTTTACTTCTCATACACTCTATCTTTAGAACCCACAGTGGGCCCGCTAACCTCTCAGAGACTTGGGGCAAGCCACTTTCCTTCTTTGGGTCTCAGTTTGCTCCCCTATAAATAGTAGGTAGACCAGATGGAGGGATCCTGTATTCATCACAGATCCATGCCAGCTCCCAATGAGGCTGAGTATACAGCAACAGGAGAAAAACAGGAGCTTAATATGCGTTGAAGAAGTGTATTAGATGTACTCTCCTTTTGACCCCCACAACGGTTCTACGTAGGACAGATCACTATCATTATGTCTTTTGTATAACTGGGGAAACCAAAGCCAGGGCATTTCTAGAACCTGTTGGAGGTCCCCCAGTTGGTAAGAGGTGGAGGCAGGACTTGAATCCAGTCATCTGGTTCCAGAGAGAGAATCTTAACTTGTACTCCTAGGCATCAGGGAATGCATGGAGGCTTGTGTAAAGCTGAACCCATCCTTTTTAATGGGAGATTATGGCATGCTAGAGGGTCATGTACATCATAGGTATTCCACAGATGGACCCAGAGGTGTATTGATAGAGCCTAGATCAAGAAGTGAGTCTGACACTCCCAGTGCTGGGAGTTTGCATTCAGAGGGTGTAAGAAATAAGCGATTGTCCCTGTGACTTGGAGGCCTTGGCTGGGGGCGGGGGGCCGTTAGCTGGCAAGTCTGCAGATTGGGAAAGGGCATGGCTACTGCCCAGGGTAGTGTGAGAATTACACTGAACGAGCTTCACTAGCAAACGGGTCCCCCTGCTCTGTGTCCTGGGCCCTGCCTCCTTCCTTCACAACACACACCATAACGCATTTGTTTCTTTATGTGTGTCTTACCCACCCCCACCCCAGCTGTAAACTTCCTGAGAACACGGTGCCTGTCTAGTATATTGCTCAATGAAAAAAAAAAAAAAAGTTACCTAGCAGGTGCCTGGCACATAGTTAAGCGTTCACTTCATTTGGTTAAGTTCCTGAAGGTATTGTCTGTAAAGTGCCTGGCACAGCCCAGGGGGTGGCCGGGCTGTGCTCTTCCCACTTTCTTCTGATGCTCTTGCACCTGCCCCGCCTGCCACACCCCAAGGCCTCCAGCCATGGTCCCTGCTGTCTGGACGGTGCCATGGAGGAAAGTATGACTTTGCAAAGCCGTTTGACAACAGAAGTGAGCCACTGAACCTTCGAGGCCCCAGGGTTTCTGTCTGTAGCTCGGTTACCATAATGAAATAAGCCCCCTCCCTTGGTGGTTCTCAGATGGGAGGAAGTGGTTTGGACCCAGGGTACTTATTTCCTTCAGAACGCCTGGGGAGCTGAGAGGGAGGAAGTCAGTCACATGGTATGGCCTCAATGCATATTTATTAAGGAAAGGGAGGGATGGAGGAATGGATAGATGTACTCACAGGGCCCTCGCTCAGCGTGCTGACAAGAACCAAATGGTCTGGCCTGACATGCTGGAAAGCCTTAATGAGAATTTTAAGTTCTAGCCTCTGTCAGAGCTGGGGGAAATAAATTCTTGCTGAATGTCAAATGAAAACTGAAAAAAAACCCAGCACCATCTATGAGTACACGAAGCTGACTAGGGTTTACCACAATGGAGACTTACTAAGTCTTTAAAAAGACACCCTCCCCTTGGAAAGATATTGCCAGCTCCCAAAACTCAAGAGTAGGGGAATTTATTTTTTTCTGTTTTAGGAAAATGATTTCCATTTGCTGCAATCCAAACCTACCCGTGTCTGTTACAGTTACATCACATGGAGAAACAAGCAGAAATAAGCATTCAGAAAAATCAGGGAGCGTCCAGCTCCACAGCTGTACGATTCAATTTGCTGTGTGTAACGCTGCCCGTTACCCATCGGTTACCTAGGGATGCCCCGGGAACCTGACGTCCTCTCCTTGTCTGGGTTAGGAATGCTATCAACTAGCTGCTGCTGAGGATTCAGCATCTCCTATATATGGTAGTTAATTTAAACTTCTTACAAACATACAAGTTCTTCTTTTTATGAGGAGGAAAATAAGACTCAGAGAGGCAAAGGGGCATGTTCAGAGTCACATAGCTCCTTGGTGGCTGACCCAGAATGTTGACGCAGGTATAGCTGATGACGTTAGTGATTTTCCATGAAGCCGTCTTGCTGCCCTAACTCTAAGATCTGTTTAAGACACAGAAGTCTAAATAGATTTCGGTCTATGTCATAGGTTTTTAATATTTTTCTTATACTTTTCGAGACACATTAAACACTCTTGAATAACATTCTTCTAACTGGAGAAAATCATTTGCAAAAGATTTTGCCAGAACTTTGATTAGGGCTTACCTCCCCAGATTTATAGGTTTGTGGCTCAGGGTCTCATAGCAAACCACAGAATGACAATTTGCAGACTATGGGATATATTTCTCTGAAAATAAAGAGCACTGCTTTAGTATACACTTTTGCCCTTCATGCACTTGCTGTAGCTGAGACTCTCCCCTCCCCCACCTCAGCCCTCAGAGCCCTTAGGGCCTCTCACCAGCTGTGGTGACTTTACCCAAATTACTCAACCTCTCTGAGCCTCATTTTCTCCTTTGACAAAAGCACATAATAATCATAATCTTCTGGGATTGTTCTGAGTACTGCAGGAGAATAACTCTTCACACAGTGCCTGTCCCCAGCCACTCAGCATGGCAGACACCATCCCTTTGCACATACACGCATGGCCCCAATTTAGGACACTCTGAGGCCAAAGCCCAGGTCATTTTCCTGGCATTAGCCTCTCTGGATGTGTTGGCACCTAAAAGAATGTGGAGTATGCCACATTCCTTAGGGAATTCTAGCTCTGCAAAATCTCTTCTAATTCTAACCTTCTATGTTTTCAGAATTTATATACCTCACCTATTTGCCTTTCCTTTAATCCTACCCCTGCCACCATACACATACCTCCTCCTCTGCTTGTTGTTGCTTATTACTACGGGCTATCACTGGCATCTTCCCAAAGATCCACACACCCGAACTCCTGGAAGCACTATTGTGATTGGTCAGCCTACCTGGGCTCCTTGCTCCTTTTAGATGTCATGACTCCCTGTGGATAGCATTTATTGAACAACTACTCTGTGTTTGAAACTGGACTGGGTACTTTGCATATGTTAGCTCATTTCATCTGCCCAGTACCTACTGAACTGTGTACCTTTATTCCCACTTTACAGGGGAGAAAATGAAGGCCTGGAGAGGTTTAAATGTCTTGCCCAAGGACATACAGCTAGGAGACTGAGACTGAGAGCAAGCAGGAGTTGCCCTTAGTACAAAGCCTGCTGCGTGCCAGGCTATCGCTCCTTAACTAGAAAAGCTTCTCTGGCAGGAGCGTCCCTGGTCCAAGATCCCCAGCCCGTCTTGCCATATGTAATTCTGCATCAAATATTCACTGAACAGCTACCATGTGCTGGGCACTGGGGTAGGTGTCGGCCTCACTCAAGATGTTTCCCGGCCTCATCTCTCACAGAGTGCTTTCCTATCCCCAGAAAGTCAATGCTCTGCCAGTTGTGGGTCTAGGAGTCTGAGGTTTCTCCCCGCCCAGCCCCTGCCATGTCCCCTCTGATACCTTCAAAAGCTGGGCATGGTCTCCCCTGGGAGTAGCTGCCAAGGGCCTGCCAGGAGCGCCGTCACCGTCTCTCCATCAGCTGCTGCTGCTTCGGCACAGTGAGCAGGTGGCCAGGCCTCCGCGGACATAGAGACCCAGGCTATCAAGAAGAACAGCAGTTGCTAAACCGGCCACACACTTCCTCTGCTAGAAAGGAGGAAGGCGCGCGGGACTTGCAGAAGGGCAGGTTCCTGTTTTTAGTAACCACTCTGAGCAGGCTTCTCCCTGTAAGGATAGGGAAGACCGTGGCATTATTAAATTTTTTTTTTTTTTTTTTTTTTTTTTTTTTTACAAAGCGCTTGGGAATATGTGCAACTTGATTCTAAATGCCTGGGCCATGCTCAGGCTTTCAGTGGCTGGGACCTTTTTCTCTAGTTTAAAGGCAGGGGAGGCTGAGAGACTGCTCTCACACATCCCCAGAGTTCACTGGGTCCAAGGAGGCTGGGGCTCAGGCTGGCAGCTTGTCTTTTCTCAGTTTCCTGGTTATGACTGCTTTTTTATGTCACTGCGAAGGGGCTGTGGGGCAGAGCTTCTGCCTGGGCTCTGCCACAGACAGTGTTTAATTAACAGAGGTAGGAAATAGGGCATCCAACCTGCTACAGAAAGAAGCTGCCCACCAGCCTTCTGGGGCAAGACGGGCAACCCCTCTGCTGTGCTACAGCCAGAAGAAACTAGGAAGGATATAAAATGTAGTCAGCTTCCCCACAAGTTCTAGAGTAAAATTGACTATGGAAACATGGCGACTGGGTGCAGTGTGTGATGCTTGGCTGGCTCCTGGACTGAGGGAAAAGACTTAGAAAGAACATTCTTGGGATGGAGGTGGGGGCGGGTATTCACATAGATACCACATTGTAGATAATGTGTCAATGTTAACTTTTGGGGCATGATAATGACACTGCAGTTATGTGGGAAAATGCACTGGTTCTCAAGGAGATACATGCTGGTGTATTTGGAGGTCAAATGTCATGATGTCTGCAACTTTCAAATGGTTCGCTAAAAGAAAAAGAACTATAAAATAGAAATGTAAATAAATATAAATCAAGAAAAAGACAATGAGGGCGCCTAGGTAGCTCAGTCGGTTAAGCATCTGGCTTCGGCTCAGGTCATGATCCTGGGGTCCTGGGATTGAGTCCCACATCGGGCTCCTTGCTCAGTGGGAGCCTGATTCTCCCTCTCCCTGCTGCTCCCCCTGCTTGTACGCTCTCTATCTGTCAAATAAATAAATAAAATCTTAAAAAAATAAAAGACAACGAGAGAGGCAGAAAGCAAATATGGCAAAATGTTAACATTTGCTGAATCCAGGTGAAGGGCATATGTGCCTTGTACTATTTCAACTTCCTGATGGGTTTAACATTAAAAAATAATAATATATATAGCTCCCCATTCATAGTATGTGTGTCCCCATTCATAATATATGTGTCTTTCCATAGTGTGTGGGAAAGCTCAGGCACATGGGGGCTAAGGGCTTTGTTGGTGGCGGGGCTGCTGGTGAATTACCTGCCGGGGCTGGCATGACCCTCCGAGGGCCCCGGCTGGCCCTCCACTTCACAGAGACGACAGAACAGAGGGTCCAGTGACTTTCCCCGAATCCCACAGCCGGTCCCAACGCAGAGCCAGGACCAGTGCCCAGGGCTGGTGACGCACCGCCCCAGCCCAGCAGGATCGACACAGTCACCCGGGGACAGTCATTTAGAAACTTCACTCAGTGCACTTGTCAAATGTATCAAAAACATCAGGGCCTCGTCTAAACTTGAAAGGAACTCAGTCCTAGATAGTTGCTTCCTTAGGCAACTTGTGAAAATACCTACTGTCTGCAGAACAGCCCAGGAAGGCACAAAGGAAATGCTAAGAAAGATTCAGATGGGGAAGAACAGAGGGGTAGAAATACGCCAGAGTGGAGTCCCCCCCGCCCCATATTCACAGGGAGGAGTGAAAGAGGTTTAGGAGGGGGGCTGCTTCCCACAAGTGGCCAGTGGCAGGGGGGTGGCCTGGCTGTGGATGTGCCATTAGCTGAGACCAGGCCTGGGACAAGCCAGGGCCAGAGAAGTAGGAAGAACTTGCGGCTTGGCACAGGCTTTAGGGGTCCAGAAAGCTCCAAGTCTGATGGCAGAGGCAGCCAACAGACAGACAGGGGACCACAGAGGGGTCTCCATTAGAGAACAGTCCACGAACAGAAGAAGCTGCTGCAGAAGGAGAAGCTCAGAATTTGGAACCCCTGGTGGCCAGGATTGCAGTATCTACTCTGCCTGTTTTTAGTGGGTAAGTGAATGGGGGGGGGGGGGGATGGCAGGGAGGGGGGAAGGTGCTGTCAACTTCCCCTGGCTCTGGTGTTTCTTTATCTCCTTCTCACTTTGGGAGGTAACTGCCAGAGGGAGATTGAGAAAATGTTCCTAAAACCACCAACTCTGCCTCATGGGAGCTGAGCCTGTGGCTTAAGCAGTGAGGTGTGGAGGTGGGAGGCCTAGGCCACCATCAGCAAGAGCAGGGGTGAAGCCAGGGCAGCCAAGTGCCTATGTGCAAGTGTCTGCAAGTGACCCTGACTTTGGACCTCTGTTTCTAGTTTCCCAGCGGATTCTCAACCTTGGCCCTGTGGATATTCCGGACAGATTGTTCTCTGCTGTGTGTGTTAGTGGTGGAGGGTGGGGGCCGGGGGCAGAGTGAGGGGGAGCTGTGTTGTGCCCTATAGGATATTCAGTAGCATCCAGTCCCTACTTACCTGATGCCTGTAGCACTGACCTCTGCCAAGTCGTGACCACCAAAATGTCCTAGGCAGGCGTCATCAGATGTGCCCTAGGGAGCAAAAGTGCCCCTGGCTGAGAACCACTGAGTTACAGCTGTCCCACAGAGGTATGGGAGCGTTGAATAAGGCAACCTGAGCTATGTTCTCTACGAATTGCAAATGCTGCTCAGTTTAACAAACTCTTACGGCGATTGCAAAATTCTTAGGTGTCCAACCTGTCCTGGGAACATGAACAGGGAGGGAATAATCAGATGCGGCATGAGTGGGGCTCCATCCCTCCCTGCCCTCAAGGAATTTCTGATCTAGTGGAGGAAAGAGACACGCTGTCAAAACCCCAAGGGAATATAAGAAAGATGCCATTAGGGAAGGAGCCCGGAGAGGCGTGGACTCCTGGTTACATGGGCACCTGGCGGTAAGGCGTGGCGGGACCCGATTAGATTGTTGGCGTTCATGGTCACTGACGTTCTAAGTCAGCACAAGAGACAAAGACATAAAAGCACTTGGCAGGCGATGCCCCCACCAAGGGCCTCAAGTGTTAAGTATAGGGTCAGCTCCGGCCCAATGACAGTGTGTCAGGAGGCCACACTTGAGGGCTCAGAAGGACGCTCAAGCCCATCTTTGTAGAAAGCACCTAACTTCTGGAAGGGTTTGCCAGTTAATTAGCTATTAGGTCCCAGGATAATGGCCCAAAGCGGATTAGCAAGATGCCCTCCCAGGCTGATGATTGCTCTATTAAGTATGAGGATGCAGTCATCACCTAACTGAAATGGAATGTTCCACCAGGTTCTTAACATTGTCAGGAGCCAGGTGTTACATTCCCCAGTTGGGGGACTGGCAGGCCTCTTGGCCCAAGCACTAAGAAGCCCATTTCTCCAGCTTTGGGTTGCAGAGGGGCCCTAGGTCCTAGAAAGTTAAGGCGACTCAGCATTGTGTGGCAGAGTGGGATATGTAAGCCCCGAGGTTTGCAGCTTGGTCCAGGATTAGCAGACTCCTGGTTCTACTCAAACGTATTTTTCCTTCTTTCCCCATAAATGAAAGGTTCGAAGATGAGAAAGGCCACCTCGGGAACTAATAAGCTCCCTCTCAGTGTAGACGGTCAAGTGTAGGTTGGCCCATTTAGTAGGGAAGTTGCATGAACATATGCTCGGTACCATCAGACTGTCAAGAGGATTCTCTGTATTTAAAAGGGTTAAACCCTATGACTTTCAAGATCCCATGTAAACTAGAAGTTGTCTGTGGGCCAAGTTTGTGCCCTTCCCAGAGCTGGATAAGTGACTCATTCATTCATTCCACCATTCATGCAACAAATATCTGTTAAGCACCTTTGTGTGTTAGGTGCTGCTCTAGGGGCTGAGTTAGTGACGTGAACAGTTAGTGGCACAGAGAGCACCTGATGGAATGGGGACAGGAAAGGGAACTCTCACCTGGGAAGAGAATTTTGAAATGAACCCAGAATGACACTGATGTGAAGATCAAGAGGAAGAGCTGTTGGGGAAATCACAGGGCAGGGAATGCTCGCCGTGTTCAGGGACCAGAAGGGAATTGATGTTTGGGGAGTGCCAGGAAAGAGACTCGGCTCTTGTTTACAGTACCTATTGGTTCTTCTTAAGTAGTCTGTACGTCTAGACCTCACCTGAAGAGACTGGGGTTCCTAGGGTTTAACTCGCTTGCTCTGTGTTAACCAGCTGATGAGGGACACCACCCAGGTCCTGCCCAGTAGCTTCTGGAGGTGCGCTCACCGTCACTCTTATGCTGCTTCCCGGAGGGACTTCCCATTTCCCAGGGCTTCCCTCACGGCTTTCCCTCCCTGTGTCCTCCTCCGGGACCTGCTGAAAACTGCTGTTTCCCACAGGACCAATGTCGTCCCTTTTCCTGGCAGTCAGTGCTCGTCACATTTGTTCTCTACCCTCCTCCCATGGCAACATCACCGTTCAAGGCCTTGATGTGGCCTTGAACTACAAGAACCTTGTGTGGCCCTGTGCATGTCAGACAAGCCTCCCGCATCTTCACCATGAACTTTGACACTGCCCTTCCCCTACCTGTGTGGGATTCCCTCCCTCGTGCAAGACCCAACCCAGAGCTCACCTTGTTCTTACATATTTCCAGACCTCCCCCAACCAAAGGTGATTGCTCCCTCCTCAAAACACTCCTTGGAGTATTAATTGCTCAGAAGAATAGGACACGTGCATATGGAAGTCAAGAGCAAGAGAAGGAGTTCAAGGTATTTGGGAGATGTGTGACCTTTTAATCCTGTCACCTCCCCAGGACCGAGGGTGCACAGACAATGTGTGCAGACTACCTAGCACGGTGCAAGGCACATACATGAATGTCTCCCTTGCCCTTCAAAGTGGAGCATGCGCTTGAGAAGGCAGGTGCAGGTGCAACACATGGCCATTGACCCTCGCCCTGAGCCTACCCCAAAAGAGATGACCCATAATTATCCACTAATTAAATGAATAAATGCAGGTTCTGCTTCTGCCTTCTGAACAGAAGCAAGTAAATTGTGAAGACTGACTTTTTCATCTCTGGGGAAGACAGTAAGCTAATCACGGACATCATCTGGGAGAGATCAGACCCTCTTGTTTCTCTAGAGATGGCAGTTGTTTCTATTTCTGGAACCATCTCCAAAGGCAGATAAGTGGTCCATCTGGATGGGTTGAATTCTCCAGCAGGCATGGGACCTACATGTCATCCGATTCTGTGTGTTTTTTTAAGAGGGCTCTTGACACAATAGCGTTCTCAGGAGAGAGAAAAGTGAAAGCTTTCTTCCCACTGAACTCTGCTGTGATGAGTTGCACAAACGTGTTGATTCACTGGAGTTGTTGTCTTTGGTCATTGCTCAACCTAACTCACTAACCCCACTTGAGGGGGGACATCTTAGCTCTTACCAGCTTTGTGAGGGTTGATAAAGAGGTCACCGGGTTTCTCAGAGCTCAGGAAGTTCTCTGAGTGGATTCCAAGTTCAGTCTTTGTAACTTTGCTTGCCTTACAAACTCCCTCTCGTGCAACAATATACAACCCCTTTTATTTCCTAAATCTAACTGAGCCACTCATTTGTTCAAATGATGATTATATTAAAAGACTATTAACTTCCAGCCAGCTGTGAGGCTAAGCTCTAGGGGGACAGGGGTGACAGTGACACGTGCCCTGCCACCCAGGAGCTCATTGTGAGTCAGACAGGGGCCAGGCATGAACCACGATGACAGGGCACCATGGTGGGGGCTCCAGAGATGAGGGAAACCAGACGAAGTGACCGGTGCTTGCAGGGGAAGCCAAGGCTTGACGGAGGGGTGATGTTCAGCTCAACCTTGAACATGAGAGTTGTCCATCAAAACGAGACATTTGGCAGGGCCAGCCGGGATGTTCATTTTGTGCCCTCTCATTCTGTCTTTCATGATGGGATGACTTCAGTTGCTTCTTGTCTAGAGGTGGAAGTGACTTCAGCATCTGCCACTCATCTGTCATCCTGCCTCCTGGGATCTCCTTGCCCCTCTTGCAGCTGCGACAGGCTGACCAATAATCGCCCCTCCTCAAATTGGTTTGGTCACAGTGCTGTTCTGCCCCAGACTTCCATGGCCCCCCTTCGTCCTTGGCCTTGTACAGATCCTCACCTGGTCCTCACTGCCCCAACCTGCCTTCCCAGTCACCTTCCCCTTTCTCCTGTTGCCTGGATAGGCTCTGCTGGCTTTTGCCTCTGAATTTACTCCTGCTGTTCCACTGACCTAGAATGGCTTTCCCCTCATTTTAGGATCTGCCAGAATCAGGGATGAGTCTCGTGTTGGGGCCAGCCAGGGCTTTGATGAAACTTCCATCTTACTGAGTCAGAGTCTGGTCAAAGGGCTCATGTTCCCTTCATGCCCTGCAAAAGGTGGGGCCAAGCCATTGTCTCCCTCTGCTCTTGTCTTCTGCCCAGAGGTGGAGTTCTTCGATTATCCAAATGGCCGGTGCCTGAGACTGACTCATGCCACGTGGCGTTGGTGGGCAAGAGGGATGACAGATATAGGGCCATCCGTCTGTCGCTGAGCCTTGCCAGAATGGCTTGCAGCTGTCCCAGAAGCAAAACATTTGCTGATCGTTTTTATTCCTATGAACAGAGCAGACACTGTGGTGTGTGATGTCCCAGCTGGACTCTCCTTTCTTCAGCTGACTGAGAAAAGGGTCTCTTCTTCTTGTCGAGAATAATCATCTCCGAACTTTCAATTATGCACCCAGACAGTAAGAGTTTTGACAAGGAAGCACCCCTATATATGCACATTTAGTCATCAAGTATATATGCAGATGACTCTGCAAAGATATACATTATAAATGTAAAAATATTTCTAAAGTATAAGACTAGTTAAATAGTACATTCTAGAATTATCTTTTTGGGTTCCAATGGATTATCTTGGGCGCTTCCTTTGGGCAACCAAGACTCTAACAGAAACAAAGGAGACGGGCATCATGGCTAAACGAAGAGGGATCGCAACAAGCAGTTTGAAAGGCTACATGTTATCTTCCCCGCGGCAAATACATAGTCCAGTTTCTGGGAAGGGCACAGACGTTCTCGTGAACTCTGCCTAAGAACAAAGGCCAGAATGAGTCTTCCCATGAGAAAGAGTCAGTGCATGGTGGCGCTGGGTGACATCAGGCTCCAGGAACAGAATTTGTTCAAGGGTCTCTCACTAACACCTCCATTTTCCCATCTCTCTGCTGGTCTGACTTCCAAAAGGTGTAAGCTCCATGAGGTCTGGGAGCCCAGCTTTTTGTCAGTGACTGACACCCAGCACTAGCACTTCTCACAGCCCTAGTGAGCGTCACATATTACTGGAAGGAAGGAAGGGAAGAAGGGAGGGAGAATGGGAGGGAAGGACGGAGCAGGTTTAAGACAAAAATAAAAACCCTATAGATTACAAACTTCCTCAAGGCCTTCATTGCTTTCTGATCATCTGCAGCAGCTACCATATCAAGGTGCTCCAAGATGGACATGGAATTGTCCTGATACTAGCCTAGCTGACCACAGCAGAGCAACCTGCGTCCCGGGGACAGCCTGGGGACAGCCGGGGGACAGCTGACTGGATACATTGTGATAAAGCCTCTGTGATCAGCTTCCCAATGTGAACCGAGTCAGGTCTCCTGAGCGCTCTGCTCTGGCTTTTTTATCTCCTAAAACATAACAACAAAGATAGTGGCCCAGCCACCTCTGAACGTGCTTGAATAGCACAAAACGGGGTTAAGATCTGTGACAGAACGATGATGGCTTTCGCTGGTGTCCCCACCTGAGCTTTCATTCTGTGATGCCCTAGCTTCTGGGACATGTGCTTTTGTACTCATGACGAGGTCCTGCCGCTGGTCCCGTAAGGAGAGCAAGCTCAGAACCGGCTGTGATGTGATCTTGAAATGGTGTCAGGCATTCAGAAGTGGCTGGACATGTGTGAGATTGCCAGCCAGTGTCTACTCTGTCGCCCGCTGAGCCAGAACTAATCACACCAGCGGCGGGCAGCAGCCAAGGGGGACGGGGAGGGACAGCCAGGCTCAGTGGCTTAAAATATCCTTGGCCAGAACAAAACTCAACCCCGCAAGCCTTCTTTCGACTGGAGCATATTTCACTATTTCTTGTTCTAGTTTGAGTAGCGGTAATATTATAAATAGTAACAACTGAGCTCTGCCTGGTGCTTTAGTTGATTTCATTTGGAGAAGAACTCTTTGAAATACTGATTATGCTTTTAATGATTGCTTCTACTTATTAAAAACCTAACGCATACACGCACTTTCCCTGTTGTCTCCTGAATTCACCTCAACAAATGAACAAGGTGAATATTCTTCTTACCCTCATCCTTCATCGAGGACACTGAGGCACAGGAAACTTAAGTCACTTTTCTAAGGACACACAGGGGGTGGGAAAGATTACTGGATTTGAACCTGGACTGATGGGGCCCATAGCCCATGCTCTTGATACCCCACCTTGAGACATAATAGACCCATTTTATAGATGGGGAAACTGAGACCCAGAGAGTAAAGCCACTTGCCAAGTTGTCAGCTCAAGATCCAATGAGATTTCTCCAATCCCAGTGCCCATGCTCTGTCCATTTTTTCTACGACTATAATAATTTATATCTGTTTCCACCTGACACATTTAAAGTGATGGTGTCGAAAATGATGCATACCTACTTAGTTCATAGAGAGTCACTGGCACCTTTTGTAAGCATCCCCTGGGAGTGTCTGGAAAGTTTGGGGAGACAGTCTCCTCGAATTACAGGCCAGGGGCTGTGAGGGCTGTCCTCTGTACAGGGTGGGGGGCTGGGCTCACACCTCATGCCCTGCTGGGGCTAGTATAAGCTAAGGAAGGAGCCACCACAGTTGCTAAGGCTGAGCCCGTGTGAACACACCAGGCCTAGCTGGGGAGGGTTGGTGTGTGAGGCTCAGGCACCAGGACTGTGCTCTGACCCCACCCAGGCAGCCCAGATCCCAGCCCTTGTGCGCTGCCCTCTGAGGGGCCACCCTGACCCCCCTCAGGCACAAGAGTCGGCCAGTTCTCCTCCTGCACTCTCGAGGACACGCATACCCACCAGAACCTCAGACCGTGTGCACACACCATGCTTCTCTAGGGCGGGCGTGGCGAGCCCTTTCTCCTGGCTGGGAGATGGCCGGTGGCATTTGCTGAAGGAAGGATGGAGGAGGAACGTAAAGGTGGGGAGAAATGGAGAGCGGGAGGCAGTGCAGAGATGACTGGGAGGAAAATGGTAATTGGACATGGCTTTCTCACTTCTAGAAGTCTTCACTAGCTTCAGCGATACTCCAGACCCTCCTGTCTCTTGGGGTAGTTCTTCATACACCATGGCTGACTGCAGGAGTCAAAATTTGCAGGGAACACAAGCGGCTTGGTCCCTCCTGTGGAGTAAAATTGAGGCGACAAGGCTTCCATTCTGGACTGGCTTTCTCCGGGGGCAGGGGTGGAAGGCACCTGCGTGTGGACCCCACTCCACCTCTATCTTTCCACCTTGAAATGAGGTACAAGGACACAGCGCTGGGCGAGGGCTGCCCTTGCATGCCTTGCATGTGTCAGCTTCACCAATCTGCACAACAAACCTCAGAGGTGTGGATAAAATCCCACCTTTGCAAAATGGATTTGGTGACGTTACTTGGTTTCCCCAAAATAACAAAGACGCCAAGCAACAGAGCAGAGATTTGAACACGTCTTTCTGATTTCTAAATTCACGTTCTTACCGCTTTTCTACACTGGGGTTTGTTTGCAAAGGTTTAAGAGAGGGACAAGGTGGGACTAGCCGATGACGTGCCGGCGTGCAGGTGTCCTGCTGGTCATACAAGCAGAACCAAGACTGACAGAAGCTGTAGAAGCCAGGCAGTGTGCAGAGCTCCTCACACGACACATTTCTTGCATCCCTCACAACAAATCTGTGAGGCAGGTGCTCTAGAGCTGTGGGATAGAGGCGTAAAGACGTAATTTGTTCAAAGCCAAAGAAAAGGAAGGCAGCAAAGCCACAGTTCAACCCCAGGCTATAATCCTCAAGGGCCAGTGCATTCCTTCTCCTCTCTACAGGTGCACTGGTCCTTTTTCTGGGCCAGCCGGTCCCTGAAACAAAGCTACAGGCCTAAGTGACTGGAAAGAAACATCCGGGCACTTTTGCAAGCTCTAATTATTAAATTACCTTTAAAAGGCAACCTATACCCGATGCATGTGTATGAATCACTGACTGAGAATGGAGGGAAAGAATCCCTACATTTTGTAAAAATCCTTTGAAAAAAGAGGCCCGTCCTTGTGTCAGCCATCACTCAGTGTGACTTCTAATGGGTGATCGCTTTGCTGGCGAAATCAGTCCTTTTTCGGTGGCAAGCATTTAAATGGTTTCTGACAGCCAGAAGGTGACAGAGACAATTAGATGTAATATTTGTGACAGATGAAAAAAGGCATTTTGTCAAGTCTGCAGGAACCTGGAGGAAAACCATGACAGGAGAGCAAGCTCCATTCTAAAGGGCAGAGTCAAGGCCTGGCTCCTCTCCCCTCCCCAAGCTGAAGTGCCTGGGAGGTCCCCCTCATGGGAGGGCTCCCCCGACAAATGCCTGGGCAAGGCCTCCGCACCGTGCCTCCATAGGTAAAGGGGACAGTCATGTGGCTGAGCCACGTGGAGAGCGGGGCTTGCCAAGGTGTCTGGAGAAGGAAGGAAGAGTACAGAAATTTGCCTCCATCCCTGTTCCCTTTGGCACATGGAGGCTGGGCGGAGCTGTGGAATTAGGGACAAACAGCCTGAACCCAGCTTCCAAGCAGTGGGTGACTGGGGGCAGGTCATTTATCCTCTCTGAGCCTCTGGCTTTCTTTCATAAAAGGGTCACAGTCCTCACTCCTTCAGTCAGAGGTTTAGTAAGCACACACTGAGAACAGTTTGTAAAGGGCAGGGAACACAGAGGGCTCCCACTACGGGCTGCTACCTTTCTTCACTCTCCTCCATGTGCAGACACAGCCGGTGGGTAATTTAAGTTTGCAAACAAAATACACCAAGGCACAGCCTCCCTGGAGGGCACTTTGGCAGCCCATTGTGAAAAAAAAAAGAAAAAGGTTTTAAAAATATTTCCATATAGAGTGCAGGGGTTAAGTGATGGTTTCTTAGCTAGGACTCCAAAATCACCAGCAGCAGAGAAAACCAGATATGCAGGACTTCCTCGGTGTTAGAAATGTTGAGCTGCAAAAGCTACCATCAGGAAAGTGAAAGAGACAGAATGGGGGAAAATGTTTGCAAATCACATATTTGATAAGGGACTTGTATCTGGAATATATGAAGAACGCTTCTAACTCAAGACCAGAAAGACAAATAACCCCATTTAAAAATGGGCAAAGGATCTGAATAGGTATTTCTCCAGAGAAGATCTGCAAATGGCCCATAAGCACATGGAAAGATGCCCAACATCATTAGACGCTAGGGAAGCAAAAATCAACATCACCACGAGATACCACTTTATACCCACTAGGGTTGCTACACTACTAATAATTTTTTAAAGAGACGACAAGAATCGGTGAGCATGTGGAGAAATCGGAACATTCATACATTGCTTGTGGGAATACAAAATGGTGCAGCTGCTCAAGGAAACGTTTTGGCAGACTCTCAGGAGGTTAAACGTAGAGTGAGCACCGAGCCGTGCAACCCTACTCTTACGTCCACAACTGAGCGAGTGGAAAGCACACGCACACCCAACTGAATAGCAGCATTATTTACAAGCACCAGAAAGTGGAAATGTCCACCAGCTGATGAGTAGAGAAGCTAACTATGGTGTATCTAGACAATCGAATATGACTCAGCAATAAAATGGAACAGAGTACAGTTACATGGATGCAGTGGAAGGATCCACATATCGCATGATTCCATTTATATGAAATGTTCAGAACAGGCAAATCTGCAGAGACAGAAAGTAGATTAGTGGTTGCCTGGGGCTGGGCGTGGCGGTGGGACTGGGAAATGACTGCTAATGCGTTCATGGGTTCTTTGTGGAACGCTGACAATGTTCTAAAATTGGATCATGGTGATGGTTGCATGGCTCTGAACAGAACTAAAAACCACTGAACTGTATGCTTTAAATGAGTGAACTATAGGATACGTGAGTTACATCTCAATAAAACCATTTCCCCAAGTTAGCTCTAGATGCCAAGAGACATAGCTTTAAAACCTATAAAATGTTCATCATGCATATATGATACAAAAATATTTTCCTTTCGTATTTGCTCATGGTGTCTCTTTAATGAGAAACCACTAAAATGTTATGCAAACAGCTCATGCAACACATTATCATCTGTCAGAAAAAAAAATAGATACTTTCTGACCTAGGATTGCCTTTATATCAGGAAATCATCATAGATATGCGAATAGATTTCACCATAAAGGTGGATGTACATTGCAGGGATGTCTAGAACATCGTAAAACTGGAAGCAATAGTAGTTATCCTTCATTGCATACTTACCATTATATGAAAATCATCTCATTTCTTCCCCTACAACAATCCTATGGGGAAACTCTCAGTACCACTGTCATTCTTCTGACAGTTGAAGAAGGAGTCTCCAAACATCGACAAAGCAGAGCTGGGATTTGCATCCGAGTCTGTCACATTCCACGGCCTGCAGGTGCTCCTACCCTCTCTATGACTCTTCCTAGCAGCCTAAGTACCCTACTGCACAATGGCTTTAGAAACAGTCTGGTAACTGAATAGGCAACAACACAGAACAATATTCACAGTTGGCTGTCAGCTAAAAAAGACAGGTTTAGAACCAATATGATCTCACTTATTTCCTACATATAAATATATAAATATAAATAGGTGCACGCACATCTATATGCAAACACATACGCTAATAGTATTTGACAGCAGTGTTCCTTTGTTGGGAGTGTTATGTGTAATTTTGATTTTCTTTGTTTTGCTCACCTAGATTTTCTATCATGGATTTTTTTTAAAGATTTTATTTATTTACTGGACAGAGATAGAGTGAGCACAAGTAGGCAGAGAGGCAGGCAGAGGGAGAGGGAGAAGCAGGCTCTCCGCTGAGCAGGAAGCCCGATGCGGGACTCGATCCCAGGACCCTGGGATCATGACCTGAGCCGAAGGCAGCCGCTTAACCAACTGAGCCACCCAGGCGCCCTCTATCATGGATTTTTGTGCCACTATTTTTGCTCCACAAATTCCAAAAGATATTCTGTTTAACCTTTAAATAAACTAGGGTAACACCAATGGATGTAGGACAAGACATGCCAGCCTTTTTCCAGGGCGAAAGGAGGATTGGCATTTTGGCAAGACCGTGATGATAGCCAGGCTGGTCGTTGGGACCGCCCCTCATAGTCAGGACCACCTCCCTTCTCCCTCAGGGGTGCTCCTTCTGTCCCATGCCTCATTGCCTTGGCCACTCCACTTGCCCAATGATCAGCTTACATGATAAGTGATAACGAGTGCTTTCTTCTTCACAAGAATCAGTTACATTTTAGTATCGAACTGATCTTTTAAATGTAATGTAATTTTTTTTCTAGTTACAAATTCAATCTAAATTCATTGGGAAAACAGAATACTCTGAAAAGTACAAAAAGCCAATAAAACTCATCCATCCCTCCCTTGCCTTAATACGGGACTCTGATAAAGGGGACTCTGATAAAGTTGGACTACCCCAAGAACCTGGTGGGGCCATAAGCAATGGGTGAGGGGCAAAGGATGCCCAAGAATTTCTCATGACCTCAGCCATCTACTCAGGCAGCACGGCGTCATGGGAAAGCCACAGCATCGTGCGGTCAAAAAGTTGGGTTCTTCACCTCTCTCACCTGGTAAGCAGGTTACTAAAGTTCTTTGACACTCGTTCCTGAGTATACCCCCAGTCCTTTTTGCAATAAAGTGGGGAATATACAAAAGAATGATTAAATGAATCTTACAGTTTCTTTTTAAATAATATTGGTTCTTTCTAATTCATAGGATGGCTGTGGGTATTCAAGACAATGTAAGCGAGGGGTGCTTGGGTGGCTCAGTAGGTTAAGTGTCTGCCTTCAGCTCAGGTCATGAGCCTGGAGTCCCAGGATTGAGCCCCAAATTGGGCTCCCTGCTCAGCAGGGAGTCTGCTTCTCCCTCTGCCCCTCTCCCTGCTTGTGCTCTCTCTTTCTCTCCCTCTCTCTCTCTCACGAGCTCACTCTCGCTCTCACTCTCTTGCTCGCTCTTCTTAAATAAATAAATAAAATCTTAAAAAAAAAAAGACAATGTAAGCAAGAACTCTACATAATGCAGAATGTGGTCCAGTTATAAATTCCAGTCAAAGCACCTCACTCCTGTCATGGGAGAAGCAGACTGTCCCCACTTTCACTGTCCTGGCCATCCCCGCAAAGATCTTATTTCTGAGTTGACAGCTGCCAGCCTCTCATGAGTGGGGTGGAAAATAAGGGTCTGTGATGTGTTTAGTTGTCACTGTTTTTCGTGGTAGGCAGTGCAGTGAAGGGAGAGACAGCAAGCTTTGTAATCCCAGTTCTACAGCATTCAGTCCCAAGACCTTGCACAAATCACCTAGCCACTCTGGGTCTCGGTCTTCCCATCTGTAATGTGGGGATGAAAATACTTACAGGGTTATTGTGAGGATTGCATGAGAAAATGCGCACGAATGGTCTGGCTCTTAAAAGGTACTTTATCAATGTTTAATTCTCATCCACCTCCCTTGAAAAGCTTATATAACATAGAGATGGAAAGATGGAAGCAGGGGGAGGTTGACAGGCCCAGCAGGGCTCAGCAGGTACCCCACAACAGTGAGGGAGCATTCAGATGTGAAGTGTTGCCCCCCTGTTCATCTCCCTGAACCACCGAGAAACCAGGCTTTGGTTTTGACTTCTGCCATCAGCCATGATTTATGAAGGACTACCCCACTTTTCGACACTGAAAGTTGATTTTGAAGGTTTAAAAAGAGTGGCAGCATAGAATTAGCCAGGAAGGTGCTGGCGTGCAGTCATCTTCTGATGACTGATCGTACTAACAGAACAAAGGGCAACGGAAGTCAGTAGAGGGTTTTCCCCGCCCCGGTTGACTACATAGTGCATTTCATGAATGCCTTGCAGTAGGTCTATGAGGCAGGCATTTACAGCTGGGGGGTGGGAGGCTGAGGCCTAAACAGGTGAGGAATTTTGTACCCACGCGCACTTCTTCACAAAAGAAGAAGGACATTCACTGAGCCTCCTTTCACATGCTCTTCTAGGCTGGGGTTCGTACCAGGACCTGGTTTCAAGGCCCATTAAGGCAAGAGCAACACGATGATATGGAGCAGACAATACTGGAAGGGCATGAGCAAGGGCTAAGTTATACCCTTGTGTTTCTTGTTCAAATTCTCTCTGCTTTCACCCAGTAAAGCCAAGACCTGCTGATTCCTAAGGAGGAGGGAGAGAAGGGAGAAATGTGCTCTTGGGCCCAGAGACAAGGGTTTCAAGATAAAAGTTGTGTTAATTATCATCCCTGTGACTAAAGTTTTGCCAAAACTGAAATGCTACAAATTAGAGTTAAACTCGTGCTTTTGGGGATCAGGAAGATGATTTCAGTGTAGAAAACATTCAAGACAATACTAACATTACTGTGGATGTGTGACGGCTTTAAAAAAAAAAAAAATCTGTCTCTGCCTTAGCTTCCGGAGTTCTCTCTGAGCTGTGTGGGCAGCTCAGTAATATCCCCCAGTTAAACTGTCAACGATATTCTGGTGGCAGCCTCCAGGTCAGGCCCCTTCCCAGGAGAGGAGCTGGTGCAGAGCAGTGGATGTGACACCTGGTTCACGCCTCATCCTTTCTCCTCAGACCCTGCATGCCTCTGCTGGGTTCTCACTTCAGCACTGCTCTCTCCCACTCATCCCACTCAACCTGACAGCTGACCATCCAGCCATTCATTCCAGTCCCATTCTGCTGGCTCCATGTTTAGTGAAGTCCTCTGGGAACACGCTCTGTGCTATGCTCTGAGGTAAAGGAGTAACCATCCCAACCTCTGCCATCAGAAGTGCATCTTCAGGAGGCTTCTGGGCTCAGTCGTTTACTGAGAACCTAATGAGTGCTATACAGTGTTTTCATTGCCAAGGATGCAAGGACAAATGATCAATGACATTCCTAAAATACTCTCTGCAACACCCTAGTCAAAAGCCTTTCCTGACCCCCTATCGCTATTCTGTATGTTATGCTTTACCACCCTCTGAATTTCATCTCTTGCTTAGGCTGGATTCAAAGTCTTCTCAACCTTATTTCTCACTAACCCCCATGCAAATGCCCCTTTTCACTCAGGAGAGTAAATAGGCTCATCCATCTATCTGTTCATCCATCCATCCACCCATCCAACCATCCATCCATCCATCCATCCATCCATCCATCCATCCAACCATCCATCCATCCATCCATCCATCTATCCATCCATCCATCCATCCATTTGTCCGTCAATTTGTCCATCCAACCATCCATCCATCCATCCATCCATCCATCCATCCATCCATCCATCCATTTATCCATCAATTTGTCCATCCATCTAACCATCCATCCATCCATCCATTCATCCATTTGGCCATCCAACCATCCGTCCATCCATCCATCCATCCATCCATCCATCCATCCATCCATTTGTCCATCCAACCATCTGTCCGTCCATCCATCCATCCATCCATCCATCCATCCATCCATCCATCCTTGCCCTTACTCACACGGTCACTGACTCACTCACCTAATTTTCTGAGTCCCAGACCCTGTTCTGGGGATGCTGGGATACTTGGGACCCGGTTCTTTTCCTTTCTAGCTCATGTGGGTAATAAGTCCCCTGAACCCATCTGCCATCCCTCCTCCCGTCTCCAGGAGTAGCTGTCCATTTCAGGAACTTCTGGTGTGTATGTGTGCATTATCGTATGCCTGTGTGTATCTAAGCATGCCCATGTGTGTTTCTGCCTGCGACCGTGTGTTTCTGAATGTGTGTCTCTGTGTGCGACTATATTGTGAGTGTATCTTTCTTGTCTGTGACTGTTTGTGTCCATATGCGTGCTTGGACGGGGGCAGGTCCTGGTTCTGGGGTGACTATAGTGACTGACAGAGGTCAAGACCCCTTACGATGTTCAGAGGCTCCAGGGAGAAAAAAGAGTGGTCAGCAATTGTAGTTTTGCCTTGCATTATTTCTGAAGTTAGAAAAACACATACAACAAGCGGAAACTCTTTGCCCTTTAATAGCTAAGTCAGATTTAGATAAGTACAAGCCCAGGGCCAACCACGAGACTGCTGTGTGACCAGGTAGGCTGAAGACCCTGCCGCCCCCACCCACTGCAGGGGTCCCATTAGCCCCCACGATGCTACCTGCAATAGGAATACAACATCCCCTGTGCACCTGGACCCCCACCATCTTGCACATGTCCTTATGATGACCCTTACAGTATGGTGTGTCATTTCCATTCACAGAGGAGTAGCCAAAGCTCCCAGATGTGAGTCACTCGCCCTGAGTCCCTTCATCAGCGAGGAACAGGGCTGGAGTGTGAAGCTGGTCCTTCTGCCGGCTTCAGACAGGGCTGACAGCCTGGTCTATGGACTCGAGACAGGCCCGGGCCTCAGACCTCGTTCTGTCCCCAGACCCCTGCACTCTGTGCAGCTCTGCATAGCACACCCTACTCCAGCCCCGTCCTTTGCTCTCCATCCAAGTGCTTTAAAGTCAGGGCTGAGCCGGCCGTTGACTCTTTAACCACCGATTTTCCATGAAGAAAGATGTTTCCTTCAGCAAGATCGATTAAAACAATATACTTGAGAGAGAGGAAAGTTCTCTAAGACGTCGTGCAGTATCGCTGTAACCCACGCCTTTAACCACTTCCTCACATATCAGGAGTTCTGGCTTTTTATAGCTGCGCACAGTGCTGAAAACATTAGAGGGCCCCTTCCCAACGTCGGCATCCCCCACGGCCTACCTGCAGCCAAGGGGGGGCTCAGCAGCCCCACCTCAGGGCCTGCAGTTTGCCAGCTCAATTTGCAATCTAGAACATGGGGCTTTGACCTTGAATAATTTGAGCGTGTGTGTGTGTGTGTGTGTGTCTGTGTGTGTGTGTCTGTGTGTGCGCATGCATGCGCACGGGCATGTGTTCTCTTAAGACAAAGCAGATCCAGTGGTTCTCAGGAAAGCCGGACCCCTCATTGTTGGAAAGAAACCCACAGGCGGAATCACCTTGCCCCTGCGTGTTGTCACTATGGTTGAATTCCTGGCTCTGGGCTGGCTGGGTATTTTACTCACGGCTGCTCCTTCTCACCATGCGCTCAGGCGTTAGGATCTGTGTTTTACAGTTGCTGAAGCTCAGAGGAAGCCACTGGCTGGAGCTCAAGGGTGCAGGAACCTTGCCTTGTGTGTTTTGTAGCCAACAGGAGACTCTGAGCTTACCTAAATGAGTTGAGGACAGAAAGCCAATGTAGATGACTGCTCCCTGT
This sequence comes from Zalophus californianus, assembly GCF_009762305.2. Classification (NCBI taxonomy): domain Eukaryota; kingdom Metazoa; phylum Chordata; class Mammalia; order Carnivora; family Otariidae; genus Zalophus; species Zalophus californianus. The sequence goes on from NC_045598.1 coordinate 182,271,065, forward strand.
GTTGGGTCTGGGGACCCAGCAGCCAACCTCATTCTGAGTGGCTCAGAGCTGTCAGAAAGGGCTCCCAGGCCCCAGGATAACACTGCTGTTGTCACGATCCACACCATACATGCTCTGCTCTCTCTGGGCTTGGGTTGCAACTGGCCTAACCTCTGACTCTGGCCACAAGTTTCCTCCTTGGTCCTGACAACTAAGTCAAGATAAGATGGTAACAGTGCCACCACCTTTCATCGAGATCCTGCCCAGCGCATACAGAAGGCTGACCGGGTGGCTAAGGGCTTGGCCTGTGAGCCTGGCTGCCCACATTCAGACTGCGGTTTGGCCTCCACCCAATCCTGTGATCCTGAGCAAGTCATTTGCCTCTCTGTGCCATGAGCCCCTTATCTATAAAATGGGATGACAATATCATCTGCCTCATGTGATGGTCGTGAGGCATAAAGCAATAATCTGTAAAATGCTGAGGACACACGAGGAACACTCCACTGAGGTTCTCTCTTTTGATTCTTAGGCATCTCACCCTCAGGGGAAGCGTGGGGAGCTGGTATCACTGTGTCCATGTGACTCAGGAGGGAAAGGGGCTGGGTAATTTGTGAAGTCACCAAGTGGAGTCGGAAGCCAGATCAGAGGCTATATTGAGGGCACCGGACTGCATTTAGCTGCCAAGATTCGGACTCTCAGCCCTACTTGTGGCCAGAACCAGCCCCGGACCCTGCCCTCTCCCCACCCCACCCAGTGCTGCCCTCAGCTCTCAGCCCTACCTGCAGGATGGCCTATCCTCATTGCAATGCCTGTGCTTTGCCCATGGCCCTCAGTCCTGACTCTGAGGCATAACGACCACTGGAACTTTCTGGAAGCTTTGCTGGAATGCGCTCCCTGACTTCAGGAAATATGTCCAGCTGGACTCTCAAGAGGATGGGTGTCCTCCCCTCTGGGCATCTGTCTATTGTCTGTTTTACACAATGGGTAATAGCACTGATGACTCAGGGAACAGGTGGACATGCGCACCTCCCTTTACAGTTTCCAGAATGCTTTCCTCTGCTATTCTTCAACGATCCTCTCAAAGACCCAGTGAGAGCAGCACCCTTTGATACACCCATTGCTGCATTTCTGGTATTGTGACCGGTTTCTGGTGTTTTAGCTCAGGGTAGGGTCTAGAAGGAAACATATTCTCTAGAGTCAGACAGATCAATGCTCCCTTTACATTGGAGTAAGAGGGTACAGTTCAGCTCAAGAGCACAGCATCTTGTTCGGGATATAAAAACACATGTGGCACAATGTGGGGTTGAGAGCATGGCCAAGGTGGGCTGTTTGGACTGGGATCCTGGTTCTGCCAGTCACCTGGTTCTGCTGTGAGATGTTGGCCAAGGTTCTAGACCTTTCTGTGCCTTAATTTCCCCTTATCTAAGAGAAAGGGGTAAATAACATTTACCTCAGAGTTGTGGAGACGGTTTAATGAGTTAATATGTACAAAGTGCTTACAGCTGTACCCGAAACTTAGAAATTACTCGGTAAATATTAACCATCATTATTAGTTTTTGTTGTTGCCAAGCTCCCAGGTCCTGGTACCTATTAGATACTTGATAAATGAGAATTTCCCTTTCCTCTTGGAGACTCCATTTGCTTATCTGCAAAATGGGGATGGTGGTTATACCTGCCTCCTATTACTGTTGCAGAGATTGCAGGAGACACAAAATTCCTTCAAGGGTGAGTACCTGGCAGGTGGTTGGAGGGGGGGCAGGACCCTTAGTAAAGAGCTTGCTCAGAGAGCTCACCCATTGCTCCGCCCAGGAGCCTGGAACACAACAAATTCTGGAGCCCAGCTGCCTGCATCCATAGGTGGGCTCAGACTCTGAGAGCATTTGTGGCTTTGGTCAGGTTACTGAATTTCTCTATTTATTTTCATTATTAGTGAAAATGGGGACAATGACAATAGCTAACTTACACAGCCTTGGTAAGGATAAATGAGATAAAGTGGGGGAAGCTCTTGAGTTAACAATCGAAGTTATGCTATTGGTCTTGTGATGCGCCTTTGCCGATCCATTTCCCTCCTGGAGTTGCTGCATATCTATGTTGGCATTGAACCAACCAGCTCTCGGGGAGCTTGGGTGGCTCAGTCCATTAAGCGTCTGGCTTTGGCTCAGGTCATGATCTCGGGGTCCTGGGATCGAGCCTGGCATCGGACTTCCTGCTCAGCAGGGATTCTGCTTCTCTTTCTCTCTCTCTCCCTCTGCCTCTCCCTAGCGCTCATTCTCTCTCTCTCTCTCTCTCTCTCTGAAATAAATAAATAAATCTTAAAAAAAAAAGAGACCATCAAAGTCATTGATCGATGGCCCTTGCTGTGTATTACCAGTTTCAGTGGTACCGGTAATAGTTCTGGTGCAGGTAGGCCCACTGCACCCCCCCACAACCATTGTCCCTGATGCCATGGTACGAGCAGCAGCCTCTGAACTGGGGGTGGGCCACAGACGGAAGGCCCTGGGGTTACACCCTAGCCAAGGCACTGAGCCCACCTCTTCCACCCTGGGCAGAAGACCAATGCCACCAACAGTCTAGGCCTGTGGATGGACCTCCTGGCATTCCCACCACCTGCATTCCTAGAGGGGAAAGGCTCCCAGCCAAGCCAGCATTTGACAGAGACTTGCATTGACTCTGCTGGAAAAATTTATTTGCACAATGACTGTGTTTCCATCACCTTCTAGGTGGGCATCTATTTGCAGGTCCAGCTCTGTCTTAACTGAGCCAGGAAACTTGCTATTTATGGAGACCGGGGAGGTTGGGGTGGGGGATGTGGACAAGGGTAATTCTGGTCCTTGTCCCTCTTCAACCACCATCAGCCCCTGGCCCCAATAGACAACCTTAGTCAATGATCACTCTGTCCAGGGCCCACATTTCCCAGGTGAGGAAACGGAGGCCTAGAGAGACACTCGTTCAAGATCACGTGCGGTGTTGATATGATATCTATCAGCCCTGACCTCCCGAATGCCTGTGGGCATCTCCAGGAAGGGTCCTGGAACTTCTGAGTGTGGATGAATGATGCGGAGCCCTGATGTGGCCCCGAGGTCTCTGGGCTGATGAGCAGGGGTGGTGGGGGAGAAGACGATCTAGACTATTCGTCCTGAGTCTATGTTCTCTTCCAGGGTGGCTCCGCATTCTCCCCGGCTGCTGTCATCAGCCAGGAGAGGGCTCAGCAGCAGGCAGCCGCTTTGGCAGAGGAGGTCAGCTGCCCCACCTCATCCATCCAAGAAATGGTGTCCTGTCTCCGCCAGAAGCCAGCCAGCATCCTCAATGACGCCCAGACCAAGGTGGGCACTTGTGTGTGAGTTGGGGAGGGACACTCTCTGATCTTTTCCAAATGGAAAACAAGGACTAGAAAGGAGACCTGGCCCACCTAAGGCCACACAGGAGGTGGATGACCGGCCAGAGCTAGAATGCGCATTCCCCGACCCCTAGCACCAAGCGTGGGCCCAGCACATAATGGACCAAGCATGGCTACTCAAGGTGGACAGGTCTCTCTGCACATTGGATTTTAACTGTAAAATGTAAATGTAAAATATAACGTGGGCCTTATAGAGTAGGAGGATAAAATGAAATGAACCGCATCAAGGGTCTTGATTGTGCCAGGACGGTGGTGGCACTCCAGCAGGTCACAGCCACACAGATGGAGCATGATGGTCATACCTGCAGTGGATTTGGGCCACCCCATCCTCTTAGGACAGCTATGTGCTCCCTTTTCCACCTGAAAAGATCCTGCTCACAGCCCACAGTCACTGGCTGTCCATGGCATTGATGAAGGGGACACTAGCAGGAGGAACTTGTCATTTGAGCCAAGGGCTTGATGCCTTCAGCCATGGGCCTGGACTCACAGATCTGGAGCAGGTCTGACCCTCAGCTCCCCCAAGTGTGGGCTCCTGAGAGAGTGGCTAGAGCTGATGAATTTCTCTGTCAGGTCCTGCCTTTGGCCACCACCTACCTACTCTGTAGTCAATGTCTACTTCTGCTCACTTGCACACCTATGGGCTCAGGCTTACCCACTCCTCCCTGGGGCTCTGTTGTCACCTTGGTGGGGAAGCTCCGGGGACCAGCTCAGAGTAAGACTTGCCTTCCACTTCCTGGCCTGGTGTCCTTGCTGCCTGTTGTTCTTGTCATTTTCTACATTGTCCAATACAGCCCCAGATGGATAACCAGCGTCAGTGTTCATTACAGTTAAAATCTGATTAAGTGAAGCAATGCAACTGATTCTTCTAGAACCATTTAAAAAGAAGGATAAAATCTGTACACATAATGGCCTCCCTTTGTACCCAATGTAGCTCCTGGCTGTGAGTGGCCCTTTCCACTACTGGGGTCCTGTGGTTGATGGCCAGTACCTCCGAGAGGCTCCAGCCAGAGCACTTCAGAGGGCTCCGCGGGTGAAGGTCGATCTGCTGATTGGGAGTTCTCAAGATGACGGGCTCATCAACAGAGCGAAAGCCGTGAAGGTAGGCGGAGAGGAGCCTCAGAGGTCCCCTGTTGGCTGTGCCTAGGTGGCTCTGGACGTCTAAGTCTGACCGTGGTCCAGAGTCACTGACTGATTCGCTCATTTACAAAATAGTCTCTAAAGCGCTACTAAGTGCAAAGGCTCTATAAGGAGCTTGGGAGACGGTAATGGGGGGGGCTGTTTCAGACATGAGACACATGCAGGGTTGTGAGCAACACAGACACCTTCACCCCCACATCTACAAACTCCATCTGTGAGTGAATCACCGTGGGAAGCAGTGCGCAGAAGCTGACCAAGGAGCTCTGTGAGCTTCGGGGTTCCAGGCGGTGGATACCCCTGCCCCCCGAAGGACACTTGCCCCATTGAGGGGGTGACCGAGGTGGTACCTCTTCCAGTCCTGGCCCCATGTGGGTTTTCTTCCCTGGGAAAACTGGGCAGGGGGTGTACCCCGCAGCCAGCAAAGACGACTTCGTGTGGCTGCTTGGAGACACAGCGAAGTGGGAGAAAGTTGTAAGGTCTTCTGTCTGTTTGAACACTCATTTCCTGCTCTGACCACATGCCCTCATGCCTCACTAGGATGTGGCTCACCCTGGAAGAGGCTGAGCACGCTCTCCTGTGGCCTGCCCCCATCCTTGTCAGGCTGCTCTTAAAAGATATTTTAAGTCATCAGGCCTGGGATGGTGGCCACGACACGTGAAACCCAGGGAGCAGACACCCGTGCTCAGCATGGGGCTCTGCCCGGCTCTGTTGACTATAAGGCCACACAGCTGGAATTGAAAAAAAATCATTCACGCAGCCTCACGGGATCCTGCATTGCCTTGCATTATCCTGTTCCTTCCGGTAGTATGTCTCACTTAAGGGAATCTGTCTTATAGCAATTAAAACACCACTTTGACATGAAATATATATATATATATATATATATATATATATATACACACATGAGTATTTATCATAGTATGAATTATTGTAGCAAAATGCTGGAAGCAACCCAAATGTGCACTATCAGATCAATGGTGGACGAAGTTAGGCTACACACAAACTATTAAATATTATGCAGATGGTGAAAAGGGTGAATCAGATTCATCTCTACTGGCTTGAGGGATGCCTATGACATGTTGTTAAATGGAAACAAAAAACAAGAATGCAGAGGAATTGTGAAATTAAGGGGGCATCCATATTTTTTAAAACAACCAGCCTGTATCCGTCTATAAATACTTAAGTGTGCATAATTTTATATTTCTTTGTGAAAGGGTTATAGTGGGGGAAGTTATACAGCAAGCATTAACATTGGCTATCTCAGAAGGTGTAGCAGTGTGAAAAAGGATATTATGAACTTAATATTACTAATAGTACTACATATACCTATATGCATAAGTTATACATATATGCACATTACATATAACATGCGTGCGTGTGTGTGTGTGTGTATAGATACATAGAGGAAGTGTTGTGTGTGTGTGTGTGTGTGTGTGTGTGTGTTGGGGTGGTTTGTGTGTGTGTGTGTGCGCGCGCTTGTTGAGGGGTGGTGTGTGTGTGTTTGTGTGTTGGGAGGTGGCTTGTGTGTGTGTGGGTGTGTGTTGGGGGGTGGTTTGTGTGTGGGGGGGTGTGTGTTGGGGGGTGGTTTGCGTGGGGGGGTTGTTGGGGTGGTTTGTGTAGGTGTGTTGGTGGGCTTGGTGTAGAGTAGAACTTAGTCACTATTAGCTCCTGTCCAGCTGAGAAAGAACGTTTGCATCTGATCCATCACTGTGTTTTCCTGCCGAGCGCCCACATATTATACAGCCCTGACTTCAAGGGGCTGTAACTTAATTATTGAACCAGACTGACCCAGGAAGCACTGACAAAGTGCCCCTTCTCTACCACGAGCCCTGGGCCTTTCTTCTCTAAAGTAATGAGTCTTTGAACGGCTTTTGATCTAGCCCTTCATAATGTAAGCATAAATCATATACACATGTACTCCTGTACTAATATGCTGAATTTCTATGAAAGAGTCGTGAAAACATAACACATTTAAAGCATGAGAAAGAAGTGAATGTTTTAAGATTTATGCTGCCCCCTTGACACACTCCACGCCAGAAACGGTGCTCTGCAGCGTGGGCAGTGTGGAAAGAGACAGCCACTCGCCCTGGACCCTTCCCCAGGCAACATCTCATCTTACATTGCCCTACCGCGACGTGGGGATCTTTGTGCAGAAGAGACTATATGCTCACAGCTCTGATTCTTTGGACCGTGGGCTGGCAATGTATCCCAGCCATCTCTGATTTTAGAGAAAGGAAGAACTACTTTCTACTCCCAGGAGCCTGGGGATCATCCTGGACAGGTGGGAGGGTGCAGGTCCTGGCAGCTAGTTCCTATACCCCTCCACCTGCAGGTCTGGCGGTGGGGGTGGGGCTCTTACCGTTGGATCTGGGGCTGTGCTGGCCCCAGTCTGTAACATCTGCATTACCAGCCCATTGTAAGAGGGCTGTGTGGCCATGTGGCTGCTTTGGTCTTCCCTCTTCCTCTCCTGCAGCGTGTTTGGGAGTCTCCCGGCTCTACCCTGATCTCTGAGTCCCCAGCCAGGAGTCTGGATCCAGAGGACTAGGGTCCCTCCTCAGCAATGCATTTTCATTCCTCTCATTGACTTTCAAGGAGATGTTTCCTTGGTGCACTTGCGAAGAAAGATGGTGTCTGCCGAAGGAGCTCACTGCCCACGCCAGGGCATGGCTGGGAATGTGTGCCCTCAAGTCCGGCACCAACATAGGAAAGGTGCGGGGAGGGCATGGCAGAGCAGTGGCCAGCCGTGTTCCACGGTTGTTATCCAAACCCCAGTCCTGGGGCAGAGGCCCCCAGGGCCCATTTATGCCTGGTGAGAGCCTTCCTCTCTTGCTTCCCTTCTCCTCTCGTTCTCTTCTGAACATGCGCTAGTCCACCTGCTGCGACGTTTTGTGAGCCTGCATCCTGCCAAGAACTCATCTGGGGAACTGAGAGGGAGCGGGGGTAGTGATGGTCCAATTGGAAGCCAGAGCCACAGCTGCGATGCCATTGTGTGCTGATGTCTCCTGGACAGGTCCCTCCAGCCCAGCTTTATACTCGCAGCCTGGGCTTTGCCCTTGGACTCTAGATTGGTTTGCCCCAGTCTATTTGCCATCTTCCTTCAGATGTCTCGTAGCTTCCCACTCTTAACATCCAGAAGGGGCTGCTGATTCTCCTGTGCCCTGCCCCAACCAGCATGTTCTCCTCCTGAATTCATCTCCGTAAACAGCAAATCCTGCTTCTGCATGTAGGCTAACGGTCATCATGACTCTGCTCCCCTCCATCCTACCAGCATTGCGTCAGCTAACCCAGCTGGCTCTATCTTCCAAGTGCACCTAGGATCCATCCAGCCTCACCGCCTCTTCTGCCATCACCCTGAGCCATGCCGTCATCTTTCTCCAGGATTAGGCCCCAACTAGCTCCCTGCAGAGGGGAGCTGTCAGATCCTGTCACCCCCCTACTCAAAGCCCTCCCATGGCCTCAGCTTCAGAGAAGCCATAGTCTCTGCAATGACCACTACTCGATGTGGCCCCTGTTCGCCCTCTGACCCCACCTCCTGCCACCCCTGCCCTGGCTCACTGCGCTGAATCCCAACTGATCGTTTTGGTGTTCCTCAGATATGCTGAGCATGCTTCCATCTTAGCATCTTGACACATGCTTTTCCCTCTTCTAGAATGTTCTCCAGATAACTCACTGCCTCGCGTCTTCAGGGTCTGCTTCTTCAGAGTATCTGCTTGACCCACCCAGATGGAGAGGACAACCTTATCCCCAGCATTCTCTCCCCCTTACCCTGCTCCCCATCCTCGTCACTTGCACCCCTTGACATACTATACATTTATTTGTCTATGGTATTTCTTCCCCAACTAGAATGTAGGGTTCATGAGCATTGTTTTATCAGTTTTGCTTTCTACTTTATCTCCGGTGCTAGGAAGTGTCTGGTATACAGTAATGGCTCAATGACTCTTCATTAGATTGAAAGAATGAAATTTGGGAGACCTGGGTATGTGCCAGAATCTAACCTAGGCGTCTTCAAGGAAATAATTCATCCCAAACAACCCTATGATCTATGACCTATGATCTATTCAGCTGGGAAAGCAGTTCAGAGAGAGAGCTGAATTCAAATCCAAATCTAACTCCTAGATCTAAGTCCAAAGGCATCCTCTTCTAGGTATGGCCCTCTGGAAAGAGCCAGGTCCTCCCTCCAAGAGTTGCCCACCCCCCCACAACAAATCTGGTGGGTATTCGTGTGGTCACACAGCTAGAACGAGGGCTGCTGTGTGCAAAGGGCCTCAGAGTCCCACCTCCACTCTCACTGTAGCTCAACCATGACCCTGGGAGGTAGATGCCCATAAACTGGTATTTAACACCGTTTTACTGAGGAAGGCTTCCAGAGGTTTCATGATTGTCCCAAGGTCATCAAACGAGTCACTTGCAAAGCCAAGTCATTGAAGATCCTTTGGCTCCAAATGGGGAGCTTTGCTCCCAATCCCATGTGTCCCAAACCCTAGGACAGGCACGGTGAATGCATCAGCACCACCCGTCCCTTCCCAGATGCAATCGTGGCCCAGAGGAGTCCTCAGAATCCTGGCCAACTCAGGACCACAGCATCGTCATGTAGACAGACAAGCAGGAACCCGGCTACCAGTTGCCCTCTACACACAGTATTGAAGTTACTCTTTTATCTCAAAACACCCTGCTCATGCATGACCCTGGGGTGCCTTCCCTTGCCTCAGCCTGCTCATGACCCTCATTCAGACTTGGGTTTGTGGGTTTCTCCATTTCCCCCCAGAAGATTCCAGTACCTGGGTCCAGCTAACGTTAGCTGAGGGCCTCAATCCCAGTGAGTCCTTGTCCTGAATCTTTCTGTATCAGCCCGGCTCTGTGTGTCAGAGGCCGTGCTGGGTGTTTGGGGTATAAGTACACATTCGGTCCCTGCCCTCAAGGAGCTCACAGTCAGGCAAGGAGATGGGAAATGAGCAGAAGTAAATAACTAAAATACAGTGGGGTAGACACTAGAGGGAGAGATGGACATCCTAGTGCGGGGTCTCAAGAGGCACTTGGGGAGGAGGGGGCTCCTGGAGCCACAGTGGCCGCGCCAGCAAGAGGGTCACAGTGATGAAGGAACTGACCAGGACCCCACCCCGCAAGCCAGTAGGAGCACTGGGGCTCCCCAGGACCTGAGCCTTCGTTTCCTTATCGGTAAAATTGGGAAATTACCGGTCCATATCCTCATTAAGATGTTGAATGAAATCATATAAGCAGCCGTGTCTGGCAGCTAGTACATGCTCAATAAATATTAGTTCTTCAAGGTATTACCAGGATTAGTGTCCAAAGCTATTGTCCCCGATCCAGAGAATTCTCCTGAGAAAGCAGGAGTACAAAGGACGTACGACCACTGAATCACCTCACCTGACCCGAGCCAGTTTTCCAAATCGTGGCAGACGCACACACATGCTTTTCCCTTATGCCAACCCTGCCTTCATACCATCCAGAGCCCAACCCACAAACACATACCGTCCGACTTCCCAGGGGAAGTCACACGAGCGGTAGGCGTCCCTCCCACCCCGAGGGAGCCCCTGGACCCACCCATCACTTCAGCAGAGACTCTCCAAATCCCACAGACCAAGGAGGGCGAGCAGGCAGGGCTTCTAGCAAGTCCATGTGAAGACCCTCACCCACCTGCCACCCCAGGCCAGCTATAGCCCACACAGAGAGTCCTAATGACACCAGCAAAGTTAACAACATACCCGTGGAGCATCACGGCTGCCTGAGATGCCTGGAAAGCCTCCGCTCTCGGAGAATGATCTTATTTTCTGAAGTAGCAGCTTTCTGTTGAAATTCATCAGTCGCTGTGGTAGGGATTTTTTTCCCCTCTTTTCTCTCTCTCTCCTCTCTCTCTCTCTCTCTAACTGGTGAAATTGACAGTCTGCCTACATTAACCGGGCATTAATTTGCATGATCAAAAGCAGATTTGTTCCAAGATGCACTGTTCTGCCTTCCCCTCCAAGCACAAGCATCTCCAAGGAAGGCGAGAAAAAATCAGAAACAGCGCCGCCACCGTGCCCCAAGCTTGGGCAGATGCTGGCCCCGTCCAGGAGCAGGTGGAGTGGGGGCCCTTCGGGGAGCGGGGAGGGGAAGGCAGCCCGTCTGAGAGTTGGAAGCAGCACCTGGCAGCCCGAGGCGCTGGCACCAGCCCCAGCTCAGGAAAATCAAGCCTTTGGTGACAGATTATAGCAGAGAAGCATGCAGGAGTCCCAAGTGAGTGCACACCATTTCCTGAAAAGAGGCAATTGAGTGGGTGGGTGTTAGGGTCCGGACCCAAGCAGGGCATGGCGGGGCCCTGTGGAGAACCCATGACCTGGAATCAGAAAAATGGGTCTCAATTCCTGGCTTCAGTCACACAATTCAGACAAGTTGCTTAACAGGTCTGAGCTGCAGTTTCTTTATCCTTCGGTGGGCACAGTGAGACCAGCCCTGCCTGTCTCCTGCAGTGTGATCAGGAGGCATCTAGGCAAAGGAGACAGTTCCCCATACCAGGGAGCCCCGTGGGGTCCCTGGCTCCAGGCCACCCTGCAACCCTGCAAGCCCCCCACTCCAGTGCTGTAGTTCCCGGGCTCACACAGGGCACCACGCCTGAGTGTCCTGTGGCCCCACCAGGTGAGATGATCCTGCTCTGTTCAGAGAAAGCCGGAGATCGGTGGGGTTGGCTTATCCCCCCAAAATAGTAAACATATTTTATGACTGCACTGGTAAAGATGAATGGGACATTGTATTATGATGACATTTGATTTTTTTGTGGTCTTAAAAGAAATTGAAAGGAACATTTATTTTGTAGGGCCTAAAGTTATGGGGGGTCCTAGGCACTGGGCCTGCTTTGCTGGATGGAGTAGTGGGCCCCTTAAATCCACAATAAGTGGAAGAGGCAGGAGTGGTCCACGCCTTAATGCACGCACACGTCCAATGTATACTTACTCAGGGGCTCACCTCTAGGCTGTGGGGGGAAAGTCGTACCCCAACAGATAGAGCTTGTGCAGTTCACGTTCTAGTGAGAGGACACAGACCATGACGTGTGAGCAAATACATTAAGAATTTCAGGTCTTGACGGGCGTCTGGGTGGCTCAGTTGTTAAGTGTCTGATTCTTGCTTTCGGCTCAGATCATGATCTCAAGGTCCTAGGGTAGAGCCCGGTGTTGGGCTCTGTGCTCAGTGCAGGGTCAGCTTGAGATTCCTTCTCTCCCCCCGTGCAACTCTCTCTCTAAAATAAATAAACAAATCTTAAAAAAAAAAATCAGATCTTTGAAAAGCGCTGAAGAAAATGGAAACACGAATCCAAGGAGCTTTGGCAGGGAGGACTGAGACCTGAAGGATGAGGTGGGGCCAGCTCTGGGGAGATCTGGGTGAAGAGCTAGTGCAAAGGCCCTGCAGCAGGACTTGTTTGGAGGACATAGAAGGCCGGAGGGCTAGGAAATGCCGTGGGTAATGGAGGAGGGGCAGCAGAGGAAGTGGGATGTGTTGGAGGTGACCCGTCAGATGAGATCTCATCGGCATCAGGAGAGTGATTCTGTTCTACTTGCAATGGGCAGTTACTGGAATGTTTTACACTAGGAAGTGATTATACTGATTAATCTTTTTCTTTTCTTTTAAAGAGCATTCTGGCCACATAGAGTTGACTATGGGGAGGTGACAAAGGAAGTAGAGACCAGATTGCCCTGTGTTGGGAGGTCCAGGGAGCAAGCTGATACTTTAAATAAGGATTGCAGGCATGGTAACAGTGAGAAATAACCAGATTTGAGATAAACCTTGGATTGGCCGTTGGGTATACCTGGTGGGAGTTCAGGAGAAAGGTCAGAGCTATAGATACAGATTTGGAAGAAAACCAGGAAAATGTGATGTCACAAAAGCCAAGAAAATTGTATTTCTGAAGGGAAGCAGAAGTCAAGTGTCAGATGTCATTGAGGGAGGCGTGAGCAGGGGGGCAGAGGTGGGGCCGCTGGACCTGACAGGGCATGGGTGATGACGAGGGCCATCTCAGTGGAGGGGAAGGGAAGGCTGATGGGGTGGGGAGCGTGGGCAGTGCAGAAGTGGCCACTGTGCTTCCAGAACCCTCTGCACCATCAGCTCCGCCAGATGCAAACCCTCAACCAGTTTCCGTGCGGGCAGTCTGCTCACTGATGAGTTGCCACTCTGATTTTACCAGCTCTGTTCCACGGCAAGAACCGTGTCATGTTCACTTTGGATCCCCAGTTGCTGGCCCAGGAGGCCTTTAATTCATGTTCGTTAAATGAGCAAATGACTATTTGTTTTTATCTACTTCAGAGCTCTAGAGAATTCTGGGATTCTGGGGGCATTCATTCACGTATGCATCTTTCCATGCACACTTGCAAGAATCAGGTGTTGAACTCTGAAAGGCTGCCTGTTTTTTCCTTTGGGGAGTCTACTCTGGGTCTCTTCTTCTCAAACCTATGATGTCATAACCATTCTGCATAACTTCAAGAGTAACCAATGAACAAAAATTATGAAAGGACCTTCTGTGTACACTTCTCTCTGAATCCCCACCTGCCAGATATCGTCAGTGTTTCTGCCCCAGGATGGGGTAGAAGCTGATGAGAGCATGAGCAAGGGTAGGGTAGGTCAGGAGGATCCGATAGGATGGTGGTTAAGATGTGTTAGGAGGAGAATCCTCAGGATCGGGGTACAGTAGCGTGTTGGGGAAGGTGGGGGAGTAGGAGGGGTCAGCCAACATCTCTCTTTTAATCAGGTGTCTGGCTACTGGTCTTAGTGATTGAGGATGGGAAAATAGCAGGGGAAGGTTCTGGAGCTGGGGAAGAACACATGTAGATGATGAAGTTCAATTGTGTTCATGAGTTCGAGGAACCGGAGAAGTTCCCAGGAGCTGGGAGATATTGGATATGCGGGTCTGAGGTTCAGACTAGAGAGAGATTTAGGATTCATTAACCTGCCGGTTATTATCGAAGCAAAGGGAAGAAACGGTACCCCCACGTCTCAGCATATCTGGACGGAAGGGGAAGAGAAGGGGGCAGGGATGGCGGCTGGGGGACCTCAGCATTTGAAAGTGGGCAAGAGAGCAGAAGGGTTCGTTCCAGAGACAAGCCTGAAGCAGAGCAGGTTAGGGAAAAGGAGATGAGAAGATTGTCAAGTTGGGGTGGGGGAGGGGGCCGGGACGGGAAGGGTGGAAGGGCCAGCATTGCCCGAAGGGGGAGTCAAGGGGTGACATCAGTGACCCCTGAGGGAAACTGGGTAGGGGGAGGACAGGAGCCTGACAGCTGTGGGGACACACTTACTGAGTGCGCGCCCCAGAGCTGGCAACGCCGAGGTGAGACGGACAGGACCATCCTCGGTGGGGACACCCGTAGGGCATTTGGGTCTCGGGGGGGGGGGGGCGGAGTCACGGAGAGGGGCACACTGAAGGTCCTACAGGAGAGGATTCACCCAGTGACGCCAATGAAGAAGTGCAAGGGAGGGTCCCAGAGCCCTGGGCAGGGAGGCCTCAGCCTCATGGGAAAGAAGGGGGGATCTCTGGGTCCAAGAAGAAGGAGGGAATTCAGGAAGGGCTCCAGAGGGGCATTTCCCTAAGAATAAGAGGGCCAGGCGTGGGGGTGTGGGGAGAGCTCTGAGGATCGCCTTGGGGTTTGAAGCCACATCATAGGACTGGAGTGGCAGGGGAAGGAACCAGTAGGCAGCAGCGGCTAGTGGGCTCCCAGAACAGGGGGCGCCAACTCAAGGACACCCGGCAGATAGCTGTTCTGCCTCAACCCCCACATGGACCCCCATCTCCAGCAGGCGGCACCTGCAGAGCACAATGGAGGACACTTCTCCTGGCCCCTCCTGAAGCAAAAGCAGGATGGGGCCACACCAGCTGCTCAGCTCTCCATTCCCTCTGCCTCACCGCTCTCTCCTCTGCCCTCATCCTCTGCACTGGCCACGCTCGCCTCCACTCCTCACCCAGCTGCCCGCACCCTAACGCTCACCTCCCCGAGTCTTGGCTCAGCTGTCCTCCACAAGGCCCACCCTGAGGATTCCATTTACAAGTTCAACCCTCACCCACCAGCACCCCCAGGCCTCTTCCCTGCCATGCTGCCCTTGTCTGTGCCGTATCCTTTTCACCACCAAACTTTCTCTATTACACAATTTGCCATGTGTCCGCCAGGCTCTCCAGCTCCACTCAAAGCCCCCAGAGGGCAGAGAATTGAACTTGTATCGTTCCCCGATGCATCTCAAATTCTTCGACTCGCTCCCGGCAGGTGTCGGTGCTCGATAGAAATTTGTTGCATGAAATCGTGAATGGAAGGTAAAGGCCCTCCAGCAAAACTTTCTCCATCATGTCTGTCAACCCTGCAGTGAACATAAGGGCATTTATTTTCAATAATTTCCTGGCTAGAGGGGCACCTGGGTGGCTCAGTTGTTTCAGCGTCTGCCTTCGGCTCCGGTCATGGTCCCGGGGTCCTGGGATCGAGCCCCGCATCGGGCTCCCTGCTCGGCGGGAAGCCTGTTTCTCCCGCTCCCACTCCCCCCGCTTGTGTTCCCTCTCTCGCTGTGTCTCTCTCTGTCAAATAAATAAATAAAATCTTAAAAAAAAAATTATTTACTGGCCAGAGGAGAGAGAGTAGGAATATGTATTGTCGCCTATTGTGTCAGCCACTTGGTATCACTAATTCACTCGATTCTAACGTCCACCCCAGGCACAGAGAGGAATATTCACCAAGCAAATTTATTGATGGCAATTATCTCCTGAGGTCACACACCAGAGCCGGGTTCAAACCTGCGTCTCTCAAATACAGACCCCACGCTCCGTGCGCTAGGCCACGAGGCATTCCAGACCACGGTGAAGCCCTGCACGGTCTCGAAAGTTTCCTACGGGCTCTAACTGTTCGGTAGGACATAGTAACACACGCACAGTCCTTTTAACACACGCACAGAGGACGTGCCAGTTCCTGACGGCCCTTAACACAGCCCAGCCTGTAGTGAACCCACTTCCTCGGCGGATCGCGCCTGTAATTACAGCTTGTGGGAGTCAGTGCTGGGCGTCACGTGGTGGCCCCCATCCCTCCTGCTGACTCTCTAATTAAACCAGCAACAGCATCTGCGCTTAGGTCCTGGCCAAGAATGAGGAGATGCGGTTCTTGCTGGAAACGGGCCCCCTTCGCATTCCCACGTGCTCCCCGGGGCTGGGGACCTCATGTCAGCCGTCTCTAGAATGTTGACCAGCCAGCGAGGCCGCGCCCCGGCTAGTCTCAGCCCGGCTCAGATCCCCTGGAAATAGGAAAGCAATCACAGTCTCATGGGAGCCCAAACCGGGCCCTTCCCTCTGGCTCCCTAGCTGTGGAACTGTTTAGACTATTTTATGGTAGAGGAACTTCTAGCCGTGTCCAGGCTTGGTGCCCTGCCCCTCTTAAAAGCTGCCTCATTGTGAAAATAGTTTCCAAGGAACTCACGTAGGCGCCCTACCCGTTAGGTGGGGCTGGTCATTCCACAGCAGGGGTAAGGAAGAGGAGTTTCCCAGGGTTTGGATCCACGGCCGATGGGATCAACATTGGTGAGGTCTCTAAGGCAGGGTCTTCCCTGACCCATGCGGGCCGGGCACAAGATTGCATCTACAAATATCGAGCAACGGTTACACTCAGGCTGAGAAATCGGTAGCTATCATTTCATTTAGCTTCATGACAGCTTTATGAAGAAGGTAATATTCCTGTGCCCATTTTACAGAGGAGGAAATGAAGGCACAGGAAGATTCAGTAACTTGCCCAGGGTCACACAGCTAATAAGGGGCGAAGCTAGCATCCAAGCCCGGGTCTCTCCAACTCTGGGATCTGAACCCAAGAGGTTCAACTCTTGAGTCTCCTTGTGGCCTCAAGCCTGTGTCCTCTCTACAAAGGCCAGTGTCTTCACTAACCATTGGTCCGACACGTTTGCTGAGCACCACCTATGACTAGGTGCCTGGCACTGTACTGAACCCCACGCACCCCTTTTGCTACATGGTCATTCTGGAGCCGTAGACAAGCAAACACCAACAGCATGTGGGGATTGAGCACAGCATTTTGAGCATGTGCTGGGCCCCCTGCCCTGGCCTGGGGGCAGCTTAATAATCCTCACATCTGTTGCCCATGTGCCCAGAACTATGCTCAGCCCTTTCAACGTATGTTGTGTTGGAATTTGGAAGTGATTCTGTGCAGTTTCCCAATTCACGTGTGATTTTGATATTTCGGTGAAACAGGCATGTTCAATGTTTGGCAATAATTGGAGATATGTGCACAATTTCTTTATATTCTATAAAGATTTTTTGATATCTAGAATATAAATATTCTATAATATTTCTGTTATGAGATATCCCAAACACTCAGAAAAGGACAGAGAATAACATAATGCAGTTTCTCCCCTGAACTACTATTAGGTTGTGAAGTCAGCTCAAGTGATTGCAGGTAAGCATTTTGAACAGGTTAGACTAGAGGCCTCAGCCCTGGAACATACAGGAAGAGCCTCGAGCATGAATGTCCTTCACGGACATTATTCTAGACCTCTGTGCGCACGCGCATGTGTTCTGATCCATAAAATGTCTTTCTGACTACAGATCATGGTCAAAAATCCTTGAAAGTCATTGATATAATGACTACTGTTGTATTCACCCTACATTTTTAACAGATATTAGTATTTTGCCATAGTTGCTTCAGATCTTTTCCCAAGAAACACATGTTATAGATAGAATTAAAATGGTGCTCCCCTCCCCTCACCTTTCCTGAGCCGGTGGACAAGGCTTGGCTTAGTTACTCCACCGACTCGTCTGGCGCCTCCTGCATGAGCCCACCGGCGTCGGCTGAGAGAGTGTCTCAGACAGGAAGGTTTGCTTCCTGGTCATACCCACACCTCGAATTCTAATCACAGGTCCTGTATGCTTGGAAATGTTTAGAAAAACAATTTAAACATGCCAGGGTGTCTTGATAAGCAAATCGTGCTGTTGATATAAGAGCCTAGAAAGATGTAAACACCCATCATAGGACTGAGCAAGGGCCCTGGGGTCTGTGCCTCACACTTGAGAGTGGCATCTCTGACCTGCTGCCCCTTGTCTTCGGAAATGAGGAAACTGAGTCCTTGGCAAGGCAGATGGTCCTCCCAGACTGCCCTGATGCAGAGAGCAGGAATGTTGGGACAGGGAAGGAAGGAATAATGGAGGGAGGGAGGGAGGGAGGGAGGGAGGAAGGAAGGAAGGAAGGAAGGAAGGAAGGAAGGAAGGAAGGAAGGAAGGAAGGAAGGAAGGAAGGAAGGAAGGAAGGGAGGGAGGGAGGGAGGGAGAGAGGGGGGAATGAGGGAGGGAGGAAGGAGGGAGGGAAGAGAGAGAGAGAGAGAGAGAGAGAGAGAGAGAGGGAAAGCAAGCAAGCAAGCTAGCTAGCTCCACATGGACACACATCCCCAGAGAGCCGAGAGCCTTCCCTGACTACTCTATAAAAACTAGCCCCCGCCCTATCCCTGTCAACCGGGTCTGTTTCTCTTCGTAGCACCCTGGTAAACTGTACAATTATTCGCTTCCTTCCCCTCTGCCCACCAGAATGTGAGGCCTGTGCGGGCAGGCAGCTTCGACAGCCTGCGCCCGGCTCCTTCCCAGGCCCGGCACGCAGTTGGCCACGGACGGAGAGGATGTTCATCGGTGTAAACGTGGGCGGGAAGCGTTCGTCTGTTGATGGATCCAGTCGGTGGATGAAACTGGAGATAGCTCTCTTAACAAAACCAGATGACAGGCCGGCTGAGGGAGCAAAGGGGTCAAGCACAGGGTGACCTGCACCAGCTTGCCACAATGGCTCGCGTTTCTTGAGCACTTACTGAGTACCAGGCACCACTTTGAGCCCTTCACGCGTGTTTACCCTTTTGGTCCTCACCGCAACCCCACACGGAGGACGCTCCATTGTGTCTGTTTTCAGGCAGGTAGAGGCAGACACGGGGGCGGGGGGGGCACACGACCTGTGGAGGGTCACACGGCTAGCACAAGTGGAGCTGGGATTCGAACCTGGGCAGCACCACGTCCCACCGATTCCCAGGGAGAAACTTCTAGAGCAAGTGTTTTTGGGAGACTGACTCCAGCCTTTCAGAAGCTGACTGGGCATTTCCCTGTCTCTTTTTAAAGCAATTTGAGGAAAGTCAAGGCCGGACCAGTAGCAAAACAGCCTTTTACCAGGCGCTGCAGAATTCGCTGGGCGGTGAGGACGCGGATGCCGGCGTGCAGGCCGCGGCTACGTGGTACTACTCCCTGCAGCACTCCACCGACGAGTATGCCTCCTTCTCCCGGGCCCTGGAGAACGCCACCCGGTGAGCCGCCTGGGGTCACAGAGGCGCCCCGGACTGTGCTGCCAAGGGACAGCTTGAAGGGGGTTGAGACCCCCTGCCCGCTGTGGTCTCCCCACCCGGGAGGCTGTGGTTTCCAGTCACAGAGTCACTAGCTCAGAATAAAACGCGGTCCCGCCCACTGGGATCTTGGGGACCACAAAGGCTTTAATTATCCCTGTACTGGAGAGCTCTTTCCAACCATGGAGCCAGCAGCTGTTCCTAGAGGCCCAGCCCCAGACTGGACTCTAAGAGCTCACAGATGTCCCAGTTCTGGACCCTGAGAGGCTCATCACCCAGTCAGGACTGGGTGTTGAAAAAGCTCAAGGCTGAAGTTCTTCTGGCCCCAACTTGGCCTCTAGCTGCCTTGGAAGGCATCTGTGCCCCGGGGGCAAGAGCTGAAGTGTGAGGGAGGGCAGGTAACCAAGGAAGGCCTCACTGAGGAGGCAGACTCCAGTTCCCCCTTAGCTCGGGCCCTCATGGCCTCCTGGCCAGGCTCAGGCAGCGGCCTCCCTGCCTCTCCTTGGCAGCACCCCTCCACCTGGCTGCCGGGGCGTGACTCTCTCCTGTAGGTCTGATTCCAGCCCGGTCCTGCTCACCACTTCTCTTCTTCATGCAGTGGAGCATGGCAGCCTTGTGTGCCCTGTCAGACCCCAGCGGCTGGCCCCACCCCCCCTTAGAGCCTTTCCTAGAAACACTCCAGCTGCCCTGCAGACTCAACAAAGGAGTTCATCTCAACAGCCAGAAAACAGGGGTAGACAGACCCTCTGCCCTGAGAGACTTTCATGGCCGTTACCAGCCTCGGTTGTTACCATATCCCTACGGCGCGGGCCCCAGGGGCGCCATTTCTCAGATGAGGAGAGGGAGGGTCAAGGAGATGCAAGGACCGCTGACTGGGATTCAGAGCCTGCTGGGCTCCAGGCTGCCTGAGGTCTGTCTGGTTCTGACTGGGCCTGGTGCCTCTTCTGGTGCGCAGCTTGAGCACCAGCCCACGCACGACCCCACCATTGCAAGCTGATGCTTCTCAGACACATTCCCATCACCCCAGAGGGGGAACAAATGGGAAGCTTTGGGAATGTAGAACAGGGTTCTCAACCTCCTCGCTATGGCATTTCTGGTGGATAATTCCTCGCTGAGGGGTCCGTCTCAGGAGTCATAGGCTGTTCCGCAGCACTCCCGGCCCCTGCTCACTAGATACCAGTCAGAACCTTCTCGTCTCCAGCTGTGACAATGAGAACATCCCCCAAACATTGTCAAGTGTCCCCTGGGGGTTGGGCGTGTCCCCAGCTGAGAGCCACTGGTCTAAACATATCATATGCTTGAAATACCCTTGAGGATATTTCTTCTGCCTTCTTTCGAAATGTACAATCCTTTTGTGTTCTTCACCATAGTATATTGTATTTATTTTACTATAGCGTGTTTTGTTCCCAAGTCTCTAAAATTAGTGTGCTGGGAAGATGCTTGCCCCACGGGTTCCTTGCATGACCTTGGGTGACCTTGCCGGCCAGACACCAGACTGGACCTGGTGCCAGCAGTGGAGACAGCTGGGCGAGAGGCACGCCAGTGAGTGCTCTCTGCAGGCCAGTGCCGAGGCACCTGGTGGCCCAGGGGACCCTGGCCCAGGAGAAGC
The DNA here is from genome assembly GCF_009762305.2 of Zalophus californianus. Lineage (NCBI taxonomy): Eukaryota > Metazoa > Chordata > Mammalia > Carnivora > Otariidae > Zalophus > Zalophus californianus. The sequence continues at coordinate 182,291,512 of NC_045598.1, forward strand.
ATGTCCCTGGCGCAGTTGTCTATAGAACGACCCATAACTAAACTCCCTCCTCTGTCCTCATGTGACCAGGGACTACTTTATCACCTGTCCCGTAATCGACATGGCCAGCCACTGGGCAAGGAGGGCCCGAGGGAATGTCTTCATGTACCACGCTCCCGAAAGCTATGGCCACAGCAGGTAAGGTGGCCGCGTGGCCACAGTGGGTGTTGGCAAGTGAAGGGAGTCTGGCAGGGCTCTGTGTCCGTTCTGTGACCCTCAGGGAAGCTGACGACAGAGGGCGGGACTGAGGTTCAAGTCCTGCCTCGGTGACATTGGACTTGTCACTTAGTGTCTGAAACATGGGTGAACAGTAATCGCCACTTTCTCTCACGATATTGTTGGAAAGGTGAGCAAAATAGCAGATAGAGGAGGCGCTTTGGAATTCCAATGTTAGCTCTCTGAATGGATTGACCTGGCTTGGGGGAGGAGGTTTCTTTATTAATCCTGCATATTTATGCCTCCAAAACCTAAGCACTTAGCTTCACTTAAGAAAATGGCTTTCTGAAGCATAAAAGGCTGTCTTGGTGGTGGTGGTGATGGTTTTTTTTTTGCGACAAAAGGAAAGTTTGGATTACCTCTAATCTCTATACCATTCCTGCTTCCCAAACACGTTCAATATACTTTATAATAAAAGTCTCAGGTACAAAATCACAATCATAATGGAAATGAGAAATAATAAGTAAGTGAAAGAAAGCGCATGAGAAGCGAAGGGTCAACCAATGAACGGGCACAGAGTGTAGCCCTTCATGTTCCAGAAGCCAAGGACAAGATTAAAAAATAAAGAACAATGGGAGCAGAGAGGCTGGGTGGTGGGGGACACATCTGACGTCCGCCCATTGGAGAGTGATGCCAGGAGGGTAACGGGCACATGGATGCCCAGGGGCACTGGAGCAGGACTGCGGGGTCACGTGTTCTACTTCGTCACGACCTTGCAGTCCTGAGCCATTCACCCGTGTCAGAAAACCCCAGGCCCCTTCCCGGCTGGGCCAGCAACTTCCCACATAATCCGGTGTGATTGCCATAAATCACATCAGATGAGCCACTTCACGTTGGAGCTTCTTGGGGAAGAGCTCATGCCCCACCAAGGGCAGAAGAATATGTGCTGTGATGACGGTCAGCCCTCCAGGTTAAGGATTCTCAGATAACAGAAGGTCAGGGGTCAGGGAGATGAGGCCTAAGAACGTCAACTTTACTGCTGGACGTCCGGCCCCACCAGCTATGCAGAGTTGGGCAGGCTCCTTTGCCTCTCTGACCCTCAGTATCCTCATCTACTAAATGAGGCCACTGGTTTCCCTTTAGAGGCTTGGCATTAATAATACCTGGCACAGAAATTATTCTTTCACTTGTGTTTCTTTGCAATGACATCAAGGGAACTCCTACAAACATACCTAACTTCTCATTATAATTGGCAACATCCCTATAATGGGCTGAATATGGCCACCGAAAGATCCCAGGTCCCAACCTTATAAGGAAAACGGGGCTTTGCAGATGTAATCAAGTTAAAGACTTTGACCTGGGAAAATTATCCTGCATTATCCTGGTGGGCCCTAAATGCAATCACAAGTGTTTCTACCAGAGAGAGGCCGGGGAAGGTACACAGAAGAGGGGGAGGCAACGTGACCAGGGAGGCAGAAATTGGAGGGGGTGCTGCACCCATGAGCGGAGAAACAGCAGCTGAAGAATTCGCCACCCAATTCCACCAGATTCCAGACAAGAATCCACACAGGCTGCAGGAGCAAGAACTGGCTTCTCCCCTAGGGCCTCCAGAGGAAGCATGGCTCTGTTGACACCTTGATATTTGGCTTCATGACACCGATTTGGGGCTTCTGGCCCCCGGAATTGGGAGCCAGTAAATATCTGTTGTTTTAAGCCACCAAAGTTTGTGGTAGTTTGTTACCACAGCCCTAGGGAACTGATACAGTCCTTCCAATGTTCTCGATTCCCTAAGCACCTGTTATGTACCTTGTCCCCCCAACAGATTAGTCAGCTTATATAACACTTCACACAAACATCCAGAATTCTATTGAGGTTGGCAGGGTTGAAATGGTCATTGCTATTCTACAGAAGAAGAGTCTGAGGTTCAGGGAGTCCCATGGGATTTCCCCCAGGATGAGCAGCAGTTCGTTGTAGAGCAGTGACTTACTCCTGCCCTCTCTGAGCCCCCTGAACTCTCTTTCCACTACACCAGGCAGTCTTTCTGTCTCTCTGTTTTAGAACTATTTATAATTCCAACCCAATCCACTTCCTAGATTCAGGCAACTGCCCCCATGTTGTAGGAAGGAAAATAAATGGCCCGTGAAGTTTCTGGTAAGAAGGCATTTGGAGAGAAGGGACGACGAAGAGAGTGGTGGTTTGGGTGAGGATGGAAGGAGCTCTGTCGTCCAGGGGCCACCCATGGTTGGGAGACCCCGCATGGGAAGCTGTTTGTAGAATAAGCCTCGGGCGTGTCTCCCAAATGCCAGGGCTCCTGGGATTCGTGCCGAGGGCAGGAGTCTGGTTCCCTGCCTTCCTCCCTATTAAGGACCAGATGACAACAGAAGGTCTGATGCTCTTGCAGCAAGTCCATCAAAAGCTTTAAAACGTATGCACACGCCACTGGGCTCCAAAATATACGGTGGCAAACCCAGAGAGGCATCTGCTCCCTGAGGACCAGAACGATCAAAGCAAACCAAGACGGAAGGATCCATGAGAGTCCAGCCGGAATCAATAATGCTTTTATCCCACCTGTATTAGTTTCCCTGGGCTGCCTTAGCAACGTCCCCGACGCAGGTGGTTTATAACAACAGGAATGGCTTGTCTCACAGTTCCAGGGGCCAGAAGTCAATCAAGGTGTCATCAGACTCATGCTCCCTCTGGAGGCTCTGGGGAAGGATCTGTTCCAGGCCGTTCTCCTAGCTTCTGGTAACCTAAGGCATTGCTTGGCTTGGAGATGGCCATCTTTCCGCTGTGTGTCTGGGTCCAAATTTCCCCCTTTTTATCACAACACCAGTCGTATTGGATTGAGGCCCACCCTACATCCTCATTTTGACTTAGTTATCTCTGCAAAGACGCCAGTTTTAAAGAAGGCCATATTCTGAGGTCCCAAGGTTAGGTCTCCAGCGTATCTTTTTTAAGGGGACACAATTCAACCCATAGCATTGCCTTTCTCTTTAAAGTAATAGCCTGGCTGGTGAGGCCCCTGAGTGGCAAGGGCCCCAGAGGGGGCTGTTTCAGACCTAGACATGAGGTGGTCCGCAGGAGTGGGCTCCTCCAACAGACTCTGAAACACATCCTCATTCTCACATGGCCAGTTTGGGCTTCTCTGCTGCTGAAGAGCATCCTCACGCCCCTCTGGGGCTCCGCAGACAGGGCTCCACTGTACTGATCCAGGGAACCCCACCCCCACCCCACAAGGAAGCCACGCTCACGAGCCAGACCCTCAAAAAGTGCTTCCTGGGTCCTCACAGTCACCATGCCTCAGGACCCGGGGACCCTCCTGGCACAGAGTAGTAGGTGCTCAGGAAGTCATGCCGAAGCCGCTCCAACCACCTCATTTGACAGGTGAGGAATGAATCCTTTCCACTCTGGTCTGTAGGCTCCCTGGGGCTCAGTTTTGCCATCTGCACAATGGAAACAAGGAGGTGAGAGGGGTCAGGAGCACAGATTCCTCCCTGGGCCCTGTGGGACCCATTCTCTATACCTTGGAGCCTGAGCTCCCAGTAAAGCATCGAGTTTATGGAGGTTAGAGAGGTATGAACCCCAAGGAGCTCAGTCACCTGTGACTACCAGCTGTCACATTCTACCATTTGGGAGGACAGAGACACTCAGAGGCACCCATACATTTCTCAGACAGAGCTGTTGCTATGTGTATGGAGGCAGAGAGTATCCTGGTGACAGCAGGCTCTCTGGGCCAACTGACTTGGTTAGAAACCCAACGCAAGTCCCTTAACCTCCTCGGTGACTCTGTATCTTCACCCACCATGCGAATGGGACCTGCTTCAGAGGGTCACCGTGATAACGGATTTGCGCACAGAATGAGATCGGGCAAAGGGCGAGCGCAGAGGCTGTCCCGTTCTTCTGGCCCCTCAGAGCGCATTCTTGACGACCTTCTGTGTCTATGTCCTCTCACCCACCACAGTCATGGGATGGTGCCACCCACAGAGTAGATGCTGAAATCAATGAATGAATCACAGAAACTAGCCCATTTAAGCACTGGCAAGTGTATCCTTTTTGCCTGAAAAGACATTTCTCTCACTCTGCCCTGGCGCTGTCACACCTCTCATTTATTTCTGGCTCAAACCTACGGACTTAAAATGTATGTGCCTGCCGTACGCTTTCAGCCATCTGCCTTGTACCTCCATTTCTGTGAGCAAAGATTAGCTTTCCTGGAATAGCGAGTGCACAAAACGCAATACATTACCACTTTCTTAAGACTCCTGTTAATTGATCTCAGCACAGCGTGGTTCTGTAATGGCTCCTGGTTTATGGATGAGATTTTCATCCCTGAACTTGAGGGCCAGCCTCTGCGAGGAAGGAATAGGTGTCATGGCTAGGGGAGGAGACAAAGAAACTAAAATCTACAGTGGGGGAAGAAGGTTCCATTTTAAGATTTAGATTCAAAGAATCATAAACTATGGAAATTGATTTCATCTGACTCCTTCATTTAAGCCCGATGTAAAGAGCCAGTCACTGGCCATCTAGACCCAAACCCTGTCACTTGCCCTTGCTCCAGTTTTAATTCGATTGGACCCTTCAACCCAAAGCTTTAGTGTTTGCCATGGCTAAGTCCACTTACTAACTGTGTGACCTTAGGCAAGTTGCTCAACCTCTCTGAGCCTCAATGCATCCTCACCCATACACGGGGAAAGTCACAGTTCTTGCCCCATAGTGTGGCTAGAAAGATTCAGGGGAACAGTGCCTGCATCTGAGGGGGGTGTGTGTGTGTGTGTGTGGTTGTGTGCCTAGAATACTTGGCAGCTTTCGTTTCCAAGGCTACTAACATGAGGATAAAACTTACCAGCTTTCTCCTGCCCTGCTCTGCTCACTGGGGAGATTTGGGGCCAGTTTCGTCCGTGGTTACTATCTGTAACCCTCTGTTTCAGGAAGAGGGGTTTTCACTGATGATTATAATCCAGGCCTTCTCAACTTGGTGCTACTGACATTTTAGGCCGGCTAATTGTTTGTTGTGACAGGCTGTCCTGTGCATCGTGGACGGTGTTTAGCAGCATCCCCGGCCTCCCTCATTCAATACCAAAAGCACCTCCATCGTTGGAACAACCGAAAACGTCTCCAGACGTGGCCAGTGTCCCCCGCGGGGCAAAATCGCCCTCTGTGGAGAACCACAGGTGGACTCCACTGAAGCGGGGATTATTACTGACAGCACCTGAAGGAAGAGGCAGCCCCTTTCCCAGACTCGTCTTTGATCAGTGCAGGACCCCTCCGTCCACAGACATTGCTCCTGGCCCCATGGGAGCCCATTCAGGCAGACAGTGAACGCACCACGGGAACAGAGCGTGGCTGGTGCTCCGTTACCAAGCTGGCCCGGAAGGCTGACAAGCCTCTCTCCCGTGTTCATACGGGCAGGGCCTTGGCCTGCTGTCCTCTCCCAAGTTGAAGGCCAAGGGGAATCTCTAGGATGGCTCCCCTGCTCTGTCTCTAGGCACCACCTCCTGAATGCAGCTAGGACTCCTCGATCCCTGCCAGTCTCCTGCTTTGCCATCCTGTGGATTCTCAGTTGAGGTCCTTCTCTTGAACCAGCCCCTCCCGAAGGACACACTGGTCCCAGTGTCTTCTCAGAAGGAGCACTCACTCCGTTCTCTGCAGCGCATGGCCAAAGGACTCTCAGATCCCGTGGGCAGCCCGGGTCTGGGGGACCGCCCCCCAACCCTCTCCTGCGAGTCAGGTCCCAGCAAGTGTGGGAGGGGACACTGACTTATTCTCTGATGTCGCCTGTCCTTAGATGGCTCTACCTAGGTGCACCACTTATGCATGCCTCTGGGCAGGTGACAACCTCTCGAAGCTTCCACTTCCTCATTTGTGTGATGGAGCTGATAATAACACAGCTGTAGGAGTGTGTCAGGATTAAATAAGGCAGTGCGTGCAGACCGCCCTGCTCACTGCCCCACACAACGCCGGCGTTCATGAGGTGACTTCCAAAAACACTATTTCTTGGGTTATTCTGGAAGAATCCACATGGCAGATGAATAGGTCCCAAGAAAACAAGCACAAAGGAGGTGGCTTCTGGGTACCAGCCACTGAAAGAGGAGCTGTGGCCACTTCAGAGGGCATATGGGGGCCATTCATCGTAAGCTCGCTGGTGCCAGTTCATAGTTTCCATGGAAATTCACTGTGGGGCTGTGTGTGGTCTGTCGTGCTTGAATTATGTGCTACAGTCAGGGCCTTTTCAAAGTCCTTGGTCCCAGAGTCCTGAGATATCATTTCCACATCTCAGTAGTGCAGAAGACAGTTCAGAGGGATGGGTCTTGACTTCCCTTTGAATGGGGGTGGGGTAGGGCTCTTGGGATGACACATCCGTATAGGATGCCGAATAATTCTTTGATTTGGGGAGAAACAGCTCAGCATAATGGAAGAACTCACCATTTGAAGTTAAATCAACTGGGGTTTTAATTCCATCTCTTCTATTCATTAACTGCCTGCATCTGAACAAGATTTTTCTGTTTACCCACCTATAAAATGGGTATAGTTACATCTATTTCAATCAAGTCAATGTATGTTAAAAACCTGGCATATTCTAGACGTTCAGTATTAAGGTTACTTTTGCTTCTGGAAAAATAAGGCTCTGAGAAGAAAAAAAATGCAAAATGACTTAAGAGGCAATAATGTTCTTCCTTTATAAGTTGTCCCAACCCTGGATCACAAAGCCATAAATTCTAGACTCAAGGCATTTTGTACATCACTACATTTGCATTCTAGACATGTGTGTATTCCAGGGGCCTTTAACATTCCAGATTCAAAATATTATCTTTTTAGTTGCTGTCTCGTGGAGTTTGTTGGAAGTAGCAAACCAAAGAAAATATTAAGTGGTTGGATTCTTGAGTTGGGTCCATTGGCCTGGCTACATCCTGTGTGATTAACAAGATTATTTACCAGTAAAGATGGAGGTGAATCACTTTCTGAAACTGACCACTCCAACCTGGTGATATATAAGGACATGTGCCATGTGTCCCTTCCAACAGGGATTCAACAAATATTTACCTGCTGCCTTCTATGCCCCAGATCCCAGCAGTGGACAGAGAGAGGCTGTCTTCTTAGGATTAACATTATGTCAGGGGGTGGAAATGGGAAACATCTAGGGATAGGGTACAAAGAACAGACTAAACACACACAGTAAGCAGAGGGAGTTCAGAAAACTGCCCTACTAAGGAGAAAGAGAAAAGGCTTGACATGTTTGAGGTTAAAGAAGGAGGCCAGGGAGCTGGGGTCTAGAGAAGAGGGGGAGGGTGGTTGGAGACGTGGGGGAAAACACATAGGAGTTTGTAAGCTGTGGCAAGCAAAGAGAGTATTTTTTCTGAGTATGATGGAAAGGCATTGGAATTTTTAAAAAGACATGTGATAGAGAAGGCACATGGGTCTTTTCTTTCCCACTCAAAACACAGCTCACTGAAAATCAGGTGGGGTTTTTAATAGAAGGAAGAATAGAAATCCTGTTATCCAGTGTGATGATCAGTTGGCTCCTCAGAAAAGTTGATTAAGACCGGAACTCGTGAGAAATGAATAAGGTAGATAAATTAACCATGAACATGTTAACTTCTCCGTGTGCACAGAAACATGCATTCATCTGCTAGTCTGTCAGTGCAGGGTCAGAGGCTTGAGTCAGAAAGTGCTCCCTTTGAAATTCTTGCAAAATCATGAACATAACGCATGGCCTATGATTTCCAGCTTTGGTTTCTTGAAAGTGGGGTATCCACGTGATATTTAATTAATTTAATTAAGTTCTATAATTACAGTGACAAATATAGCTCGCATCAACAGGTTTGAGGCAAACACAGTTGGCTCTTGGTAAACACATAACTTCCTGGTGGGAATGGATGCACCGGGCCAGGAAAATTCAGCCTTTTCTGAACAGTGGTCATTATGCTTTATGCAGGGAATAAAATGTCCAGGTTATGGGGTGCCTGGCTGGCTCAAACAGTAAAGCATGGGACTCTTGATCTCGGGGTCGCGAGTTTGAGCCCCGCATCGGGCGTAGAGTTTACTTTAAAAAATTTTTAAAACAAATAAAATGTCCAGGTTAATGCACCAGGTCCGCCAAAAGCTTTGGCTGTACCACAAACAAACCAGTCTCACCCAGCTTTGCTGGGCTTTCAGGAAAACCGAAAGGTTCTCACACCTTCCACAAAACCAGAGCCTGAAGGACCTTTCGGTTTTCCTGGATGAGGAAAACCCCAATTTCACTTTTGGGCACGATGCACTTCTCAGTCCCATAGAGGAGAGCACCCAGCGCTTTGGGGCCTCGGCTACCTGTTAGAGCAGCATCCCCGCTCACAAGGCCCTTCCCCCCCCTCGCCCCCTCACTAAACCCCTACTTGTCTTTCAAGGCACAAGTCAAGCCAGAGAGGATTTCCTCTCTCTGACTTTCCACAAGCTCCTCTCAATGCCCTTGCCTGAGACAAGCACCATCGCTTCTCCCTCTCTTCTTGTGAGGCGTTACAAATAATCTCAGCATCTGCTATCTAGCAATCCTCCATCTCACAACATCTTTTAAAAATGTCAGGTTCCTGCATTTCCTGTGAGGCCGTGAGCCACGCCAGATGGCTGACTTACGCCTCCTTTCTCCCCAGCCCCTGCTCAGAGCACCACACGCAGCAGGCAGGGGGCTAATGGGCCCGAGTAAGCGCTTGTTCTGACATCCAGCGTTGTGTCCCCATACACTCACACACACACACACACACACACACAGAGAGAGAGAGAGAGAGAGAGAGAGAGAGAGAGATGGGAAAACCAAGGCTCAGAGAGGCAGCGGTGGAAGCAGGGTTGGAGTCCAGCTCAGGCAGCTCAGGCAGGGAGCTCTCCTCGTCCCCACGCCCACAAGTGACAATGAGGAGATCCAGACCTGGCCTGAGCCTGGGACGAGTAACTGTCAGATGAGGGAAAGGTTGACTGCAGTATGCTTACCAAAGACAACAAGTGACAACTAAAAGCTAAGTGACACCAGCTTGCCCAATTGCCCACGCGACCACTGCAGGGTGGGGGTATGTGATCACACCCAGCACAGGACAAAGAAGCCAGATCCATAAGTGTGAACTGTCAGCCCCCAACCTGCCAGCACCGTGGCCAACCAAACCAGCTAGCAAGTTTCTCCTTGTACCTTGTCCGTCCCTGGAGAGTTCTTCCTCGTCTCCCTCTGCTGACACGGATCCGGATACACTTTTCTCCTTCCAGAGAGTCCCGGGACTCTCAGCCAGGGCCCAGGGTCCTCTCATCCCAAATGCCCGCTTCCCCGGCTCCCACGGGCTGCCCTTCCTCCAGATGTCTGCCTTAAACTGCTCGAAATAACTCCAGCATCCTGATAAAGATCAGCCCCGCTAAGGAAAAAACAAAGCAGAAGTCTTCATACACAACAGGTTCTCAAATTAAACAGATTGGATGGGCTGGAAGGCCAGGTCTTTTCCCAAAAGCAGTGCTCCATGACTTGCTGGGGTCTCAAACAGACCTGCTGGGGTCTCTGTGACAGCTGGAGGGAGGTGACCTGCACCCTTTCACAAGAGCCATCTTTCCCCCAACCCCCAAGCTCCGCGATGTCACCTTGGTAGTTTGAAATTCTCTGTGGTGGGAGTACTTACATCATGGAAATTGGCACAAGGCAACTGTTTTATTTATTTTTTTTTTGAGGGGGGTTAAGGACAGAGGGAGAGGGAAGGAGACAATCTCGAGCAGACTCCCCACCCGGTGGCAAGACCAACACGGGGCTCGATCCCACGACCCTGAGATCATGACCTGAGCCAAAATCACAGAGTCAGACGCCTAACCTGCTGAGCCCCCCAGGTGCCCCAGAATGATGTTATTAACCAGAACACCGTCGGCACAGATCTTCTTGAGAACGCGAGAAAAGCTAGGAGGGCTCTCCCGAGAGTGTTGCTATACAGTGCCACACTGTTTCCCATAGAACGCATGGCCCTCCAGAACCCTACAATGGAACTCTCAGATTAATTTTCAGGTGTCTTTCACAGGTAAAGAGGAAAAAGGAATGCGTGTATGAGCCAGACACTGAGCAAGAGCGTTGAAATATTTTACTGCTACCCCTCACTCGCGGTTTGGAAGCATGATTGTGTCACCATGTTACAGAGGAGAACACGGAGGCCCAGAAAGATTGCGCATCTTGTCCAAGCCTTCATAGATGTTAGGTGATTGAGCTAGGGTTTGGACTCTGTTCACCACACCATTTCTTTCTCTGAAAGAAATGGCAGGCAAGGCCGCTGTGGTAGACAGAAGAGTGGTCCCGCCCTATGTCAGTGTCCTAACCCCCAACACCTGTGACTGTGGTACCTTACGTGGCACAGGGACTTGGCACATGCAGTTAAGGCTCTCGAGATGGGGGATTACTCGGGATCATCCTGGTGGGCCCAGTGAAAGGACATGAGTCCTTCAAAGCGCCAGTGGGAGGGAGAGGAGTATGTCAGAGCTGGCGTGCTTGTTTGAGGGCAGAGGAAGGGAGCCGTCAATGGTGGCTTCCAGGTGCTGGGAGTGGCCCTCCGCTCACAGCCAGGGAGAAAACAGGAACCTGGGTCCTCCACCTCAAGGAACCAAATTCTGTCACAACCAGTGCAGAGGAGGCAGCTTCTCCCTCAGAGCCTCCAGAAGGAACAACGCCTGCTGATGCCTCGATTTTAGCCCCGGGAGACCTGTGCTGGGCCTTCGAACTCCGGAAACTGAGACAGGACGTGTGCGTTGATTTGAGCCATTTTGTGGTCATTTCTTAGGGCAGCGGTGGAAAACTCATCCGGCCACTTTCCCTGAAGGGCCTCTGAGAAGCAGCCTCTTCCGTCCTCCACACCGCAGGGCAAGGAGCAAGGCCTGGTGGCACCGTGGAGGGCACAGGGCATCCCCTTTTGAGGCCAGGCTGCCCGGGTTGCTCTGTAGCTCACACAAAGCGGGCAGCCCCTGAGGGTGTGTGGTGAGGCCAGGGGCTCTGCCGGCCTTGGGATCACAGACCCTGCGTGAGTCTGGTGTCGCTTCCCAGTGTGGGACCTTGGCAAGAAAATGACCTCGCGGAGCCTACCTGCCTCCAGTAGAAACACTCTACAAATTACTCCAAGAACGTCTACTCTCAGGGGCCTGGGGATAACTGGGGTGAAGGGGCCTTGTCAGCTACGCAGAGCGGGTACCTAAGGGCTGATTTCTATTGCCCTTATGACTTCCATCTTCCTGTTTTTGTTTTGTTTTGTTTTGTTTTGTTTTTTGCTCAGTGTTCCTTTTCCCTCTGAGTCTTGCAACATCATTGAGAAGCCGGGTCGTTAGTACTTTTTTTTTACCTATCCTCAGCCCCTGCCCACAGGTAGACGGAGAGCAGGACTTGGGGTCTGGGGGACTCAGCCCCGGATCCTGGCTCTCCCTTGTCGGGGGCATGTGGCAGCCTCTTTTGGGGCCTCATCACCCAGGAAATACACGGGCGATGCCATTTCCGTCCTTGGCGGGTCCCAAGTGTTGGTGGTCCGAGGCTACTCGGGCACCTGGCACAGCGCGGCTGCTCAGCAAATGGCAAGTAGAAACAGAGACTGAGTGGAGCTGGCTCCCGACAGGCCACGTTGCCCAGCGCAGGCTCTGGGCTCTTGTCGGCGCTTGACCACAGGTACTTCTGGCACCGGACAAGGGACTCAGCAGCTTGGGGGCCAGGAGGGATAAATGTTGATGCCACTGCTACTTCTCACTCCCCTTTGTGAGTTTAAACCTTCCCTAAAAGGGTGCAGGGTGCCTGACGCTGGTTGCAAAGGGACGCCCTGGTGTGTGATTGAAATTCCCCTCCTGACCTCCTGCCGTTAGTTCTGGTTATCCCCCACCATCTCTCGTCCCTTCTACGCCTTCCAACGTGGAGCCGTGAGCATAATACTAGCCAGTGCTTGGAAAAGCACTTGTCACTGGCTTGCACGTGCCATGGCTGGTTCAGCCTGGTGCTTCAGGATGCAACCTAAGTCAAGTGACTCACCCAGGGTTACACCGGCCGTAAAGCGACCGAGCTGACTCAGCTGAGTGACTCAGTTCCAGGTCATTCCCTCTATGCCTTGTCGACAGTCATATACGCACCTGCCCATCATGCTTATGGTCCCAGGAGGAATTCTGGCCCCCCGCGCCCCTCAGGAGTCCAGCAAGCCTGAGCCCTTTCCCAGCACATGCGTACAGTGGGTGTCTCTACCTGTCGTACCGGCACAGACAACAACCCCTGGGGAGCCCCCGGCCCGAGATGCTGCTGTTAGCCTGAAGACAGCGGATTACATGGCAAGTAGAAGCATGGATGAGAAAGAACACTACCCTTACCTTTCGAGTGCCTGCCGCATTGACCATCTTATTCTGATCTTCACGACGACCCTAGGAAGCCAGTATTTAATTGTGTAACTGCTCCAGAGATGATGAAGCAGGGAATCAAGGAGGCCACAGAGATTGCCAGAGGTCACCAGCTTGGAAGTGGGGGTGGGGGGCCCCGGGCTGGGTGCCTTCTGTTAGACCCCGCTCCTAGCCACGCTCCTGATCCCACTCCACTGTTCAACTCACTGCATGTCTCTGGGTAAGTCAGGAAACCTCTCTGGACTTTGTTTTCCTCATCTGTAGAATTAGAGTTGGCTCTTGCAATAAGTTGGGGCCAGCTACAAGGTTGGAGAGGGCCGTCTCCACACAAGACCGTGCTTGCTGCTGCTATCAAGTGCTAATTCAGGGGCTTCCCCAAACCACCCTCAGGCTTGATGATTCTCAAGAAAGACTCACAGACCTCACTGAAGGCTTCTGTCTCATGGTGAATGTGATACAGGGAAAGGATGTGGATTCGGACCAGACAGAGGAAGAGTGGCACAGCGTGGAGCCCAGGAGGGTTCCAAGCGCAGAGCCCCACGGTTCCCACCGTGTGGAGTCAGGGGAGGCTGCTCTGTTGTAACACTGATGTGTTACAGCGGACATGGGGTAGCTCCAGCCAGGGAGCCCCAGCCAATCACCCAAACTTGGCCGTCAGCGGCTTTATTAGAGCGCTGTTACGTAGGCGTGATGGATGACTGAGTGCCCATGGTTAATCTCAGCCGCCAGGTCCACTGATACTGTGTGACCCTAAGTCACGTGGTCTTTTGGCGTGACCAGCCCCCACCCTAAGGCTGTTGAGTGCGAACACATTTTTGGAAAATCCAATGTGGTGAGCCTCTGCCCTAAACAAAGGTATGACCACGGGGCGCAAAGGCCAGACTTCTCTCTGGGAAAAATCAAATTCTTTACGACACAGCTGGGAAGTCCCTTCCAGCTTTTCCACTGGGACCGTCCCAGCATTCACCCCCGTGGCCCCAGGTACCCCTGGGCTGGTCTCCCTGGTGCTAGCTCCAGCCTGGTCCACTCCAACCACTCGTCTGGCCTCTACGCCCTTATTCCTTCCTGCCCGCTTACTACTACCCCTAGTCCGGTGCCCGGCACATCATTGCGGGTCAGTGTATTATTATTATGGTATTAACTGACCCGCAATGATGTGCCGGGCACCAGACTAAGGGTGGCTAAGTGGATGAGCGTCATCCTTGAACAGGTGTGAGAGCTTAAGTCATATGAGCAAGGGCTAACACAGAGAAGGGCTCGAAATACAGGCTCTTTTGAACAGAAAAATGTTCTATGGACACAGCAAGTATCCTGGTTAGAATGCGGTCAAAAGAGCATTCTCTTGGAAAGTAACTTACAGGCATTGTTTCTGGAGAGGTAAGTGCTCGGCACTGGGTGCACTTCAACCAATAGATGTGTCGTGGATCTGCTCCAAGGGGGGCCATTGGATGAAAGGCCAAACCAAATCTCAACTAAACAAACTAAGCACTAAACCAGAATCCTAAACATAAAGGAAGAAAAGTCCCCATTTGGGGAGAAATATTGGTTTTTGGCTCCTTTGACTTTTCCAGAAGTTTATTACTCCTTTAACTTTTGCTTGTTCTTATTTCCGCGTGTCTTCTCAGCCTGGATTTGCTGGCAGATGTTCAGTATGCCCTTGGGCTTCCCTTCTACCCTGCCTACGAGGGTCAGTTTACTCTGGAGGAGAAAAGCCTGTCACTGAAAATCATGCAGTTCTTTTCGAACTTCATCCGATCAGGGTGAGTGGACCACGTCGGCCCACTGCTGCCATCATGCCTGCCTCCCTCCCTACCCCCTAGATGTTGTGGTCACCTGCTACTGCTCTCCCTGTCTGTCCCCCTCTTGTAGCCAAAACTACCTCTGTGTAGATTCATCTCGGTGAAGGGAAGCTCCCACCACATGCTCCCTTACTGAGCCGCGTTCGATGGCTCTAGATCAGGGTTTCTGACCTCAGCACCGCTGACGTGGGGGCAGGTAAGTCTTTGTGGTGAGGGCGTCCTGTGCAGCCCCGGCTGTTTAGCAGCTTCTCTGGTCTCCACCCACTAGATGCCAGTAGCACCTCACCCCAGGTGTGAGAACAAACTGTCTCAGATGGTACCAGATGCCCCCTGGGAGGCACAACACCCCAAGCTGAGAACCATGGTCCTAGATGATCAAATTCAGTTAACATGTTCAAGCCCCTTCCTTAGCTGCCCCCGCATCCCTGCATACCTCTATTCTAGCCCAGGTAGCGTAGTCTCTGTGCCCACTTCCAAGCGTGGTTCCCCTTTTACCTCCTGGCCAGACATTCGCTGGTCGCCTAGCATGGTACTCAGGCCCCTGGAAAGGTAGAAGGTAAAAAAAAAAAAAAAAAAAAAAAAAGTCATGTAGAATTTAAGAAACAAGGCAGAGGATCATAGGGGAAGAGAGAAAAAAAATGAAACGAGATGAAACCAGTGAAGGAGACGAACCATAAGAGACTCTTAATCTTAGGAAACAAACTGGGGGTTGCTGGAGGGGAGGGGGTCGGGGGATGGGGTAAGTGGGTGATGGACAGTAGGGTATGTGTTGTAATGAGCACTGGGTGTTCTATAAGACTGATGAATCACAGACCTGTACCCCTGAAACAAATAATACATTATATGTTAATTAATTGACTTTAAGTTAAAAAAATTAAAAAAATAAAATAAAATGAGAAAAAAAAGTCATGTTTCATCCATAACCTACTGACAGTCAGAAACACAAAACCCAACCATAATTAACCCAACCATGATTAAACGCAGGGCACAGTAGAACTTTATCTAGTTCGTTGTAGGAGTTGAGCAGAAAGACATTTCTTTTAATTCAGATTTAGAAAAGGTTTCTCTGGGGCAGTGACATGGAAGCTGGACCTTGAAGGATAACAGGATATTCAGACACAGGTGCTGACCAGTAGAAGGCGCCCAGGAGAGGAGCGTACCAGCAACGGCACCCGCGGGTGGAAGGGACGAGAAACACACCGTGTTTGGCCAATTTTCAGGAGGTCGAGGGGGCTGGGCGGCGGGCCTGGTGGCAGGTGCGGAGAGGTGGCTGAGTTGCGACAAGGCCTGACCTCCCCTTCACAGGGAAGATGGCTTACGGGGGGCAGACAAGTTGGCCTGGCTCGGGGCCCACCCTCCTGTCCAGGCCTTGGACAAACAGAGCCACTCCAGGGACTGGCTGCGGTGTCCAGATAGAAAGACACCAGGATAGAAGGGGCATGGCGACCTCGTGAGCATCCCAGACACGGGCCTCTCCACCTTCCATCATCTGTAATGCGGCAGATCAGAACACAGCCGCAGAAATTGGATCAGGCAGGTCCAAACCCTGCTTTGACACCTAAAGATGCGGGAGTTGGTCCTCGGACACCAAGTGCAAGTGGAAAGGGATCCCAAGTGATTAAAGGAAAGCCGTGTTTCCCTCACAGATGTTTCTTTCTTGTCATTTTCCCAGGAATCCCAACTACCCGCACGAGTTCTCCAGGAAAGCCCCTGAGTTTGCGGCCCCCTGGCCTGACTTCGTCTCGCGGGCCGGCGGGGAGAACTACAAGGAGCTCAGCGTCCTGCTCCCCAACGGGCAGGGCCTCAAAAGCGCTGACTGTTCCTTCTGGTCCAAGTACATCCAGTCTCTGAAGGCCGCGGCAGCAGGTGGGGAAGCGGGAGCAGGCAGGGCCTGGGCAGAGGGCGGGTGGGCGGTTCCTCCCCAGCATCTGCCAAGCCCCCTGTGCGGCAGACCTGGGTGAAGTGCATGGAGCCACTGAGTCATGGAGTGCCATCTACACGGCCCTTCTCCACGAGGAGCTCCTAATCTGGGGGGGGGGGGGCTCCTGTTCTGATGGGGGACATCAGAGAGAGAGGCACAGGGCCAGGACACCAGGGGTCCGGGGATGGGATTTCTAACCAGGGGAGAGGCGGAAATTATCACTTCTTACCCCTGAAGAGCACTTGTGGCTGAGCAGGCATTAAGGAGAGAAACTGAATCATAATGAGGGCAGTGGGAATACAGAATCAATGCAGTGCCCATAAGAAGCTTCCAGGAGAGGGGGGAAGTGAGAAACATAACCCAGCGACTGGCCCTCAGCTGTCCCCCACCCTGCGATGGAAGTCTGTGCCCAGGCCAGCGGGAGCCCAGTGGAGGGAGGGTTTGAGAAGGCTTCCCGGGGAGGTGGATGGTGGGGCTGAAGGTTTTCAGAATGACCTGATTTCTTCATGCAGCAAGAGATAGGGGTGCAGCATTCAGCAGGAATGTGATGTTGCCCACCATGTTTTAGACCCTCAAAGCTGCATTTAGCCTCCAAGGCCATGGGGCTGTCTGTTGAACCCAAGTCCTGTTGTACCCTGAGCATGACCCGAGAGCCTGGTGATGAACCTGGTGCCCACCCGCTGGAAACGCCCCTCTGTTGAGCATTTGTAGGGAAGGCGCATCAGAGGCTGGGGTCTCTTAGGGCCAAGGCAGAAGACACAAGGGAGGAGTCCTGATTGAATAGACCAGCCTTGCCCCTTCTATTTCAGATGAAGCCAAGCATGGGCTGTCAGCAGAGAGCGAAGAGGACGACGGGCCGGTTGACTCTGGGCTGATGGGAGAGCCAAGCTCCAAGAGCTACAGCAAGTGACCATCTCTTAAGACCCTCCTGCCCAACCTGCCAGCCCCACCTCAGGCTGCCACCAAGGGCATCTTATTCTCTAAAATAGCCACTACCTTTCAATAAAGTGTCTCCATTGCAGTGAAGCATTGGTGACTCAGATTTGTTAATTCAAGGCTGTCCTTGGGAGACACAAAATGATGTCTTAATGATCTTCCTGAGGCTTGAAGCCCAGGCTGCTCTTTCCTTCCAACCAAAATTCATCGAGCATTCTGTGTGGAGCATTCTGTTCCATCAGCACCAGGCCCACTGCTGATGGCCGGGGAGGCAAAGACCCTGCCTTTTAGACAGAGAAAAAGGCAGGTGAACAGGTGTGAACATTAACACAAGAAATGGGGATGCATCAAGGGCGGGCCCCAGAGTGACACAGCCCCACATGTGCGTTCGAAAGGATTCTCTTGTGAAGGTTCCAGAATGGAGGTGGGAGACCAACTAGACTGGTGCAATATTCTAAGCAAGAGACAGTGAGGTTCTGAATCCAGGTAGCGAGGGTAGAGGTGGGGGAAGGCAGAGATCTGAGAACTGAAAATTGATAGGATTTGATTGAATGTGAGAGGGGTTTGGGGCAAGGAGATAGAATTATTACCTCAATTAGGGTTGCTTTGGGTTCCCAGAGCAGCAACAGATTTGATCGTTTAGCCCCCTAAGGGACATACTTATGAAGGTGAATCTATTTAAAACTCTCTCTCCATCTCACACACGCACAGAGAGAGAGAGAGAAGAGAATTAACCAAAGTCAAAGCAGATGGAATCAGTTAACAGTCTCTGTCATTTATAAGGATGTCAGAAGATGTGTGGACACACATCACCTCATTTGAGCATACGGCAAACTCAGTAATGGTTCACATGTTGGGGTCATCACCCCTATTTTGCTGATGTGGAAGGTGAGTCTCAGAAAGGCTTGTGGTGTGCCTAAATTCATACAGGGACAGGGAGGAAGTGGAGAATCGGAGTTCAACTCAGGTCTTCTAATTTCTCTACTGTCTTGCACTTCCTGGACTTCGGATGAGTCTATAGCCACATTGTATGGCATGCAGAACCTACTGAAAGCATTGAAGACTTCAGATAACCTCTCACCTGCTTAGACAATCAGCATAGTTCACGGCAAGTACCAAATACCCAACTAAAGTGCCTTAACCGAAGGATACTCCAGGAGGAGGGTGGTCCTAGGATTGGTCAAGGTCCTAGACTCTTTCCAGCCCTCCTCTTTGTCGTCTTCGGCACATGATGATGCCTCATTTCACAGACACAATATGACCACCACAGCTCCAGACATCACATTTGCTTCTGACGGCATCTGTGCTGGAAGCAAGCAAGACATGGTATGAAGGGCCTTCCCTTCAAGTGTCTCTTTCTTTCTTGGAAAAATGTCTCTTTCTTGGAAAAATGTCTTTCCCAGAAATTCCCGGCAAAATTCCTTTACATCTCATCCTTGGTCATAATGGTGTTGTGTCCCTACTTTTAGACTAATCACTGACAATAGGGAATGGGCTTACATGATCTGATTAGACAAACATGACTTATTCCCTAGACATATTGCTGTCCCAACAAAGCTAGAATGCAGTTAGCAGTGATGAACGGGGAGACACTTACTGGGTAGAAGTATAGGAGTTTCTTCATCCACCAACACCTTAGTGGGGACTTTGAAATAAGATAGATCTGGGCCAGGTGTTCATGGTAGCAGAATGACTTGGAGTCATTCACTTAGCCCAGTGGTTCCCAGCCTTGGCCATCGGCTGGAATCAACAGAGTCCTTTTGCTAAATCCCAGTACCAATGCCACATCCCAGATCAATTAGATCAGAATCCTGGAGGGGGTGGGTGTGGACCAGGCATCCGGGATTTCCAATGCACAGTTAAGAATGGGCCCCACTCTTAACTTCTCTGATCTTTATTTTCCTTACTTGTAGAATGGATTCCATTAAGTTTACTGGGTGAGCAGTGCTTCACAAGGAGTATGCTGGGAGCATTTTTATTTCAGTCTAGTATCCATCTGTGGTAGGCAGGATAATGGCCATCCCCAAAGATGATATCCCAATTCCTAGAACCCTTGAATAACTAAGGCTACACCGTAAAGTGGCATTAGGTCAAAGATGGAGTTACAGTTGCTAATCAGCTGACCCTAAGATAGGGACTGTATCTGTGATTACCTGCGTGGGTCCGATGAACACCAACATAATAACAATTACCAGGTGCGTCCTCAAAATATAGGAGAGAGGCAGGAGAGGGGACCAGAGAGATGGCAGTGTGAGAAGGACTTGGTCCAACATTGCTGGTGCTGGAGATGGAGGAAGGGATTGAGTGGCCTCAGGAGCTGGAAAAAGCACAGAAATGTATTCTCCTCTTAACCTCTAAAAAGGAATGCATCCTCCGGACCCCTTGATTTTAGCTCACTGAGCTTTATGTTGGATTTCAGATCTATAGAACTGTAAGATAATAAATTTGTATTGTTTTAAGTCCCTAAATTTGTGATAATTTATTCCAGCATCCATAGAAAACTAAAATATCATTATCCCCATTCAGAGGTAGAGTTTATCCTGCCCTTGGACCAAACCTCATTGTTTTCCTGATAATAAGTCCACTCCAGACCAATATCAAAACCCCAAATCCACCACCAGTAGCCCTAGAAATGGGTCACTCACGTTCTTTAACTTGGTTGGAGTGGGTGATGGTCTAACGTTAGTGGAACCAGGTTGGGCCATCCCCTTTCTTGGCCCTGCACTATGGTCTAGTACCGGATGCCACCTGCTATTTGCTCTCAGCCTTTGAAAACTGAGCTAGAAAACATCCCATTTTAACATCCTGTTATAATAATAATGCCTACTTTGCAATTCTGCCCTGCTGATTAAGGGCTCCAATGTATGTGAACAGAAAACAGTGAAGTGGTGTTCACAAGCCCTTATAGTTAACAGTCCATTCAAGGCATCCCACTAACAAACCATTCCACAAAAAATCTATAGATGGGCGATTGGAGGGATCCAAAGTCCAGGTCGTCTGGGCCCCTGCCTGGAACAGCTCGCAAAAAAAAAAAAAAAAAAAAAAAAAGTGACCAAAGAGGCAACACTGTAGTTAGGCTGTTTGAGCTGAAGGGGGACCGAGCCCATATCCTGATGAAGAAGTGAGAGTCAGAGTGAAGGTGTGCAACCCGGGCTCCCACAGCCAGCCCCTGTGAGGGCTGGTTTCAGAAGGGCGGCCCCAGGCTCCCACTCTAGCACTTTCCCCTGCACCACAGAGATTCCTCTGGAAGTCCTTGTCCATGCCCGGATGGGACGGGCCAGCCCAGTGTGTGCCAGGGCAGCCATAAGACATCACAAACTCTTTTCCCCTCGGCCAAGATCAGGAAGGCCACAGGACACCCAGCACCAAGGCCAGGGTCACTGAGAAGTCGGGTGAAGTCAGCATCTCACACTGGGAACCTGAATGACCTTCAGGATTAGCTAAAACAGGAATCAAGGAAGGAAGTGAAGAAATTCGCTGTAAGCCCAGTCATTCGTCTGAATCAACTTCCTCTTGAGCTGGAAGCAGACCTGAAGGACAGAGGAAGGAGGCCAGTGACTTTCTCAAAGGGAAGTTTTAACATCAGCCTGCAAGGGCTTCACCCCCCAAGGCCCTACACAGAGGCAGCTGAGTGGCCAGAGCTCCAGATCCCTCATGGTTCCCGCTGGAGCTGGGAAGACAAGGACACCTGTTCCCAGACTCTCCAAGACCCTCAGGCAGTGCTTTCAAGACAGGAGTGAGCACATGAAAATCAGAGTTTCTTGTTTTTGGATTCAGAGAATCCAATCTTTTCAGAATGAATAGGTCTAGGGCAGGGTTCATTAATCTATATTTTCAAATACACAACACCTGTACCTAAGGAATTGCCTACCAGGGTCGCCACCTGCCGTCATCCTGTCTGCAGTAGCCCCTTCTTTTCAGAGTTCCCATCTCTGTCTGGTCACCCCCATGACTCAGGACAGTGTGATTTTACCTATTTCTGTGATTTATCAACTTTAAACCAGACCTGTTGATTCCCTGTTTGAGCCCGATGAGGGTTTTGCCCACTTAATCCCCCTCAGACTCTCCACACATATCTCCAAAAGCAGGATGACAATATAATTCTTATTTCCTCTTTTGGTTACTTTCGCAATTCTTTTTCTTTTTTTTTCTTTTTTTTTTTTTTTTTTTTTTTTTTTTTTTTTTGAGAGGGTATGGGGAGGGCCAGAGGGAGAGGGAGACCGAGAATCTAAAGCAGGCTCCATGCCTAGTGCGAGCCTGACGCGGGGCTCGATCTCACGACCCTGCGATCACAACCTGAGCCGAAATCAAGAGTCAGAGGCTTGACCGACTGAGCCACCCGGGCGACCCTACTTTTATAATTCTTATTTATTTTTCTTATTCGGGTTTGGGAATCACGGCCTTACGGTTTTTGAGATAGAGGAAAAGCATTTGGTTTTTGGAGTCAGACAGAAGTTTGAGTTCTGACTCAGCCACTCACCAACTGAATGACCCAGAATAAACCCCTTCACCAATCAGGGCATTAGCTTCAACTGGAAAATCTGGACAACTCATCACTCTCCTAGTGTTGTTGAGAGGTTCCTATGGGGCAAGAGAAATGAATGCCCTGCATAATTAGAAATTGGTGAACAATAATTAGAAGATGTTTTCTTTGCCAATGTAGATTTCATCCAGCTCATTCCCCACTTTGTGCCAGGCCCTCGGCTCAGTGCTGAAGTACAAAGATAAGTAATCCCGCTCGGACGAGTAAGCAGCTGGTCACAGTACAGTGGCATATGAGCAGTGGCCAGGGTACACCAGATATTTCGGAGCCGGAAAAGGGCACCTACGTCAAGCCAGGAAATGTTCTCCAGAAGGTGACCCCAATTGGAGTACAAAAGACAGACAAAGCTAAGCAGGGCATAGAAAGCTTAGGGGTGTGCGGATAGTGTCCTAGGTACCCCTGCCGCACAAGCAATCTTACAAGAGCCTGAGGGTCTGACAACACCTGGCAAGCCTCCACATGTTCAGGAGCTGCCTCGGTCATGTTCAGGCCGCCCCCACTTGCCAGGGAGAGCCGCAGGTCCCTCCTGAGTTCCCTGTCCTTCCAGAGCTCCTGGGGCCCTGCCCACCCTCCTCTCTTTCAGTGGACTTGCACCCACCCAACCAGCTGGGTTTCTGCCCCCAGAGCAAGACTGCTGAGTCTACTGCTGTGCCCCTGGCTCTGGGCCTTTCTCATGTTGGAAAGTGAGTGATGGTCAGAATGAGGAAATAGACAAGGGAGCTAACCAGCAGACTTGGGGCCATGACCGGCAGGCGTCTCTACCGAAGTGCTGGCTGGCCTGGCGTAGGGTCTGTTTTGTCAGGGGAGCTGGGGCCCAGGGTCTCCCTAAGGCCTTTGCTGGTCCTTTCTACAGTGACCCTTGGGTCCCCTCATCCTCTTTTCCCCCTTCTTATTTAAACTCCTTCTGAATGAGACTTGCCACCTTCCTCCCCTGCCCTCACCCAGCTGTCATGGACATCCTTGAGTCCAGGTGTGTGCCAGGCCATAGGTGAGGGAAAGAAGCGGCACTCTGGTCCCCCTCACAAGGAGAGGATGTTTGTGCGTATCTGGCCGATCAGCTGGAGCCAGCCACGGAAGAGCTAGGCGAGTGGGGTTCTGGGTAGAAGAAATAGCAAACAAGGACAAATAAGGAGAAATTGTTCCCCCACACATCACGGGCAGAGGGAAGACCTGGGAGGCCCAGACGTGTTCCATGAAGTTGCAAGTCCATGTGACCTCACACACCAGTGCAGGTGTCTGGACCCATGTGATCCCAGAACAAGATGACACAGCATGGAAATGCCAGAGCTCGGCCTCTGGTTCCAAAGCCTTCATCCCTTCCTCCTTCCGGGGCCCCTCCTAACTGTGGTCCTTGGCCTTTCTGAAGCTTGGTTTGTTACCTGTCAAAGAAAACACCCCACTGGAGGGTTGCTGTGGGCTACACTAAAATCATGGATGCACCCGGAGGCACTGCCGGCCTCTCTGTGCGGCTGGTGGGAGGGACTTGGCTGGGAGCTGGCAGAGGCCACACCTGCCTTTGAACTTAGATGGGCCAGGGGTGCGTCTTAGAGCAAGCTACTTCTCATCTCTGAGCACCTCCTGAGTTAGTGATAAAGTGCCTCTATCGACATCTCTCCAGGGTGCTGTGAGGAGTAAATCCATCCATGGCACAGGAAAGCATCTGGCACGCTGTTACTCTTCCACAGGTGAATTGTCATGATTAAGAGTAATATTAGTACTGGAGGTGAATTTTTCTTGGGATGCAGCACTTTTTACTTAGATGTTTCTGGCTCTCTGTCCTGGCCCTTCTCACTTTGCTCAACAGCCCGTAATAAGTACCTCATTTCTTTCCAGTTCTCTACAAGTCTGCCGACCGAAGCCTACAGCTCATTACCCTTTGGGGATGAGCTATAAATACACTAGGTCATTAAAAAGAGGAAGGAGTGCACCTGGACAACCAAGAACATGTAAATTTGGCCAGAGGAGACTTCTAGAACCCCTCCCTCCCATCATCGCAGTCCACAACCCCAGCCCCGGCTTCTGCAGAACTCTGGGCATCCAGGTCAGGGACCTCAAGTCAGCCAGCTCCCCACTCCAGCTGCCTGGGGAAACCCCCCAGAGACCCTCACCCCCTGGGGGAAGAGGGAAGTGACCTCTGGCGGCTTGGTTCCCAAAGGTATTCTGTTCCCCTCTGTGGACTAGCAGTGTCCTGAGTGTCTCAAACCAGGAGGAGCAGAGGGGTAAGAGGGTGTATGTCTTGACTGTGCAGTGGATGGGCTGGATGACCTTGGGAAAGTTATCAGACCCCTGACCCCCAGTTGTCTCATCTCTACAGTGGGGTGCCTTGACCATTAGAGAAGACACAGGAAGAGCACCTGATGCAGTAGATGTGCGGAAAAAGTAGTTTCTCTTTCTCTTCCTCCTCTTTCTCTTTCCTCTTCGTGGTAGTATTTCCAGTATGGATCCCAAGTTCTTAAGAAAGGTCTTGGCACAAGGCAAGCACTCAAGGAATGGTTTATTTTTTTATTTTTATTGTTATGTTAATCACCGTACATTACATCATTAGTTTTTGATGTAGTGTTCCATGATTCATTGTTTGTGCATAACACCCAGTGCTCCACGCAGAATGTGCCCTCTTTAATACCCATCACCAGGCTAACCCATCCCCCCACCCTCCTCCCCCCTAGAACCCTCAGTTTGTTTTTCAGAGTCCATCGTCTCTCATGGTTCATCTCCTCAAGGAATGTTTTTTTAAAGAAGGAAGGAAACCTCAGATTTCTCCAGCTTGGAGTCTCTCAGAATCACCAATGCCGTTTTCACTGTGGGACAGAATTCACTGTGGAATGTGCTAGACATTGCTGCCCTCATACCTGCCTAGAACCTATGGATAGGTCATTACATGACAAAAGGGACTTGGCAGGTAAAATTAAGGTCAGAGACCTTAATATAGGAAGATTTCTGGAGCGTTTTCCCGGGGCCCCAATCTAATCACATGGTCCCTTAAAAGCAGAGAACCTTCTCTGGCGAGAGGCAAAAGAGATGTGGCTGGAGGGGAGGGCATGGAGATGCCAAGCAGAAGAAGGATTCATCGTGCTGTTGCTGCCTCCGAGAGGTGGGGGTCTACTTACAAGGACCAGATAGAAGCCTCTAGGAGCTAAGGGTGGCCCCCAGCTGACAGCCAGCAAGAAAATGGGACCTGACCCACAGAAACTGTGCTAGAATACATCGGTGCTGTTTTCAGCCAACTCGTTATGCCAGCAAGAGACAACCAATAAGCAGAGCCTTCAGATTATGAAGTCTGAAACTCCATGCCCCTTGGCTGATATATACATTTACCAAGCATCCTGGAAGTGTCACCATTACCACCATTTGTGGGTGTCTACCGAGTGCCAGGCATCAGGCTAGTGGTTCCTACATCCCTCTCTTCCCTAATCATCACACCACCCTTCAAGATCTCTTGTTATATGGCTACCCGGGCCCATGGCCCATTAGGTTTTGGCCCATAGGGTGCCAGGCGGGGTAAATTAAAACTAAAACATTTTAGCTGGGAAAATCTTGGGGGACTTCCACTGAGACTAAACATTCCCATGCAGTGGGAGTCTGATAATATTCCAAGCCAAGTCAAGATTAGCCCTCGGGTTCCATACACCCCGTGTTTTCACTAATGTCCCCCGTTCCTTCCCACTGATGGCATCTCCTCATACTTGTGTAACGCCTCCCATCTATCTGATGGTCATGGGAGACGTGGTGGGGCTAGGGAGCAGGTGGAGAAAACGTTACTGGAGAGAGAGCTTGTTGCTTCTTCCATCTGGAACTGTGATATCTCAAGTAGGTCATGCCCACGCACTGGGGTGAAAATCTATGCCATAAACATAAAAGCTGCCATTCTCCTTCCTTGCCTCTCTTCTTGCTCACAGGAGCTGAGATGGGGTCAAAGACTTGGGTGCACGATGGTTTAGACAGAGACGTAGTGAAATCAGTCAGCTGGGCCAGTGACTTCCTCTTTAAAGATCTCTAGGATGTCTGGGCGTGAAGGGAGACTAGTTGAATGTTTTCTTCTGAGTTCATTCCAGTTCTCATATTAGATACCTGTCCCAAATGAAGAATTCTTGCTACCCCCCCACTTCGTTATGGGAAAGTGAAATTGGCAGAATTTATTTGAGTGTCCAGGTGTTCAGAACTGTCTGGAAGGAGACTCTGCTGCAAGACAGAAGAGCAGGGAAGCTTCTTCATCATGTACAATGGTAAAACATGACCCTGATGGAGGCCGACCACTTCAGGCCTCATCCTGTACTGCTCGTAGAATTCCTCATTCCCTTCTTACATGAAATAAGGGGTGAAAAATCCCTTCCACCCAAATCCAGAGGCCTGAGAAATCCTGCCCAAGGCCACAGCGTCTAATAGGGATCTGGACGTAGAAGTTGGACGTGGAAGCCCAGCCACAGGTGTCCTGCCAGGCTGTCTCTGCGCAATCCCAGGAAGGGTGAAGGGTGGGTTGATGTGGAACCAGGCAGGGGCGGTGGGGAGCTGCCATCAGGCAGAGGGCCCATCATGAGGCAACGTTTGGGGTCCACATGCCAGGGGTGGTAGGAAATAGTCAAAATTGATCTTGAAAATCTCCTGCAAAATCCAGTAGGTAGAGTTATGATAAAGGAGTCCTCAGTAGTGGGGTGGCAGGAGGTGAGCAGGCTGGGCAGGATTGGGGGTAAGGCTGGCCATTCCAGCCTTCAGGAGGGCAGAAGCTTCAGGCCAAAAACATCCCTGCATGCTTCCAGGCCCAGTCAGCTGCCCCTCCTGCAGGCCTAGCCCTTCTTAGGCTATCTGGGCACATTCCTGTGGGCCGAGTCCAGAGGAGATGGGCTTCCTGGGCAGGGGACAAGGGGGCCTCCAGGGACTACGCATCGTCAGTGACTTCACCGGCCACAGAGCCGCCCAGCCAGACAGCAGATGACATCATAACCACAGCCATGGTCTGGCCTGCCAGGTGACATCTCAGGTCCCAAATAGCTCTGACATTTGTTAGCAGTGAGTGAGCAGGGTCACGTGGGCCTTCCCTGCCATCTACTGCCATTCTTCTGGGAATCCCTGCGGGGATTCTTCCCCAGCTGCTTCTTGGATCAACTGGAGACTTCCGGCTGATTACAGAGGCATGAACATCATTATTAAAAGCAGACCAGCAGAAAGGAGAGAAATGAAATCACAATCAATCCCCAAACCCCAATACCCAGAGAGTCCCTTGTAACACTGGCGTGTATCTGTCCACTTGGTGTTTTTAGAAACATATTCCTGTATCGTGCACATGTAAATGAAAAAGGCCCATACACTATGTACTGTTTTGTAGCCTACTTTTTTAAAAAAAAACATTTTAATCAAATGTGTGTGCTTAGTGTATAATTAGTTATTCTAAGTAATTTTTTAAGATATTTTTATGGTTATTTGAGAGAGTGAGAGAGTGCATGAGCACGAGTGGGGGTGGGCAGAGGGAGAGGGACAAGCAGACTCCCTGCTGAGCAGGGAGCCCGATGTGGGACTCAATTCTAGGACTCCGGGATCATGACCTGAGCCGAAGTCAGATGCTTCACCGACTGAGCCACCCAAGCGTCCCTGTTCTAAGTAATTTTCAATCCAGGTATATTAACACTAATACTGAATCTAGTGCTGGTACTAGTACTATTATTACTCCAGTACTGAATCTTGCATTGTTGGAGGGATGTGAGGCTCTGATATCTTGAGTAAAACTCATGTACGGTCGAAATCTCCAGAGATGCCCAGAAGGGAGGGTTGTAGTATAGAGCATGCCCTAGTTAATCTGATGGTCAGCATTTTCTCTGATGTGGGACCAAGTCTCTATTTCTTGGGTTGATCCCAGAGGAGAAGTAGATGGCTTCCATGTGCAGATAATTGCTTTTTTAAATTCCTGTATGTTCACCACACCATTACAGTCTATGCATAGAGTTAAATACCTAGAAGCTAATGCAACCGGGATGCCATTTCACTGTATTCTACTTTGCTGGACATCCCTCAGCCCCATTTTGACCTCCTCCCTGAGGACCAAGATGCTCCAAGAATCCCAACCAGCCCTGCCACAGAGACCCAATCATAGGAACCATAGGCCTGTGCAGTATCAGAGTTGGAAGGGACATTTGGAATCATCCTGTGTCTGCCATTTTCTGGATGGAAGCTGAGGCCTGGAGAGAGGAAGGGACCCCAGCGAGTCAACCATGGCTGGGTCACATGCTACCAGGGCCTCCCAGCAGGGCTGGTGGGAGCCTGGGGACCATGTAAATGGCTCCACCAAGTAGCCTGGCCCATGCTCTGTCAGCGGCCAAGTGCGTTCCAGACTCCTACTGCTGACTCTTTGATTTGATACCATCATGCCCTGAGTGTCCACTGTGCACGGATGTGAGTAACATGTCTGATCCTCACAACAAATTTGGCAAGGAGGCCAGAGCGCAGATCATCATCTGCATTTCACAGGGAAAACTCAGGCTTGGAAAGGATGAACGGTCACAGAGCCAGACCCCGGGGGTCTCCGGTGAGTCCTTTACCTGGCCGCCAGTTCCAGGGCGTCCCTCATCATGGTGTCCTTCCTCCAAGCAACCGTGGCGTGCCGGGCTTCATGAGACCGCGGGGAAAGAGATCCGGTCCTCTGGAAGCGCTTCGGGCAGAACCTACCAGCAGCCAAGGCAGGATTAAAACACACAGCTCCTCACTCCAGGCCGGGCTTCTTGGGAGCTTTGCAGGTCCAGATGGAGCATTTCCATCTGGGGAGGCCCCCGTCGGTTCATGGTCTGGGGACAGACAAGAGGTTTGTTCTCAGCCCTCTGCTGTGCCTGATGGGACCCACGCCGATGCTGTCGTCCGGGACCCCACCTCCTCCACCAGACACAGCAGGCTTCTTCCTGCCTGCTCAACCCTGCTCCCCGCTCATGACCGCAGATCCCTAACCCCCGACTAGGGCGCGTGTTTGTGGGAGTCCTGGTTGTCCTCCTCAATTCCTTGTCGGAGGTTTTTAAAGATGCAGAACTTCCTCCAGTTTAAGCAACCCCTCCTCAAGCCCGCCAGAGACATGGGAGAAGACAATGGGACAGTGGGCCGCCAGATAAACCGTGGACTTGTCCGTCAGGTGGGGTGTCCTTGGCTTACACGGTGTCCTCCTCGGCCTGGAAGAGTCTCCTCTCTTTCGCTGGTAGAGGCCCCTTCTCCCTTCTACCTGCCTCCTGAGCCCCTCCCTACGAGGCCTGCCTTCCCTCTCCCCGCCAGGCAGTGGGGACTCTGTCCTCTCCGCTCCCACAGAACCTCACTGTCTGCTGGTTTATCTCTAGAATGCTGGCCTGTGACCTGAGCCATGCCTGGCTCCTGCTCAGGGGTGAGCAGCAGGTCTAGTGAGAAGGCTTCCCATCTGCTCTCTTCTTCCAGACTCTGGACTCTCTCTGTGTCCATCGGAAAACATCTGAAATCCCTCTTATGTTGTCAGCTAAATCATCTCCATCTATAGCCAGTCTATGTTCCTGTCCTGGCGGGACGGGGGGAGGGGGGCTTATTTTCTTAGTCACAAAAGGCATTTTTCTAAGCCAAGAGTCCCCCGTCATCTCTAGCAACCCCATCCTTTCCATCTTTCCTATCTTTAGCTACATGAAGACATTTTGGAGACTTTGCGGTTATCGGAGTTCTTTAGCAAGCACTTGGGTGGGCTCACACCCTGCCCCTCCCAGCTGTACTGTGAATGCACGTTCCTTCATCCAGTGGGGTCCCGCACTGGCTATGGTTTGGGTGACTTCTTCCTTCTACACCAGCACAGTGTGAATTAGTCAGTAAACACTCTCTTTATGTGTGGGGGGAGAATATATAATATGATGGGGTTGAAGGATGTGTGTGTGTGTGTGTGTGTGTGTGTGTGTACTCCCTTGTACTGGTCCTGGAGGTGGTGTGTGTGCACACATGTGAGCATATGTGTACTGGCGCTGGAGGTGGTGGGGGTATGTGTGTGTGCACGCACGTGCACATGTGAGCATGCTTGTGCGGGTCCCGGAGGTGGGGTGTGGTGCTTGCATATGTTAGAGCTGGAGGTCGGGTGGGTGTGGGACAGGGAGAAATTTGTATATGATTTGAGATTTCTCAGTCCTCTTCTTGCCAAGTGGTTTCCTCTGAAGCTCAGAACCAGCCCATATGGTCTGGGGTGGAAAATATCGCCGTCGGCAGCCAATCCCTGACTCATTCTGAAAGCCCGCGGGCTCGCTGCTCACTGACGACCAGCCTCACTCTCGGGCCGACCTATTCACCCCTGCCTCAGGTGGGGCCTCTGAGGACCCATGCTCCTTCCCAAGAGCTTGGAGGGTCCACAGAAGGCCCTTAGCCTATCTGTCACCTCGACTCTGTCCCTCCTGCTGGTCCTCTTCCCCAGAGCACAGCCCCTCTGCAGTTTCCGCAGCCTGGGTTCAACGCCTCCCCAGCTACCGCTGCCCTACTCCTCCCTGGAGCTCCTGGAGGCTCTTTCAAGTCCCAGGTCCTCGTGGCCATATCTGCTCTGCCATTCCTTTCTTCCTCTGCCACTGGCACCCACCCCCCGTGGGGACCTGCCACCCCAGAGCCACGTACCGCGACTCAACATCCCCTCTGCTGAATTGGGGGCACCGAGACCATGTCCAACAGGAACCAAAAAACATCACTTTTTCATACCACAGATGCACGCCCCGGGCACCTCCCTCCTTCTAGAACCTTCCCCGACCCTGCGTGAGACTCCGGGTGGGTGGGCAGGGGCTGAGCCTGGGAATATTTGAGGAGGACGTTTGCCAGCAGGACAGGCAGCTCTGGTACATTCACAGTCAGCCTTCTCGGTGCATCCTGAAGGGGCTGGAAGGCGTGGAAAGCTCGGGGGCTGGCTCTTTATAGGTGGCAAGCAAGCCAGGAGGCTGCATCTGCTGACTGGTCGCTCTTGCCCTGCCTGTTGTTAAATATTCTCCCCTGGGGGAATCCCTCCCACCCACCACCCACCACCCACCACCCACCCCCACCGGCCAACATTCACTGCCATTAAGATACCCAAAGAGCACCCCGCCCGCCAGACTAGCCATTTCTTCTGGGTGAACTACACTGTCTGTTTCTGCCTGTGGCCCCTCGTCCTAGGAATCAGTAGACCATGAGCAGAGCCAAAGGGAAGCTACACAGCCCTCCATCTTCCTAAATCCCATCTCCTAGCCCCTCTGTTCTTCCACTACCTAATCTCTCCTTCCCTTACCGCTCCTTGATTTCTGTATAAAGGCCCTTTGCAGCCGGGTTCAAAAGATGCCCCAGGGAATGACCAGAGAGCAATGGTGCATGGACCTCCACTCAGCCCAGGAAGGCACTGCCTAATGAAAGCAGAGCTGGGCCCAGAGAACACAGATGTGACTGCTTTCTGGTTACGTCACCCTTTGTTTGAATACCCTACAGACGGGAAGCTCATTACCACCCAAAGAGACCTCCGATTATTAATGCAGTGGATGATGGATTGTACTGTCACCGAAGCAGATGAACAAAAATTCACTTTGACATTGATTTTGAGCTCCCATTTTTGCCAAGGAACAGAAAACACAGTGTCGCCCTTTCTTAACCAACTGAGTCGCTGCAAGACCACGTGCCATCTCTTTGGGGTGAACAATTCAGGCGATACTTCTGCCTCTTCTCTCAGGTGACATCTGAGTTCTGGAGTCTCGGGGCATTGACAGGGATTTCATATCTGGTTCATGTCCCCATCTGTCCCCTAATGACACCCGCCTTAATCACACCCATCCTTCCAAGACTTAGTCTTTGGGTGTTGGGGTCTCAGGAAAACAGTGGCTGGGCAAATTTTGCTCAAGGTGTGAGGCAGAGCTCCCTGGCCAAGCACACCATCCTTACTGGCTGTTACAAGAAAAGAAAGTGATCAGTCATTGGATTTGGAGTACATCCTACATATTATTTTTGGCTGCTCTACATTTGAATCCCCAGTGGTGTTACAGGCAATTTAAAGGAAGTTAGTGAAGAAGACTTTGCCTCAACATATAGAAGCTGCTACCTGATACGTAGTTGGAATGTGGGCTTTGGAGAAGACAAGACAGATGTGAATTTGTAAATAAGAATGTGAACTCTCTGACACAAAAATTAAAATGTGATCAAGAAACATTCTTGCCTGAGGGGCACCTGGGTGGCTCAGTCGATTAAGCATCTGACTCTCGATTTCGGCTCAGGTCATGATCTCAGGGTCCAGGGATCCAGTCCTCTGTGGGGCTCTGGGCTCAGTGGTGAGTCTGCCTCTCTCATTCCTTCTGCCCCTCCTTCCCCCACGCCCACCCCGCTCACACTCTCTCTAAAATAAATAACTAAATCTTAAAAAAAAAAAAAAGAAACATTCTTGCTTGAGATAATGAATCAGGGTTGAAAAGAGTCAGCTTGAGAAAACAGCCACATTTCACTGAGGGCCCAGTTTTTTTTCATTTTTTTCTTTTAAAATGTTCATGGCTTTTTTAGTTGTATAAGTCACACAGATTCATTAAGGGAATTTTTTTAAATGTAAAAAATTGTATAAATTTCAAAAAAAAAAAAATTAAAAGTCACCCATAATCTCTCCAGAAATTCCAGAAATAATCGTTGTAAAGATTCTGACGTATCTTTTTCTGGCCTTTTGGCCTGAGTCTCCTGAGTGGGTGTATGTAGAGTTACATACTTATGCTAATTCTTTACATGTACTTTGCATCTTTTTTCATGGTGTGTTTTTGTTTTCTTACATCTATCATTATACCATGAGCTCTCTCAATCGATCTGACCAATTTCAGTGATCAGAACAGGCAAAAAGGAAAGTCTTCATGGGATCACATTGTACTGGGGGTCAGGGGGTTGAAAATGGACAGCAAACAAAATGAATACAAACATTTTACAGTGCAGTAAATGGTTGTAAGTGTTGTGAAGAACAGCAAAGCAGAAGGCGGAGGCGGTAAGATGGGATAGCATCGCGATCTGGAATGGGGTGCTTAAGGTAGACATGACTGCGAGGTGATATTTGAGCAAAGTCTTGAAGGAGGTGAAGGAGAGGGCCAGGATGGATCTCTGGGAGAGAACATCCAGGCGGAGGGAACAGCATGGGCAAAGTCCCTGAAATGCGAGGGAGCTTGGGTGGTGGAGGATAGGATGGGAGAGGAGCTGGGGGGAAACGGAGCCAGAGGGAGAAGGGGAGGAGGTGAGATTTTTGATTTGAGGACAGGGGTCCAGTCATTCTTAGAGGCCAATGTAAAGACTCTGAATGTTCCTTTAGACAGGATGGGAAGGCACTGGGAGAGTCTGAGCAGAGTGACATAATCCAGCTCACATTATAGAAGAATTTCTCTGGTTTCATGTGGAGAAAAGACTTTAGCGGGAAGAGGGATAAAAACCAGAAAGCAGCGGTAAGAAGCTATTCCAATGATCCAAGCGAAAGATAGTGGGACTTCGGACCAGGATGACAGGAGGCACGGTGAGAAGTGCCAGATTCCAGATCTATTTTGAAGAAGGCAGAGAGGACAGAAGAGAGGGGAGTCCTGAGTGTCACTCTAGATGCTACTTAAGGTTTTCAGGTTAGACAGGATCACCCAGAGGCTGTGTCCTAGAGAAGAGAGAGGCCCAGGAACTGAGCCTTGGGCCACTCTGACAAGTAGAGGTTGGAAAGGGACTAAGAGTTCAGGTGGCAAGACAGACAACCAATCTCTTTTGTGAGCCAACACAGCCGGTTGTCAGCGCTAGAATCTCCACACCAATCTTGTGGGAAACCATGTTCTCCCCATGTTCCAGATGAAGGAAACTGAGGTTCAGAGAGAAGGAAGGAATTCTCCCAGGTATTGAATAAGGAAGAACAGAGCTGGGATTGGAGCCTTTTTCTGATGATGGATGGGCACGTTTCTTGACCAGGCTCTGTCCTGCACCTGCACGTTGGACATGCCAATATGGAAGTCGGCATTTCTCTTTCTCCATTAGCCATCAACCATGACAGAAAAGGAGTTGATTGGGATACAGATTCCAGCGTCCTCACCTCTGGGGTGAGATAATTCTGAGATAACTCTCGGGTTCTACAGTCTCCCCAGGTGCTGCCCAGGGGACCCGAGTCCCCGTCCACCACAATCATCACTGTGGGTTGATAACATTCCTTACAGTCTCCGCTTCACTTGACCATTTTCATAGTGGTATTTTCCAAATCACACCCCCCCCCCAAAAATAAATCCCTTGCACTTGAATTCTTATCTCAGGGTTCTTCTGGAGAAACCCGAATGTAGACTCCTTTGTAGGAAGAACAAAGATGCAGGCCTAGGAAAGGAAATAGATGTGTCCCAGGCATTGCTGTCCATGGCGTGTGGGGATGTGTTCCCACACACGTCGAGCCTGCATGCGTGAGACACGTGTATCTGGGCACACATCCCTGTGTGGGTGGGTGTCCATGTCTGTGGGCCAGCTCATAAGTTAAAAACAGGAAAGGAAAATGTAAGCAGCTTCTTATGTAAATATTGGGCAACCAGAATACTTTTCTTTTGCTTCTAGTCATTTCAGAGTTTCTGAAACTTTGCTGTTCCTCCCCTTGGATGGAGGATGGGAGTAGAGGTGTGGGAAAATGAAGTTATTTTTGTCCTGGGGATTTCAGGGTCTCTCCCTTTATGCATGTCTCTCCTCTCCCTCCGGGAGCCCCCAGGATGGGGGGGGAGATCTACTGAAAAGGGGGGAGTTCTTGCAACCTTGGCAAAGCATGTGGAGCCTCTGCTCTGCTGGAGAGCAGAGAATTCACTGAAAGACATTAGATCACCCCACGGCTGTTTCTGCCGACCTGCCCCAGGGTTCCCAGCTCCCGAGAAAAGGGTGGGCAGGCACCATAGTCTAAGAAAAAGGATGATAGAGCCTGCCTCACAACCTCACAGGATGGCCGTGAGCCTCAAAGGAACCCAGGAATCATTGGAGAGCATTTGAAAGAATGGGTTTTAGAACCAGACAGAAAGAGGTTCAAATCTTGACTCTGCCATTTCTATGACATCGAGAAGTAAATTAAGCTCTCTGACCCTCTGTTTCTTTATCAGTAATATGGGGATTGTATTTTTGAAAAATCCCGTTTAATTAAATAAGGTAACATACAAATCATGTAGCCTACATAAGGCATACAGAATATGCTTCCAAATGTCAATGTCTTCCTTTCTCCCTATCCAGCTACTTCCTGGAGAATGAGAGAAGATAAAGCCAGTGCAGGTAGACAGGTGAAAAGGAAATAGAGGTTTGAGACTCGGAGTGTTTTTCTTTGGGGTAACCAATGCAGAGCTCATTAGAATATTAATTTAATCCAGTTCACAAAACTTTACCGCAGCAAGAATAAAGATGACAGGGAGAGGATGAATATTTGTAATATACAGAGATCTCTACTATACATTGATAAGAAAAACACAAACCATCCAACTTAAAAATGGTTAAAATTATAAAATAAAGCAATCCAAATGAAGAACAAACATATTAAAAGATCCTTAAATTTACTAGACGTCAGGGAAATAAAAGTTAACATAACGATGAGACATTACCTCTACATCCATCTGACTGGCATATCTAGAAATGTTAACACCTCTTGTGGGGTGGGGAGATGCCTTGGAAACAGGGCTTGCACACATTGCTGGTGGAAATGCAAATTGCCATAGCAATCTGACAAAGCAACAAGGCAACGTCTACTCAAACTTTAAACCGTATATTCTTTAATCTAGCGATCCCACTTTTAGGTTCCAACCCCACAGAAATGAAAGCATCTGCGCACATACACACACGCGCACACACACAGTTAGGTGAATGCCACATTGCGGGATTATATAAAGAATATATTTGAATTCTATCAGTTGAATCTATGACATATTATTAAGTGCTAAAAGAGGCAAAGACATGTGTTTATATTATATTATGTCATTTTGGTAAAGCAAACTATGATTAAAATTAAAAAGGCTATACATGGATGCCCACAAACACGGATGATTATACGAGCAGAGTGGACAGCAGAGGGTGCGCACGCCAGGCTGACTACACCGATGGCTCAAGGTCGGGGGACTGTCCACGGGGTAAGGAGGAGGGTGAGGAAGGCAGAAGGGAAAAGAAGAAAGAGCAGGGCCAGGAGACCAAAAGCATGTGCAATATACCCTGTGTATGTGCTCAAGTCTAAATGCATCAAGAGGGTCGGGAAAATAAAAGATTCCATTAGAGAAATAACCTACTGACTTCATGGAAGGACCTTGTACATTGTTGAGTAAATGAAAGTAATAACTAGAGTGAGAACACTAATGAGTGGGACTTGAGCTCTCGGTGGCTTACAAAGCAGACAGTCCCTGCGAAGGGGGAGTAGATGCAAAGAAAATGTGCCTGGCATGCACCTCACCTGGAGTGGCGAGTCCCAGAGTAGCTGCGGAGCAGGTCATGGGGGAAATGGCAGCAGGGGTGTCCTCGGCATCACAGAAGGGGGACACCTTTTGTGTAGCAGAATGGTCACTAGAAGCCACGAGAAGGAAGGAATGGACGAAAGTGTAGGGAGTTCAAGGGTGCTGGTCTTCTCCTCCTAAACAGTAGAAAATGAATAGATCCCATGGAAGTGTAATGGATCAGGAATAATTAAGAAGCAAAATATAATCAAGAAAAAGTAAGGGTGGGAGAGGAAGGGCATTTGTGTTAAGAAATTCGTGGTCTCATCAATTCCCTCGTCAATATTAATTTAGCACCTGCCATGTGCCAGGCATTGTTCTGGGAGGGGAAGTACAGAATTAAAATCATAAAAAGCATGAATCTGTGGTCTTCCATTGTTGTGAAGGAGACAGGCAAATGACACACTCGTATGAGCGGGAAAGCGGTGGGGTGATGGGGGTGAAGGATGGGGTGGGGGGAATGTGTTGGGGGAGGAGCTGTCGTGGGACATGTGAGGAAGTCTCCTTGGGAGGTGACAGTGGGCAGGGGCTGAGCACGGTCAGGCCACACGCCATGCAGATACCTGGGAGGAGAGCAGTCCCAGCGGAGGAGCCAGCACGTGCATGGGCCCTGAGCCCGGAAAGCCCAGAATGTTCTAGAATCAAGAAGGCAGCATGATAAGAGTAGAATGAAAGAAGGGAAAGATGAGACAGGAGGAGGTGGTACAGATGTTTTAACATTTATAAATATGGAGTTCAGGCATGTTAGTTAATGTTATGGAATGATTTACCAGAGGGACTGTGAACAAAGAAGTCAAAATAGTGATTTCCAGTGTGTGAGCTTCCTCTGCTCTTTGAATTTTTATCTCCCTGTGAACTCATGGCCCTGATGATTTTTTAAAAATAAACTAATGTGTTACTAAGTGGACAGAACAATACACCAGAGAGAGAATAAGTGAAAAATGAAGACTTGCCTTGATAGCAATAGCAAATAGTGTATCTTCTAGAACTGATTCCAAAAGCTGCATCCGGTTCGGCTCACTCCTCTACCTTCTATGACCACAGCCAAGGAATGACCAGTGCGAATCCACGTTCAGAAGCATCATCCTAAAATCCTTAGGGCCCAGTAGGCTCCAGGGTGTTTGAGTGCTCAGTCTGTTTTATGATTTTAGAAAATAATTTTTAAATTGTTTTATTTTGTGACTATAAAAGAAATAGAAATTTATTATAGAAAATTTTGAAATAAAAAATAGAATGAAAAAACAGCCATGTTCCCATCAACTATCTGGTATCTGTTAACTAGGATGTGTTTCTCTTTCTAGGCTTTTCTCTAGAGTCGAGATCATGTGACATAAATAAACCGTAGTCTACTTTTTTTTTTTTGCTTAAAGTTATAGCATTGATTTTCTAGTTTCTTAAAGAAAAAGAGTGAGAGAGATCATCTAAGAGATGATGAATGCTGCACCTCTTAATTAACCATTTCTGCCTCCTAATTAAGCATTTTCAAATGACTAGAATATGCCATTTCCCCAATATTCTGGAACTGCAAAGTACATCACTCAAACTGTACATATTTAGAGACTCACTTGAAATTAATAGCTATGTAATTCCATATATCAAGTGTATCTTGGGTCAAAATAAACTTCAAAGGATCTACCTATCCTTCTAACCAAGTCCCAGCAAATTCTCAAGTGCTGATTCTACTCTGTCCCTCTTTCTAACGATCAGTTAGCAGCCTGCTCCCGCCATCCAGGGACATGCGCGGGAAGCTTGGACCAGAGCAGAGGCAGTGGGGAGGGGAGGAGTCCCTAGATTCAAGATCCACTTAAGAGGTGAAGTCAAGAGGATTTATTAAGAGGCTAGTTAAGGAAACATCCCCATTTTTCTGACATTAGCAAATGAACGGATGGTGGTGACACTGACCAACATGGAAAGAGTGTGGTAGGAACATTTTGGAGGTCCCACAAAAGCTCGGTTCGGGACGTGCTGTCCTTGGGATGTCTATGACATAGCTGTCGGATATTTGAGTCTAGGGTCCTGAGGAGAAGACGTGGCTGGAGGTGCATATCTGGGGGTTGCTGGCGTATGGTTGGCACTTCAAAGCACTGGAATGGATGACATCACCGGTGAAACAGAGAAGAGGTCCTTAAAAAATTCAAAAGCCAACTCAGTTATTTCCAAACAAAATACCCATATCCTTGAAGATTTTTAGAATAAATGATACTTGGAAGGATTTCCTCCGTGGTGCTTGGTTCCGCTAGTCATCTTTGGCTGCAGGATTGATGTTGCTGGCCCCGGTCCATGGCTGGCCCACGCGGTGCAAAGCCGGCTTGGAAAGCACGTGTCCTCCAGTGGTCCCGGTGCCAGGCCCTGTGATCCCACTTCCTGCCTCTCCCCCCGCTTCCACTCCCTCTCTGCTCCGAGATAGTGGGACTCTGGTCTCGGGGTTCTGGAAAAGTTATACGGATTTTACAACAAGGTTTTGCCTTCTTTCCCATGTGCTCCAGCCTCAGTTTGGATTAGTCACACATGTCTAGAACGGATATGAGAAATCCAGGTCTGTAGGATTCAGTCTGGGGAAAGCCTCAGCACCAGAATAAATGGGTCCAGTGAGGTGGACCTAGAATTCGGGGTGGCTCCAGGATCAGGGCAGGCAGAGTTCGCTGCAGAGGGAGGAAAGGGGTGTTAGACTCTTTCTCAGGTAGAGCATGGCTGCAGAAAACCAGTGCCCTTTCTGCCTTGCCTTCACACTCGAGTTTGTGTCCGGAACAGACACCTCCCCCCTGCATTGCCAACTGCCAGCTTGGTATTTCCACGCAGGCTGTGTCATGGGCTTCTCATTTACTACACCCAAAACAAAATCCTGGTGCTTTCTTCTCCAGAACAGACCCTCATTCAGTCTTGCTAATTTCTGTTAATGATGTCATTATTCATCAAATCCTTTGACCCAAAAGGTAAAGATAAACAATCAGCCAAGATTCTGTCCCTTTCCGCATTGCCCGCACTCAAAGCGTCTCTGAATTTTGTGGACTCTGCCTCCCTGAGGTGTAGCTCCTGGGTCTTCTGTCCTCTCCTCAGCCACTCTAGCAATCCTTGCTTGAGTCTCCTTGCTGGGAGGCTCGCCACCTAATTCTCCCCAACAACCACAATCTCTCTTCCGAATGCTGCTCGATCTAACACACAAATCTCATTCCTGTTCTCTAACATAAAACCCTGCCACGGTCCTCCTATTCCCTCAGGATGAGTTCCAAAGTCCTTAGCTATCCAAGGGCCTCAGCGACATGGCCACTGCCTACCTCCCCCGTCTACCGCCCCAATTTCCTCTCATACCTTCCCCCTCAATCTCAGTGAAGGACACATAGTTCCCCTAATGCTCACTGCCATTCTGTGCCTCCATTTCCATCCATGTGCTGTCCCTCTTGCTCTATGCCTATTCCCCCCGGTTACATCTACTCACCTTTCCCTGACATGCCCCTGCAACTGCCTCACCCCATCTGACTGAAACGCCACTTCCTCTGAGGTCCCATTAGTATGCTGTTTTGTCACGTGACACTGTGCTGTGTTCGTCGAGTTCATTAGCCGCCTTCCTGATCTGTCTGCATGCTCTGTGAAGATGGAAGCCAGACCGTAGTGGGCTTTGTGCTTACAGGGCCTGCCACAGGGCCTGCAACAGAGAAGGCATCGATAAATGCTTATGGACCTAGGGAATAGATGATCGAGGTACATCCTCACATGCACATCAGTCTAGCTCCCTGAAGGACATAGAGAACACATCCACAGGGGACTTGCAGTTGGCATCACTGGAGGGACCATTGGTTGAGTTATAAAGAAGGGATGTTGAGGTTCCAGGGACCAAGCAGTAGCAGACATTATTACCACACCTCTGCTAGAGGGGCCAGTAAAGGACACAGTTTTACTGGGATGGAGTAAGAGCCGAGTCCATGAAGATGGGCCACCTGGAGAGAGCTACAGGACCAGCTGGTGGAAACCAGGAGGCTGAGGTCATTCCTGCTGGTTTTCTTGTCTGTCCTCCTCATGGGACTGTAGTCTCTTTAATAAATCATGCATTGTTCGTCGCTAGGTCTCCAGAATTGAAAATCAGGCCTGCCATCGAAGAAGTGTATTACTCTTACTTCCTAAGACCACTAAGGCCAAGAAGGTGACCTCCATAAGCTACCATGCACTTTCCCCAAAGAAATAGCAGACCACCTATGCCTCAAAATGGTCTCAAAAAGTAGCATTTGGTTTCCACTAGATGTGCACCTCTCCAACTGGAGTACTGGCCTCTGGATCCTGCCTGATAAACCCAAAGAACACGCTCTACTGACTGCACACTTGTCCAAGCAGAATAAGCTGTGGCTGAAGGATCTCTGGGCTCCAGCAGAAAACTCAGAGAATTCCAGAGAATCTGAAATGACTGGGACAGCTAGAGGAAAACTCCTGCAAAGCCCCATCCGGTCCTTCTGCTCTCTTGGGATTAATGTGAAAAATGGGGAGCCAGGACTCAGGTTCTAGAATCTTCAGGTCAGTGGCTCAAGAGGAAGGTTATGCCAATTCTCCTTATTTTGTTCTTAACCAACTTTTGAATCTTCTCATCCATGATCTTTCCCTTCTCATAATCACAGAGTTATATTCACTCATTCATTCATTCATTCATTCATTCAATATGTACGAAGCACCCACTCTATGCCAGGCACAGTTCTTGGCGCTTAGAATACATCAGGGAACAACAACAAAAAAAAGCCATATCCCAGTCTAATGGGAGGGAGACGATAATAAATAATCAGATGAATAAATAAGTTAATTATAGGCAATTTTACAATGTGAGAGGTTCTATGATTAAAATAAATTAAGTCAAGCAAGAAAAAGTAGTTTGGGAGTGAGCAGGGAGAAGGGGCAACTAGAATAAGCAGCAACAGCAAAAAAGTCCCCATCAGCATTTAAATTTTAAACTCACTTCCTTAACGTTGGGTCACTCTTTACTAGTGCCCTATTTTTCTCCTCTCCGTGACAGCAAAATTCCAAAAGAGGATTATATAATTCCACATACGCATTGTTTCCCTCCATTGTTTCCACCAAGTAGGGCACCTATCCCTATTGTCTCACAAGTCGGCTCTGAACAAGGTCACCAGTGATGCCTGCTACTGTCATCTCAGTCAGCCGCTCGACACTTCTGTTTCTTCCAGAAGCTTCTGCGATACTTCTCACCTGGTTCTCCTCCTACCTCATTGGTGTCTCCTTCTAAGTCACCTTGCTGCTTCTTCTCCTTCCATTTACAACTGTAAATGTTGAGGTGAATAACTTTGGTTATCTATTACTATATAAAAGCCACCCCCAAAACTTGGTGGCCCCAAACAACTATTTATTATATCTTAAAATCTTAAAATTCTCAAGATATTCTTCTGCTTCCTGTGGTATCTCCTGGGGGTGCTGGGACTCCTGAAAGATCCAGAATGGCCTCTTGAAAGATCCAGAATGGCCTCAGTTACATGGCTGGCAGTTGGTTCTGACTGCCAGCTGGGGCATCTCTGTGTGGCTCCTTGGGTTTCCTCACAGCATGGCAGGAAGGTTCCAAAAGTGAAGGTTCCAAGAGACTAAACACCAAAAGGCAAACACTTAAAAAGCCTCACTTGCACCCTGCTTGCTAATATCCTATTAGCCAAAGCTAGTCACGTGGCTAAGCCCAGAGTCAATGTGATGAGAGGTACAGAAGCATGAGGACCAGGGACTGCGGTTGACCAAGAGCCACCACTGTAATAGTTGT
The DNA here is from genome assembly GCF_009762305.2 of Zalophus californianus. Taxonomy (NCBI): domain Eukaryota; kingdom Metazoa; phylum Chordata; class Mammalia; order Carnivora; family Otariidae; genus Zalophus; species Zalophus californianus. The sequence continues at coordinate 182,333,384 of NC_045598.1, forward strand.
TCACAGAGTGTCCACAGGGTTCAGACTGTCTCCTTGTGATCTCACCCAGTTCTGTGGCTGCAAATGTCTTCCCCAAGCTGAGGACATCCCATGTTATTTGCAGTAAGAAAGGATTCTTTCTTACTCAACATCTTTTCTTTAGTATCCAAAAACATCTCAAACTTAGCATGTCTTTGACCCCAAGTCAAGGACTCATCTATGACTTTCTCATTCTCTTTTATCCCACATGCAGACAACTCTGCCTTCCAAATATACCCCAAGTTCACCACGTCTCACCACCAGTGCCATTTAGCTCTGCACCGAGCCCCTAACCGATTTCCCTGATTTCAATGTGGCCCCCTTCCATGGCCCATCCTCCATGCATCAACCAGAGTCTTCTTGCCAAAGAGGAAGCTGGTCATGCTGCCCCCATGCAGGGGGACCTTATGGGACCTAACCTTACATCCAAGCTCTAGGGCCAGAAAAACCCTCTGCGGTCAGCTCCCAGCTACCTTCGCATTCTCTTCTCCCTCCACGTTCCCTCCCTTCACTGCGCTTCTCCACACCCACCTCCCTTGTGTCCTCAAACATCCCATGCTCCTCTTGAAGTCTTTGCACTCTCTGTTCCCTCTGCCCAGAGCGCTCTTCCCCAGATTGTCACATCTCCACCTCTTTCTCATCATTCAGGTCGATACTCAAGTGACAGGTGCTCTCTTGTCTTCCCTGAACTTGGCAAAGGAATTTGATGCTTCTAAGCCACTCTTGTCCAGATTCCCTGATTTCTTCTCCATCGCAGCCCTTAGCAATACCTGACATTTTCTTATTTACTTAGGTAGATATTCATCACCTGCCTTTCTTCTCTGGGAGTAGGACTCTGTCTCTGATACTTTTGTATCCTCAGTGTGAAGAGGAGTACCTGGCACACAGGATGCACTTAATAAACCTTTGTTGATTGGCTACTAATGGCAAGATGAGAACTATAATTTAATAACTACTCACATATATGGAGAAAGATGCAAGAATTCAAATTTTTTCAAGGTTTCAAATTTTTGCAAAAATTTCAGTCCATGCTAGCTGTGCAGTTTTGCCCAGGCTGCTTAACCTCTCTGAGCAACATAGGATAATGGCAGCCCTTCCTTCCTGGAGGAAAGGAAGGAAAGGCCACTGGTGTTGAAAAGGTCAACAGCTTTTTGAATGCTGTCTGTTCTCCCATTTCATCTTTCCAATAGCTACTAACTCTGCAGTAAATGTTTTTGTTCCATTTTACAGAAGGCTGAAGCTCAGAGCTGCTGACTGACTGATTGGAGGTCCCATACAAGAAGTGGCAGAGCAGGACATGACTCTGTACCCAACTAGTGCTACCAATGGCCCTGAGGCCTCGACTTCATCTTGCCTCAATCTTATAATTGGCCTGTGGGACTGAGCACCTAAGCCAGTATTCCTAGTTAGTTTGATTTTAGCTTCTCTTGGCCTTAGTTTCCCCATCTTTGAAATAAGTCGATGGTCTAGACATTGCCCATGACCTGTGAGGACTCACGGGGCTGATACTGGTTCTTGTGCCATTCATGGAATGACTGGTTGTTCTTCCAGAGTTACTCATGGCCGGGAAACAAAACCCACAACTCTAGTACATGAGGTAGTTGGGGGCTTAAGTCTGAGGTCAAATGCCGGCTTTGGGCGCCTCTAACCAACCACAAATCTGCCCCAAGCTCAAGGCAGCCTTGGTCTCAACCAACATTTATGGCACTGGCATGGCTCGCGAGTGAGCTCATAGCGGGTGAGCAGTGGGGGAACCACGGAATTGGCTCAGATTGCTCCAGCACATTGTCCAGCCATGAGCGAGAACTTCCCTCTTCCAGAGCTGTGGAATGGCCTGAGACCACGGGTTTGCTATGAAGATGCCAAAGCCTGGAGAATGTTAGCTGTGAAGCACTATCAGCCAAACCTCAGGCCTGGCCATGGTTAGGTTGAAAACAGGGAAGACAGCAAGAGGGAAGGAAAGGGAGTCTCATCACGGAACTGGGGTAGCAGTGGGAAAGGGTTGAGGGAAGAGTGGGTGCCACGGACTGCCCTGCTCCTCACTCGAGTTCCTTGCCCAGGCCAGATCCTGCCAATTCTGATTGATTTTTCAGACCCAATCTGTGGGCACCCAGTTTCTAACAACGATAGGCTCCAGATCATTAATTATGTAGCACAATGATTTTTTTTTTAAAGAACTAATAGTGGGGTGGGGGGGCGCATGGGTGGCTCAGTCAGTTAAGTGTCCAACTCTTGATCTCAGCTCAATTCTTGATCTCAGGGTTGTGGGTTCAAGCCCCGTGCTAGGGTCCGAACTGGGCATGGAGCCTATTTAAAAAATAAAAAAACAATAATAATAAAAATAAAAACCAAAGATACTAATAGGTGGCAGCAGAGTCCCTTCAATTCATTCATTTCCTCATACTCATAATTGCAAAAATATTTATGGAGCCCCAGTGCTGTGCCTACATTCTTTTGGACTGAATGGATTTAATAGTAGAGATAACAAAGTCTCTGGCCTCCTTGAATTTACGCTCTGATGGGAAAGACACAGTAACAAACATAAAATATGTGGAGTATTTGGTAGGGGTGGATGCTTTGAATAAAATCAAGATGGGTAAAGTGGTAGAAGACGGGCCTTGGCCATTTTCAACAAGATGGTCCTGGGAGTCGCTCTCAGAAGGTGACACTTTAACACAGATGTTTGTTCGCTGAGTGACGTTGACCAGCAGCTTTAGATTGGTTTGGAGGCCTTGTGGGCATAAATGAGTAAGAGACAAGGAATCGGGAAGTATTAGAAATAAAGATGAATTCAGGGTTGAGGGATGGGGAGAAAAGGAAGAGAGAGGCCAAGCCATACAGCAGAGAAGCTCGTGACCCAGTAAGATGAGAGATGGGTGTAGTTCAAGATCATTTTGTTAGTATTACAGTGAATAAACTTCTTTGCATGTCCTTGAAGCTTTCTGGTAAGTCTGCTACAGACAGATGCCCTGTGTGCGTGCATGTGTGTATGTGCACGTGTGTGTGCGCACATGTGTGTGTTTGCATGCGTGTGTGTGCACGCGTGCACGTGTGTGTGTTTGCATGCGTGTGTGTGTGAGAGAGAGACAGAGAGAGGACGAGGGCTGAGTCTGAGTCTGAGTCCATCCCAGGACCAGCTGCAGAACGGAGAACAAAATTACAGAGGTGGCAGAAGGCGGTGACAGCCGGAGGTGACGCTCTCTGGCAAAAGAGCAGTCTTTCTGAGCTCCTGACTTTGCCTCCCAGGCAGAAGGCGTTCTGCCAGCATATGGTGCCCTGTTCCCTCAGCCCCTTCGCACGTCATGCTGGGTGAGAAGGATGAGTGGGCTCTTGCCCTCTTCCTGTGAGAGCAGGAAGCCTTCTCTGCTCATGTGAGCCCCCGTCTCTCCGTGGATTCCATGGATAATTCCAGCCCCAGAATCAGGTAGAATGACCCACTCAGCTAAATGTCAGTAATTGTTAACATAGGTGTGAAGCAAATAGACCAAGTGAGCGGACCCAGTGCCCAGAAGACCCGCAAACCCAAAACTTGGAAATTCCAGGAAGCTTCCTAGAGAAACATTTCAGTTATCTATTACTACAAAACAAAGCACCCCAAACTCAGTGTCTTAAAATGACCATTTTATTTTGCTCACAATTTTATCATTTAGGAACATGAGAAGGACTCAGCTAGGTGGTTCATCTCTGATCCACATGGTGTCAGCAGGGGCTGGAGCACCCATCTCCCAGATGGCTGCTCGGCAGGGATGGCTGGAAGGCTGGACTTCTGTGGGCACCTCTGCTTTTCATGTAGTCTCAGGGCCTCTATGGTAGGTTGCAAGAGACCATGGGGGAGGCCTCCCATCCTTTTAAAGTTTAGGCCCCAAACTGAGTGATTTCTGCTGTACTTTATTAGTCAAAATAGTGATGGAACCAGTCCAGTCTCAAGGGGAGTAGGCATTGACTCTACCTTCCACTAAAAGATTATCAAGGAATTCCCAGCCGTCTGTAATCTTCCAAAAGAGGTGATGCCTGAGCTCAAGGATACACTAATATTTCTTGAACCCATACGAGATGGCAGGCCCTGTGCTGAGCACTTCATATGTAACAACCCTCTGAATCTTCATCCTGACCCCTGAGGAGGTAGAATGATTAGCCCCATTTTAATTTGTAAAAAGTGGGCCAGAGAGGTTCAGTCACTTGCCAAATACCACACAGGGCAGAACCAGGATTAAAACCCAGACTGCCTTACCTAGAACCTACCCAGTGGAGATCTCGCCTTAGGGGCTAGCCGGGTGGAGGGCTTTATGAGAGAAGGTAAGATCAAAGATGTGTCTTCCTGGCCAAGGGAACAGAATGAGCAAGGTCCAGAACCAAAGAGAAAGAGTCTGAAAGACTCAAGGAGCTTGCTTGGGTCAGGGTCAGGTTCAGAGCGTGGGAAGGCACTGGGGTGGAGGGTCCGAAAAGGACGCACCCCAAAGGGGCCTGGGCCCCGGGCTTTTGAAGCTTGGTCTTACCTTGAGAGCAAAAACACAATTTTACGGCTTTAAGGAAAGACAGCGCAATGGTCAGCATTCTATTTCAGGCCAGTGGCTCTGGCAGATGCGAGAGGAGGAGGTGAGGGGGGACAGCTGCAGGGGGGTCCGAGAGGTGTTTGCTGCAAAGTGGGAGGGTGGACGCTCTGATCTCTACGGGCCACCTCTTCTTCTGAGCTGTGATTTGGGAATGCACGCATACAGAGGGGGGACCAGCGGCTGCCGCCAGCGTGCGCTGCTGGCTAGACCTCACCCCCTTCCCAACCCCTCGCAGTGTGGTCTGAATGTGGAATAAATGGGACCACAGTGCTGTGCTTCTTGCACGTAGGAAAACAGAAACAGATTTACAAGAGAAACTTCTGAAGTTCGGCTTTGAAGTTTTGGGCCAAGCCCTAAAAGACAAAATTTTAAAAATTAAAAATTAAAAAAAAACAAAAACAAAGAAAGAAAACGTTCTCATCAAATTCCACCCTTCCTGCCCAGGTTTATTCAGCATGTCTCCTCACCCCTCTTACCCCTAAATCTCCTAATCCCCCCACCTTCCCACCAGGCAGGCCACAAGGAAAGGGAACGGGTGTAGGCTCTAAAAAGGGCACATCTGTAGCTCCTTAGTGAGATGTGGGTGGCAACCAGGCTACTGGGTTTCTGGAGGGAGGTCCAGGGAGGAGCCAGAGGGAGTACAAGTTGGGCAGAGGTAGAGTTTGAAACTTCAGAGATTGGCAGGCTTCGCAGCCTCAGCCCCGAGGAAGCCTCATGGGTCAGGTGTTCATCCTGGGCTTTGGTCCCAGGCAGACTTCGATTCAAATCCTGAGCCTGCGTGGCTAGAGTGGTACAAAGCTGGAAACAAGCTAAGTGTCCAATGATAGGGGTTTGCTCGCATAAATCACAGTGTGTCCATATACAGGATATCATGCAGCCACTTCAGACCAGGCTCTCACAGGATGCTGAAGACATAAAAATATTTAGCTTAAAATATCAAATAAAAAAGAAATAAATAAAAGTAGCATGACTTTGGTTTCTAATATATGTAATACATATATGTATAGGAAAAAAAAAAACCGAAAGTCACTCAAAATGGTAGTCTTACTCCGGGAGTGAAATCTCTATGTGCCTTTTGACTTTCCTCTTTAAAAAGTCTATTTGCTAAACAGATATTATTCTTAAAAATATATAAATTACACATACACACAGGGATATGCATGCATAAAAATTGGTATTAAAAATAGCCAGCATTTCTCCACATGCCAGACATTTTGGCCAGATTCTTTATAGAGGTTCTATTCTAATTTTCATAAAAGCCCTGCTGGTCAATTATTAGTAATTGTCACTTGCAGAAGAATAAATTGGAAGGTGAAGTAGCTTGTTCAAAGATACCCTGCAAATGAGCGGCAAAGTCTGGTTTCACACTGATTCTTCTCCAGGGCACCCTGAGCCTCGATGCCCTCCCTGCACCCCGGAAACCTGCTGCATCTGAGGTTGGCGTGAGTTGTTTTGGAAACCAGTCTGGGCTGTTTTTCCTGTGGAAGATCACGTTGAGCTCACTTTTGACAAACACCAGGTTCCCACTGACCTGGCAGATTTCTCTGGGGCAGAATTTGCTGAGACTCATAGAAAACAAGGAGAAAGAAGAAAGCAGATGGTTTATCTAACCCAGATCTTGAAGAGAGAAGACAGGCCGCGTTGTGCCCAGGCAAGACACGTAGGCTGGGGACAATGGGAACCAGGTGCCCTCGGGGCAAGGCTGCCCATGCAGAGCCAGAGATGACCCTGTAGTCTGCAAGGTAAATGAATTGGGTGCCATCCCAGCCAGGGACTGCCAGTCAGCCAAGCAAGGGGGCTGTCCTCGATTCCCCTCAACCTGAGGAAGATGCTGAGGTTCTCTGGGCAACTCGGGGAGAGTCAGAGGTGGACATTTCCCTCAGATGGTCAGTCTAATCATTTATTTTACAGATTGAGAAACTGAGGCCCAGAGAGGAGAAGGACCAGCCTGAGGACTTACAGTGAAGTAGTGCCTGAGTGTGCTGCAGAAGCCAACGCCCCATACTTGGACCCAGAGGGAAGGTGTACTAACTCTGCACCAGTCACAGGGCAGCAGAGGGCAAAGTACACAAACTCACTGCAGCATGGAGGCCACACACACAAGTGATCAGCACTGTATACCCACTTAAGAGAAGGAGAAACTGAGTGCCAAGTGATTAATCAACTTGCCTCAAGACCGCCTAAGCAGGAATATTTGAGGCCTCCCCCACTGCGTATACACACACAGATTCATAAGTAGAAGCAGCCCTGAATTCAGAGCTGGGCGTCAGATCTTTAGGTCCTGTTCCTCCAACAACCAACCCAGAGACCTCCATTCTCTGAGACCACCGGGCTATAGGCTGTAGGGCTGGCCCTGTGATCCCAATGGTTTGCAAAAAATCAAATTGGTCTTTAGTTCTCTTGCATTCCTGTTTCTTCATTTATTTAATTATCCATTTAATCCATCCATTCATGTCTAGCCATCATCTGTACATCCATCCTTTCCATCCATTCTTCCATTCTTCCATCCATCCATCCATCCATCCATCCATCCATCCAACATTCCATCTATCCATCCTCGCAACCATCTATCCATCCTTCTAACCATTATTCCATCCATCCATCCATCAATTCATATACCAATGTATCCATCTATCCATCCATTCATATACCCATCTAACATCCATCCATCCATCCATCCATCTATTCTTTCACCCATCTCTTCATCTATCTGTCCATCTGTCAATCCATAGTTCGATGCATCCATCCATCCTTCCATCCATTCTTCCCTCCACCCTTCCACCCAACCTTCTGTCCATCCATCCATCTACCCATATATTCATTTTCCCAATTCAGTCATCTTTTTGTCTATTGTTTTCACCTTTTATGCTTTCTTTTCCTTTTCTTCTTTTCTCTTTGCTCCCACTCTTTCTCTTTCCATTCCTCCCTTCCTTCCTGTAAACTCTTAATTGAACACAGGTCAAACACTGTGGCATACACAGCTAAATGAAGACCCACTTCTGCCCCCCCAAAATCTCAGAATCATTTGAGAGAGTTCAAAGTATGTCCAAATAATACTATACACAGGACACATATATTTTATGTGTAAAATCTGTAACTGTCATTTTAACTGTACTGGGAGAAACAAACTGTTACAGGAATGAGAGGAGAGAGAGAGAGAGAGAGAAAGAAATCTCTAGTTGAAGGTTCAGGGAAACCTGCAAAGAGGAGATCATCTGAGGTGGGAAGCCCTAACAGCTTTCAAAGCAGCAGGAATAGTGGCTAGAGTCATCATCTGGTCTTCAACTCTGTCTCTGATTCCAGTATAGAATCTCTGCCCTCCATCATTCCTTCACATACTGTGCACTCTGCAGAATATGAACTACAGCAGGCTTGTCCCAAACGGTGCCTTTCCATCCATTCTTCCCTTCTTCCATCCATCCATCCATCCATCCATCCATCCATCCATGCTGCATGCTGCTGGGTGGTTGAATGAGCCATTCACATTTCCTGTCACCTCCACTTACAGCTGCTTTACTCCCAGGAGTGGAGCCTGCATGCACTGGGAACTCAGATTCTAAAGTCAGTCCCTGGGGTGCCTGGGTGGCTCAGACATTAAGCGTCTGCCTTCGGCTCTGGTCATGATCCCAGAGTCCTGGGATCAAGCCCTGCATGGGGCTCCCTGCTCCGTGGGAAGCCTTCTTCTCCCTCTCCCACTCCCCCTGCTTGTGTTTCCTTTCTCGCTATTTCCCTCTCTGTCAAATAAATAAATAAAAATCTTTAGAAAATAAATAAATAAATAAAGTCCCTAGTGCCCCAGGAATATGGGTGTGGCAAAGGCCTCACACCTTTCTCCACACCACAGCCAACCCAACCATCCCTTCCTTCCTTTGTCCATTGACCCATCCCTCATCACGTCAGCCCTGCTCAGCAGCCCTGGGAGCTCCCTTTACCTGGAGGGTAAAGTCCCTTCCATCTTGACACGCTCTTCATTCATCATTAAGCTCTTCTTCTGCAACTTGCCTCATGTGGCCTGAGCCCAGTCGCCTCTGCCACAATGGCCCCACAGGCTCCTAACTGGACTCCTTGCCTCCAACACTCTCTCCGCCATGTTCCTGCCCTATAGCAGCCATAGGAAACATTCTAGAAGATCTGATCTCATCTGGCCTGTAATATTTTTTAAATGGCTCCCACAGCCCTTCAAAGGACATACAGGGCCCCAAGGATTTGGGGGAATCTGGCCCCTCTGCTGGTCTCCCAACCACTTGCCCAGAGCGTCTCCTGCTGGCTGAATTCACAGCCCCTCAAACATGCAGGAGCCTTTCCCACCCCTGGGCCACCTCCTCTTCCTTCTGCCTGGAAAGCCATATTCCCTTGGCCCACCTCACGGAAATCTACCTTTCCCATCTCAGCTTCCTCCACCTGCAAACTCCCACCCACCTTGCCCCACATCCCACACCTTCACAGACTGAGTGACCCGTCTCCTTGGTGTTTCCATAATTCCTTGCACTTGCCTCCATTGTGATCCTATTGCATAGTATTGAACTTAACTATTTTCTTGTACATTGTCTTTGGGGCTACAGCTGTGTTGACCACCATAACCATAGCTCCTTCCAGTGTCTGGCACTGGGAAAATCGTCACTGCTATAGACAGCAAGACTGCAACAGTGTTGAGCAAGAGGCACACGCTGTGGGTTCCAATCTGATGCCTGCCACTTACTAGCCGTGAAATTTGGAGCATGCGATTTAATTTACCCACACCTCTGTTTACTCACAATATAAAATAGAGCTGACAGAAGGACAGCTGCGTTTTGTTTTGTAGTGAAGATTAATGAGTGAATATTTGTCAAAGGTCTTAGAAGGCACAGATATCTCAGTAAATGTTAGATTTCATTGTGAAGGTGTGCATTCTTTCCTCCACCTGAAATTTGAGTCCCCCTCTACCCCCCTACCTAGTGACCAGACTCCTACACATCCTCAATGTGCCCTTTATGACCCGTCCATGGCTTTCCCATATTTGCTTTCCTTGTCCGTAGTGCAGCTGACCTGAGTCTGCCTTATGGGGAAGCTGCATGTGGACCCGCCATGATCCCTCACGGCCCTGCAGTGGCCAGGACCTCTGCTTGTCCCCTTGTTCAACTTGAGGTACCTCTGTGAGTATAGGCCTGGCTCACAGTTGGGTCTGCAGACACCTGACTCACTTTACCCAGACGTTAGTGAGAGATTCGGCCCAGCAGGGGGAATAGCTGGGCTGGGGCAGTGTGCCAAGGGCCGTCACATTGTTTCGCTACAGCGATATCTGTGTCTCCATCTGTGACTTGGAAGCTGGGCACAGAACCGGGAAGAACTTTGAGACCATCTAGCACTCAACAGCACTCAGAGGGTAGCATCACTCTGCAGAGGCAAGAAACCACGACCATCTCCAAATGTTCCAGACGGTCTTGGCAGGAAAAGGTGCTCAGCAGGGGATACTGTCTGACTCCTAGAACCTCCCAAGCGTTCAGAACTCCAGGGAATAGGGTCACATTCCAGCTGGCTGGCCCTCCGCTGAAGGAAGCCGAGTGTTGTGCCCAAGGGAGAGAGAGATTCCTCCAGACCCACCACAGCCCAGCTGTTCATCTCCACGCTTTGCCGAGGGAGAGCAAACCCAGTAGCGGCCGGCTTCCCATAACCTCGGCCCACAGTCTGCTCAGCTGAGTCACCGCCTGGTGGCCTGGGCCCTGCCTCTCACCATGTCCACTCGCCTGACCCTGGAGAATTCGCACTGATGATTGATTCAACAGTGCTGGCCAGGGCGCACGCAGGAGCCGGGGCCTGGCCCCAGCCACCACACAGACACAGTCAAAGCAGACAGGTTTACGAGGCTGTGAGGCCAGGCAGAGTGCTCGCTGTGTGTGCTTTTGACCGGCACCCTCTATGGGTGGAGGAAGGGCTGAACCACCCTGAAGGCCTGGGTTCAAGTCCAGCTCTGTTGATTACCAGCAGCCTGTTATGGACTGAATGGTGTCTCTCCCCCACAATTTGTTTGTTGAAGTCCTTCCCTCCCCCAAAATTCGTATGTTGAATCCTTCCCCCCAGAACTTCAGACTGTGGCTGCATTTGGAGACGGGGTCTTTAAAGAGCTGACTAAAGGAAAAGGAGGTCCTTAGGGTGGGCACTGATCCAATATGACTGGTGTCCTTATAAGAGGAGATTGGGGCACACACGTGCCCGGAGGGCAGACGATGTGAAGACACGGAGAAGCCGGCTGTCTACGGGCCTGGGGGACGGACCTCAAAGAAACCAGCCCTGCTCACACCCCATTCTCAGACTTCTGGCTCCAGACACGTGGGAAAATAACTTTCTGTTCTTTAGGCCGCCCAGGCTGTGGTACCTGTTAATGGCAGCCCAATACACTCTGTGATCCCCCCAAGCTTCACCTCCCTCAGCTGTGAAAGGGGCATTCTACTGCCTGGCGCCGTAAGGTTACCGTGGGACTAGAGTGAGCCTTGACCTTGGAAGTGCCTGGACCATGGGAGATTCCCCCCAGATCCTCCTTCCCCTCCTTGTCCTTTCTGGGACCAATTTCCTTTGTTCTTCTTTATTGCATAATAGCATCCCACAGTACGCTCGCCCTGGTTGGTCTAGACATTCATCCGGGGAAGGGCATATTCATTGTTTCCAGTTTGGGGCTGTTACAAATAAAGCCTCTGTGAGCAACGCTGCACAGCTTTTTGTGCAAACACATGTCTGCCTTCCTCTCCCCCCAGCTCCCTCACCCCCACCCCCGTCTCTTCCTCTTCTTCTCCTTTCCCTCCTCCCTCTGTTCGCCCCCCCTTGGTTTCCAATTTCTCTTAAATGTGTTTGGTTGCCTGGGTGCTGAGGGGGAAAATCAGCTGCGCTCGCCCCGTCCGTGGCCCGCTATCATCAGTACTCTCAAGATTCCTGTCTGGGTCCATTCTGTGCCGCTGCCTCCCAGCCCTCCCCCGCCGTCCCCCCCCTACTGCCATGGGCAGCATCTGCAGCACCAGCCCTCGAATGTGTGTACACACGGTTGCAGGAAGGGAGCTCGGCTGTGTGCCTCTGACTCGGACGCACGTCAGTGGCGCTGGCTGGAGGCCTCATTCCCAGCTCGGGTCCTTCCTACAATGCGGGGCTGCAAGGTCCCCACCTGTGGCTCTGTATACACCCGTCTGTCGTTTCTAACTGCCATACGGGACCCTCGGGCTGGAATCGTCAACAGTTTACCTCCCCATTTCCCCAACCAAGGTGGAAGGACGTTTGCCTCCAGCTCCTCATCACCACAAGCAAAACCTGGATGGGTGTCTTCCTCTAGGGCCCACGTATGGTCCCCAGGGAAATGATTCAATGCATATGCACAAGGAGTAGGGGTGCTGGGCCATAGGGAATATGCCTGATCATGGTATTTTATCAAGCAGTGTTAGATTGCTCTGCAGGATGGCTGCCCCAGCCTATAATGAGAGGGGTGCGTGGCCATGCATGGGGATCATCTTCAGGAAGCAGGGTGCATGGATGTGCCTCGGCCATCAGAGAGGCCACCCGGAGCTTCTCGGGATGGCCACCCTCCCAAGGTGACACTGTCCCAGGCCCTGCGTGGTGGCTGTGGTGGTGGTGAGAAGTCAGGTTGCACCTTGTCTGGAAGGTGGAGATGACAAGATTTCCTAAGAGAAAGACAAGAAAGAGTGGGAGGGGGAGGAGATCCATGCTTTTGGAGCCCTTGTTATGTCCCAGGCATCATCCCTAGTTTTCGTAAGCGTCACTGTGATGGGTTGAATGGTGACTGCCAAGAAGCCATGTCCATGTCCTCACCTCCAGAGCCTGGGGACGTGACCGCATTTGGGAAAGAAGTCTTTACCAATGGAAATAAGTTAAAGATCTTAAGATGAGATCAGCCTGGGCTCTTCGGGCGGGCCCTGATCCAATGACACGTGTCCCTGTAGAGACGCACAGAGGACAGACACAGGGACAGAGAAACCGTGTCGAGGCACACACTGAGATTATGCAGCCACAAGCCAAGGGAAGCCTGGGGCCACCAGAAGCCAGAAGAGGCATGGAAGGATTCTCCCCTAGAAACTCCGGGGGGACTATAGCCTGGCCAACTCCTGGATTTCTGGTTTCTGACCTCCAGAACTATGAGAGGATAAGCGCCTACTGATTTCAGCTACCCAGGCTATGGTCATTTGGGGGGGGCAGCCCTAGCACGCTAACACAATGGCTCCATGCCAACCTTGCAGCCCCCAATAGAACACATCATCAGCCCATTTTATGGATGAGAAATAAGAGGCTCAGAGAATGTAAACAGCTCTTCCAAGAGGAAATGCTGGCAGGGGCTGAATCCAGTTCAGGCCTGCTTGCACCCAGGGCACAGGCTTGCTTACTCTGCCCTGTTTCTCAAAGCAGGCTCCAGGGAAGCCCTCCCACAGACTTATCAGGAAGTGTTTGTTTAAAAGCAAATTTGCAGCCTTTCCCAGACACACTGACTCAGAACCTCTGGGTCGCAGTCCTGGGGATCTGTACATTTTAAAAAGTGAATTCCATATACAGTGACTTTTGAGAATGTCCAGGCCAATGCCCAGGAGCTCAAAAATGAAACAGACAGGCCCATCGCTGGCCCAACCTAGCCCCCCACATGGCACAGAGGCTGGGGTGTCTCCTGCAGGCTGGCTTTGAACCTGCTTCTCTGAGGTTCCTTCACTGGCGTTTTGAAAAGCCTCAGTGCCAAGGACAAGCGTGACATTATGCTCCTTTCCGAAACCAGGCTGCTCGCTGCTTTCGAGCCTGGAACCCGGCAACCTTCCTGGTGACTGCCACTCACACCCAGCACAAGCCCCACCACTTAACGAGCACCCACTTTTCCCACTAAGCTTGCCCAGGGCTCCAGATCGCTCTCCTTTCCTCCTCAAACATGCAGGAGACCTGGAGCTTTGCATGCCCCTTGCTCAGAGAGGCATAAACGTGGGTAAGGGCCCTGGCCTTCTGGGGTCCAAGCCCCAGCTCCACCCATCTGGTGACTTTGACCCCTTACCTCTGTGAACCCATTTCTGCTTCAGTAAAATGGGGATGATGTTAGCACCTGCTTCATCCAGTGGCTCTGAGGCAATGAATTAAGTAAAACATGGGACTATTAAAACAATAGTGAGGAACTGCTACACACTTATTAGAACGGCCCAAATCCAAAACACTGACAACACCAAATGCGGGCGAGCATATGGGGCCACAGGAACTCTCATTCACTGATGCTGGGGGATGCAAAATGCAGCAACCACTTTGGAAGACAATTTGGTGGTGCCTTACAAAAAGAAACCTACTCTTACCATAGAGCCAACAATTGCACCCCTTGGTATTTACCCAGAGGAGCTGAGAACTTATGTCCACACAAAAACCCGCACGCAGATGTTTATTATAGTTTGATTCATAGCTGCCACACTTGGAAGCAACCAAGCTGCCCTTCAGTAGGTGAGTGGATAAATAACCTGTGGTATATACAGAAAATGGAATATTATTCAGCACTAAAGAGACATGGAGAAATCTTCAGAACATAACACCACGTGGAAGAAGTCAATCTGAAAAGGCTAGATGCGGCGGGATTCCGATTATATAACGCTCTGAAAAAGGCAAAACTATGGACACAGTAAAAAGTTCAGCAGTTGCCGAGGGTTGGTGTGAGGGGAGGTAAGCGGACGGAGCACAGAGGAGTTTTAGGGCGGTGAAAATACTCTAGGATATTTTAACAGCTGCAGGTCATGGTATGTCTGTCCACACCTATGGCGTGTACAACATCAAGAAGGAGCCCTATTGTGCCTGTAGACTTTGGGTGATGAGCGTGAGTCAGTGTCGGTTCATCCCTGGTGGAAAACGTGCCATTTTGGTGGGTGACAGTAATAGTGGGGAGGCTGTGTCTATGTATGGGCAGGGGGCATATGGGAAATCTCTATGCCTTTCTCTCAGCTTTATTTTAAACCTAAAACTAAGAAACTAAAGTCTTAAAAAAAAACATAGAGAGGCCTTGGGCGAGTAGCCCGCCGAGAAGTAACCCATGTCGCCAACTTCACAGGGATCTGAGACACAGATCCATTTGCTTTAATTTAAGACTCACTAAAATCTCATGAGGTAGATAGCATTGTCCTTTTAGAAGAAGATGAAGGAGGTTTCCTTTTATCACTGCCGTCTCTGGAGTCCCTGTTGCATGTAAGGCACAGGGTCAGCTCAGAGTTGGGGGAGAGATGGGAAGGACTGGTGTGGCCCGGGGAGCCTGTGCCCGCTCCCATCCACAGCAGCTGCCTCTCAGCCACCTAGAAATCCCAGGTGGGAGATGCCACGGATGCTCCAGGGGAAGGGTCCCCAAAGACCCTGTGGGTCCGGGCAGAAAGGGGTCTCGGGGTAGACAAGTTCAGGGCACATTTGTGTTTGCATTCAAAGGGCCTCAGGTCAGAGGACCCCGCCACTCTTTTAGGAGAAAGCCCCGAATTGCCACCAGGGAATTAGGAGCTAGTCGGCCTAGGTGGCCCTGCTGTCCCTGGCTCACTGTTTCCATTTGTCTTTCCTGTGCCCCCACCCGCCCCTGCTCATTTTCATCAAAGAGACTGGTAGAAGCCCACACCCTGAGGACTGGGAGGACTATGGGATTTTACTGGAGAAGGCAGAGACAGAGAACAACCGGGGATACTGGGTCCCAACCCCCAGCCATGCTGAGAAGAGGACACTCAGGGGAAGCTCAGGGTGACCCACGAAGGGACACAGGCGGAGTCTCTGTGATGAAGAGCAAAAAGCATATTAATCATAACCATGTATTCAGCATCTACCACAAACCGAGCACTAATTTAGTCTCCATCACGGCCCTGGGAGGCAGATATGATGGTTAACCCCATTTTACAGATAGGAAAACTGAGGCTCAGAGACTGGAATTGGCTTCCCCAAGATCTGCCACATGATGCATAACAAAGGGAGAGTTTGGTGTAGACCCAACTGGCCCCAAGGCTCTTGCTTTCCCCCCTCTGCTTTCCCAGGTGAGACATGAGGGGTCCTGGGGATCCTCACTTACGGCCAAGGCTGACGCTAGAGGTGTTCTCCTGCCCAAGTCAGCCGTTGCTCTAGAACCAAGGAGTAAGCAGGGGAGCTCTCCAGGGGCTCCCCGTGACTCCAGCCTCCTAGAGCAGACCTAGGTGTTCTGGCTGAGCGTGAGGGTTGGTTACCTTGACCCCTTGGAATCTAGGCAGTCCTGGAGTCAAGGGTCACCCCTTCAGGGGTTCTTCCATCCTTGCTTAGGGCCCGGGAGGAGAGCAGAGCCCCACCTGGGCCACCGAGCAAGCGCGGCAGGGAGGCACAGCAGACCCACGTTCACTCCTCTGCCTTCTGAAGGAGCCGGGTTGGTTCTGGCCTCTCTCTCCCAGGCAGCGGTGTGTTGTGTGGGTCTGAGGAGCCCCAGGAACTGGCATTGAGCTGCCTGCACAATGTGGGCTCGGTGCTCATTCATGGGACAAACAAATGATAAATAGGCTGTGAGCAGATCTGGGGCTTCCTGGGCGCCTGGTCCTGAGCGTCTCTGGAATCTTCCATGCATCTGGTTCTGGGCAAGGCAGCCTTCCTGTTTGGCCTAGGAATGCTCTCAAACGACTTCTGTTCTTGAACCCCCTCCTCCAGCCCCTCTTTGGAATGTATTTACAGCTCTGGGAGGTCTGCTGCAGGAAGCTCCTCGAAACTGTGCTCAGGCTAAAAGACAACATGCAGACGGCTGGAGACGGGGACTCTGTGAGAGGCGAAGTGGAGGCTTTTGGTAATGAGGCTCCAGCCAAACCCTGCCCCGCACAACCAACCCTGCCCTTCGCTGCACACGTCTGCAGCGCCTGATGTGTATCAGGCCTGGCGGCAGGTCACAGAGCTGACCTTGTCCAGACCCTGCCCTGCGCCCCCAGCAGAGGCCAAGTGAGAACATTCATTACAGACGAGGGGTGCTATGGAGCCCCGCCGATGTGCTCAGCTGCTTGAACACACCCTCACACAGCACTGACTCCGGGCCGGGAACAGTTCAGAGCGATCAGAACCTCCCTCATCCCCGTGTTAGAGGCAAAGAAACCAGCAGGCAAACCAGAGAAGTCACAGGGCCAGGGAACGGCAGGAGGCAGGGTCCCACCCAGACCTGTGCATTAGCTACACAGGAATGGCATCAGCCACAGTGACAACTAACAGTGAAGTCCGAATCTCACAGAAACCCTCCCACTGGCCTGTCAGGGGACATGTCCGAGCCTGCCAGGTGGGAACTGGAGGTCACGTGAGGGCCCCTCATGAGGGTAATGGGATGAGGCCAAATCTGAACATTGCACACTGGGGAAACTGAGGAACGGCAGAAGCCACACTCCAGAAAGAAGGAGTGGAGGGATCAGAAAACCACAGAAGTGAGTGGAGGGCGGAGGGTGGCTGCAGGAGGCCACATCCCGCCCTTCATCTGCGCGAAGAGCCCACGCTCGGCTCTTGACTCTGCACTGTGACTGACTTGCTGACCCTTCAGCTCCCTGCGCTTCAACTTCCCCAAATATATAGAGGGATGAAATCAGCACCTCCCTCCCTACAAGGTTCTCAGAGCAGAGCTTAGCACAGAGTTCACGCTTCATACTCGATTATTAAATCAGAACCCTCACTACATATTTTCTAAAGATACATCTGGACAGCAGGAGTTCAAGGATGCAGGTCCTTCCTGTTGGGGGTGCGGGGTGGGGAGAGGCGCGGAGGGCAGGGGGAAGGTGGAGTGAGGAGACAAGGCTACGTGCAGATGGGGCCCTATATGGCCCCCTTCCTCCCCGCCTTCCCCCTTCCCTCCTTCTCTCCCCCTTCCCTCCTTCCTCCCCTCCTTTCCTTCTTTCCCTCATCGTCAGTACCCCCCCTCAGCACCTCCTCCCCTGCCCCACTCGTTCACCTGGCCGCTCGCCCACAGTGTGTCTCGGGCACGCGCCTCGCTGGGTTCGGGGCGGCTGCCAGGGATATGGCCCAGAGAGGAAGACGTGGGGCTGGTCTCGCCCTTGCACCTCACCATCTATGAGATC
Organism: Zalophus californianus; assembly: GCF_009762305.2. Lineage (NCBI taxonomy): Eukaryota > Metazoa > Chordata > Mammalia > Carnivora > Otariidae > Zalophus > Zalophus californianus. The sequence continues at coordinate 182,350,971 of NC_045598.1, forward strand.
CCCCAGGGCCTGTGTCAGGGAAAGGAGACGTGGATGCAGAAAACAAAGATGTGGAGCTCAGCTTGGGAACTGGAACATTCCAGACAGTGGACCCATCTCGGCACGCATTCCTCCATCTGCCCACCCGTCTGTCCATTTACTGTGTTCATTCATCCCTGCATCCACTCATTTATTTGTCCCACACTTGGCCTGCTGGAAGAAAGCCTTGTTTTGAAGCCGCTTGGGTCTGAGTTCCAATCACGATTCTGCCGCGCACCAGCTGAATGCTGCCACACGGTACTTCATCCCCCCAGGCCTCAGTTTCCAACTGAGAGGAGGCTTTGGTGGGACAGTCCAGGCACCACCAGCCAGTTGCTTAGTTTTTCCAGCTCTCGTGCAGGAAGTGTCTGGCCCTGGACCGCCACCCACCAAGGCAGACCCCAGCCACACACCCAGGCTGCACCCATGAGCTCTTTCAAGACACCAGACCCCTGAAGCAGGATGGACATGGGGCGACCCAGTCATACCGGTCCATTCCTATGCCACCATTCACAAATGCTCGGACACACCTACCTGTCTCATGCACTAACACAATCCTATTTCTTTACACAAAGGAAACCGAAGTACAGAGAGACTGTTGGTTGTCCAAGGCCCTCCAGTAAGTGGCACCACTCTGCCTGAGTCACTGAGTCATCTCTTTCCAGGTGTCGTGGGTGCTGAAGGATGGCAGCTTCCAGTGGGACCAGCTGGGCTGTCTGAGGCTTCCCCAGCAGGAGCAAGTGATCAGCACTGTATCATGCTTTGGCATATCTGCTCCAATTGCTCCTCACCATCAGATTTCCCCAAAAGACCCAGCATTCTCTGGGCTCTGCTTAGCTCCTAGCAGAGAATATCGAGAGCCTATGACAGGTCAAGCTCACTCACTTGGAAGTGTCAGATCCTGACTCTGCCTTGTCAGTCAGGGTTCAGATTCTTGGGTTCCAGCCCCAGACCTGCCACTAAGTTAGCGTATGCCCTCAAATCAGCTAGCAACTCTGAGATTCCACTCTGCCTCCCTTATGGTCATCAGACAGCTCATAGTACGGAACCAATCTGTACCTGGTGTTCATCAAAGGGTCACTGAACCTGGATTAGCACCTAACACCTTGCGTGACTCCTTTAATGACACCTTTTGACCATGCTTGCTTCATGGGACTTATTTTGAAGAACAGCAAGTAAGTTTATAAGAAGGAAGCAAGGATTCACATTTACGGAGCAATCTCCATGTAACATACCCCCCCCTCCTTGGGCACTTGATATGCATGATTTTTGTAAAGCCCCAGATAAGTTAGGAGACTTTTGGCACCAGGAATAAAATATCTAACTTCAGCTTACTCAGTAAGTCACTGAATTAGCTCATGTAACAGAAAGTCTGGAGGTAACTGCTCCAGGTTTGGTTCAGTAACAGCATAAAATCCCAAAGCCCCAAGCTCTTTTCCTCTTTCTGCTCTACCATCCTCAGCGTGTTGGCTTTTCATCCTCAAGCTTGTGCCTCACGTACCCGACATGACTGCTGCGGCTCCAGCCATCAACTCTGCACACAAGGTAAAAAGAGAATGAGTAGAGAATAATCTCCTTCCAAAGGATTCAGTCTTTTCTAGGAGCCCTCTTGAGGGGTCACATCTATGGTCACAAACCTACACCACCACCGAGCAGCCATGCACGCTCCACATCCGCTTGTAGAGGCTGCAGGGAAAAGAGAAGAGAGGGAGTGACTGCTATGGGAAGCACAGGGAAGGGACCTTGCTGGGGTGTGAGAGGAGACACAGGGCGGCCAGCACGGTCAAGTGTAGCCCAGGGAGAGTGGACAGAGACGTGTGCAGGGAGGTCTCGGACGCTTCTCCAGAACTGGGGATTCCGCATAAGTCCCTGGGCAGGCTCGGGGAGGCTGTAGCCAGGAGGGATCTTGGTTCAATTTTCCAAGGTTCACTCCCATGGCTCTGGGAAGCCGTAGAGGACACAGACGATGGGTGTCGGGAGGGAAGGCTGGGGGCCAGTCAAGAGGCAGTTGCTGAGATCCCCATTGGGGATGAGGGGGCTGGAAAAGGGTAGACGGGGCCCCAGAGGAGACCCCTCACCTGTGTGGCGGTGTCCAGCAGGGACCAGGCGAGGCACCCAAGCCCACCAGTGATAACAAGCGCCCAGACGTGGAGAGACAGCGCCAGCACCAGAAGGGCCTCTCGGGCTGATGATAGGAAACAAGAACGGCTGTGAATTGACCACCACGGCTTTAATTTGTCCTGGAGGGCTGATGAGAACCTGAGCCCCAGAGCTGAGGTCATTTGTAAATTCCTATCATTTCTAGATGGCTGCTCTCAAAGCCACCCCCCTTTGCTTGCAGCCAGGGAAAGAAGAGTGAATGGTGGCAAATGAAAACCAGAAGTAGGAGCAGTCTGAAGAAATGGGAGGGAATTCACTTCTCTCCGCTGGGAGCACGTTCAAAGCCCCCCGCCCGCCCGGGGGGAAGGGTATCCCGCCTCCACCTTGCGCCCTCCTGCAATGTCCCCCTCCCCACCTTTGCCAAATACCGCGGCAGGATGACCCCAGCTCCCTCTGTGCGAATTTACTGCCCCAGTGTGAAATCATAGCCCTGTAACTTTCCCTTTAAGAGCTGTCAGAGCCCGAGAGGCTGGCCAAGCTCGGGCTGGAGGTGGGGACAGAGAGAAGAAAGGAAAAAAAAAAAAAAGGAGAGAGAGGCAGGAAAAGTTTTTTCAGAGGAAAATGCAGGGTTTGTCCTTAACTCTGACGTCAGATCTTGCTTTAATAACCCCCCCCCCCCCAGGGCTGTGGGAAGTGGCATATCTCCTGCTCCTGATGGGCCAGGCCAGTCTCTCGGCCCAGCTCCCCCGAGAGGCGGCCGGATCCTCTGGGCGGCTCAGTCGATGCCTTTGCCCCTGACTTCCAGGCATGAGGTGGCTCCTGCCCTGGACACTGGCAGCGGTGACGGCAGTAGCCGCGGGAAGCGCCCCGGCCGCGGTGAGTCCCGCCTGCAGGGGCTTACAGAGGGGCCCCCATCTCATTCTCCAGCCCGTTCTGCTACACGGGTGGGCAGATGGAGAGGGGCTGGAAGTGTGGGGGCAAGCTGGCAGCCACGTAGGGGCCAGGGCGAAGCCCGGGGGGTGGGGGGGGCGGGACTGTGCGGGGTCAGCTGATCCTGGTGGAGTCGGGGGAGGGGGAGGGGGCAGCCCCCCGGGGGCGGACAAAGCAAACAGGTGGTCCATGCCCTTCTTTCCCACCTGAAACTCAGCAGAAAGGGACACTTGTTGGAGCAGGGAGTCGGGGGCCTGGACTCCAGTCCCAGCTCTGCCCAGGCTGGCCGTGTGACCTTGGGCCAGTCACTCATCCCCGCGTAGTGCTAAGCGAAGACGTTGGCAGGAGACTTGTAACGTCCTAGGTTTGGAACGTGAGTCTCCAAGCGCTGGGGATACTACACAGAGAGGAGTCGGAAAACACCCGGAGAAGCTGGAAAGGAAAATGCCAGCTTTCAACACAAGTGCCTCTCTTGAGCAAACATTGCTTGGGGTGGTTTCCACCCCCAACTGCTGGTGCCTTGGGCTGGCACAGCCCTCTGCAGCTTATGAAGCGTGCACCCTGGGGCCCTGCGCGTGACACCTACTCTTTCGGGGGATCCCGAGGGTTCTCTCTCTCCTCTGTCTAGCCCAGGGCACTCCGAAGGGAACGGGGAAGGGTCTGCACCTCCAAGAAGCACGCAGCCTGCTGGCTGTGGGTATAGAGGCAGGCCCAGGGCGGGCAGGAGGTGGGCAGCTGGGAAGAACTGAATCCAAGACCCCACAGCCCCAGCCAGTGCCTTCTGCCAGTAGTAAAGCCGAGAGACAGAGGGAAGGCGGCAAGAAGGATTTCGTTACCCACTCCCAATGATAGCTTCCTTGGGGATCAATGCGCCCCATTTGGGGATGAGGGAGCTGAGGCTCAGGGGTATAGCAACTCGCCCACGGGCTCAAGGACACCGATTCTGACTCAACCAGATCTGAGGCTGAGAGCTGGTGGCCCACCACAGCCCGGTTGCCTCTGCATCTGGGGGATGGAGGTTCCTCCAAGCGCCGTAGTAGGTTTAAGGTGGGCAAGGAGTGTATCTGTGTAATTCATTGTGAAATCCTTTGAATCTTGCGTGGTGCCCGCCCACAGTGGGTGCCAAGCCGTGCTATAAAAGGAGATACTAACTTCATTTTACAGAAGAAAGAAATGGAAGCTTAAGGCAAGCAAGGGACTTGTTCAGAGTCTCACAGTGAGTAAGTGGCCAGGGCTCCAATTTAGATCTTCCCCTGCCAAATCCTGCTCTTTCTTCCAGAGCTTTCCTAGCTGAGGGGCAACTGAGCCTTTCCTACAGACTGGAGCAACCACGAGGAGCCGAAGCAGCCTTTACTGGGGGTTGTTATGGCTGGGAGGACAAGGGGTGGATGGGGGGAGAGGTGAGATGTGTAGGGTAGCAGGAGTCTGAGCGAGGAGAAGGAAAGAAGCTGCAGGCAGGGCCAAGTACATGGGAGCCCGTTACCTCCCAGAACAGGAGGTCCTGGGGAAGAGAGGGGTCCAGATCCCCGGGCTCTGCTATGGGGCCATACAGCACGGGATCCAAGAGTCCGGACAGACCTAGACAGCAGAGTGGAGGGGAGGCTCGGCACCTCTCTTCTCTGCAGCTCGCCCCACCCCGAGGGCCTTTCCTGGGCACCCAACACGACCCAGCCCACGCTGGTGTCCAGATCCAGGCGCTCCCGGACAAAGGGAGCTCTCAGGGCACCCTGACGCCCCCAGTGAGGGCTGTGAGACAGATGGTGACCAGGTCTTTGCTTTCTGGCCAAACTCCATACGTGGCCGTCCTCTGCTCACTAATATATAATAGGAATGCAAGTTCCCTCAGGGGCCCAGTGGGATTTTACTGGAAAAATGATTATAGATGTTCATATGGAAGAAAGGTTTTGTGAGAATTGCCAAGAAAAAACTTTGAGGAAGTAGCGTTCTGAGGAAGACTTGCCCTATGGGATAGTGAAAAATTATCTAGAAGTTCTGTAATTGAACGAGCAAGATGCCAACCAGGAAGAGATAAATTGAGGAGGACAGGGCGGTGAGCTCAGAAACTCAGCCAAGCCGACTTGGGAACGTGAACTATGGTAAAGGTGACGACAGATACGGCTGGTTTTTCCATCTCTTTGTTCTTTTCTCCCTCCTTCGTGGAGAGTATCCACCCCGCACCACGAGAAAGGGGCTGCGTTTAGTGGGTGCTATCACGTCCTGTGCCAAGGGCTCTAGATGTATGCCGACAAGACCTTCCTCGGATCATGCAACAGACATTCACTAGCACTTACTGAACACTTCCTGAAATTGTCATAGCAATACCCTGAAGCAGATGCGATGATCCCTCTCTGTAGATGCCGAAACTGAAGGTCTGAGAGGTTTAGTAATTCGCCCAAGGCCACACAGCTGGTAATCAGCAGAGTTGATTTTGAACCTTGGTCCTGCGCTTTGCCGTACCCCCTGCTGGCTCCCCGGTGCGGGTACTTGCCGAGAAAGGAGAGGCACACGGTTTCTGCCCCTATAAGGTGTACGGGCTAGAAACGGAGGACAGCCACCCACGCGTGGGGAAGCGAGGCGGCAGGGGTGGAGTCATCCAGGAGAGAGAGGCTGGGTATAAGCTCTGGTCCTGGCTGTGGCTGCGGCAGCAGGACCCTTGACTACCCGGGGCCTCCCCGCCTTCTCTTGTTCATCGGGGCTCATGGCCTCAGCCCTTCGCAGCTCCCTGCCGCTGCTGGGGAGTGACCACAGGGCTGTGTCAGGGAAGCCTCTCAGAAGCCCGTGACTGAGTAAACAAATTATGTGCCAGGAAATTAATTCCTGGGCACACATTAGGTCCGTGGTAGTCAGTGTGCAGGGGAGACCCACGCCCCTCCTCCCGGGCAAATGTACGTGGGGATGGACACAGGTGTGTGCGCGCACGGGTATCTGACATCGCGGCTCGTCTGAGTGTGCAAATCGCCATGGTGTGTGTGAATGCATACGGATGCACGTGGAGGGTATGGAATGCAAGCTCTTTCTCCGCTCCTAGGACAGACCGCAGAGCAGTGTGGCCCAGGACGCGGCATATCCCTTTTAAAAACGTGAGAACAGATGATACGCCTTCTTTACGTGTCCTGTCCATAGCTTTGGACCCGAGCCAGCATTTCAAACCCCACCCCAGGCCCCTGCTTGGAGCCTCTTCCGGCAACTTAGAGGCTCTGCTCACAGCTGCGGCCCCTCCCACTCGCCGTTTGTCCAGGATGCTGGTGTGAGTGCGGCACGGACAGGCATTTTCCACCTGGCACGACGCTTGGCAAAGCCTCACCCTCTGGAATGGGCATGGGAGCAGTGCTCCTTGGAGAACCAGACCCTGACCATGGGCGGGGCGGTACCTCTGGCCCGTCAGCGGACTCACCTCCCCCAACATTTAGAAAAGGCCCCTGCCCCATGCCAACAAAGCAGCCAAATGCCAGGAGGCTGCCTTTGGCTTTGTACAAGGATTTGTGCCTGGGATTCCTCCCAGGAACCTTGGTCATCTCTCTGGGCAGCAGGGAGGGGCCGCTACACACACTGTGGGTTCCATATGGGAGCAAGGGAAGTAAGACAGCAATGGTCCAAGCTGGGGCCCCAGGAGGCGCTGGGAGGCTTGCCAGCCACAGCCGGGGAAGCAAAGTAAGGAAGGAAGTTTTGAGCAAGAACCATAGAACACTGCGAATGTCTAAGGGTGAGGCTTCGGCATATCATACATCCATTCGACACCTCTGGAGCTCCCCAGGTCTCAGTAACACTGATGATAATGAAGGAAAACACTGCTTAAGTGCTCTCTATATGTATCAGCTCACTTGAAAGCCACACCTATGAAGCAGACAGCAACATCCTTATCCCAGCACAGTCCAATGTGGCCGCTCACCACATGAGGCCACCGAGCGCCAGAAATGTAGCTCATCCCATGTGAGATGTAGAACACGCACCAGATTTCAAGAATTCAATATGAGTACAAGAACATCACAGGCTCACTGTAATGTTTCTATTGACTCCATGTTCAAACAAGAATATTTTTAATATATTGGGTTAAACAAATAGAACATCTTCCCTGGTTTCTTATTGGTTCTCATTGGTTTTCAGTGTGGCTGCTAGAAAATATAAAATTCCATAGATGGTTCACATTGTGTTTTACTAGAAAGTGTTGGCTTGGGAAAACGCAAGCGTACGTAGGTGGATTTTAGCAGGTGGGGAGGGAAAGATATTGAGGATTCTAATCCCGGCTCCTCGACTAAGCCAGTTTCTTCATCTGTGAAAAGACGTAATATCAGTACTCACTTCCTTGGGTTATTGAGAAGATTAAGGAATGAAACAGAGATAGAGCACATGAATCCCCAGCACACCCAAGGGGAGGTGGGACATGATTCACTTCACGCCAATAGCGGGGATGGGGGCATCCCGGCTTGGCTGGAAGCACTGGCTGCAGACAAGAATGGCTCATGTGTTGGAGAGAGATTTTTCACCCTAGCAGAGAGGAGCATGTTAAGGAATCCAAAAGGAAGCTCAGAGGGCTTCAGGAGAAAAATACCAATTCCGGGGTTCTGAGCCTGAACTCCTGGGGACAGCCCCCAGGTAAGTCCACGTTAACTGGCACCTCAGTGATTTTTTTATTTTATTTTATTATGTTATGTTAGTCACCACACATCATTAGTTTTTGATGTGGTGATCCACGCTTCATTGTTTTCGTACAACACCCGGTACTCCCTTGGTGATCCTTAACACACGCTTGAATTCGGAAATCACTCCTGTCTCTCCTCCAGCCTGGACATTCTGCTCATCTGCCTGTCCTCCTGCTCTTCTCTATGAAGTGGGGGAGGGTGGAGGGGGGAAGGGAAACAGAATCAGAGGAGAAAGAACTGTGCCTCTCAAAACATGAATAATGGACACTCCAGGGGATGTGGTACCCTCTGTGCCCACCCACACCAAGGCCCTCAGTCTGGAGGCAAGTCTAGGCTTGGGACATCAACTGTGGCTCTGCTAAGCCCTGCTAGGGGTGGGTGGGAGGAGTGAAAGGAAATGAGAGTCTGGGGCCCAAAGAAGAGGAAGGGAGGGGTCCAGCCTTGCCCTTCCTGGAAGCCTGCATTGAGTCTTGGAGGTGAGAGAAGGGGCGTGTCCTATAAGCCTGCCCAGGGCAGGATGGGTCTGGGGGTGAAGGTTGGAACAATATTGTGAGACAGCAAGGACATATCACCCTGTCCTTGGGGCAGATGGTGGACTGGCCTGGATGCTTGCCTTCTCAGTGTTTGATATACGGTTTTAAAAATAAGGAGGTTGGACTTGACCCCTAAGCTTGCTTCCAGCTGGAGCCACCAGAGTCCTAGGGTCCATTCACTCATTCCCTGGGCAGCCCACTATCTCACCAGCAGCAGGGCTCATGGGCTGTGATTCTCATGCTATTGCTCTAGGATGTGCGTCGCTGATCTTGGCACCAAAAGGGGTGTCCCATGCTCTGGGATGACATGCATCCTCCCCTTAAGGTGTCCAAAGATGATCTCTTCGCCTACATCTCATCTTTCAACCCTCAGAGTGTATCGCTGGTCTCATAAAGCTGGAAAGCACACCCCCAGCTTAATCTCCAAGGGGCCTCGCCATCTCAGGGGTTCCCCAGTCAGGCCTGGTCTTGAGGATCCTCAAGTTCTACCTACAAAGAGCAATCCCAGGCTCCCCCAGACCTACTGAGTCAGGCTGGGTAGGGATCCAGGACTCCAGAGTTTTAACACTTCCCACCACAGATGAACCTTGAGGCCTTGCAAGTTTGGGAAGCACCCCGGTGGGTAACAGGGCCCTTGGAGGACTACAATCCCCAACAGCCTCCCCATCTCAGGGAGGATGGCTCCATCTTCCCCTGGGGCCATCATCCACTCTTGTCTACAGCTCCCTACTCCTCCCAGGTGCCAGTGAGAGCACCGAGACCTTCAGCTGGGTCCTCCTTCCGGCCCCTCCCTAGGTTTCCTCCAACCTAGAGGCTCAAGTCCACACACGGAGATTGGAGGGAAGAGAGTGAACTCTGCAAACGGGATGATCAGGAGTAAACCATGGAGTTTGAATTTAGAAAGGGGAGCATCTTGAGCACCTCACTTAACCTTTTTGAGTCTCAGTGTCCTGTGACACAGGGATCTACTCCTGGATGTCACTGTGCCAGGGGACGAGCTGGGTCGAACACAGAGCCTCGAGCAGTTGGGTGCGCCCTGAATACCCCCATACTCTCCACTCTGAGTCTGGCCAAGCCTGTCTTCCCCTCTCATCCTTTGGGATTGCCTTCGTTCACTTTCTTTCCTATTTCAAGGGCCATTGTCCCAAATACTCAAGTGTCCTCTCTCTTGTGCATAGGCCCCTGCTGTTCCTTCTGCTTGAAATGTCTTCCCCCCTCTTCTCTGTCGATGAAATTGATGTTGTTGGAAGTGCTACGCTCCACGAAGTTTCCCTTGGCTTCCACCCGGGTGGAGCAGCCGGTGGGCACCCATGAGTCCTTGTTCTTGCCTAGGTAGAAGGGAACATGTCACTTTGCAGGAGCTCTCTGCTGGCCTCGCCCCATGCATGAGCCATCCTCCTTCAAACTCCTACCTCCTGCAAGGACACACCCCCTGGCCTTGGCACATGTTGTGCCCTACCCCTGGCCTTGCTCATGCTTTTCCCCTTCTGGACCTGACACTTCCCAGTAGATGTCACTGTGGATGCACGTTATAGGCGCCCAACGCATACTTGTTGTTTGAACGAATGAATGAATGAATGAATGAATGAACAAAACCAGAAAGGCTGGGCAGGATGGGTATAGAGGGAACAAGGAGGAAGCCATGACACTGGCCTTTTTAGTAGAGGCTTTGTGCTAGGGAAGGGGCCAGGGAATCTGACAAGGCCTGGGCCTGATTGCCAAGAGGGCTGAACGATGAGCAGGAACCTATGAACTGACTTGCTGAGCCCAGAACCAGGAGTCGAAAGGTGCGGTCCTAGTCAGGCTCTGCTTTAGTCTCTGAGCCCCGGCTTCTCCAGCTGAAATGCAGACAAGAGCCCCGGGCTGCCTGTGCCGGGAGCATGCTGGGTGAGGGCAGGCGGCAGCACACAGCCCAGAGCGCCAGCTCTGCCCCTTCCCAGCGGGGCCTTAGCCTTTCATCTGGAAAATGGACTTTAAAAGCCCAGCTCACAGACCCCCTGTGACCTGGCAAGAGAAGGAAAGCTAGGTGCTGAGCACACATGGAGGAGGAGGTCGGGGAGCCACAAACGAGGTGCGGATATCAAGGTGCTCTGGCGTTAGCAGGGGTTGTCTTCAAGGCCCTGTTGAGAGTTCTGGAACAGCAAACCTGGCGGGCGGGGGCCGCACGGATTGGGGGTTATGGCCGCCCATCTGTCCTTGTTGCTGCTACCCTTTAATCCTGCCTCCTCCATGTGCGTGCATGCACACACACACACACACACACACACACACACACAGACATAGGCATACATGAGTGTGCACACACAGAGATACATTCACATGCACACATACGCACAGAGACATAAGCATACACGAGTGTACACTCACACACATGTACACACACAGAGAGACACAGGCATACACGAGTGCATGCAGAGACACACTCACACACATGCACACACACAGACACATGCACACACGCACACACAGAGGCATACATGCACACACACACAGAGACACGCACACACACATACACACACAGAGGCATACAAGCACACACAGATACACAGGCATACATGAGTGTGCACACAGACGCACACACCGAGAGACACAGCCATACACGAGTGTGCACGCACACATACCTACACACACAGAGAGGCATGCACACACACACACACACAGAGACACAGGCATACACAAGTGTGCACGTGCACACATACACACACAGAGAGGCATGCACACACACATTCACAGGCATACACGAGTGTGCATGCACACACACAGACATAGGCATACATGAGTGTGCACACACAGAGACACACTCACCTGCACACATACACACACAGAGACATAAGCATACACGAGCGTACACGCACACATGTACACACACAGAGAGACACAGGCATACATGAGTGCATGCAGAGACACACTCACACACATGCACACGCGCACACACACAGAGGCATACATGCACACACACACAGAGATACGTGCACACACATACACACACAGAGGCATACAAGCACACACAGATACACAGGCATACACGAGTGTGCATGCACACACACGGACACACAGAGAGGCATGCACGCACACACAGGCATAGGCATACACGAGTGTGCATGCACACACACGTACACACAGAGAGACACAGGCATACACGAGTGTGCGCTCGTACACACAGACACACTCACGCGCATGCGCACACACACCGGCTGACTTCTTTAACAGCAGCTCCAGGCCCCGTACTCCAAAGAGACGCGTCCTGACCCAGGCAAACTTCTGTTCTTTAACAGCCGCAAGCACCACCCCCCATTGGACCCTCACTGTGAGCTGGGGCCACACATACCTCACTTAGTCCACAGGAGAGCTCTGCGGGGCAGGAACTGTTATCACCCCCACCCACAGAGGAGGAAACTGAGGCAGAGTTTTGCTCTGATCCCCCAGGCCATCGGAGCTTCAAAATCACCACCTCATCCCCCAGGCAGGGCTGGCAGGACCTGCTCCCGGGGGTGTCCTGGTGTGCCAGCCCCTTGCCTATGTCTGTCCTCCCAGCCTGAGTCGGATCCAGTCTGGGATGGGGGCAAGGGAGAGCTGAGGTTGGGCTCCAGACGCTGGAGGGAGGAACCACCTTTATCAGAGGCAGAGTTCAGCCAGTCAAGAGTGCTAGAAGGTGCCAGAGGATTGCCTCATCCCAGCCTGCCCTGTAGGGGTGCAAGTGGCTGGTCCAAGGCCACAAATCTCAGCCTGGGGGCTGGAGTCCAGGGCCTCCCGACTCTAGGTATGGGCCTAGATGCTGAAGATAGTTCTCCTGGCTCTATCAGGAAGCTGCTCCCTCCTCCCCTGTATGAAGAACAGGCCTACCCTCAACGGATGGCAGTTTTTTCCACCCTTGTCTGTCTTGGCTATTGTTCCAGGGCTGGCCCTGTCCCTGGTCACCCCATGGCCACTGCCACTTCCAGGCCTGTGACATGAAAGGCGCCCAGTTCCTTTTGGTGAATTGCAGGAACTGGAAGTTAGGCAAGAGAAGGGCCCCTTAGAGGTCACTGGAGGAGTATGAGATCCAGAGTCATAAGAGCAGAGTGCATAATTTTCTTGCAGTGTCTGTTAAATTCTGCGGGCCTCAGTTTCCCCATCTGTCAAATTGAGACCGTGAGGGCTGACTTCACAGGGTTGTTTTGATCATCACCTGGCACAATGTGCTGGCTGAGTCAGGAAAGACCCCTATCTCCCCCAGGGGATGCACACATGCCAGGCGTGGCCCTTATGGACCTCTGACCACGGCCCCAGCCTACCATCTCCACGTCCCAGAACCCTAAGCCCTAACCTTGACCACTGGCCATTTCTGTGCCATGTTGCATCTCTGCCACCTGCGTACCCTTGTTCCTGCTGGTCCTCGGCTTCAGCGCTCTCACTGCCCTTCTGGTCAATCCTCACTCCTCCTTCAGGACACAGCGCACGTGGCGCCTCCTCCGAGAAACACTCCCTGCTCCCAGACCCCTGCTCCTTGCCTTCTTATCTTGCTCTCAAATCCCTTATTTAGACTCTGCTGAGACGCTGTGCGGTGTGGCCATTGGGTTCAAATCCTACCTCTGCCATTTGTGAGCGGCCTTGGGCAAATTATCTGACCTTTCTGGGGCTCAGTTTACCCATCTGTACATTGGGGAGGATGATTGCAAAAGTCACATGCCTCTTTAGGGTTGTCACAAGTGTTATATGATTTATGCAGAATGAAAACGAATAAAGGAGGCACAAAAGGCAAAATGCAGAACCCACGTAGGCCTTGCATTGATCCTGATTCAGAGAAACCGTCCAATTAAAAAAAAAAAAGTTTTGGAGACAATCCGTGAAATTTGAATAAGGACTAAGGACTGGTTATTAACTAGAGAAAATCACAACATTGTAGCTGATTTTATTGGTGTGGTCATCGTATGGGGGTTACATTTTGCTTTGAAATCCTCAGGGAAGGAGCGGATGCGAGTAGGCGGGTAATAGATGAAGCAAAATCAACACAGCACTGATAATCGCTAAAGCTGGTGAAAGGTACGAGAGGTTGTTCGACTCTCCTGATTTTGGTGAATATTCACGCCTGTCTTGAACAAAGAATGAACAGCAAACACTGCTTATAAAAGGTCAAATGGTCCATAGTCCTGGCTTTGTGGGCTAGAAGGTCTCCGTGGAACATTCTTCTTTGTTTTTGTTGTGTTTTTCACAACTTTTTGAAAATGGGAAATCCTTTCTTCCCCCTTACAAAATGCAATGGGCCAGATGTGGTTGATGGGCTGCAATTTCCAATCCTTGTTCTAGATGCAGTTACTCCTTTTATAGTCCTGTCTCCTAAGAAGGCGGGGTGCTCCCTGAGGCCTTGTACTGGGAACTTAGGAGATGCTTCATATGCTTGATGAATGAATGAATGAATGAATGAATGAACGAACAAACAAACGGTCACACAAGGGCTCGTTATTTGGAAAGAAGTCTGGCTTCCTGAGCCTTCAGCCCTGTCCTATAAAGTCGAGTCCCCCATCCCAGCCAGAAGCTCACAAGACTGCATGTTTATAAAACCAATTAGCAGAAAAATCCCCAAAACTCTTCCACACCCCGTGACCTGCAGCCTGGCCAAAACTGAGTCAGCTGTGGGGCCTTCAGTTCCTGCCCTGGGAGCCAGGGCTAGGCAAGGAAGGATCTGGTGACTTTAGGGGTGGGGAGCTAAGACCTTTCCGAGACAGGGCCCACCTGAAGCCAGCCTCCACCAGGAACATGGGTACAAATCCCTAGGGGTGCTCTCCTACGAGGAGCTCAGGAAATAGGGGTCCACCTGCTTATACTGTGACTGCCCCTGTCCCTTGTATCAGATGTGAGAACAAAGTGGTAGAGAAGGCAGGTGGGCTGTGGGGGGTCCCACAGCTCTGGGCCCAGGCCAGAGGGGGTTACATTCTTCCACTGCCCCCGGGGCCCTCTTTTCAGTAAAGGGGTGAACAGAAACTGCTTCCAGGCAGGGCAGCCCTTTCCTGAAGCCCCCAGAACACAGTTGAGGGTCTGCTCAGACCATTTCTGTCTTAAGGCTGCCCCCCTGTGGAGCGTCTAGGTGCTGCCTCCCAAAGGCGAGCAAGCCAGGCTCCAGGACCATCCCCTCCAGTCACTGAACACCTGCCCCAGGTGAGCCAGGCACGGTGCCGAGCACCGAGGAGGCGGGAAAGACAGCCCTTCCCCTATGACCCCCCACAGGAGGTTCCCATCTCCTCTCCTGGGGTCCTTGGCAGCTTGGGCTCAGCCCAATCGCAATCCTCACCACCCCGGGGGGTAGTCTTGATGCTGTGCCCTTTCCTCTCCCGCAAGGGCGCCTGTCCCCGACTCAGAAGAGGATGGGGTCCATCTCTGTCATCAAGCAGAACATTCAAGTCCCCTGGGTGCCCCCACCCCGCCCTGGCCGGCTTCCGACTCTCCTTTCCCTTGCCTGCTGCCATGCGTTCTTGGGAAACTGATAATGCAAGTCAAACTGTAGAGTCACTCGCCCCCAGGTCCATCTTCAGACGCTGGAAAACACCATAAAATCCATAGTTACTGCTCATCGTTAAACAGCATCTCCAAACTACATTTGCAGCATTTCCTACAGGGGCTTTAATTTTTTCCCCCCATTTTCATTTGCTTCCATTTGTCCAGTAAGTTCCATTGCAGGGATCAACTCATTTCTTTTACCCTGCCTCACGATCGCCCTCCTTGTCCAGAGGGGCGAGGGTCTGACACTGTCTTAATCCATTCAAGTAGCTGTGACAAAACACCACAGACCGGGGGGCTTATGAACAACAGAGATGTATTTCTCACAGTTCCGGAGGCTTGAAGACCGAGATCAAAGTGCCCGCGTGGTCATGTTCTGATGAGGTCATAGCTGGTGTCTTGTCACTGTGTCCTCACGCGGAGGAAGGGGCGAGGGGGCTCTCTGGGGTCTCCTTCAGAAGGGCACTAACCCCACGCACAAGGGCTCCACCTCAGGACCTGTAGGGCGTCTGCAGGTCATGCACGGGAGTGTGATCATACAGAAGTTCTGTGTCCCAAGAGGAAGATAGTGATCATACAAAGAGGAAGGCAGCCTGGAGCCCCCACACCTTTCCCTCCCCTGCCGTGCACTCAAAGACAGGGTTCCCATTCCCATGAGAATCACCAGAGGTGCAGGCCAGAATACAGATTCTCTGCCTGGCCTAGAGGAACCAAAGCCGAATATTCCGTGGGGGTCAGGAGTCTGTATGCTGCAGGCCGCACTGTTCTCACCTCCGCTGCACTCAGAACCACCTGGAAACGTCCCAGTGCCCACGCCCCTCCCCAGAGCATTTAAGTCAGGGTATCTGGGGACAGTGGCCATGCATCAGTGTTTGTTAAAGCCTCCAGGTGGGTCTGACACGCAGCGAGGTTTGGGAACTACCGTGGGAAGTGATTCTACTTGTAATGGCCGCCCTGGTTGTCAGGAGAAGTGGCTGGGGCGGGGGGGGGGGGGCGCCCCTGGTGAGGCTGAGCAGGTGGAACTGGCTAGGAGTAGGCTGTGACCAAGTGAGCACTGGGCACCACGTGGGGAAGCAAATCAAAGATTGTTTTTTTCCCCTCTTGGCTTTTGCTGTCAGAAAACCTGATGTAGGCCCCATATGGTAGTGAGTTTGCAAAGATCAGTTTCCCCATCTGCAGAATGGGCACAGCCACCCTGGCTCGGATAGCTCAGCGTGGGTAAAAGGACAGCAGCTGAGCTGTCTGGGGAAGGAGGCAGGGCGTGGGACCGGCTCCTGTCTGTGCTGAGGAATGCAGGGAGAGGTTCCAAAACCAAAAAATACAGTGGGAGCCTGGTAAGAGCCCCAGGGTGTCCCAAGGGCCCAGCCAAGCAAGTATCCTGGGGTTCCAGGAAGAGACTCGGCCCCAGAAGGAAAGTCCCATTCTGGAGATCCTGGGCAGATACAATGGCCCCCTAGTCTATTGCTCTGGGCTACACAGAACTTCCTCCAAACCTTCCTCTTGGGCCAGAATTACTCTCTGTGCTCTGTGGGTTTTGCCCAGGGACCTATTGCTTGGAATGGGCTGAAAAATAGAATAAGGTGTTCGTTTAAAAACAGCATCCCAAAAGTCCTATGCTCATTGTCCATGTAGACAAGGGCCCAACGTGGCAGAGCGGCCCAAGATCACTGGTTCCAGCACTTTGCCCATCCATTCAACCACTGCACCCTGAGCCCCCCCACGGCAAGGACAGTGCTACAGGGTGGAGGGCTCATCCCTGGTCACGGGAAGAGCGAGGGGGCCGTGTCCTGGGATTTGGCCGACTTCCCAAGGAAGCCAGTGAAGAGAAGGCCTGGGGAATGTCTTACCTCCATTCCCCAGCTGAGGCACTTCCCCCGTTCATGTTATGGATGGAAAAAGAGAGCCCATGTCTTTATGACAATGGTTCATGCCTCATGGCAAAGGGCAGGTGGCCATGCCATGCTAACCTGGACATTCAAAGTGGCTGACAGCCTGTGTGTGTGTGTGTGTGTGAAAGAGAAAACATGTGTCTGAGACAGACAGAGAGACACAGCCTTGTCTGGCATCTCAGGGAGCTGGTGCTCCCGAGAGGAACCTCAGGGAGACACCCACGGGTGAGCTGGCTCGGCCCCTTGGGGACATGGGAGGCTGCACTTGGACGGACACAGGTGCAGGGGGCTCACTGGACTGGAGGCTCCAGGACTAACTGGGCCCCCTAGGAAGACACCATCACCTCCCCCACACCTCAGCTGCTGCCTGGTGTTTCATGGACAGGCCATCTTACTAGAAGCTGATGTCAGCGAGCGTCCCCTGCCTGCGGAGGGGCCCCGGCAAAAGTTGTCATCAGCACCGTGCACCGCCGGGGGGTGGCTTTGAGTGGGGCAGGGGGGGCGACGGATGATTCAAAGGGAAACCAGAGGCTTCAAGCACAGAACGTGGAGTCAGACCCTGCAGGCTCAGTCCTTCTGCCAATCGCTGCCTGGGCATCTGGGCGGCTGCCTAGACTCCCTGAGTCTCAGTTTCCCCACTGGTTAAGTGGGAGTGGGGTAGTTACTCCCCCAAGGATTGGTAGGGGGATTCATTAACTGAATGCACTGTATCTAGCACATTTCATGGCTTTCCTTACCCAATTCTCCTGCCCGGGGCCAGTATCAGCTGTAGGAGCTCCTGGCGTGGAAATCTAAATTCTTGGAATTAGGAGCCTGGAAAGGGGACACAGTGAGAGGGAGCTCTGTGAGGACAGTGAATCTTCTGGGCCTGCTGCTCCAACCCCATCCCGCACAAGGCCTGCCCTGTTGCTGCTGTTCAGTAAATATTCCTCAGAGAGGAAACCATGGGCTTCACATTCTTCTTCCATTGGGCAGGTTGGTCAGAGAGGAGTTCTAAGATGCCTCCCAGCTGGAATACTCAAGGACCCTTCCGAACAAGGCTGGCCGTAAGCCCCTCCCGACTCTCTGCTCAGCAGCAGGTCCTCCCCAACCCGATCAACCCCAGGGCTGTAGCTTGGGCTGGAGTTTCTAGAGGGAGCAGGACTTTGAAACAGGGTGCTGGGCCACTTGGCCTCAGCTGTGGCAGTGACATGAACGACCGAGGTCTCCACTTGTCGGGAAATGCGATCCTGCAGGGACAGACATTTCACACAAGGGTCCCCACAGCCTCTCCTGGAGCTCTCAGCCTCTGGATATTTGCCTTGGTCAGCTGTGAGGGGACCACAGGAGCGCAGTCTCTTCTAGGAGGGTGACCACAGATGGCAGAAGAGTTAGGGGTTCAAGATCTTCGGACAAGGCAGCCTTTGTTCCATCCCAGCTGCCCCGCCCCCCAACCATGACTAGCTGTGTGCCCTCGTGCTGTCACTCAGCCTCTCTGAGCCTGTTGCCTCTGCTCTGGGAAAATTAGTAGGCCTGCCTCGTGATTTGTTGGGGGAACTGTAGGACCCAGGGCATCAAAAGCTCTCCCATATACAGTTTGTTAAGCGTCCGACTCTTTTTTTTTTTTAAGATTTTATTTATTTATATGACAGAGAGAGAGACAGAGAGCAAGCACAAGCAGGAGGAGCTGCAGAGGGAGAGGGAGAAGCAGGCTCCCCAAGAAGGGAGCCCGACACGGGGCTCGATCCTAGGACTCTGGGACCATGACCTGAGCCAAAGGCAGACACTTAACCGACTGATCCACCCAGGGGCCCCAAGTGTCCGACTCTTGACTTCGGCCCAGGTCATGACCTCAGCGTCATGAGATCGGGCTCTGTGCTGAGCATGGAGACTGCTTGAGATTTTTCTCTCTCTCCCTCTGCCCCTCCCCCCACTTGCTCACTCTCTCTCAGAAATAAATAATTTTTTTAAAAGTTCTCCATATCTAACAAACACCTGTAGATATTAGCTATGATGTAAGGGCCTGTGTGCGCACACACACAGGGAAATGGACGGCACATGGTTTCTGCCCTCGAGAGAGGACAGCGTCAGGGGGAAATGTACATTGATTCCTTCATTCTATTGACAGATGCTATTGACACCCACTGTGTGACAGGCTTTGTGAAGCCTGACAGTCCTCTACAGCCCCCAGCCCAGATGATTGTCGAGCTGCTTCTTGATCACCTCCACTGATGGTGAACTCACAACCTCACAACTGATTCCTTCCATTAGAAAATTCTCCTTAATGTACAGTAGTAGGAAAAGCATGAACCCAGCAGATTTAAGTCCAAATTCTGTCACTTACTACATGTTGACCATGAACAAGTCACTTTGCTGATCTGTGAAATGGAGCTCATCTGAAATCTAGCTCAAGACTGGCCCCTAGCGGTCACCGGAGCTATGGTCTGCAATGGAATGGACTGTAGGTAAGTCAGAAGCCATAGCCATGGTCTCATTTGGTGCTTCTTCCCAGAACCCTGGTGAGTGCGGGTATCTAGTAGTAGGAATGGCATTTCACAGCAGAGAAAACCAAGGCTCAGAAAGTGAACTCCCGGAGTCACATGGACAGTACGTTGCAAAGACTAGACTTGACACAGTGCGATGTTTCCAAAACACAAATCTGTCCTGATCATTCTGCTAAAATCCTTCAATGAATGAAGGCAGCAGACTCCAGCCCAAAGCCTGAGATTTTAGCCAGGCATTCGGGTCCCTCCTTGGTCTAGTTGCCAATGACCTCACTGCGATCTGCTCCAGCCTCTGTCTCCTCGGACCTCTTGTCTGCACCCTGCACCAACTCCCCACGGTTCTCCCCATGACCCGGACACAAGCACATGCGCACTGCTCATGGCCTCTGTATCTGCTTTGGTGCCGTTCCTTCTGCTCTATTCCTGCTCATCTTCACACACCTGTTATTCTTCCCACACCACCTCCCGGAGAAGCCCTCTCCAGTCCCAGCAGACATGGCCAACCTTCCTGTGTGCTCCCACAGGCAGGTCAACTTTGTTTCCCTTTGGTATCCCCCACTGTCAGCCCAGCACATAGTATAACACTTGGCACTCAGGGAGAGCCGACTGGAGGTGTGTTGAGTGACCCAGTGAATGGAGTGGGGTGTGCAGGAATGTGTGATACCATCATTATAGCATTGATCACACTGAATTACAATTACCATGTTCGTGTCTGTTGGCCCCATGGGTGGTAAGCTGGTGAGCAGAGATGTTGTGTCTCATGCAGCCTTGCTTCCTTCAAGCTTTGCACAAAGCCAGGCACGTGGTAGGTGTTCACTAAGCATCTGTCCATAGAATGCATGGAAGAGTCGACACATTTCCCCAGCTAAACTGTCCACTCTTGAGGGCAGAAAGCGCATGGCACCCCTCTGCTTCCCCGCGTGCACACACACACAGAGAATTCATCATCAGGAAGAATCCACAGTCACATCCCTTGTGGTGTCAACGCAGGGCAAGGCAGCAAGGATTCAAGGGGCTCACGTCAGACTCAGGAGTTCTCAGGCCCCCCAGGCACTCCCTCTACCCTCTCCCCTGGACTGAGGCCTAGGAGGCTTCCCACCAGCAGATGGCGCCAATATCAAGGTCTGAGCTAAACTGACCTCCCAGAACCCATCCCTCACTGCCCCAGCTCCCCTAACTGGTTTCCCTTAAGGAACTGTGTGTTCTGGGGCTCCCAGCAAGTACTGGAAAGGAGCCTTCCTTCTGGGGAGCTTTAACCTGGAGACCCCAGAACAGATGGTGACCATGTGGAGAGGGGTACCTGCCAGATGAGAGCCCAGCCCAGCCCAGCTCAGAGGGCCCAACCCCACAAGCCCCATGCTGAGCCCTATGGGGGTTCGGGAGGGCCCCCAACAAAGAAATGCAAGGGAGAAGTCATGTTTTTGAGGGCCTGCCATGTGTCGGCCCTACTAGTGCTTCCGCATACATGGGCTCCCCGCTTCCCCATAGCTCCCAGAGGGGGATATTATCATGGCCATATCACAGATGGGGATGTCGAGGCCCAGAAAGTTTAGGTAGCTTGTCCAAGGCCACACAGAAGGAACACACTGCTGGCTGTCTCAGGTCCCGTGTTCGTTTGTTGACACTCAAATTTAATCCGAGCGAAGAGGATAGGTTCCAGGATGGAGGTCCTGAGTATCAAGTGACACCAAAGCCCCTTGTAGTCAACAATTCCCCATGTGGCCATTGCACTAGGCAACACTTACACACACCTGCCTTGGACTCTGGGCCATGTTTCAGGCACACAGACAACAGTGAGGCCTTTATAGTTCATGATCTGATGAGGAGGGAGCCCCTCTAACACAGCCGGGGGGAAGGCATGGAAGGCTTCCTGGAGGAAAGGGCTTTTTTTTAATTTCCTCTGCCAAGAATATATATATCCTGAGGGCCTGGGGACTGATCAGAGACAGTTCATGGGTGCTTATGAAGCTCTGAGCCTTCTAATGTCACAGAATGACGAGGAAAATTCTCTCCACAGAGTCAGAAAGAGGGGTGTGTGTGCGTGTGTGTGTGTGCGCGCGCGCGCACATCCGGCCGGTTTATTGATGAGGGGGTTGGGGGTTTTGTTGTGTCGCATTGTATTTCTGAGGAAAAGCAAGCAGGGGCAGGGAAACTGATCCCCCAGGTGAACAGCACTGCCGACCTCCTAGAGTTCCTGGATCCTGGCCAGCAAGGCCTTACCAAGCCATGTCACCCATGGACAGTGGAAGTAGCTGCAGGCATGATTCTCCCGGCCATCCTGGGTCTCTGTCTCTAGCCTAGCAGAGAAGCCCCCAGTGAGGATAGGATCAGGTGGGACGGAGGGGAGAGGTTTTCAATGGCATCTGGAGAAATGGGTGGCAGACAGCCCCCAGGCCTCCCTGCGGTGCCTTGCTGTGGGCCAGGCCCCATGTGGAGGGCCCCGCCCTGCCCTCCTCCCCGTGGGCTTGCTTAGTCTCCCAAACACACTCAAGTCTGACCCCCAGGTGTGCAGAGCTTCGGCAGGACAGGCCAGGTGCTCAGGTCAGCGGGCCAGGAGCGCGCTCTCCGAGGGAGGCCCTTAAGGCGGGGGCCTGAGTGGCAGTGCCCAAGTGAAGGGAGGCGGGAAGGACATTTTGGTCACAGGGAACTCAGGGCAGAGGTCCTGCGGTAGGAAAGGAGTGGGCACGACTGAGCCCTGAAACCAAGCCCAGAGGTCATAGAAGCCTCAAATCAAGATTTGCCCGTTTGATTTTCAAAAGTCCAGTCAATATTTACAATGGAAAGGATCACATGCGAAGCCCCGAACCAAGAGCCCAGTGAATCCAGCCCTCAATCTGGATCATCTCTCCCGGCCGCTGGTCTTCCCAGCCAAGTGTGCAAGGGTGGACTTCACTGCCCTGACTTTCACGGAGCTCCCTGGGTCCCCCTGGGACACCCAGCACTCTGCGTACAGCTTTGAGCTATAAGAAATCACCTCTAATGTCTGCCTCTCCCATAAGCTGTGAGTTCTCCAAAATCCAAGAATTTTTAAATTCATTTTCAAATGCCTAGAACTCGAGAGACGCCATGAACTAGCTCAGCAAGCGTTTGTTATGCAATTACAAGAACCCAGAGGGCAAAGGTGAAGGGTGTAGAAATGAGACTTATAAGAGTGGTTTGTGCCTAGATCCTGACACATATTGTGTCATCCTGGACATGTTCCTCTGCCTCTCTGGGTCTCAGTTTCCTCCTCGGGAAAAGGGAAGAAGAATCTGAATATGTCAGCATGTGTCATTCCAAGGATGAAATGCAGATCTCTAGGCTCCACCGAGCAGGGTTTCTCCGGTTCGAGGTGGAGGGGGAGAAGCCCTGGTCCCCACCTCTGCTGACCTTGGAATTCTGGAGTCACGGTTCAGAAGCTCGGGACAGGATGCTCCCCAGCAGGGACCACACTGGCCTGGGGATGGGAGAATGGCCGGGAGCCGTGTGCACATTCTCTGTCCTCAGACAATTCCCTTTCTCCTGCAGTCTCTGCTTCCTCCAGCATAAAGAGTGAGGGTCCAGGACAGGGGTTCAGGGCGGCAGCCAGAGGGGGTGCGAAGGTGACTGGCTCTCAGAGATACAGGCGGCTTGAAACTCTTAAACTCAAAGACACCCCAGAGCAGCCTCCCATTCTATCTCCTTGTTCTTCAGGGCAGGGATGGTTCTTTGGGCCTGTCTCTCCTCTTTCCAGCTTCCCAGTGTTGCATCCATGATATTTTCAGGGTGACAATGAACCTGGGGGCTGGGGGATGGGAATGGGGCCATGGGAAGCGCGTGGGCTGGGGGACTCCTGTCTGCAGGCCTGGCACTAGCAACAGGGGCCCAACTCCCCTCTGCAGGACAGGGAGAGCCAGCCACAGTGGGCTCCGAAGGGGTCACCGGCCGTCACCTCATGCCAGCCTTTCCTGGGGCTCAGAGGGCAACTAATTATAATGATACTAGGTCATCTGGCTAAAACTGCTGTCAAGTATGAGTCATCTGGCTCTGCAAGTTCCCAAGGACCCATAGTGGAGTGAAGAGGGTGGCTCTTTGGCCAGAGGAGGAAAGGCAACAGGACCCGGGCCGCACCTTGAAACATGACTCATCAGAAGGCATTCACTAGGGGCACCTGAGTGGCTCAGTTGGTTAAGCGACTGCCTTCGGCTCAGGTCATGATCCTGGAGTCCCGGGATCGAGTCCCGCATTGGGCTCCCTGCTCAGCAGGGAGTCTGCTTCTCCCTCTGACCCTCTTCCCTCTCGTGCTCTCTATCTCTCATTCTCTCTCTCTCAAATAAATAAATAAAATCTTAAAAAAAAAAAAAAAAAGAAGGCATTCACTACTCAGAGCCTCGGGTCCCACATCTGTGAAATGAGACTGACTCGGCGCCCTCCCAGGTTGTGGGATGCTTGGGGATGGACGGAAACACACCCAGGTTGTGGGATGCTCGAGGATGGACGGAAACACAGATGAGGCTTAGTGTGGCCAGAGTTCTGACATAGAATCAGGGCCCCACCGCCTCCAGTAAGGGGACTGGGGAAATTGGCTTAACTTCTCCGACCTCCTGGCTCTTAGCTCCTATTTGTTTTACTGAAGAGAAAGGAGATGTCTGGCTATTAAAAACATGGTAGATAAAACCATAATTTTATGTAAACCTTTTAACACCAGGAAGATGAGAAGGTGATTGCTGACCCTTTAGGCTTTGACACCCCTGCCCAGCAGCGCTTTATCTCTGCTCTTCCCCTACAGGCCTTCTCTCCAGCCCCCACGGCCATGGCCTTCACCCCAGTGCCACTGGAGGATACATCCTCACGCCCCCAATTCTGCAAGTGGCCATGTGAGTGCCCGCCGTCCCCACCCCGCTGCCCGCTGGGGGTCAGCCTCATCACAGACGGCTGTGAATGCTGTAAAATGTGTGCTCAGCAGCTCGGGGACAACTGCACAGAGGCAGCCATCTGTGACCCCCACCGGGGCCTCTACTGCGATTACAGTGGGGACCGCCCGAGGTACGCAATAGGAGTGTGTGCACGTAAGTGAGACCCTCCCTACCTTCTGGCCAGCCCCCAGCACCCCCAGCTCTAGCCCTCACCTGTAGCCTTTCCCCTGGCCAGTCTCTGCCCTCCTCCTACTCTAGTCTACGATTAGAGGTCAGAAGCTGGGCCCTTCCTGAAGAGGGAGGGATGCCTGCATTCCTCTTGCCTCCAGAGCCTGGCTTCCTGCTCTCTTCTCGGTCCTGGAGGCACATCCGTGGCTGACCGGGGAATAGGGACCCACCAGGGAAGACCTAAGCATGGTTTCATGCTCTGAGTTGTAGACCCTTTGCGGGATGCCTATGCCTTCCAGGGGCACCAAAACTCATCAGAGCCCCGGATATTTTAGTAACATTCTAAATTTAAATAATATATATTTTTTTAAATCCAGTGACCTTGAAAGAATAAAATCCATCAGGCTACAATCATCCCTTCCTACACACCCATGTTCCTTCAGCTACCACTGTCACTTTTAACTTTTTAGCCCTTTCTTCTGGTAGTTATCACTATATAATATGTCTTCTCTTATAACTTGATTGGCTTAAAATACCAATTTTGGATAACCTATCAATGTTCCTATATGACAGCTGATGACTTAACTCCTCAATACCATCAGACACATCACCTATCTTGCAGTTTTATTTTCATAATTTTTGGTTATACAATAATCAGCATTTACAATATTATGACTACACAAATAATGTTGCTGAAGCATGAGATATTGTATTTGTTTGAATTTTCTTTCTTATGAGGCTTTTTGTCTTTCCTGGGGTTCTAATTGCCTTTGCTTTTTCTTTACTTTGCTCTTTATAATATCCTCATGCTGGGGGGACAACTGCTGTTGTTTGTTTGCTCTTCAAGTGCTCTATCATGCCCTTTTTTGTTCCCAGAGACTTCCTTTCAGGGACTTTCTGATCTCATGCTTCTATCTGGAATGGCAGTCACTTAGCTTGAATTGTCCAAGCATTTATCCAAAATACATGACCCAGCATGATAAAGAGAGGTTACTAGGCATCATGACACAGTAGCCTAACTTCCGAAAAAGTACATAAAGCCTCATAAACTCAAAAACGCCTTTCTTCCCTTAGTGCTGAATCAAGACTTCTCCATAACTATGACGCCATATGCACCCAATTACGTGTTCACACATAGCATCGTCTCTCATCCTCAGCCTACCTATTTTATCTCCTGAGGTGGGTGGTTGATGAGGGTTATGACCATAATTCCAAGTCCGACAATCCTACCTGTGCCTCACAGTTAATTATAAGCACTTTCTGCTCTTTTATCATTGATTCATGCTTCAACTTTCATTCAAAGTCATCTGTCTTTAGCTTTCCAAGTAACCACCCTTGATCCTCCCAACCTTTACTTTTCCCCTTTTGTTCAGATTAATTATTAGCCCCACAAAACAGTGTGCTCAAAGAGAACTTGCAGTAACATCTGCATAGAATCATCTGATGTGTTGGTGAAAAATGTTATCCTTGAGCCCCACCCCAGACTTACTGAGTAAAATTCTCTAAAAGGGAAGGTGGGCACATAAACATTTAACAGGGTTCCCAGGTGATTCTCATTTACACCCAAGTTTGAGACTGACTGCATATATATATATATATATATATATAGAAAGTCGTATAGTCAGTCTCTCCTCATACCCGGTGAGAAATCTGGCTGAGCCTTCCTACACTACAATCCCTTTGTTACAGGAGACTGTCTCATCATTTCTTTCCCTCTTAGAGCTATTTTTCAAGGTCCTTAAAAAGGTAGCTCAGTTCACTGTGATCATACTAATCTCTAGAGCCGTACTGACATCTTATTACATGCCTGGCACCATGTCTTTATACACCTTCTCTCATGGACCCAGAGATTGTGCAGGCCCTGAAACTGCCTCTCCTGCCTGCCCTTCCCCAACAGAGGCCTGGAAAACCGCCTTCCCAATCCATCCACACCCCGTATCTCCTTGTATCTTGGGTCCTGCTTTCACTCCCTAGAGCCTCTTAGCTTACCCTCACCATAAGCCCCTGTGTATTTCCTTTCCTTTTATCTGGAAGGAAAACTGCTCCACAGATTTTAATAGGTATTACACTTGCCAATGGTTCCTTGGTCATACAGGTTTGCAGATACTGGAATAAACAAAGTTCAACAAGTATACAGAATTTCTGAGAAGTTTTAAATGTTCACATCCACTGTAAAATTCCAAAATGGGAGATATAAGAAGCCCTTGTTTTTGAAACTTATTTGCACAGGGAATTGCTTTGTCCAGGTAGATTTTTACCACTCCTCCACCCTGCCACACATGTGCACACTCACAGATACACACATCGCATGTACACACATACACACAAACATGCAACTCCCTAATGTTCTATGAAACATCTTCCTAGAAATGTTGCCACGGTGTCTGAGTTCACGAGGCCCTAAGGCAAGAAAGACGAGCGGCCAGGGTCTGATGGCCACAGAGAGGAAGGCACCTTGGGGCCAGAAGGGGAAAGAGAAAGAAGAGTCCCACAGACAGTCTGGTGGCAAATGGTCAATTCAACCACTGGTTTGTCCCCAAGACAGGTTAAACCTGTGTTTGGAGATGTGCATGTAACTAGGCCGAGACAAGACAGGCCCTAAGAATAAGCAGTCCCAGGCGCCTGGGTGGCTCAGTCGTTAAGCGTCTGCCTTCGGCTCAGGTCATGATCCCAGGGTCCTGGGATCAAGTCCCGCATCGGGCTCCCTGCTCTGCGGGAGGCCTGCTTCTCCCTTTCCCACTCCCCCTGCTTGTGCTCCCTCTCTCGCTGTGTCTCTCTCTCTCTCTGTCAAATAAATAAATAAAATTAAAAAAAAAAAAAAAAAAAAAGAACAAGCAGTCCCAACACTGACACGTAACTCAGAGAAAGGTGGAATTATGGCAAATGAGTGAATGCAAGCTTTGGCTACCAGAGGTCACTGCTCCTGGGCGCCAGTCACTGTGGCCAGGCAGAAAAGTGAGCTTGGTCTTGTCCATTCTGCTCAGTTTCCAAGAGAATCCAAAAGTCCAGATTTGTGTATGATTTGTAAATGTTGGCAATATGTTCCAAAAAATTTTTTTTTCAAAATGTTCTGTGGGCCAAACTAAATACTTCTATGGGCAAAGAGTGACCTCTGAATTACACTCTTTGGCTATTTGGGTTGTACAAACATTACTCTGTGTTTAATACAGCTGGGCCAGGCTTGAGAGCAGGGTGGTTTGCTGGAAGGATCATGCAATTTACAGGCAGACAGATCTGGGTTTTGAATACTGGCTCTGCCATTTGCTGGCTACGTGACCTTGGGCACATCACTTAAGTATCTTGATCAAACCAACCTCATGCAGCTGTTGAGAATAAACAAGGGACCGCATTAAAGCCTCAGATGTGACCGGCTGTTCTGGGTCATTGTTTTACTTGCTTTGTTTTAACTTTCCCTTGCAGAAATTATCTCGGCTTTGTCCACAGTCATCCTCAGAGGAGGAGGCAGGTCTCCTTCCAGGCTAGACTCCCCGGTGTAAAGAGCGAAGGAGTAGACAGCTCATGCATGGTCTTTGGCGATAGACAATCTAAAGTTCAAATTCCAGCTCCATAACTAATATGGTGACCTTGGGCAAGCTACTTAACCTTGTAAGTGTCAGTTTTGTCATCAAGGAAATGTGACAAATAATACCTACTTCTTTGGGTGGTCGGGATGTCGAGAACCTGACACGTGGGAGGAGCCCAATACAGATGAGGGCTCACCCCACCTCCCCTCCATCCATATATCCACGCGTCCATCCATCCATCCATCCATCCATCCATCCATCCCTCCATCCATCCCTCCATCCACTGACTCATTCACACAGTTATGAATAGGTGGGTGATAATGCAACAGTTGGGTTACAACAAGGCATGACCCACTGTCCTTGCTCCCATGCAGCTGACAGTCCATTAGGGGGTGGGTGAGGGAAGTGAAGGCCTGGATGGTGGAGCCAATGATTTGAGTTCCTGTGGGTCCTTCGGTAAGAGGAAGGCTCACCACACCATGCCTGTACTTGCAAGGCTGAGATTAGATAGGAGATGGTGCGCTTCACCAGGAGCCGGTCCTTCCATTAGTTTAAAAGTGAATGAGGAGGGGGCATTAGAGTCTGCTGTGGGCCCAGGCCCCATACATATCATGCACCCCACTCTCCCTCTAGCCTATGGTGGGCAGGCTGCTCAGGGCCACCAGCACCACCACTGTCCCCACCTGCCCCAAATTCCCAGGAGACTGGGAGCAGCTTTTGGAAGCAGTGGTTCCCAATCTTGGCTGTAAACTGGATTCACCTGGGGAGATTTAAAAAATAACAAAGGCCAGGGATGCCTGCGTGGCTCAGTCGGTTAAGCATTTGCCTTCGGCTCAGGTCATGATCCCAGGGTCCTGGGATCGAGCTCCGCATCAGGCTCCCTGCTCCGCGGGGAGCCTGCTTCTCCTTCTCTCTCTGCCTGCCGCTCCCCCTGCTTGTGAGCGCTCTCTCTGTCTCTCTGATAAACAAATAAATAAAATCTTAAAAAAAATATATCGAAGTTCAAAAAAATAACAAAAATACTGAGTCTCGGGTCCACGCCCATATTCTGGGGCACGGTGTGGGCATCAGAATTTTTGAAAGCCCCCCCGGGTGGTGCCAGTGTGCTAAGGGCTCCCAGGCCCCAAGTACTGCCTTGTCCCGCCAACGTTCTGCCACACACGGGCAGAGAGCAGGCCTCAGCACGCTCCCTCCGCCCCCTCCCCCAGCGTGCACACACACTCACGTGCACGCACACGTGCTCACACCTTCCCAGAGCAAGGGCACAGTCGGGGGTGACTCAGAACAAAAGGATGAGTGATTCACCCAGGGCTTCCTCTACTTTGTTTTGTTTTCGTTTTCGTTTGTTTTTTGTTGTTGTTGTTGTTTTTTCCAATTTCCCCTCCTTTACTGGTGTCTGGTGGAAGGAAATGGGCTGTGGAGTCAGATCCCCAGGGATTGAAGTGCAGCTCTATCCTTCACCAGCTGGGTGACCTTCAGCTAATGAATCACTGGACCTCCCTGTCTGCCAAACAGGGAAAATAAAACTCTCCTCGTGAACTTACTGGGAGAACTGAATGAGATAACATATCAGATGGTGCCTGGCACAAGATCAGATGGCCAGTGAGCGGGAGTGCCTTCCTTTCTGTGCCTCCACCCTGCACGATCACCTCCCAGGATAAAGAGCAGTCATGCCAACATTCCCACAGGCTGAGACTCGGCATCTGGCTGTGTCGCCTTCGACGCGTGACTTAACTTCACTGAGACTCAGTTTTGCTGTATGTGAAAATGGGGTGGTGTTTCCTTGTAGGAGGAAACCAGCAATGCATGGAAGCCTGACACACAGCAGGTCTGGTGACCAAAGAACAGAGACAGCGCTTAGGAACCCTTCACTCCTGTTAGATACTGGGACTATTAGTATCAGTGACCATCTGCCGGCAAACTGGGGCGATCCGCTAGAGCTATTGGCAGACTGCGGGTTCCAAACTAGCCGTCCTTGGGTGGGCACCCTTGCTGCCTGGGAGTTCTCTGCATGCACTTCCAGGCACTGTCCTCAAGGCAGCCAGGGGGCGGTGCTGGGGGGTCCAGCGGCTCCACACCCCTCCTGCCCCCTAGGTTTCTTTACCCAGATCTCATATCTAATGAAGAACGCCTAAGGCCACTCACCCCAAAACCAGCTCCTCCGAGGACAGAGCATCCATCCCTCCCCTGCTAGGGCTCAGGTCATAGAACTAGGAGTCACTCCTGACCTCGCTCCTCTGCTCCTCCCATCTCATCCGGCGGCTGTTCCTTCCAAACACACCCAGAAGCTGAGCCCTCCTCAGGGCTCCTGGTCCCTCCAGGGTGCAAGCACAGCCACCTCTCACCTGGATTATAGGGGTGGCCTCCTGACTGTCCTTACTGCCTGTTCTGTTCAGCACCTCCTGTGCTCTTGAGAAGCACGATTCCTAGAGGGGGATCAACGGTTGCTTACGGAGCACACACTGTGTGTCTAGGTGCTAACAGCTCTGAGCCCCCAAGGAAACCCTCTCTCACCTCATCTCTGGCCCCCAACCCCTAACCTCCCAGGCCTGCTCCCTCCCTGCCTGGGAGACCTCCCCCCCAACACCAGTGCCAGCTAACTTCCTTGCCTCCTTCCACCTTTGCTGAAGCAGCATCACCTGGGTGGTGTGCCCCTCCCCCCAGCCGCCCCTCCTCTTGCTGTTCTCCCCGGCCTTGGTACCCTCCAACACTCTGTAGGATCTGTTTGTCTTTCCTGTGTTACCCCCACTGCACTGGAAGCTCTATGAGGGCATGGTTTTGTCCACTTTGTTCCCCGAACCTCCAGTGCCTAGAACCTTCCATAAATACATGCACTGAGTGAGCCGAATCTTTGTTCCAAAGTGTTTGGATCGGTTTTACACTTGGGCCCTCAGAACCATGGCCCTAGAGGTCTCTGTCAGTCCTCAGCTCTGTGCCATGTGCCGGGGGCGGGACTGACAGGTGGCAGAGGTTCCTGCCCCGACCAGGCTCTACCTTCTCAGCGCTGCCAGCCTGACACGGGGTCACTTGATGGCTGGTGGCTGAGCTGCACCCCACACTCCCTCACTGCCGCTGCTCAAGTCTCGCCACACTCCCGGGGGCTGGCTGGGCCCTGCGTGGTCCTGCCGGCGTGGGCGTTCCTCCAGGGTCAGAGCCAGGTGGAGGCGGGCAGAGGTCCCCGCGGGGGCGCGGAGCCCAGAGGGCCTGACCCGAGCCGCGCGTGTGTTTGCAGAGGTGGTCGGCGTGGGCTGCGTCCTGGACGGGGTGCGCTACACCAACGGCCAGTCCTTCCAGCCCAATTGCAAGTACAACTGCACGTGCGTGGACGGCGCGGTGGGCTGCACACCCCTGTGCCTGCGCTCGCGCCCCCCGCGCCTCTGGTGCCATCGCCCCCGGCGGGTCAGCGTCCCTGGCCGCTGCTGCCAGCAGTGGGTGTGCGACCACGACGCCAGGAGGCCACGCAAGACAGCGCAGCGCCACATCGGCCCCCTAGGTGGGTGCGGGGGCAGGAGGGGGGGGAGCGGGGGACGGGGCCCTGACCCCTCGCAACGAATCCCAGTCCCCAGACCACCACCCACTAACTGTGTGAGCTTGGTAAAGCCACCTGTCCTCTGGGACCCTATTTCTCCAACTGTCCCAACTGTTCTATGAGGTCCTCCCAACATAAAATGAGCAAGAGCTTTATAAAGAGCAAAGCCAGACATATGGGATTCATTGTTATCCTACTTAAGAGATTAAACTGGGAAGTGGAGGTGCAGGAAGGGTGGGTGTGCAGGCACCCGAGGAGGAGAAGCAGGGAGACAAGGCTTAAGGGCGGGAGAGGGAGTAGGTGGCTTCTCCTCACTATGGAGGAATTGTGCACAGGTGAGACTGCAGCCAGGCACACCAGCCAGAGGAAGCCCTGGGAAGGGAGGACAGGAACAGGCCCATTGGTTTTACCACTGCTTACTGGAGTAGCCCAGTGCCAGCCACTTAGCAGGTACCAAACTGATGGTTGTCTTACGGATGAGCAAATGGATGGATGGGCGGATGGATGGATGGATGGATGGATGGATGGGCAGACCAATAGATGGATGGATGGGCAGGCGGATGGAGGGAGGGAGGGATGGATGGATGGGCAGACCAATAGATGGATGGATGGATGGATGGATGGATGGATGGATGGATGGATGGATGGGTGGGTGGATGGATGGATGGATGGATGGATGGATGGATGGATGGATGGATGGGCAGACCAATAGATGGATGGATGGGCGGGCGGATGGAGGGAGGGAGGGAGGGATGGATGGGCAGACCAATAGATGGATGGATGGATGGATGGATGGATGGGTGGGTGGGTGGATGGATGGGTGGGTGGGTGGATGGATGGATGGATGGATGGATGGATGGATGGATGGATGGGCAGACCAATAGATGGATGGATGGATGGATGGATGGTTGGGCCAATGAGGATCTGAGCTAGGGCAGTGGAAGTGGAGGTGGCAAGGAAGGGACAGATGTGAGAGGCACTGCATGAGGAGTAAGACTGAGGCCAGGGCATCAATCCACTGCATGGAGTGAAGAAGAGAGAAGGGTAGACAGCGACTCTCCGGGCTCATCATGACCTGGGAGAGAAAACGAGAGGAGCACACTGGAAGTGAAGAACTGCACTGTTTGAAACAGCTTGAGTTTGAGGCTGGGGGCCCTGCCCTGGCATCGCCCAGCAGAGTTCTAGGGGTACTGGTAATTTTTTTTTAAATTATAAGTGCGTGAGATTGCCCAGGGAGGCTGCGCCGAGCAGCGTTTCTCAGCCTTGGTACAGACAACATCTCGAACCAGGGAAGACTTTGTGGGGAGGGCTGCCCTGTGCATTGTGGGATGTTTAG
The DNA here is from genome assembly GCF_009762305.2 of Zalophus californianus. Classification (NCBI taxonomy): domain Eukaryota; kingdom Metazoa; phylum Chordata; class Mammalia; order Carnivora; family Otariidae; genus Zalophus; species Zalophus californianus. The sequence continues at coordinate 182,383,469 of NC_045598.1, forward strand.
CGGCACCCCTGGCCTCTACCCATTAGATGCCAGCAGCACCTGCCCCCCCAAGTAGCAACAACCCCAAATACCTCCAGATGTTGCCGTTTGTACCCTGGGGGACCCAATCGTCTGGGGGAGAACCACAATTGTGGCCCCGGAGACACCACCATTTAAGGTGAGGGAGAGAAAAGAGCTGAGAAAGACGAATCCAAGAGGCAGGACGGAACTAGGAGAAAGAGGTTTTGCAGAAGTGAAGAAGGTGTTTCAGAGAACACCCTGGAAAGCTCGGGCGATGGAGACCCGCCCCCAGGCTGTGTGCCCTCAGTGGCTCTGCCTGGGTCAGGGAGGAGGGCGGTCCTGCCCCTCGGCGCCTCTCCGGAGGGGCTCGGGGTGGTTCCCAGGGGAGAGCCAGCCCCATGAAGAAGCCGTCCGGTGTCCATAGGGGAAGGGGCAGAGGAAGCTCGGTCCCTAGCAGGCCCGCCACAGCCTCTAATGGGCAGAGATACATGAGGGTCACGGGGGCGGGGCAGTGGCTGTCTGCCCGTGGTATGTGGCCCAGTGAGCCCGTTCTGACCCAGTACAATCAGGGCCCCTGCCTCCTCGTGGGCGACTCAGAAACCAAAGCCCTTTTATCCTCCTAGGCAAATCCTTCCCTCTGCCTCCCTCCTCCGTGCTCATGCCCCTGGCTCATCCCAGCCCCATTTTCCTCTGCCCTCAGATGCTTCTCCTGGTTTTCTTCCGTCTCTCAAAGCTTCGCTCTCTCACACATTCATTCCTGCCTTGTCCAGCCCTGTTCCCTGCACACCTGTGAACTTGGAGGGGCTGGGCGTCCGGCACTGCTCCTTCCTGCCCCTTCTCCTTCCTCCCTCCTTCTGATCCCATTAGGTGTCTCTTCTTTCCTACTTTTCCCTTTCCTCCTCTCTGCCCCTCCCCCAATCTGCTATTCCTTCCCTCCCCCTCCCGTTCTGCCCTCCAAATCAGGCTCTCTCCCTCCCCTTCCCTCCCCCCTCCCCCTCTTCCCCTGCCCTACCATCTGTCTTTCCTCCTCCCCCCCCCCTGCCTGTCCCCTTCCCGGCTTCCTGTGAGTGCCCGCCTGCCTGTGCGCACGTTTGGGTCCGGGCTGGACTGGCGACCTCTTCAGATTCTTGTCTTGTGTATCTTGGGCCATCTTTCTGTGGGATCTCTGCTTTGTCTTCCTGGCTTTTTACCTGCCTCTGTCTCCAGCTTCATCCATTTTTCCATTGCTCAGAGAATACTTGAGCACTGGATGCTGGGATGCATACATTAACAGAACCATCCAAGACTTGGTGTTCAGTTGTCAGTCAAGAAACCACGAAAGTTCACGTTTACTGAGCCAGGGCTGGCTTTCCGGCTTTCATATGCATGAACCCGTCTTTTTAGTCCACAGCCTTGGGAAGGAGATGAGATTATCAAAGCCCCCCTTGCAGGTGGGGACACTGAGGCATGGAGGTGAGGGCTATCGGAAGTTGCCCAGCTACTGAGTGCTTGTGCTCAGAGTTGAACCCAGGCAATGCGGCTCTGAACAGTGTGTGTCCCTACCCATTGTGCCCTCAGGATCACCCAGATGAGATATCAGGCACTAGGGTATAGACACTCCCTCTGATTTCTCCAAATAAACTTGACCTCTGTAGGGGCAGGTACAGTATCTTTCATTCTTCAAATCCCAGCACCTTGCAGATGCCCGATATATACTCAATAAGCAGGTCCTTTCATTGTCACACCAGCCGTGGAAGGCAGATGTTTTATTCCAGTAAGGACACTGAGGCCCAGAGGGAGTTATCTGGAACCACACAGCTTACAGGTAGTCGAGCAGGATTTGTACTCTGGTCCACCTCTCTGTAAAGATGGTCATTCCACCGGAGAAGTATAAGAGCTCAAAACAGGTCCTCCTCTCCCTGGGGACCCATGCTGGTTCGAAGCTGACCTGCCCTTTTGGGGGTGGGGGAGACAGCCCACACCCCTCCCCTGGGAGCTTTAGGATCCCTGACCCTGTGTGTGCTGATGGCGGCAGGAAGCTCACGGGGAGTCTGGTCCCTGTCCTCAGCGGCCATAGGTGAGATGGAGCCGTGGCACGGGAACTGCCTGGCCTACACGAGCCCCTGGAGTCCCTGCTCCACCACCTGCGGCCTGGGGGTCTCTACGCGCATCTCCAACGCCAACAGCCACTGCTGGCCCAAGCAAGAGAGCCGCCTCTGCAACCTGCGGCCCTGTGACGTGGACATGCGTCCACACATCAAGGTCCGTCCACCTTCCGGGGGGGTTGGGGGCGCGGGGTCGGGGGAGGCGCGTCAGACTTCCAGACAGACAGGCCCCGCTTCAAGCCTGGCCCCTGAACTTCCTCGTGGGGGCCCTTTGTGAAATGGGAACAAGTGCTCTCCGGTGGTGACTCTGAGGTGACCCTCGCTGGCCGCCACTCCCCCTCTGCTCCTGTCCCAGCGCGCAGGCACCAGCCCAGGCATGACGGCCGCGCTGGGCAGTCGGGGAGCTCGAAACAGGGCTCAGGACAATGGGGGTCACGTGCCCGTCTCCTGCTCGCTGCACAGGACGGTGGCTGCTCTCCGCATCTCGGAGCCCCAGGCCCCTCATGAGTAAAGCTGGGGTTGGTCTCAGACATCTCCTCCAGCTTGGAGAGTCTAAGATCAGTAAAACAAAGGATCCGGGACAGAGTAGGTGACGGCAGTGAGAAATGGGTCTGATTTGCCTCTCTCAAGGCCTCCTGGCTTCTATCTTAGGACTGGTCATCTGCCTTGCATGGAAAAGAAAAAAAAAAAAAAAGAAAAGAAAGAAAAACTCAGCACTGACTCCATTTTTGGAGTACTGATGGGTTCTTGGGGTTGCTGAGGAGAGGGGTGCCTGGGAGACAAGGCAGCTCAGCTTCACACGAATCCTCCTCACTTGCTGTCCCCTGCTCCTACTCCAATGATCTCTGTGCTGGCCAGCCCGATCCTGCCACCTCGTCCTTCGTCTTCTCTTCTCTCTCTGATCAGTGACCTCGGCCATGCTGGCCTGCGTATTCTTGGTCCTCGGAGCACAGTAGGTACTCAGAAGATGTGGCTTCCTTGAGAGCATGGGCAGAAAAGGGACCAGCAGCAGGAGAAACAGGGGCAAAGGTCCTAAGCTGGGTGAATGCCCAGGGCACTTGAGGCAGAGGGTGCTCTACCCCCACGTCACCTCAAGTCCTCGCTGTTGGCTCATGCTTCGCACCCAATTTTGGTTTTGTAATTATGAGCCTCAGATGGCTCCTTGAACTATATAAGCCTCAAACCCCACGGAGCCTGGCTCTGCTCTACCCCGAGTTCTGGCATGATGCCGGAACATAGTAGAGGCATTCCTGCAATGAGCTTAGTGAGTACCTACTGTGCACCAGGCACAGACTTGGCCTGTAGAGTCACAGAAAGGGCCCTCCTCTTGACTGGCCCACATCCCTGTGGAGAGACAGAACTGGCTCTACAGAGCACATTCTGGTTGGACAAGTTATGTGAGGAGGGTGTGTGAGAGGCTGGGCGGGGGTGTGTGGAGGAAGGACAGGTTAGGGGAAAGCACATGCCCCAACTGTGGAGCCCCGTGATGGCTCTGCTGCTCACTAGCCGTGACGCTGGGTGGACTGAAGAAGCAACAAGGGCTTTCCGTGTTGGTACAACTGTGACGGGGTTCTGGGCATTGGCGAGGCAGAAATGTAGGCAAGAGGACATTGCAGGTTGCGAGGAACCACCTCTGCAACACAGTGCCTTGTGAGGTCCGAAGTTAGTCCTGCGTAATGTGGCTGTGTCTTGCTGTGCTTGGGGAGGTCCTTCCCATCTTGAAGATGCCACAAACCTGAAGGAAAGGTGGAGTGGTCCCGCATGGTGAGTGCAAAGGGAGAATTGAAGGCTTGGAGGGAGGAAGGTGGCTGTTCATCCTCTGAGCATCCCAACTGAAACCTCCTTTTCCTGCAGGAAGGGAAGAAGTGTTTGGCCGTGTACCAGCCAGAGGCACCCATGAACTTCACCCTCGCCGGCTGCAACAGCACACGCTCCTACCGGCCGAAGTACTGTGGGGTCTGCATGGACAGCAGGTGCTGCATCCCCTACAAGTCCAAGACCATCGATGTCTCCTTCCAATGTCCCGATGGGCCTGGCTTCTCCCGCCAGGTCCTATGGGTTAATGCTTGTTTCTGCAACCTGAGTTGTAGGAATCCCAACGATATCTTTGCTGACTTAGAATCCTACCCTGACTTCTCAGAAATCGTCAATTAGGCAGGCACAAAACATGGGGCTCGGGGCCCGGCCCAATGGTTGCAAAGCCAACCCTCTGAGGACCACAGTTGAGCCTTCTTTGTCCACTTCCCACTGACTTCTAACTCTCCTGATCCAGATCCTTGGCCCCCTGTCCTATCTCCAGCCACCCAAATGACCCATTATGGTGCTGCTCAGGCCCAGAGTATGAGTCCCCTCCTTGGCAGCATGCTGCATACACTCCAGAGAAAGTGCCCATCTCCAGTGATTCTGGACAAAACCCAAGCCTGTCCAAGTCACCGGAAGTCTTGCTGGATCTTGCCGGAGTCCCGAGGAGCAGAATCAGCTAGGCATTTAATATCACTCATTCCCGTTCTCGATGCCAAGCCACAAGACTCTTTGGGTCCATTCAGATGGGATTTAGGACACCGGAGTGGTCTATCGTCTGGGCCCTGCTAAGGGGCACTCTAATAGACAGTTCTGACCATAGCACACGCAAGTAGCTCTGAATCTGGAGATTTGTGCACCCTAAGGTCACCAAATATTTGCCAAGTGAGGTGAACGGTTGTTTGGTTTTGATTTTTAAAGGAAAACTGTGTTCATTAACCCAGGCTTTGTGGAAGTTAAGTCTCTCTTCAGCCCTGCCCTATAAAGGGTACAAACCGGGCTCGTTCAGGGCAGAAATGCAATTTGATAACTTTCATTCTTATTCATGGGAAAAGTCTCCAGTCAATACTGCAGGGTCAGAGCAGGGTCAGCCAATTTTCAGAAGAGGTGATGGACTAGCATGAATCTGCTGCTGACCCACAGGACGCTGGGCAGTTGGCCAACTCTGCCACGCATCTAGACCCTCTCCCTGCTTGAGGGCTCGTGGGAGTTGGTGGAGCCCTTAGGATGGCCTCCATGACCCCTGGGAGTGGCATCCTGGGACATTCCTCTGCTCTTGCAGAGCCCTGGGAGACCCAGCTGATGTCTGGGCCAGCCCCACTTGAAATAACTGACATGGTTGCAAGCTGTATGTGGGTCAAACCAAGAAGTGGATCCACTCGGCATCAGCCTAGGGCAGCAGGGTCAAGTCACATACTGGGCACAGGACACCTCTCCTTCTGCCACAAGGACCCCTTCCAGAGACTTCGGGTCTGTTGACCCAAACAACCCAGTTCTGGTGTGAAGATAGAGGCTTACCAGTTGTTTAGAAACAGAAATATATTTAACCAGAATTAAAAGCAAAAAAAGGGGTTGGAGCTTAAAAGGAACAGAAAGTTGTTATGAGTGGAAATGAGGCTATTATTTATCTTATTAGTAGAATATAAATATTTACTGTTATAATTCTTTTATTTAGTCCCTTTTGTGTACTAAACATAGTTCTCCGTGCTATATGTGTGTTAGCTCATGGAGAAGCTTTGCAATCATGCTGAAAAGTGCCCATTATTATTTCTATTCTTACAAATGTGAAACGGAAGCTCAGAGAGGTATGAGCCTTGACCAAAGTCGCCCGGCTGGTGAGTGGAGGAGCAGGGATTCTAATCCAAGTCCGGCTGACTTTCTAACCCATGTTGCTGGCCCTACGCTTAGAGCTTCCAGACGTGTCGAGTAGGAAAATATGTCCGCATCACCGACTTCACGCTCTCGTTTTTCACTCTTTTTACTGTCTCTCTGGCTCCTTTCCTAAGAGAAGAGTATCTGACTTTCTGATAATTTAGGTGCCTGAGCGTCCAAAAATATATGGGCTAGACAAAAACCCACGAATCCCCTACCGATACCCCCTCCCTCAAATCAGAACTAGCTCTCATCGTGCATTTAAAAGACAATTTTGTTTACCCAATGCTGCAGATGAGGGATGTGTGGGCTATTCCCCAGGGAATTCTGTGTGGTGTACAGAGGAATTCTGTAGCAGGACCAAAGGACCGGGAAGGTGCCCTCCTGACTGTGACCTCCCATTGCTTGGCCCAGTACGAGGCCTACAGCGGTGCTCAACACGTATTTGATGAATAAAAGAACCTGTGTATGTTTTCCTACTTTTACTCAGAGGCTCTCTTCTTCCAAAGGTATGTGCCAATCTAATTTTCATCAGCCAAATCTTATTTTAAGTATCATAGGGAAAAGAGACATTTAATATTTAAAGAAATGTATATTTTTATTGAAAAAAAAAAAGAATTCTTGTGTGAAGAGCATTCACCCCACGAATAGGTTCTCCAAAAAACCCTTGTGTGGATCTATGTTGGATTTCCTCAGAGTGAAATCTATAAATTAAGAGGACCGGATGACAGCTAACCACATTTGAAATTCAGCAGAAACCCAAGAGCTAGGTTCTTAATGAGTTTGCATCTCAATTTGGGAAAATGAGTGTGGCTTCCAAGAGTCTAGGAAGCCAGGTTGGAGGAATCTGGGATTATCCTGGGACTGAGTGGGCCAGAGTGGCCCCAGTTGGCATTTGAGAAACAGACCTGTCCTATGCAGGGGAGGTCTCAGCTCCAGGTTTTGAAGTCATGCGGAAGGAAGTTTGGGACCAAATTAAGGAAGATCTTTCTAGCAGCCATAATCACCCTGCCCTGGTGTGACCTACTTCAGTGAAAGTAAAGAATAATAATCACAATGCAAAAATGTCCCCATATTGAAAGCTTATGTGGTGCCACTCACTTGGCTAGCTTTTAAATTATCTTACTAATTATCACTACAATTGTGAGTAAGCCTCTTGTCCCCATTTTATACACGAAAAATTTGAGACTCAAAGAGGCTGAGAAATCGGCCAAAACAAGTTGGAGCCCAGATCCCTGTTTATTCCACTTGACCTTGCTCCCGGGGAGACCTCCAGGCCTCCGAGTGTCTCACTGGCAGGGCATCCAGTAGATGAGATAGACGGTCTCTCCAGTCCTTTGTAGCTCCATGCTGCAGGACGAGGGAAAGATATGCTAAGGATTTGTTAGCCTTCGGGGAAGAAACTCACATTAGTGCTTAGAGTGAATTTCTCTGGTATGCTCAGGTGGGAAGAGAGAGGAAACCTACATTCACCAAACCACCGCTTCTTGCTAAACCTTTATCCTCAGCCTTTGGGGAGGACCCCTGAGTGCTAGGCCCGGGCTAGGTGCTTCACGGCTATACCTTATTTAATCCTCATAGCAAACCTATGAGGTATGGCATTATAATCATTTCCCTGTTTTAGAGCTAAGACACTTGGGCTCATAGAGGTTAAGTTATTTGCTCAGTGTCTTACCAGTTAGTGAACTGTGGACCAGGATTGCAAACCAGGGTCCATCTGACACCTGAGCCATCTTTCCTGACACTAAGCCCAGTTAGCATGCCCCCCAATTCAAAAGGTACAAGAGATGCTTTGCTGACACCAGGACAATAATTGCAATGTTAATTTCAAAGTGATTCAGAGAGTGAGCAAAGAAAGTAGATTTGAACGATATGATCCATCTGATATAATCTCATTAACATTGTACTGTGTTAGAGATAATGGGGAAGCAATGTAGCCCCTGACTATTACATCGAATTAGGTCACTGCTTTTTTAAAGACTTATCTTGATCCAAAGTAAGTAACTGCAATAAGCCTGCACAGCTGGGACTCATGAACGGTCAGAATGGTCACCTGTGTATCTCTGCACATACACATATGTGTGTGTGTATGTGTGTCTATATATACGTATGTCTATATCTATTTTCAGACTGTGACTTCATATTTAAGTATTCCTACCGCCACTTTTCCAAGTGACTAAAAAATACAAAAGAAGGAATGTCTTGGAATTTCCCAATAGGGGGAAAATAGCACTTGGGCAATCTGTCATGTTTTACAACATTCCTCATTTTTCTCATGATTTGTGTAGCGTGGAACGTTTGTTCAATGTGAAGGATTTTCATCGCTCAAATTCCCTGTTTATGCTTTTCTCCTTAAAGCAATAAATCATCAGCAAAATCACTTTCTGGATCTGGTGGATTTTCTTGTACATTCAGTTATGAGGCGCAACGACGGAGTGTTGAGTATGTTCAATGAATGTGCAGATGGTGGAAAGTAGGTCCCAGATATTTTATGTATGGTAATAAAAATAGCTAGAGGTTTGGAGATGGGCTCAGAAGGATGAATTCTGGAATTCACAAAAGATAGGCACTACAAATGGGTCCAGGCTGGGAGACGCCTCCCGTAAACATAAAAAGGAAACTTCAGCATTTATGGGTTTATTCGTTCATTCACTGACTCATTTATTCAATGCCTTTCTACATCTCCAGCTAGACTGTGGGTACCTTGAGGTCAGGGACTATGACTGTACCCTCTGGGCCTAGCACAGTGCATGGCACGTGTCAGGGACCGGGTAAGCAGGGGTTGGATGCATGGAGAGATGAATAGGATGGCTATCTTTTGCTGGCTGCCTTAGGAACCCGTGGGAGTAGAGAGAAGTGTAAGGAAGCTTGCAGGATAAAATGGAAATGGCTCTGACTTTGGGAGTCAAGTGGGCCTTTTTATACTCTATTCCTTACTGGGATTCTTCCCCGAGCCCCCCTGAGCCTCAATTTCTTCAGCTGTGAAAGGCAGAAAATCATAGCACCTACCTCGTGATGGTGTTGATGTGTGAGTAAAATGCAAATGGCGCACAGTGTTAGAACAGAGCTCGGCACGCCGTAAGCGCTTAACGAAACCAGTTATTATTGGCTGATTTTCCATGTCCTTGTGAATGGAGGCTAATCAGCACAACTATAGTAAAAATCGGAGTCAGTCTACGCGTCGGTATATTTTACTTTTCTAGATCGTTACTTCATAGCAGCAAATATAAAGAAAAAGTGTCACCAATGTTCAGTGGAGTGCTTTTTCACTTTAATCATATGTTGCTTGATCCCTTAACATTTTTATTTGATGTCTTCATTAGATGCTATAATTTGATTATAATCAACACCCTGCTTCTTCAAGGCAGGAAAGGTGCCATACTTGTCTGTCTCCCAAACCCAGCACAGCACAGAGCACGTGCTCTGCTATGTGAACAGATGTGCACACGGCTGAGTACATGGGGTGAAAGACACGTTTGATGCCCTCTGGTCAAATCTCCCACCTCCACTCCCTCCAAAACACATTATGCTATTATAATAAAGTCGGAGGAGAGTCACTTCCAATAGAAGAATAACTGCCACATGAATTCGTTCCAAAAACAACTTCTATCCCGAAGCATACCTTTCTCAAAATTGGAAGTTAGATCATGGAGTCCTATAGATGCCCCAGATTAAGATAAATGTGTAGCTTTGGGGAGAACTTTCTCATGATTTAACAGGTGGGTGAAGTTTTAGGAACATGGGATTTGGGGGAAATGGCCAGAGCATTTTATTGTGAAGGTAAAAAAAGCATAGAGCAGAGGTACCAGTGTTGCCGATCCCCTCCCCGATGAAATGAAAATGCCAAAGCATCCTACATATTGAGAAGTCTAAGTTCCAGCTGAATCTGGGTTCTTTTCCAATACTGAACCGAGTGAAAATGACTTCTAAGGAGTTGAAAAAGTTGGCACCAGCCCGTGTATGTTTCCATATATTATATTCTGCAAAGAACTTTTCCAGATTTCCAAGCTAAACCGGACTGCTCTTGTTTTTCACACAAGACTAACAAAGTGGATTTCTTAGTCCGTCCCACATCAAGGGCGAGGAAGTGGCTAAAAGCAGGCTTATTGATAGCAATGAGAAAATGTCAACCTGCCAGCAGAGAAGGAGACAGAGGAATTAAGAACCAGGTTGAAGATAGGGTAAAACACAGGTCACCCGAGCCTGGGTGGGACTATGTTCTTAACAGAGCGACAAACATCTCCTCAAGCACTAAAAGCCTGAAGGGCATCTGCAGTTTCAGCGCCGGGGAACTAAGCTGATGTTCTGCAATCCCAAGACATCAATAGATGGTTGCATTTGTCATGTGCTCAGTGAACTGTTTTAAAAGGCAGCGAGGGACATGGTCTATTTTAGAAATGACTGGACAAGCCACTTAATCACTCTGAGCCTTGGCTTTCTTATCTGTGAAACAAGGATCACTCATCCCCACAGATAAAGAATAAAAAGGGGAAAGAAAAATAGTACTTGATAAATATTACTCTTATTAGAGGAAGTGTTTATCTATTTAACGAAAACCTCCTGTTAGGTGCTGGGCATTTGTGCTGGCCCTGGGGATAGAAGAGAAATCTCGGAGATAAGGACACCTAAGGTAATCCACATTACAGATTCCGCACGTACTACTGGGTTTGGCCCTGCAGGGCACCCTTGTCACCTGGCAGGTGCTTCCTGCAGAAGGCAGGGCATTAAGAAAACACTTCTCAAAGCAGGGGTGAGGAAGGCTCTGTCTTGAAACCGTGAGTTTGGCTGTCAATGAATTTAGCCACGCAGAGCACACGACAATTCACCTGTTATAACTACATCAATTGCTTAGAACCCCTGAAGCACTTATGTGGGGGGGAGGGGGTGGGAGGAGGGTGAACCCAGTCATAGTTGATTGGACAGCAAGTGGACACCTAAGTCAAGCTGAATCAATGATTCTCTTTCCCTTAGGAGACACAAAGACCTGGTTGGTTCCATGTCCAAGAACCTGAAGGTCATATAGCCTTTGGGTTAGGACTAGCGTTTTATGCTTTGGAGATACACAGACATCTTGGAAAGAACAAAGAATGAGGCTGATGTGCTCCCCAGGTCCCCTCCCTCATCTGGTCTCCAACCTCACATGCCGGGTTTTACCTTCTGCCCTTGGATTCCATGTGAGACACAGTTGAAGAGTTTCCATTCAGCCTAAGTAGCCCAAGACTAGTATGTAACCAGGTGGATTGGGGCATCAAGGGACCAATCCAATGACAGTGAGGTTGTGTCTGAGAAGGGACAATGAAAAAGGTGGCAGGTGAAGGCCCCCACTGTCCCTACAGATCCCAGAGATGGTTCATCTCAGTGAACACTTGCTCTCCCGGCTACTACTGAAACCCAAGGGTTAGGGGATAGAAACCCAAACAAGCAGCTAGGAGAACAGAAATAGATCCCCCAGCTGGCAAAAAGCCTCTGGGTATACTCTTCTTCAATACATCTGGTGCATGCAAACACCTGTAATAGTTCCTTCCTTTGGGGGAAGCCCTAGTCCCGAGCTGCTGAGCATGGCAGGTCCAGCCGCAGCTGCGCCACACCCCCACTCCCAAAGCTCACGTAGGCACCCACTGATGCGGTGCTTGCTTCCCAACTCTGCCATCCCCTGCCCGCACAGCACCTGACACAGAAAAGGTGCTTACTAGTGAGTGTGGGAAAAGCTCCACCTCCTGCGTCTAAAGTTAAGTCTCCCTAACCTGGGGTGCTCCGATCAGCAGTCCGTGTTTTGAATGGGGGGTTCGTGTGCTGGGATGAGGGTAAAATGTGTCTTTGTGTTGACTAATCTCTAATTGCTGTTTAGTGTACCCCTCCATTTAAGCGTAGGCAACACACCCCAGTATCACCAGTTGAAATCACACTGTGGCAGGTATCTCCAGATACACTTATCACACCTTGCCATTATGTTGAGATCTGCCTCAATGCTACTATTTAACTTAAGAAGCACAAGCTATTATGTCACACAGTTGTTAACATGTGGATAATTACATGCCACTCTTAAGTCCTTTCTTTTGTAATCCTCTGTATTTTATTTTACACATACAGAACTCCCTGCCTCGCCGCCTGCCACGCCCAGCACTCACGGTCACCCGCCCAGGTCCGCAGTACAGGCTCCTCACAAAGGCACACGTTTTCCCTCCTCTGCACTGGAGGCCACACCGGCCCCGTGGCTAGGAATGCCTTCTTACCCTTCTGTGCTAACTCCTCCTTGCCACTCCAAATCCATTTCTGAAACTACAGCATACCCACTCCTTGTACCGTAATGCAGACGTCAAGTTTTATAGTGAATTTATAGCGGATTACACTCAAAGAAACTGCACGTAAGCGAAGAAAATCCAGCGTAACAGCAGGATATCTATTTAAAAAGGGAAGGCAGGCTCGAGGCGGGGCTGCATTTAGCGATTTAGTGACTTCCTTCCAAAGACCAAGTGTGGGAAAGCGGAAAAAGTAACAGGGCAGTGAAGGACCCTGGCCAACACTGACTGCTTCAAGCCAGGTGATCAAGGTCAACAGCATCTGTGGCGACTCCCAGCGACCCATCATGCTAATGGCATGGCACTTCACCTCTGTGATCTTTCTTCCAAACACCCATCACCCCAGTTGAGCCATGAGAAAAGTATCATAGAAACCTTCATTGAAGGACATTCTACAAAATGCCTGACTAGTGCTTCTCAAAACTTGTCAAGGTCAGCTAAAGCAGGGAAAGGGGAGACACCGTTATTGACCAAAGGAAGTTAAGGAGACATGAGGACAATATAATGTGGCATCCTGGACGGGATCCTGGGACAGAAAAAGGATGACAGGGACTTAGTAGTGACATTCCAATGAAGTATGGAGCTTAGGGGCGCCTGGGTGGCTCAGTCCTTAAGCATCTGCCTTCAGCTCAGGTCACGATCTCAGGATCCTGGGATCGAGCCCCGCATCGGGCTCTCTGCTCGGCGAAGAGCCTGCTTCTCCCTCTCCCACTCACCCTGCTTGGGTTCCCTCTCTCATAGTGTCTCTGTCAGATAAAAGCTTTAAAAAAAAAAAAAAAAGTATGGAGCTTAGTTAACAGTCATGTATCAATGTTGATATCTTAGTTGTGACCAGTGCACCATAGTGAAATGAGGTCTTACTAACAGGGGAAACTCGGTGTGGGGTATATGGGAGCTCTGCACCATCTTTACAATTGTTCTTGTGAATTTTAAACAACTAAATAAGCCTAAATAACAATGGGAGGTCATGCTAAAACCTGTTGTGTTTACATTTTTTTTTCAGTATAGTAGAAATAAGCATTATAGCGATGTCACTGGGTGTGAGAAAGGGAGTGGTTTTATCACATGCTTTCCCGTAATAAAAATAAAATGTAAGAAAAAAAAAAGATGTTTCCTTCTAAATATAGGTTGAAAAGCTTTAACTCTTTGTCACTATGCTGCCTGAGCTACCGAGCCTCTGAAATGGGGCTGGTCTGAATTGAGAGGCGCTGTCCTGTGGAATACTGATTTTCTTAGCATAAAGAAGATGAATTCTCTTAATCCTTGTCATATTGATTCTATGTTAAAATGGTAATGTTTTGGATATGCTGGGTTAAGGGAAATATATTCCTAAAATTCACCTCACTTGTTTCTACCTTTTAAAATAACGGCTGTTAGAAAATGTAAACTTACATATGTGGCTCGCATTATATTCTCAGGGGACAGTGATGCCCTTAAGGCAGGTGTCGCGAGGGGCCAGGTAAGGAAGGACCCCTCCCGCGACTGTGGGGCTGCACACACGACCTCTCAGAGGAAAAAGACTCAAGCCACTGCAAAGTTACAAATTTATTGGTCTGGAAATAAATACAAACATCTCATTAAGAAACTCCTCTGGAGAGACTTTACACAACAGTTTCCTGTCTCGATTCAGCCACTCCTGCCCTGACCCCTGACCTTTCTGCACAGGTCGGGCGGAAGCCTCCGGGTGGTGCGGGCAGGAAACTGAGTCACTGCCCCTCCAGCTATCTAGAAGCCTTGACTACTTCCTTCTACCAACTCTAGGGTCCTGGAAAGCACCAGGCCCCAGTGGCTGATTCGCATCGATTCATCCCACTCAGATCAAACTTCCTCCAAGAAGATCCATGGTTAGCCAAAATGAGAATCAGAAGCCAGTAGTACAGGAACTTGACGTTGCCCAGAAATGTCAGTGGTGCCACCCCATTCAGCAGAAGGTTAGAGGGGCAGGGAAGAGGGGAAGGCAGGAGAGGGAAGGCAATCCCGTGGAATATTCCAGAATCCTCTCATCTTCTCAGCCAACACCCCCCATGTGAATCCCCACCCCCTGCAAGAGCAAACGGTTGTCCCCAAAGATCCAGTGATGTTACCAGGTCAGAACGTTCGGCTGTCAAGGTCAGATTCAACCCCACTTGTCAGAGATCAGAAGCTGGATTTGACTCAATCACACAAGATTCCTGGGAACCAGGGTGGGATCGACTGAAATCATGACTGCACCGGATCCCATCACAACCACAGAAAATCCCTTACATCTAATAACCCAAATACCCCCCACCCCCACCCTATTCCCCTGTACCCACCCCCCACCCCCGCCCCCACTGCATGGACACTCATCACAGCCAGGTACGGCTATTTGGAATGTTTCCCTTCATATCAAAGAAAGCAAGTACAAACCTAACTCGTCTTCCCCACAAACGAAATCCTCACTCACGTATTTGGGGTGGGAAGTCGGGGCTGACTATGGAGGCGGCAGACAGCAGAGCCAAAGGCTCAAATTCAATGATACCAATGTTTGCCAAGACCATTTCTTTGGAAAGCCCGGAGATTTTGCTGCCCACTTTCATTGTCCATTGAAAGGGTGCCAGAAAAACTGGCTTGTATGTTTCGGCATTAAAAAGTGGATATATACACAAACTTTAAAAATCTATGTCTTCACGTCAACTGCGTAGATTTGTTTTTCCAAGCATTCTAGCCTCCACGTAAATGCCACCTCTCTCCTGCTTCCTGCTTTGTGCAGTTAAAAAGAGCTACCCACAATCCGCTGCTCTCCCCCTCCCCAAATGGAAACAGGGTTCTGTTTCCAGAAACTGGGTCAGTTGGTCTTTAGTTGGAGAGGAAACAGGAAGTAGAGGGGCTGGGCTTCCGACAAAGAGCCCTTTAGAACCAGGATGCTCGGGTCAGCAGAGGCCTGGATTTAGGAAGTGTTGAGGGCGGCGTGTCTTGTTTTTGGCAGTTTGGTGTCTCTGAGGGAGGGTGACGGGGCGGCCATCAGGCCAGCCGTCAATGAGCACAGGACACTGAGATACTTCTTTCCCTTCGGTCTGCCCACCCTGCCCCTGCTGGGAAAGGCACCCTTGACAAACCCAGTCTAACTGTGTCCCCCCAGAGCTCTCTTACACCATAAGCTTTGGGTTAATACGAGTTATGTGTGGTGTGGCAGGCGGGGGCGGGAAGGGCCAGAGGAAGGGCAGCTGCGCGAGCCCAGAGTCCAGGGGCGGCCGTGGTGCGGGCCGCCTAGCAGGACACCTCCATGGACTTGGGCCCGGCGTTGTTGCCGGTGGCCCCGGAGTTGGGGGTGATGTCCAGGCGAGCACCCTCGCTGGTGTGGGAGCGGCTGCGGGCGCCCTCGCTGGTGTGGGAGCGGCTGCGGGCGCCCTCCAGGGACGTAACGCTGGAGCCGGAGGCCGTGCGGGAGCGCATCAGGCGGGTCATGCTGGCCGAGGGCACTGGGGACAGAGAGAAGAGGCACCCGGTTAGGGACCTGAATGCCAGGGGCACCTGCACGCCAGCAACGGGGCCTCCTCCTGCCTGACCCGTCCATCCCTGCGGCCATCCAGGCACCGGGCTCCCCATCCTCCGTATCCACTCACAGAGGCGGAGAGCAAGTCCCCGACGGGGCTAGGGACTTGCGATCACACAGTGGCTTGAACCTAGACGTGGGTCTGAATCCCAAGTCTGCCGCTCGCTTACCGCTGGGTGACTTTGGAAGTGACCGTCTCTGAGCCCTCCATCCCCATCAGTAAAACTGGAATACCGATCCCCTAGTATCGGCACCCCTGTGTGTGCCCGCGTACCACAACCCCCTACTGTCTACAATATCTGGAGGGCGTCAGCTGGGCTAATCCCTCCATGCCACAGGTGGGGAAACCAAGGCCACCCAGCAAATCTGCGGCCGGCTGTCACCTGTTGTCTCTTCCAGAGAAGCCTGTGAGCTCCCAGGAACTATCTATGGCACCCATCCATCCTTCGGGACTTAAAATCACCCTTGCACATAGCAGATGGGTGAGAAAGTGAAATGAAGACAAAGCGATCCCCCCACCTGCATTGGGCTGAATCCTGCCCTCCACCCCCCAAAATTCATAGCCACCAGAATCTAAGAATGGAACTACGGTCCTCGCCGATACATTTTGTTAAGATGAGGTCATACTACATGAGGCTGGCTGCTCGTAAGAGGAGACAGAACACCCCTCCACATACATACACACACACACACACACACACACACACACACACACACACACACACGGAAGAAGGCCACGTGAACACAGAGCAGAGATGGGAGTCACGTGGCTACAAGCCAAGGAACAACAAGGGCTGCTAGCTCCCTCCAGTAGCTGAGGTGAGGCAAGGAAAGATCTTTCGAGAACCTCTGAGGTGAGCATGACCTTGCATACATCTTGATTTTGGACTTCTTGCTTCTAGAGCTGTAGTACTGTGAAAGAACACATTTCTGGTATTTTTTAAGCCATCTGGTTTGCGGAGATTTATTACAACAGCCCTAGGAAACTACTACACCACCCAAATAAAGCATCACCGCAAAGGCCACCTTGAACAACCAACGTCACAATCTGAGGAAACCGATAAATACACATACGTGCTCAGTGGTTACGTTAGTCACTGAATGTGTGCAGGGGTTGGCTTGCTGGGACACATATCCACAAACAAAAGGAATCCTTGCTGCACTGAATTCCCTTCTCCAAGAGCTAATGTTTAAATCCAGAGACAATCGGGATCGCTCCCACATCTGTCGCTCACGTTTTTTCTGAGCCCCTATTTCTCAACCCCAAATCTGAGAGTTTTCCTGACCTCACAGGGCTCGCAAGTGACCATGGAATGGTGTCATGGAATCAAAGAGCAAGTCATGCCTGCAGCTTGAACAGGCGCTCAGTAGATGACTACTTGCGTTCTCTGTGGTTCATGCCTCTGGGACAAAAGCTCTTCCTCTTCCCTCTAACTGCCAGAGGCTTCAGTAGGTGTAGGGGTGTGTGTGTGTGTGCGTGTGTGTGCGTGTGTGTGTGTGTGTGTGTGTTGTAGTGTAGGTGTGTGTGTGTGTAGTGTAGGTGTGTGTTGTAGTGTAGGTGTGTGTGTGCGTGTGTAGTGTAGGGGTGTGTGTGTGTGTGTGTGTGTGTGTGTGTGTGTGTGTGTGTTTCGTAGGGAACAAGGCCTGCCTTTCACTTCCTTTCTCCCCAGAATACACTTGTGAGGCAGAAATCCAAACCTGAGAGAGGTCCAAGGCAAACGAGTCATGATGTACGCCCTGCCTGGCAGCGTTCCCGGTGCCCTACCTCTACCTGCTTGCTCTCCCTCGGGAAGGCAGCTCAGAAGGCCGCAGACCCAAAGACAGATGTTTTCTGTTGGAATAGGGCACCTAGGGACATGGACTCTGCCCGACGCATGTAAATCAGGCTCAAGGGCTCTTGGCCTCTCTAGAAACTAAACACGGCTGTGGCCAACCTTAAGGCTGTGGTCAGCTTACCAAATATACCATTACTATTTTAAACAAATGAATAGGTTCAGTCTCGGGGGGGCGGGGGGGAAGGAAGAGATCAAATATTCAGACTTCCTCGTTAAGATGGGCTCATAAATTCTAAGCAGTCGGCAGAAAAAGCCAAAAGAACCATGTCACGGCTCACACCTCAGTTGGACCATCTGTGGCCGCTACCCACCAGAGTGCTTCCACTTGGCATGGTCGGTCCTGGTCATGGGACTGCATTTCTGAAAAAGGGATGGAGGTGTCTAACGAATAAACTAGAACTGTCACACAAGAAACAGCAAGTCCTTGAATTATGCTTCTATTTATCCTTCAATTCCCAAATCCAAGGATTTGGCAAAGATGCACTGTCTTGAATATAAGCAACTTTATCACCCGCTTACACAGAGCTTTACGGTTTTCAAAGGAACATTCCCCACTCTGCTCCTTGCTTAATCTCTCCAAACCTCAGTTCCACCATTTGTAAGATGCGGATAAGAGGATGTCATAGGATGGGGCACCTGGGTGGTGCAGTCGGTTAAGCGTCCGACTCTTGATTTCGGCTCAGCTCATGATCTCAGGGTCATGACACTGAATCCTTCACTGGGCTCGGCACTGAGTGTGGAACCTGCCTACGATTCTCTCTCCCCCTCCTGCTGCTCCTCACCCCACTTATGTGCACACGCTCGCTCTCTCTTAAAAAAAAAAAAAAATATGACATAGGATTACTGTGATGGTTACATGAGAAAAAAATGAAGGATTTACTAATAATCTTTCATCATTACCATCACCACCATAATCATCACCACCACCACCATCATGACAACGGGAAGTCTCTTAAGAAAGCACGTAATCATATATATGCAACCGATCAATCACTAAATTTTACCTCTGAAACTAATAATACACTATACATTAATTAAATTGAATTTAAAATTTAAAAAAAAAAAAAGCACGTAACCAGAATGTAAAAGATTTTCATGGTTCCACTGTTCTCTTTTTGGTGCTTAAAGAGTTAGTCCTGAATCTAAAGAAAATTCCCTGCTACGAAACCACGGCTGTTCATCAGTGGAGGGAAATGAAGCCCCACGGTATAAAGAAGATACTAGAACCTCTGCACTGCCGCCCATCCTCCACACACCAAAATATTTCTTTCCCTGACCTTCCTAGTTTGCCAAAAGCTGACGCTGGCCAAGATGATACAGAATACTCACTCAAGCCCAGTTCAGGTCACTGCATTTTCATTCCCATGCCTGCCCCTCGCCCCACCACCTGCCTGGAAAGGCCACACTTACTGTATCCCATCCCCTGCACGAAGTACTTGAAGGCCTCAGCAAGCTTGGCTGGCTGCAAGAGAAAAAGGGAAAGTACGGTCAGTTGCCAGAGGTCCGATCCTGAAGGGCCACGTGGAGCTGTGCCCACGGTCACCTTCATTCAAGAGCTGGGCCCAAGAGAGAAGGCTACCACATGCTGATTGGACAGTCCACAAAAGTAAAGACTACAGGGTATTCATGGGGAGCAAAATTCACTTTGGCTAGGGAGAAAAACTGCAATTTCACTTCATAGCTGGGAGAATTTGGTAAAGTCCAGAGAGCCACACTAACATCTGAGGGTTTCTGTAAAGACTACACTGGTAAGAGTGATGTATCCAGCTCAGCTTCTAGAACGTAACAGCACCAAGATCCTGTGCCACCCACTGTGCCAAGGGCTTTGCAGCATTATCTCATTTTCTCTTGACAATAATTTTATGAGGTTGGCACCATTTCCACATACATTTCACTGCTGAACAGTCATGGAGAGATAAATAATCCATCCACAGTCATACAATTAATTCATGGGGGGGGGGGGAGTCCTACAGACGAATCGAGGGCTTTCCAAACTCTATGCTTTCAAGGCAGTTCACTCTCAGCCTCAAGAGCAGGCAGGCTGGCTGGCTGGCTGGATGAAGGGATGGTGCATAGATAGGTAAAAATAAGATGGATGGATAGAAGGAAGGAGGATGGATGGATGGATGGATGGACGGATGGACAGTTGGATAAACCAATTAACCAATTCAATGGGCTACTTTAAGTGAAATGATTTGGGAATGCTGAGAACATACCCAGTTCCATCAATTACTCTCCCCAAATTTAGATTAATCTGAACTGGGAGGTGAATGCTCTCAAGTAAAGGCCATACCCCCAGTCTAATTAACTGCAACTCTCAAAAGCAACGCCCTGGGTCTTTGCTGCTCATACTCTTTCTGCCCCAGTGAGAAGTCAGCAGATGCAGTGTTCCTGCCCACCCCCAGCAACTCCTGCCACTATTCTACAAAGAGTCACAGGACACTTAAAGGAGAGGCTGAGGGGTGCCTGGGTGGCTCAGTCAGTTAAGCATCTGTCTGCCTTCAGCTCGAGTCATGATCTCAGGGTCCTGGGATTGAATCCTGCATCAGGCTCCCTGCTCCTTGGGGGAATCTGCTTCTCCCTCTTCCTCTGTGGTCCCTCTTGCTTTCGTTCTCTCTCAAATAAATAAATAAATCTTAGAGAGAGAGACAGATAAAGTGCAGCTGGGCTCAAGTTGCCCTCTGGGGTTTGTGTGACAACAGTAAGAAAGTGACAAGCCGCCACTGAGGCTGCAGAGAGCCACAAGCATCTGTACCTAGCACCGCGGCAGAAACAGTCCTTCAGCCTCTCTTCCCTTCGGTGACACTGCAATAAACACTTGCTCCTCTCATCTCTAAGGACTGTTGCCCTTGCAAATGGAATGAGGGATGGGAACGCCGTCAACAGACACCCAGCTCTCGTAAGGGCAGGAGGAGGAGGAACGGCACAGTAAACGGGCCTTCCTGGACTGGTCTCCTGGAAGCCTGGGCTGGTTCGGCCGCCGCCATGCATTTACCATGTGTTTTCATCATGGTCAGGGCGGAGCTGTTCTCATTTCCAATACAGAAAAGGAAGAAGGGAAAGGAGAGAGGGAGAGCGGGGAGGGAGGGAGGACCGAAGGAAGGAACACTGGCGCCCCTCCTCCCCGAGCCAGCCTAAAGAGGGCCCTGGAGTAGCAGTGTCTCGGCAGGAGTCTCCCCGGCAGTCTCAGGAGCAAGCTGGATGGCTAACGGCTCCACCACTAACATGCAGGTATTAACTCACGCTTCTGTCTAAGCTGGGCTCTACGGGGAGCCCATCTGTTCCCTCTGCGGGCGGGGCCTGCCCTGGTCTCTCCCAGCTGTCAAACGGGCATAACACAACAGCAGATAGAGCACCAATTTTGTCCTTCTCTAGTGGACGCGGAGGGAGCCACTGGGGAGAGGCGAGTAGAGCCACCAAAGGCCACTTGTGTCTACACTTCTGTACAGAGTTCTGGAGGGAGAGTCTGCAGGGAGATGAGATCCAGAGCAATTAGTCAAGGCCCAGGATCCACCTGATACAGAAATTTGCTTCTCAGGGTCTCTTCTTCAGACCCCCCACTCCAAGTGAGAGACCTCACTATCCCGGACAGAAGACCCTTCTCTTATTGGGACAGCTCCAGCTGCTACAAATTTTATCCTGCACCCAAATGAACCTGTCAGCCGTTGCCCCCTCCCTGGGGGACTCAGAGCCAAGACTCTCCCTTTTCCATCAGAAGGTCCTTGAAATTGGCAAGGCCGCATGAAATTAATCAAAGAGCTGATCCCTCCCAAACCAAGAGGCTCTCTATAGCACCACACCCAACAGTGAGAAACCAGAAACTACCTATAAATGTCCAGCAATAGGGCGTCAGGAAAACCAATTAGTGTATCTGTGCAATGGCAATTTGTCCTGCCATTAAAAACAAGATACAGAGAGTTTTTTAACCAAAGGAAGAGAGCTCTGAGATGTCAAGTTATGTGGACAGGTGAAAAATATATACGCAAAATGATCGTAATTTTGCTTAAAGTAACAAAAAAATGTATGCAAGTATATCGAAAAAGAGGCTAGAAGTAAATACTTTAAAGTCTGTAACAACGGTAACCTAAAGTTGGGACACTATGGATGTGTTGTTGTTTTTTTTTAAAGATTTTATTTATTTATTTGAGAGAGAGAGAGAGAGAATGAGAGAGAAAGCACATGAGATGGGGGGAAGGTCAGAGGGAGAAGCAGACTCCCTGCCGAGCAGGGAGCCCGATGCGGGACTTGATCCAGGGACTCCAGGATCATGACCTGAGCCGAAGGCAGTCGCTTAACCAACTGAGCCACCCAGGCGCCCTGGATGTGTTTTTTTTAATTATTCTTTTATTCACCCGTATTTTTAAATTTTTATTGATGAAGATGTATTACTATGTAACTAGGAAATTACAAGTACTAATACCACCAATTAAAAAAAAAAAAAAAAAGCCCCAAACTCATAAAATATACATTTCAGGTCCTCATCCATTACTGAGGAGGGCACATAGCCCTTTTCCCCTCTGCGAATATAATTTTTGTTTGTCTGATCTCCCCAGCCTGGGGCCATTGCCCAGATGACAGGCTCATGGACAAGAAGCCCCTCAGCCAGGGCATGCAGGAGTCCAGGGTCTGGATGCACCTGCTGGGAAGAGCCAGTGGGAAGACCTAGGGTGACGTGGACGCAGAGGGAGCCACTGAGTTGCTCAGTGCCCTCACCCTTGACTCTCCCAACATTCTGGCAGGTGAGAGGGACCCAAAAGCATGCTCACTGCTGCATAGGAGGCTCCCCAGGGAGCTCAGGGGGGTGGGGGGCCGCAGGGGGAGAAAGGGTACATGTATCTAGAAAAAGACCCAGATTCAATTTTCATCAAGAGAGCAGTGGATGACAGAAGCTCTGAAGTCCCCTTCAGGACGGCAGGGAGAAACGGAAGAAAGAAAAGGCATCATTCCATCCTTTCCCACAGTCTGGTGGAAAAGACAACCACCTCCTCTCTGCCCCCTCTGCTCGGGCCTGGAGCTCTGGCTGAAGCCTGTGGTCTCTGAGGTCAAACACCAGACACACCTAGACTCGGGTCCACAGGTGTCAAGCCATATCCATGCGTGAAACCCCCTCCCCCCTATGAACGCCAGGGTCATCCACCACGCGGGGGTTCCTAGGTGATCAAGTCCCGATGTGCAAGCACCCTTTGTAAATAGTAACGTGCCCACAGTGTCATCAGATGTCATAGTGAGGTGCGGGACTAGGAGACAGTCGGGGAATAGGTGCTAACAGGACACAGACACCTGCCTTCCATCTAGGGGGTGGTGACAGGTAGGACTCACCTGGGAGATCTGCGGGAGGCCACCACAATCTGCCATCTGGGAAAAAGGGAGGCTGGTCAGTGCCAAACACCACGGCAGAGGTGTCCCTCCCTATGGGGCCCACCTGCCGCTGCCCTGTCCCCGTTCAACCCCATTCTGGGGGCAATGGGCACCTGACGGGTGGGGAAAACACCCATCCCCACCTAGCAAGGCTGTTCTTGTTACAATCCATCTTGGCACTGATCTGTGTCTTCTTGACAACCGAGACGCTAGATGCCCTGCTACGCCCAGGAAGGAATTTCCCTCGGTTCCTCGAGAACCGGAAGGTGTGCCTGTCCTACTGCAGAGGCACACACTGGGCCTGAGTGAGCTCGAAGAACTGCAAGCCTCCCACCAGGGTCCGTGTGACCAGAAGGCCTTCAGTGCGGGAGGCCCTGTACACACACACTCTCTTTAAACGTTCCCTAAGACAGAAACTGCTCGATCTGAGCAATGGAGACGAGGAGACGAACCCTCCCCCTTCTCGAATGCTCCTTCCTCCTCTCCCTACAGCAGGAACTGTGGCCTGTCCGTCCTTCTCCTGGGACAGAGGGCCCCGATGCTGCCGGCGTCCAGACACAGATGTGTTGGGATAATTAAGACAAAGGGGCTCCCGGGTTAGCCAATCAGCAGCCCCCTGGGGCCCAAAGCCCAGCATCTTCCAGTCCTGCAATTTCCTGGAGAGGGAATCTTGATAGAAAAGCTATGTGAAGAGCCAGTTCCGGGGACCAGGTCTCCCCCTGCGCATCAGACGCCTCCCAGTGCCTTTCACAGGGCCGCTGAGCGACCCACAGACCCTCAGCTCCTCTTGCCCCCTCATTTCACACAGGCCCTTCCTGGGTCACCTGTCCTCCCCGGGGGGTACAACCACAACGGGTCCTCATCTTGCATGGTGCCTTTGGGCCAAGGCTACCACAAACACCATGGCGACTGGATTGCGTGGGCAGGGAGACCACAGACCCTCAACCCAGCCTCAGGGACAGCTCCCAGAAGAACCTGGCAGACAGAGTCCCGCCCTCCCATGGCAGAGCCCCTCTCAGAGCAACGCCCAGCCCCACCCTTGCGAGAGCCCCCGCCTGCACAACTGCCAGTCCGTCCCTCATCAGAGCACCACGGCCGGCAGCCCAAAGACTCTCGGGATCCCAGAGAGGGTTCCTGTCATCTCTGCAGCCTAGGGTATCCAGCCGGGCCCAACAACAGATAGACGTTCGTGAACGCGTACACTAAATAATTATTTCTATGGTCTCTGACCACCAGCTGTGCCTCAATTAGGCGCCACTCCATTCTGCAGCAAACTAGGGGCTTCTGAGAAGGAACAAAGGCAAACTCGCATCATGCTGCCTGTACCTTGAGGAGAGTAGTCTTTGTTGGATCCAATTTCGAGTTGCACTCCACCTGGACAAGGGAAGGGAGAAGGAATCTGTTAATTTTCCATCTAGAGCCAAAGTCATCAGCCTTCCCCCTTCGCTGCAACCATCATCAGCAACGCCCGTCTTCCCGCCTAGCATGGAGGAGAGAACGCGGGCTTCGAGATGAAGCAACGTGGCTATGAATTCCAGCCCTGCCATTACTAGCTGAGCGACCGTGGACAAGTTAATTTCTTTGAGCCTCAGTTTCTTTATCCATAAAATGGGGATAATACCCTTTTTCAAAGGGTTGTTACAAAGATGAGCTAACATCTAGCAGATGCTCCAGAAATAGATGCTAAATGAATGGACTTTTTTAACCGGCTGTTGCCAGAGATTCTACAAGTTCAACATCTCTAGTCCCGACAACTATTCTTCAGACAAAGTGACATCCACTAATTTAATTTGTCAATGACCATCTCAGAAGTGCATCCAAAATTGGGCAAAACACCCACGTGTAACCAATGATGTTCAAAGTGCCTACAGTAGAACTCATCACCTCCCTTCAGGTGAACAGCGTATCTCTGCTGATGCATCCTATGATTATGCCCAGTGGGTCAGATCACAGGAAACTCACGGTCCCTCTGCAAATCCTACTCCGTAGCCCACTGCACAGGGCGTGTCACCACTTTAGGACTCTGCTCAATAACCCCTAAGTTTCCCTGTCTCCAGCTATGGGGATGTCGGAAGGGTCGAGTCTGTGCTTTGCCTCCATGTCACAGCTGGGAATTAAGGGTTGAAATGACCCAGAAGGCCTTGTCTAAGCCCCATTCCCCAGGTACCTCTCTGCTCTGCCAGACAATCAGGCACCAACCAGGTCTGAAAACTCTGATTTCCAAATGAGAGGAGAGTCTGTTGGCCAGGAAGCCAAGTGGCAAACATGCCCATCAAAACAAACCAATGGGAGGCGGACTGGCAGGAGCTGGGGCCTGGGAGAAAAGACAGAGGGCCTGGTGCCAAGCAAACAGGGCTGGCAGTCGCCAGGAAAAGAGGCTGGTATCTGGGCCCTCTGCCCAAAGGCCAACCAGATTTGGACTGTTGAATTAAGCACATAAATAAGTGAACGATTCCTACATACCACAGCATCCACAGCAGGAGAACTGTCCCCAACCACCAACAAAGAAGGGCACCTGGGAACAGGGAGAGAAGAGGGAGTTAACACAAAGTTTATTTAAAGATTCACATGCTCCCAGGCCTCCCAGGCTGGGACCAGAGTTCTAAACACTTATTTTGATTTCCTCAGTAGCCTTTGCTCTTTTTACTTCCTTCTCCTTCTATCCTCTGCTTTGTTCTTAGGATACACTGGGACTGTAGTCATTTACACCTTAGTATGAATTTCAGCCAGAGTCTTTCTGGGCCCTCTTGGTTTTAGTTTCAAGCATCCTCTCCTCAAGGAAGGATGAGTAGGACTTTGCCACCAATCAAGACCAGAGACCAAGAGGACATGCCTGACAAAGGGAATGGCATGTCGAGGTTCAGGTGTTAAATAATGTGGTTCACTTACAGTAACTACAAAAGACAGACGATACTGGTGGAATGCAGTTAGTTGTACCCATGACTGTCTTTTTCCTCCTAGCCTTATAGGGCACTTTAGGGTGGGACTCAGGTCTTACTCAGCTCCAGGCTCTGTGAAAGCAAAGCCTAACGCAGTATTCAACATAGAGCAGGTGCTTAATAAATTCTATCCCAAGTATACTCGGCACTGCTTCTCTGAGATCCAAGGCTCCCACCCAGGTCTCAGGGACACCCCAGGAACTGAACCCCTGCACAAGGAGTAGGCGACTGAGACTGGGTCGTGCCTGACTCCTGGGAAGAATACACCCAGGGCTTGCTGATTACGATGTCCCGGCACAGAGCACCACTCCCGCCAAACATAGAAAGAAGGCCCTGCCAGTGGCTGAGCAAGGCGACAAGACGGTGAGGGGGAGAAAGGGCACTCACTGCAGGGTGACTGTGTGGGCTCCGGGCATCGGCCGCTCAATCTCCAGATCCCGCCGGCTGCGGACAACGGACGCACAGTTACATGGTTACACAGGCATCCCCTCCCACCTCGGCGATCTCAGGAGGTCCTGCCATTGGCCCTTCTAGCAAACCACCCGTGTCCCAACCCGCACGGCTCTTGGGACATCACAGCCTCTTGGGGTCCATATAAATGGTTTCGGGGACAGCGGGACTGATGCATTTCCCATGGAGCCCACCTCCTTGTCCCCAACCTGAGTCCTCTACACAATCTCTTTTAGATCTTAGACCTGATCCTTTCCCTCCGTCATTTCAAAGCCTCCCACGGTTTCGCACTGTGCGTGCGGCGTCATGCCCAGCTCGGGCCCGGCCAGCCCCGTGGCTCGCCCCCGCAGACCTCGACCCAGCCTCTCGCCTCCTGGCGGCTCCCACCACCAGACACCCTTTGCCAGAGCATGGCCTGGAGCCAGACAGGCTGGATTCAAATCACAGCCCTCCACTTCCTCGCTGTGTGACTTTGGGCAGGATGCTGAACCTCTCTGTGCCTGTGCTTCCTCAAGAAGAAATACTGACGGTAACAGCATCCCAGAATTTTGAAGAGGATTCACTTGATTCCTACGGGCATGAGGAGGGCAAGGCAGTGTGCGGGGCTTGGGGGGCTGTCCTGGTCTCTGCATGTCCACTGCCTAGCCGATAGCCTGACAGCCCCAGCTCGCGGGAAGTGTTTGCTGAAGAACTGCTCTGTGCAGTCCCACGTCTTCAGTTACCCACTGGGGACACGACCTCTCCCTCCCTCCCTGAGAGGCGGGATGCCGGGAGGATGGTAAGAGGAGACGGACACTGAACTTTGTTACAGACGCTAATGCTCTTCATGAAGTAAGTTACCGACCGTGAGGAGAGACAGCCCATGAGGCTCCCGCCTGTCCCCTTCACGGCAGCGCAGCGGACTGCGTCCCCTGGCTGACACCGGTGTTCCCGGGCTGTCCCCTCCCCTAGCTGAGGTCCAGACCAGGCCCTCGTTATCATGAGGAGGGCTAGCCCCTGGCCCAAGGCTGGAGGGATGTGCTCCTTGTCCTTGGTATGACTCACCTCCCAGCAGCTTCTCTGGACACCTCCCTCCCCCTCCGCCCCCCAGCGCTCTGTCGCTAGCTCTCTTCACCCTCCTCACACCTGGCCTCTCCTTACGGTCAGCCAGGGCACAGGCACTTACTCCAAACCCCGTGAGGGCGTGACTGTGTCTCCCTTGTGCTCGGCAGCCCCCCACCCCCAGGTCTGGATGGTAGCTCAGCTCCTTGCAAAAACACCAGAACTCCAGGAGGCACCTGACTCCCTGTCCCAGCCATCTCTTTGCTCAAATCCGGGGGCTGTATCTTCTGCTAATTCTATAAGCCCCCTCTGCCTTATTCCATGTTCCAGACCAATGAAAAGAAACTCGATCTATGCCACGTCCCAATACCTGTTGTAGGCATTGATGAACAGGTGCAGGTTGCTGGGGTTCATGTCATTCACGATGTGCTGGCGGTAGGTATGGACCACCTCCACGTTGTTCTGCATTTCCTCCTGCATTTAGAGAGGGGGGAGATACCCTTTGCTGGGACCGTGGCCCTGGGCCACTCCCGAGTGCCTCCATTCTTCAGGTTATACAGGTACAGAGATAATAAGGCCTAATGCACTTGACTGCCGGGGAGCCTGAGCAAACCGGAGAAATGCAGTCTGCTTTTGCCTATCAGCTGGTAACAGGAAGGAATGCAAACCTGCAAAGGGCAAAGCGTGCCCTTCTGGGTTCCTCACTTCTTTGGTATTTGAAGTAAGTCCTCCCGAATCTGGGGTCTGGCTCCGTCACTGCCCTTTTTGGGAGGCAACTGTCTTAACCCCTCAGAGCCTTAGTCCCCTCAAAAATAAAGCAGGGGTGGCTATTACCTATGTCATCAGGTTGTGGGATTTAGCAGAGGTCTTGCACACGAAAGCCCTTTGTAAATAGTAAAAACTGATGCAACTGTTAGCATTTAACGTTTTTAAGGGGAAGTCAGTTTTTCATGCTGGAAACACAAAACCAACTTATGCAACTCCCGCGAAGTTTCTGGAAAGAAGGGCCATCTCAATTCCTAGCGGAGCCAGCCAGAGGTCTGCAGAAGCCTCAGCCTTCCCTCTCCCTGCTTCCTTTCTGAATGTGATTTGGGACAAACAGGTTACGAGCTTGCTCTGTTTCTCATTTGTAGAACAGCGGATGTGTAGGTTCCACAAAATGGCCTGATATGATCAGTGGCGACCAGAGCAGGACAGGGAGGGAGCAAAGGGGGCCCCATGTCCAGCCCAAGCTATTATCTAGAATAGTCCATGATCATTAAAGCAACAAAAAGGCCAACATGCTGTTAGAAAGTCAGAGAAAAGACCATCTAAGGAATTAATTGTGCTGGGGTATCAGATTAAAACACACACACACCAACTACAGCAACCTGGGGGCTCCAACAGATACCTCAAGTAATGTGGGGTATAAGCAGACCAGACTCTCACCCTATATTTGACACCCCCTCCTGCAAGGAAATACAGAAACTGGCTTTAATTTTTTCCATATTCCTCTAAGGTTCAGATTATACACTCAGGGGGGGAAGAAAATGTTATCCCAAACTAAATGGAGCACAGACGAGGGGAAGGCGGCTACTGTGGGCTGCAGGCTGGCCCCAAAGGCCGGGTCCACGTCAAAGCCCTGGCCACTGTGAACGCTAACTTATTTGGAAAAGAAGTCTTTGTAGATGTCATTAAATGAAGGATCCTGAGGACATCATTCAAGATTATACCAGTAGGTCCTAAATCTAATGGCAAGTGTCCTTATAAGAGAAAGGCAGAGGGAAATTTATTTTAAGATTTTATTTATGTATTTATTTGAGAGAGAGAGAGAGCGCGCGCACAGGCGCATGAGTCGGCAGGGGGAGGGGAGCAGAGGGCAAGGCAGAGACTCCATGCGGAGCGCGTAGCCTGCTGCAGGACTCGATCTCACAACCCTGAGATCATGACTTGAGCTGAAATCAAGAGTCAGGCGCTCAACTGAGGCGCCCCCAGAAGGAGATTTGAAACAGACATGGAGAGGCCACCGAAGACAGAGACAGAGCCTAGAGGGCTCAGCCACGAGCCAGGGGATTCTGAAGCCACCAGAAGCTGGAAAAGCAAGGAAGGATCCGCGCCCCCCCACCCCGCCCTGCCCCGCCGAGGGCCACTGGAGGGAGTGTGGCCCCACCGACATTCCCTACTGGCCTCCAGAAGCGAGACAGAGTCCATTTCTGCTGTTGGAAGCCACCCAGTCTGGGGTGCTTATTACAGCAGCCCAGGGAAAATAACATGAGGACCAAACACAGTGGGCACATGTGGCCAAGCCCAAAGGAGGAACATGTGGTCGCATCTCAAATGGTCATGCTCTCGAGCAGGCCACACGGTACACAGAGTAAATCGAGCCGGGCTGTGTCTGGGCTTGCGTCGGTCACCCCGGACATCCTCCCCGGGGGCTATGGGCCAGAGTCAGGGGCCATGCTGGGGTGACTGAGAAACAGCAGACGTACAGATGGCCAGGGTCCTGCTCTGGATGCGGGAACACGCTCCAGAGCCAGACATACAGCTTCCAATCCCAGCCCCGCCTCGCCCTGGCTGTGCAACCTCACACAAGTCAATCAACCTCTCTGGTCTCATCCATAAACTGGGAATAAAACAAGTACTTTTCACATGGTTCACACAGCTCTGGGGGGAGTCCATGGGTCAGTATTTGTAAAATCCTTAGGACCGAGTGGGATACAGAGTGAACACCATGGATGTGTGTTGTAGGTCTTATTGGTAATAGCCCCAAACCGGGAAGAACCCAAATGCCCATCAACAGGTAAATGGAAAAACAAAGTGCAGCACATCGGCACCACAGAACACCGCCCGGCACTGAAAAGGAGCAAGCTACTGATAAACCCAACGACAACGATGGATCTCAAAATAACTGTGCCGAGTGAAACGAAAGTACATACTGTACAATGCCATTTATATAAAAATCTAGGAAATACAAACTCATATCTCTAGTGGCAGTAAGCAGATCAGAGGTTGTCTGAGTAGCAGGGAGGGAAGGATTAGCAAGGGGCACAGGGGGGCTTTGGGGTGATGGACACGATCATTATCTCAATTTCAGTGGCGTTTTATGCGTGTACGCGTGTATGCGTGTGTCAACATTTGTTAAATTTTATACTTCCAATACGGGCAGTTTGGTGGACTTCAACAAGGCTCGTTTAAAAAGCCTTATGTTAAAAAGAGAGTGAGCCGTGACCGGATCTGAAATCGGTCACGTCGCGCCACGGACGAGGTGGGCATCAGCAGGCGGCCCCGCTGGCGTGTGTCCGGCTCGCCTCTGGGCCCGACGCACCAGCAGCACGCAGTCACTCAGCATGAATGACAGAACACCAGGCCATGCTCCTCACCTTCCCAAAGAGGTGGGACACCACCATGTCTGGAAGTGCTTGGGTCCACCCGGAGATCTGGGGAAGGCAAAAGCAGGTGTGATTAGAACAGGTGATCGCAGTGGTGGGTCAGCAAAAGCCTCCCTGCCTGCAAGGGCAGACCGGAAGTGCTGGGCTCCCTGCACTTCGATCTGAAGACGGCCCCCTCATGGGAACATGGTTACCTGTTCCAGTTGCCTACAGGACCTGGGGCGTCCCCCGGAAGGCAGCGCCTGAGTCTCCACCAATCGCTTATTCTCAGAGCCCCATGCACAGGAGACTCACAGCAAACATGTGCTGAACAGAGACCCAACCTGCTCCTAGCTTGCCCTGTGCTGTAGCACACTAGGTTCTCACAAGGAGGGCCCCCATCCCTTTCTTCCAAACACACACTGAGCTCTGCCAGTCTACACCCAGGATCTGCTTACCCTGAACTAGCCTTCCTGTATCATCCTCTAAATGTCCCCCCTCCAACCAGTATCCTCTCTTGGAATATATGGAGGTCACTAAAGACACTGCCAACTTTCTCCTCTCTCCCTCTCCCCAACGCAATGCTAGGTATATAGCAGGAGCACCATAAACGCTAGGTACACAGCGGGAGCTCCATAAATGCTCGGCATACAGCGGGAGATCCATCAATGTGTGCTGACCAACTTCAGTGTCAGGCAAGGACTGGCAGGATAGAGAAGCTCTAGACCTGGGGGTTCTCTAGATTGGGGGGGTCCCGCCATACCCCCGCTGTGAGGGCCTGGGCGGGGTGCAGAGACTCTGAAGCTCAAGCCTCTCATCTGTAAGCAGCTGTGCCAGGAGCTTCAAAGTCCCAAGGTCAAGGTGAGGATAACACGAGGCAACCACACGTGTCACAGGATCTGACGCCAGTGCCTGACATATAAAGACTACTCCTGATATCGGTCTTTTTTCTCTTGGGGTTGGAAAGGAAGGATGTGGTGCAGATACTAAGGCCACATGTACATTCCTCAGGCTCCACTTTAGCCAACGGTCGATGTCCCCAGCCCTCCACGTCTGGCTCAGAACAGTTACCCAGGAGCCAAACTGGCTGACGGGAACATCACTTCCTTTCCTGGAAAATAAAATAAAAAACAGGGAGTGTGCTCTGCTCCTGAATATCACGCAGATGGGAGAGATGGGCTCCTGCATGTTGGCAGAAGGTTCCAGAAAGAAATGCAGTATGTGAGTGGCCAAGGCAGGGGTGGGAGGTAACAGGGAGGGGCACACCTCTTCAAACCTCAGTCTGAGACAGCCACCCAACACTTGGCAAAAACCTACTTTTGAAATGAAAGGCCAGGATCACCCCCGCTGGAGAGGTTCCGCCCTGGTTCTGTTGCAACAACTATCCCCTTTCCTTGGCAAATACTGGTGCCTTTATGAAAAAACACAATAATCATTTTTTAAAAAAGATAAACAAGGAATGCTAGGACACCAGCCAGAGCAGAGCTTCCTGAGACGGCATGGGTCCCTCTCCTCCAGGCAGGCATGGGTCCTGCCCCCTCTGGATTCCCAAACCTGCAGTGCTTGGGGTGAGGGGCCATTCGACACCTGCTGGATGAGACCGGGGAGGGAGGCGGGGGCAAGGCCCAAGGACTAGAGAGTCCACGGGACCTGCATTCAGCCCCAGCGCTCCCACTGCCTCGCTTTGCAGGACCTTGGACAGCTTTCTTCACCACTCTGAGCCTCAGTTCCCTCTTCTAGAACCTGGGTTATAAAAATCCCCACTTCCTGGAGTCAATGGGAGGATTAAAGGCGGTCAGGGTACAAACAGCACCTGGTAAATACTCTGGACACTCGAGCTCATTATTACTGTCATCAAACTGAGTGGCCGTGTTGGTCCTAAACACACTCTTCTTTGTCATCAATAACATATGGATCCCTGAGATTAGAGGCCTTTGTCTTGTTCCTCTTTTTATTACCAGTGTCTCGAGCAAAGCCCAGTACATGTTAGCTCCTCTGCGAACACTTCTTAACCCAAGCTATGCTTATCAAAGCTGGCTCGAGGATTCACGCCCCCATGGGATGTCTGGTTTAGACCACACTGTCCTACTGAAATTTTCTGAATGGCAAATGGCTGAGGTCATGTTTACTATTCCAAGCGAAGCAAAGGAAAACTGCTTTCTTTGCAGGGGTGGGGAGGAGGTGGTTAGGAGGGGTTTGGGTGGGCACACCTGTTCCACCCTCCTGGCCCTGGTCCTGCCCCTAGCCCTGACCCCTGACCCCTGATCCTGACCCCCAGCCTCACCTTGGACGCTGCCCAATCCATCCAGCCTTCTGCGCAAGGGTTCACATTGATAAGGACAAGTCCCTCCACCATCTCAGGGTTGTTCAGCTGCAATTCAAGACAGAAGGTGAGCGGCAACCCCACAATCTCAGATACCATGAACTTCGAACGTCAAACAGAAGATTGAGGAAACTACCAGCAGAGGGCCCGTGTGTGCACCACCAGATAGGCCATTGCCCTCCGGAGACCCCCCCCGCCCCCCCCCCCCAATGCAAAAGGGAGCCTGCAGCTCAGGGACGCAGGACGGAGCTGCTGAGACAGCGGGGAGAGGAAGCAGGAGGAGAAGCCTGCAGTGCTGGGCAGACCTGCCTCAGGCAAGTCACTTCCCCTCCCTGCACCTCCTCCTCCCCAGCCACCAAAGGGTGTATCAGACCACCAGCTTCAAGGTCAGGCAGGGCACGTCAACGCTCTGTAGCAACTACTCCTAGAAGATACATCTGTGTCCGTCTCAGATCTAATATGGACCTTCTTTTATCTGCTCAGAGCCGAGATAGGCCATTTTTTTAATCATACCAGCATTTCTAAGTTCTGACGACGTCCAGCAAATGACAGGCAGTCAGAATATATACAGCTGTACGCATCAAATGAGCATTGCTGCATTTTTAAACAGTCACTTGGTAAGGCACCTGACCCATCCGGAGCCCACAGTCACGGTAACATACGCGTCTCTCACTCTAGAATCAGCCAGGATCCAAAAGCTGTGGGCTTCTCACGAAGTAGCCCGTGCAGTGCCATGAGGACCCGCCCACAAGCAACCTCGAAGTGAGCAAAACCAATGGGAAAAGAGTATGTCTGCTGAAGGCAAGGCAAGGTGGTTGGGACGTATGTGAGCGCGCGCACACGCGCACACACACACACACGCACACACGCACACACACACACACACGACTCTGGACCCCACACCACATGTGAACTGCGGTTCTCCCTTCGGAAACGCAATTATGAGTCATTTCACCCTCCGCTGTGGGATTTTTGATGCTTTATCCAGTTGTCTTCCTTAATCTTAATTTCCATTTAAAATGTAATTAAAAAAAAAAACAAAAAAAAAACGTCCAAGGACTCACAGCAAAGCGAGTGAGGATGTAGGCACCTGCCCCAGTGCCCATGCCAATTACGCTCTTCAGCCTGGAAGCAGAAATAAAGATGCATGTCACAGAAGGAATGAACAATGGGAGCCCTAATGACCCTCTTAAAACCTCCCCCACTCCTGGTCCCTAAGGAACACCGCCTGCCCCAGCAGCCATCCCGCTCGTCGCTGAGGGTGGCTGGCAAGCCAGACAGAGCGGGGACACGCTGCCTCGAGGACCCAAAACGCATCATGCTTTACGCCTTGACAGGAGACCATGACCCTGGGGAGACTCGTCCCTTTTCCTTACTTCTCTCCCGACTGCAGCCCAGGCTCTGAGAGACTGCCTGACATTTATGGGAAGGCCTTTTACTGCACCGCTTCTTCCTGCTCAGAAGCTTTATTTTAGACTCTGAAACTTGGAATGAAAATAAATTGGGCAAGAACGCCGAGGTATGATCTTCACACAAAAGGCTCAAGTAAGGGACATGAGCACTGGAGAGATAGGGCATGGAGGGAGAAATGGAGGGCTCAGGCCTCCCTCTTCCAGAACGTTCCATCGATAAGGAAGAGCAATGAAAGAGAGGGGGCCGGGAAAGGATGGGTGGGGTGGCGGTCTTCAGGTGATGTGTTCGCTCGTGGACAAAAGCCCAGCGGGCGAGAGGTGGACCAGAGAGTAGAGTTGGTGTGAGAAGAGTTCACAAAGTGTGACAGCTAATTTCTTTCCTGACCGTTCACCCTAGGTTTCAGTGGTCAGGCCAGATCGAGGCCAAAGGAGAGGCAGAGGTTAGAAGCCACCTTTCTCTGCAGGCTGGTGGGGCAGCAGATCCCTCACTCTTACCCAAACTGGTGGAGGACTCCAGGAAGCATTTCAGCCAGCTGGTCCATGGAGGGGTACATGTACCTTGGGGGAAGCCATGCAGAAGCCATTAGTGAGGGCCACACCCCGGAGGAAATGAATCATTCAAAGAGGAACACGCTTGAAGGGCAGGGCCCATGCACAACCTGGCCCGTGGGCCCAGCCCCCCTGCCCAGCCCCCTGTAGCCCTCCTTCCCCGCACCGAGCCGTGCGCACCAGCCGACTCCCCACCCCAATCCTCCCCATTTGTAAACTGACCCTTGATGGATTGCTTCCTATGCTCCAGGTCCCACACCAAGCATCGGAGGAGACTTAGAAGCTCATCTAATCCTTACAACAACCCTGTGAGGTCCCCATGATTTCCCCCAGTATACAGATTATAAACAGCAGTGAAGCTGGGAGAAGCCACTTGGCTTCATGGTCAGGCCCGCACTTGGAGCGGCATCTCACGTGGGCCCTGGGACTTCTCGCTCACCTCCCAGAAGGAGGCCTGTGGCAGCTCCCCCATTCAATATTCCTGGCCACAGGGAAGTCCCTCCTCTCTCACCCCTGTCCCCAAGAGATGCTCTGGAAGGAGCTTGGAGAGAGTACACAGAGAAGCAGGCCACGTTGATGAGCTGGACACAATGGGCTTTGGGAGATGGATAACCCGGGGGGATTTTACACCGGGATGCCTCAATTCACACATCTTCTGGGACCATGGCTCCTGGGTGACTCTGGAGTCTGCAGGCTACCCTGAGCCTAAGCATTAAGGTGGAGGCTTCCCCTTCCCAGAGTGCAGGAAACAAACATCTCCTGTCACCCAGTCCTTAGCAGGGCCTGCCCGGGGCTTCCTGTTCCCACTGTGCCCAGCCTTTCCACAGGAGTACCAGATGACAACCCCCGGCAGAAAAAGGAGCTACTCCCCAGGCTGGTCCCTTTCTCTCGGCCAAGAACAACCCTGCCCCCGTGTCTCATGGAGCATCTCTAGGCCCGCTCTCTTCCTGGCCTTCGCACATGCTGCCCCCTCTGCCTCCTCACACGGCGTGCACTCACCTCCCTGAGATCTCCAGAAAGGCTAGGGAGCTTTGCCCCAGCAGGAGCCAACAACCCTAGCCAGAGTTCCTACATGCTTTCTTTCCTGACTTCCCTGGAAGAACTCCAAGAATCATCCCTTTCACCAAGGCCTCGGGTGCCATCAGAGAGCCTGGTCCTTTTTATCAAAAGCAGGTGCACAAGGCACGCCGCGTTAGGAGCAAGCTCCTCTGGATAGCCCATGATTCTCTGGACAGGTCCCTGAGGGAGCCCGCAAAATGCCTCCCAAGACGAGCAGATGGGAAACGGTGTTGGGGGAAGCGGGGGCGACCTTGACTAGGAGGCATCCCACAAGGCTGGCCTCAGGGAGGACGACTCAGGATACACATTAAGGAGTTCCTTCCACAAAGGAGTTATGGGTGCTCACTCACGCCAGGCTCCTGGTGAGGCCCCGGGGAGACCACGTGAGCACAGCAGGCCCGGTCCAGCACAGGGGCCAGGTGAAACGTGAGAGTGTAAAAGCAAAGGTGACAGTGAGGGAGACGGGGGTGTTCAGAAGGGAGACTGAGACAGGGAGCCCTGTTCTGTCTGATCAGGTGGTTAGAGAGGGCTTCTTGGAAGAAGTGACATTGAAGGAGGCGTTGGGGTTTGATGAGTGTAGAGTATAGGAAACACATTCTAGGTAGGGGACCCAGCATGTGCAAAAGCTCTGGAAAGAGCCAGAAAGACCCTGGCTGATATGTCTACCCAAAAATGGGGCCAGTTTCCTTCTGAAATGGCCATGGCTCAGTTTACAGCCAGTAGTCCCCAAAAGGCGATTCTGGGGAAGCCACTTACCCCCAGCGGCTATTCCCGGGATTAGATGTATAGCCAGGAGACAATAGGATTCTACCACAAGCCCCCCACCCCCACCATAAATAGGAAGCTGACTCCAGAGCTGGGGTCCCCATCCCTGCTTTGCTGCCTCAGCCTCGGGACAGAGGGAGTGTACCCCTAGAGGGCCCAGGAGACCCCCAACTACAGGAGGCAGAAATAAGGCAAGGCCCACTCAGACACACTGAAATCACCTGCTAACTTGGCGGGGAGCAAATACCCTGCACCCTGGCCTCCAGGTCAACTTAATGAAAATTCCACAGGGTGGGGCCCAAACCTCAGGATGTGTTTTTAAATCTTCCTATGGGGAGCTAAGAGCCATACCGGGTTACCTCAAGTCTTTCAAACAGTTGCTCCAAACAAAGATGGATTTACTGACAGACCTCTGGCTTAATCTGCTAGTGAACAGTTAACGGTGTCCCGCTGTATTAGGAAGCTTTTAATTTTTGGTCCTGGCCCCATGTGGCTGGGTGTCCTTTCCCGTCTCTGATAAAGGTTAATAATTCTGAACACCACCAACAACAAAAAAATCTATTTGTGAATGTCAAGAAGGCCCCTTCTGGGAGACTTGAAACCCAAGAGCCGGCTGCACCCTGGTTTAATGACAGCCTCTAAGAGGTCTGCCCCCCCCCCCCACGGGACGCTGACGGTCCAGTGCAGTCAGGAAGCCTGTCTCGGCCTCCCAGTGGAAACTGGAAGGCCTCGCTGGCTGCATGCTGGGGATGAGAAGGCAGCTAAACACCTGTGACAAGGGACCCTTACCTTCTAAAGAGAACGTGATCCCTAGAGTCAGCAGACTGTCCAACTCCCCCCGTTAAACTAGCTGTGTGACCTTGAGCAAGGTACTTAGCCCTTCCACTCCTCAGTTTCTTCGTCCAAGAAATGGAGCTATAACACCAGGCACGTATACTAGCCATACGTAGGATTAAGTGCAAGTGACCCGTGTGAATAAAAACTAAGCTGTGGGGGGCGGCTGTGGCGCCTGGGTGTCTCAGTAGGTTAAGCATCTGACTCTTGATTTCGGCTCAGGTCACGATCTCAGGGTCATGGGTATCGAGCCCCATGTTGGGCTCTATGCTGGGCTGGGAGTCTGCTTCTCTCTCCCCCCCACCCCTGCACTCGAGCACCCTCTCTCTCTAATAATTAAATAAATCTTAAAACAAAAACAAAACAAAACCTAAACCTGGACCACAGGAAGTACTTCATCAGTGTTATTTCTTATTGTTCTCTCTCCTTTTCTTCCCACTTTTCTAGAACTCTCTCCTAACTATTTTTCATATGAAAGTCCTCTCCCACTCGGTCCTATGCAGGTCATGCACACCTATTAAAAAGCTAGCTCCCTGGGTGGGTGAGAGCAGGGGTTGGGGGGGCAGCAGGGGTGGGTGGTGGGGAGCAAGGAGTTAGGGCTTAGCAGGGCCAGCATTTCAGTTTAGGATAGTCAAGTAGTCCTGGAGATGGGCGGTGGGGACAGTTGCACAACAGTGTGAATGCACTTAACGCTACTGAACTGACCACACTCCAAAATGGTTACAGTGGTAAATCTTGGCTTATATATATCTTACTGCAATAAAACAAAAACCCAGTCCGACGCCAGCCCCCTCCACCTGCGTAGCTCTCCTGACCCCCTCCCAGGACATGAGCCCCCGGGTCTTACCCCACGGGGAAGGAGGCTGCGCCATCCTGCTGGCCAGGGGCGTCCACGTGGCAGACGGCGAAGTGCTGCGTGATCTCCTGCATGTCCTCGGAGTTGAAGAGGGGGTTGTAGCAGGTTTTGTCTGGAGGACAGGAGGGGGAGAGAAAAGAGGAAGGAGGAAGGAGAGAATATATCTGGCTGCTCGGCGGCATGTGATGGCATTCTGCTGGTCTCACTCCCATGCAGCGGAGGAATGCACATACAAGAAAGAATGCCAACCTTCTTGCCCCCCCTCCCACTTCCCTCTGGTGACAGAAGGCAAGCACCCGGGTATGGAGGTGGCAATGGTCGCCATATACGCCGGCGGCGGCCGAAGCTCAAACCTGGAGCTGCTGCTGGGAGGAGACTCCCATCCCGGCTCCTGCATCTTCCCCCAACAGCCGCAGCTGCGATGGCCCTGGGGTGAGGTGGGCTGGCTGCCCTCATGCCCTCTTTCTGTGTGGGTCTCCTAAACCTCCACATTGGAAGTAATGGCCAGGGCACATGCTTCTCAACCAAGGAGGGGCATAGGAGATCAAGCATGGACCCTCTCACTTCTTATGTTGCCTTGGATGAGTCTCCCAATTTGCTGAGCGCCCGAGTCAAAGATGGCCAGCTGGCCACCAACCCACCCCCTGGGCACATTTGGGCACACAGCAGGACTACATTTCCCAGACGCCTTTGCAACGAGAGGCAGCCATGTGACCAGGTTCTGGCCAATAGCACGCGAAGCTCACAGTTTCTTGTTAACACCTGCCACCCACCCTTCTAGGTTTCTCTCTCTGGTCATCTGCCAGAGGCACAAGGCTCTGAGGCCCCAGGGGATGGAGGAGCCACAGCTGGCAGGAGCCCAGGTCCTGGAACCACCATGAGAAAGGAGTCCCACAGAATGGCCAGAGGTATTACAGGAGGGAGAGATAAACGTACATTGTGTATAGCCACAGAGGTCTTGGGGGCTTTTATTTCTGCAGTTGGCTTACTGAACAGTGAGCTTCTACCACAAGGGTAGAACAGCACCACATGCAATTCCATTCCTCACCAGAGTATGGTAACATAAGGTAACAGATACCCAAGTACCTAGCATGGGAGCTGGTACCTAAGGGATACAAGGGCGGGCACACAGAGGAGGAAGAGGGATAAAAGAGAAGGGAAGCTGAAGGAGAAAATGGTTTTCAGGGACTGACATCATTGCCTCAAGGTACTAAGAAGCTGTAGGAAAAACATGCAAGCCAGGCAGGCTGTCAATCACAAATCAAGCAATCGTCCAGCCTGCGATACTCAGGATTACAGAGGTGACTGGATGTGAAGGCCGGCAGTGCCTTCCCAATCGCCATGGAAAGATTCACTTCTATCCTGTGCAATTTTAACATTCAGTAGATCTTACTCCTTTACCGTCTGTGAAAAAAATGGGGAACCCACGTATGCTAACACTTCCTGGGAATCTCAAGAATACAGCATGAACATTCACGGCAGCCTCATTCAGAACAGCCAAAAAAGCAAAAACCATCCAAATGTTGATCAACTGAAGAATAGAAAAACAAAATGTGGTCTCTGCACTCAGTGGAATATCATTCAGCAACAGGGAAGGAAGTACGTAATACAGGCGACCGTGCGGATGAACCGAAACCATTATGAAAGAAGCCAGTCGCAAAACACCACATATGGTAGGATTCCATTTATAACGAATGCCCCGGATATGCATGTCCTTAGAGACAGAAAGTAGACCAGTGGCTGCCAGGGGCTGGGGGCAAAGGGAGATGGGGGGGGCGGGGGGTTACAGATTTTTCAGGGTGATAAAAATGTTCTTAAATGGATGGTGCTGACGGTTGTACAACTCGGTGAAAATAATAAGAACAACTATGCACATTGATCCAGAGTTGTCACTGTCACACGCAGACAGCAGAGGGCCCCGAGTTCCCAGCACACCCAGACACAAACACAACTCTGTGCTGTGCGTCGTGCATCCCAGGCTCTTCCAGTCTGTGGCAAGTTCTCTTCCCGCAAGTGCTCCAGGAAGTGCCGGCAAAAGAGAAAAGAGCTGGATGCCCCACCACCAGCCCTTCCTAGCGGTCCTCTTCCTCCACCCCCAGGGGGAACTGAGGCTCCCGGGAACTTACGGTTCATGCCGATGTCGTGGTATGTGAGGATGACAGGCCGGTTTCCCTTGGGGGTCCCGCACAGTGTGACATGAATGGAGCCATGCACCGTCTCGATGTCCTGCTCCTGAGGGAAGACAGGAGACAGAGGGGTCTGTGCTGTGCGCTTCGCAGCGTTGGTGCGGCTGGGACTCTTGACTGTAGGCACCCAATTTCCAACTGTGTTCTGAGGAAGCTCCAAGTATGTTTCTCGTTTGGTCAGCAGAGCCCTGGCCTTTGGGCAGCGGATCTCTCCGGCCAGAGAAACCACCCCAAGAACCAGGGAGGGAAGGGAAACTCAACTGGAGGCAGAGGCCAAGAGTCCTGGTTCAGACTGTGCCATTAACTGCCCAAAACTTGGCGAAGGCACCAGCCCCAGCCCCTCTCTGCATAGGGCCTTGTTTTCTCCATCTTGGGAAACTGAGGTCATCAAGGCCTGAGCTTCCTAGACTGCCTGCTCCCACGTCCACGCGGGCACATCCCTGAGCTGGCGGAGGGTGATAGTCTGGCTCAGGGAAACCAAGGCAGCTGCCCCGAATCACACTCAGGACCCACCCAGAGAGTCAGCCTCAGTGTTCCCCACAGGCTTCTTACAGCCTCACACTCTGAGAAGCTCGGAGAGCCAAACCACGTTCACGCCTCAGGAGGCCACGTTAGGTTGGCCCTTGACATTTATTTCCCAAGGAGAGAACATTCCAGATGCCATCGAACCTGCTCCCAAAACCACTGACAGTGGTTTTTGGATCACTGACGAACGGCGGGAGAGAGTAGGTCAGTGTCCGCCCCACGTGGACAAGAAGAAGAAATGGGCTGGATGCCCCAGTTAGGAGCCTTGTGGAGCTGGGCAAGCTGCCCTTCGCCCAGCCTGTACCACGGGAACCTGGCAGCTCCAGGGATGCCAGGAGACCACAGGACACAGCGAAGCCCCTTGACCCCAGACCTGGGAGAAACTTGGCTCACAAAGAAAGAAATATACCCCAATTCTCAGGCTCTCCCTCCAGAACGGGGAAGCATAGTATCTGCATGTGTAGAAAGAAGCCACTCCCCTCCCCATCCCAAGCAAGCGATGCAGGGGCTTCCAGCCCTCACTCTGAAGACCCCCGGAAGCAAGCAAGTGGGATGCTGGGTACCGGGGGCGGGGGGGCCTTTCCAGGCTGCCATCGTACCTGTGAAATGAGCGGAACCCTGGAACCTCATAGGGTGTGTGATGCAGACGGGCCCACACAGGCCACGGCATGGAGGCGACCCCTGCTCCCTGTCAGTCCCAGGCCTGCCCCCATCACCAGGGTCCTCCTGAGCCACCTGCCTCATCACCCAATGAAGGGAGTCCCCTGAACACAGAGCCCACCGTCTCTCTTCCCCTCGATGCCCAACACTCCGCTCTTGCCTATACAAACACTGGAAAAATCCACAGACGACGGAGTAACAGCCTGGCCCCCAGTGGGGGCCACGGTCATCTGCTGGGCCTGGCCCTGGCCCTGAAGCCAACTGGGAACAATGGCTCATTGAGAGGGTCACATTCTCCATTGTCTCCCCAGCTGACCCACATGGCGCCCTCTAAAAATAGGCCAGGCCAGCCAGCCTGGGGTCATCAGGGTTCAAATCCAAGCTCTGCCCTTCCCCAACCCCTCTCAGCCCTGGGTCCCTGTCTGGAAGACAGGAGTGAGCCACCTCCCCCCAGGATCCTCAGGAGAGGAGGTCACCTTGTGACCTCTGAAACACTGCCAGGAGGAAAGGGGGTCCTTGGCACACGGTAGCAGAGGGTTTTAATGCAGTGCTTGGGAACCACCTTGGTGGCAGATATGGGACGCCCAGCCTTGGCTGGCACCAAAGATGTCCCCGGCAGCCCCCAGGGGTAGGGATGCGTGGCTGATGTTGACTCATCTCTGTGAGGGCCTTAAAATTATATAGCCCTGGAACCAGAATTAAACATGTCCGAGAAGGGAGGGGCAGACCTGCCCTGCTTACAGTTCTGTCCCCAGGCCTAGCACACAGTCAGCACTTACAGTAGGTGCTCTGGAACTGTTGAATAAAGACCTGAGACTAAATGATCCTTCTCTAGAAAGTCCACTAACTATTCTGCATTCAGGCTCCTCTGTGCCCCTTAATTGGCTCTGAGCTTCTTGGTGAGCTCCCTCTCGCCCAACTCCAGGATTGGCATGAAATCTCCCAGGATGGGTGTAAAACCTCCCAGCACTGCACAGGCCCCACTGAGCGCTAAGGCTTCACCCTCAAGAAGAGCCACACAAGTGTGGCCGTGGCCGGCCGCCTCACCACTAGCCCGGACCACAGCCCAGCCAGGAGCATTCGCCGTGGTTCACCTTGTTTGGAAGGATAAGGCATCCGGTCTCAGAAAGCGGAAGCGACACAGTGAAGGGGCTCAGGCATGGGTCTGGGGGAACTTAGGTGAGGGATAAGATTTGCGAGGCACGGGGCACCCAACCGCCATGGCCACAGGTAAGCCTGTCTATCCCATTTCACAGATGAAGACATTGAGGCGGCTTCCCCAAGGTCACACAGCTTGTAGAAGAACCAGGATCAGAACCCGGGTCTTCTGGGGCCTCACGCTGGTGCTGGCCCCCAGCTGCCCACCTCTGATGTCTGTGCCCACGAGCCCACACAGGTAGGAGGAGGAGAAAAGCCAAGTGTCACATTCCTGGTGCGAGTCCCATCCCTTAAGACACAGATGCATGCACGCGTACACACACATGTGATGTACACATGCACACATTCATATGCACACACGTAAGCACACACGCACATTGTGCGTGCATACACACATACACATGCATATGCACACATGTATGCACACTCACGCACACACATTTGCGTGCACATGCGCGCACACACACACACACGCACGCACGATTCTAAGCTAGCCCTCCCTGGTACTCTCTCCCCACTGGCCAAAACCAAGACTGCACCTGAGATTGGATGCGGAATTAAAACACAAACACATGCCTTTGTCTTCTTCAGACCCAAAGGAACTTTCTGTCCTTCTGTCTCCATGGGGATGAATCGCCATGCAGTATCCTGTAGGGAGGGACCGACCTCACATCCCCCACATTCTCCCAAAGAGAGGGCACCAAGTACCCCAGCACACTTCGTGTCCGCTTGCCTGAAAGAGGGCATCCCCTGTCCTGGGACTCGTCAAGTGTCCTCTCTTTTGCTACGACAGTGGCTGGAAACACACACACACACACACAATTCCTCCACCACCCAGATCTCCAATCCCAGCCCTTCCCCAGTTCAGAACCAGATCTCTGAAGTCCCTGCACACAGGGGTCTGATCCAGCCAGAGGCATGCAACAGAGAAATACCCAGCTTTTCTTCTCACCTCCTCTGGAAAACCTAGAACGCCACTCTCTGAAGGTGTAGAGATGGCGGCAATGTGATGGCAATAATCATCAAGTCAGCCCTCCTACTGGACTCCGGCCCTGACCCGAGCATTTATTTACAAGTGTTCTCTCATCGAACGCACACAACTCCACCGGGCAACAACTGTCCCCTTTTACAGAAGAGGAGACAGGCCAAGAGAGGGCAAGTAATCTACCGGAGGTCACACAGCTGGAACGGAACCCGAGGCAGTCCAAGTCCGAAGCCTTGGACTGTGTGCTCTGACATCTGTTATACTCTCTGTGCCAGATGGTACATGAATCGAAGAAACCTTTACCCACACAGAACGTGCCCAGTGACTCTCTGAGTCAGCCCCCCACTGCTGTGACTGTGGATGGCTTTCTGTCTCCCCAGCCTCTCCGGGGACCCACCATCCAGACACATGCCAGGGTCCTCTGCATGTGGACTAGAGGAATGCACACTGTGGTACGGCTGACAGGTGCCCAACTGGGAAGGGCCTCGGCACCAACATCACAGTACCAGGCTGGCCCCTTCGCTGCACGCCACTTCTTTTATCTGTAGCACCCACCACGGGCCGAAGATCTGTTTGATCACCACCTCCCACCTGCCAGCCAATTCCCAGAGAGAGAGGCTGGCTCTGCCAGAGACAAGGTCTGGCC
The DNA here is from genome assembly GCF_009762305.2 of Zalophus californianus. Lineage (NCBI taxonomy): Eukaryota > Metazoa > Chordata > Mammalia > Carnivora > Otariidae > Zalophus > Zalophus californianus. The sequence goes on from NC_045598.1 coordinate 182,427,966, forward strand.
CCAAAAGGGCACCGAGATTCACAGATTCCACACCACCTGTAAGAATGGCACCTATGCTACCCCCACTGTCCACAGGGCTTGCAAGATGGCATGTGGTGAAAACAGGAATACCACTAAGTATTCCGTTAAGGTTTCATGTCGGCTGCCCAGCCTGGCTTCAGAGCTTCATAAACTATGGCTGACTGTGTGGGTTGGCCTCTCAAACGTCTGTTATTCCCTCCTTTATGACCGAATTCCCAGCAATGTGCCTGATAAAATTCTCCCCTCCCCCATCCCCCTTATAGCCAAGGGGGAGGGGGGGCGGTCCAGAGACTCATTTCTGGCTCATGAGATGTCAGCAGAACTTGCTGGACTTTTGAAGAGAGTTTTGTTTTGTTTTGTTTTTTTAAGGTTCAAAATTGGCCTTCTGGTTTTTTTTCCTTTCACCCTTCTGCCTGCTTCCTCCCTGGAATATGAATGAGATGCTTGGAGGTGTGGCAGCCATCTTAGGAGCATGAGAACAAAACCTACATGCTCGAGAAGACAGAGCAGGAAGCTGGAAAGAGTCTGGGACTGTGACATTCATAGGTCTTCCAATTCAGTAGAATAGCAAACATTTCTGTTGTCTGTTGAGGGATGTTAATCCTAATGATACATTCACCATGTGCCCTGGGCCAAGTTACCACACTAGTCTGGGAGTCCCTTCAGCTGTCAGCTGTGGGCAGTAAGAAGTCCATCTGCTCATGGGGCTGCTCCCAAGACTAAAACTGCCGTATGCACTGGGAAGTGTTCTGCAAATGGCAGCATTTGGCTCCATGCTGGTTGTTATGGATGCTTATCCCAGAGATAATCAGAGTGAAGCCACAAGAGGGTCCCAATGGCTTAAGTCAACTGGTTGAGTGATCCAGGGGAGCTCTGAGACCAGCTGCTGCCACCTCCCTTCATAATCCCCTCCTTCCCAGCAAGCCCCGGGGAGACATGGAATGAACGGAATGATCTGGACTCTAAGGGATGACACACTTAGGCAGACGCTAAGTCAGCTGGTGCACTGGGCTGCCCCTCCCAGCAGTCTAGCAAGCCTCGGTTAAGGCACGGCCAAGGGCGGAGGGCACTCTATGGAACAGGCAAAGAAAACTGATTTGGGCTAGTCAGTTGTTGAGGCAAGAAAGACAAATCATGACAACAGAGGCTCAGGAGGAAATGGCAAGGGATTGCCCCTCCACCACCTTTTTGTAAATTAACACCCCTCCCCCCACCCCCAAATCCTCCTGGTTCATTTCCAGTGCCCACAGTGGGGAAGGGATAGGCCTGGCTAGGCCACTGACCTCCTTTCCATTATGTAAGAAGCAGGTAAAGAGTGAAGGATGCTGGGAAGGGGCGTGTGTGTGCAAGAAACAGATTATCTGCATATAAGGACAGTTGTCTGTTTACTGAGCTAACACTGTAACAGCCATTTCACAGACGGGAAAAGCCAGCATCTGTGCACCCCAGCATACGCACCTGCAGGTAGCGGAGGCAAGATTCAGGACAAGCCCTTGGGACCCCCGTGTCCTGATTGCCGGCCGAGCCCCAGGTTACAGGAGGCACATTGGGCCCCCTCGAAGATACGACCTCAAGGAGGCCCAGCTGAACCTGGGGCTGCTCCCATTTCTCCAGTTTCTTTAACGCTGTCATCACATCAGGGAAAAGAAAAGCTACAGAGTCAGGAAACCAGCTGGTGTGGGCAGAAGGGCGTCAGCCTGGGAATACAGAGTGAAGCTGGAGCCCACACCAAAGACCACAATTCTCCAAGGAAGAGAGAATTAGGAGGGAAGTCTTTGTCGGATCAGAGAAAAGAGAAGGAGGAGCGCCGGCCACCCATCCACCCATGGAGCAGAAGAGGGAGGCTTGTGTGCTGCTTCCCATGCTGTGTTTATCACATTCACAACACCCTCAGGGGTGGTGATACTCCCCCAGATTACAGATTAGAAGACTAAGCCCCTGGGAGGTCGGGCCACCGGCCAAGAACACACAGCTAGCAAAGACAGAGCTGATCAAAACCCACTTCTGTCTACTGCACCCACCCTGTGACGCCAAGACACGGGTGTCTACACTCGGTGAGCCTGACAGCCTGGGCTGGACAGACCTGGGGAGAGCCAAGCCCCACCCTGGGGGCGCTGGGTGGGCGAGGCGCCCCTCTCCCACGCTCCCCCCCCCCGCCTGCCCCCAGGAGGGCACTCCCAGGAAACTCACAGAGGAGAGAAGAGGCAAGCCTCATTTCTCGGTGACCCAGATGAGCGCTTCTGCCATCTGTCACTCGGGCTTGGCTCTAAGCCCCGGTGGCCTGGCTGGGAGGTGGGACTGGGGGAAGGCAGGGATGGGAAATGGTGGGTCAAGGATTTCCAAGCCTCTGGGTTCTGCCCACCTTCAGTCAGGGAGCATGAAAACAAGAAGCAACTGTGTGGAAAGAAAGAAATTAGTAAAAGGTCACTGTTTCCATTTTCCCTAGAAGCTGATCTGCTACCAAGAAAAGGGGAAAAATTCACCTCTCCCCACACCCTCACCCTCCGCCAGGCTCAGACTGGGCTTCAGAGTGGGAGCCAGACCCCAGGAGACGCTGCCCACCACCTCCTGTGCCCCAGCCCCCGCCACCCCGCACCCGGAGGCCCAGTGGGTGACATCAGCTCCATGCCCAGGGAGTCCTGGTGAGCACACAGATGCAGATTCCCATGGAAACCAAATCAAATCAAACCATCTGAAAAACTAAAGTTCCAGGTGGAAGGAATTAGAAACAGCAAATCCAACAGGAGAGGCCATTTGGGGCCAGAACAAGTGTCCCACCCTGGGGCCACAGTGAGGGGCAGTGGTCACAACCCTGCCGCCCCTCCCCCCCCCCACTGGTTATAGGGACTTTGACTTTGGCTCCAGATGTGGGGACTGGGTCAGGCTTGGTCATCTATCTCGTCACTGAACGACACAGGCCAAATCCCTTAAACCTTCTCTGGGCCTTGTCTCCCCAACTATAAAACAAGGCTGACACTAAGCCTTCTCCTAAAGGGCTGATGTGAGGAGTAAGGACATCACACAGAAGAGGCCAGCACAATTTCTGCAGTACAGCTAATGCCCAGGACGTTAGGTATCACGACCCCCGTGATTATCACGTATCTCAGTTACATGGGCCAAAATCGAGGGTTATCCTGAGAGCACCCTTTGGTGAGTTTCTTAACATCTCCAGATTGATTTCTCAGCTGCAAAAGAGGGTAACATTCCCACCCTGGCACAGAAGGCCTGAGACCGTAAGTGGGCGTGCAAATATGCATTCGCTCCCTTCTCCCCTCCCCTCCCCTCAGTGGCCTTCCAGGAAGCCTCCCCACCTGGAGCAGAAAGGGAAGGGCTAGATCATAAAGCATCTGCCAGCTCTGATATTCTTGGATTCTAGGATTCTAGCCAAAGAAAATAAGCTGGAACCCAAAATATTCCTACCTAGCCCACTCGTTAAATTTGCAAACACAACTGCCTAGTTCCTAATGCCAGAACCTTCTCTGCAAAGTCAGATCAAACCGCATCTGTCCTGCAGGCAAGGCACCTCAGCCCAGCAGCCCACCCAGCCCTGTGCTCTGAGGGCCCCAGAGGGTCTCCAGGAAAGACATGCAAAGAAGGGTCCCGAGAGCCCTCACAGAACCTCGTATGCCTGGGTACCAATCGATTTGCCCCAAAATATCACCCAGGCCAAAAACAAACTGCCTAGCCTAAGGTGATGTCAGCCAGGAGGAGATGAGGCCACGATGCCATCCACTCTGGCAGCTAAGCTCTCTCCTAAGGCAGGCAGCCCTGCGGCTGGGGCAACAGACCTTCTAGCAGCTTCTTACCGCTGAGCTCTGGGCTACGGTGTGTGTTTTGATTCAGGGGGAGGGAAAAAAAATTGACTACTTTGGGAAAAGAACAGAGAGTCTGCTTGAGTTAGTCAAAATGCTGAAGCACCAAATATTTTTCAAGAAATAATATGGGCTGCTTTGGGACACACACAGTAAGGCTGCTCAGGCTCCTTAAAGTTGACCCCCAAGGAACTGCCGGGCCGGGCCCCTGTCTCAGTGAGCAGCAAGGAACACAGGAAAGCAGTTTGTCACGAAGGCACACCCATTCCTGAGTCCTGCACTGACCCACCCTAAGGGGGTTAAACGTTCGCCCACCAAAGTACTGTCCAGATTATCTGCCCAGCCAGGTTGGTCTTCGGCCGGAGTTGCAAAGATACGCTGGCTTCTAGTCCTGATTGGCCCTCAGGCAGAGAAGAATGGTTGGGGTCAGATCACGTTCGGTGGGGCCCCTTCACAGCTGCTGGCCACAGGAAAACCTCAGCTTCCTGATCTGCCACCGAGGGCTGATGGGACAAGTCCCAGAAGAATCAGCAAGAGCGCCTGGGAAGCCCTGGGCCCTGGCCTAGCTCAACAGAGGCTGATGAAGCCCGCGGCGGGCAAGGAGACACTGTGCCAGAGCCCCGTGTGAATTCTGAGGTCAGGGTGGGCTGGCGAGCCCCTGTGCTGGGGCATGGACACCCTCAGCCACCCTTGCCCACGGCTCTGTCCTTCTCCGCCTCTGGCCCTGTGGTCTGTTACTCTTCAGGACACAGAGAGCATCTTCGGAAGGAACATCCTTCAGGAACCCACACGCACTATTTTGGAGACTGCTGGAAATCCGAGGGAAACCTTCATAAACACCATGAGTCAACTAGGTCTAGGAGCCAAATCCCAATGAATATGGTTTTATAGAAAGAGATACCTCTGCAAACAACCTTGACAGAGTATCGTTCAGCACTCAGAATCAGCTCCAATATTGTGATTCACTGGTAAGATCGAGCCTATTTGCTTCTTAGAGATGTCAGCTCACCCTCAGAAGGCTCGGGATCCAAGCCAGAGGGGCCCCTGCGTGTGATCTTGCCTTGCATGGGATGATGGGTCCCTAAGCTTCTCCTGGTCACCTGACTGGCTCCATCTATCATTCAAGTCTCCATTCAATGTCACTGCCTCCAACAGCCTTCCCGGACCGCTCAGCCTAAGACAGTGCCCCACCAAGACAGGGGGAGCTGTGGTCCTCAAAGCCCCTCCAGGAGCTGGTTTTGGCATGTTTGATTGTTTTCCCCCCACTTCTAGTGAGGCAGAAGCCATGGTTTCAAACATGCACTCTGGAAACGCACTGGCTGAGTTCCCCCCCGCAACCTGCCCCTTTCCGGTCCTGAGACTTCAGGCAAGTGACTCAGCCTCTCTGTGCTTTGGGCTCTCCCTCTGCACCATGGAGGAGGGGACTGTTGTGAGCACGCCCTGAGCAAAAGATGCAGCGCACTCAAGGGTGATGCTTGCCATGTGTTCAGTGCTCGATAGTGCTGAGCTATCAGTTTGGAATTTTAAGTTCCTGAAAACAAGGATTAACGCCGGTCACGCTCCCCACTGTGTCCCCAGCACCTAAGACAATGCCAGGCACAAAGCAGGCAATTGTGAAAGGTACAAAGGGATGCCCAATCAGAAAAATGCTCCCACCTCACAGGACAGCTCTGGGATTAACTGCGAGGGCCCAGCCCGGCTTGGTGCACGATGTGGTAGGCCTCACCCTATCTCTCCCAGCCCCTCGCCGGAGCTTTCCTTTGTGGTCACCACTGTGCTGATGTCCTGACGGTGCAGCGCCCCGCCCACCCCAGCCTGGGCAACCTTCAAGGCCAGGTGGTAGCCTGGGCTGGCAGATGGGGCCCGAGGTCCTGTTCTCCACTCCACCAGCTCCCAGTGCCTAGAGATCGGAGCATCTGACAGTGCTTTGCAAACTACCAAGAGTGACACAAACACGAGCAATTATCTTCACAGGAAACAGATAAACGATGCATCCAAGTTTTCTCCAAATCTATAACCAAGGTTTTAAAAATCTACAATAATCGTATGCTCCAACAATTCTCCTCCTGGGGGTATACCCAAAAGAATTGAAAGCAGGGTTCCCGAACAGATACCGTATGCACACGCTCCCAGCAGCATTACGTATAATCGCCAAAATGTGGAAGCAGCCTAAGTGCCCACTGATAGGTGAACGAATGAACAAAATGTGGTCCATACCTCCCATGGAATAGTTTTCAGCCTTAGAAGAAAAGGGAATTCTGACACCTGATACAGCACAGATGAATCCTGAGGACATTACATTAAGTGAAGTAAGCTAATGACAACAAGACAAAACGCTGCACGATACCACTTATATGAGGTGCACAGAGTAGTCAGATTCAGAGACAGAAAGCAGAATGGTGGTGGCCAGGGGCTGTGGGGAGGAGACAGTGGGGAATCTGTGTTTACTGGGGGCAGAGTTTCAGTTTTGCAAGATCAAGCGTTCTGGAGATGGATAGTGGTGATGGTTGCACACATTAGAAATGTACTTAGCACCATTGCAGCATGCACTTAAAATTGGTTAGGAGGGTAAATTTTATGTGTATTTCACCACCAGGAAAAAAAAAAAAAAAGGAAAAGAAACTCACAAGAGAGTTAGTAGACAGGGTGTGCTACTGACCCAATACTGCCCAGGACACATCACATCAGGGTCCCCCCAACCCCCCAGCGTGGGACCCATGCCAGCTTTGAGATAATGAGTCCAGGGCTTACAGTTCCTGAGGTTCTGACCCTCCCTTCTACCAAGACCAGCCAGCCTACTCTCCTGAAAACTTGTTCTTAGACAAAGCTCCAGACACACACCCCCTTGCCTGCGCCAACCCTGAGCAGGGATGGAGCGAGGAAACCCAGAGGAGGCTGGCTTCACTTTCCCAAGCAAAGCCAAGAACATCAAGCCTTGCTCGGCTTCCTCCCATCACCAGGTCCCAAGCCCACCCAACTTCTCCCCCATTTCCCTCCCACATATGCCCCACACTTCGGCCTCCCCTGCCTGCCTTCAGAGGGAGTGACGGGCTCTTGCTTCCTTGGAAAGAACTCAAATCAGCTTCTTTCCGGGGAGAAGGAGCTGAGTGGGGAGAACCAGCTGACGCAACTTCCTTCCCTCCCCTTGCCCCTAGTGTCCGAACAACGGATCTTCAACCAACGGAAGAAGAAGGAAAGAGAGAAGGCAGAGCAGGGAAGCGGGGAGGTAAGCCAGTCCCTCTACTTGCCTGGACATCAAACTCTTGCAGGAGGCCACTGATGGTCTGTGGAGAGACAAGAGAGATGGTCAGTTCTGTCCGTTTCCTGGGGGGAAAAATAATGTTGGAACACCCGGGTCTCTCCAAGCGCTGAGTCTAGACCTACCCTCCCCCTCCTCTGTGAGGCCTCTCCAATTTCTTACAAAGAAAGACTTTTCATCTCAAAGAATAGCAGTCCGGCAGAAAAGGAGACACATTAGCCAGATTCCTTTTTGACGACAGCCTTGGTGATTAAAAGGATCTGATGGTCTAAGCTGGCCACAAGCTTGAGAGATAGAGGAGTGTAACTGTCTATTAACTAGTTTCCCTGTGTCCACCCATGTGTGACACTTTTAAACCCAAACTTGACTCTGTCACTGTCCTTAAATTTCTTCCACGGCTGCCCCCATCATCAGGGGTCCCGGTCCCCTGGGGAGCAGTGAGAATGCGGCTCTGAGGAGGGACTGCAACATTCCCAAGAGAGGTTGCTGGCATGTTTTCTTTCTGGCCTAGAGATGGGAAGTCCAAAACCCTCTGAAAACGAAGCCCCAGCCAGACCCCATCACCAAGCACCAGGAAAGAAGACAGCTCAGCGGAGCAAAATGCGAAAAGCAGGGGAAGGAAGTACACAGGGAGACCCCTTGGGACAGCCAGGGCTGCAAGACCAGATTGTAACAGATGCCCCGCTGCTGGAGGTTAAAATGGCTTCACATACCCTGGGCTGGGTGAAGAACATCAGGGAGTCTGGTAAATTCAGGGAGAAGCCAATGTGGACAATGCCCACTCCGTGTACGTGTGTGTTGTTGGCAGGAGGAGGGAACAGAAAAGCCACTCTGTACAACCCCAACCTTCAAAGTGCTGACAAGAGTGCAAGGGCTATCCGGACTGAGAAGAGACATCGGGAAGAACTTTCCAAAGCAAGGCTAATTAAAAACACTCTGCTGAGTCAGTCTAAGGAACTGGAAGGTTTACTTCCACCGAAACCTTGACATGCCACCTCCAAGTGATAACCTCTTAGATGCTGGCTTCGAAAATAAAGTTTTCCAAAGATACCAGCAGGGTGCCTGAAAAGTATAAATACTGTGTTAAAAATGCAGTTAGCCTTGGACCCAGAGATGCCACTCCTGAGAATTTATCCCAGAGTTGCACCTGCACGTATATGAATGACGTACGTCCAAGGTCCAAATGATGAAAACACCCTGCAGCATTGCTGGGAATAGCAAGAGGCTGGAAAGACCCACATGTCTACAGACGAGGCACTGGTCAAACAAACTCTGGGGGAGGCCGTGAAGCTGGAAGGGGAAAGTGTTCTGTGGACAGTTTTTGGAAAGGTTTCCAAGAGAGTTCACCACATGAGTAAAGCAAAGTTGCTATACCTTTCATATGGCTTTTTAAAGGGGAGCAATGAGACCATGCTGATATATATTTGTATGACCGAGGGTTTGTTTCTTTATTTGCTTTTTAAGACTCTGTCACAGACCCCAGATGGAAGAGGAAATGGATTTGGAGCATGTGCAGTGAACAGTAGGGATCAGCAAACAACGGCCCTTCCCTATTTTTGTAAATAAAGTTTTACTGGGACACAATAAGCCCATTTGCTCACATACTGTCCACGGCCGCTTTCATGCTGTAACGGTAGAGCTGAGTGGTTGCCGTGCAGAGCCTGAGATATTTACTGTCTGGCTCGTTATAGGAAACATTTGCAGACCCCCAAGGCAGGATGGTAACAAGGAGTCTGCAGCTTCCCCTGGGCCTGGCTTCTAATCCTCCTTGTGCCACTGATCTGAATGAACTGGGGTGATTCCCTTCTCATCACAGACCACTGTCTGCATCTGCAAAATGGGGCTAGAGGAGGTGACCTCACACATTCGTAATGAAAAGTCCACAAAATAATGGACCTAAGACACAGCAGCCACATGCCCAGTCATAAAAGAACCAAAGGAACAGGCCGTTCACCAAAGGCAGGTCGCCTGGATTTGGCTCCCTGCCTCACACTTTATTAACTATGTGATGGAGGACAAATGAACTTCCCGAGACTCCCCTTTCCCTTCTGTAAAATGGGAAGGATCATAGAACCTAGCATCTAGCCAATCACAGTCTCATCCTGTCGGTTAGCCCGAGATAACCATGCAATTCCGCCCAGTGGCAGGCATGCGAGACGGGCTTCGTGCATGTTCGTTATTCTTTTTGAAAGCCTTTAGTTGGCCTTAGCATAACCACTTTTGAGCCTGAGCCTGAGCCTTGTTATTTTTAAAAAGATGTATCATCACACGCGGTTATATCCTCAGTAAGAAGGAGGAGGTGAAGATAGTTTAGAACGCAACGTCAACTGTGCAATCGTAAAGGCTCTTCCAGCCCAGGAGGGACCGTGCCGGCCCCAGCTGGAGGACACAGGCTGCCGTTTCCAACAGGGAGGCCTCCTTGACATGAAACGTTTGACTACAAGGACAAGGTACCCCTTGTCCTCCTGCAGTCCTGGTCACTAGGAAGCAGCGGACATGTGCAAGTGTGTATGCATGCGTGCGTGCATGCACACACGTGTGTGTTTGTATTATACACCCACGGATGCCCACGTACGAGCGCGCACGTGAGAGGAGGTAGCCAGGAGTGTCTCCACTCACCTCTCCTTTCTCCACCAAAGGCTTCACCTCAGCGAGGTCCACATCCTGCAGCTCCCGAGACATGTCCCTGCTGTCACCTGCCTGCAAAGGAACAAAGCTGTGGGTCAGCACTTCTCGCTGAGAGATGTTGCCCAAAGGAAGCAAATCCGAGGCCAGGGAATAAGCCCCGCTCTGCCCGGCGGCTCGTACCTCCCACACAGCACATGGCAGTCGCAGGCCCCCCCAGCCCCCCGCCCCATGCCACTCCGGCATCAGGGGGCGAGAAGGGAGATTTCCTGGAACAGGAAACCAAGGCCCAGGGACACAACTACCTTTCTGATGAAACGGACGGATTAAGATTCAAACCCAGCTCCTCGCACGCAGGGCCCAGGCCCAACGGCCACACCCAGGACGTTTCTCGCGGCATTTTTTGCATTTAAATTATGACTGGCATGCAATATGACATTCGTTTCAGGAGAGTGACTGGATGTTTTCATACATTATGGAATGATCGTGACGGCAGCATCGCCGATGCTGCTATCGAAAATGTAGGCAGTTAGCTCTTTGATGTTGGTCTAAGCGGTATTTTGGGGTGTCTCCACAGGCGAGGGCAACAAAAGCAAAAATTAACAACTAGGACTACATCTTGTTGCATTTTAGGAGACCCACATCACTGATCCTGAAGTCAGGCAGCCCCCAGGCTGACAACCAAAAGGGGGTGGAGAGTCACAGGAGGCTCCCCGTATGCAGGCTGGGCACGAGCTTCATCCACGAAGTAGTCCTAACAGGGGGCTGGACCACACAGACACCACCACGCCCACCGGTGTGCAGAGCTCTCTGCTACGTGCTGGCGACGACAGGGCCAGGCCAGGGAATACCTCAAGCTCAAGGGGTCTACGGGACTCGACATTCAGAGGGATTTTGAAAGAAAGAGGGCTTTCAAGGCAGCAGGGGGTGGGCAAGAGGGTGTGCGAGAGCAAGGTCGGGGAGGCAGAGGGTGAGGGGATGGAAGGTCAGAGCAGTGACGGGCAGGCAGGATGGGAGAGTAGGGCTGGCGGGCAGGGGAAGCGGGGTGAGAACAGGATGGGAAGCGGGGCTGGGTGAGCAGAGCGGGCCAGAGAAGGTCCTGCTTGGCTCTAACAGGGGCAGGTGCAAAAGGATCAGGAGGTGACCCCTGCAGAGCTTGGCAGGAGCAGTTCTGGACACAAGTCAGCTCCGCAGGGAGCAAGCTCCGGGCGGTGCCATGTACTGAGCCTCCTTCTGGGAACTCTGGAAGCAGGCGTTGTAAGCATTTATTCTTAGGACCTGATAATCAAGCTGGAAGAATGAAGTGCCCACCAACACCAGAGGGAGGCGCGAAGAACCCAGAAGGTGGGTTAAGTGCTGCGGGCAGAGGTGGCAGAAGGTGGCAGAAGGTGGGAGAAGGTGGGAGGCGTACGTGGCAGAGGGGAGTCAGGGGACCCGCAGGTCACAGATGCAGACCTTCGGGACCAGGAAATTTGGAGAAACACAGCCTGACTAAAGCCCTCGCACTGCTACTCTCCAGGGTGGGATCCTGGCCCCGAGTTGCCCGACACTCCAAGAGACAGAAGGGCCAGAGAGCGAAAGCCTGTTGAAAGTCCAGCCCGGGGCTCCTCTGAAGACCCAGATCTTAGAACCCCCGAGAATCCGCATTGCGAAGCACCTCTGAGAGGCCTGCCAGCAACAGAGCCGGGGCCACCCTGAACCCAGCCCCTGTGCCAACACATGGCATTCTGTGGGCAGATCCCCTGGGATGCTCTGGTCTGGGGCCCCGGCATGATTCTCCCCAGTCGACAGCCAGCCCCACAAGAATGCCTTTATGCAGCCTTTGGAGTCTACGCTCGAGAACATTCTGAAAACAAAGTCGGTTTTCTATTTGTGAGCATTCCTGGGTAGCTGCCAGCTCGGAGGCAGGAGGCATGAAAAGCAGAGGTCTGTCGGCCTTGCTAATTCAGCGTGTTCATGGTCCCGAGACCCTGGCCCGTGGGACACCTCGCCTACACAGCCTAAGGAGCCTTCCAGAAGCCCAGGGCTCTGGCAACGCCACCCTTCATGCTGAGTGTAAGGGCTTCCCATTCCAGGGGCTCCTACAGGCAGGGCAGCCCCACCTGTGGACTCCCCAGGACAGGGAGCCTGCCTGTCTTGTTCCCACCGCTGGACCGCAACTCGCTTGCCGAATACGTAACAGGTTTGATGCAGCTTAATAGCAATGTTTGTGTTTAAATTCACTATCAAATCATCACTACAGCACAAGAGTGAAAGGACTTTAAACAAGTCTACATGTACACAGACTCAGGTGCGCACCGGAGTTCAGCCCGGTGTGGTTCGTGGCTTCCCGATGCCGGGATCACATCAGAATCTCAGCCTCCACCAGCCCCCTCATTGGCCTTCAGAACAAAGAGACTGATCTCAGCCTTCACGGGTTCCTAAACGTGCTCCTGGGGAAGCCTCTTTGCCCCACCCCTCCTTGTCAGTCCTACAACTCAGCTTCCCAGCCCACACGAGGCAGCAGGTCGAAAACTGGCCGGTCTCTCTTAAATATCAAATACTTGAGAATCACTGCTTTTTTTGGAGTCCTTGGGGGCCATGGGAGGCTCAGGTGAGGCCACTAAGAACCAACACAGTGATTCTCCAGACAAATGGGTGATTCCGTCCCCCAGAGGACATGTAGCAATGTCTGGAGATGTTTTCGATGGTCATGACTGGGAGACGCTGCTGGTATCTCGTGGCTGGGGGTCAGGCACACTGCTCATCATCCTACACGCACAGGACGGCCCCTGCAGCACAATTATCTGGCCTCAGCTGTTAATAGCACCCAGGCTGAGACACCCTGGTCTAGACCAAGAAACATCCATAAGGGCTCTGGGGACTCTGAGATCTGCAGGGAGATTTGGATAAAGCAGAGGAAGCTTCTGTACTATGTGTCCCCGGGGAGAGCGGAGTTGCTGTGGATCCAGGGCGGCGTGTGGCTAGTAACTGCAAACTTTTCAGGGCACCTCCATGTGGGTCACTGCCCTGCACTAACCAAGGCCGCCCAAACCTGGGCTGCCGAGGTGCTCCCTGCACCTTGAGCACCCCCACTGCCCCAGACCGCTGGTGCTCAGCCTGCCAGGGGCAGGAAGACAGCTGATTGCTTCCAACCCAATTCTGCTGACTTGGGCCAGCCCAGGGCCAGCCCTCGCCCTGTTCTCCTTTGCTTGAATCAGAAAACCTTGCATACTTTTATTTTAGAACCTGTTTGTCTAAAAGAAATCTAATAAGGAAGCTCAGTATAGAAAAACAGATTTACGGGGAAAAAAAAAAAAAAAGCTGGCGTGCTTTGGGTGACGCCAGGGAAAGGGCCCGGCAGCTCCCAGCAGCCCCCATCATGGGCCCCTACCACCCCATGCCTCCATGCCCACCCTCAAACACCTTCTGAGTCCCAGGATAGCAGGCTTTGAAACAGTGATTCATTCAGAGATTACTTCCTGTACTAGGTTCTCATGAGCCCAGCACCAAGCGAAGTGTGACAGTTCTCGTAACAGTTTTGCCGACAAGGCCCTACTATGTGACAAGTCCGGGGCACGATCACGGACAGACAGAGCTTTGGCCTACCGAGCTCGCAGTCCTGCACACCCACTAGGCCATCGTGGCTGCCCGTCTCCCCACGAGGCCATGCTCTCCTGGACTCACAGGGTCCCACACACCCCCCCAACCACTGCCACCACCACCATCATTTTGCCAAGGAGGAGGTTGCAGCCCCAGGGCTGGAGGGACAGGCCTGAAATGGCACAGAGCCAGCCGCAGATGAAGTGGCCAGGATGGAGAGGCCTCTGATGCTCACAATTACCGCTTCACCACACTTTTCCTTAAAAAGTTTTTTTCTACGGGTTTCAAATCCATAGCAACAAGGCCCTATGGCCCATTTCAAGGAAGCAGGCAATTTCCTTAGCCAGGAGGGAGGCATGGGTGGGGGGTGACCTGGTTTGGCGTGCTCTGGTTAGTGCCCCTGCCCCCCCCCCCCGACCAGGCACCACTTGCCACACAGGGCCCACACTCAGGGGGTCACTCCTCTCCGGCTACCCGAGGTCCCACGTGGCTCAGCAGGTTCTCTCCCTGGGCTTGAGACCGAAGGCTGAATGCCCACCCCTGCCCCTCTCCGCCACCTCCGGGAAAGTCCCAATGCAGAACATCAGATCACAAAGGGCCAAGGTGACCTTTTAGTGGACACAGTGACAGGGCAAGGACACACAGGGCACAGTAGGTGGGAGCCCAGGTGTCCGACCTCCAGCCCTCTGGGCCCACCTGGCATGACGATGGGTGTGCCGTATCTGCCCACCATGTCTCCAAGAAGCACAGACAGAAGTTCCTCTAGACACGCAATCAGTCAGAGTTAAGACCCCAATCAGGGCTGAAAACCGGGCTCTGGGTCACCACACCAGCTACCAGACCAGTTCACAGCACCACCTCCTCCTCTCCCACCAGCTCTCCCCCGAAGGAATTTTGAGGAAACCCATGGCAGAAACGTGGATGGTCACCAGGAGCTGGGGGAAGACTGGGGGGTCAGACCTGAGCATCAACATTTATTAGCTCTGCAATCCCTACCAAGTTCTCTAGCCTCGTAGCCTTAGTTTGCTCATCTGTGAAATGGGTACAACTCCTGCTCCCAGCAAGCAGCGTGGCTTAAAGACTGGAGCACAGAATCTGGCAAGTCCCCCTGCCTTAGCCACTAGGGATACATCCCAAGACGCCCAGCGGATGCCTGGAACCGAGATAGTACCAAACACTACACACAGCCATTTTTTCCTATATACACATACCTGGGATAAAGGCACAGTGAGAGATGAACAACAATAACTCATAATAAACTAGAGCAATTCTAACAATATACTGTAACAAAAGCTATGTGACTGTGGTCCCCTCTTCTCTCAAAGTATCCTACTGTGCTGTGCTCACCCTGCTTGGCAGGATGGGAAGTGACATGCCCATGTGACCAGATGGACCGAGCGAAACGACGCAGGCATGTGTCATGGCAGTAGGCTACTGTCGACCTTCTGACGACACGTCAGAGGGAAGGTCATCTGCTTGTGGACCTTAGTTGATCGTGGGGAGCTGAAACTGTGGATAAGGGGGTAGCTGCTTAAGAAATCAGTGCATTTTCCTTTCCTGGTGGCCTCAGAGACCTAGGGACATCTGTGAGGACAACAGCCTGTGTTTTATATGCCATGAGTCCCAGAGTCCGCCCAGCAAGGAAGGGGGAGGTCACAGAAGTTGAGCAAGTGCCACGTGGCTTTCCAGCAATCAGGCCCAATGCACCGTCATGGGGGTCTTCCTTGCATTAGCAACGTCAGTCAATGAGTAACGAAGGCCTGAGGGGAGCTGGGCAAATACCTTTCCAGTTCAGTAGACCCAGGAGACAGTCAGCAATTAGTTGGACCTCCTGGGTTCCTCGGGAAGCCAAGACTGGCATTTGCCCAGAGAAGGGAAGACCATGACCCCGAGGATCTGGGAGGGCAGTGGGCAGAGGTATGTTAGGCAATATGGGGCCCCCGGAAAACTGTTAACCAGTCACGGGGACCAGGAAGGGACACTCAGAGCCTGTCACTCTCAAAAGCCCTGATGGAGCAGCAGCCCTGGCCGAGGAGTCAGGGTATGGAAAGCCTGCCGCTCTGCTGCCACAGGACTTTGACCAAGCCATTCACCCCCTCCCTGGGGGCCTCGGCTTCCCCACCTGCAAGATAGGCTGCACGCGCGCTACGGACATCACATGGTCAATGAGAAACTTGGGGCCGAGGGGAGCCCAGGTGGGAACGTGATATACCCAAAGACAAAAGGGTCCTGCCCATCTCCATCCTGCCTGGATCCGCCCAGCCCAGCACAAGTGGTCACGGACAAGAGCACCAGAACGACGTCTTCGGTGTTCACTGGACTCCGAATTCCATTACTTCCTCTGAGCTTCTCAGGCCCCAGAGGCAGGCACCACCGTGATCACCATGTGACAGACAGGGAAACTGGAGCACGGAGCAGTGAAGAAATGTGCCCCAAGTCACCAAAGCATCAAGCGAGCCCAGGTTCAAGCAACCTTAAAGGAGAAAGTTGACCGTGACATCAGCTGGGTCTACATATACACACATGCTGTGTGCCTACCCGCCGTCCAGGTGGGGCGTTCTAAGGATGAGCCACCTGTGACCGGGAGCCTTTCCAGTGTGAGTCAGCTGAGGGAGTCCTGTGCTTCTCCTCCACCTGGCACAGTCCCACAGGGCCGCCAGGAGTTAGGCCCAGGCTCTGAACAGAGTCCGCATCCTAGACTCTCCCACTCTCCCTCATAATGCCCAGAAAAGCTTTGTTTTTAGCTCTCGCACAAAGCGCCTTCCTTCCTTTTTAAGTAGGCTCCACGCCCAGTAAGGCACCCAATGTAGGCCTGGAACTCATCACCCTGAGATCAAGACCGGAGCCGAGATCAAGAGTCAGACACTTAACTGAGCCACCCAGGCACCCCAAGGTGCCTTCCTGATACAGCAGTTTCGATACTTTGAAAAAGTCTTCCCTGCCTTGTTCTGTTTGCTCCTCACGGAGGTCCCTGGCAGAAGGTGGGTATTATCACCCCAGCTTACAGATGGGTAACCTGAGGCTCAAAAGCAAAGGCCCACATGACTTCCAAAAGGCCGAGACCCACTCCTTCAACATGGGTACAAGTGTGGCGAGCAGGGGCGGGCACATGGCAGCCTCCTGGTTGCCTTCAGTAAAGCAGAGGAAGAGGCAGACCAGGAGGCATTGTTGACAAGCTTGCATCGATTGTGATTGTCAGCAACTGGCCCAGATTTTGTCCCCTCCATAACACGCCCGGTTTCAAAGCCACATGAAAGTGGTGTTCTTTCCAGCACACTGGGCTCTTTATAGAACAGAATGGAAAAGGGGGGAGCACAGGGGTGGAAATCAATGTGTGCCGCCACTGTTTTGGCATAGCATCTTCCCCGGATACTGCAATCCCCGAAGGTTCCGGAACAGCCCCATGTCTGCATGAACCTCAAGGAAAGCAGACTTGGGGTATGCCCTGGATACCCCGGGCTTACGGTGGATAAATGCTTTGTTTTCTCTTTTGCCAAGGCGATTGTGATGTCAAGCTACAAGGCACTTCATGGGTTCTCTTGCTGTCTTCTAGACCTTTTGAAACTCAAGGCTATGGGGAGGGTGAAGAGGTTGGTGGTCTTAACTCTCCATGTTTTTCTTATGTAATCAGACAATATGGAAGATCCTACTGGTCCTTCAAGAAAGTTCCCCAGTTTAGGGGAATGGAAGTCAAGAACAGGGCTCTCAAAATCAATAAAATGGTACAAATACCATGCAGAGGGGACAACCAGACT
The DNA here is from genome assembly GCF_009762305.2 of Zalophus californianus. NCBI lineage: Eukaryota > Metazoa > Chordata > Mammalia > Carnivora > Otariidae > Zalophus > Zalophus californianus. Next base: position 182,445,020 of record NC_045598.1, read on the forward strand.
AGAAATTCCTGGAAGGCCCCCTTCCTGCTTTGCATGGAGCCTGAACCTCAGCAGCATTCAAGGAATTGCTTGATGCCAGAAGAACGAAAAAGGAAATCTTCCAAAAGAAGGCAAACCTTGGCTACATTCATTCTCTGGATACAAGGCCAGAGCTGAAATGGGACCACCTGTGTTAACCAGAACACAGAACTAGCCAGGGGGTCCGGGACACAGAGCAGGAAGAGACAAGGGTTGCCAATCCATCACCATCCGCGTCCTCTCTGCAACACCACCAGGGGATCTTCCTGAAGGTTGTCAGTGGAGTCTTGGCAGCCTGATCCATTTGTTTGGCAGAGAGAAGACTGTCTGAGGGGTCAGGCAGAATAACGGGAAGTCCGAAGGAGGACACTGATGGGTTTCAAGGATCTTTCCGCAAATCTGCAGGACAAGCATGAGCGCTGTCCTGGATGGTCTGTAAAATAATTTGTTGAAAGCCCACAAACAGAGCCATGGTTAGCATAGGACATGGAAATAGATTCTTCCTACAAAACCCTTTGTCCCAGAGATGGGATGATTGACACACTGACAGGATCCTTGCCCAAAATGGACTCGCTGTTTCCGCAATCTGGATGGCCTTCCAATCTCTCCTACACAAGATGGCCCAAGTTATTTCCTTCGTAAATGGACGATTTCTTCTGACCAACATTAATCGAGTGCCTACTAAGCGCCAAGTCCTCAGGTCTACAGGGAAAGGTAAGTGGAGACTCAGCCCAGAATGATCCAAGGAAGGCACCCACCCCCGCACGCCAGCCTGGAGGGGAAAGCCAGGGAGGGCTTTCCGGAGAGAAGTGGTCAGTTCAGTGCTTGGAAAGGAGAGAGAGGAGGCCAGGGTTCCCAGCTGGGAGTCCTCAGAACTGCATACCTCTGAAGCTCATACCCACATGTGGGTGGGGCCCAGAGAGCTGCAGAGAATCTTCTCAAAGCCAAGGGAGTGGAGCTGGGATTGAGATGGGGAACAAGATGGAGCTCTGGTCACCATCTACCCCTTCGAGCAGAGCTGCACATGTTTGTAAAATTCACACTTGTACTGAGGTTTCCATGGATTTAAGAGAAGAAAAACTATAAAATAAAAGATGAACTCCTCAACAGGCCATTCAAGGTCCCCAGACGCTAACGAGTCTCATCTCCTACCACCTCGGCTGGAGGAACATCGTTGGACTGGAAAAGCACAGACACAGAGCCTGTGCAGAATTTCCCTGAGGGGAGCTCATCTCATCTCTCAGGACATCCACCTCCAACAAGCCTGGGCTGGCGTGGCAGGAGGCCAAAAGGGTATTAGGGAACTCACCTCCGCCTCAGCAGCACACACCGCCTTCCGTCCATCTCTTGTCTCCAAATGGAAGGAGAGAGAACAAGTAGAAAGGCAGGCCTGGGACTAGACTGGGATCAGGGAGGTAGGAAGGGCCGCATGAAATGAATCCAGGAAACCAAGTTCATGCTTCAAAGACAGGTCCAGAAGGGTCTGGGGAGCCCTGAAGGTTGACACTGGAGGGAAAAGGTCCAGGGTGGCCCACCTGGAACAGGACCCCACTCACTTGATTCTAGACAAGCAAGTCACCTGCCCTGCCTCAGTTTGCTGACCTGAGAACTGGCAAGAATGTCTCCTATCTCAACTGAATGAGGTGACGAGCTGACACCACAAGGCACCTTAGCCAGGTAAGAGCTGCTTATGGAGCACCAGGGTGTGGTAACACAGGAGTATGGGATACTCTGGCCTCTCCTCTCCTTTCCCTCCCCACAATCATTCTGGAGCAGATGTCCTCAACTCCCTACCCCTAATCCAGCCTAGGGAGCTCCGAAATGGTGCAGATTCCTGGCCCCTCCCAGACCTACTGGGCCTGTAAATCTGCATTTCTAACAAGGTTCTCATGACATTTTTATGCAGTCTGCGTAAGCTTAGTTCTTTTGGAATAACTTCAAGAAGCAAAACACAAAGTTCGGCCCCTGCAGGCACTTTCACTGGCATGGGTAAGCTTAGGACAAAAGTCCTGGACACTGACTACCAAGGAAATGCCTTGAAAAATGGAATTTGTGGGAATCATTGACAGCAAACACCTACATGGTGTTCCCATGTGCCAGGCACTGGTCTCTGCTCTTTCCATGATTAATTCAGTTAATATTTACATGTTCCCATGAGACAGTGTCTGTTATTCCCATTTTACCAGAGAGGAAGCTGAGGCACGGAGCTCCTGATCACATCTCTGGACTTTTCATTCTAGCTTTTTCTGGTCACCCCAACATGCCCTCATGAGAAGGAACAAAGGTTTGGGTGTCTGCCTCTCTGGGTTCAAAGACTGGCTCTCCCACCTTTAGCCATGTGGCCACGAGAAAGTCTCTTCAATTCTCTCAGCCTCATTTTTCCCATCTATTCAATGGAGCCAATAAGGATCAGGCAGAGCTCTGGCCAGGATGACAGGGGGAGAGGGGATGCAGCAGCTGACTAGGAGGGAAAGTGTCCTGCCCCTCCCTGCCCCCTCCCAGCCTGAGTCAGGCCTCCTCCCAGAGTCTTAGATGCTGACTCATCATCCTGGCTTCCTCTCGGAGGCACAGGGACTTTGAGTCACGCCTTGGATGGGATTCTCTGGAGTTGGGTCCCAAGGAAGAAGTACAGCTTCAGGCCACCAAAAAAACACAATGCGACCTTTCTTCCCCATCCATGCCAAGACAAGCTCAGGCCAGGACATTTCAGTGAGCCTGGTGGGGAGCCCCCAGCTCTGTTCAGATCTAAGGTCCAACCTGGAGGGGGCAGCCAGAATCCAGTCAACCGCCCTCAGCAGGGCTGCAGCCCTTGCTCACTGGACTAATTCTGCTAAGTTCTCAAGAACACCTGATTGACACTAAATAAATAAATAATCACCACATTCTGCCTGGAAAGTTTCCTCACCAAGAAACTCACTGAAGACCCAATGTCTGTTTGCCCCTCTCACAGCAGAGGGGCAACAATCAAGACCAAGAACCCCTTTCACCAGCTTCAGTCCCAACCAGAGGGATCTGGAGGGCCAAGTTCCAGCTCTGGTTCAGCCTTGGCAAGTCACACCCTGTCTCTGGGCCTCAGTTTCCCTCTGTAAAATGGGAAGACGTTGTATCAGGAACGTGTGTGAATTTTTAATTCCATCCCAAATTATCAGACCAACTGTTAGTAACCCTGGATTTGCTTATTGCTCCAGGAGATCCCCAGAGGGGGAGGGAAGACCCCAACAGGAGCTGGAAGGTCTCCCTGGAAAGCCCAATCAAACACCACCATCCTGAAGGTCAACTCTGCCTGCTCCAGACTCCACCCAAGAGATTACCGGGGAATGAGGTAGAGGGAAGGAGCCATTCAATGCATCCAATGCATGTATTTGAACTCCTCTCAAGTGCCAGGCCCTGGGCCAGGTACCAGGTTACGGGGCGCAGCAAGGAAAGCCTTCCTTCTCACACTCTTGTGGGGGACAAGGTCCCACAAAATCACTTCCGGATGACCTCTACCTCCCCCTACCCTGGACCCCGACTCCTGTACCACACCAGCACTTACCCCTTCACCTGCATTTCTCCCCCTGAATGGGAGAGTCCCTTGAAGGCGGGGGCTAGGGTTTGCACTCTCTGTGCCTTGCTTATTTCAATTCACATTTGTGAAAGTCAGTAAAGACTCCCACTTTTCAGTGCAGGAGGCGGGGCTGGTGGGCTTGCCTTCAAACTGCATTTTCATAGCAAGAGCACAGTTTGTTATTTCAACACTTGGTTCATTTGAGGTGGCTGAGAACATTAAGTATGGCTGATGGACATTATGAAGAGAATAAAGCTCTCCTGCGTGGCCAGGGGCTGAACTCCGTTTCAATCTTCAACCTTTTCCCAGTAACTTAAAGGAAGCAAAGGAACTGACGTGCCCAGGACATCTGTGAAGAAGGCCTGAGCCTGAACCTTCCCCAACCAGGATTTCTCTCCCCCACTGGCTGCTAGGCACCTCCCCCTTCCCAGCCACAGAAGGGTGCTGCCCCTGACCCACAGGGACATCTGACAGCAGAGGGGACAGAAGGGAGAGAGTGGCTGGGAGGGGGTGGGCGGTGAAGGAAAAGATCCACTAAATCCCAGCTTCAGCCACTAAAGTGACAGAGGGGGTGACAGCGCATTTCCCCCAGCCCACCACTCTCCACACGCCCTGCCCTCCCCGCCCCAGGGAGAATCAGAGACCTCCGATCTCCAGGAACAGCAGAGCAATTCCACTGTTCTTCCCCCAGGAGGGCAGGAGAGGCGGGTCCCGGAGGCAGGGAGACGAGCGGGGGAGGTGGGCGGAGGTGAAAATGACGCCACTCGCAGTCCTGGCCAGCGCTGGGACGTCACTTGCCCACACGACCCCTCTGGACCAGGCCACCTCTTCGGGCGCCGCCACAGCGCCAACCCCGGGCCACCTCAGGGGGTGCACCCTGCCCAGCGGCGCTGGCAGACAGTGGCTCCCGCGCATTTGGCACGCACTGTGACACACTCGGACCCTCCCCCGGCAGCACGCGCGCGCGCGCGCGCACACACACACACACACACACACACACACACACACACACACACCACCCTGGCTTCGAGGCGGAATCGGCCCCCGCCCCTCAGATGCACATCGGTTCAGGGCTCAGTCTGGAAACCAGACACACCCACGCCCCTTTCTCCAGCCTCAGCTCGCCGCTCTCCCCTACCCACCTCCTTTCTACACACGCACGCTCAAACCCTCCTAACCCAGACACCCCACTCCGAGGATACACCCCACCCCGACACACACGCGCGCGCGCACACACACACACACACACACACGCACACACCGCACTCTCCCAGGCCCCCCTCCGGCTCCCACTTCCAGTGCGCTCTCAGGCCTGCGGCGCCAGCTGAGTCTCCGGGGTGGCGTTGGGAAGCGCGACGAAGGTGTTCCTTGGCCGGCTCTCCACCCCTCCCCGAAACCCAAGATCCCACTTTCCCAGCTGGGGAAAGGTGAGCGGGGACCTTTTTTTCCTCCTCTTCGTTCACCGAAACCCCCCCATTCCAGCGGCGGCCGCGCCCCCAAAGCCCCTCCTTGCGCCCGCGCCGCAGGGTAGCCACGCATTTGCAGCTCTGGGGGTCACAAAGCCGCAGCAGCACCCCCGGGCGATCGAGCCCTCCCCGCCCGGCACGAGGAGGGAGTCGGGCTTACCTAAGGTATAGAGAGGAAGGCAAAAGGAGCCGGAGCTTGGCCGGAGGCGCGGCAGCCAGCGGGCGCGGAAGAGAGCAGCGAGGACGGCCGTGCGCTCTGCAGCCTGAGCTAGGAGCCCGGGGAGGTTTGTTTATGCCCGGGCGGCTGGCGACTTTATAGGCGCCGCGGCCCCGCCCCGCGCTCGCCCCGCCCCGGCCTTCCGGAACCGCACACCGCGGGGACACACCCCTTGCCGCTCCCTCCTCCCGGGCGCGGTTCCCGCTCGCGCCAGTGCGTCGGGCCCCGCCGGGCCGGGGCAGAGCGCGCTGGGCGCCCGCCGGAGCCGCCGCCTGTTGCGCAAGCCCTGGTAGGGGCGCGGCGGGGAGGGGCCTCCGGGCTCCGGCTGCGGTTTGGCTGGGCGGTCGGCTCCCTCGCCCGGAAGGCCAAGGCCTCCGCGTGTGCAGTGGGCGCGTGTGCCCTGCGGATGCGTCCGTGTGCTCGCGCGTGGGCATGTGCGCGTTCGTGCGTGTGCATGTGCCGTGTGTCACTGTGTGACCGAAGGGCCCCATCTCGGTCTCAGAGTTTATTGAGTCCCGTCACGCCACGCCCTGACATCCCTTGTGGGCGACTCCCTACTTCCTCCAAGTCTCAAGATCTTAGCTCCGGAGCCCCACTGAACTGCCTTCTCCCGGCTGCGTCCTTGGCTTCCCCAGGAGCAACTCCCAGCGATTCTCACTTCATGCCCCTTTCTTGTTGCATCATCTCTCCGCTGAAGTCCTTGCTCCCACTGAATCTTGTCCATCTTGTTCACCCCATCCGCCCGCCCCTCTCCTCCCCAGTTCCAAGCCCACCAGTGCTAGTCCTTTCCCTCACTCCCGAGGCCTTCTCCCCTTCCCCCAGAGCCCTGGCTGGGAGGAGCCTCACGCCTTAGTCTGCAGCCTCCCAGAACTTGTCAGAGCACACTTTCCACACTTAGCTGCCCTTCTCTGCTGCCTTGTTTTTGTTTAAAGATGACCTCCGTGTTCTCAACCCACACTGCGTATTAGAATTCCCAGGGGAACTTTTTTTTTTCTTTTAATAAAGGTGCATACCAGGGCTCCACCCTAGGCCAGTTTTATCAGAACCTCAGGGAGTGCAGAGGAGGAATTGGGGTGTTTTAAAAGCTCTCTAGGTGGTTCAAATGTGCAGCCAGGTGAGAACCACTGCACTGGAGGAACATCATTTTATAAGTAAAGGAAGACCTTGTCACTATCCCCAGGGCCCTGCCAGGACTTGTATCTGCAGGCTCAAGTGCCCTTCCCCCACCCTCCCTCTTCTGGATGATGATAAACCTGTTCCTCCACCAGCCCATGCTTTGCTCAAGGCAAGGGACCTGGCTCTCTGTGCATCCCATTTGCCTCCATAGGCCCTGACATTTACTTACCTGTCATTGCACAAATATTTATTGAGCCACTTCGATGAGCCAGGTTCTGTGCTCAGCCACTGGGAAAAGGACTAAAGAGGCAAAGTCCTTCCCCTCAGGAGCACAGCATGGGAGACTGAATCTGTTTCCCCATCCACACAAGAAGAAGGCTACACTGAACTCATTCTTTCCATATCTGGATCAAGCACCTACCATGTCCAGGTACTGTCCTAGATACTAACAATATGGTCATAACAAAAAGTTGCTCTATGGGAATCCTGACTTTCCAGAAGACAATGAGTGCAGGGGAGGGAAGGTGCCAGAGGCATGGAGAGGAGAAAAAGAAGAATTGTAACCACGGAGGAGTAGAATTTCAGCGAGCAGCAGAGTGCTAAAACCAGGTTGAGAGGAGATGGTTGCAGAGTCCAGATCCACTTGGAGATGTTGAGGAAGGTGCCACTGGATCCCACACCCCTTCTCCTATAAGTCCAGAACAGCCAATTTCCCCTTGTGCTGCACCGTGTTGTTTCGTCCACTGAGCACCGGATGAAACCATGTTCTTGTACCCAAGGTGGCCACACTAGAGGAAAGACTGACTTTGGCACAACTCTGGATGCACGCACGTGTGGAAGATGCCCATCCTCCAGAGCGACCCTGGGAGCAGAGAGCCGCCCACCACACCTCCACATCCCCCAGCCCAGACCAGCTGAGGCAGCAAAAGTGCTTGGAGCCAAATGTGGGTGCAATTGAATTGAGCTGTTTAAATTATTTCTTTTTCTCATTGGTCAGCAACAGAATTAGATTTGCTTAGTAAATGAACATGTGCTGCAAATCCATCATGGGATGAGATTAGAGTTTCTGGACTCATGGCCTCTGGAAATTTCTATTTAGCAACACCTTAGATTTGATCATAGACTATCTTGACTAAAAGGACCATAGGATTCATCTATTCCCAACCTTCTTGCTTGGAATTCATGGGTACTCAGGGTTGAGAGAGACCCAAGAGAAAGCTGGAGTTCTTCTGCTTCCAACACTGAGGATCTGTGGTAGCTTGGGCAGTTACTTCGCCTCTCTGCATATCCGTCTCCCCCACATGCACCAATAGCAAATGGGTAAGTGAGGCCACCAGACCTTCCTACCACAATTCAGGAGCCTGAGGCTGCGGTCCCGTATTTTCTTCCTGTTAAGATGAGAAAATGTCCCTGAATAGCCAGCATCTCCCAGCTCCAGTACTGCAGATACTCCCCCCTCCATCCTCCAGAATCCGCATCTCCCTCCCTTCTGGAGCATTCTAATCAACAAGGACACATTCACTGCAATTCACCACCCATCCTATTATCGCAGCTGCCCTCTGGTTACTGTAGCCCTATTCCTCTCCCCTACTTCCTCCACCAAATTACTCTAAATAGGTGTCTCTACACATCTCTCCACCTCCTTATGCCCCCTTCCTTTTACTTTTAAGTATTTATCAAGTTCCTGGACAAATAATTCTGCCAACCTTGTTAGGAAAAACAATTGCCTTCCCTACCCTCCCCGCCTCACTGGCTCTACATCCAGAGGCAAGTGCTTGGATTTCCTGCCTCAGCCTCATCATCCAAAAAACAAACAAACAAACAAACAAAAAAACAGATGCAAACCAAAAAACAAAAAAACACATAATAATAGAATTAACTCTCCTACGGTCACGGTGAGAAATACATGAGCTGACACATGTAGAGTGCCTAGAACAATGCATGGCACATAAGAAACTCTTGCTCTTGATAAAATGTTAGGGACCATCATCATCATCACGGTCATCATCCCAGCCCATCTTCCCTGACATCTTGCACAGTACCCGCTTCATACAGAAATCCAGTAAGTATTGGTTAAGTGAGCAGATGCAAGTGCTTCTGTCTGAATTGTTCCTATTTTGTGTAGCCTTGCTTGGACTTTGTCGGGAGGGGAAGGGATCTTTCTCCTTGCTTCAGGAGTCCACATGGGAGGACCTCCATGTGTGGACCACTGTAAATTCTCCCAGTGCTCCGAGAACATGCCTACCGTATGATATCCAACTGTGAGCAATGGGGAAAAGTGCAAAGGAACAATTCCACCGGAGGCTGGATGTTAGCCTATGCTCCGGGCGCATAATAACCCTTGACTTTGAATAAACTAAGAGGAATACAACTTTGGCACCATAGAAGATCAGTTTCTCTTTACTCCTGGTTTGTAATAGTTTCTCAGAGCTGCTGTAATGGGTAACCACAAACTGGGTGGCTTAAAACAACAGAAATGTATTATCCAACAGTCCTGGAGGCCTAGAGTCTAAAAACAAGGTGTCAGCAGAGCCCTGCTCCCTCTGAAGGCTCTAGGGAAGAATCCTTCCTTGTACACGGCGTTCCCAGCTTCTGGTGGGTGCTGGCAGGCCTTGATTTCTCTTGGCTGGTGGCCGTGTCATTCCGATCCCTGCCTCTGTCATGACATGTCCTTCTCCCTGGCCGTTTCTGTCTCCAGCTCTTCTCTTCTAATAAGGGCACCAGGGAGATTGAATTAAGGGCCCACCCTAATCCAGTATGACCTCATCTTGCCCTAACTAATTACATCTGCAAAGACCTCTTTGCTGAATAAGGTCACATTCTGAGGTTCCCGGTGGAAATGAATTTCAGGGGGACAGGATTCACCCCAGTATGTAGCTAATGCATGTTTCACAAATATTTGTAGTGTATTTGCGGAAAGACCTGCTTCTTGGCCCAAGGATGCTTTCAGAGGGTCTCACAAGGGCCCCTGCCTGGCTTTCCTGCTTTTGTCCTCTGACCCTCTCCAGTTCCCTGTGGCCCCTGCTTGGCTGTCATCTTGAGCAACCGTATCATGGCCCCTGCCTTATTAAGGCTTCTACTGCTCCGGTGGCCTGCCAAGCCCACCACCCCCTCCCTGGGTGGCCGTGGCCTTGCAGACGCCCCCGCACCTCCCTCCCCCAGGCTCTGGGTTACTCAGCGCTTGTCCTCACATCCTCACCTCTGAACCTTTGCCCACACTGTTTCTCCTTCCAGAAAGCCCCCCACGCCTCCTTTCCCTCTGGGGATTTTGTTTACTAGGGGAAAACCCTAGGATTACTCACTCCCCATGTCTCCTCTCTTCCTTCCTGCCCGTCTCTCCCTGAAGTTAGGCACATGGGGTGCCTGGCATTGTCAATGACTAGGGAGTAGACGTGACCTGTGTCACTTTGGATGGGAACTTTATTTTTTTTTTAAAGATTTTATTTATCCGTCAGAGAGAGAGAGAGAGAATGCGCACAAACAGGCGAAGCGGCGGGCAGAGGGAGAAGCAGGCTCCCCACTGAGCAAGGAGCCCGATGCGGGACTCGATCACAGGACACTGCGATCCTGACCTGAGCCACCCAGGTGTCCCTGGATGACAACTTTAATAGCCAGCATGGGATTCACCTTGCTCTCATGGTACTGTGACAAGCAATGCCCCAGATAGTGTGGGTTCCATCCCTTGGGGCTGGCAGGAGGAGACGTGGAGCAGAGCCCCCCGACCTCTCCGCTGACTCAAAGTAGATATGTGACATAGGGAAGAAGGAAACTGCCACTAGGACTTTGAGCGGGTTTGTCGCTGCAGCCGCTGCAGCAGATCCATGTCCGCTGACTGGATCCGTGTCCTCCCAGGCCACGCCAGACGTCAACTCTTCCAGGAAAGCTCTCTTGTTCTTCTCCAACCAGATTCATTTTTCAAATTCAATGCATAGCTGTCAAGCATTCACGAGGCTTTCAAGCACAGTGTGAGGTTCAAGAACAAAAGGATGAATAAAACAATGGCATGCCTATGTGCTTGCAGGTGTCCTCAGGTAAGCACAGAGGGTCTTAGAAGACTCCATGACCCGAGAGTCTCGCCTGCTCTGGAAGGTCTGGAAGAACCCTCCCGGAAAAGGGATATTTGAAGCAGGCAGCCATGAGATGAGGCATGGGTGGGGAGCATGACCTCACCGCCTTCTGTTCTTGGAATGTTGCATGTTTTCCTTTCTTTCGTTAGTCGGAACGCCTTAGTGTATATGTGGCATACATACAATTTCAAATGGCTGAAGCAATCAAAGGAAGGGCATGGCTATGGGCTCCTGCAGCAGTGAAGTCCAGTGGAGATTGGCTTCAGGCACAGCTGGACCCAGGGCCTGACGTCACCAGGCCCCTGCCTCTCTAGTTCTCAGTATCTCTCAGATTCATTTACTCCAAGTTAGCTTTGTTCTCAGGCAAGTCCTTTCTAGATTCCATCAGAAGGTTATCAGGAAACTGCAGGTCAATGAGCTAGAGAATTCCTCTGAGGAGGGCAGAGCCCTGGGAAATTTTTCCTCCTTTTCTCTGAGAGGCCATGGGAGCTGTGAGGAGCCCAAATGTATGCTTGGCAGGCACTCCTCCTAAAATTGTTGGCCTTTAGCGCTCCGCCCACCTTCCTGACCTGACCATCTACCTTCACCACCACCTCCACCGCCACCAACTGCACCTTCCAGTTAGACCTGCCCGCCTCCCCCCCGGCCAGTGACGCCGGGCACCTTCACACTTTGTGCCTTGGCTGGTGTCTCTGCAGGGCAGAGCCCACGGCCAACAGGGGCAGTGGCTCCGCTCTCTTGGGAACACTCCAACTTGCACAGGGCAGGCAAGACTTAAGTGATGTCTGCTGATTGAATGTAAGGAAGGAGGGAAGGAAGAGGGGAAGGAGGAAAGGGCTTTCAATGTATGTACAATCACCTTACAACTACTATTGCTTATCAGATTTCGTTTGCTCCTTGGCATTTTCAAAACTTTAATCTGCTCCTTTTTCCTCCGAGACTGCATTCCCCTTCCCCATAGAGGTGCTCGCTGATGTTCCAAAACGCTTGTGTTGGAGAAGTTAAACCTGAGCCTAAGTCTCCCCACTGGCTCCTGACCAATAATCGTCCCCCGCCCCCCCCGCCCACCCACCATCACCTGGAACCTGGATCAAGAAATGCAAAAGGATTTTGTAGTAACCATGAAATTGACTTGCCAACCAGATCCCAGAAGGAACATCACGTGACTTTGCATTCCTTGTGTTAAAGTGAAGCTCAGTCAGCCCCCCTCTGCTGGACCTAGTGTTAAATTCCATCTTGGTCAATAAATTATCCTGCCCGACGTTATTACAGTTAGGAAGACAAGTCTGTTGCCTCCCCCCGCCCCCCACCACCACTTACCGTGCTTTCTGAAGCTAAACCGAAATGATTCAGGTTCACCCCTTGCTAGGAGCCTCCTAAACCACAAATCAGTGGTAACACTGATTCTGCAAGGTCTCTTGCTCCTTCTTTCTGGACAGAAACTGACATTTTCATCCGGCCCAGGCATTCTAGCAATGTGTGCCTTTGACCACCACCAGGATCAAATTCAAGAGCAGGAGTCTCTGCAATCTACCCCCCACTCTGGGGAGCACAGAGCAAGCATTCACCCTGCAGACTGCAAGGGATCAGATGATAGAGCTGTGTGTGTACCGGGGAGGGTGGGCCAAAGCAAGAGAAGTTAGTATTATTTTCAAGGTACGAGAAATCCAAGGCCTAGCTGTCCTGTTCCTAAAGAAGGGAGGACTATGGAGGGGAAACCAATATGCCCTTGCTCAGTCTGGTGAGGGTCAATGAGTTCACTTGAGCAGGTGGACAGGTTTCTACTTAATACTCTTTCTTATAAGGGTGGAACACAGGGATGTTTCAGAGAGAAGCACCCCCTGTCCTGTGGGCACTGTGAGTGCCCATTTCACAGATGAGGACGCTGAGGCCCAGATTTGACTAATGACACAAAGCAATCCGTCTCGGCCCGGGCCTGGGAAGGTGGCCCCAGTGACTGACAAACTGCATGATTGCTGGACAGAGCGGGTGGTCTCCAAGGAGGAGAAAGCCCGCCCAAGGAGCATCAGCAGAAGAGAAAACATGGCTGCCACAGTCCCACCAGCTAGCCAGGTGAAGCAGGGGACAGAGCCTCTGGAGTCACATCTGGGGCGGAGGGGGTTTCTGAGTCACCCCGCCTTCCGGAGACAAACCGACAATCCCTGGTGTGTTGTAAGTCGAAATGTGTACTTGTCCAGGTAGACGGTGGTTTTACCTTGACGCAGGAGCATTCCATGTCAGTAGACCGTGCTTTAATCGTGAGCATATTCTACAAGAGGTGCTATAAAAATGGTAGCTGCTATAACAACAGAAAAAATTGAAAAATAAATATTCCACAGTGGAATTATTAGAAAATTCAGATAGGCGTGAAATACATGCAACAACAAGGATCACAAAAAATTAAAATAAACTACCCCTCGATAATAATCTCTATTAATATCTCGGTGCTTATTGCTCCAGAAATCTTTCTATGGGTATGTATGTTTGCATGTGTGTGAAAATATATATTAAAAATTTATGATAGCATTTAATTATAAGTAGGTATTTTGACGACAGCCTGTAAAAATGACTACTGACTTTGTTATAACCTGCTTTTTTCATGTAACCAGATGTGATGAACATCTTTGCAGTTGAAAAAAAAAACCTGCCCTCACATTTTTTTTTTTTACTTTCTTACCGTAAAATACAGCATGTATAAAACAGAACCTGCATCAAATGTAAGCGTAGAGTATAATGGAATAATGATGAAATGAACGTCCCAGAGTGTATAGCAGCTACCTGGGCCAAGACAGGGAACGCGACCGCCATGGAAACTCTTGCTGCTACCACCACCACCAGCCACGAGGCAATGAGACTGTTCTTAACAACGCATAATATTTATTCCCTTACATGGATGGGCCACGCTTCATATAATGTTTTTAATAAGAATAGCTAATACCTATTTAGCACAAACGTCCTGGGGACTGTTGTAAACCATTTGCATGTAATAATGATAATCTTCACCACATCTCCAAGACATAGGATGCTATTTTTATCATCCCTACTTTATAAATGGAAAAACCAAGGCAGAAAAAAATATGAAGTAATTTGCCCAAGACGTCCCACGAGTAAGCGGTAGGGCTAGAAATCAAATCCAGGCAGTCTAGCTCCCAAGTTTGTCCCTAACCACCGTGTCTGGATGGCCCCCAAAACCACATTCTTTCTCCTAAACCACCACATGCCTTCTAAATCCAAGGGGCTCTGCAAACACTCTGTTATGTGATGTCAGTGGGCAGGTGCTTGGAGCCAACATTCCAGCTGGAGGACCCGGACAACCAGAGAGAAAGCCCCAGGCCCTCGGTCCTAGTCTTGGGACACTGAATCCAGTCTTACATCAATCAGTTCCCACCATACCTCTGCAGAAAGGGAAAAGGGCCTTGCTGATGATGTCACCTCCTCCCTGGCCATGCCTCTTCCACCTCAGGGGGCAGTGGGGCTTCGCTCTCCCAAGCGGTGATAACGGGCTTAATCATTATGTGAGCGATTGTGGGAGGCTTCCTGTGGCGGATTATTAACAGAAGCTTAGGAAGGTGTGCGCGTTCGGGGACAGGCCAGCGGTTTGGGGTGCGAGGCTAGCTTGGTCTCTTGGTTTCTGGAGTCATCTGGATGATTCAGACTCTGGGATGTCTCCCTTGACTCATCCCCTGGCTGAGGGCTTGGCTTCTCACCTCTGGGGCCTCCATTCTCCAGGCAAATTGCTGTCTCACCTCCCTCCTTACTCCTGATTTACATCATCTGTGCTAGACTGTAGAAACTGAAGCTTCTAGTCCACAAGACCTGGGTTGGTATCCTGGTCTAGATCATCTAACCTCTTAGAAGCTCATCTCTGAAATGGGCATGGCACATCTAAGTGGTTGTGAGGACTGGCGGATAATCACGTGGCGGCCATGGGGTGACCCAGCACTAGGATCTGTCACTCTGAGGCTGCTGCCGTGCCATCTGGCTGCTACAGGGCTTCACTGCCTCTGTCCCTTTGCAAAGGCTGTTCCCTTGGACGTGAATGTCTTTCCCTGGCCTCTTACCCTTTCCTCCATGTGGGGCGTGGCAGTCCTATGAGGCAGTATAACGCATTGCAATATTAAGTAGTGGGATTCTTCTCTTTATCTTTTTCCGCGGGGCTCTAGGGAAGAAACTTGGCCACTTGGAGCACTCTTGATCCGGCTGTAAGATTACTGGACTCGATGCATGACATGGACCTTGCTGGTGTTCATCTCAGTAATAGCTGAAGCAAGCAAGGTTTTGTCCCAAGAATCCCAGAAGGGAAGGAGAGAAGCTTGAATGTGAAAAAGGAAGACCCCTCTGCCTGGGGTGGGGGCAAGGCTAGGGTCTGTTAGCAGCAAGGACCCCTGACCCTCGGCCTCGAGGAAGAAGAGGGGCTGCAGTACCCTCACCCCACCCACCCCCTCCGGAGGGTCCTGCTGCCCAGGCAGCACCCTTGCCCTGCAGAAAGCCTGTGTGAACCCATTTCCGGCTTTTCCATCACCAGCCCCAGACACTCTGCATGACACTAGGTGTGGGGGCGCTGGGTGCCCCACTCTTGACGGAGACGGAATTTCCCACAGGGCTGGCTGTAAGTCAGGTTTAGTTTGATGTCAGGAAAATAAAGCACTGGGTATTTCTTGCGCACCTGAGCCTGTGGCCTGCGATCTTGACACACTGCACCTGCAGCGGGGCCCCCACATCCCTGCATAAGACCGAGCGCCAGTGTATGAAGCTCTCCTGGAGAGAGCGTGCCTCGAGGCTGAATGAGTCAAGAAACAAAGTGGATGCAGGTCTGGTGGAGACGCTTCTGGAACGCCTGGACCTGCACTAATGCCACAGCCAGGAGCCACAGGTGGCTGTTTGTAAATTAATTCCAATGAAGTGAAATTTCCAATTGGCCACATTTCAGGTACCTGATAGCCCCAAGTGCCCAGCGGCCACCGTCCTAGCCACGCAAAGCTCCATCGTGGCAGAAAGTTCTGGTGGGCGGTGCTAATGAGCACAGGGCAGTTCCCCAGGGAGCATCGGGAAACAAACTTTCTCCATGACGCCTGACAGCAGTTAAAGATCTCCATCAGTTTTTAGAGACGGCTCTAAGCATTTCCAAGATTGAGCATGGAAGAAGAGGCTTAAAGAAAACATGGCAGAAAACAAAGCTCTGTGCAGAGGAAGTGTGTCTGCCGATGGTCTCCACCCAGCCTGCACAGGGATTTTGTGGCCACTTTGTTCTTCGAGGCACACCCATGGGTCCCTCCTTCTAAGGCCTTCCAGGATACTCTTTTGAGGTGAAGCCTCCACTGCTATGTTCCCCTGCGGCATCCTGAGGAAGGCCGTAGGATGTCTACTTCACGTTGAAGCCTCATTTTCTTTTCTGCCCCCTCCCCCCCCGGCTCAGTCAGAAGAGTGTGTAACTGGATCTTGGGGTCGTGAGTTCGAGCCTCACACTGGGCATAGAGATTACTTAATTAAAAAAAAAAAAGCAAATTAAAACAAAAGAAGCCTCATTTTCTATTGCAGTTCTGTCTCTTCTCTTTGCGTGCTAGTTAGCTCTTTGAGAAAAATCTCCTGGTCACCAGTATGTCCCCGGCAATCAGAGCTTGGCCGGCACACAGTAGGCGCTTAATAGATGTTGACAAGATGGATGGATGGATATGTTGCCAGATGGCAGGCTGGCTTGGGGTGATTGATTTTGATCTCCAGCATAACTGGGTTTGAAGCTCATCATTTCCAGGAAATCTTTGCTGATTATAACCCCCAACTCTGGGCAGAATCCTATGTGTTTAAGAGCCAGAGAACGCTCTGTAGTGATCCAAGATTCCCCCCTTTGCTTTCTTAGGTTCACAGAACAGCCTTTGCTGTTACAGCTAGGAGAGGAGAGATCAGTGGCCAGAACCTGGGGAGGGGAGAAAAGGGGAGGCTGAAACTCAGTAGACGCAAGAGGAGGAGAAAGGCCCAGGTATGTGGGGCACTTGGGGGTGGACAAGCCGTTCTGTCTGCCTGCCCAGCACGGATGCAGGTCTCAGAGGCAGCCCGCCGGGCCCGCGTCTCACTGCTTCTCTGACATCCGCCCCCTGCCCACGCCTGCCTGCGTGCTCGGTCACGTTCTCCTCGTCGGCTGCGTCCCCCACGCACACTGAGTCAGCCTCCCGGGATGCAGGTAAGCCTCTGGCTGGGACCCAAGGTGTGTCTGGCAAGGCTCACCTGCTGGGCGCTGGTGATGGCGCAGGCCACTGCCCCTCCTCTGCGCAAATAAAGAAATCCCCTCTTTTCACACTTGGGCGCTCACTTTGTCTCTAAGCATTCCTCACTAGATAGTACAAAGATATCAATTGACAACATCATTTTATGGCATTTTAATCTTCTTCCGAGAAACATTTGAAACAGCATTCACTCACTCCTTCATCATTCCCTCACCCATTTGTCCCAAAGTATTTCCTACTATGAGCAAAGTGTTCTACTGTTTCACTGAGAGCTGGAGGTTCTGGAAGGGATGAGGGACCTCTGCCCTTGAGCTCTGGTGGGGCAGGTGCACGGGTAGTAATCAGCGCAATTATAGCTTATACTTACTGAGTGCTCATTCTGTGCAGGTCCTGTTCTCAGTGCTTTCTATATTTGAAGCTTCAGAACATTCTTATGAGGGAGATACTATTATCATTCCAGTTTTATAGATGAGGAAAACGAGCACAGAGAGGGTAAGTTAAAAAATGTCACACAGTTTGTAGGAGTTTTCGAGGGCTGCCACAGCAAAGTACCACAGACGGGGGGCTTCAACAACAGAAGTTTATTTCTTGACAGTTCTGGAATCTGGAAGTCCTAGATCAAGGTGCCACCAGGGTTGGTTTCTTCTGCGACTACTCTCCTTGGTGTGTAGATGCAACCTTCTCCCTGTGTCTGCACACGGTCTCCCTGCTCTGTGGCTGTGTCCCAATCTCCTCTTCTTATAAGGACACAGTCATAGTGGATTCGGGCCCCGCCCTAATGACCTCATTTTAACTTAATTAGCTCTTTAAACCTCCTGTCTCCAAGTAGTCACAGTTTGAGGTCCTGGAGGTTAGGACTTCAACATATGAATGGGGGGGGGTGGGCACAGAGTGACAGAGTCAGGATTTGAACCCGGGCTAGTGGTTCCAGGCTGCTGCATCTCACAGAGGATCATCACCGTGGATGACAGAGCCACAGAGATCCCCTAACCCAAGGCTGGGGGATTCCCAGAGCAGGGGACTCCAGGAGGGGGTGAGAGGAAATGATGGTTGGTGACTTCCAAGCTCACCCCCACCTCCCACATTCCCTGGGAGCTCTCAAGCTCCAAAAGGACCTCCTCACGTGGCCAGGGAATCTCCCCTCCCCTGGAACTGAGCAGCAGGCATGTGAACAGAAGAAAAGATTTTCCTTTCTACCAGGCACCTTGCTGGGTACTGCCCCACAGGACCCAACCAACTCAGACAATAACCCTGCAAATTAGTGATGGTTATCTCCGAAAGGAGAAAATGGAAGCCAGGTTCTCTGTGGCCCTACCTTTCCCCTACATCTCAGACATGGCTCGTTAGAGAATATTTTAAGTGGGGGATCTGTATCAGTTATGAGCTCCAATAATACTATAGATGAAAACACTGAGGCTCCGAGGAGGAATATGGTTTACTGAAGTCACAAAATCTATTCTAATTGGAACTAGGACACCCAAACTGGACTGTGAACCTATGGGGGGGTAGGGACTATGTATGTCTTAGTCACCCTAAATCTCCAGAATGGAGAACCAGATGAGCACAAAGTGAGTCTTTCATACATATTTGTTTGAAGAATGAGTGAATGAATGAATGAACAATGAATAAATTAATTCCCACCCCAAGGCCTTCTTTTAGCCCAAAATCACCCAAGAAAGAATGGGCTGTATTCATTTTCCTCTTCATCCTCCATAATAGAACACCAGATTTTAACACAAAACCAGCCAAAATAAACATGCTATTTTCCAGTTTCCCTTGTATGTGACTAAGGTTTGGGCCAATATTAAGTTTTAAGCAGAAGCGGTTAAAATCTAGGAAGTATGCTTAAAGAGAGGAAGCATGCACAGATAGGTTTGCTTCCTTCTTAATGATGGCAAGAATGAAATGCAACGGCTGGGGCTCCAGCAGCTATGATGGATCATGAGGTAACCTTAGGAATGACATGTAGCAGAACAAAGAGAGATGGAACCTGGGTTATTGATACCACAGGGAAGAAATCTGACCCAGACAGGTTTAGTTTGGAGGGGTTTGTCCTGTCACATATCAGTTATTTAAACAGGTAGGAGCTTCCTCAGTCAGCTTACCAGTTCGGGGATCTTGGGGAAGAAGTCACTTAAACTCTCTGAGCCTTAATTTTGTCACCTGTACAATGGGGATAGTAACGTCAACCTCAAAGTTTGCTAAGATGAAGAGATAAAATGAGATTTCCTGGCAAACAGTAGGTACTTCATAAATATCCTCTGTTCCTTCCCGCCCCCCTCAGGGCCATGACAGTGAGCGCCTAGAGGACTTGTGCCAAGTAAGCTTCATACACAGAACTTATTTCAAGAGCACAAATGGAGAAGGACATGCCTACATGTGAGCCAGAGAGAGGTGGAACTCATGCCAGGTGACAGCCCCTTCAGATGCAGCAAGACTTTGCAGGAAAGTTCTGCCCGCTGCCTCAGGCCACATCGCACCAAAGAGAAATGTTTCAGTGTCAATGAAATGTTAAGTGACCTGAAAGCAGCAATGCATTTCAGTGCTTTGTATAATTAAATATTAAAATTATTTTATATTTAAATTTCTGATAGAATCTGAGAAATCAAGTCACAAGATTGTAATGGGGCACTGAGGACCACTCTAGAGAGGATAAATGGCTTTCGTCTCTCCTGAATGGTGGTGGATGAGAAATGGCACACTGTGTTGAGGAGAACTCTCTGTGTCATATCAACTAGTGATGTCTGTCCTTCATATCAACTAAGGATGTGTGTCCTGGGCAGAGAGCAGATAGGGGAGCATATACACATGGTTAGGGTATTTGTTATCCCTGAGCTAGTTCCTTCCTAGGTTAAACCTAGTAAAGCTGAGCGCCTGGGTGGCTCAGTCGGTTAAGCGTCTGCCTTCAGCTCAAGTCATGATCCCAGGGTCCTGGGATCGAGTCCCACTTCGGACTCCCTGCTCAGGGGAGAGTCTGCTTCTCCTTCCCCCTTTGCTCCTCCCCCCTGCTCTTGCGTGCACACGTGCGTGCTCTCTCTCTCAAATAAGTAAATAAAATCTTAAAAAAAAAAAACCCAACCCTAATAAAGCTAGTTAATAACTAGGTAAAAAAAAACCCAACCCTAATAAAGCTAGTTAATAGCTAGGTAGCAGCTCAGAGAACTCCCCTTGGTGCAGGTCTTCTCTAGGCAGAGCTGAAAGCGAAAGATATGTTGATACGGATCCTGTGTTAGGTTACCCAGAACTGAGCACAGAAGACTAGGCTCTTTAACACACATGATTTCTGACCTCCCAACAATTTCTTTTTATTTGTTTATTTATTTATTTGAGAGAGAGAGAGAGAATGAGAGATAGAGAGCACGAGAGGAAAGAGGGTCAGAGGGAGAAGCAGACTCCCTGCTGAGCAGGGAGCCCGATGCGGGACTCGATCCCGAGACTCCAGGATCATGACCTGAGCCGAAGTCAGTCGCTTAACCAACTGAGCCACCCAGGCGCCCTGACCTCCCAACAATTTCGCAAGCTAGGCACAAGTATGCCCATTTTACAGGTTGGGAAACTGATTTCTGAGAGTAAAAGTGATTTTCCTGGACTGTGAAATGACTGTTAAGAGGCAGAGCTGGAATCTTCCGTTCGGCCCCACTGTGTTCCCATGAGGCCAACAATTACAGAAGCTTTCTTTCTCCTCTGCCCTTGCTGAATTATCCGGGCAAACTGCCCCGCCCCCATTTGGCTTTGACTCTGGGGTGCAGCCTTGGCTTTCACACGGACAGTTGTGTGGTTCCTCCAGTGGTTGGGAAACACTGTGTTTTGACCCACACAGGTAAGCTTAGAGTAGGAACACGTTCTTCACGGATTCACCTTTAGACAGTCATTTCTCTGCAAGCAGAGACAAGGCTGGATGCTGACTCAGGAATGCCTGGATGATCTGGGATTGCTTGTTCCAGCAGAACTGGGAGTTTAAAAACCTGCATTCTCTCCACCAGCTCCTCACCTGCGGGCCAAGAACCCGAGGGGCCTCAGCAGGCTCATCAGGGGTGTGCAGGAGCCTTCTCTCCCTTGCACCCCCATCTTCTATGTATCGCTTTTTTGCTAATTTTGCAAATGTTTCAGTGCTAAGCAAACTTGTATAGGGAATATATTCTAAGAGTTTAACAAACAATATAAAAAGGTACACACGAAAATTTCTTATTTCCACTCCTGTCTCCCACCCCTTGTGTTCCCCCCACCATAATAACCACTTCTATTACTTTTGGGTATATCCACTCTGAGTTTCCCACAGAAACATATATGATTATCACCCCACTTCTATTATGTGAAAGTTAGCACATTGAATACATTGTATAGCATCTTATGCCTTGTTTATTTCAAGTAACTTTCTTTTATACCTTGCATGTATTCCATTGAATGGATTACTAGATTATTTGATTAGTCTTCACTTGAGAGATATTAGTTATATTTCCAGCACTTATTACAAACAATGCTGCAATAATATATGTCGCTTAGTAACTGAGCAAGATTATCGGTTGGATAAATTCCCAGAAGTGGGACTGCTGGTTCAAAGGGTACATGCTTTTATAACTTTGCTAGTATTCCCAAATTGCCCTCCATAAATTTGTACCAATTTACACTCTCACCAGCAATAAACCTGTTTCCACCCAACTTCACCAACAGAATGTGTTGTTAATATTTAATTTTTTAAATCGATCTGATTGGTGAATAATGGTACCTCAGTATTGTTTTATTTGATTATCATTTATGTGATGTCAAGCTATACACCTTTTTTTATATTTTTAAAAGTCATTTATGTTTTTTACTATAAATTTTCTATTGATATCTTTTGCCCATTTTGGGGGTTCCTACCCTTTTTCTTGTTTATTTCTGAGAGCTCTTGACTTATTAGGAATACTAAAAGATTAAGAGTGCCCTGTGCAGGGTGGTAGGCAGAACTGAGCCAGGGGCCCAATAGGAATGGAGAAGGGTGGACAGCTCTAAGACAGAATTGACAGGATTGGGTTGGCTGCCTGAGATGGATGAGGAAGAGGGAGAAGTTAGGATGATTCCTGGGTTTCTGGCTTGAGCAAGTCTGAGCCTGGAGAAGCTATCCACAGAGACCAGAAACACTAGGGAGGGTTGACAGGGAGATGCTGAGCCTGGTTTCAACCAAGTTGAGGTGTGTGGGGGACATGGCCCTAGAGATGTCCAGTGGGTGATTGAGGACATATTTCTGGAGCAGAAGAAAGGTCTGAGGTAATCTGGAGGGATTTGTTGTAGGGGGGCATCTGAAGATAGGCACATCCCTTCCACAGATTAGAAATGTATTCCGCAAGATATGGTCATGGAGGTTCTGGACCAGTGGCTGTGAACTGGGGTGATTTTGCCTCCAGGGGACATTTGACAATGTCTGAAGACATTTTCAGTTGTCATGATGAAAGAGAGGGTATGACTCTTTCTAGTGGGTGGAAGGAAGCCAAGGATGCTGTTAAACGTCCTATAGAGCATAGGGCAACCTGTGCAACAAAGAATTATCTGGTTCAAACTGTCAATGGACTGAAGTGATCTCATATACACAGCAACAGTGAGACCTCAACGACCGGGAACTCAGTGTGCTACCTCAGTGACTGAGTTCAGATCCTGAATTCCTCTTCCCAGCTGAGCGACTTCTGGCAATTTGCTTGCTCACCTAAGCCTCAGTGTTCCCATCTTTATAATAGGCATAAACCATCCCTACCTCATTAATGTCTTAGGAGGATTAAATAAAAAATTGTATGTTAAAAACCTGGCACACAATACACACTCAACCAATGTTAATTTTTCCTGTTCCCTATGAATCCCCTTGCCTCAGAAAGCTCCTTTCCTGGGCACCTGGGTGGCTCATTCGGTTAAGCGTCTGTCTGCCTTTGGTTCAGGTCATGATCTCAGGGTCCTGGGATCAAGCCCCCATTAGGCTCCCTGCTCTGCGGGGAGTCTGCTTCTCCCTCTCCCTCTGCCTCCTCCCCGGCTCGTGCTCTCTCTCTCAAATAAATAAATAAAATTTTTAAAAATAAAATAATAATAATAAAAAAGAAAGCGCCTGTCCAGGGCCAGCTTGGATGCGCCTGCCTTCCTAAACCAGGGCATCGATGCCTCTCAGATCTCAGTTCAACTCTGAGCCACATAGTAGGGCTCCCCACATGGCCTCCCCCATCTTTCCCCTCTATCGCGTGACTCTGCTTTATGTTTGCTTCATGGCAGCCGGTGTTGATGGAAGAGGGTGCCTCTGCCTGTCAGTTTGTCTATTGCTTGTTTTCCCTAGAGACTGAGCGGCCAGAGGGTCAGGGGCCCCAGCTCTCTTTTCACCACTGTGTTCTATGTGCATGAAACAGTGCCTGGAACATAGTGGGCGCTCAATAAATATTTCGCATATGAATGCATGCAGGCAAGAAGAATTGCTCCATAGTAAAAGGAAATAAAACAGGGAGAGAGAGCAAAGCTGTATTCACAGCCCTCTGCTACTTAGAGCAAAGTGTCTTCAAAGACAGGTGGGGTGGAGGGGAGGGAGGTGGCCCAGGGAGGTGGGACAAGACAGGGGATGGGTGCTCTGGTCCTGGGAGACTCAGCCCTGCTCTGGGCACTCATGGAAGCCCCAGCAGCCCCCCAGCTCTCCGGGCTTTCGCAAAAAGCGCAAAAGCCCACTGAGAGAGCCCAGGCTTAGATCAGGTCTGACGCATCGCCTCACTCCTCAAGCACGGAGCCCCGCCCAGGACAGCAGACAGGGCGTTTGCAAAAGCTACAAGAGTGACATGCTCAGGCTTTGCGTGTCTCTGAAGCCTTCTTTGTACAGAAGGATGGGCGATGTGGGATCCTACAACCTAGAAACCGAACGAGCACGTCGATGATCTGAGCCCCTCCCTTGCTGCTCGGGAACATCCAGACAGGGGACAGAACTTGCCCAGGGCACGTGGTAAGCCAGTGGCAGGACCGGTACACCAGACAAGGCTTAAAATCAGATTGAATTGTGAGGAAGTGATCTCCACCTGGCTTTTTGTTCCTGCTTGTTACTTAAATTGAAGCAGCCCTTGGATGCAAGTCTTGCACTCCACTGGCGCTCCGGAGCTCTGTCACAGCGTCTGCTGGCTATCTGGGAGCACTCTCCTCCGCCTGAACTCCCTGACAAGAATTCATTCACTCAAGAATAATTTACTGAGAACCTCCTCTGGCCTGGAAAGTGGGGAAACAGAGGGACAAAATGCTGTCTGTGACCCTGAGAAGCTCTCAGTCTGGTGATGGAGACAAACATGCGGGGACAGCCTTCACCCTGATAGGTGGAGGGATGCTGATGGGGTTCCAAACAGCCACGGAACGCTCTATAGAGTTAGGGAAACTGAGGCAGTGGCTCTAAAGAAGCTTGAGTGAAAAGCTCCAGTCAAAGTGAGAGGGGCAGGAAAAATACGTGGTGGTTCTTCTCTAACTTGGAGGCTCTCATTGATGCCATCGAGCAAGCATCCCCCCTCTCCTGCCAGGCTTATTGGAGAAGTGGGCTTCCCTGACCACGTGAAGCAAGGTGTGGCCACATAACCAGGCTTGGCCAATGAGGTGGGAGCAGGAATTGGTGGCTGGTGCTTCCAAGCTGGGGCTTTAGGAGCAAAGGCACAATTCCGCCAGGTTCTCTCTCTCCCCCTGTGACAGTGAGGGGTCACACTCCTTCCTGATGGGGCGGTCCCGTTAACGCACAAAGGTAGTGTGTGAGCTCTCATCCAGGCTACCCGTCACATAGGGCAAGTAAGAAAGAAAGCTTTGTGGTTTAAAGTCACTGAGATTTGGGGTTTTACTGCCACACAATCCAGGGCAGCCTGAGCAATGCAAACCAAACCCAGATGACCTCACTCACAAAGTCTGGGACTTCACCACGAGGAATCTCTTCTGCCCGAGTAAGGGTTGATGTATTTCACTGTCTTAGTCAGGCTTGGGCAGCTTATGCCGCATTGACAATAATCCCTGATGTCTCAGGCACTTCACATGATAATTGATTTCCTGCTCAGATCAGAGTCAGATCCCGGTCGGGCAGCCCTGATCCATGTAGGACCCGGGCCATCAGGAGCACGTGGGCTGCAAGGTGGATGTAGATGAGGAAAGGGAGGGAGCATGTGATTTGAAATGGACACCCAGTCACTTTTGCTCATAGCCTATTGGCCAGAAAAAGATATCTGGTCCCAAACCGCCCTGAAAGGGACCACATGGCTCACCCTGGTGCACTGGTGTTAACCATTATCACGTGCTTCCTCAAATGTTATTACTAGTGATAGTACGAAGCACGAAGTGCTTACAGCTTGGGGTGGGGGGGAGTAATAAAAATCAGCTTATGAAACACGTGTGCTAATTTCATAATCCTCACTGCAGCCCTCTGAGGTCGGTCAGCTCATGATCCCATTTACAGCTGACTGAGCCAGGAAGAGTGAAGCTAAGAACCTTCTGGAGATCGCGACGCTCGCCTGCGCTCGGGTTTGAGCGCAGGCAGCCTGGCTGTGGGTGTTCGCTCCCCGGACCACCCCATTAACACCGTTTGTAGGAATGGAGTGTGTTGACGCAAGGTGACCTTGTAATAATGACATTCTCATTCCATTGCAAGCCTGCATCCTGAGAGGGAAGAAAGGATGATAGCTGCAGCCTCTTCGATAAGAGTTGTGCAAAAGTGAGATTTCCTCCCAGCAGTGAATCAGTGATACTATCACCTCTCCTGCGTGTGTCACAGGGAGAAAGCTGAGAGGTGTGAGCCACCCATCATTCAAGGAATAGGACACTCTTTGAAGACGGTTGTTTTTACCGATCACTGAGTATGTGCCAGGCACAGTGCTGAGCTTTGTTTCGATGTGTGTGTCATTTAGTCGTTAGGGCCCCCATACCAGTGTGTATAATTGCTCCCCTCTAGAGGCAGGAGCTGAGGCTCAGGCCGGCGAAGTGGCTGGACCAAGTTCTCGAAAAGAATTAGGCAGCAGGGTCGGGGTTCGTATCAAGCCCCGTGTCGTCAAGACCTGGGTTCTTGGCCGCAGCTGTAGTTAAGCTACCCAGCTACCAGTTAAGATGCCGAATGCTCCTGGAACATGCTCGGGGCAGAGGGCATGGCCTGGAATTGGAATCAGAAGACCTGGGTTTGAGTTCTGGTGGCTGTGTGTCCTGGAGCAAGCTACTTAACCTCTCTGTGTCTCTGTGCATTTAAGCGTATAATAGACTTAATATTACCTTGCCCATCAGTGGTTTGTGAGGCACCAGTGAGGTACAGAATGTCAAAGCACTCTGCCAACAAAGTCCGGGCAAAACACATAGGCCCTGCTTCGTCCCCGCCCCTTCCCTCCCCTTGTCTGCCTCTCAGCCACATACAGCTTGTCTTGGCTCCGGGGGCATATTGAAGCCCTCTTCTCAAGCCCTGGACCAGCAGGCTGCCTTCCTAAGATGAGGTAGAACAAGGTTCAGGCTGGTTCCTTCAGTGAAAAAAGAAGAGCAGGATCTGTGCTCACCGATGTTTCTACATTAGGGAGAAAGGCCGGAGTCTCACTAATGTAGGGAAGACTTTTCGAATAAGGGAGGGGCGGTTCTCCACACGGTTCTCCCCTGTGAGCGCATAGCAATCCAATGACGTGTCCAGTGACGGACACACCCTGGCCCATTCCATTTCCCAGTGAGGTAAACTGAGAACGGAAGGAAGTCTGGCTGCGGGTAGGAGGAGTCCAGAGGCCGGCTGTCTGATCCCACGCCCTCCCAGCTCACCTGTCCTGTCTCCGGGTTCCCTCCCCAGTTGATGACTTCACCCTCCACTCTGGCCTGTGGGTATTTCCCTCTGGCTGGAATTTGGCAAACCCAGAGTCTGAGCTAAAGAAAAGGGGGGGGGGGGGGGTGGCGGGACGGACAAGGTTTCAGGTCTTGGCCTTGCGAGGTGCCACAGGGATTTACCAGCACGGTTCCACTCAGTCGGCACCCTCATCTCTCAGCTGGAGAGCTAAGCTCCAGTCCTCTCTTCTTCCAGGGCTGATGCCCAAGTGCACAGACCAACCAGGCAGCCCCACAACCCACGGATGCGGTAGCCTTCGTGCAACTTTCGCAAGGCGTTTCATCAGCTTTCCCAGGGGTGAGTCAAGCCTGAGGAATCTACTCTGAGGACTCCAGGTCGGCACCCCCAGAGGCCTCCCCGCCTGGCTGCTGGCCTCACAGAGCGCATGTGTGGGTGCCCTTGCTCCTGGGAAAGCCAGCCCCGCCTGCTGGGCTGCAGGCCCACCCAGAGGCTCGGCTGGGTCAGGGTCCAGCGCCAGTAATCTAGGCAGCCATGGGCTCTCTCAGGGGCTCGGTCACCCCTCTCCAGAACAGCATAGGAATGCTCACCTGTGTGCGCAGTAATGTGGGAATTCATTTATTCCTCACTTACTCCTTTGCCCACTTAGCCCGTTACACGGAGGGCGACCGTATGCAGGGCACGGAGAATCCAGGGTGACTTGGAGAACCGGCGTTTGCCCCGGTGGCCGGTGCAGGCCAGCGGGAGGAGACAGGCGACACAACTAGGTGATACCGAGGAGCCACACAAGCTCCAAAGGAGCCAGAGTGAGGGGAGGGTCAGTGGAGGCCTCAGCACATCAGTGAGAGGTCCAGGAGAGGCCTCTGTTCAGCTCTGATCTGCCCTGAAGGGCAGGGAGGAGCCGGCCAGGGCCAGAAGCAGCCCCTGTGGGTGGGAGGGATGGGGCGGAGGCCCTGAGGCCAGAGGGGAGGAGGGAGAGCTGGGCCGGGTCAGGAGGGAGGCTGCAGGGCTGACCAGGAGCTCAGGGCCCCATCCATGGTGAGGAGAGGCCCCGAGATCTCCAGCAGGGCAGCGGGGAGATCCTTCCGACTGCCCCGCGAAGGTGTGGGGGCAAGGTCGAAACTGACAGCAACAGTCCCGGCCTCGGGTGGGCAGTGCCCGTGGAGGGAAGGGACAGAGCCGAGAGCATTGGAGAAGGACTTACTGGTCTGCCAGCCCATACAGACCCTGGTGCAAAACAGGTGCTCAGGAAACATTAGTTCTCTTTCCTGTGGACCCCGAGCCTGACAAACCTCCACACTCCCCATGGCTAGCGCAGCCCCTGCGTAGAGTAGGTACTCATGGGCATTTGTGGCAATTAACTGAACACCTGTTACCTGAGTGATCTCAACCCAGTCCTGTAAGCACTGCATGCCTCAGTTTCCTTATCTGTAAAATGGGCCTGGTAGAAAAACCAGCCTCTTCGGGTTTTTGTGAGGATTCAATGAGTTACTGTATCAGAAGTGTTTAGGACAGTCCCTGACACATAGTAAAAAGTATGCAAGTGGTGGTGATAATTTTTACTATCACCATTCACCTCTCTCCACCTGCATGTAGCATGCTCTGGCTGGTGTGCATTACCCTCCCCTGCATGGTTCACTCGTGTACTGTACAACAAAGACTCCCCCACCCCCCACCCCACTGAAAAATCTCCCCCTGGACATCCACGCAGGTAAAACAGTTTTCTATAATGATCTGAGCCCAGAACCTACTTCCATTTTACATGGATACTCAAGGGGGTTTTGCAGGGTTTTAATATTCCCTGAATTTTCTAGAAGGTAACTACCATGCAAACCAAGGGACGTTGGCTCTGGGGTTTTTCCAAGAATTGTTCACTGTTTTGGAAAATCGCATCACTCACAGAAATGCTTTGAGTCACCAGCAAAACACACCCATGTTGGTCTGCATTTGTAATTGTATTCATGGTGATTTTTTATTTATAGGTGTAGGTGATCTGACTGCTTGTAATGGTTTTCTGTGGACTCAGGCCCAGGTATCCACAGACTGAAGTCCATGTCAGTGCACTACCAATCATCTTCCTTTTATTCCTCCTTTGTATTAAAGTAGGAGCTTTACATATATTTTTCAAAATTATATGTGTAAGCAGACCGTGCTATCTATCATTTCGATTTCCATATAGTGCTGGATACTTACTTTTAGAGGGGGGCACAAGTCATTTGTTGTTGTTTTTTTTTCCTAGGAAATAAGTAGGTCTGGAAGAGGAAGTGTTTTCTAGAGGGTCACAGTGGAATTTTAGGCATGCAATTTTAGGGAAGTTACTCCATATTCCTCCAATAATTCCTCCCTGGCTTTCTACTCCATACTTTCTTCTGGCCTCTAAGATACAAGCAATCGCCATGTGTCTTTGCCTTCTAGTCTCTAGAAATAAGTTTCGTTGCTTATCCGGATATGGGAGGTGTGTGAGAAAGATGCCAGGCTGGAGGTGGACAGCCTTGGTTTGAATGTTCTTCTTCGGCTCACCTTGGGACACTGCACTTCTTTGGGCCTGTTTCCTCATCTGTAAAAAGCAAGAATAATAGTCCCATCTCTGAGGGGAGGAGAGTTTTTGAGATTTGTAAAGAGCCACATGAACACAGGACAGCATGCCCTGGACAGGGAGGCCACAGACCCTGGAGAGAAGAGTCGGGCCGTGCCCCGAGAGCAAGGCATGCTAGGAGGACCTCAGGACCAGCTCTGTCCACCAGCTGGCCCGGGACCAGAAGTGTGATCTCTTACCTTCAGTTTCCCCATCTGCAAAACAGGTACAGGAGCAGAACTCACCAAAGGTGTTCTGAGGCCCGTGGGCCCTCGGAAGCCCTGTGAAGTTAATTAAAACATGTCCACAGGAAAGGGAAATATATTGACTCAGAAATAATCTCTATCCTAATCATGGAAAGACACTAAGCCCTCCATGTTCCACAAGTCTAGAAATAGCCTTGGAAGGAAACATTCTCCCCAGAGAGGAAGGTGGCAACAGTCATTTCCACATGCTGTGCAAGCTCCCAGGTGGGGGCCACTGTGTCTGGAGCTGTAAGCAAAGGGCATGCAGTCATACACCAGGTTGGCATGGGGCCATCCATTCCGTCATTCAGTTAGCACCTTCCCTGAGCCAGGCACCTCAGGTTGCCCCAGGTCAGTGAGGAGGGAGGTACAGAGGAAAGCTAAGCCCAGACTTGTGTGCTAACTGTGATGGTCTAAGGTAGTCCAGAGAGCTATGGGAGCCCAGAGAAGGGCCACCTAGCCCCACTGGACAGGCGGATATCAGGGGCCACGACACTTGAGCTAGCTCTTCTCAACAAAGGAAAGGATTGGAGGGCATGGTATTTCCAGGCAGTGGGAACAGCCTGGGCAAAGGCACAGAGGCAGGAGAAAATGTGACATGCTTTGGGATTGATTAGTGATCGCATTTATTAGGCACAGAGTATGGGGGTTGGAAAATCTTGAATTGAGTCTGTTGGCTAGACCGGGGCCAGCCTGGAAGGTCCTCGTATACCCTCATAAGGAGTTTTGATTGCCCTTTGGGTAACTGGGAACCCCTGAAGGGTTACAGGCTGGAGAAAGACGGAGTCAGATTTGGGTTTCCAAAAAGGCTGATGTCTTCCATTGTGTGATGGAAGCACCAGAGCAGAGAGATAATTGGTGATCTGGTTTAAAGGGAGAGATAATGAAAATTGACCCGAGACCGTGGTCAGAGGAGCCAGTAAGGGGGAACTGGGCCGAGGGATTCTAAAGGAGCCGGAGAGAAAGTGTCGTGTGGCCGGAGATGTCTGTTGTCCCCAGGTGCCTGGGTGGAGAGCCTTTGCCCACACGCATAGAGGACAGAGCTCAGGCTTGTGATGAGGATGAGTTTTATGTGGGTGGCGCCTGATTGAGGGCCAGTGTCGCAGGAATCCTTGGACCAATCCTAAGAGTTGGTTGATCCTGGGATGGTGGTTCTTCAGAGAGAGAGAGTGACTTGCCCAGGGTCACACCCCCAGGAATCAAGCCATGATTACCCAAGCCCTGTTAACTGGGACCCTGAATGACAGAAGTTTGAGAGACCAGAGAGCCTCTCAGCCACTTGCCGCTCTTTCACTGAAATGTATTTCAGCATCTAAGAAAGGGTGTGGGTCGTCCTCCCGGGAGCCCGCCTGGATGTCAGAGGTTCATGAGCATCTCCTGCTACCCTGGGAGAGAAGACACAAAGCCCATCACTCCATGTAGGAGGGTCTTCGGTTGTCATGGTGACTGGGAATGGCGGAGAAGCTTCCTGTTCTCTTTGAGGGGAAAAAAACGAGGTGTGGTTCCTTCTGTGATGAGCTATAAAATGCCTCACATGTTCTGCCCAATCTGGATGCATCTCCTTTCTTCTCTCTTCCCTTTGGCTTGTGAATTTTCCATCCCTGCCAAGTAGGTCAGTTGATTTGGAAACAGCAATTGTTTGTGTGGTTGGATGGCACAGTTCCTGCCTGGACTTCCTCACCTGGCATAGGTTCATATGCCCTCTCAAAGCCCGTCTCGGATGGGCCCTCTTTCCCGAAGCCCCTCACCTGCTGGCTGCCCTCTCCATGGCCCTACAACATGCCGAGGGCATCTCTATCTCTTGAGCCCTCCCACAGAGCTGATGTGAACCCCACCTTGTGCCCAGGCCTGCGGGTCGCCCTCTAGACTCGAGCCCAGTCCTTGGTGTCTTCCTACCTGGGATGGGACAACCACCAAATTATTGAATGAATCAACAAACAAGTGGATCGATCCGTGAGTGAATTTCAAAGACCCCATAAGATACTCTAATGAAAACACTGTCTTTGATTCATGTTAAAAGTTTAAGTACCAGGCGCCTGGGTGGCTCAGTTGGTTAAGTGACTGCCTTCGGCTCAGGTCATGATCCTGGAGTCCCGGGATCGAGTCCCGCGTCGGGCTCCCTGCTCAGCGGGGAGTCTGCTTCTCCCTCTGACCCTCCACCCTCTCATGTGCTCTCTATGTCTCATTCTCTCCCTCTCAAATAAATAAAATCTTTAAAAAAAAAAAAAAAGAAAAGTTTAAGTACGATATTTTTATAAAACACACACACTGGGTCCCCAAAACTCCTGTCGTGCCTGTTTGAGTTCGTCTGGGCTGCTGTCAGTAAAACACCAGAGACTGAGAGGTTTAAATACAACAAACATGTATTTCTTACAGTTCTGCAGGCTGTGAGCTCAAGACCAAGGCCCTGGCTGATCTCCCATCTGGTAGCAGCCAGCTTCCTGGTTCGTAGATGGCAGGCTTTTCACTGCGTCCTCACATGGTGGAAGGGGTGAGGGGGCTCTTGCGGGGTCTTCTATACAAGGACACTAATTCCATTCATGAGGGCTCCACCCTCATAACCTAATCGCCTCCCAAACCCCACCTCCTAATATCATCACATTGAGGTGGGGCGGGGACATGGGGGGGAGGGGTTAGAATTCCAACATATGAATTTGGGGGGACACGAACATTCAGTCCATATCAGTGCCCAAAGGGCATAAAATAAAATGTGAGTCTTTCTTCCAGCTCGAAAGACCACTCCCCAGATGTTCCAGCTCACACAATGGTTGTTTATATTTTTTAAAGTTTCCCTTTTACATGCTTTACACAATTGGGGGCGTGCTGTACACTTTGTTCAGTGAGAATATAAACAAGTTATTAAAAATAAAAGAAATAGAATAAAAGAAATCCTTTTTATTTCTTTTAACAAGATCATGGAGATAGCTCCACCTTATTCTCTAGTCAGTCATATAGAGTTCCATGTAACGGATATATAATAATTTATTTAACCAGGCTTCTACTGCCAGACAAGGATGATACGCCAATTAATATGCCCACCCCCAGGGGCCTGTTTGCCTTCATCTTCACCAGCAGCACTAGGTAGGATTTTATTCATTTTTGGACCTAATTATGAGTTGACTTCTGGAGGACAGAGGTGGGGTTGTCAATGTGTACTCATCTGTTCATATTGTGTTATATTTAGTAATGAATATTTCTCTTTATTTTTCTCCAGAGGCTGCGAAAACACTCCCCAGGCAGGGGCTGGAGAACACATAATTACTGCTCCCCATGTGGAATGCAGGAGTAAATGAATGTCTGGATGGTCAAATCCGGATGACACGAGGCAGGAAGGGTCGGCAAATATTTTCTGATGCAAGGTCAGTGGCTTAAAAACCAAATTCATTAGGATATCATTTCCTGTATCATATTCCACCAAATCAATACAACCTGTTGTTTCATCCACTTTTATTAGTCTTTTACTATTCTAAATAACAGTGTACATTCTTTATGAGTATTTCCTTACTAAAAAGTTCTGGAAAGGCCTACACGTGGGGTTGCTGAATCAGAAGCATCACTATTTTTAGAGGTTTTTGATACACTGTATCAAAATTTCTCTCCAGAAAGATTTACCGACATTTTCACTCCTACAGTGGTCTATGAATCCTGCCAATACCCTCTTCCTTCCATGGGTAGGGAAAAATTAGGTGAAATTAAAATGTGTATTTCTTCAAGAGTAGTTAGGCTGAATATATTTCTCTATGTCTGTCGGCCATGTGTATTTCTTACTTTATTCTCTATTTATTTATTCTTACGCATAGGCAATTTTTCTGATGGGATTTTGTTTAATTTCTTATTGTGGCAGAATGTTACTTTGGTGTTTCCGATGAACCACGGCCCCTGCTGTTCATGCCTGGGCTCCCTTCCCCCCTTAAGTCTGGCCTACTTGCGTGACCTACTTTAACAGAGGGGATGAGGTAGAAGTATCACTGGGATGGTCGCAGGGCTCAGCTGTCAGACAGCCTAGCCCCTCCTGCTTGTGCTCCCTTGGAAGCCAGCAGCCATGCGCTGGTGACACCCCCATATAGTCAGAGGCCCAGTCCAGCCTCATAGAGAATCCTCAGGAAGAAAACTGAAGATAGAGCTAACAGTTCTGGCTGAGCTCCCAACGGCCAGCCAGGTGAGTGGTGGTGACCTCGCTGGTGACCAGGCTTGGCCGTGCCGAGCCCCGTCCCGCCACAGAATCACGAGCAAATGCCTACGATGATTATTTTTACCAGTCACTAGTTTGGGGTAGTTTGTCCTATCCCAATAGAAAGCCGAATCTCTTACTCGTGGTATGGATTCAACAGATCAAAGTCTATGTATTGAAGATATTAAGTGTCAGAAGTTAATTTTCATGGTTCATTTGTCCCCCGGAGTTGCTTTGGCTTTTCATTAGAGCTGATTGATTTAGTCAGATCTATTGCTTCTTCTCTGCACAGTTTCAGCTTTTGAGGTCATGAGTAAAGCTCTTCCTCATCCCAGTTAAGTACAATAATATTCAGCTCTATTTCTGCTCTTGTTTCATGTTTGTGCGTGTGTATGTGTTTTATATGTGACACTGAAAGCTTTCATCAGTGCAAAATGTACATTGAACCAGCGCGGGGGTGGAGGAAAAGTCTGTGGGTGCTCAGGGCTTTTCCTGGACCAGAGGGCGGGGGGAGACAGTGGGGACGTGGGGTGGGGTGGGAGACAGCATGCTTGGCAGGAGGAGGGGGCGGCAGGTGACACAGGTGCGTGGGGTCAGGAGTAATCCAGGTGCCCTCACCTGCCCGCATCCTCCGGCTTCCCTCTGATTTGATGCTAGTGCCTCGTCTGCAGAGCGTACCACCTGCTCAGACCCTCCTGGGCCCCCACTGCATGTGCCACCCCCTTATCTCTGCAAGGGTCATAAGAGTCCCTTCACTAACACCACCAGCGGTGTGTTAGAGGAAACTCTGAAAATGGCTGAGCTCAGGTCCAGCTGGGAACCAGCTGCAGGTGGATGAGGGAGCAGTGAATACTTCCAAGGTGTGGGTCCTTCTTCATGACATTGGGCCTGCTCTAGACCAGCAGCCAACAGCAGGAAACGTATGCAAAAAAAAAAAAAAAAAAAAGGTGCAGGCAGGAGACACGCCTCTCGGGTAAAAGAGACTTAAAATGTATCCTGTACAATGCACTGCATGGATCCCCATTGGAGAGCTCAATTGGATTCTGATTTAGGGGAAAAATGCTATGAAAATTATTTGGAGGACAATTCTGGACATTTGAATATGGACCGAGGATTAAATCATATTAGGAATTCATCATTAATTTTCTCATGTGGGATCTAGACAGTGGTGATGGGAGATAATGCCCTTATTTTTAGAAGATGCTGATTGGAGTGTTTAGGGGTGAGTGATCACGGTGTCTGTATTTTACTTTCAATTGCTCCAGCAAAAAAAAAAAAAAAAAAAAAATTAAAGTAAAATGTGAACAATATTGAATCTTAGGAAGAAGGTATAAGAATAATCATTGTAGTGTTCTCAAAATTAAAATGAAATAGGGGAACCTGGGTGGCTCAGTCAGTTGGGTGTCTGCCTTCGGCTAGGGTCATGATACCGATGTCCTGGGATCAAACCCCACATCGGGCTCCCTGCTCAGCAGGGAGCCTACTTCTCCCTGTACCCCTGCTACTCCCCCTGCTTGTGCTCTCTCTCTCTCTCTCTCTCTCTCTCAAATAAGTAAATAAAATCTTTTAAAAAATGAAATAGAATAGAATGTAGGCACGGTGCCAAGGAAAATGAGATATAATCTCTTCGGGTCCTATCTTGGGATTTTATTAAGAACCTTAAGAAAACGCCAGTCTGTCTCTATGCTTCTGTAGGGTGCAGGCCCATGTGGAGCTGAGTTTCAAAGTGGGGTGATAGTAGCGTCATCAAGATCTGTACATGACAGGACAGGCTTCTCCTTCATGGGGCCAGACTCTAGGTCTTGTGCATCTGGCAGACTCATCCAGGGCAGGCCTCCCATGCAACTTAAAGAAACTCCCTGAAAGCTGGCGCCTGTCTTTCTGAGAGCCCAGCAAGCCCACTACCAGGGAGAGCTGCACAACAGGACAAGACATGTGTGATACTCCTCCGCCTCCCGCCCCGTGGGAGTTGTGCCACACCAAGGCCAGGCCGTGTAACCTCTCCGGCCCCCCTCCCCTGCCCTGCCCAGCTTTCTGGTCCACCGATCACTGTGTCATGCACTTGAGCCCAGCGATCGTTGTCTAGGGCGTGACTTAGAAAGTGGGGCACGGATCACTATTGATCGGTGAAGACCGAGAGCATTTCCCCCATGGGGCTGGAGAGGTCATTGTCATCTCATTTATTCGCTCACCCACTTATTCATTCATTCAAGAAGCCAACTCTGATCAAATGCTGCTGACCTGGGGGTTGGAAGGTCAATGGGATCTGGTTCCTGCCCTGGTGGTGCTCACCGCCATCACAAGCGAAGGCCATGGTAGAGCCTATCCAGCCATACGCCTTGGTATATGCCTGAGGTAAGCATGGCACGGGGGCAAGGAGAGGAGGTGTTTTACCCCACCAAGGGCGAGGAACAGGAGAGCCTGGGGGCAGGGGGCAGGGAGCAGGCAGAGGGGCCTAGGGAGGTACCATTGATAGTGGTGCTGGTCTCCAGCAAGGTTCTTACTGGTGACAATACAGAACATGCATCTTCTTCCTTCCTCCTCCTAGTGACCCCAAGAAGAAGGCCCGATGGTAGTCCTCCATTGTACGGACCGGGCATCAAGGTTAGGGGACTGCCCCCTCCCGAGCCCAGGCCAGACCAGCAGCCTCTGCAAAGCAGGGCAGATGGGGCTGAGGCAGAAATGCCAAGGTCAAGAAGGAGAATCAGGAGCACAGGAGAATTGCAATGAGCTCACGGAACAGGCTGTGAGAGGGCAGAATTGAGACATAGGGGGCTCAGGCCGCAAACCATTCCTGGGCTCATTTTACAAGGGTACTGGCTGTGCCCAGAGGGGTCCGGGAATTGCCCAGATGCACTTGGCCCAGTGGCAGAGCAGGAATGCAGACCCACACACTCAGCATGAGGACTCCAGCTCTCTCCCCTGCCTGGTGGCCTGAGAGGCCCTGGCTGGCCTTGGTACTGAGTAGAGCCAAGGTCAGCTGGCCAGTGTGGTGGGGGATTTGGAGGGAGGGAACAAGTGTCCATGGATCTGTCTTCCAGTTAAATAAAAAACCCAGATAGCCAAAGTGCTGCCTAAGCCCTAAGCCCACGTGTGCACAAGGCCATGCCCACTGCTCGGCAAAAGTTGAACCAGGGAGGAGACAGGTCTGTCCTGGGCTTCCCAAGGCCTGCGCAGCTCAGCGCATGACCTCGTGCTGATCCCAGGCCCTCCTGAGAAGTGCTGCGTGAGGTTCCTGCCCAGGGTCACCTCCCACCGCCGTGGTCTCAGGGCACTTCTAGGCAGCTCCAAGCCTGGCGGCACCAAGCTCCATCCTGTTCTGAACCCTCATTGTGGGTGGGCTAAGGCACAGGCATCTATAATCAGATCAGAAACTAGTACCTGTAGAGTTCATTGTCCTTCCTTTACAGAGGGGAGTACTGAGTGCCAGAGAAGGGAAACCGTGGCCTAGAGGCACACCGGTAGAAAAGGAACAAAAACTCAATCCGCTGACACCCAGTCGTGGGCCTCGGCCTCCCTGCCTCCATCAGCTCAGGCGGCTGCGACAAAATAGCCCAGACCAGGTGGCCTAACAGCAGATGTTGATTCTCTCAATTCTGCGGCCTGGAAGTCCAAGATCGAAGCCGACTTGGTTCCTGGTGAGAGTCGCCTCTTAGTTTGCTCCTTGCCACAGGCCTGTGCCCGGAGGAAGCTGTGCTCCCACCCCGCCCCCACCCCTGCCTGCCCAGGCCTCTGCACACCTCACACCCCTTCCTTCCCATTCTGCCGAGCCCTGCCGGCCCTTCTGGATTCCCTGGTTGCCTCAGCAGGAAGGACCAACAGGATCACCCAGGGGGGCCCTCTATCCCGGGGTGTGAACCTCACAGAGATGGGGTCGGGGAGCCCCCCAGCATCACTTTCTGAGTTAGGTACTGAAGGCATTAAATAAAACCGAATCATGGAAGAGGGAAATTATTCCCAGATTAACCCTTAAATCCTCCTGGTTCCATCAAGAAGCAAGTCTTCTTTGGCATTGGTGCTGATACTATACCCTAATGCTTACTCTTCCCTCGCAAGGAGAGGGCAGTCTCTGCACCCAGCTCCTTCCCAGACAGGATTTAATACCTCCCTTGATTTGGGTTGTGCTTGTTTTTACCAGTGACTTCAGTTCATGAACCAGCAGCAAAACGGCTTCTCCTCTTAGAACAGGGATACAATGTTTGCTTTAATTTTTTGTATTTCAGTTTCAATAAGGGCATGCCTTACATTTTTAAAAATATGACGAAGTAATACATTTTGCAAAATGTGTTTGCATTATGGCAAAAATCATAAGCGTAATATGCTGAAGACTGCGACTTGGTAACTATTACTGGGGCACAAACATGAGCCCAGGCAGGGAAAATGAGGCCTGGGAAGGGGCCACCTGCAGCCAGGCCACCGGCGTGTGGCAGGACCGCCCCAGGAGTCATGTGTTTTATGTGTCAGCTACACACCAGCACTTTACAAACGCAGTTATTCCTCACCAGCCTGCGCAATGCTACTTTCCCTGTTATGGTTGTGAACACTGGGGTTCAGAGAGCCTAAGTGACTTTCCCAAAGTCGCACAGCTAATTGAGGTAGAGGCAGGACTGAGGCTTTGTTCCCTGGGCCAGTGTTGTCTCCCTACCCCAGCCTGAAGCCTTCCCTCCCCTACCTCCCCTCTCCCCTCGCCTGCACATCTCAGGGGAGCTGGGAGCTGAGTTTGTAAGCCCTGAGCTGACTTCTCGAAGAGCCTGTCCCCAGTACTAGCCGTGACCCTGACCACACTGTCTCAGCATAAAGCGTGGGATTCCCCCCGTGTGCTGACCAGCACGGAAGCACTGATTCATCTCCTGCAACCACACAGGACTATTTTCTCCTGCAAGATCCACGCCTGGCCCATCCAGAATTTTTGAATGTAAGAGCATGCGCTTGGGCCCTGGGGCCTTATTTATACTAACTTGATCTTGCACACAGCCTTGTGCGCTAGCCCATCTTAAACCTGAGTACCCTGACACCTAGAAAGTTCCATCACTTATCCACGCTCACCCAGCTGGGAAGGGAAAGAGCTCGCAATCCAATTCAGATTCGTTTATAGCTCCAAAGCTGACATCAGTCTCTCTGCCCTTGAACCCCCAATTTCAGAGGAGCTTCCACCTGCCCTGATCCCAGTACTTATGTGATAGCCCAAGTCCCTTATCTCAGGGCCCTCCCGGGGCGGAGCATCAGCCACTCGAGGCACAAGTCCTGGGCACTCCTTCTCACAAAGGGTTCCTGGGGAGAGGTGGGAGAGGGGCTGGGAGGCGTGGCAGGTAGGCCCAGTTCCTCTCCTGAGAGGTCCTGCCACTGGGGCGTGCAGACCCTGGCCTCTATGGGCAGAACAGAAGGAAGAGTCTGGGCTGGGAAATTAAAAACTTTCATCCTGGACCACACACTAACTCCCAGTGACTTTGGGCAAGCTGTAGCCTCTCAGTGTACTCATCTGTACGATGGGGACGGGCGTCAGGAATGATGGACTCATGGGCTTTATATGGCCCACCTACATATTTGTCTGTTCCTTTCTTCCTTTGTCCTCCCCGCCTTTTTCCTTTCTCTCTTTCATCATATTTTGGTTTTGCTTTGGTTTTGCTTGGGGTGTGTGGGTGTGCGCATGCACACACATGCACGGCAATAAGATCCCTTCCTGTTAATATGCAGAGTGGTTCCCTGATTTCTGTGGTTTGCCCCTGGGGGACCCAGGCACCAGGAGCTATTGCCCAGGCTTGGAAGGACTGGAGGTCCCTTCCCTGGGGACAGCCCGGGCAACAGCGGGCCCAGCACATGGCCGCCCCGAGGTAGAGTCCAGAATGCATTGTTTTGCTCTGTAATTAACACACAGTGTTCAATTTCAGGGCCTGACTTAGAAACAAGTGCCAAGAGCATTCCTAAGGGGTCAGGAGGAAGTGTTTATTGTCAGACTGTAAAAGAAATTTCCTCCAGTAAGCCCTTGGGTCATGTATAAACCCTGGAGTGGTGCAATCAAGACTGAGTACTCAGCAAACCCTCATTAGGCACCTACTGTGTGCCAGGCCCTAGCCAGGCCTGAAGACTCAGAGACGTGGATTAGATACAATCCTTGTCCTCGGAGAGCTCCCGAGGCAGCAGTGGGGAGGGGGGGGTGCGATTTATAAAGGGACAACCCCAGGGGCTAAGAACAGTGACAGTGATGAGCACCAGACCCAGGGGGTCAGGAGGCAGGGACAGTCAGCAGCCTGGGTGGGGAGTCCCATGTCTGGGTCCTGAGTCTACCACCCCCTCTTTAGTCCAGGGAACATAGTAGAAGGAGTCATTGACTTCTCCTAGAGGGCCAACGGCGAGTGTCTTCTTTTAAAATCAGTTCTTTCTCTTCCTGACTGCAAGAAGAATTCATTCTTTTCTCCAAAAATGTTAAGTGCTATGGAATGTGTGCATTCAACAATAGACACTCTCAGAGATAGCCGATGACCCATGCTGGCTGAGTGCATTTCTCCAGACTTTTCTTCTTCCAGGCTTCAACGTAACGAAGGCCCCAGGGGCTTGCTGCCCTCCAGACCTGCAAAGAAAGCCTCACGTGGGTTTCCTTGTTTAATCCTCAAACACCCAGGAGGAAAGCACTCTCAGCATGCCCATTTACAGCGCGGGGAAACTGAGGCACGGCCACAGGGAGAGAACGGCAGGACCAGGACACCTGATGCGGGGTCTGAGCCCTTAACCCTGAGACACAGGAAGCCAAGGGACCTGTGCCTCGTCACCCACACTCAGGCCAGCATCGGGGATGAGGGACTCCGTCCCACTCTCCGCCACCTTTCACATGATGATTAAATATATCCACCCCCAGGAAAACATCGTTCACCCAAAAAGTCTCCCAGCATACAAAATGTCCTGCGTTCGAAGTAGATCTCATGAACTTTCAGCCTTATTACAAGCCAGTCTACCGCCTCCGCGCCAAGGCCTGTGCAGGACTCCAAATGTGAACACACCATCCTTGATCCGACCAATCTCCTCCGTTCTGGGCGCCTGCCAGCGTTCTGCCCTTACAAACAATGCTGCCTCAGAGATCTTCGCAGAGGCTGATGAGCATTTCTTCCAGACCCATTCCTAGAAGAGGGTCTGCTGGGTCGACCGTGTGGACGCGCAGCCCAGCCAGGCCTGCCGCACTGCCCTCTGGGAAAGCTGCTCACTTCCATCCGCGGCAGGAGGAAGGTCTGAGTTGGCTGAGTTTAAATGCCTTTTCCCACGGTGGCTGGTGGCAGAGCCACCTTTCCCAGGCTCCACGCACTTTGCATTTTTATCTGTGCTTTTACATGGCTTGGAGAAGGTCATGATTAAACAAAAAAAAAAAATCAATGGTGCAAATAACAAAAGCCACGCGACGTGGTCAGCAGCTGTCATTCCCAGAGGGACAAGCTTGGCTCAGCGGTCCGTGTGCCGAAGTTACGCGAAGGTGCCCCTTCTTCCCAGCAGCCTCGTGCCAGCATGCACTGCCCAGAGAGCAGAATGCAGGCCAGATTTCAGCCTCCACCTGCGCAGGGCACAGCCTGAGCAACCTCACACAATATTCGAGCTAGGGCAGGAAGCTGGATCTGGGCTGCGCAGCTTCAAATCCAACTTTAAATCCTATTAATCATGTGCCCTTGGACGAGCCACTTAAACTCTGTGCATCAATTTCCCGGTGTGAAATAGAGGGTGATCATCATAACTGTGCCTCCCTTACAGGCAGCGGCGGTGAGGATTTCGGCGAGAGATTGAAAACCCTCACAGGCGCACACAGTACAGTATCAACAGATGTTTGCGAACAAGCAGTTAATAATCCCCCTGGGCAGTTTGCTCAGGAGGCCAAACCATTTCTCCCCTAGGCTCTGCTTTTCTCTACTACACAGGCTTCTTTGGCCTTCAAGGCAGTGCATTCAATGGAAAGATGCTAGATTTGGGAACTGGAGGAAAGGGGGCTGGAATCCTGATTCTCCCCCTCGCTCTGTGTGACTGGAAGCCAATTCCTCTTTCTATCCGATCTTCATGCTTCAGAGTGCTGGCTCTCTATGCGAGACCTAGCATTGTACCTAGCCAAAAGGGGTACCACAAATTCTAGTTCCTCTACCAATTCAGGGGCTCCGGGCTGGGGACCAGGGGGAGGAGAGGTGTGTGGAAGAATCTAGAAAGGAGCATGCACTTTTGGCTGCCTGTGCAGCCTTGCCAAAGCCTTCAGTGGTGGCCAGGTCCTGCCTTGCCAGCCTGCCCAAAGCCCACCACAGAGTCATTCCAACACTGGCTGGCAGATCCCAGCATGGCAGGGCCCAGCACACCCTCTCCTCCAAACCCACTCGCCCTTCAAGATCCAACCTTGTGTCACCTCTTCCTGGAGGCTTGCGTGTTTTCTCCAAACTGGGATTGTTGGCTCCTGGGATCTCCCACAGCTCTTCTCTTGTACCTTTTTGCAGGCCCTTTGATTCCACTTAGACTTAACTCACCTGTGAGCTGCTTCCGTTCCCCAAGGGAGCCTGGAAACTTCCTAAGGGCAGAGGTTGGTGTAATGCAAGGCAGATGGGGGTGGGGACACTGGAGTAGTGAATTTCCCACTGGCCAGTTCTGAGGTTCACTTCCCAGCTCTGCCCCTCGCTACCCCAGTGTCCCTGGGTAACGTACTAAACAACTCTGCCTTGGTGGGCGAAGGGGTTAGGGGGCTACCTTTTCTTCTCTGTACCTGGCAGGCTGTGTGCATTCCTGTGGATCCCTAGAGCAGATGGGTTCTTCTCCTTCTCCTTGTGTAGGGAAGGAAGCAGTGGAGAGATTTGCCGAAGGGGACACCACAAGGGACAGAGCTGCAGTCTGAACCCAGGTTTGCAGGTGCATGCTTTGGCTGCGTGCCCCCTGCCTCCTTGTTCCCCTGAGGGTCACCTCCTGCACAGCCCTGCAGGGAAAATCAGGAGAGGCATCCTATGGATCCTATAAAACATAGCACACGGATTCCAAATACAGACCCAGAAGCAGCGTGGGGATACTTCCTTCCTCAACTCAGTATGACAGGCTTTCCAGGCTGCGAGCAGCAAATGACACAACCCCTCACCAACCTCCCCAGAGACCAAGCGTGGAAGAGAAAGAGCAGTGGCCAGAATTTGCGAGCTGCGCCGTTACCTTCCACCTCTACCTCTGACGCCGTTCACTCTGCAGACTTGGGATTTACACTCTCCTCGCCATTTTGCGGCAACAATTTTGGAAGCAGCATGTGTGAAAACCCTGGGCCAGATGAGACCCTGGAGAGACGGCCATCATGGGCATTCACCAAGATTGTCCTGTTGCAGCCCTGGGCCAGGGGTTTAATATTATGTCCCCAAATCTTCACAGCTGCCCAGAATCAGATCCCCTTATTGTCACTGCGGATGAGGATGCTGAGGTTTAGAACAAAGCACGAGCTTCACCGAGGGGCAGCCTCTAGATTTCCAACCCGGGGGAGCTGGGGCGCACTTGTAAACCACTTACCGTTCATTTGCACCACCCAGCGCGCTCACGTAGGTGTTTGCATGAGGACCCAGGGATGCCAACTGGGGCAGGCAGGGCCTGCCTCTGTGTCCTTTCTCCACGGCTGCCTGCCACCAGCTGTTGATAACGTTCCTGGAGCGACGCAATTTGGGAACGACGCAAAGAAGGCCGATGGGGTGTGTGCCTGCCAAACTTTTGTTCCTCCCGCGCTGAATCCTTCATCCAAGTGAACCTGGCCCAGTGGAAAAGCAATCCAAACACAGGTCCCTGGGCCCACATTGAAGCACTGGCTGTGTGACCTAGAGCAAGTTACTGAACGTCTCTGAGCATCCCTGTTTTCACCTCAGACAATTCTCCACACCCACCTGGGTGGTGAGGAATAATAAGATAGAAAAAGCAAAAAACAGTGCCAGCAGACGGACAATGTATGTTATTTTTTTTTCTTTTCTTCACTGTTAGAAAAAAAAATGATTTTATCAGTTCTTTTTCTGGAAATGCATTTTGGTCTGGATAGACATGTGTTTGTAAGATGTCACTCCTGAGAGTGTGATAAAAATCACTCTGCCACGTCGTTACTTGCTTGTTTGCGAGTCTGTATTTAGGAGCTCACTAGATTGCTGTCCTATTGTATTTTTCAAGCTTAGGGCATTTATTGTGCACCACTGTAACACCAGCTTGGAATGAGAGGCTGGGAGCTGTGGAAAACTGGATCCCATCTGCAGGAGCTCACATGCCAGTTGGGGAGGCAGGCACCTCCAGCCGGAATGGACATTCTCAGGGAGTTATCATTTCAGACCGTGGCGATCTGGAGATGCGTTCTGGAAGACATGGTGTTTTAGGTGCCCTCCAAATATGAGCGAGACTGCTGTAAGCTAGGAAGAAAGGCATCTGGGCAACGGGATGGCTGCAGGGTCAAATTTGTGGAACTATAATGTAGAGCAGTCATTTTCCAATGCTAGTTACCATCAGAATCATCTGCA
The DNA here is from genome assembly GCF_009762305.2 of Zalophus californianus. Lineage (NCBI taxonomy): Eukaryota > Metazoa > Chordata > Mammalia > Carnivora > Otariidae > Zalophus > Zalophus californianus. The sequence continues at coordinate 182,488,895 of NC_045598.1, forward strand.
GGGTGTATTAAAACACAGATCATGCACCCAGGATGTCCTTCTGTAGGGGAGTGGAGAAATACACCGTGGTCCATCCAGACAACAGAATCCTATTCAGGGCTAAAAAGAAACGGTCTATCAAGCTGTGAAAAGACGTGGAAGAACTTTAAATGCACGGTTCTAAGTGAAAGAAGCCAATCTGAAAAGGCTCCATCAGTACTCTCCATAGTCCAATCTATGACATTCTGGGAAAGGGAAAACTAGAGAGAGATTAACACCATCGGTGTTCCCCTGGGGAGGAAAGGGGGAGGCAAGTACAAATAGTCAGAGCACCGAACATTTTTCGGGCAATGGAACTATTCTGTGTGATACTATAATGGTGGATACACATCACTATCCACGTGTCCAAACCCAAAGAATGGGCAGCATCAAGAGTGAGCCTGGGGTGCCTGGGTGGCTCAGTTGGTTAAGCGACTGCCTTCGGCTCAGGTCATGATCCTGGAGTCCCAGGATCGAGTCCCACATCGGGCTCCCTGCTCGGCAGGGACTCTGCTTCTCCCTCTGACCTTCTTCCCTCTCATGCTCTCTCTCTACCATTCTCTCTCTCTCTCTCTCAATAAATAAATAATCTTTAAAAAAAAAAAAAAGAAACTTACATTAAAAAAAAAAAAAAGAGTGAGCCTGGATGTCAACCGCAGACTCTGGGTGTTGATGATGGTCAGTTGTAACGAATGTACCCCCCTCCTGGGGGATGCTGATAGTAGGGGAGGCTGTACATGGGCGTGGCAGGAGGGATATGGGAACTCTGTTCTCTCTGCTCAGTTTTGCTGTGAGCTTCCACTTGCTCTAAGAAATCAAATCTATTAACAAAACACACACACGCAAATCACCGCATCCCACCCCAGAGTTCCTGGGGTTATGGCTCACAAATCGTCATTTCCAGCACGTTCCCAGGTGACTCTGCTGCTGTTGGTCCACGCCGGGAGGAAGATGTCATAGAGGAAGAAAAGAGCATGGTCAGACGGAGCCAGACCTGGGTTGAGTCCCCGAGGGCTGGCTGCGTGCGGGGCGGGGCTCAGACACAACGAGTGCAGGCTCGGCTCACCAGCCCCCGAGCTCCCTGCTTCACTGAGCAAGGACCCACTGAGCCCCACCACGCGCCGTGGGGAGCCACGGACTCTAGCTGTAGAACAATGAAGAACATCGCCTGCTTCGTGACGTGATCTCTGCCCTGCTGGGGTTTACGGTCATACGTGACACATACTCTGTAGGTGGGATTTGCTGCCCAAATCATGTCTGTTTCAAGAAAGGTCTTGTCTTAACCAGAACACCCCACAATGTTTGAGGGAGAGATTGCTGTAGAGTTGACTTTTCCTGGTAATGGAGCACTATCTAGTCTATTTGTTGGAATATAGGGTCAGCTGCTACAACAGAGACCAGAAATAACCCTGACGGGAACAAGACAGAATTTCATTTCTCTCTCATGCGACAGTCTGGGTTTGGGCAGCCCATGGCTGAAAAGCATGTTGAGGAGAGAGCACCAGCTCCTTCCCTCAGTGCTCCAATGTCCCCAGGGTGTTGCTTCAATCCACGGAGTTGGAGATGATTCACTATCAGGCCCCTGATTGCACAAACCCCCGGGCCACTTGCACAGGATGCAAGGAGAACCGGGCTTCCTGGGTCAGTGTAACGCAGGGCTACCGCTCACCACCACCTCCGTGGCGAGGAGAGGCGAGAGAGAGAGAGAGAGGGAGGGCAGAAGATGTGCTTGCCCTTCATGACTCACTCTGGAAACCATCCATCTCGCTTCTGCTGACAAACCACACACCACTGCTGAGTCCCGTGGCCTCACTTGACTGCAGTGAAGTTGGGATGGGATGCAATGACCATGAGCCACTGTCTTTGATCTTATTCTTATAGAATACTTTGTGTGCAGTGATTCTTTGCAAAATGTCACGCTGCACCATCTTGCCACCCTCCTTCCACTGTCACATCTGTCCCTCAGCAGTCTTATTCAGACAAAATCAAGTTAGGATGAAAACTATGGATTTTTTTTTAAAAGACTGATTTATTTATTTTAGAGAGACGGGTGTGGTGGGAAGGAGCAAGGGGAGAGATTCTCAAGCAGAATCCCACTCAGCACCAAGTCTGACGTGGGGCTCAATCCCATGACGCATGAGATCATGACCTGACCTGAAACCAAGAGTCCAACACTTAACAGACTAAGCCACCCAGGTGCCCCCCATGGATGGTTCTTAAATGGGAAACAACCCTTTATTATTCATGTATCATGGATGAGAGGAAGCTTCCCCTTTTCAGTTCAGAGGAGGTAGACGTGAGGGGGAGGGGTTGCTAGTGCTCATCTAAGGTCTTCCTGCCTTCTTTTATTCTTTCTTTTTTCTTTTATCTTCTTTTCTTTATCTTTTTTGTTTCATTTTGTTTTGTTTTAATTTTGTTTGACTTTGCCAGCTTCCTCTCTGTGTCACCGTCTGGGAGCCCAGGACCCCCTTATTAAGGAAGGGGTGATTCTTGGAATTAGCTATAACCTCCCGTGCCCCTGCAAGAATGGGGCGCAATGTGAGCTCTACAGATGAGCGTCTCTCTCAGGAGTCCTCTATATATACACTGATCTAGGTGCGATCCTTCACTTTTCCCAAGAGTTTGAGAAGCGTGAGTCCCTTTAAAATGATGACGCTTTTGCCCAGATTCTTTTCCAAAATGAACATACCCTATTTTTTTTTCTGATACGACATGATCTTTACCATTTATTAGCCTTCCCCGTGAATTATCCCATCACTGTAAATAAATCTAGTTGTGCCTGGATTGACTGTAATATAGAAGAGGGTGAATCCAAGCCTGGTCTCTGTATCACTTGGCTTCTCTGAGCCATTGACCTGCCCGTGGGAAGGGGGTGATAATTGTGGCCTTTTAAGTAATGGTCCCCAAAGATACCAGATCTTAATCACTGGAATTTGTGAATGGTTCTTCTTAAGGCAAAAGGGATTTTGCAGGTGTGATTAAGTCAAGCATTTTGTGATGGGAAGATGAGCCTGCACTATCCAGGTGGTCGGGGAACGCAATGACAAGTGTCCTTGTAGGGGGAAGGTGGAGGGAAATGTGGTCATAGAGAAGAAAGTGATGTGATAAAAGAGGCAGAAATCGGAGTGATGCAGCCACAAAGCCAAGAACATCAGGAGCTGTGCGAAGCAGGAGGAGGTAAGGGGCAGAATGTCCCCCGGAGCCTGTGCTGCTGACACCCGTATTTTGGCCCAGTGAAACTGCTTGCAGACTTCTGGCCTCCAGGATTAGGAGAATAAATTTTTTGTTGTTTTAAGCCAGCCAGTGTATAGCAGCTTGTTACGGTGGCCCTAGGAAACAAGTACAATAATCATCACCAAGCTCTGCTGGGGGCATTCGGGAAAGATCACGGGGCTCCCCAAAGTCACCCGACCCGAAGAGGCAGCTGAATGCTTGTTGAAAATTCAGTCCCCCAGTTCTGGCCCACCCGACCGGCCAGAGCTGCCGGGGGGGCGGGGGGGGCGGGTGGGCAGTTGGGTTTTTCATGAGCTGCTTGATGTGGCATAGCGTCGGGGTTCTCCAGGCTCCAGATTCCACATCCAGCCTGGCCTTCCCAGCAGGCCTAAGAGATAATGACCACGCCAGAACCCAGGGGAGCGGAACAGAGGAATGCTCCCGACGGAGGAGGCGGGGTGGCTCCCATGTCTGGACGCGGAACAGGCTTGTTTATATTTTTATCCTTGTAGGTAAGTGCAGACATGCCATACACACGTTAAGTAACTCACCACCTGTTCCACAAAAGAAAAGGACAGGAAACAACCACTTGAATTAGGTGAACTCCCTGTGTGCCCCAGGGTGAGTTCCTGATGGAGACACAGCTTCTCCCCAGCCCCCCAGCGCTTGCGGGGTGCTGTCACTCTCTGCTGTCCTTCTCATGCAGTTGCCCTGTGCCCACCTCTCCACGCTTCACACCCTGCCTCCCTGCTCCACCTAAACCCAAACAGAAGGTACTTCCTCCTTCCTCCCATGACCCACTTTCCATGGCCCCGGCCAGGCTCTTGCACCACTTACCTTGGCCCCGGGCACCCTGCCTACAATACAATGTTTGCTCACGGCTTCCCCGATTCTGTGGGGCAGGGACCAAGACACAAGAGGGCTCTACCCCAAAATATTTCAGATGGGAAGACCGAGGCCCAGAGAGAGACTTTCTTCCTCCAGGCCCCTCGAATCCCACCACCGTGCTTAAGATTCAGGTTCCCTGACTGAGCTCCCTGTCGCCGAAAGTAACCAAGAACGCACAGAAAGATTGTGAGGGAGCGATCGGGACCACTGGGTGTCCTGCCCCCCCCCCCCCCCCGCACAGGGCCTCACGTTCAAATTCTACGTTTGCCGCTTTTCACTGACACGAGGCTGATCCATCCTCAAACATTCATTGAGTGTCCCCGTGCCTCAGTTTCCTCTTCTATAAAGGGTAGATCGTAACCTCTAATTGCAGTTATTGTGAGGGTCAGAAATAAGGCATGTAAGTATACCGTCTACTGTAAGTGCTCAATAAATGCTAGCCGTGTTCATTCGGGCAGACAGGAAGAAGTCTGAGGACTCTGGGAAGTCGCAAGGACCCTAGCACGTCTCTTCTGCTATGTCACAGCGTGGAGATACTGGCACTGGGGGCTTTTTTCCTGTGCAGGGGGACAGCGAGTCCCAGGGGACGTGCGGACCCTGCCAGAGCAGCCGGGGCTCCGGGGAACGGCAGACCCGCAGGTGTCCGCGGGCAGGCCCACCTCTGCACACCCTGACTACAGCAGTGGCCTCCTGGGTATTATTCTCCTCACCCCTCAAACATTCGGAGAGGTAAAGGCTCATGTCTGGGTCCCCCCAAAAGTATGGGGCAGCAAAGAATGTGAGTCCAAGCTTCCTGATGCCACAGACTTGTTGTCTCGGCCGTTTCTAGACCAAATCAGTCTCTGCACCTTTGCCACGCTGCTCCGGAGCTTGGGACACCCCTCCTGCAACCTCTGCTCTTCAAGCTCAGAATTTTTCTGCAGGTCCCAGCTTACAAGGCCCCTCCTTCTGGAAGCTTCCCCTTGGGCTCTGGGGCAAAGACTTTGGTTTCTTCTCAGTTCCCTCAGTCCTTTGCACAGGGCTCCCTAACACCTTACCTCCACCACCGTAATTACCTGTTTCTGTCTCTGTCTCCTGAACAGCAGCAGCCCAGGGGCCAAGGCCTGGACTTGAGCAGTAGGCCTGTTATCTCCAAGACCCTTATCACCCTCTGCCCTGGATCACAGTCATTCAGGTTCCTGCCTCTCTCTGGACCCACCCTGGCAGTTTGCGCTTTAAAATGGTGTTAAAGTCATTGCATGGTAGCTAGCCAGCGTTTTTCCCAAAAACAAGTAGGTTGAAGACCCCGCAGGTTTAAAATCACAGGTGGGGGTCCCAGTGGCTCTGGGAAGGGGGAAGGAAGAGGGAGGAGGAGGAGGGAGGGATGAAGCAGAGAGAGAGGAAGAAGAAGAGAGAGAGAGGAAAGAGGGAGGGAAGAAGTGGGGGATGGGAAGTTCCCTGAGGCCAGATGTCACAGGCTGAATGATGGCCCCTCAGAGACACCCAAGTCCTAATCCCCAGGACCTGGGAATACGAAACCTTATGTGGCAATGGGTTTTGCAGATATATTTAGATTCAGGATCCTGAAATGGGACAGGACATTATCCTGTACCATCCAGGTGGGCCCAGCACAGTCACAGGGGTCCTTAAACAGGGAGGCCGCCAGAGGCGATGTGATACTGACTCAGAGGTCCCAGTGGCTTCTAGAAGCTGCAAAAGGCAAAAGACACGGGCTCTCCCCTAGAGCCTCCAGAGGGAGTGTGGCCCTGCCCATACCCTGAATCTGGCCCAGGGAAACTCATTTCTGATTTCAGACCTCCAAAGCTGTGAGATAATAAATTTGTTTTCAAGCACTACATGTATGGTGGTTTGTTAGAGCAGCGTTAGGCTCACTTGCCCTGTCCTGGATGTGGGCCTGGAGGAGGAAGAGGCTCGGACAGAGTCGGGGAGAGGCTGGGTCCCCCAGAGCAGATGGGAGCACCTTTACCAGAAGAGAAGGGGGCGTGAGGAGGGAGAAGGCACAGACACAGAGTCGCTGTGGGATTCCTTTTATGAGAAGAGCAAAGAAGGCGGATGGTGGAGGGGGCGGCAGGAGTCTGGGTAACAGCTCAGCGGGGACGGTGGGTACTGACCCGGCAGGGGAGCCGGGGTGTCTCTGGGGAGCGGGGAAGGTTCTGTCTGGATCTGGTGGTGGCTTCCGGGGGGTAAACACGTGCGGCGTCGCTGCACACGGACTGAGGATGTGTGCGCTCTGTGCATCTCCCTCAGTCATGGGTGTTGCTCGGTCCAGCAGCAATAAGAGCCAGTGTCCGTCCACGGCAGCAAAACCCACCATTTGAGCCCAGTTAGTGGTCTTCCCTGTGTGATAACAGCATTCATTCTTCCCAATGCGTGTTCATCTCCAACTACCCATTTTAGCCATGAGGAAACGCAGAGTGCTTGTTGAGCAGGGTAGCCAGACCCACGTGGGTCTGCCCTACCCTGTTGGGTGTCCGCTTGCTGGGCTCACCTAGTGTCACCTAGTGTCCTCTCTCTGATGTCAGTTTCTCCTCTGGGACTCCCTGGGACAGGGAGGACGTCTCCTTTCCTTTCATGGTATTTTCAGACTGCTGAATCTTGCGGGAAGCACCCTCAGCCTGGTCTCACCGCCTTGGGACCTGGTGCCCACCTGGGCTCTCACTGGGACCCCTGTGATTGTTCTGGAATCTCGAGACCTTCCGGGGCAACAGACTTCTATTCTCTGCATGCCCTTTGCCGCTCACTCCCTTTTAGTCATTCAACAAACATTTCCTGAGGGCTTATGAAGCCCAGAAATGGAGGGCACAGGGGAGGACAAGCCAGTGAAGGCCCCCGCTCTCATGGGCCCCAGCACAGACAAGCGAGACGGTCATGATCTCTGCCAAGGCATCTGCCAAGTAAGAATGAATGAATAAAGGGCACCTGGGTGGTCCGGGAGCCCGCCCGCCTCACGACCCTCCCCTCATTTCATCTTAAGGATCCACTCAGCCATAGGAGGAAGGGAGAATTTGCCCTTTTGGCAGAGAGGTAGGGTGGGGTAAATAGGACCCCAGGCCAGCAAAGCCAGGCTTAGCTGCCCTGCAAAAATCAGGTCCCTTGGGGCGCCTGGGTGGCTCAGTCGTTAAGCCTCTGCCTTCGGCTCAGGTCATGATCCCAGGGTCCTGGGATCGAGCCCCGCATCGGGCTCCCTGTTAGGCAGGAAGCCTGCTTCTCCCTCTCCCACTCCCCCTGCTTGTGTTCCCTCTCTCGCTGTGTTTCTCTGTCAAATAAATAAATAAAATCTTTAAAAAAAAAAAAAAAAAGAATCAGGTCCCTTCCCTCCTGAAGCCCCCCGCACAGCCATCCGGCCTCCACCAAGCCTCCCCACCTGCCCGTAGGGAAACCACTGGCCATCTGCACAGTGCTTATCTTAAGCAGTCTGGAAGAACAGGACACAGAAGGTTTTGTTTTGTTTTGTTTAAGTTTTTATTTTAATCCCAGTTAACATAGTTATATTGGCTTCAGGTGTATGATACGGTGATTAAACACTTCCATACAACTTCGGGGCTCATCACCACAAGTGCCCTCCTTACTCCCCACCCCCCATGTCCCCCATTGCCCCCACCTCGCCTCTGATAACCAGCTTATAATCCGCTTATTCTCTACTCAGAGTCTGTTTCTTGGTCCCAGTCGGTGGGAATGCAAACGGGTGCAGCTACTCTGGAAAAACAGCATGGAGTTTCCTCAAAAAGCTAAAAATAGAACTACCCTGGGATCCAGCAACCGCACCACTGGGTATTTACCCAAAGCATACAAAAACACTAATTCAAAGGGATACATGCACCCCTATGTTTATAGCAGCATTATTTACAATACAGAAGGTGTTGTTTATGCCCGTTTTGCAGACATAGAAACAGGAGCTCAGAGAGCCCGGAGCTCGGCCAGGGTCACTAGAGCCAGAAGGCAGGCCGGGCACCCAACACCCACGTGCCTTGGGATAAAAATTACAGGTCTATCTCCCCCACGGAACTGTGGGCTCCGGTGGGGGGGGGGCAGGGTTTGAGTCCCTGAACCCCAAGAGGGCCCTTAGCTCCTGCCTGCAAACCTGGGCCTTTTTCTCCATGGGGGCTGCAGGAGCAGAGGAGGGAGATGGCACAGAAAGCCACCTTCCTTCCCCCCTCCTTCCTGCCTGCTCAGTCGGACGTGCTGCCCTTCACACCCCTCCCAGGAATCCCTCAAGGCCAAGAAGTGACTCAGCTCCTCACCAGATGCAGGGCCTTGAGCAGGGGTGGGACGCAGGGGCAGGGCGGCCCCTCCCTCCTGAGCGACATGTGGGGGGGGGGGGTGGGAGAGGGGGGGAGGGGGAGAGGGGAGGGGGGGGAGGGGCTCACCTGCAAGGCGTTTGTTCCTCCTTCCCGCACCTGCTGCCTCCAGTTCCTTCCACTTTCCGAGGGGGACCCCGCTCCTCTGTCCTGTCCGACATCTGACCAACTCCCTCACTCCCTGGGTATTAAGGCAACCCCAGTGGTTTGCTGTGCTGAAAGCACCATACAAGCCACTTCCTATAATCCTCTCTGCAAACCTCCCAGGCCGGGAGGGTGGGAGAACAGGTTCAAACTGGGGCCGTAACTTGTGCAAGGAGCTGACATTCGAACCCAGCTCGGCCGGACCGCAAGACCACTGTGTGCTTTCCCCCACATTGTCACACTGAGTGCGGCTGGGTGGAGCCTTTGGGGATCGTTGACAGAGACTGAGACACAGAGAAAGAAATAACTGGTGGGGAGAAAAGAGATGCCATGATGTACGAAGACGGACCACGACTCCTTCTCTGCTCCTTCCCAGGGTGAGCACTGCGGCTTACAGGGGCAGGGTCCACCCAGGAAAGTGTGGCGAATGAATGAATGAATGAATGAATGAGGTGCTGGCCCCACACTGTCAATATTACAGCCACTGGCCACATGTGGCTTTTGAATACTTGATGTGTGTGACCAGTGCCACTGAGGAACTGAGATTGTACTTGTGATTTCATTTTAATTAGTTGAAATTTAAATTTAAAAATCTGTTCTCTGGGACGCCCGGGTGGCTCAGTTGGTTAAGCATCTGACTCTTGATTTTGGCTCAGGTCATGATCTCGGGATCCTGGGATTGAGCCCCCAGTCGGCTCAGTGCGCAGTGAGGAGTCTGTGTGAGATTGTCTTTCTCCCTCTGCCCCTCCCCCCGACTCCGAGCTCAGCTCAGTCTGTCTTGCAAATAAATAAATCTTGAAAAAAAATTTTTAAACGATCCTCAGTTCAGATATTGGAAAACTTTTGAGTGTGTTTGGAACAAATTGGGCGTGTGAGTCCACTTTTCAACTGCAGATTTTCTGAGCTCTGATTACAGAGGGAGTGTGTCTAATGAAGATTTAGCTTCCAAACTGACCTACGTTAGCAGTGTGACATGCACGGTAGCCTTCAAGGACTTAGTACGAGAAAAGCGCATAAAAATCTCAATTTTTATATTAGTTACATCTTGAAATAATGTTGGAGATATTGGATTAAAGAAAAATATGGAATTTGAGTTAATTCCATTTGCTTCTTTTCATTGTTTAAACGTGCTTCCTAGAATGTTTTACGTATTAAATTACAGGCGTGCCTCGCACGATAGATAGTTACATTACCCAGGGGTATGCCGGGGAGTGCGGTGGTCTGGATAATCTCAAACCTTTTCCAAAGCACTTTGCCTCTTTAATATGATCTGATCCTTACAACCGTTCTGTGTAAACTGAGGCACACATACTCGGACAACCAATGGGTGGCCGGTCTGGGCCTGGATCCCAGGTCCCCTGATCTCTGCCATCAGGGTGTCTTAGGTAACATGAGACAGAGGTGACCCCAACAGCCTGATGCTGGGGGGACAGCCTGCGGAAAACCAGGCCATCCCACACGCAGCTGGTGTGGTTCAGGACACGCAGAATCGTTCTTGCCATGCTTGAATACCCGCAGAGAGCTCCAAAATCACTTCCCAGAAACTACAATGATCTGGAGCAAAACCTAGCAAACTCCAACCCACAGGCCGAATCCGACCCCATGCCTGTTTTCATAGGACCCACCAGCTAAGAATAGTTTTTACATTTTCAAGCGGTAGAAAAAAGATCAAAAAAAGAAGAATATTTTCGTGACAGAGGAAAAGGATGTAAAATTCAAATTTTAGTATCTAGAAATAAAGTTTTATTGGAATACAGCCACACTCATTCATTTACATATTGTCTATGGCAGCTTCAAGCTACGGGAGGCAAAGTTGAGGGGTTGCCATGGAGACCGTGGGGCAGGCAAAGCCTGAGATACTTACTATCTGACTCCTGACAAAGCTCTCTGCCCCCTGGTCTAGAGTTGACTTTTCAGATGACTCACTGGCTTTGGAATATTTTGTATTTTTCTTTCTTTTTTCTAAAGGTCACTGCCTCCAAAGAGCAAGATGATTTAGAAAACCAAACAGAATGAATAGACAATTTCTTTAGCTTGGCACAGCTGGAAGGGCAGGGCACAGACGAGCAGATAGCCCTCTGCCCTGGTTCTTCAGGGTCTGCTCAGGGGAAGGGCATGCCGGCGTAGAGGTGGGTTCAGTGCCAACCTCCCTCCCCCTGACATGCTAACCTGCAGAGATGTAGTTGAAAACAAATCTCCGAGGGGCACCCGGGTGGCTCAGTCGGTTAAGCCTCTGACTCTTGATTTCTGCTCCGGTCATGATCTCAGGGTCGTGAGATCGAGCCCCGTCAAGACCAGGGGGTCAGCAGGGGTAGTTTCTTCTGAGGCCTCTCCCGCAGATGCTGTCTTCTCCCTGGGTTCTTCATGCTCTTCCCTCCATCCCTGCCCCAGTGCTAATCCCCTCTTCTTCTAAGGACACCAGCCTTATTAGATCTAGGCCCACCCGAGTGACCTCACTGTAACTTAATCCCTGCCTGGAAGACCCCGTCTCCAAATACAGTCACATTCTGAGGCCTTGGGGGTTAGGACTTCAACACAGGAATTTGGGGGACACACAATTCAGCCCATGACTCTTATTTCATGGGGTGCTGAGAGCACTGAATGAAATCAGGAGCACGTCACACGGTTTCTGGACTATGCGGGAGTCTTTAGTAAACGTTAGCTCCAATTTCCGTTAACAATTATTACTGTCGGGGCACCTGGGTGGCTCAGTCGGTTAAGTGCCTGCCTCCGGCTCAGGTCATGATCCCAGTCTCCTGGGATCAAGTCCCACATCGGGCTCCCTGCTCAGCGGGGAGTCTGCTTCTCCCTCTGCCTTCCATTCACCCTGCTTGTGCTCTCTCTCTCTCTCTCTCTGACAAATAAGTAAATAAAATCTTAAAACAAACAAACAAACAATCATTACCGTTGCTGTCACGCGGGAGCTACCCCAGTGTGTGTGGATAGCACTGGAGGGCCTTCCTCAGGGTTGGAGTGTCTCTTTAGCGGCTTCCAAGTGTCCCCACTGGGTACAGCACCCCCTTGGAAAGCTTGTTGGCTACCCAACTCCAGGCGGCCCCATCACACTGTTGTTACTCTCTGTATATTGATGAAGACAACTTTTCTGGCAGACGTCAGAGGAAAAGGCCCCTTTTCTTAAGTCCCCACCCAAGATGCAGGGCAGCCTAGGGCAATGCTGCCTCTGACCCTAACAGAATTCGGTCAAAAAACACAGGGCAGAGAACAGAGCCTGGCAATCGGTGACACTCAAGATGCTCGTGTTGGATAAATGCATGAAAAGAACACTTCTCCCTGGTGTTACGCTAGAAAGGAGACCGCAGGAAGGCAGGGGCATTTTTCTGCCTCTGTCACTGATGTGTTCCCGGCCCCTACACAGTTTCGGGCACACAGTAGGTGCTCAGTAAATATTTGTCAAATACTTGTTGAATGAAACAAATGAACTCGTTATGCAGTCATTCTGTCTCTCCTTGCGGTTTTACAAGTCTTCAGCACATACCGACGACACTCAGAGTGGGGATACAGCTGTATTTATTGAGCACACCTACTGTGTGCAGGCTGCTTCCTCGTTCAGTGCAGCCTCTACTCTTTCCTACCCTAGTGCTCACCATCACAGCCCCCTGGGTGGATTGTGTGCTGGAAGGAGAATGAACTCTCAGTCAGATCCAGCCACTTTAGTGGTGCTGTGCTGGGAGTAGTAGATTAAAGGCTCAGCCGCCTGTCTGGCACATGGTAGGCACTCAATAAATATCATGATCCCCCCACCCCCACCCCAAGATGGTTGGCGTAATTCTCTCCATTCCAGCTATGGCTCCACTGTTTGCCCCTGGGCTTCCGAGGTGAAGGAAGAGAGAAGAGGGTATCGAGAGCAGAATTGAGGAAGCGAAGTGAAAAGCCCCACCCAGGCTGTGCCTCAGGGCCCGATGTTTCTCGGCCTCTCTGATGAGGGTTTGGAGAAAAGGGCAGCTGCCTTCGCCCTCACTGACTCAGGGCTGTGTCAGGCCTCAGCACCACACCCCGCCCAGAGCCCCCACACTGCAGCCAGAGGTCACAGGTGGCTTGGAGAAGCCATGCCCCATGATAAATGTGGAGCTGCCCAGAGCTGCAGGCCTGGAGGAAGCGCTGGGCACCCAGGGCCCAGAGCTGAATGGGCCCTTTCTCTTTCTGTAACAAATGCACGCCTTGTTTGTAGGTTCCTGTGTTTGTTTCCCCAGGCTGTTTCTGTTCTCCTTCCCCTCCCACTAGGTTCAGCCTCGGGCAGGCACCTCCAAGAGCCCCGGCTTCCAGAATTTCTAGAGCATTGCTCATCTCCTTCCAGGCTCGGGGGTCCAAGAGGAAGGGAGGTCTTTACCCTTTGCCAGTTGATTTGGAAAGACAAAATCTGGCCAAGGAGGGAGGACGGGACCTTGGGAATCTCTTACCAAGGCCCGGGTGCCAGGCTGGAGGGTTGGCACGAATTCTCAGGCCAGCCTTGCCAGCACACTTAGCCACCCGACAGATTATGTCACCACCCTGCTTAAAAGCCTTCAAGGCTCAGCTTTGCCTGCCAGAGGCGGAGATCGAGGCTCAGAGAGCTCACTGCCTCTCCAGCGATGGTGGCTGAATTCGAACCCAGACCCATCTGCCCTTCTGCCCCCAACCTTGGCTTAGGACTCAGCTTCTGCACCATCCCGTTCAGCCCCCAGCTCCCTTGGTCTTTTATTCGCTCCCACTTCCCAGACACTTAAACTCTCCCAAGCTCCCTGGGTCTTGCTTCCAGCTGCTGTAAAACCGAGGGGGCAAAACCACGCGCTACCCCAGCGCGTGCGGTCAGGATGAAATGACTTCCCTCGGAGGAAGCACTTGGGCCGTGTTTGGGCACAAGAGTCCAGCTCTCCGCAGTTCCTCATCCTCAGCGGGTCGTTCCTGTGTTGTCCGTTTTGCAGATGGGGGGCCACAGAAAGGGGAGAGACTAGGGCACCAGTCCGAGGGTACCATACCACTAGAAGTTGAAGCTGGTGTGGGAGTTAGCGCCTTCTTGCAGCTGCACCCCACTGGGGCACCCTCACAAGGAGGTGGAGGCCAGGACTAGCATCAGGATTTGCAAAGCCACAGAAGGCAGAGGAAGGCTGCGTGTGGGGGCCTTTCAAAGGAAGAGCTGATGTCCGTGCTTGGCTTGTGGACCTTGAAGAACTTCGCTAGAACCCCAGTGTCCACACCTGTCCCCCCTCTTTCTGGATTTCCCTGCAAAACCCATGCACCAAGCGCCCCTGAAAGTAACTCAGATGCCGCAGGTCATTCTGAAGTTGAGTGTGCTGATATGCCCTGGGCAGCAGGCCATGCTAGAAACTTCCCCTACATTTCTCTTGAGTCTCCTCCCCAGGTTTCCACAGAGGGCCAGCCTCACCGACTCCAACCAGCTTCTCCCACAAGGCGCCTCCCCAGTCCCTTCCCCTCCGTCCCCTACTGGGCTGTGCAAAGCTAAAGGCCTCCAGATTAAGGCAGACCCACCAAAGCAAGGCGACTCCCGTCCTTGCTTGTACCCACGCCCTGAGCGCTCAGTCAGACTCAGAGAGATGCTGGCGGAGAAGGCCATCTTCTTCAACCAGGCGGGGTCACCCCAGGGGAATCTGCATGTGCAAGAACCTCCTTCTGGGGTAACAGCCACCAGAGAGGGTGGAGATTCACATGACCGGGACTAGACAGGTCAGCATAAAGCACCCCGGGAGCAGTCCTTGGATCTCCACTTGTGTCGTGAGGGTTCTGGGTGAGTCACTGAACCTTGGTGAGGCTCAGTGTCCTTCTTTGGGAAAGGAGAGCCCTGGGATTCCAGGCTCAATTCACCATATTTCCCCCCAGATCGCAAACATCTCAGAGCTGGGACTGTGCCTCTAGCACCTGTCCACCCCCAGGGCCCCGGGCCATCTGGGTACGGGCACTCTAGAGCTGACATTTATGCCAAGCACTCCAGGTATTTCTCCTACTTTTAACTCACTGGCATAGTTATCTCCACTTTACCCACAAGAAATTTGAGGGGAGTCAGCTTGCTCCAGTCACTGAGTTAGTAAATGATGGAACCACAACTCACAGCCAGGCAACCGACTCCAGCCCCTTCCAGCTCACCCACCAAGCTGCCACGGGCCATATGTGCTGAGTAACTGCTCACAGAACTGGCCAGAATGCTCACCCAGGCTGTTGAGAGAATATGCAAACAAGTTAATGTAAGGCTGGTATACAGCAGGAGCTCAGTAAGTCCAATGTGCTTGAGATAAAGTCACGCATAACCCAAATCCCAAGATATTCAATAAATGCATCAAGTTCAAGTGTTCTGAGTTAGCCCTGGAGGCACAGCGAATCCGGTCCAATAACGTCATCCCCGCTGAGAAGATGGTTGTTTGCCTCACTAACTGGTGTTTTGTCTGAGGCTGAGGACGCACCATCAATGCAGCTGAAGATAAAGGTTGAATCCTGGCTGCACTCACTTGTTTCCAACGAGTTGTTTTTCAATTAACCGTTGGTTCGCTCAAATTCCATCTTGGGGGCTCCTCTTGGGGTGCGGGACTGAGCATGGGTCTGGGAACCCTTTGGGGCAGCCTGAGGGGTCGCCCTGACCCTCTGAGCACTGCCCTCCCCCTCAGCCGCCACGAAGCAGCCACGTTTTCTGGAAGTGGCTTTTGCCTGGAGGGATGGGTAAGATGCCTTCTCCCACCCGTGAAGGACTTGCAGGCTACAGGGGGAGGAAATATGAACACAACTGTTACCATGTCCCAGATGATGACATGGGGCCAGGGCAGCACCTGGCCCGAGTTCCCACAGCAGGTGGGGAATGAAGCTGGGATTCAGGTCAGGCTGACTCCCTCCCACATTCCCAAGCAAGTGCACAACGCACTGTGGCAGAAATGCCAGCCGGGTGCCAATAGTCAATGGGCTTTGGAGGGGAGGAAGTTCCAACTTGTTCTCGCAGCTTCCAGAGGGCAGGACTAGTCCCTTATTGGAATGTTTAGGGGACAAACCAAAACCCAATATGGAGAAAGCTCTCCGTTGAGGGTGTTCCTATTTCCCCGAGGAACACTTACATTTCCAGGACAAAACTGTATCTCCGGTAAGATAGCGAGACCAACAGTTGAGCCTCAAGGTGGTGCAGGACAGAGGAATGCAGTATCTTCTTTTTATGTTTGTTTCTGTCCTGTCTAGAATTGAAAGTGCTTCCAGGAAAATACCCATGGTGCTCATGTTTCCCCACACAGCAGGCAGCAGACAGCATCTTGGCTGCAATGCTATTATTCTGTAGGTTTCCCTCCATGATTCCCTCATAAATTCACGTGGATGAAAATCTGGGAGGAGCCCAGTGTTTGTGTAAGACTCTGATCTTGTCCTTCTCAGTCTCACGAAAGCAGACTTGTTAGGAAACAGAGGAAAAGAAACGAAAATGCATTCTTTATTTTTCACCTGCTTGTCTTTGTCTGAATGTTTGCGTGAAAATTAGCAAGAGCAACATAAAGAAAAGAGAAGAGAAGAAAGATTCACGGTGCCGGGAAATGAATACATCCTAGAGGGAAAAACGGTTGGTGCCGTACGCCTGCCCGCGGGATGACGTCATCAGAGATCAGACAGTTCAAGAAGTGTCAGTGTTCACTGTCCTGCCCTCGCCCTAATGATCTGGCTAGGGGATCGCCTCCCTTTCAAATCTAGCGTTCTAGAATCATACATGAGTTGGGGGGTTTTTTGTTTGTTTTTTAATCCTCCTTCCTGAAAGGGGCCTTACAGATTGCGGCACGGAATTTATAATCACACCCCTGCATTCCAATCCTGACTCTGCTCCTTGGTGACAATGAGACTTTCGGAAATTTGTGTCATCCCTCTGCATCTTGGACTCCTCCCCTTGCAAAGGGGAAGGGTGGTCACATTCCACCTCAGGGGGCACCGTGAGGATGAAATGAGCTTACATGTGAAATGCCTGATAGGCTCGTGGTGTGTACTAAGAAAAGTTAGTTCCACCCTTCTCTCTTAAAAACCTTTCTTAATTGGATTTTTAAAATTGTAAAGCAGGGGCGCCTGGGTGGCTCAGCCGTTAAGCATCTGCCTTTGGCTCAGGTCATGATCCCGGGGTCCTGGGATCGAGCCCCACATCGGGCTCCCTGCTCGGCGGGAAGCCTGCTTCTCCCTCTCCCACTCCCCCTGCCCCCGCTAACTCTCTCTCTCTGTCAAATAAATAAAGAAGTATTTTAAAAAATAAATAAAATAAAATTGTAAAGCGATGCATTCTCATTACATTTTGTCAAATAATACAGAAGTCTATTGTTTAAGTTAATCATCTTGTGGCAGTGACCACTACTTGGCTACCCAATATCCATTCTCCATATGCATCTTAGTATTTTCTTATGTTATTAGAGCTGCCCAATATAATAAAATATAATATGATACAATATAATATAATGCAATTATTGTGGCCAGCTAGAAGACTACATTGCCCAGCCTCCTTTGCAATTAGGTATGGTTGGTGGGACTTCTGAGATAGCGCCCTGAAAGAGGCATAAACAGCTTCCTCCATGTTCCTACCTGGACGCGACTGCTACAGCACCAGCCGCCATCTTTGACCACAGGGTGGCCTTGAGGAGAGACCACTAGTCAAGGATGGTGAAGCAGGAAGATAGAGCCTGCACTGATGACCAGCTGGTTACCACCACATTAGTTCTGGGCCATCTATTTCTGAACTTCCTTTTGTGAGAGAAAACTAAACCTCCTATTTACTTACGCCCCTGTTTGTTGTGGTGGTGGTGGTGGTTGTGGTTGGTTGTGTTTTCCATCATGTGGTCTTGGGTCTAATTACAACTGAAAATGCTTCCTCCCCTTCTGGTCTCACCTCTTGACATGACTGGTGTTAAGAATCACACTTTCCCACAAGTTTCCTTATGCTCATAGCAAAGATAGATTTATGTGAGCATGCATATAATCGGTATCATGCTGTATGTCACACTTAGTAATTGCTTATAAATGTATGTCAAGGTCAAATTCCCCAGGCCAGGGCACACACATCTCTAACATAAGCTTTCTAATATGAAGCTCTTAAAGTGTAGTATGGATATATTGTAATTTATTTAAGAATTCTCCCGTTGATATACCGAGGAGGATTGTAGTTGTTGTTTTTCAAGTAGTATAAACTCTGGTGCAATGGGCATCTGGTATAAATACCCTTGCATTACACTTGTGGTTTTTAGCAAAGCCTGCCACAGTGGGATGATGAGGTCCTTCCTGTCCTTTCTAAGGCTCCCACACTTCTTCCTTTTAAGGATGAAGCAGGAGAGACTCTGAAAGCTGATGTGCCAGAGATAACAAAGATGACAATGCTTCTAGAATCCTCCCAATGCTAACCCAAACCTTACACTCCTATTTATCCAGTGTTTGGTGGCAGCAAATATTTGTTGAAGGAATATCCAAATAATCTTTATAGAAATAGTTCTCCACCAGTCTCTGCTTGAACGTCTCTGGTGGCAGGGAACTCACTACCTTTCTTTTCATCTTTGGAGAACATCGGCAACTAGAATGTTCTTTATTACATTGTGTTGCAATCTGATTCCATGAAAAAAAAATTTTTTTATAAGGACACTTTTAATCATGACTTCTGGTCATCACGACTATGAAACTTCTACTTGCTGGTCTCAGTTCTGACTCCTGGGGTCCTGGAGAGTTGGTCTAATTCCTCAAAGGACAGGTGGGACTCACCAAGGCAGGCACAAGAAAGGCATTCAGTGTTATCTTTTTTTTTTAAAGATTTTATTTATTTATTCATGAGAGACAGGGAGAGAGAGAGAGAGAGAGAGAAGCAGAGGGAGAAGCAAGCTCCCAAGGAACAGGGAGCCGGATGCGGGAATCGATCCCAGGACCCTGGGATCATGACCTGAGCCGAAGGCAGACGCTTAACCATCTGAGCCACCCAGGTGCCCGGCATTCAGTGTTATCTATTTGGGGCTCTTTACACTCACATATGGAGAATATGCCGTCTATCAGGCAAGGAGCATGACTTTGAGGATACAAAGAAGAACACCATTGTTCCTGAGCTGAAGAGGAGCTCACAGGGTTGGGGGGCACCTCACAGCAGTTTGGTTCCTCCCCTGACAAACTCAGCTTTGGAGGACATGAAAAATCCCAATGATGGCCAAGGGGCATAGTTGGGAATGTTTGGAGTTAGAAGGGGAACACATGCAGTTGGGGTTGGGCACTCCTTTGGGAGAAGTAACTGGAAATAAAGTCGGCCAAGTAAGTGGGCAGCCTGTTTTCAACCAACGGAAGAAATCACTTTCTCTATAAATGTTGATTTAATTTTTCTGGAAAGGTTCCTTACTCACAAGCACACACATTGCCATGAGAATCTTCCCCACCTCCTCTTTCTCTCTTTCTTTCTCTCACATAGAAACAATATGTAGAAAAACAGGCCTAAAGAACACAATCTCCAGAAGCTTTGCCTGTCCTGATGGTCCAATGAACACTGCTTGACTTGGTCATCACTAAGTGAGATCATAGCAAGTACATCTCACTCTTGTAAATACTGGGTATTTCAGTAGCAAGTCAAAAGTTAAAATTAGTGGTTGAAATCTGTAGGAATTAAAGTCTAGACAACAAAGGGGTCAGGCCACCTTCTGGAGTAGAAAGAGCGTGGGGTCTAAAGCCAACAGGCTTTGTATTGGAATCCTATCTGTACTCATGGCTGGGGGACCTGCCTGTATCATTCTCCCAGTCTCATTTCTTCCTGTAGAAGGAGGATAGAATGTTAACTACGTAAGTCCCCAAGAAAGTAAATACAATAAAGTCAACCAAATGACCTCCATAAAGTGCCTGGCCCACTTCTGGCAGTAGTCAGTGCCTGCGGATCTCTCTCTCTCTCTCTTTGTATTTTCACTTGGCACAGCATGGGCACTGAGCATTCCCCTCATTCTTGCCTGGTGACTGAGAACGTGCAATACTCTTCAGAAGGTAAGATGTAAAGAAAGTGGATCAGAAAAGGCACAAGTCTATGTACAGCTTCAGGCGCCCAACACTTCCCTTGAGGTTTTGTTCAAATGCAATGATGCCTGGATGCCCTATGGAGTTACCAAGCCAATGGGTGTGGTCACAGATTGGGGTCTCCTACCCAGCGTCTGGCTTAACTGCACTTGCTGTAAGCCAGGGGATGGCAGGACAATTGCAATCAATGAAGAGGAAAGGAGTCTAAACTTGTCTTAGCTCTGCCTCTAACGGTCCGTGTGGCCTGAGTCAACTCGGTTAACCTCTCTGAGCATTTAGAACCTCTCGGAGAGTTCTAAAGCCCTCCCTACCTCCAGGAAGAATTCTTGTGCTATCCAACCTGGATGTGAAATGCTTCATAACATTTGCTGGTGGTGAAGATGCAAGGGTTTCTTGGGGAGCAGTTGTGCAGGCAGTCAGAATACCCAGTCCAAGGGGCCACTGGGGACTTGAGGTTTCCATCATTGCCTCAGGTGAGGAGGGGGATGCAGACGGCCATAGAGAGAACACTGGTTGGGGGCTGGACTGCAGCCAGACTCCAGCTCACATCAGGCTGCACCTTTACCTTCCAAGATCTTGGTCTTGTTTTGGACCAGAATCCTGAGGTCGTGGGCCTGGCCTATCCCATGTCAGTGGTCAGTGACTAACAGCCTGACCCCTGCTTTGGTCAGGGTTGAAAGATATCTGCTCCCTGGGTTGAGTGTGGGTGACCAAGGACCTCCTCAGATTATCAGCTGATGTCTGCCACAACGGGTCCCCAACCAGGATAGCAGCCCCAGCCCTTTCACTAAGATTCCCTGTTATCATCAAGACATTTTGTGAATTCCTGCACAATACTAATTATTGATTGGGAAACATTTTTATAACCTCATAGTGACTAACCTTCATTGAATACTTTATGTCAGGTGCTTGCTTGCATTATTTATCTCATTTTCTCTTCTTGCAGACTTTTAAATTAAGTGACACTTCCAAATAAATTTTGTGTGAGACAAGACTGGTTTAGTGTACATGCAATGCCAGGGCCACATGTGGTTTTGGGTGCCCCCTTCATGCTCTAACTGAGTCTAAGAAACTGCAAGACAGCAGAACTAGTGATTGCATAGTGTATTAGTCTGGCTGCTATAACAGATAGCCCTAAAATAATCATGATGTAAAACAAAAATTTAAATTTGATGATCATTCCCATATAAAGATCACTTGGGTAGGTGGTCTCCAGGGCTTGTATAGCAACTCCACAGTAATCAGAACTTGGGATTCTTCTACCTCATTGCCCTGCCCTTTTCCATAAGAAACCTACATCTCATGTTCCGAGAAGGCTGCTTTGGTTCCACCCATCACATTCTCATTCCATCTCATGAGCAGGGGAAAGAAGTTACACATAACATTTCCTCTCATATCTTGTTAACCAGAGTTTAGTCACCTGACCTAACTGCAAAGGACTCCAGGAAATGCACATTTTAGCTGGGTGTTCTTGTGGCCAGTAAAAAGTCTATATCACTCCAAAAGAAGAGAAAAATGGATATGGGAGAACAAACTGTATTTGTCACAGAGGTTAAGAACATGGACTTGAAGCCCCATCAACGTGACCTTAAACCCCAGCTCCATTCCTTCCCAGCTATGTGGCCTAAGGAAAGAGTATTAGTCATCTATTGCCATGTAACAAATGATCCAAAAACTTATCCCCTGAAAACAACAAATGTTTATTATTTCACGACTCCTGTGAATCAGGAATTTGATGGGGCAGGGATGGGTGGTAGGAGGGCAGTTTAGCTGTGTGATTCTGGCTCAAGGTCCCTTATGAGGTGAGGTCAAGACATTGGATGGAGTTATAATCACCAGGAGGTTTGACTGGGGCTTCCAGAATGGCTTGCTCCCATGGCTGTAGGTGGGAGCCCTCAGTTCCTTGCTACATGCTTGTCTCCCTAGGGCTCCTGACTGTCCTCATGACATGGCAGGTGGCCTTTCCCAGAATGAGTGACCCAACAGAGTCAGCAAAGAGGAGGTCATGGTGCCTTTTAGGATCTATGCTTGGAAGTCTAACACCATCACTTCTGCCAGATCCTATCCATTAGATGCACTAAGTGCAGCCCACACTCAAGCGTTGGAGAATGATGCCCCACCTTTGAAGGAAGGAAGATAAAAGAATTTATGGACATATTTTTAAATCACAACAGCAAGTTAGTCGTCCCTGCTAGCCAAAATGCCATTTTTCCATTTATAAAATAAGAGTAACATTCAACTCATAAGGCTACAAGGGGATTTAATATGGACAATGCATGGAAAGCAACAGACACTTGATAAGCACTCAGCAAGCATTAACTAGCATTGCCATTCCCTGACCTTCCCTCCTCTCCCAGGCAGACATGACCTTGTTCTCCCTTGGGACCATCGGTGGCCTGTGTGACACAGATGCTTCTGCAGCACCGTCGAGATCATCAGAGGAATGTGCTCCTGAAGATCACTCATGATTGTGAACATGTGTAATTAATGCAAGACCAATTCCACCAAGGGTGGTGATAAGCATTTCTGTTCTCCAGCTAAAGTAGCACAGGTACATAGCAGGAGCAAAAACACAATTTGTAGCTCACTCCACCCGCCAACTGGGAAATTATGTGATTGATATGTGGTTGAATGGGGGTAGGGAATTTGAATTATTTCACATTTGGCACACTGACTGTGAATGTTTTGTGTATTTACATTGCGTGTCTTCAAAATCACAGAGTTCACTTTTGCTTAGAATGTGATAGTGTTGTAAGTGTTTATGGATTTGTTTCTGTCACTAGGTAACCTCCTTGAGGACAGAGATTGGGGGCCTCAATAAGGCAGTTCAGTTCTGGAATCCTCAATTTTCTTCATCTGTAAAATGTGGGTGATACCACCCACTCACCGAAGGTCTGTTCTGAAGCTCAGCAAGGGCTCAGTGGAGACAAAGCCCAGGTGGCCCAACATATGAGGAGTCAAGAGCAAAGGACAGAACTGAGGGGCAGAAAGAAGAGAGAAACCCTTCAGACGGGGAATCAGAAACTGGGGCCCAGCAAGACGTCAATGCTCCAGCAGGTCATGGGTGTGAGCAAGACCAGGAGCCAAAGGGAAGCCCTAGAGACAGGGGCTGGAAATGGAGACCCTGCTTGGCTTGAGCTGGAGGCCATCCATCTTCCAGCTGTTGGCAAGACACGAAGCTGGGCTTGTCATGGCCGAGAAGCCAGAGACTGGTAGAAACTGTAAAACCTCCTTTGGAAGTAGCTGCCTGTGGTGCTGGCTCAGTCTTGGACATCTCCTTCTGGAATGTTCTGCAGGTGCAGTTGCAAACCCAGCATGTCCCAAGTGGGCCTCCTCAGTCTCACCTCTGCACAAACTGCCCATAGGACTGGCTTTGTCCTGTGTTATTTCCGCGATTAGCTGCTGAGACCCCTCTCCCTGCCTCTTTACCCCTCATCCAATCAGATGTCACATCCTGTCCCATCTTTTTGTGCCTTGTCTCCTGAATTGGTCCTCTTTTCCCTTCTCTCGCTGCCTTGCTGGCCCTGGCACCTCCTGCTCTGGGTCCATCCTCCAAAGGGTCCTCCTAATGGCAGCTTGGAGCACACCATTCACCTGCTCTAGGGCCTTCTGTGGCTTTCTCTGGCACACAGCCAGAAAGACATGAAAAACCAGGAGGAAAAGCAGTTCTCGATTTACACTCCACGTCACAGATTGATCTGTACCTAGACTCAAACCATTTTAAACTCTACAGGCCAATTTCCTGGGGCTCCCCTCCTACACCCCCATTCAGCTCCATATCCTGCCAAAGTCCAAATGGGATTAACCTTCTCAGCAGGAACCTTCCAAAAGCCCACACTCCAAATTCACCTTCCCTTTCCAGATCTTAGGAGCCCTTTGAACCTCTCTCATATACCTTATCACTACTCTCCTGTTAAATGGTTATTCACGTTACAGTTCCTTTCCACTTAACTAAAGATCAAGGACTTTGGCTTCTTTACTTACATACACACGATATGTGTCAGGGCCAATACTCAAAATGTGTAGCCATCCATAGGAATGCCCTGGCTAAAGAGAAGCTTTGGCCACTGCACTAATCATTCTTCCTTGTCACGTAGCGGAAACACAATAGGCCTTTAATCAATTTTAAGAAATAATTTATGTACAACTCAATAGCAAAAAATCCAAATAATCCCCTTAAAAAAAAAATGGGCAGAGGATCTGAATAGACATGTTTCCAGACATACAGAAGGCTGACAGGTACATAGAAAGGTTCTCCACATCACTCATCGTCAGGGAAATGCAATTCAAAACCACAATGAGATATCACTTCACACCTGTCAGAATGGGGATGTTAGGGTGGGGATTTTGGAATTATCAAAAAGACGGGAAATAACAAGTGTTGGCGAGGATGTGGAGAAAAAGGACCCTTGTGCACTAGTGGTAGGAATGCAAATTGGTGCAGCCACGATGAAAAATAGGATGGAGTTGCCTCAAAAATGTAAAAATAGAACTGTCGTGTGATCAAGCAGTTCCACTTCTGGGTATTTAACCTAAAGAAACAAAAAAACACAAAATTGAAAAGATACCTGCACTCCCGTGTTCATTGCAGATTGTTTACTGTAGCCAAGACATGGACACAACCCAAATGTCCATCAGTGAATGAATGGATGAAGAAAATGTGGTCTATATACACAACAGAATATTATTCATCCATCAAAAGAAAGAAATATTGCCTTGTGACGACATGGGTGGAACTTGAGAGCATTTTTCCAAGTGAAATAAGACAGAGAAAGACGAATACTATGTGATCTTACTTAGATGTGCAATCTGAAAAGAAGACCCCAAAACTCCTCGACACAGAGAACAACAGATTGGTGTTTGCCAGAGATGAGGTGGGGGTGGGCGGTAGGTGAAATGGGTAGAGATGGTCAAAAGGTACAAAGTCAGGGGCGCCTGGGTGGCTCAGTTGGTTAAGCAACTGCCTTCGGCTCAGGTCATGATCCCAGGGTCTTGGGTTCGAGCCCCGCATCGGGCTCCCTGCTCGGCGGGAAGCCTGCTTCTCCCTCTCCCACTCCCCCTGCTTGTGTTCCCCCTCTCGCTGTCTCTCTCTCTCTCTCTCTCTGTCAATTAAATAGATAAATAAAATCTTTAAAAAAAAGGTACAAAGTTAGGAGGAAAAAGAGAATTTATGAATTGGATTAAATTCCTGACTTTGTCAAGGGTTGTCTTAAATGTATTTCTCTATTTAGCTTACTTTAATTCCCCTTCTAGCAAGTTCTCTTCAGTTCCCTCCCTTCTAGGAAAAGCAGATCTTCCGTTGCACGATTCCTTCATTTGTTCAAGAAATATCTATGGGCAGGGATGCCTGGGTGGTTCAGTCGGTTGAATGTCCAACTCTTGATTTCGGCTCAGGTTGTGGGATCGAGCCCTGCGTTGGGCTCCCTGCTCCACGGGGAGTCCGCTGAAGATTCTCTCTCCCTCTCTTCTCCCTCTGTCCCTCCCCCCTCAAATAAATAAATAAATAAATCTTAAAAAAAAAAAAGAATAAGAAAATAAATGTCTCTGGGCATCTACTAGGGGTCTGGTACCACGCTGGATGATAGGGATACACTGGTGAACAGAAACATGCAATGCCTCTGCTTTCAAGGAACTTGGAGTCAGACCACAACTAGTAAGAACAACAAGAAATGAAAAGCAGTCACAAAATTCACAGCGACCCGAAGGACGAGCAGGACCCTGCAGAGGGCAGTGGTGAAGATCTGGATGAAGCCTGCTGAGCGGACACTGAAGCTGAAATCCAAGTAGGACTGGGACTTGTCCCTGGAAAGTCAGGGGGCAGCATTTCAGGCAGGGGAAGGATGACGACCGAAGGTCTCCAGGCCGGGAGGAGCTGATCCGTTTGGAGAAAGTAAGAGAAGGCCCTTGAGGCGGGGCCCGGGAATCGGGGAGAAGCAGAAGATTGCAGCAGAGGCAGCAACCCCTGGAGGCTGCAGGATTGTCAAGGAGTCTGGGAAGCTACTGGAAAATCAAGCTTTCTTTAAATGCCTTTGAATAGGCACTTACCACCGTGTGTATGATCTTCCTCATTCCTTGCCTTCCATAGAAGCAGACAACTGTCGTTTTCCCCTGATCTGAACCCAGATCTCATTCGGAAGCTGCCCTAGGCTCTTGAAAATCTGCCCAGGAATTCCAAGGAGGCATGCGGGTCCCTGCTGGAAACTGGCCTGAGGCTCCTTTACTGCCCTGACGCCAGGCCCCCAGCACGCACCTGGCTCCGGGTACGACACCCCCGGGGGGATGGGGAGTCAGGGGCTGGCAAACCTCCCCGTCCCTTCTTTCTCCGCGTGAGGAGGGAAGTCCAAAGCCTTTCCATCCTGCAGGGTCCTCCTCCCAGGCTGCAGTGTCCTGGGCTCTTTTTTTTTTTTTTTTCTTTTTTAATTTATTCATTTGACACAGAGAGAAAGACCACAAGCAGGGGGAGCGGCAGGCAGAGGGAGAAGCAGGCTCCCCGCTGAGCAGGGAGCCCGATATGGGGCTCGATTCCAGGACCCTGGGATCATGACCTGAGCCAAAGGCAGATGCCTAACCGACAGCCACCCAGGCGTCCCGTCCTGGGCTCTTCTCAGAGTGCGGTGGGAATCCGGTGATGTCCTAAGAGCCCAGAGTTCCTCCACACAGAGCTCGTCCCCAGAGAGCATCTTTCCCCATCCTGATTTGTTCTGAATCTCCTGCCTCTCAACCCCACGGCCTCCCCCCACAGCTTCTTCTGTTCTAACCCTGAATCTCCTCCCTGGCTCTCAGAGCCCCATCCCTCTGGTGGGTGATCATCCACTGGGCCTGCAATTTTTCCTCTAGACTCCATGGGACTTCACTCCATGGGACAAGAAGAGACACACTGATGGCCAACAGCAACCCCAGGAACTGCTGTGCTCTTACAGGTATCGCCTTACTGAAACTTGAAGTCTCCTTAGCCCCAATGTTCAGAGAGGGAAACTGAGGCTAGGAGAGGTGGAGTGAGCTGTTCAGGGCCGGGTGGACAGAGCACACACTGACTCCGTGGGCTGGCCCTGCATTAAGGCTTCTCCTTGCTGCCTGAGTATCAGCCTCCTTCAGTATTTCTGGTGATGGTGATTCAACGTGTCATAGGTGCTGAGCCAGGCCCCGTCCCAATCCCTCGGGACACAGGGATGAGTAAGGCATGATCACAGCCTCTGTGGAGAGGCCATGGAGAAGAATGGGTCAGAGTTCATGCTTTGGAGTCACACGGATGCAGCTTCCAGCCCTCATCATATGACACTGCGGTTGTGTGTGACTGAGCAAGTAATGAACCTCTCTGTTCCTCAGTTGCAAGTCCACAGCCCGGGCAGGAACTGCACCCGCCTGCCCTCTCCTGTAGGGTCTTAGCAGGACTAAAGAGAAACAGTTAACAAGGAGCTCCCGGGTGTCCCTGCCTGGAGGCCAAAGAGTGAACCTAAACTTCCCTTTCCATCTGGTGGTACCCCCGCCATTCCTCACTGCAGTGGTATCAGAAAAAGCCAAGCAAAACAGATGGTGTAAATGAGATCCAGAGGCTCCATAACATAATACAAAAAAATGTCCAGAGTTTAACCAAAAGTCCCTCATGCCAAGAACCAGGAAGAACCAAGAAGCTCTCAAACTGAACGAGAGAAGGTAATCCGTCGATTCCAATACCATGAACACAGAGGTTTTAGAATTATCTGAAAAATCTTAGGGCTGAAATCTTAAACATACTTCAGCGAGCAACTACGAATACACTTGAAACAGATGAAAAAAAAATAGAAAGCTTCATCAAAGAAACAAAATCTCAGGGAAAAGAGAAAGATAGAAAGGGAGAAGCTAATGAAACTTTTAGAACTGGAAACACAATAAATGGAATAAAAAACCCAATGGATGGGCTCAGTCGAAGAAATATAATCCTAATTCCAGGTGCAGTCCTCCCTGCCCCCTGCATGCACCAAGGGCTCATGGAAGCCTGGGGGCTGGGAGGACCATCTCTGTACCCCGCGGGGCTCAGCGGAGGGGCTTGCTTAAGGGGTAGTGGGCTCTGATTTGGGCTGTGAGATTTTGAGGGGCAGAGGAAGCCCTCAAGGGAATTAGAAATCTCCCCCTGTCTTGTTTTTCCCATACTCAAGGGCAACATGAACCCATCTCCCTGGGATGGTACCATGGTTTCCAGTTCAATCCAGCTGCCCCAAGACACCACTGGGAAGCAGCTGAATCTTGTTCTCCCTCGGTGGTCTCTGTTTTCTGGGAGATGGAGCCCACGGGGTTGGTGGAACCATTGGGGAACAAGCCTAGCCCCTCATTTTCCTTCTAGGAAAACTAAGAGACCAGCCAAGGACCCACTCAAGGGAGTGGCAGTGGAGTTAGAACGTAATCTAGACCTTCCAGTAAATCTCGCCACCAACTCACAAAGGGCTTTACATTTTAAGTCAGGATTCCTCGTTCCTAGAAGCTCAGCCTGCGCTTGGTAGAGCAAGCAAGGGAGGGAAAGAAGCTGCTTTGCTGTCCCTCTTTCATTCAACAAATACTCACCAAGCACCATATTGCCTTTAAAGTTTATAACAGTTTGTTGCTGCTGTGTAACAAAGTGCCCCCAAATCAGTGGCTTGAAACAGCAAGCATCTATTATTGCTCATAAGCCGATGGGTCAGGGGATAGCAGTGATCATCTGGTCAGGTGTCAGCTGAACTTGGCTGTGTCCTCTGGCAGAGTCCCTGGAGGCTGACTGGTATTCCAAGCCCGCCCCCCCCATATGTCCTGCTGTCAGCTTGCTGGTGTCACTGGGCCACGTGTCTTCTCCCAGCAGGCTGGCCCGGGTTCTAAGAGAACAGGTGGGAGGGGTCGAGGCCTCTGAGCCTCGGTTGCAAACTCCACAGCATCACTTCTGCCTCATTCTGTTCACCGTAGTGCATTATAAGGCTGCCCAGAGACCAGGAGGGAGAGATGGGCGCCACGCCTTGATGGCAGAGCTACAGATTCCTGGTGTAAGGGGCATGGATGCAGAACGTCTGGACAACTTGGACCATTTTTGCTGTTTCCCTTGGTGCTGCTCTGAAATATTCTGCTTCTATTTCCTCCTCGTTCTTCAGGGCTGTATGAGCTGCTTGGGTCAATGACATGAAGTGAGGTACGTCACTTCTGCGTGAACATTTTAAACTCTGGTGTGTGATTCTCCACGTTCCCTTCTTTCTACTGTGGAAAGCAGAAAGTCAAGGTCAGCACTCATACCATCCCGAACCGCTGAGTGTTGCTTTAAGTCCCTGCGCCCGGGGGATGTTTGTCTCTGCGGCATAACTTAATTTATCCTGACTGACCCAAGCCTCTGCTACCTACCAGAAACTACTCACTTGGCTCTAGATTAGTGAATAGGAAAGAACAATCCATGCCCTTGGTGAGCTTCCTCTTGTGAGGGCAAAACACAATACGTAAGTGAACTCACGAACAAGAGCATAGAGAGGCTCATGTGCTCAGGACACATATTATGAAGGAAAACACTAGGACTGAAGAGAGAAGGGGAAATGATGAGGCTGGGAAGAGGGGAGCCGATGTAGACCACATGGTTAAAGGAAAGCTGCTCTGGAAAGGAAACATTTCAGCCAAGGCACGGTGCAAGAACCAAAGACAGCATGGGAATGAAAGCAGGGCGTTTCAGGGGACGGTCACAGGGGAGAGGACAGAGGAGGGAAGGGGCTTGGCTGGAGGGGTCAGAAGGAATCCCGGGTGGGTGGCAGGAGGGAAGTGGCCAGGGGAGCTGAGGATGAAGAGGGGCAGGAGGCCAGACCCCGCCCCCCCCCAGGGCCCCAGAGCTGGTGTGGAGGAGCAGAGCTTTTATTTGAGGCATCTGCGACCCCCAGTGTGTGTGGGGGACTGTGGGACTGAGCCCTTTGAGAAGCTTCCTATTTCCTCCTAAGCTGGAGGTGGGCAGGGCCCACTTATCTTTTGGGTGTAAGCTCTGAGACCCCAGAGCTCAGGTCAGGACTTTCGGCTTCTACCACAAAAGGGAAGTGTGACTTCCCTGCAGTATTTTTAACAACATAACCCACAGTCCTCTCCTCCTACATGGTAAGGCCCTGGGTCGGCCATCAGGTACCTCCCTAAGCCCCTGGCCCAGCCCTAGGGCAGGGGGTGGGGGAAGGGGGGGCCTGGAGCCAAGGAGTGGCCAGGACACCTGAGCAGCTGCTTCACTCACTCACTGACAGGTCAGCTGGAGGGACACAGATGTCCTCGGAAGAGACCCCAGGCCAAGCCAGGCCGGACCTCCGGGAATCATGATGGCATCCTCCCCAAAAGGCTGTGAGGCAAGGTGGTGTGGTGCCCATGGAGACACAGGCCAGCAAGGCTCAGCGCCTTCGATGGGGCTCTGGAGGCTCATTGGTCCCTCCACCCGTCTCAGCCTCTATTTCTGCCCCTATGACAATTACTGATGGGTGACAATGGTCTGGCCCTGGGTTTAAGGAGAGCGCCTTGTCTCCTGGGTGCTGGCTGGGTGGGGGCAGTGAGAGGTGGGAGAGACACAGAGGGAGCCAAAGCTGGACCCACCTTCATGGGCCTTTCTTCCCGGTTCTGTGCACACACCCACACACAGCACATGTGCACACACTACACACATTCACACACATATCACACTGCACAGACACACACTACACTCACACCACGCCACACACACATACATGTCCCCCGTACCACATACACTATATATACACACACATCACACACATACGGGACGCCCCATGCACCCCACGTACCACACTATCTCCGTCTTTCTCCCTCACATGCACCCCTTCTCTTTGACCTCGGGGTTGCGGCAGGGGAAGTGGGGATTATTGGGGCACCCGCGAGGGTGGGCTGCAGGGAGAGGGAGGTTTCTGACATCTGGTTTCCTTTATCTTCCAAGGTATTTGATGGCCGTTTTTTTTTTCTTTAAATTTTTTATTGTTATGTTAATCACCCTACATTACATCATGAGTTTTGGATGTAGTGTTCCATGATTCATTGTTTGTGCATAACACCCAGGGCTCCACGCGGAACGTGCCCTCTTTAATACCCATCACCAGGCTAACCCATCCCCCACCCCCCTCCCCTCTAGAACCCTCAGTTTGTTTTTCAGAGTCTTGATGGCCTCTTTTAACGACGTTACTGGCGAGGGGTCTGCATTAGTTCCTAGGGCTGCCATAACAGGTTCCACAAACCTGGTGGCTTAAAGCAAGTGCGTTCTCTCTTAGTTCTAGAGGCTGGAGTTAATGCAGAGTACAGGCAGGGCTGGTTCCTCCTGGAGCCAGGACCAGTCTTGGTCCTTTATCTCTTGGGTGTAAGCTCTGAGACCCCTCTCACTAGCCTCCTGGGGCTGCCGGCACTTCCCCCCCCGCCCCCACTCCCAGGCGCTCTTTGGCTTGTAGACCCACCGCTCCAGTGTCTGTCCCTGTCTTCATGCGCCTCTTCCTGTATCTCTGTGTTTCAAACCTCCCTCTTCTTCTAAGAACATCCAACATTAGACTTAGGGCTCCATCTCTCATCTAGAAATCCATAATTACACCTACGAAGATCCTCCTCCAAACAAGGTCCCATTCCCAAGTTCCTGGTGGATGGATCTCTTGGGGGTGGGCAACACCATTCAACCCACCACAGGGTCCCTGGGCTTCCCCGACTCCTCAAGGGAGTCTTTGGATATGGGCAGTGTGACTTCAGCTCGCGTCTCTGACTGCCCACCCTCCCCTCTGACAGGAGTGGAACAGTCCAGCCTCCCCTTCCCAGGGCCCCAGGAGACGCCAAGCAGAAGGGACAGACAACCCTCAGCAAACTCAGCAGTGATGACAATGTTCTCTTGTGCCTCCTCCCCTTGGGTGACGGGGTCCTCAAACTGGAGGATAGAGGGATATAAGTTGTAGCTGCCCCCTGGGAACAGAAGAGGAAACTGAGGCCCAAGCACAATTAGCTCAAGTCATGCAGGGAGTCACTGACCAAGCTGAGAGCCCGGCCAGGGGCTTGGGTTCTAGATCTTTGCATTGCCAAGGAGAGGACCCAGAAGTGAGAAAGGAGTTGCCTGGTTTGAGAAACTGAAAAGGGGTCAGTGAGGCCTGGGTGCCATGGGCGCTGAGGGAGTTTGCAGGCAGGCAGGGAAAGGGCCTCAACAGGGAAACTGCACCCAGTAGGAGAGGAGGAGCCCCTGTTCCAAGACAGGCTTCCTGCCCTGTGATCTGCCCCGGGCCTGACCCTGCCCACCTTCCTGGATCAGAGCCTGCTTTTGGTGGAGATGCCAGGAACTTCCTCATGCTTAGGCACAAAGGGTGATGGGGAGGGTCGCGGTTGACCTCTTCAGAGGAACAGCGTTCTTAAGGTCTGAGATGGTGTCACCTGCAGGAAACCCCTGAACCCCCTCCTGTCCCTTTCCTCCAACAGACAGGGCAGCCGGATTCAGAGAAGGGACCCCACCTGCGTGAAGTCACACCGCCTGGAGTGGCCTCCAGGTGCCCTGGACTCGCTGAGCTCGCGTTCAGCCTCTCCCTGGAATGCTCCCCCACCAGCCCCGAAGTTCTCCTTTTACAGATGGGCAAGCGGGCGCTGCCCACGGAATGTTTCTTTGTCGGATTGGGAACAAAACAATAAAACAACATGTTATGCAGACTCTTGTTTTGCTCACAAGCTGAGGTCTCCCAGGACAGGGCTTGCTGGGTCCCTCGGAGTTGCTGATTCTGGGCATGAAGTTCCTGTTTGGAACTTGAGGTCACCGAAAGCCGGGGAAGAGGAGAAACGTGTTCCTGCTCTGGGTCCGGGCTGGAATAAGGGCGTCTTCCTCCAGCCCCTGGGGAGGAATCCTGGGCTTGTGATCCTTGATTCCAAAGCTACTTCTACTCCAAGAGTCACTTCAGCGGGGCAGGTCACAGGTGCTCTGTGGTCTGGCAAAATTGCCTTCGTACCAGAGTACCCTCTTCCCCACGGTGTGACCTCAGGCGGGTTGCTTGGTCTCTCTGTGCTCTGTGTCTCCGGCATGCTCGGCCCAGGGGTACGCGGGAGTGAAGTCCCCTCCTGCCTTCCAGGAGCGCTAGATCCTCCTTCCGCTCTGACCACGGGGCCGTCCTTTCCCAGAGCTACAAACAGGAACTGAGGCGGCCGGAGTGGCTTTTTGAAAAGAACTCTCTGGCCCAGAGGGTGTGTCTGTTCAATTTGGTTCTCTGCCCCCAGGGCTCTGGGAAAAGTTCCAGGCCTGAGCGAGTTTATCAGATTCCTTTCTTTACCCACCCAACCTTGAATTTCATGGAAAACAAAATAGAGAAAGAAAAAAAAAAAAAAAAGTCGCCTAACACTTGATTTAATTATTGCCTGGAATTTCTCCTACAGCTGGGTTTCTGCACTTGACCACCTACCACGTGGGTGCTCTTGGGTAAGATATTTTAATCTGAGCCTCAGTTTTCTTGCTTCCTGTGTGTAAAATGGGTATTGTAAGGAAGCCTCTCTGGCATGGTCGAGGACGAGCAGTCAATCCTGGAGAATGGTCCTTGGCACGGGGCCCATGATCATAGCATGACAGGGATGGCTGGTATTGCTCTGGGCGGCCCTTCCTCACCCTCAGCTTCACACCCCGGCAAAGATGTCCATATTCCTCATCCCGGAACCTGGCCATGTGTGATTTTCAATGGCAAAAGGGACTTGGCAGGTGTGATTAAGGATCTCGAAATGGATGGATATGATCAATCACAGGAATCCTTAAGAGAAGGAGGCAGGGGTCCACTGGGTGGAAGGAAGGGACATGACCTGGGAAGCAGAGGCTAGATAAGGCAGCGAGACGTGGGGCCATGAGCCAAGGAATGTGGGCGGCCCCTGGAAGCTGGAAGAGGCATAGATCAGATTTTTTGCCCTGGAAACTCCAGGAAGAAACACAGCTCTGCAGATACCTTGATTTTAGACTTCTGACCTGCAGAGATCTAGGACAATGAACGTGAATTGCCTCAAGACAGAGTTTGAGGCAAGTTGCAATGGCAGCCACAGGACATTGGCACGAGCCCTGAGGAGACATCCATGCTGAGCCCCCGGAGCTCTCTGGCTTCGGCCCTTGTCCTGACTCTGCTCCTCCAGGCTTCTTGTCTATTCTGAGGGCTTCCTGAGAGCTTCCTGAGAGTGTGTGCTGCCCACACTCTCGGCAACCAGCCCGGGCTCCCCTGGGCTCCCCAGTGGAACGTGCTCTCTGCCATGTGTGGGGCTGTTTACTCCACGGTGGATGCTCCTTTGGCTGTTTATTCCCCACTTTGGTTGGCGGTTCTGACTCATAATGGCTGATAAAACATGTGTAGATGATGGTCTGTTGGGACTCGTCACAAATGCTCAAAGCCAGAGTATTCTGCCGATGTAGCAAAAGCGAGTATTCAGGTGACTTGAGTTGCCTTTCAGACTCCCGATTGCATGAGTTCTGAGAGCAGGTGGATCTCAGGGGACACCCCACTTTAAGACTTGTGCGTTTGAAGGGAGCAAAGCAGCGATTGTGTGTGTGTGACACACGGAGGCCACGCAAAGGCCATTCCCTCCAGTTTTGATGTCATTATTGCTGCCCTACTATGGCGGAATTCCGGATGCTCAAGGACCGAGGCTCTCAAAGTGTCTCTGGTTACCTGTTTAATTCCATAACTCTCCCGTTAAGACTGTGAGTTCCTGGGGGTCAGGGGCAGATCCACCTTCATCTGCAGTCCTCAGCTCCTGGTGCGAGCCACGGGCCCGGCACGTGGTCAGTACCCCAACGACATCCTCAGAAGGAAGCTTTTCCTTCTCAGGCTTCCTCCCCTGAAGTAGGCAGGGGCAATCCTTTGCATATCCAGCACTTTCCATTTACCAAAAATGATTAGGACGGTCCAGAGGAAAGAACATTGTGTCTAAGTTCAAGTTCCAGTGCAACCTATGGCTTGACCTTTGGGACCCCTCCCCTGTTCTGGCTTGTCTCAGCTGTGGGGTGGGGTAATACCACCTTCACGGCCTGTCTCCTCTGGGAGCGGCTCTCCGTGGAAGGACCTCTTGGTGTTGACTCTACCCAGAGCACTCAGCACTGGGCCCAGTACAGAGTCACTGCCAGGAGTGTCTGCTGCTTGAACTTGGCAGGGGAACTCCAGAAGTGATGTTTGCTCTCTTTCCCCCACCATCTTTATTCCCTACCCACACCCTTCTCCCTTGGTCTCCATTGTCCCCTCCCGTGCGAAGCAGGAGAGATCTGTCAGAAAAGCAAGACTGAGCATTGATCACCTCCTGCTTTACACCCTTGAAGGTTTTTTGTTGACTTCAGCCTAAAGACCCAGCTCTTAAGCATGGCTAGCAAGGCCCTCTCTGCTTGGGCCCTGCCCCTTACCCCCACGGGCCCCTCTGCACCCCTTGTTCGTGCCACCTGGAAGGCCACCTTGGGACATTTAGGTGTCTGTGCCTTTCCTCTCCCTCCCCCACCCCCCGCACCACCTGCCATGCCAGCCGGTGCAGGCGTGGAGAGCGGCGGTTACGGGGTGAGCTCCGACGGGGCCGTAATCCCAGTTCTGCCACCTCCTAATTGTGTGGCCATGGGCGCATGGCCCAACCTCTCTGGGCTTTAGTTTTTCTCATTGGTCTGGTGGGAAAAATGATATGCCCCCTTCTGAAGGGCAGTGGATGATATAATGAATTTTTGCAGGTAGGGCTTAGAGAAAAGCGCTTGGTATAGATGTTACGTGATATAAATACTATCTCAGGGGCGCCTGGCTGGCTCAGACTACAGAGCATGTGACTCTTGATCTCAGGGTCAGGAGTTTGAGCCCCTTGTTGGAAATAGGGCTTACCAGAAAACACACGAAAAAATGCTCAATATCACTCGGCATTAGGGAAATACAAATCAAAACCACAATGAGATACCATCTCACACCAGTCAGAATGGCTAAAATTAGCAACTTAGAAAATGACAGATGTTGGCGGGGATGCGGAGAAAGGGGAACCCTCCTACACTGTTGGTGGGAATGCAAGCTGGTGCAGCCACTCTGGAAAACAGTATGGACGTTCCTCAAAAAGTTGAAAATAGAGCTACCATACGACCCAGCAGTTGCACTACTGGGTATTTACCCAAAGGATACAAACAATGATCCAAAGGGACACCTGCACCCCAATGTTTATGGCAACAATGTGCACAATAGCCAAACTATGGAAAGAGCTCAGATGTCCATCAACAGATGAATGGATAAAGAAGACGTAGTGTGTGTGTGTATATATATATATATATATATATATATAATGGAATATTAATTACTCAGCCATCAAAAAGAATTAAATCTTGCCTTTTGCAATGATGTGGATGGAACTAGAGGGTATTGTGCTAAGTGACATAAGTCAGTCAGAGAAAGGTGAATACTATATGATCTCACTCATATGTGTTATTTAAGAAGCAAAACAAATGAATATAAGGGAAAGGAAGGAAAAATAAAATAAGCTAAAAACAGACAGGGGGCGCCTGGGTGGCTCAGTCATTTGAGCGTCTGCCTTCTGCTCAGGTCATGATCCTGGGGTCCTGGGATCGAGCCCCACATAGGGCTCCCTGCTCAGCGGGGAGTCTGCTTCTTCTCCCTCTGCTGGTGCGCTCTCTCTCTTTTTCTCTCTCTCTGTCAAATAAATAAATAAAATCTTATAAAAAAAACATAGCTTGAAATCGGGCAACGTGATGCCCCCAGCTTTGTTTTTCTTGGCCACATCAAAAACTAATGATGTATTATATGGTGACTAACATAACATAATAAAATTAAAAAAAAAAAAGAGGGAGGCAAACCACAGGAGACTCTTGACTCTAGGAAACAAACCAAGGGTTGCTGGAGGAGAGGGGTTGGGCGATGGGCTAGTTGGGGGATGGCCATGAAGGGGGGGTGCGCGATGTAATGAGCATTAGGTATTATATACAACTGAAGAATCTCTAAACTCTACCACCGAAACTAATTTAAAAAACTTTACACCCTTGAAGGTTTTTTGTTGACTTTTTAAAAATAAAATTTTAAAAAAGTACACCAAAAAAATCAACTGATAGCCTTAACAGAATAAGTACCATCTCATTTCTTTAGCTGAGAGAATCTTTCCTGGCATTTCAAATCTCAGCTCCAGGGTTAATCCTCCCACGGAGCCTTCTTTGAAATCTCCTACTCCTTTCATGTGGCTGTTTCTTCTTCAATTCTGTCAGTGTTTGCTTCAAATATTTAGGGACACTGGTGTTGGGTGTATCAACATGTACAACTGTTATCTCTTCCTGGTGAATTAATCCATTTGTCGTCAGTTTTGACTTAAAGTGTCTTCTGTCTGATATTAGTGTGGCAGATCCAGCTCTCCTTCGGTTCCCATTTGCACAGAATATCTTTTTCCTTCCTTTCATTATCAGCCTACATAACTCCTCACATCAAAAGTGAGTCTCTGGGGGCGCCTGGGTGGCTTAGTCGGTGCAGCATCTGCCTTGGGTTCAGGTCGTAATCCCAGTGTCCTGGAATCGATCTCCACATCGGGCTCCCTACTTCTCCCTCTCCATCTGCTTTCCTCCACCCCCACTTTTGCTCTTTGGCTCTCTCTCCCTGTCAAATAAATAAATAAAATCTTAAAAAAAAATAAAGAGTCTCTTGTAGGCAGCACATCCTTGGAAGCTGTTTCTTTGTTTGTGTATTCAGCAAATCTACATCGTTCAGGAGGAGTTTAATCCACTGTGGGCCTGCTTTGACTGTCCTCTCCCCAAGGAGGGTTGGTGCCTCCTCCTTGGTCCCAGGGAGCCTGCACCTCTCCAGCATGGCACTCGACTGCTCACATTCACTTGTATCTTAATATTTCACTGATGCCTGCAGGCTTTTGGAGAACAGGGATTTTGCTCTTCTCTGTCACCCGCACACTACCTTTAGCGAGCATTATATACATCTTGTTGAGTGAATAACACAGCTGAGAATAATAATAGCTAACATTTATTGAACACTTACACTGAGCCAGGTGCTCTGTTAAGCTCTTTACTCGCGGTCTTTTATTTAAACCATGAGGTAGGGACTATGCTTATCTCCATTTTGTGGATGGGGTAACAAAGGTTCAGAGGAGTAAAGAAAAATGTAGAGTCCCCCCTGTGGAAATAGCAGACCAGGCTTCAAGCCATGGTTGTCCAGCTCCAAGCCTGGGTTATTATCCACTGTACTCCTGCATCAGTTAGCATTAGGTCTTGCTGCATGTGCCAGAAAGCCCCAAGTGACAGTGGCCTAAATAGGAGGGAAGTTCTCTCTCTCATAAAAGAAGCCCAGAGGCAGCCCGGGCCAGCAGGGCAGTGAAGCGGTCTCCCCAGAAACCCAGGGTTCTGATTTCTCTGCTCCATCCTCAGCACACAGCTTCAGTCTCAGGGTCTCATGTCCCAAGAGGGCTGCGGCAGCTCCAGCCACAGCACCACCCAAATTCTAAGTCACCGGCAGGAGGAGGCAGGTCAGAAGAAAGCAATTTTAGGCGGATTGGAAGAAGGCAATCCTCTCTTTAAGGCAATTTTCTGGAAGTGTCATGCATGTTCTACATTGCTGCATAACGTATTATCACAAAGTTAGTGGCTTGAAACACTGTGCATCTGTCACATCACAGTTTCTGTGGGTCAGGAGCCTTGGCGTGGCTTAGCTGGGTTCTCTACCTCAGGGGCTCGTGACCCCTCCACCCAGGTGTTGGCTAGGGTTACCTCTTCACAGCAGGTGTAACTGGGGAACAACCCACTTCCAAGCTAAGGGGACTTTGTTGAGAGAATTCCAACCCTGTGGCTGTAGGATCAAGGGCCTCTGTTTCTTTCTGGTTTCCCTCAGCTCCTAGAAGCCACATGCAGTTTCTTGTCACGTGGGCTTCCTTAACTGGCCTGTTTACTTCATCGAACGAGCAAGGAAGAGGCTCCTCGTAAGACAGACATTACCATTTTATGTATGTAAATATGTGCATGTGTACACGTGATCCCACACATGCGATCAAGGACATCCTATGACCTTTGCTGCATTCTCCATGTCTAGAAGCAAGGCAGAGCTTTGCCCTCCTCCAGGGGAAGGGATCACACACAGATGTGAATGTCAGGATGCAAGGGTCACAGATGCCACCAT
Organism: Zalophus californianus; assembly: GCF_009762305.2. Classification (NCBI taxonomy): domain Eukaryota; kingdom Metazoa; phylum Chordata; class Mammalia; order Carnivora; family Otariidae; genus Zalophus; species Zalophus californianus. The sequence goes on from NC_045598.1 coordinate 182,527,503, forward strand.
GACAGTCTGTCAACCATATCCCCTGTGACACTTGTACTAACCTCCCACGGGCTAAAACCTGGTCCCATAGTCACCACAGTGCAGAGGAACCCAGGAATGTAGTTTCTTAACTGCTCAGCAATATGTCCATTTAAAGACTGGGCTTCTATCCCCAAAAGGATGGGTATTAGCAGCTAGAAGTCATTTCTAGCCTCTCTTTCCATCACTCATAAGAGAACATGTGAAAGAAATTGTTGATAGCGCATTTTCTCCTTTCCCTCAGCATGCTTTGTCCCTAATAATATTAATTGAATTTTATTTTTTAAAGATTTTATTTCTTTATTTGAAAGAGAGTGAGAGCACGAGTCGGGGGAGGGGCAGAGGGAGAGGGAGAAGCAGGCTCCCTGCAGAGCTGAGAGCCCAATGCAAGGCTTGATCCCAGCACCCTGGGATCATGACCTGAGCCAAAGGCAGATGCTTAACCGACTGAGCCACCCAGGTGTCCCTTTAATAATACTAATTAAAAAAAAAAAAACACTAAAACAGATCAGTGTGACATCCCTTGTGCCAGAGAAGTTTTCCAGTGGACTTGGCCATGCATTTCTGGTTTCTCTCCCACTCTGCTTTGTTTCAGTTCTATTGTAGACTCCATCATGACACTCTCCTTTTTTTAGAGTTGGTGGGAGGGGTGGAATCCTAAGGAAATGATCTGAGATATAACAATAGCTCCCACACAAGGAGAAGCACCAGAGCATTCGCTAGAATGCAAATATTTGATACAACCCTGATGACCAGCTATTATGTGCTGAGCCGACAAGGTAACGATAAACCACCTGTCGGGCTGACAGGCAGTCATAAAAGTCATGTTTGCAAATGTTTAACTAGGAAAAAAAAAACCTCAGGATATGTTAGGTTTCAGAAAAGCAGGATGGATAACTATATACATAAAACGATGACTTCGATCATCTAAAAAATTTTTTTTTTTTAAGATTTTTTTATTTATTCATTTGAGACACAGAGATAGAGAGCATGGGCGGGGGGAGACGCAGAGGGAGGGGAGGAGTCAGGCTCCCGGCGGAGCGGGGAACCCGGTGCGGGGCTCGAACCCAGGACCCCGGGATCATGACCTGAGCGGAAAGCAGACGCTTAACCATCTGAGCCACCCAGGCGCCCCGATCATCTAAAAATTAATGTGTCATAAAAAAATCTGAAAGGTAAATGACAAAAATGTTAATATTTGTCCCCGGGTGATGGGATTTCAGGTGTCATTCATTTCCTTCTTCCCACATTTTTGTATTTCCCCTACGTTATTTAATGTGAAAGTGTTGCTTCTAGAGCCATAAAAAGGGAAGATCGGCAGGAGACACGGCTTCACCCAGGCTGAATTGCCTGGATGGGGCGTGGTGGAGCTGCGGCGGCCGGTTTTATGGTTCCCTTGCTCAAGCTGAAAAGGAACACCCTTCCCAGAAAACTGCCGACAGTGGAGCGGGTGGGGCTCTGAGCCCCTTAAACCGGAGTTCATCTCCCACCGCGCCCTCGATGATCAGAAGTAGAAGAGGTGGCCGGGGTTGGGGCAGGGCCGTATGAGTCCCGCAGAGCCCATGTGGTGCCCCCCACTGACAGCCACGTCCCAAGAAAACCCGCTGCACCCCTGTCAATGCTCAGGTGGATGCTGTCAATGCTCACCCACTTTCTCTCAGTGGCCGATGGCTTCTTTTCCCGGGACCTGCCGAACCCCCTGAGCGGAAGCAGGCTCAGCCTGCGTGTGGAGCGGGCCGGGGAGGACCCGGGGAGTTTCAGGAGCCACCTGTAACCACGGCCGCTGGTGGGTGATGTCCTGCTCTCTCGCCCCTCAGTGCTCTCTGCAGTCTCTCAGGGAACCCCAGTCGGAGCGAGCCCCGGGTGCCCATCGTGGTAGACGGCTCATGGATTTACCAGACATCCATCCCCTTCCCTGCCTCAACTTCCCACTCCCTGGTGCTTCCTGAGATCACTTCCCCAATAAAGTCCCCGCACATAAATCCTTGTGTTACAGTCTGATTCTGGGAAACTCAACGGCTCTGCTCTGGCATTTTGAACATCCTCTGCTCCTCCTCCATCTAACCCCAGGGGCCCAGCACAGGCAAACATCTTGTCCCACTCACTCCTGTCCCATATTTCTGGCCCGGCCTGCACTCATGTCTCTGGCTCCCAACACAATGAGCACCCCATTTCCCCCATGGCCCTAATCTCTGTGCAAAGACCCACCTGCGTTGTCTTTCTAGTTTTGCAAAACCGGCAGCCATTATCCCCAGCTTCTCTGCTCCAGCCATTTCCCTGAGGCCAGACATTCTCACTTTGTGTAAGAGGCCCTCAGATGCTGCCCTCCACCCCTCACCTGCCCCCATGCACTCCCTCTTCCTTTAAGCCAGGTGATGAGGATGGATGCTTGCAAGGAGTTTGCTGGAAACATTCAAGGAGATAGCGGATGGACAAGCCAAGTGCAGGGCCAGTGCCCGCCAGGTGCTTGCGAGTTGGATTGAGTCCTGCTGCTTACTCGGGACCTGGGACCAGGAGTGAGGGACCCAGGGAGGCAGCGCAGACTGGCTTTGTGGGCGGAGGATTACGACCCAAGTTACATTCACAGACATCATCCCATTGGATGGATTCCCAGTGGCCCCCAAATAGGGTCATGTTTAACTCAACGGACAGCCAACAATCACCTTGGAGTGTTCCAGGATACCATGGCCGTTTTGCCGACAATAACAACAAAGACATCGGTAAACATAACCGTTGTTTCTTGACCTTCTAATGGCTTTCCATCTCACTCAAAGGAAAGCCACAAACCAGTGGCTACAAAGTGATGTGTGCTGGCGTTCTTTGCTTTGTGATCCTATTTTCTCCCCTCTGTCCTGGCTCCAGCAGTGAAACATAGGGTCACACAGGGGAGAGAGAAAGGAGGAAGACAAACAGAAGACAGCCAGAATATTATAATTAGGGTTTCTGAGAAAGAAAACAGAAAAATGGGAGAAAAATTATTCACATGTATGTATTAAAGAAACTTTCCTGAAATAAATATGCAGATTTAATGGGCAAAGTCCCCCCCACCCCACTCCCTGCCCTGTCCCACCGACACACACAAAGCCTGCAAAATAATCCATGCCAAGATATAGTTCCTGAACTTTCCTGATAAGGAAAGGACCTTGGAGACATTCAGGTAGAAAAAGCAATTAAGTATAAGAGGGACAAAGCCAGGCTGACTCTCGATTTTTCTCCAGCACTTTTAATTGGTAGAAACAATGGCAATGAAATTTTGAAGGAAGGAAGGGAGGCCCAAACATGTGAATTCCAGCCAAGTTGACTTTCAGATGGGAAGGCAACAGACAGACATTTGCAGCCAAGCAAGAAATTAGGAACCAGAGTGTCCATGAGCTCTCCGTGGGGAAAGAAAATGACAAGAGAAAACCCAGCTGATAGGAGTTCCTGTCACCCAAACGATACATCAGGAGATGGACAAGCTGGTGTCAACAGACTGATGGTGAACATTGAGTCCATTTCAATGTCACAGTAATTCACAACAAACGTGAGAGTTACAGTTCTGAAATAGAATGCAAGTTGTAGGAAACTCACTATTGAAAACTAGTAAGAATGATCACCAGCTGGTGACAATGGAGGAGTGTTGGAAACATACATAAGGGCACAAACATCCTTTTCATCATTACTCATTCACCGTTCCTTTATTTCAACAAATATTAGTCAAGTACTTACTATGTGTCAGATCCTGTTCTAGTTTCTGGAGATAAAACATGGAGCAAGGCAAAATCGCAGCCCTTGTGCTCCTCATGTTCTGCTGGGCATTGGGACAATAATTCCTGCTACTTGCTGAGTTTGGGGTCTTGTTCTGGATCCCTCGGCAAACTTCAGAATCCACCAGGCTTGTTCATGCTTCTAAGTGCCCTCTCTGTCTGGAATGCTTGTCCCACACTTCTATTTTGCTTTGTTGATGCCTACTGCACTTTAAATACTCAGTTTAAGCATTGCCTCTTCCAGGAAGCCCTCCCTGATCTCACATTCTGGCTGGATTAGGTACCCTTCTAATGTGCCTCCTTCAGTCACATCTTCTTCACCCCTGAGAACTTTTGCTATCTTGATACTTATCACATTTATTGTAATTGGTTTTCGTTCAACTGCCAGTTCTTCTAGAAGCTGAGCTATTCAAGGCACAGATTGTTTTTTATGTCTTTGCATTCTGAGCACAGTGCCAGGTGGAAAAATAGGTACTAAATACATTTAATGGATGGATGGATGGTGGTGGGTCAGCTGGTCCCCCTTGCGCACTTATCACCCTCCACAGCCCACACTCCATCTTATTATTGTAAACTAGAAGACTAACCATGTCACAGGCTCTAGATCTTTCATCTTCTCTCCATGGCCCGCTCAATAAAGTCCAAACTCTTCACCGTGATATATATGCCCTCTGTGATCTAGCGTCTTCCTTCTTCTCTAAGCTCAAGCCACTTTTCTAGCCACTTTAGCCCCTGACTCAACACAGATTAGACAGATTAGACAGATTAGACAGGCTCCAAAGCAGAATTACAGCAAACCCCTTGACATGGCCTCTTCTCAACTTTATGTGTTTGCTTACCCTGCTCCCTCTGCATGGGATTTATTTCTCCCTCAGATCTTTTTCTCCTCCCTTGGCTCTCTGTATAACATTACATCTTTATGCCTCAAAATCTTTAGTTTGGTTATGTGTTTACCTACGGGTCCCCTGCACCAGACTGTGAGTTCCTGGAGAAAATTGTCCGGAATCTCATTCAGAGCAGAGTAAGACGCTACGCCTGACAAAGAATAGGTAGGTAGGTACTCAGTAAATATGTCTGAAAATAAAATCGTGTGATTAGCAGAATAATGCGCCCTAAAGATGTCCATATCCTAATGCCCACGGCCTGTGACTATGTGACTTTACCTGGTAAAAGAGACTTCACAGATGCAATTAAGTTAAGATAAAGACATTATCCTCGGTTATCTGGGTAGGACTGAGGTAATCACAACAGTCCTTAACAGCTGGAAGAGGGAGGCACCCGGGCCGGACACATGATGATGGGAACGGGGGTCAGAGGGCTGCGGTTTCGGGTTCTGAAGAGGGAGGTAGGGCCACCAGCCAGGGAAAGCAGGCAGAAGCCTCCAGAAGGACCCAGCCCTGCTTTTAGCCCATCGAGTCCCATTTAGGACTTTGGACCCCCGGGACTGAAAGATCCTAAGTTTTTTGTTTTTTGTTTTTTTTTTTTTTTAAGATTTTATTAATTTATTCGAGAGAGAGAGAGGAAAAGCACAGAGGAAGAGCGAGAGGGAGAGGGAGAGGGAGAGGGAGAAGCAGACTCGCCGACATGGGGCTCGATCCCAGGACCCTGGGATCATGACCTGAGCCGAAGGCAGACACTTACCAACTAAGCCACCCAGGAGCCCCTGGAAGATCCTACATTTTAAGGCACTAACTTCCCGGTCATTTGTTACAGCAGTAATAGGACCCCAGTGTAGAAGTAGCGGCTAACACTTCTGAGGGAGGGTTCCCTGTCTGTCTCCACTCTGCTCAGCCCACCACGTCTGCAGTTTCCTGGAGCGCCTGAGGGCTGACAGAGGTGAGAAGTGACTGTCACATGGGCAGCAAGGGGCAGGTGCGGATTATAACCCAGGCAGTCTGGCTCCAGAGCCCCAGCAGGTAGCTGCTCCCCTTGGATAATAGGGTGCAAGGGACCTTTGGTTCTGTGATCCAGAAATGCACTGGTGGACTGGTTCGGTGTCAGTTCTGAGGGAGAATCTAGAATGATTCTAGCTCCTTCCTAATCCAGACTCTAGAGGCAGGAGCCTCTCCTTGCCTCCTCCATTTCGTATCTTCTTCCTGCGGAGGAAGCCGGCGCCTGGAGCTGTGGCCGCCTGTCCTTGCTGGGAGCCAAGTGAGCCTGGAGACAGGCTGCACCCTCACCCCTGCCTTTGCCACCCCCCCGTCCCCCAGTCCTGGCCTCCCACAGAGGAGGGAAGGCGTTAGGGTGCCAAGTTGGCCTCGGGCACTGGCCAGGTGGGCTGTGGCTTTTCCCAGAAATCTTCACACCGTGCCAATCTTCTCCTGGAATCTGGGCTGCCCACTGTGCCACACAAAGTGGTGGTTCCGCTGCTCTGATCAGCCACGAGAGCAGGCAGCCCCCGGGCCTCGGGGCAGAAGGGGGCCGGCGGCGAGCACCTGCCAGTACCCGCTTCAGAGCCCATGCTGGAGATCTGCATCCTCAGAGCCCGGGGGGGCACAGTGGACCAAGATGAAGGGTGAAGACTCACGAGCACATGGAAAATGTGGTCTCCCCGCCCCAGCAAACAAAGAAACACACACTGGTTACCCACTGGATTCGCAAAGTTCAAAATGCTAGTACTCAACGGCTCTTGAATGTCCCAGAACACATTTTCCAGAGACCAATTTAGTATTGATTTATCATATAGTATTTTTAAATGTATTTATTATATAATACATATTATTTTGAAAACTTCTTACTCTCTAACCCACTAATTCCATCTCTAGGGAATCATAATAAAAAGGGAAGCAAAACCAAAGTAGGCATCTGGATAATGATTTATGTAGAAGAATCATCACCACACAGTGTGATTTATAAGAATAAAAAAAGGAACAAAAGAAATGTCAAAAATTAGCGGATCAGTTCCACAAATCTTGGTAATCTCAGTATGCTGAATAATGAAGATTTTTATAGGATTTCATTATTTTTTTTACTTTATTATTTGTTTATTTGTTTATTTATTTATTTATTTATTTATTTATTTATTTATTTTTAGAGAAAGAGACCTCATGAGTGGGGTGTGGGGCCGGCAGAAGGAGAGAGAGAGAGTCTTGAGCAGGCTCCACCCCCAGCATGGAGCCTGATGCGAGGTTCGATCCCACAACCCTGAGATTATGACCTGAGCTGAAATCAAGAGTCAAACACTTAACAAACTGAGCCACCCAGGTGCCCTGTTCTTTATAGGATTGTAATAAGCAAAAGAAATTTTTCTGATACAGGATTACATGAAAATAATACAAATGTGTATACACTGTGTAATTCGGTAAGGATACGCACGTACCTATACACCCACACACATATTTTTAAAAGACTGCACCAGAATGATACGCATGGCTATCTGTGTGCTTGGGTTGTGGTTTTTATTTTCTTTCTTATAATTATCTGTGTTTTCCAAAGTAACATTATATCAAGTTTATGCTACTTTTAGTTTTTTAATAATTTTTTTTAAGTAGACTCCACCCCCAGTGTGGAGCCCAACATGGGGCTTGAACTCACGACCTTGAGATCAAGACCTGAGCTGAGACCAAAAGTTGGATGCTTAACTGACTGAGCCACCCAGGTGCCCCAAAGTTTATGCTACTTTTTTTTTTTAAAGATTTTATTTATTCATTTGAGACACGGAGATACAGAGAGAGAAAGCATGAGCAGGGAGAGAGGCAGAGGGAGAAGCAGGCTCCTCGCTGAGCCAGGAGCTCCATGTGGGGCTTGATCCCATGACCCTGGGAGCATGACCTGAGCCGAAGGCAGATGCTCAACCATCTGAGCCACCCAGGCGCCCCTATGCTACTTTTAAACCAGAATAAACAAGTGTTATTAATTGAACCAGTATTAGAGATGCACTGTCTCGTTCATTCGCGACATGCACCAAATGCCTATTGTGCGGTGAGCAGCAGTCAAGTCAGGAGCCAGCCAGAGGGGAAGCCCTTGTGCAAACCCCTTCAAGAAGCTCTCGGGTTTTTGGAGGAGGCAGCAGCTGCAGCGGACCTAGGTGACCCGGAACCTTTAGTGAATATCTTTTCTGATTAGAAGAAACAGGTCTGCCCATGAGCTCTGCCAACACCAGCCCATTAAACGACTGGCCCTGGGGTGAGCCAGCTGACCTCACCTTGGAGTGGGCCTCAAACGTGCCTTCCCCGGAAGGACTCCAGGCCCCTAGGGAGGGCCTTCATATTTTTGGAAACAAAACCAATCAACAATAGGCAAAAGCGTTTTCTGCCTCCACTTTTCAGGGGCCTGCTCCTGACTTTTAGAAACCCAGCTCTGATCTCACAAGGCTCCATCACAGAGCCCTCCCTCGCCTACCCGGGTAGCCCTGGGTGTCCCAGCACCAGGCACTCCTCCCGTCCCCTTTCCAGCGGTGTAGACAGCTCCCTTTCCCTGGAAGGCCTGGCCCTGCCCATAGGAGGTTGGGAGCAAGGTGTAGGAGCCAGAGACCTGAGCCTGAATCCAGCCTCGACCTTTGAGCAAATTACTAACCCCTTTAAAGCTCAGTTTCTTTGTCTAAAAAATGGGCATAATCCAGTGCTTCTTTCAAGAAAAGGAATTTATGAGTGCTCATCAATTGATAAGTATTTCCCGAATTCTTAATGTGTGGGGGCCAGCAAGGCACAGAAGAGGCTGTGCCCATAAACCACACTCGGAAAAAGAAGAAAAAAAGCCCTGATTCGCGGCCCTTGCCAGTTTCCGTGGTGTGAATACTCCCACTGTCATCGTTTCAAGTTACCAACAGTCGGGCGGGTTGGCAAGACTCCTGCATGTTTAACCAGCGGTTTTCAGGATCTCATGAGCTTCTTCCGACCATTCCTCCCCAGAGGAAGAACTTGGTTCTGGTCTTCATGGGCTCATGGTTTCATGGGAAGAAACTAAGAGCTATTTGTAAAATTACTGAATATCTATCTGTCCTACCTCTAGACTAGTGACATCGGGGTGGCAAGAACAACTGTTTACTTTGGAGAAAATTTTTCCTCACTGTGTTATCCTCAGTCCTGGCAGATAGCAGGTACCGAATAACATGTGTTAGATGAATGAGTAAATGTCTTCAATAAAAAACAAAATGTGTGAAAGTGAGCTGAATGCAGAGGTGGAGAGGAATAGGGGACGAGTCTTTCCACAGACAGCCTCTGAGGAAGAGATACCTAGAAATTAAAAGAAACTCTGTATCTAAAGGGTGTAACACGGTGCCCGCTGTATAGAAAGTACCCACTACCACTACGTGGTACCGAATATCATGAACACCACAGTTCAAATGGCTCCACTTCTTGTCACCGTCACCTCTGACTTCCTGCCCTCTACCTCTGCCCTCTGTGGAGACCCCCACAGTGGCCCTGCCACAGCTTCCCAGAGGGGTATCTCTCTCACCCACAGCCCTGGTGGCTGAGCTGAGGCCTCTGCACATTTCTGCATCTATGCTCTGGAATGTTCCTGCATGGAGTATTGGGTCTTCTCTCCATCAGAGGTAGCCCCGGGAGCCTGCGGACACTGGGAGGAAAGCTACAGGGTTAGAATTGGCTTGTGTGAGGTCACAGATCTGTTCTGGGCACAGCCCTGGGGATGAAGACCTGGCTATATTCCTGGCTATCGCCTTGGGGAAATCTCTACCAGCCTTGGGAGTTCAGTTTCCTAATCTGTAGATGAAGGATTTAGGCCCAAGGGTGTCTGTGCCTCCTTCCAGCCCTAACATGTTATGATGCTATCAGTAGACACTCTCCTAAATGTCTTTGAAGTCTTCAAACTCTCTGGACCTCAAGCACAAGCTGTACCTTGCACATGGCCACAAAAAAAGAGCCTCTGGCAAGAACACACACTCTAGACCCCTGTGTCCTGGCAGAAAACAGGTTTGAGGAATGGGGATGTCTCCCCGACCCTATCACCTCTCTTACTTTTCTCCCCGGTGCTCCCCATCTCCCTGATGGTCAGCCTCCCTGGAACACACTGCCCCCTCCAAGTGGCTCCCAACACATCTCAAGCCAACAAGCATGCCCATATACGCCAGTCCGTATTTTTTTTTTTTTTTTACATTTATTCATTTATTTTAGAGAAAGAGCATGAGCGGGAGGGACAGAGGGAGAGGGAGAGGGAGAGAGAATCTGAAGCAGACTCCGTGCTGAGTGCAGAGCCGAGGCGGGGCTCTGTCCCAGGACCCTGAGATCGTCACCTGGGCTGAAGTCAGACGCTGCATGGACTGAGCCACCCAGGCGCTCCTGACGTCAATCTTTTCCTACTACCCCATGTGTAGAAGTCTTATCTCTGCTGGGAAACACCTAGCCGTGGGCAGCTCCCTACCTTACAGAATGAGGCTTTCCATCGCCGGGGAGCTCTGGGAGCATGGGGTGAGGCCGTGTAGCTGGAGAGCAGAGCAGGGAGCCAACCTCTCCTGAACACTTTCTCAGCGCCAGCCACACGGACACAGCTTTCTAGAAAAATCATCTCCTGACTTGGGGCAGCATGACTAATTATTCTCATTTTAGACACAAGGAAACTGATGCTCTGGGACACTGAGCCACTTGTTTGAGGACACACAGGCGCTTGGTGCATCTGCCATCACCGAGGTGACAGTCCCTGGGTCATGCCCCCCTTGAATGTGCCCCTCTCCCACCCAGCACACCTCTCTTAGAGGCTCCGGGCCTCTGGGAACCCTCAGGGTAAACTCACGCCACTTTTGGTGTCCTGGGACTAAGGAGAAGGGAAACTCCCATTTATGGGGTACTTCTTAGGCACTCCAAATTCTCTCAACTGCCGTTCTTCCATTGTATCATATTCCCCTCGCTCATCGCAGGCTGTAGAGTTACGGTTAAGAAGCATTTGTTGAACGGACAAAGGCACGTCCCTTGTAGACGCAGACCAGGAGGCTCTGAGAGGCTGGGTGACCCACAGCTGGTGAGGAGAGCTGGGCCCTGAACCCAAGGCCAGCCGGCTCAGGGCTCAAGCCTGTCTCCACAGGAGGCCGCCTCTTCTCAACCATGTCGGGTTTGTCCCCAGCCTGAAGGCCCTGGGGAGATGGGGGCCAATCAGCTGTGTTTGGAAAAGGCAGGTGTGGAAGCCTCAGGACCCTGGTTACTCATGACCTTTGATTAATTGCTGATATCGCAAACCCTCATAAATAGGCCAAGGAGTGCTAAGTCACCAAAGGGCCAAGCCAGACAAACAAAAACCTTACTGATTAACCAGCCCTGCTTCCCAGGCCTACCAGCTCCTCTGCCACCCCGGGGAGGCCAAAACGGCCACCAAGGTGGCCAAGGCTCAAAGGCTGGCCTTGTTTTCATGCCCAGCTGTCAGGATCTTGAGAACTAGCAGTGCCAAGGGCCCCTTGACTCTAGTGCCAATTCATGGAGTCTCCAAAAGTCCCCACGGAGGGTGTTCTTCAGGGAAGGCACCCTTTGAGTCCCGCTTCCTCTGACCCCAGGAGAGCCCCTGTGGGGAAACCGGCTTTCCCACCCCCTGCCTCTGAGCACTTGGGGCTTGGCTGTCTCCCTTCCCGCTGGACCGGGGGCCTCAGCTATCACCCCTACCCTGGCGTTCAAGCTGGATCGGAGTCAAGGACACTGGCAAACATCCTCTGGCATGCCCATGATGAGCCCACAAGTCTTCTTGGCTTCAGAGTTTTCATGTATTCTACGTGTGGAGAAACAGAAAAAGGGGAGGAAACTGGCCAAGGAGAGAAGCAAACAACCACTGAATCTTCCTGGAATCTTTCAAGAGCCCCCACGTCTCTGTCTTAGCTGATGCTTGCATGCATTCCCTGGGCCTGCTGTAACAAGCTGCCACACTTAGGGGCTCCACACAACGTGAATGTGCTGTCTTATCGTTTTGGGGGGGGGTCAGGTGACTGAAATGGGTCTCTGGGCTAAAATCAAGGTGTCAGCAGGACTCCCTTCCTTCTGGGGAGCTCCAGGGGAGAATGCATTTGCCTGCTGTCCCCAGCTTCCAGAGGCTGCCCACTACTGCTTGGCTCAGTGTGACGTCACTGTGGTGTCACATCTGTGTCTGGGACTCTGCTTCTCCTACGTCCCTCCTATACGTGCCCTTGTGACTCCATTGGGTCCACCCAGGTCATGCAGGGTGATCTTCCCATCCCAAGATCCTGAACGTCATCCTATCTGCAAAATCCTCTTTCCTTGTAAGGTAACATGGTCCCGGTTTCTGGGGTTAGGACACGGACATCTCTGCGGAGGAGGCCATTCTTCTGCTGAGCACGGTGAGTTTGAGTGCTTTTTGCAATGATCACTGACAGACACTATGTCCTGAGGTCACCAAGCTTCCTTCCCACTGACTCACAGGCATGGGCATTCTGAGTTTTCCTTCTGGAGGGCTGTCTGGGAGGGTGACAAGATGCCCCTGTCAGTCTCCTGGGGGCGAGGGGGGGGGTTGCCTCCTCACTCTTGGATCTTGATGGAGCTTTGGCTTCTATTGTCCACCATGACTCCTCTCTCGGCCCCGGGTTTGGAACTAGACTTGGCTATGCTAAGGTCACGAGGGACCTTGGAAAAACTACTGCTGCCTTTGAGCCTCCGTTTCCCCGTTGCACAAAAGGGTCCATGACATCTCCTCCCCAAAGCGATCGTGAGGATGGGTTGAGGCGGTAAACTCTAACTCAGATAACTCAAATCCCCATAAAGGCCCCCTTGCCCTTTGGAAGGAGGTTAATATCTCTGGGGGATGCAGCCCAGAGTCTGCCACTCCCCGGCTTATATCTGCCAGGGGCTTCGGCAGCACTCCCGGCTGAGATCGAGCACCAACCCCCCCCCCCCCCCGCCGCCCCACACCCCTGCAGACACGGCACGGTCCGGCCCTGGCCAGCTCTCCACCCTCACCCCATGTTGTCCACACTGGCCGCTCTGGTTCCTTGAACACACCAGCCAGGCCCACCTTCTGGGACCTGTTCCTTGCTTTCCTTGCCGTGCAGAGCACGCATCCCCAGCAGTGTGGACGCAGCAGTGTGATCGGTTCCCCACTTAACTCGCTGTCACCGTCACCGTACCTCTCTTCTTTCTTTCATCCCCTTTGTCACACTCCTCCTCCTGCTGGGCACCCAGCCAACCACACCTGCCCTCCTCCTGGCCCTGGGCTGTGGCCAGGTGACTGTACCCTTGATAACGGCCTGGGCAGGAGTGATGTGCTCTGTTTGCAGGGCTGGCTTCTTAGAATCTCCCGCATGGTCCTCTCTGCTCCCCCGCCCCTGTCTGTAAGGCCGGGAGGTCCCAGCCCATGGGGAGGCCTGCAGCATGATAGAAGAGCCGTGCCCGCAAACCAGGCAAGGCCTGACAAATATCCATGCTCGATTTCTCTGCGGGTAAGAAATGCATTTCCAGCGTGTGAGGTGCTGAGATTTCGGGGTTGTCGGCCGAGGCTGACCTTTGTATTTGCATTTATTGGTTTACTGTCCATTTCACTAAAATGCCCACTCCATGAGGCAGAGCCCCAGGGCTGTCTGGGTCCCTGTTGACGCCTCGGCTCCTGGCACTGTCTCTGGGCGCAGGTAGGCGGACGGCCAAAGCCTATCGAACAAAGGAATAGATGAATGAACAAATAAAATTGGCCTGGCTCTCCTTTCTATACTCTAGAAAAATCCAAAGCCCACTCCAAGCTTTTGCAAATTCCCGGGCCCTTGGGCTCCAGGGCTCAGGGTTGTGGCCTTTTGCCACCCTTTCTGCCGGGTTCCTTACATTTAGGTGTCTTCATTCCGCCTTACCCACATGATGACAGGCCGCACGTGGAGCCCCATCCCCTTCTGTGTGCCCGTGCGGGGGAGCCCCCACGCACACGGTGCGCATGCACGTGCGGCGCAGGCCTTTGTGGGTCCCAGGTACTTGACTTTGGTCTGCGGAAGGCAGAGGACCGCATTCCCCCCGCAGCCATGCACACAGCTTCCAAAGGAAGGCGACAACGCGGTTTCAGTTTCTCAGGCCCCGCCCCACCGCCCCCATCTTCATCCAGACATTTCCACTGCCATTTCAGCCACATGTTCCAACGGCCTGTGAGTTCCCTGGTTTCTGTTTCCTCTTCCTCCTCTCGCTCTCTCCCCGCTTGCGTCACACTGTACTTTTTCCCCCAGTTGCGACAGTATCTCCCATTGCCTCCCATTGTGCACACTCAGCTCTGTGACCTCCCACCCTCCCGTCCCCACCTCCTGACTCTGGGCAGCCAGTGCCTGCATCCCCCAGGGAGAGCGAGGGGGGAGTAGTAGTCATTTCTGAGCCCGGGCCAGCAAAGGCAAGGTGGCCTCTGCCTCTCCCGCGGGGACTCTTGGCTCTTGGAAGCCTGGGCTGACACGCGACAAGTCTGGCTCTCTCGAGCCCACCCTCCCATTCAGAAGCCCAGACCACCTAGTGAAGCCATGCCCGAGGCTCTGGTCACCTGCCCCAGCTGAGGCTGCCTCGGCCACCAAGCTGGCCAGTGCACATGCCTTTTGATGTTTCCAACTCCCTGAGGTTGTAACATTCTGCTGAGTCTTCCCAGCTCAGGTCCAGGCATCCTGGATCAGACCCAAGCCACCCTTTTGGGGGATCCATCCCAATTCCCGACTCACTGAATTACTGAGCATAATCAAATTGGGGGTTTCCACCCCCAGGTTTGGGGGTGCTTTGCTATCCAGTAATGTAGAAACTGGGACAGCTCTTTCCTGCTGTCTCAGAGGCAAAAAAAAAAAAGAAAAGAAAAAAGAAAAAAAAACGTTCCCCTGATTTTCCTTAAGCCTGGCAAGTCAGCCGTTTCTTTTGTTGCTTGTCTCTGCCCTCAGGGTCTCAGATTCCACCCCAAGTGTCTTGTTAAGGTATTTTTCTAAACAAAACTTCTCTCTGGGAGGTGTTCTGATGCCAGCAATTAAGATAGCAAAGCGTTTTATCTCTGCCAAGTGTCTGAGTGCTTGGCGCATACATATGCTCAATTAATGTTAGTTTGAAATTCTGTATTCTTTTTTGAACTCCCGGGGAGCTGGAAGGTGAATAAAAGGGGAGGGGGGTAAGGGAGTAACTTTTGGATTCCAGAAATAGGCATTTGGCTCATGCCTGCCTCGGCATTTGTATGAAGCAGGATCCAGCAACAAAAGAGCCCTTACCAGGAAGTTTAAGAGAGACAATTAATACAGAGAAACAGGTACAATGGTGTCTTGAAGACTTGAGAAGACTTCCGTGGAGGGTTGCTGGATAAAAGACCGGAAGGCTAGTTAAATTGGCATTTCAGATAAACAATGACTTTTTTTCCTGTAAGTATGTCCCATGCATATTTGGGAATACTTATTCTTAAAAAAGGATACGTCGTTTGAAAAGAAAATTGAACTGGACATCCTGCATTTTTATTGACTACTCCTGGGGTTCTTTGCTCCGCAACACAGAAAGCATCTCTTCCTGGGGTGGGGGGGCAAGGGAGGAGGGGCTGATACCAGAGTCCGGGGGCTGAGGCTGACCCTGAAGCTGGCACCCTGCCAGGGATCTGCCAGCCTGGGCCTGGGACCAGGGAAGGGTTGTAGCCACTGCAGAGATGCTACCTAAAGCAGAGGGAGAAATGCCCTTGCTCCCTCCTTCCTCTTGCCCCCCTCCCCCACCCCGCATCCCTCAGGGCCTCCCAAGGCTGAACCCAGCCCACAGCATGGGCCAAGGAGCCTGGGAAATGTAGTTTGCAAGGGTCAGCCCTCGGGGACAGAGTAGACAAGGGTCCCCTGTCTGCACTATACATTTCATCATGCTTATCAAAAACGTATCAGACTTCTTCAACCATTTCTTGACCCCTCACAATGTTTATGGCACCATATTAAGCAATTCATAGGCATTTTGTCATTTGATCCTTAACCAAACTATGAGGAAGTCGCAATTCTTTTCTACATTTTACTGAGGAGGACATTAAGCCTCAGAGAGATTAAGAAATGTGCCCACAAACTACATAGGAAGTATGTATGTGCCAGGCTCAGGTCTTTCCTACAGCAGCAGGAGGTGCTTCAGCCCTCTGGGCAGGTAGAGAGAAGGGCAGAAGTCAGAGAACAGGGGGCAACATCAACTCATCCAGACAGTTGGGTCCTGGAAGGGGCGCCATCTTGATCCGCGTCCACATGCTTTGGCTAACGCCTGAAATGCCTTCTCATTCTCACTCTTCCCAAAGGCATCAAACCCACTTGATCTTGCCTTCCAACACCCAAAACGTACATGTTGGCAGCCATGTGGGGGAGAAAACAGCAGAATATAATCGTTAAGAACCTGAGCCCTCTAACCAGGTGGCCGATTCAAATCCCGACTCTAGAGTTGACTAGCTTTGTAACTTTGGGGAAGTTATTGAATCTCTCTGTCCCTGTTATTCTTCATTTATACAAGGGGGCTGATGATGATGAAGATAATGATCTCCATGATGATGATGGTGATGTCTACAGGACAGTCATGCAGACTGCTCATTGCTCTAGACTGCTTCTATGTGTAACAGATCAGCAGGAGCCCTGCCCATTGATGTGAAGGTCCCGTGAATTCATCCATGAGAGACACTGGTACAGTGCCTGGCCCATCATTTGCATCCAATAAATGTAGGCTGTTACTACATACATTCCAGAATCAGCTAAGCACAGGACAGTGTGCGCTAAGCTCTGAGGGTACAAAGTTAAAAGTCTCTGTGTACAGAGCGATAAGGAGGTGAGAGGGACAGGGAAGCACACCATTTTAGGGTTAGGGTTAGGGTTAGGGCAAGTCTCGTAGAGGATTGGAGCAGGAAAGGCCTTGGGGAATCAGGTCACCCAGACTTCTTCTTTTATAGATGAGAAAATGGGGGTCGAGGAAGGGACAGGGAGGTCCTAGTGCTTTCCAGGGTGTTGGGAATGATGCAGGGAGGGCTCTCTGATCTTCTGACCTAGGCCCCTGCCCTTCACATTCTGCATCAACACCTCCCTTCCCCCTGCTGCCCAGCCACGTGGTATTTTTTTTTAAAGCGATGCCTTTTTCCACTCAGCCCACATGATTCAGCACCTGTTCGCTGCCAGGCACCACGCTGGACGTGGAGAACACAAGAGCTCACCCATGTCTGATTAAGAGCTCCCCATAGAATGAGGTAGACAGAAAGGTGAAGGAATAATTCTGTAGAATAAACGTGCCGGCTGTCCTGGAGGCTTTGGAAGCCTGATGAGCCCTGGGATGAGGGGTGCAAGGGAAAAGGGGTGATTCATCCTCCAGCCAAGGCTGAGAGGATAGCAGATGGCTCTCCAGTGGTCCAGAGGGCTGCTCCATCCCAGTCCAGCCAGCGAGCATAACAGCAGGAGAGGAGGCAATCCATGTGTGGCCAGAGCCGGAGGTTGGAGGTAGGGGCAGGAGGGGCACTCGGTTTTCCAGGGAGCCGGGCTCAGGGAAGAGTGTGACCGGTCTGCCCAGCCCTGCTGCTTCTGACACCCACACTCAGCCGCGCGTATGTGCAGCAGACCAGGACACGGCCACTGCCTCACAACACTGAGCCAGGGAGGCCGTGCACGCATTTGCCATCTTTAATAGGAAAGTTCAGCTGGTAAAGGGAAGCCACGTTTATGTAACAGGAAGCTTGGTTTCCAGGACAAACGTGGCTGCAATGCAATCACAGCCCTATTTCTGGAACAATTCTACGGGCTCTAATTTCTTTAGAAAACTCCAGTGAAACCCCACAGGCCAGCAAACAATGGAAGGGTTCAGCTTTTCTCTTTCATTGTTCTTGGTCCTTGTATCCCAAAGGCCGGGCTGTGGGGAACGTGTAACCCGAACCCCTGAGTTCAGGACTTCCGGAAGAATCCCCACCATCAGACACAGGGCTGGACAGCTGCCCCGAAACTGGGCCCAGAGGGGGCTCGTGTCTTCCTGATTTCTGGCCATGGGCCCAGAGATACAGACATCGGCCCCTAGATTCTTGCCAAAGCCGGACAGTCTGATCTTTCCACTGCTGCTAAGACCCCAGAGACTTTGAGCAAGTTGTCTATTCACCCTGAGCCTTGGTTTCCACATCCATAAAAAGGGATTATTATTAATACGTATCCTGCCACCTCATAAGGCTCATCTTATCAAATGAGAAGATGAGAAGATATAGGGGAAAAGATTTATGTATTAGTATTTTAATTTTTTTAGCTTTTTTTTTTTAATTTAGGTGAAATCCATTTAACAAATAACCAACATTTTAAGATGTACTACCAGTGGCATTTAGTACTTTTATTGTTCCGCAACCGCCGTTTCTATACAGTTCCAGAATCTTCGCATCAACCCAGAATCTAACCCTAGGCCCATGAGGCAGTCACTCCCATGGCCCACCCGTGGCCCACCCGTGGCCCCACGGCGCCCGCCAGCCCTGGCCACCACTGCTCAGATTTCTGTCTCTATGGATTCACGAATTCCGGCTATTTCACATAAATAGAATCCTATAACATGTGGCCTTTTGTGTCTGGCTTTGTTCACTTCGTATGATGTTTAAATATGAGGTGCATCCACATCGTGACATTTATCAGTACCTTATTCCTTCTTATGGCTGAAGAATATTCCATTGTATGGACACACCACGATCTATCCACTCTTCTGTTGAAAGACAACTAGGTGGCCTGGACCTTTCAGCCCTCGTGAATAGTGCGGCTAAGAACATTCACGTCCCTGTGTCTGAATACCTGTTTTTAATTATTTTGGGTATATACCCACGAGTAGGATTCCTGGGCCATATGGCAATTACGTGGAACTTTCTGAGGAACCACCATGCTTTACCGCGTGGCAGGTCCATTTCCACTTGCAGGGGACAAGCGTTCCGGTGCCTCCACATCTTTGCCCACATTTGTCATTTTCTGTCTTTTTGATTACAGCCATCCCAGCGGACGTGAAGTCGAAGCAATCAAAGTCCTGACTAACGATGTTGAGCATCTTTTCCCGAGCACATTGCCCGTTCGTATAACTTCTTTGGAGGAATATCTATTCAAATCCTTTGACAGTTTTTAAGTGGATAATCGGGTTTTTTACCTTTTTGTTGTTGAGTGGTAGTTCTTTATATATTCTGGAAATTATCGGAGAGATGACTTGGAAATAATTTCTTCCATTCTGTAGGTTTTTTAAAATAATTTATTTTTAGTACCAGTTAGAAATAATTGGAAAGAAAACTATTATGTATTGGTAGCTATAACATTTGCTCATCTGTCTTTCTCCTTCCCTACCCCTTTTTTCCTCCTTCTGTTTATTCCTGCTCCTTCTCCCCCTCCCCCCGATTCTTCTCCCTCCTCTCCCCTCCCCCTCTTTCTTCTCCATCTCCCCCTCCCCCTCCCTCCCCTTCCCCTTCCCCTTCTTCTTCTTCTGCTCCAGTAAGAGATTCCAGTCATAACTTTCAGAAGTTTTCAACTCCTTTGGGATGCCTGGATGGTTCACAGAGGAACATTGCAAACTGTTCCTTTATGGAATAATGGAGCTGGTCGTCCTCCAAGTGATCCGTGCCTCCCACCCATTTGGAGGACCTTGAGCCTGGGAGTGCAGCAAAGCCCTGCCCGAGTCTTGGCCAGGAGTGAGCCCCAGCAATGGAAACCCGGGCCTTACCATCATAGATCCCTTCCATTCAAACCACTTAGCTCCTCACACTTGCACTGTGGGAATGCAGGGTGGTCGCAGTCATGAGGGGCTCACTGTCCAGCTGGGAGACAGTGGTGGGACTGTGTGCAGAGCTGGGGAGTGCAGAGGGGCTTTAGGCTGGGCTCTGCAGTCCCAAGTCCCGCCCTGCCTGCCTCTGACTCACGGGATGTTGTTCTCAGCCAGATATTTCACTTGTCAGCTCGAGTTCGTTCACCTGTTGCTGGCTGGGTGTTGCTCAAGGAGAGCAAGAATGTAAAGCACCTTATAAAATATGCATTTTATGTAAATATGCTTTCAACCACCACACCTAGCGTTCTTTCGGTGATGGCACTTTAGATTTCCCTACTCAGTCTGGTCTGCACCCTTCAGTGCTCTGCCTTTTCCTGAGGATAAAGCCCAATATCCCCTAGATTCCCAAAAGAATGGGGTCCTGCCTCCCTTCCTCAGTGTCACGAGCACCTTTGGCTTTGTGATCGTGCCACACCCTCCTCATCTCCGGGCCTTTGCGCCTGCTCCTCCCTCTGCTTGGCACCCCCTCCCACCCCTTCCTTGCTTGAGTCACCATCCTCACTCCTCACATCTCGTCCGAGTGGCCTCTCCCTCCAGGAAGTCTCCCTTGATCTCCCTAGACAAGCTCAAGCCCTGGGCTCCACGGAACTCTGAGCTCTGTAGCCACATGTCACACTGTTTTCTGATGGCCGGTTTGACCCATCTCCACCAGAAAACAAGATGGTTACATCAGGGAAGTACAGAACGTCCTCCCATGGCTGTCACGGTGCTCTATACTCCACAAACGTGGGTGGATGAATAAATATGGTCCCTACCCCCAGGCTGTCCTGGGACATCTGAACCCCCAGGCAGGGGCCAGACCGAGGTATAATGCACATGGGGCCAGTTGGTATGTGCAGAGTCTGGCTCTCTTCTCATCTGACCGCCCTGGAGCCCTCCCACCCAGCCTCTGCCCTCACGCCGACGTGCCCCGGCCTGCTCTGTCCGTCCCACGGGCCCAGGGTCAGGATGCCCCAGACGCTGCCCGCCCCTCCCCTGGCCAGGCTGGGCCACGAAGGAAGCATGTAGCCCATCTCCTCTGTTATGTGGATTAAATGTGTGCTAACCTCAATGGCCGTCCCTCGATCCTGGATTTCCAGGTCCCGTCGCATGTGGGCTCCAGGGAGAAAGAGCGGATGTGAGTCGCGCCTCCATCCAAGTAACCACCAGTCTCTGTGCCTCGTGCAGACGGTACCACTATCTTTTTCATGCGGCTGTGGGGAGACTTCACGGAGAAAATGCCCGATAAATGCCTGGCAAACAGAAAGGACTCAGACAACGGTAACACCGCCCTGTTTGCCTTGTATGCACTCCGTCACTCAAATACACACATGCCCGTTTTCCAGGTTAAGAAACGAAGGTTCCCGGAAATCAGGTTTTCCCCGAGCTCACAAAGCTAATGAGTCACGGAGAAGGGCCGCAGCGGGAAGCCAGCAAAATTCCAAGATCTGGATGTCCGTCCAGGCCACAGGCCTGCAATGCCGTGTGTGGTGAGCACACAGAAAACTTTCAGCCACTCCATGCTCGCTTGGGGGTTTTGACCTTTTCCAGCTGGGTTAACGCTCTTCCTCCTGACCCAGTTCTCTTGGCTGAGGGCAGAGATATCTGTCTCCTTATCTGGAGGCTTTTGGAATTGATACTTAAAGCCAAGTTTTTTGTTTTGTTTTGTTTTGTTTTGTTTTTTAAGTTCTGATGGGTGTGTGTGTTTTCTCCCGTGGTTTTCATCTGCTTTCTGGGGCCCGACAAAACGCTGAGCGGGAAGCTGTCTGTTGACACCGGCGGGGAGGGGGGGGGGCATTGCACCCTCTGGTGGCTGCCATCGCTAGGTGGCCGGGTCAGTGCTCTGGGCCAAGGTCACAACAGGAACCTTTTTGGCAGCTTGGGCTTTCCCAGGGCAGGACCTGTTCTACCACCTGGAACCAGTCCGCGGGGGCTTGTCTCCAAAGTGCTTCAGTCTGGAGCAAAGCTGACAGTCCCCTGGGCCCCTGCTCTTGTGGGAAACGGAGGTTTCTCATTCTCAGCCAGGACTCAGGAACTCAGGACCTTGCTTTTGAAGTCCTGGGTACACCCCTTCCTTGCTGGCACCTTACTCCACCTCCTGGAGGTTTAGCCTCCTCATTAAATTCTCCTCTAGCGGGGGATTGTGCGTCCTGGCAGGATTGTTGCAGGATTAAATGAGATTAATGTAGGCAAAGTACTTGGCCCATGTGGACCCATGTGCAAAAGGGAACCATGGTCATTATTAACAGTCTCCCAGGGATGGGACGGCTGGGTGATAGACATTGGGGAGGGTATGTGCTATGGTGAGTGCTGTGAATTGTGCAAGACTGTTGAATCACAGACCTGTACCTCTGAAACAAATAATACATTATATGTTAAAAAAAAGAAGAAGAAGAAGAAGATAGCAGGAGGGGAAGAATGAAGGGGGGGAAATCGGAGGGGGGAGACAAACCATGAGAGACGATGGACTCTGAGAAACAAACTGAGGGGAGGAGGGTGGGGGGATGGGTTAGCCCGGTGATGGGTAGTAAAGAGGGCACATTCTGCGTGGAGCACTGGGTGTTATGCACAAACAATGAATCATGGAACCCTACATCAAAAACTAATGATGTAATGTGTGGTGATTAACATAACATAATAAAAAAAAAAATCTCCCACTTTTCCTGGTGTTGCTGCTGTCTGGCTGCCTGCCTATCTGCCCCCCTTCGGACTGTGGTCTTCTGAAGGCAGAGACCTTGTCTTGCCCATGCCAGCACCAGCCCCCAGGGGCCCTTGGTGGGGTATTCACCAAATGAAATGTATGTAAACATAAAGCATATTAGTTCTCCCCACTATCGCATTAGGCAGACAGATCAGAAATCATTCCCACTTTTGCAGAGAAGCCCCATGTCTGGATCTAGGTCTTGGACTCTCGGGGCGTGTGGGGGCCCGTGATCCAACCAAGCCCTCTTCATGGGGGGCCTCCAGGGGGAAGAAAACTTCAGGGATCTACACATCTACACCAACCAGAGCTCCCTGTTTTGGATAAAGGTTCAGGAAAGCCAGCCCAGAGGTTATAAAACATGGAGGGGGAGGAGTTCTCAGAAGTCTTGAGCAGCTACAGGAAGGTGAGGCTGGACATGGGTGGATCCGCAGGCACCCTCAGGGCACTTAGCTTTCTGTAGTATAGTTTATACAACCGGTAAGCTTCTGGAAGGCTTGAGAAAAGATGTTCTCAGTTGATAGCAATCGCAGCCCCTGGCTCCAGTCTTCTGTGCTCCAGGAAGTGTACCGGGCACACACAGGGAGCACCCCGGCCTTGCCAAGAGGCAGGCTCGCTGCCTGGATCTTGGAGGCATGCCTGGGGGTCCCGAGGCCCCTGATTGCCGTCCCAGCCCCTGGCTGCTTTCCTCTGTCTCCCAGCAGCAGCCGCTGGGGTCCCTAGGGGCCCACACTCATGGTTCTGGATTTACTACCCCCCCATTCTCCCCAAACCTTTCTCTTGCTGCACCTGCCATCTGCTTACACCACTGTCCCTTCGTGCCCTGGCACCCACCATCTTGCTGCCCACTCTCCCTCATTCCTGGTGGACTTTGCAAATTCGTTAAGTGTGTTTCTACCCAATTTGTGCCTTTAGTGTCCCTGGGGAGCTCATGTATAGAACCTGCCCTTCTGGGCCCCGGACATCTACACTCCCTCCACTTCTTCCCTCCACCTTCTGGCTTGCCATCACCTGGAACCGTGAAGGCCACTCAGACACCTTGTGCCTCATTTCTCCTTAAGATCCTCTCGGCCCCGGCCTTGGGGGCACCACACAGCCCCGTGGACCTGTGGCCTCTCTGTTCACTCCTTCTAGTCTCCTTATCCCGGTCCCTCTTCCTGAGACTGTCCCTACTTCACCTCCTGCAGTTTCTCATCCGGACCCACAGCCTCCAGGGTCTATAACCTGGCAAGGTCCAAGTCTCTGTGTCCAAGGGGCGGGGGTCTTAGGACCCCAATCCCGCTTTCTTGCAATGAGCTCTGCGCTAACAGATTGATTCAGGAGCCTGTTGCTACTTGTACTTTGGGTCCAGCTGAATTGGAGAATGCTGCTTAGAATTGTGGCAAAAGATCCAGTTTGCTCTTGCTTATCTCATTGAGCTGAACTGACTTTTCTATCCCCGGATGTGGCCTCCTGTCTGCAGCAGGCAGGCCAGCCTGGAGTGAGCCCCTTGGAGGCCCAGAGATGGGAGCCAATATGGTGGTGGTTTCCTGAGCTCCGTGTTGCTGTGTTCACATGGTGGTAGAGGAGGTGGTGGTAATGGAGGGGGGCAGTTTCTTTTGTCTCTTCTTATGAGGGCACTAATCTCATCCGGGGTCCTACCCTGCTCTAAACCGGATCACCTCCCAAGGCTCCCGTCCAAGTAGCATCGACATATGAATTTGGGTTAGGGCTTCAACATATGAATCTAGGGGACACGATTCAGTCCATAGCAGTGGGTTGGGGTTGAATACAGCCGGTCTCTGAATCGATCCGTGTGCTCGCAGAATGTTAGGTGTAGCCAGCATTTCTGAGAAGCAGGTTACCTGGGATCCACCTATCCTGTGAGGACCCAGTGTTTCAGCTGAAGATGACCAAGAAGGCTTCACCTTGTTCTACGGGGCTCCAGGGAGTGGGCAGGTCCCACTAGAGGGGACGGAGCAAAAGGGGCACATGAATACATCAGCATCATCCTACAGATGGGTATTGTGAAGTGAGGGTGTCAGGACCCGAGCCCCGCAGGTGCCTCTACTTGGTAGGTGTTGAGTCAGTGAACGAAGGAGAAGCAGAAACAGAGGTGGGTCCTGCCCCAGCAGGTGCAGAGGGACCCTTGAATCAGCCGGGGGCTTTACCTCACCAGGCCCCTAGAGCACAGGTGTCCTAGACCTCACAAGACTTCTTCACTTAGGAGGGGATGGGACTCTGAATGTAGAGAACGTTTCCTTTTGTGACATGACCTGTAGTGAATCCTGGTGTCAATAAACCAACTGCCTGAGGCACGCCTGGGGACAGCTGGGGAGGTCCTGAGACACCCTCCCCCTCGCTGGGTGCTACTGTAGTCTCCCAGGACAGGCACGCTTTGTGGCACCCACTCACAGACATGGGCAAAGTGACCTTTGAGGCAGACCTCTAAATACTGCAGGAACAATAATGATGACAGAGGAAGGAAAGGAAAAAAAAAAAAAAAAGAAGTAGCACAGTGGAAAACATGCATGATGGTTGAATCTGGAGAACGAGCCCGTGAGGTTCATACACTCTCAATCCGTGCATATATTTAAAAACCCTCGTGTTTTAGAACAAGAAGCAATTAGAACATGTCTTCCCAGGAACTTCTTTTTGATTCCATGAGCTCTTTGCCGAGCAGTCAGGTGTGTGTTTGGAGCAGCCTGAGGGGTGCGCCGGGGAGAACCTTCCCAGGGTTTCCACAACCAAATCCTGGAGGACCTGCATTTGTGGGAGGCGTGGAGGGTGCACAGCAAGGGGGGGGGCTCTGGTTCTTGGCTCCTGTACCTGCGCGGGTGCCAGATGGTCCTAAAGAAGTATCTTTAGGAACTCGGGTCTCTCTGTGGAGGGCCCTGGCTAATTCCTTTTCCTTCCCGGGCCCCTTACTGCCCGGGGCCCGGTGGACAAACCCCCACCTGGCTGAGGGAGCATTCCTGATGGGTTCTGCCTGCATGTGTCGCCACCCGGTGGCAGCTTTTCCACATTGCAGCTGTAATGGGAGCCCTCCCAGGAGGGAACTTGGGGGAAAATGGGTCTCTAATGGAGGGGGATGGGGGCGTGTGTTAACAATATCTGAGAGCAGGGCGCTGATAGGGTGAGGATCACGAAGTGATGCGGGAAAAAAGGAAAAGAAACGCTAAAAGCGTTTGGAAAGCAATCAGAAGTAACCCAAAAGTCCCCAGCAATGGGGCTACGTAGGAGCTGGGGAAGAGGTGCAAGAAAGAAGGGAAGGGGGCCCTCTGCTCTAAGGACTGCCTTCCAGAGGGTCACTGCAGACCCACGTCCCGGATGAACCTGGGAGACTCCTCTTGGGAGGCGGCAGAGTGACAGGGAGCCCTGGATCTGCAGAGGGAAGGCTTGCCTTGAACCTCACCTCTGCCCTCAGCTGGCTTTAATTCTGCACCCATTTGCACCCATGGAGACCAGGCCGGCCCCACAGGGCTGCTTTGAGAATTCAAGATCATGTCTAGGGAGGCGTCGTGCAAAGGGTCACCCGCCACACCGATCGGAAAGTATTACGATTTACACCAATTTTACATTACAGAACTCCAATCCTGGATTTCTGGATCTATTCACAAGAGATTTGCGCCAACTTTGGATCAAACTTGGATCCATCCATGGATGTACCCATTTATCGGGAAAAGATGAACCCTAACTCAGCCCACATGGGGCCCTGGCCAAGGCTGTTTCACTCAGCAAATGCTTAGAGCAGCTGGGGCAGATTTCCTCGGGAGGGCCTCCTGAGTTGCTGTCATTCTTTTTTTTTTTTTTTTAAGATTTTATTTATTTATTTGAGATAGAGTGAATATGAGCTGGTGGGGGGGGCAGTGGGGCAGTGGGAGAAGCAGACTCCCCGCCGAGCAGAGAGCCAGACTCGGGGCTGGATCCCAGGACCCCAGGATCATAACCTGAGCCAAAGGCAGACGCTTAACCGACTGAGCCACCCAGGCGCCCCGAGTTGGTTTTATTCTTGATCTCCTACCCCCTCTGACAGCCGGTACCGTCACGTCCCATCTGGCAGAGCGGGCGGCCGAGATTCAAGAGACATTAGGGGGCTCATCATAGTCACACAATAGCGAGAGGCACTGTGGCATTTGAGAGGCTCCCACTCTGCACCTCTGGGCACTTGGGTCGGGGCGGACACTAACTGAGGAGCCCCCCAGCAGGTGAGGCTTTGGGGCTTCTTTAGGACTGAGAAAAACCCGACTGGAAGCTGTGAGAGGCAGCAGGAAGGCAAGGTCCTCACAGAAGGATGACAACCACCCCTGAACGATAAAATAGCTTTGTTTTAATTCACTTTGATTGGGATCACTGGAAATATTCCACAATAAATAAAACAGAGCCGAGGCCGGGGAAGGCAGACTCCTGCTAACTTCATTCAAAATGCATCCAGATTAGCGCTCTGCTACCACACAAACACGGGAGCGAAGCAAGAGGGAAAAGAAAGCAAATTTTAAAACACCAACAACGAACCAAACATGATTGCAAAGAACAAAAAGTGCTCGAGAAACTTTGGCTTTGACGTGCATCCGGTGAGGTGCAGGCACCTGTGGGCAGCCGCGTCCGTCCGCTGGGATGGCCCCTCCCGTCAGGGGCCCCGGGGTCAGCCTGGCGACCGGCTCAGAGCCAACCGCAGCTGGGCACACACGGCAGTACCGTCCTTTGCGAGAAGCCGGGCAGTGAGGTCAAGTTCAACACGTTCAACGCGAGGGCCGAGAGGAAAGGGGACTCTCTCTCTCTCTCTCTCTCTCTCTCGACCCGTCAGCCAGGACCTCAGGGGAGGATAACCAGCCAGCGGCCTGTGGGCACATGTGCTTCCAACCAGATGTCCATCATGGACACGATGATGACCCCGAGCTCTCCGGAGGGGCGAAGCAGCAGCTGGTCCCTGATGGCACGTGGTCCGTGGCCAGCCACCTTTGGACTTGGCACTCCCCTGGAGAAAGTGTTTTTGGTCATACCCACGCGAGGGACAGTGAGCTCTTTTCTGTTTTCCATTTTTTCTTTGTGCTCAGGCTGCCTTGAAGAGAATTGTTAAAGCAAACATTACGGTTCTAAACGTTCTCTGCGATTCCACTCCACCCTGGACCCAGAGGCCCAGTCCTTCCAGCCTCCAGAACTTGCAAGAATCGCCCTCCCCACCTTCTTGTCTGACTTTCCCATTTTCAGTCCTATTTTCTTGAATCTGGCTTCTCCCACTAAGCACATGCCCTTAAAAGCATCACTTTAAGAACTTCCTTTCCTGCCAGATGGTTCTGGAAGCCAGAAGCTACAAACCCGCCCCACTCTCTGCCCTGTCAGGTGCTTGAGGGCATGTGGAACCAGGTGCTGATTTGCAGAGGTGACTCCAGCTCGAGAAAAATCGGTCTCCTGGCTCCACAGGGGTTGGGGAGGGTCCTGAGATCTCTCTCCCTCCTCGGCCCCAGTCTTTCTGGCTTCGGGCTCAGCACTGGCTGCAGGCAGGGACGCCTCTGCTCTCTGCCCAGGGCCCAGGACTGGTCTCCAAGGAGCAGGCAGAGCCCTGGACTGGGAGCCCAACAATGGGGTGCACACTCGAGAGCCTCCTCTGGGGGTGGGGGGGGGTCTCGCTATCCTGCCCAAAGCACGCCAAATGCCCTGTGGGAAATACTCTTGTCTGATTCTCAGCCACCCTCGCCCCAGGTATGGACGCCAACTGGCTTAAGTCCATTGTGCATTCAGTCACCCCCATGGGGATTGGCGCTCTTTGGTTAAGACCCCTTGGCTAAGCCAGTGAACACAAAGAGATGTCTGCTGGGGTGGTGGGAAGAGCCAGGTTGTCTCCCCCATGGGAGGGATGGCAGGAAAAGGCAGACACCAGAGCTTCCCAGGGCCACCACCAACCGCCTGGGGAGGAGCCCAGTGGTGAGACGCAGAGCTGCCAGAAACCTCTACCAGGTCACAGTTCTCGAAGATGCTGGATGGAACCCAGCTGGGAAGGGCCACACAGGATGCCTTTAACATAGAGCCAGTAGTGTTCTCTTTTTGCTCAAAATGTTTGACTTGCCCTCTCTGTCACAACTGGCTCACTTTTGCAAGTCACATTCCTTCTCTGGGCCTTGCTTTTCTCCTCTGTGAAATGGGAAGGCCTCTCAACAGCTTGCAGGGCCTAGTGGGAGGGAGGGAGGGAGGGACCAGGCAGCCGGCACACAGCGCAGACCGATGCTCGCTCTGGGGACCTGTTCTGACTGCACCAAGCCCAGACGCAGATGGCGCGCTCTGAACGTGTCATCTCTGAATGGACTCAGTGACCAGGACTCAAGGAGGAGCTCAGGTTTCCACTCTGCTCCCTGTCTCAGTGGGCACTTTTCTCAAGGGATGAATCAGCCAACCAACAGATGCCTGCTCTTTGGGGATTTATGATCAGAACGATGACCTCATAGGGATGTATGAGCCTTTATCGGTCAAGGGAGCCTTACGTTTTGGAGGTTTTTAAAGCTGGAACAGGTTTTTGTTTGTTGGCTTGTTGTTACTTTGTTTTTTGTAAACCGCTGTCTGGATTCTACATCTCTGAGAATCCAGTAAAAGTTACGGAATCTCTCCCCAGGAAAATGCTCCTATGCATAGGCTTAGGGAAAAAACACAAGCGTGGCATATTATTTCTGGGGACACCTGTGAACCGCCTGAAACCACCTGGGGCCCCTGAGCTCCCCAAATGCCTCCCTCCCTGTTTGTAGAGGGAGAGGCTGGAGCCGGGAGAACAGAGCTTGCCACAGTGCAGCAAGGAGCTCGGAGGACACGACCCGTGGCTCCCAACACTGGCCTGCCTCCCACTCCACCAGGACACTGTCACACGTCCTCAAAGTAGCAGCGGCCTGTTAGGAAATGCTCTGGACAGGAAAAGTAGTTTCTCTGGTTCAATGTCAGTAACTGGAGCCAACCATCACTGTCCTCCTACGTGTGTGACCCCACTCCCCACCTGGCCCCAAGGCAGACCCGCTGTGTTCTGGAGATTCGTAGCCTGAGACTGAACCCAGTCCACAATGATGGGAGAAAGAAGGTGGAGCTGAAGGGAAGGAGGTACAGAGCACTCCACGAACCCACCAACCTGAAACCCCGGGGTCCGCCCAGCGGCGAGCCCCCAAGCCCTAGATGCCCCCCACCCCAAGTCTGAGCTTGATTTAAGCTCCCCACACCCCAGCCGCCAGGTGAAGAAAGAGCAAGCTTAATTAAAAATCAGGACCGGCCACAGAGCCACAAAGTGCACGCAATGTCAGTTGAATTACCAAAAAAACAAAACAAAACAAAACAATCAATCAATAAATAATCAGGTAGGCTGATGAGGACGAACCAGAGCAGCCAGGGAGTGAGAGGATGAGGTATGTCTTCTCCCGCTCTGAAGGTCATGTTCCTGGGACGGCCCTGCAGCCCCCAGGACACTGTGCCGGTGGCCAGTAGGGACTTGGCCCAGAGCGTGGGCTCCTGGAGGAAGTGCTGGCTGGTGGAGGTTCTGGGTATGGCCCTGGAAGGCCGTGGGCACCAAATCCAACAGTCTGTGAACATGAGAGTGACGTTCCCTGGCCGACGCGCCTCTGGACGGCGTTGAGTGTCATCCTAGCTTTGTCCCAGCTCAGGCACTGCCTCAGGAAACTGGAAAAGATGTCCCCAGCTCTAGAGCAAGGGGCATGATGCCAGGGGTCCCCCCATTCCCGAGTCAAGGCTTTTGCCTTATTTCAGCCAATGCACACATTTCTCCCCCCAACACAAAGGCACGTGGAAGTAGTCAGATCTGCTCTCAGCCGTAATGATCGCCAAGATCGATGACTCAAGGAGACATCAGCTTGGGAAGAAGACATCTGCTGGAGTCCGAAGCTCTTTGCCAAGTGTCTATGAAGACCTTCGGGCTGGGGAGCCTCTCCTGGCCACTAGAAATGCGCTTTGGGAAGACAGCGGGGCGGGGGGGGGGGGGTTGTCACTCCAAGTGAGGGAGGGGCCAGGCAGCGTGCAAAGAAAGGCGCCATCTCGCCCCAGTGTCCACGTGGTCCAACGGGGCTCTGTCCCGAAGTCCTCCTCACTCAGAAAGATCCCAGCAAGAGTCAGAGTCTGGGAGTCAGCAGCCCCGGACCCCCGGGGAAGAGGAAGGTCTCTGCCCATCCTCCCTGGGAAACTGTTCTTCACTTGGGAACACTGAGTCTTCAGTATCTGCCCCCTCCCCAGAAGCCAAAATGACTCGAGCGTTTGGAGACTGGATCTCCCCCGCATCTCCTCACCTTCCCCCAGCTGCAGGACAGCACTGAGGGGGGGTCTCCCCATCCAAGGCCAGTTCTGACACTCGCTCTGCAGAGCCGGCAGGGCTAGTGGGCCCTGCTGAGTAGATTCTGCCAAATGCTGGGGTGCAAGAGGCCACGAGGGGCACCTGAACACACCCCCGAGACCGGCCCTCAAAGTTCCCGGGTCAGAACGGCTCCAGGGAGAGGCTGGGGCTAGCCACGGAGAGGCGGGCTCCAGGGCTCCTTGGCAGCGTCATCTCCCCTTAAATATCCGGATTTTATTGATGGACGCCAAGGTGGCCGTCACGTTGGACTCAAAGTCTCCATCGTGCACCCCGGTCTTGCGAAAAGCCCCCGCCGATGGGTTGTTCTCCCAATAGTGATGCCAGTTCCCCTTACTGTCTGCCCCGAAGCCATACAAGTCCACCTGCGGGGGGGGGGCGGGGGGGCAAAGCACAGGTCAGATCCAGGGGGCGGAGCCACAGGTAGAACCTCTAAGAAGGGGGCGCCTGCAGGTTAACCCTCGGAGCTGCAAACGCCATGTCTGAAGGTTCATATAAGCCCTTCTCCCTGTGAACCCTTCTAGTTCCTTACTGAACCTCCCAGGGGCTTCGTGCAGCAAAAGCAAGTTACGTGAAAGTCAAGTCGAATGCCAGAAGGCAGGATGGGAGGCCCTGAGGGAGGTGGGGCAGGAGAGCCTCCTCTCCAAGGCCTGTGGAGGGGGGAGGAGAGCGGGGTTGAGAGCAGGGCTCCCAGCTCTGCCACCTGCTGGTAGAGCCTGGGACTGCCAAACCCCTGCTCCGAGCCTCACTTCCCTCATCTGGAAAATGGGGCCAAAAGGAACGACCACATCGAGGTAGGTGGTAGGAGCTGATCTTTTTTTTTTCCCCCTGGGGCTAATTTCCACGTGGTCCAGGGGCTCTCAGTGGCCGGTGGCCGGGCTGGGAGGGCTGACACATGACAAGCATTTACTGAGCCCTTATTCTGTGCTGAGCACTGCGCTAAATACATCAGCGTTCGGGCAGACCTTCATCGGGGCCAACTGCGTGGGTGCCGGAGAAATGAGGGACACAGGAGTCAGCTGTCAGACCTCGGAGCCTGTGAATGGCCGTGAGAACCAGTGAGGGACGGGGGCTAACCTCAGGGCTCCCGCACACAGAGGAAGGCAGGGCCAAGGACTCAAGGGATCTGGGAGAGCAGGTGTCATTTGAATTGGGTCTCAGGAGAGGAGCTGAAGATGTCCGGGAAGGAATATTCAAGGGCCCCCCAGGGAGAGGAGCTGCTCTCTGGGCTGCAGCGTGGAGGGTAGATTTGGGGGTGGGGGCCGGAGAGAGCTCTGTGGCAAGTGCAGCTTTGTCCGGAACGCCAGCAGGGCCACAGCCCCCCAACAGGGGGGAAGAGACGAGAGTAGCATTTCTGAGGGAGCCAGCTGGAGACAGGAGGGAGATGCGGCTTCTCGCAGAGACACCAGGTTCTCGGTGGCCCTGCGGGGTGCGCGCTGGGGGATGGTGACAGAACAACTCCTCCACGGGATTTCACCCAGGAGCCAGGCGGGCTGGCAGGGGTGGGGGGGCAGCTGCGTGTGACCCGAAGGCACATCTGATGGCTCTGCCTGATGCGGGGCCAGGGAGGAAGTGGGGTGGGGGTGCCGTGGCCTCTCTTGCTTCTCTGCCCCGGGCTGCAGCGAGCCCCCCACATAACTGATGGAGACGCGGGCACAGCCTGGAGGACGGTCAGGCAAGTCCACGAAGGGGAACACGAAGACACTTGGCAAGACCACTGGTTCTCCACCTTGGGGAATAGCGGGACCCCCGGGTGCCTGGTTCCCACTTTCTGGTGAACGTGGGCCTGGCGTGGTCTGGGCGCTGGATTTTAGCTCCGGGGACGATTCTATGGAGAGGCCGAGATTGAAACCACGGCTGCCCCTATTATGATCTGCTGCATGATTCTGCCCCCCGCAGCCCCTCCCGAGCTTCCACCCACTGGTTCTGACTCTGCCTCGGGAGCCCGCACGGAGGGAGTGGGGACTCTTGCTCCGAGGACATCGCTACTCCTTGCCGTCCACTCTGAGAGTAGCACAGAGATGCACTGCAAGCACCAGCATAGAGACCAGCACTCGGAGCTTCCGCAGCAAGACCTATGTCGGGGCCCCGGGGCGGGGGCGGAGGAGGTCCGCCCGATGCGATGGCAGACGCTCACTCTACGCGCTGGGAGACGAGGCAGGAAGAGCCCTTGCGGGCGGCCCGGTGGGCACGGGGACGAGGCTGGCCTACCTCATCGCAGATGTGTAGCGAGAAGATGATGGAAAGGATGCCTGTGGATGGGTACCGCCCGTGGCCCTGCAGCCAGCTGTCGAAGACGTACTTGATGAAGGCCGGGTGGTAGATGAGGATCTGCGGGAGGAGGACCCAGCCCTTCGTGAGCCGCTACCAAGGGCCCCAAGCACCGGCGGGGTGCCCCCCCTGTTGTGGCCTCGGGGGACGGAGCAGTGCACAGGACCAGCGCCCCTGCCCTTGTGGGCCTGACGTTTAGTGGGAAGGACGGGCAGCAGCCTAACCACGGGGCCAGAGGATGCTGCACCACAACCATTATGGGAACGTGGAGAGAAATTAAGCAGACAGACAGTAAAGCACTGGAGGGGAGAAGCCTCGCTGAGAAGGAGACACCCGAGTCGCCTTCCAATCAGGCCAGGGAAGCTCCAGAGAACAGCAGGAGTTGGGGCCAGGGACATCCCTGTCACACTGCAGGAAACACAGGCACGGGGACACCCATTCTGGCAGTGATGGGCTATGTGCTAACCTTCCCTCTCCTCATGTTACAGATGAGGAAACAGCTCAGAGAGGCTAAGCGAGGTGCCCAGCGTCACACAGCCTAGCCTTCCCTCTCCTCATGTTACAGATGAGGAAACAGCTCAGAGAGGCTAAGCGAGGTGCCCAGCGTCACACAGCCAGCTGGTCAAGCCGGGAGGCGTCTGGTAGCAGAACTGCCCTTGACTCCCCCCACCCCCCGCCTCGAGCACAGCAGAGGGGACTTCTCAGGCAGTAGAGGGTGTGCATATAGGTCCAGGAGGCCCAACGCCAGCCCCCAGTAATAGACTGGAGCAGAGGACCATGAGGTTTCTGCTGAACCGTTCATCTCTCAGCCTGGCCTCAAGCCACTGGCGTCCGGGAGGCTCTCCCCTCTACCCACTCAGCCCTCCAGGGATTCCCGCGTGGCTTCTCCCCCAGGCGCTGCACCCCAGTGCGAAGGGCAGGTGCTGGAGCGCTCCAGTTCCAGCCACACCATGAACAATCTGTGTGTTCCTGAGCCAGTCCCTTGACCCCTCTGACCCTGATCTCACAGTGTGTGCAAAGGACCAGTGTCGTGGACACTTCACTTCTTCCATCCTTCTGCCCTTTGCCCAAGTCTTGGCCAACTCCATTCCGGGGGCCCACTGGGGAAGATGGAGACGGGGGGGGGGGGCAGGAGGCGAGGTCTGGCTTTGAGAGGCTCACACGGTACAGCACCGGTTCTCACGCTGCAGCCCACATCAGCATCCCCGGAGGGTCAGTAGAAGCCCAGGCCGCTGGGCCGTTCCCCTCCCCCCAGAGTTTCTGACGCAGTAGGTCTGGGGTGGGCCTGAGTGTCTGCATCCAGGACTGTACCCCAGGGATGCTGCTGGGCCGGGGTCCCACATGGAGAAACTTTGCCGGGGTCAGCCTGTCCCTGCGTAGGGGCTCTGGCTTCTGGCAGCCCCGGGGCCCTGAGGGCTCTCTGCAGCCAGGTGCTGGCAGAGGGGAGACGGGGCTTTCTGTCATCAAACTGAGCCTCAGCTCAGAGGACACGGGCCTAAGCCTCGACTTACCTTATTCTTTTTCACTTTGATCTTTGCGGGGACAGGGACATAGGTGCTGCGGGAGAAACAGCAGACAATTAACGTGGCGAGGGGGCCGGGCTGCCCGCACGCAGCTCTGGCGACGGGCCCTGGGGAGGGAGAGGGTGGTAGGGACGCCACCTCCCTGCCACAGGCCCGCGCTCCTGTAGCAGTGGCCCATTATGGACACCAGAGGGCGCTCCTGGCTAATTCGAGAATGTTTTTTAAATGCCGCTTTCCCCCTACAAAGCTTAAGACCAGGGGACTTGCTCCGAGCAAGCCCAAAAGGAGGCTGAAGGAGCACAGCTCACTGCCGAGGCACTGAATGATGAGCCCCACAAAGGCCCCCTTTCCATCTCCAAGGTGATGTGTGCCCCAAGATGAAGGTACAAATGCCTGGCCATCTGGCCTTAGGTTAAATCTAATGGGGGCCCTTCACGCTCCTGATCCTGTGGGAGGGGGTGGGAAGAGAGGGCAGCTGAGCGCAGGCCTGGCCCGCTCCTCCCCTGCCAGACCCCGCTTCCCTTACTGCCCTCCTGAGAGGGTGGCCCCCAGCTTCCTGCACCCCAATCCACCAGCTTGCTAGCCAGGGGCTGTCATCCTCGGGGTGCACGGCAGAGATAAGGAAGGGGGCAGAACTATCACCTGCAGAGTCCTTTCCAGCGGGGCCCCTCCTTCCGAGGAGTTTTCAGTAAGCCTAGGAGGCCTGTCCTGGAGTCATGAGGAGGAGGAAGGAGGGAACTTGCGGGGTGTTAGCAGTTTAGGGAGGCAAGGGACCAGAAGGAGCCACAGGCTGGGTGGGGGCCTGGGGCCCGTGGGCCTGGTGCATTCCAGAAGGAAGTCTGGCGGGGGGGGCATTCTGGTGTGGGAACAGCATGGTGGGGGCACAGAGGATCAGTGAGGGGGTGGGGCAATGGCCTCTCCACCCCAACATTCCCCCCCCCCGCCCCGGGGGGCACTCACTGAGAGATGGTGCCCGTGGTGGTGGCACTGACCACCCACTCCAGGTCGGTGGTCTTGAAAGGGACCAGGACCATGCTGACGTTCTCCGCCAGCTCCCTGAAGCTCTCGGGGTACACCAGATGGTGCGTGGTCTTGCTCCCGACGTCCATCTCAAAGCCTGCCGTGGGGGCCTTGTTCATCCTGGGGGAGAAGGGACAGAGGGGCACACATCGCATCCCATGGGCGCTGCTTCTGGGCCCCAGCTCCCTCAGCTGGGAAATAGGGATGATTAAGACACAGCTAGAAACCTTCTGCTACTTTCTCTTTCTCGATCTCGAGCAAGCCTGGCCGTTGCCACTACTGCCGACCTACCGTGTACAAGGCACCATCCTGACCGAGTAACGCAGCGCCTTGCACCTCAACGACAACCGTGCCCGGGAGGTATTCTGTCACCCTGTTTCATGAGGGAAGAAATCTGAGCGCAAAGAATTTGCCCCGGGACACAGAGCTAGTGGGTGGAAGCCTTGGACTCAGGTCTGTCTGATCCAGAACCTGACACCTCTCCCCTCACCACGGACATTCCTGCTGCCAGGTACACCAAGGCTCCGAGAAGCCAGGCGCCTGGTCGGAGGACATAAATGCAGAGATCACAGGAACAGGAGACTGTTCTAGAAGTTGCCTGGGAAACAGCAGTCCCACTGCCAAGTGAACAGTCGGGGTCGGGGTCGGGGAAGATGACAAGAAACCAAGGATACACAGCTTCCCAGAGGATCTATTTTATTTGGTGACAGGGAAATGTATTTACGTTAAAAGCATATAGTTTTATTATGGCCTCAATTGCAAAATGGGGCCGAATTTTAAAGACTAAACCAGTCTTCAAAGAAATCTTGCCCTCTCGCCAGGCCTCTCTGTGCCGAGCTCTGGCCCCGCCAGCTTCCTCCCGTGTAGGGTTTCCCATCGGGGTCCAGAGAGGCACGGCTGATCTGCCTTCTTCCTACGATGCACAGTGGGGGAAACTGAGGCCCACAGGGGTTGTGGGGGAGCCTGGGGTCTGTGGGGAAGTCTGGGCGTGCCAGCACTGGGGTCTTGACCTCCTGGCCCTGAGCGGGCACTCACCTCAGCACGAAGTCATGTCTGTCGATTTGAGGCCCGTACCAGGACTCCCTCAGGTTGCCGGAGTTGCCCACCACGGCACAGCGCCGGCAGCCCACCGACCTCTTCCCCAGCAGGGGGTCCACCTTCCCGGGCACCACCTGGAACAGCTCCCTGATGGTATCGTTCAGGTTACTGGGTTGCTTCTCCCGCTGGAGCCTCTGGGGGCCGAGGACAGAAGGAGAAAGGTCAGCCCGGCTCTGCTGCCTCTGGCGGGGGCCGCTCATGGAGCTCACTTGTGCTCACGGAGCTCCTCCCTGGTACCTTCCTCTCTGCTGGGCACCTGGAGACTGACTGAGGAGGCTCAGACAGCCATTTCCCCCTCCCAAAGCCCAGG
The DNA here is from genome assembly GCF_009762305.2 of Zalophus californianus. Taxonomy (NCBI): domain Eukaryota; kingdom Metazoa; phylum Chordata; class Mammalia; order Carnivora; family Otariidae; genus Zalophus; species Zalophus californianus. The sequence continues at coordinate 182,564,109 of NC_045598.1, forward strand.
GGCTGCTCAAGGAGATGGGAGAGAGATCACCTCCTCATTCTGCAAATGCTTTTTGAGCACCTGCTACGTGCTTGCTAATGACACCGGATGAGAGGAAAAGGGACAGGTGACCCTCCAAGGCCACCTCCCCAGCCTCGGCTCCCTCCATCCTCCTGCCCACTCCCCGGGGACCACTGGGCTCCAGCAAGACCAAAAAACCAGCCCTTTGCTAGATGCATCAAGGCTTCTGATGTCTGCCTAGCAAATTGTTTTCATTCTCTAAGACTGAGCTCCAGACTTCTGACTTCCTCACTCATGGTAAAACCTGGAGACATTTCCTAAGCAGTATCACCTCTGACCCTGTCACCAGCCGCGGTGCATACCACACCACATTTGAACTGTAGACAAGAAGGACGCCGTGAGGCCCAGACTGGTTGAACGCCACGTGTCCCACATCCAAACCAAGATTTGCACCCAGGCTTTCAGAAACCCACTAAAAAGTCTCTCCCACAATACTGCCCATCTCAGACCTTTGGAACCTGGACCTTCAGAAAGCCCAGTCCCTGGGGCTGCAGGGGCTGGGGGGGGGGTGGGTTGGTGGTGGGGCGGGGGGAGAAATGGCTGTGGGGTGAGTCCCACCAGCCTCTCCCAGCCCCAGGCCCAGGGCAGTATCTGGGAAAGGAAGGAGAGGTTAGAGCTCGCTGTGGCCATTGTCCAGGAGATTTGTGATGAGGCATATGGGGAGATCCAGAGGCATGCAGTCCCCCGCCCTGAGACAGGAGGAATCAGATCTCCAAAGGAGAGGCCCCCCAGGAGTGTGGCTCCTTTAGTTAAAACCTTCAGCGTCTCCTCCACCATGCCATGGGAGAGCCATGGGCAGCGACATCTGGACCACTCACCAAACCCCCTGGGAGGGTTATAATAAATAAAAAAGAGAGAGAAAGAAAGAACAAGTGTTCTTTCTGTGCCACCCTCGTGCATTGCTGGTGGGCACGGAAAATGGTGTGGCCACCGTGGAGAACACACCCAGAACGCCCACGAAAGGCAGCGCTTCCATTCCCAGAGATGCACTCGGAAGGACTGAGGGTCACTCACAGTCTCGCACACTCATGTTCACAGCTGCATTAGTTGCCGGAGCCAGAAGGTGGAAGTGATCCACGTGTCCCCTGGCAGGTGAGTGTATGAAACAAGGGTGAAATGTCATGCAGTCATAAAAAAGAAGGGAATTCAGGGTCCTGGGATTGAGCCCCGCATCAGGCTCGCTGCTCAGCGGGGAGTCTACGCTTCTCCCTCTCCCTCTGCCCCTCCCTCCGCTTGTGATTTCTCTCTTTCTCAAATGAAAAAAAATCTTTAAAAAAAAAAAAAAAGAAGAAGGGCTGGGCTTTAGAAACACACTTACGGCCTAAGCCAGACACAGGAGGACAAATATTGTAGGATTCCACTCTATGAGGTCCCCTAGGGGAGCCAAATTCATAGAGACAGAAGGTAGAAAGGCAGCTAGCTGCCAGCGTCCGTGAATATCCTCAGTGCCAATGAACTGTACACTTACGAATGGTTACGATGGCAATTATGTTATGTACACTTCAACACAATAAAACAGAACAATATCCAGATTAAACACCTGCTTGAGATACGATCTCCCGGGGCAGCTCCAAGCTCCTGGATGGACGGTCACCCAGGACCTTGCTAACTCAAAGAGCCTGACTCAGTAGTTCTGGGCTGAACCCGAGATCCTGCGCTTCCAACAGGTTCCCAGGCGATGCTGCTGCTGGTGCGGGTGGAGGGCCCCTGCCACACTCTCCTGCAGGCACCTCCACGGACGTCCCCGGGGTTTGAAGTCTTGAGGCCCCAGGAGACGTGACTTGGGAGCACAGCACAGGCAATGTCTTCACCTGGCTCTGACTGACTGAACTCATCTTTAATGGCTCATTTCAGAAAAGGGAAAAAAAAAGTTCATTTTCAAAGGAAATCTCACATCCCTGCCACCAGTGGAAAGCGAGGATTACTTGGCAGAAGTAAAAAAAGTAATTGCACCCAACCGTGAAAACAAAACAACGTTATTTGATTCCCGCTCATACTGTTGCTGGCCCAGGCACGCTGCCCACGCTTCGTTAGAAGGAAGACGGGCACGGGATTGGAGGAGTGCATAACCAAACATGGGGCCGGATTAAAGTCCTTGCGCCTGCAAACACAGCCAGAGAATTACCGCAGACTCCAGCCCTTGCACTGGGATGTGCGGTTCTTGAACGCCCAGCCCCGCCATCACCCTAGCCCCAGGCGGCGTGTGGTTCCACATCGGTGATTTCGGACCCGCTATAGTGCTTCGCTGTCAGGAGTGGAGACCGAGGCCCAGGGAGGAGAAGGGCTAGGCCGTCGGGCGTGTGCAGAGCCAGCAAGGGCTTACGTGGGAAAGCTGAGCTGCGTTTCTGCAGGTTAGAATCCTAACTCGCGCACCTGCCCGCTGGGTCAGACGGGGCGGGACACTCAGTGCTGATCTGTGTCCCTGTGCCTGTCTTCCCTGGGAAGGGATACTCTGATGTCCCTGACTCTTGTAAGTGACAGCAAAAGGACCACCAGGCTGCTAACTCGCACATGGAGGGCATGTTGAGAAGTTCAAAGACATCCTCCCCCTCTCCCTGTTCCGAAGGAGCTTCCAAGTATCCTTCTTGGTCAGCGCTCCACAAGGGTTTGCCCATGGGGGGTTAGGGCTCCTTGAGGCTGCACTGTGACCTCGGGCAAGCGGAGGCTGGAGTCAGGGGTGCAGGTGCGTGGGGCGGGCGCTGCCCACAGCGAGGGAGGGCGGGGGACAAGGGTTCCACGGCGCAGTCCACTTCAGCAGGCGGGGGCGAGGGAGGTGCGCGTCCGGGACACACACTCAGGGCACAGATGGGGAGAGCCTCACTCACTCGTCCTGCACTTCTGCCTGATGGCATGGGGAGCTTGGGGGTGTAAACTGTGGCCCAGACTGTCCAGCCTGGACGCAGGACGTCTGGCCTTCTGTACCCCCGTCTCAAACCCCTGTGTTGGAAAGAGGTACCCTCTCCTCCAACCCTTCCTCTCTGCTCTGCCCAGTGAACCTTGCTCTTCCTTCCATGTCCAGCTCGCCATGCGGCACCTCCCACAATCCCCCCAAAATACTGGTCTTTGCCTTATGCACGTGCTTGGCACGCAGGTCCCTGGCCACCGGCGTAGTGTAATCGGCAGCTGCCGTGGGCTTGTCTGTCCGGCGCCCTGAGCATCTGAGCAGCAAGCACGGACTGACTGACAACACCCACTCCATGTGCTGAGTGAGCGAATGACCTCTGCCAGGGTTGACACGTGTTCGCACATCCACCAGACCCATCGCTGCGGAGCCCCCATCATGTGCTAGATGCCGTGTGTGGAGGGCAAATGAGAACAGGCACGCGTGCTGGCCTGGGAACGCTTGTCACAGGTGGCAGTGTTGTGTTCTGTGCTTCTACGCCAGGCCCCGCGCGAAGAACTTCATAGGCATTTCCTCATTAGTCCCTGTAACCGTCCTATGAGCAAGGGTGTATGAGGTACCCATTTTACAGCTGAGCAAACTGAGGTTCAGCGAGGTGGAGTGGATGGCCCAGAGCCCCCAAGATAGCCTGAATACCCCGACCTGACTGCAGAGCTCTTCCTTGAATTAGAATGTAATCCGACTGTGCCCCTCCTCAATGAGGTGAGCCTGACAAGTGAGAAACGGAGGTAAGGTGTCCTCACAGGTTGTGGTGAAGGTGGGGGGCAGGAGGGCAGTGCCTGGCAAGCTTGGCCTGGGGCCTGGCCAGAGTGGCACTTGGCATCGGACGGGGGTATTACTGTCTTTTGTGCACGGAGCACGACGCTTAGGGCAGGAAGCTGTCTCCCGTGGGCGGGTCCAACAGTGTGCGGAAATGAGGCCGGGCCAGAGGGGACCCTTGTCCTGGTGACTGGGACAGAGGCGGGAGGAGAGGGCCACAGGGTCTGCAGGCTGACTGAGGGCGGCAGGGGGGGGTGGCCCCGTGTGATCGCTCCTGTCTTCCTGCTCCCGCTGGAGCTTACACCTGCCCTGTCTCACACCTGCCCTGTCTCACACCTGCCCTGTCTCACACCTGCCCTGTCTCCTACGCCTGCTGGGATTACGATGCCCATTGATGGCGACCCTGAAGCTCAGAGGCGAGGTGGGAGCTCGGGACCCCACAGGTCCGGCCTCAGACTCCTCCTGGCTCAGCTGGCCGGCCCGTCGCATCCACCCCTGTTTCCTGGGGAAGGAGGCATGAAGGGTCTGTGGGCCTGGCTCTGCCAAGGGCTGCTCACCAGGATCAGATGGGTGTCGGCGGGGGCCGTGCCCCAGGGAACAATGGAGTCAGCACCCTAATGCTGCACTCACCAGGTGCTTTGCCATTCCCAAGGCACCTCGGTCCCTTAGCCTCCAGCTTCCCTCCGCTCCTTCTCTGATCCGCCCAGTCCTGGCCTCCCTTCCATGGAGCAGATGAGCAGCCGTGGGCAAGGGGCAGGGAAGGCAGGGGTGTCGGGACAGGTGGCCGAGTCCCAGGCCATGCTCCGCACCGATGGCCGAGTGGCCTCAGTCTTCACTGGGCTGGGTGCTCCCTCGCACAGACCAAGTGGGAGAACAGGGACCCTAGCGGTCTGCTCTACCCCAGGGCTCCGAGGGGTCTGGGACAGAGCGAGTCTAGGGAGAGTTTGGGCCTGCCTCCTGGTCCTGTGGCACCAGCCACCTGCTGCTGGGTTCGGTGCCAGTTGAGCGCCCTGCAGTGGGGCTCCACAGGCTCTTGAATGTCTAAAAGGCAGGGGCTCTGTGGTTGGGGTCCTGGGTCTGGACCTGCCCACAAGCTTGTCCCAGCTGCCTGGGGGGCCTGCATGCAGATCTATGATGCAGCTTGGAATTCCCAGGGTGGTTTTGATTTCAAATATTCTGTGCTCCACGTGGAGAACAGGAGATCTTGTCCTATGTGGTATCCTGATTCTTTACTCAAGACATGTGACCTCTGTGTTGTCCGGGAACCCAGAAGCTCTACAACCTTGCTCCTCTCTATTGATTTCTATTCACAAGGGCTCTCTATCCCCACCACCCATTCCTTCCAAGTGGCCACGGGGGGCTGAGCTCCAGGGAAGAAGGGCTGGGGCTGGGGACATGGGAGAAAACTTGATAAAATACCAACAGTCACTTGGAAAAATGTTCAGCCTTGATAAGCGCTGGGCGGGGGGGGGGGGGGAGAGCAAATTCATTATTGCTTGCCCATTCATCCAGCAAAAATAAATACAAGTGTTAAAACCTAATGTTTGCAGTGTCGTAGAGAAGCTGGTGAGGTGGCTGTTAGAGCCTCAATCTGAGGACTCAGCCAGATGGAGAGGTTCCTCAAAAGCACTCTTGATAAGACCTAGAAAGTCAGGAGCAAAACCCAGGGACCGTGATGCCACATCTTAATTCCTAAGTCTAGAAGGCACAGAGCAGGTTCCGCGAAGATACACAGGTTATAAGCAAGAAACCGAGTTTTTTTGTTTCTTGTTTTGTTTTGTTTTTTCCTGTACTTTTTTATCCATCCTGGGCTAAGCCAGCCTGAGTTTCAGAAACTGCCCTCCCCGAGGACCTTCAGGAAGGAAGTAGATGAAGTCATCCTGGCTACCCACTCTAGAAGTTTCTTATCACTACTTCCAGGGGCTGGATGGGACGTGCTCTTTGGAGCAAGTCACCTTCTTCTCCAAGTTTTTGCTTCCCTCCCCCCGTGGTCATGGGGGCAATTCTACACACCCCGTCCCCTGCCAGGGTCAACTGGCAATGTCTGGAGACATTTTGGTTCTCACAGCTGGGGGTGGGAGACGCCGGCATCTCATGGGTAGAGACCAGGGATGCTACTAAACATCTTACGATGTGCAGGACGGTCCCAGAAACAAAGACGTATCCAGCCTCAACTGCCACGAGTGCGAGGTTGAAACCCTGCCCTAATCCTTGTCAAGCCTGGTCCGCTGCCTCCTTTAGCAGACACTGGAATCTTCGAGGGGGTGAAGACCCTGCCTGTTCTGTTCTCTGTCACCTCCCCAGGACCACCCCAGGACCTGCACCCTGAGATGCTCAACACAGCTTAGTAGACTGAGCCTGGACATTCCGATTCACTTCTTCTGAGTCACTGTAGACTCTTCTAAGCTGTTCAAAGAGACCGTAAGCTCCCAGATTGCAAGAGTTGCCTGAAGAGTTGCTGACTGGGAAAGCCGGCCTCTTGCAGGAAGGCCCCCCTGATTTTCTCAGCCTACACGCAACTCTCTCTAACTTCTTAACATGACATCGGAAAAACCTCATGAGCTACATCAATGGCCTCATTGCTCACACCCCACCCCCTCACTCACATTCGGATTTTAGCCATGATGCTCTGTACCTCCAGCAATCACACAGGCCTTTCTCATACCTCCAGGCCGATACACACACTGGTCCCTCTGTCTGGAGAGCCCTTCCTGCGGTCCCCGCCAGGACAACCTCTCGGAGTCCTTTAGGAGGAGCTCCACCACGGTCTCCTCTGGGAAGCCTTCTCTGACAGCCCCCGCCCTGGCCCCAAGGTAGGTCTGGCACCACTCCTCTGGGTCTCTGCACTTCCTGGGCCACTTCCAGAGCAACACCTATCACCCCGGCATGTGGCTGGCTGTCTCCTTCTCTCTCGCCACCCCTGCAGACCAAGAAAGGGGAGGCTGTCTTTTCGATCTCAATATATCGGTGCCTGGCATATAGTAAGTGCTCAATAAATCTGCAAGGAATAAATTCTTTCTTACTCCCCTTCACTCCATTTTGGGGTTCAACCACCGGAATAACCTTCAAACCACTAGATCAGATCATGGGACTCCTCTCAGATTCAAAGTGGCTTCCTGCTGCACAAAGAACCAACCAGAAGCCCCACCGGTGGGTTGTCCACTGCTGGGGCCCCCGCTCCTCCAACAGACCCAGCGGATGCGTCCCCGGGGCTCCTATGCTCGCTGCTGTGTGACCTGTAGTACATTCTCTGGATCCTTCCATGCCCGGTGCCTTCTCTACCTTCGGATCTTAGCTCAAGTCGTGCCTCCGCAGAGACCTTCCCTGATGACCCCATTTACAGAGGCCCCGGACCCCCAGCCTCCCTCCATCACAAACCTCATCTGACCTCCCTCAGAGCATTTCCACCCGAGCCTGTCTTCTTGGTTTCTTATGTCTCTCTCAGCCAGGACACAGTTCTGTGAGAGTGAGGACCTCGTGTCTTTTTTGCATCTCAGTATCTGTACTACGTGGAACGAAGCTCCACACAAGCATGTCCAAGTCCCCACTCCCCGTGAACGGGACCTGGTGGGAAAGGGTCTTCACAGCGGTTATTAAGCATCTCGAGATGGGATCATCCCGGATTTAGGGAGCCCTGAATGGAGTAACAGGTGGCCTTGCAGAGAAAGGCAGGGAGAGACGGGGGACGCAGAGAGGCCGAGAGGGGAGGGTCAGGTGGAGATGGAGGTAGAGCCTGGCGTGATGGGTCTGTTGTATTAAGGCACCCAGTTTGTGGCAATCCGCCAAGGCAGACACGGGAACCGAATACAGAACGTTCTGCTCTGATTTACACGTCGCGGACCCTCCATAAATGGTGGTTGCACGAACGAATGAATGCCACCACCCCGAATCCTGCTAGGCGCCTGGCAGGGCCCTCACCGCCCCCCCACCCGCCCCCCGGCAGCCACGCCCCGCTCAGCCCCAGCCCCAGCCCCGGCCCCGGCTCTCACCAGCCACCACCTGTATGTGTCCTTCTCCAAGAACGCGTTCTGCACGGTCAGCAGTGGCTGCATGGACCGGTTGAACCTCTCGTCGAACCAGGCCGACACCCTCTGCTGGCTGATGCAGCGGGCGCAGGTGCAAGGCCTGTGCGGGTATTTAATGAACTTTTTGAAGTTCTCCGAGAGCTCGACGACCATCTGCCTGGGAAACCAGGTGGTGGTCACCATGGTGTGGGAGTAGTTCAGGAAGAAGGAGGTGAGGAAGATGAAGAGCACAAGGAGGGTGAGCACTTTGAGAGTCCGCTTTCGCATGGTCACCATTTCTGCCGTCCGGATGGGCACCTTCCGGGGCTGGCTGGGCTGGAGGAAGTCACGCCTGGGCCAGAGGGGATTTGGGAGAAAAATCCCAGAGACGGAGGCGCGGTCACAAGGCGAGGCAGGGATTCCCAGGGGGGCTTCCAGGCCTGCTAGGGCCGACTTCACTCCCGCCGGGCGACGGCCACGCCTGTGTGCGGGGCATCACCCCGTGACGGTCGGAGGCTAAGAGGACCCCTCTGGGGGTGTTGGCCCTTCTTGCATATAATTTGTCTTTTCAGGAAATAAGTAGGCTGCTTTGTCAGCAGTCCTGAAACAGCCAGCGATGTCTCTTGGAGCCTGAATCAAACTTAATAAAATGACTTCCTTTCCCATCCGAAGGGGTTGAGGGGTAATTAATCTCGGTGACAGTGCAGGGACTCTCGGGGGTGGGGACCTCGGAAGAAGGGTCACAGTGTGGGACAGAGGCACGATGTCTTTGCCACTGTCCTCCGGAAAGGGTGATGGGTGACGATGCTTAATTAGAACCGGGTCTTTCCCATGCTGTCTCCAGAGATGTGGCCGTTAAGCAGCATGCCGGGTGGAGGCACTGAGGCTTGCCTGTTACCTGCACAGAAAAGGAGGAAGAAAACAGGATGAAATTCTACTACCTTGTTATAAAACAATCCTTCTTTCTCCCCACCTCCTCCAGGATAAACTCTGTGATCTTCTGCTCTGGCGTCAAGCCGACGGGGTGGGTGGCTCTGGACCATTTATTTACCCTCTTGAGCCTTGGTGTGTGCATGTGTATGATGGGATGTTAACGCCCATTCTGCAAGGTCTGCTAAGGGACACAGGGGTCACCCCGCCATCTTTCCTGCAACCAGAACCGGGTCCATTTAAGCATGCCACCAAAGTCTGTGAAACGAGTCAATGATGCACGTGCAGCGGAACGCATACAGATTGCTGAGTACCTGCCAAGTACATGCTACTTTCTCCTTCACTCTCTTTTGGATTCTGAATTTCAGTAAGAATTGTAGGCTCCTGCCCACCTCGGCATTCAAGCTCTGCCTGTTTGCCTCAGTCCTACAGAGTAGGCTTTAGCCGGCCCAGGTTCAAGTGCCGCTTTACCAGCTCTGTGGTCTTGGGAAGTTAGTCAGTCTGCCTGGCCCTCAGCCTCCTCTTCTGTAAAGTGGGAAAACAATACCTCCACTTACCAATGGTTACAAAGATAAGATAAAATGCTATATAGGCTGAGCTGCTGGGATCTATTAGGCAACTGCTAAGCTTTTCCTTTTTTCAATGCCTGCATGAATGAGTATTCTTGGATGATCCACTCAAAGCCGGACATGATGGGCCATGCGTGTACATCTACTTCCTCCAGCAGTCCTCAAAGTAGACTGCCAGACAGATGGGGGGTCCCCATTTTGTCCTCAGAAGAAACTGAGATTCAAGGAGATTAAATGACTTGCCCAAGGTCACAGGTAAAGGAGGAAGCAAAACCTGAATCCAAATCCACAGGCCTCTGATTCCATGCGCGTGGAGGGGCGGCGGCACCAGGAACTGGGGGCAGAGGGTCTGCTCTGGGAGCAACACCCTATCTCTCAACTGGTCTTCAGTGGGAAGAACAGAGAGAAAGGGGGAGTGTATTTCCATCAAAGAGAGCACCTCCTCAGATGTCCATAACACGAGCCCCCAGACTGCACTGCCTTTGTGCTGGTCACATCTCTTCACTTGAGCATGATGCCTTTGATCTTTTCTTAGAATGTGTCCCCTGTCCCCGAGCCAGTCTCTGTCTGGTCAATTCGTCCCCATCCTTAATATGTAGATGGCAACGAGCAGGATGCATTTTTTCTAGGAAAGTGATAGTTGAAGGGTTATTGATTACCTTTTGGTAGAAAAAGAGGGGGGTGCTCAAGAATCAGGTTAAATCCATAGTGCTTCCTGGAGACATCCAAGGTCCAAATGTGCATCTACTCCCTCCACTCTTCAGCTCAGTTGGCAAGGGCATTTTGGTTCACCCACTTCTCCATTTCTCATTGTCCAAAACAACCTGACTCATATTTATAACCTAATGGTGTCCAGGGTCATCCCTTCCAGCCACCCCCTGCTCCTCCGGCAAGAAGCAGCTCTGTCACTGGAGTGAGATTAACCTGCTTATTTTCAAGGGTGGGCTCTGATTTAACTTGGCTGGCGGAGATTCTTAGTCTTCTTGGTCCTGGGATGGGTCTGTGCTAATTCATGGAATCACACTGAAACCCCTACTTGTAGGGAGGGAACAAACTTTATTTTGTTCTGGCTATTTGATTTTTGCATATAAAAGTCAGGCTCGTGCTGCCCATTTTTAAATTTTTTTACTATGTAATTTTTTTTACTTAAATTCAATTAGCCAACATATAATATGTGCTGGCCATTTTAATAGCTCATGTGGAAGAGGTAACAGCTGAACAGGGCCGAGACAAGTGGTGCTGACTCCCTGATCTAGCCATACCTGTAGTCCACCCTACACCTCAAATTTTTAATGACATGAGATAATAAATCCCCTTTATTGCATAAAGCAGATTACTTACATAAAACTTGAAGCAGTGTGACTGACCCACAGGTCACAGCTGCTCCTGCCTAGGCTGACCCCCACTGTGCAGAAAGTCCATCCCATCCTGCTTGGTTCTTACTCATTCTTCAGGAATCAGCTGGTGCTGACTCCTGGAGGAAGGCCTGACCTCTCCTGGCAGGAGCAGGGTCCTCTCTTGGCTTCCACGGTGCCATGGCTCCCCTCCCCCAGCACTGTTTACTTATCTGCCTCTTCCCTGGGTTGGGAGCCCCATGAGGACAGGAGCTCGGTCTCACTCATTGTTGGGCACCTGTCACCTGGCATGAAGGAATGCAGAAGCAAATGAAGGGAAAGGCATGGGCCAACAATTCAGAGGAGAGATGTGAGCAGAAGAGCACAGACCAACAGTCAGAAGACTCTGATTCTCAGGCTGTACCACCCATTTGTTGTGTGACTGTGAACAATTTACCTGCCCTCTCTGAACCATTTCTTCAACTGGAAAATGAGGGTAACACTGATTCTGTCCACTTTTCTGGGCTGTCAACTGGGCAAAGTCTGTCTAGTCGTCTGATTTACTCACTACCTATTTTCTAGGGGCCTGTGATGGGCCAGGCTCTGGGTGATTGGGTGATTGGGACACATCATGAAAGATTCTAAGGTGGAAGCTTTGGAGGCATCTGCAAGACCCTGGTGCCTTTAGGAGAAAGGAGGCTGGTACCCCTGGATCGATGGAAAGGAGAGGAAAGGAGAAGAGAGGGCATGCGTGGGGTGGGGTGGACAGCATGGGGCTGTGGAAGCCATTAAGCAAGACTAAGTTTGCTCTGAGTGACGTGGGACCCACCGAAGGGTCTGAGCAGAAGGGCAACACGGTCTCACTGCATCTGTCTCGGTAATGAGCACAGCCCAAGGCGCTCTCGCTGACTCTGCATCCTGATGCCAAGGTCCGAGACAAGGTCACTCAAATAAATGACTGTTGAACCACACGGACCAAATACAATTCTGAACGAGGGCTCAGGTTCCCAACAATGTCCTGGCTCTGCAAGGGAGGTATTCATGGTCTAAGTTGATGCTGGGGTGGGGTGAGATTGGGGACAGAGGACAAGGCTGGGCTGCAGAGGCAGGAGGACCGTGACACCCCCCTCCCGTCCACTCAGCACATGGTGGGAGCCATATCTCTGAGGCCAGAGTGCGTGCTCGGGTCCTACCGACCTGCAGAGGTTTCTGAGCTGCTATTAATTAGTGCTTTTCAGAGCCTTTTGAAATAAGCTGCAGTGGAAAAGCAAGAACACCCTTCCACCCCCTTCCCTGGCCCCAGGGAAGCAACGAGGAATGCGTGACTTCCCCGCACTCCAGTAAGTGAGGCAGCCTGCAACACCTGGGGGAATGCCAGCCCTGGCTCCCTGAAACAGAACCCAGACCAACCAAGATGCCAAGTGTGCGGCGAGGGAGGCCAGCCCCGCCTCCCCAAAACAAAGTGGGGGGAAGACACGGCTCCCTGTCTCGCCGACAGAGTGGCTAACGTCTCGCAGCCACATAGTGAAGGACAAGCATATCTTATTTGTCCTGCTCTGCAGATACTGTGCTTTTTACAGACGGAAGGTTTGTGGCAAGCCTGCCAGTGTCATGCAAATCTACCCGTGGCATTTTTCCAACAGCATTTGCCCACTTCACGTCTCTGTGTGACATTCTGGTAATTCTCGCAGTATTTCCAACTTTTTCATTACTGTATTTGTTGAGATGATCTGTGATCGGTGATGACAACAGGCTGAAAGCTCGGAGGACACCACTTTTCGGCAATAAAGGATTTTCAAATTAAGGTATCTATCTTGATTTTTAAAGATAAAACGCTATTGCACATTTAATAGACTCCTATAGTATAACCGCAACTTCTTTTTTTTTAAGATTTTTTATTTATTTATTTGACAGAATGATACAGAGAGAGCACAAGTAGGCAGAGCGGCAGGCAGAGGGAGAGGGAGAAGCAGGTTCCCCGCGGAGCAGGGAGCTGGACAGGCTCAATCCCAGGACCGTGGGATCATGACCTGAGCCGAAGGCAGACGCTTAACCGATTGAGCCACCCAGGCACCCCCAACGCAACTTCTGAATGCAGTGGGAAACCAGAAAATTCATTTGACTCACTTCGCTACAATATCCACTTTATTGCGGTGGTCTGGAACTGAACCCACGATTATCTCCAAGGTCCGCCCTGTCCTGGAGAAGGCACGGAGAATGCGCATGTGACAGTCTCACGGGGTCACCGGCACAACGTTGAACACACATTAGCACCCTTTCAAGGGTCCAGAAAGTCAAGATTTCTCAAAAGAGGGTCCCTAACAAAGATAAACCCACCCGGCAACAGGAAGACGTTGGCAATGACCAGCCACTGACAAATGAGCTGTTTCAAATGCTTGGAAAACTAGGTGAATGAACAGCATGGGTTTCTGAATGTTTAGTTCACACCCGCTCAAGTGCACAATTCTCCCCAGGCTGGGATGCCCTCCTAGCCCTCTGCAGAGTCCCCTGCACGAGGGCTGCTGGTAACAGCAGCACGTCTAATAAGGAGGTGCTGCAACCGTCTTCCGTGTGATCCTCACTCACATCAACTGGGCAAAATGGATAATCATGCTTATTTCCCTGACATACGAAACTGAAGCCCAGAGAAGGCAAGTGACTCGACTAAGGTCACACAGTGAGACAGCCGCAGAGCCAGCACTCTGACCCAGGCTTCTGCCTCCTCCCGGATCTTTCTACGTAGCCATAGCTGACCCTCTAATTCATTAATACCTGCTCTCATCTTCATTATCTCCTTTCTTGTCACTCCTTTAGGCTTGAAATCCGTCATCTTTCCAATTTCTTGAGACGGATACTACATTGTTCACATCCTCTTCTGCTGTGTGAATTAGGGTATTACGTTCATTTCGGTGATTGCCTTTCTCAGTTCTAGAATTTCCATCTGAGCAAAATTTTTATAAGCTCTAGTTCTTTTCAGGTGAAATTCCCCACCTTGTCCATCTTCCTGCAATTATTCATCACAGTTACTTTAAAGACTATGTCTGCACCTTGTGACATCTGGATAACATAGGGATCTATTTCTATTGTCTATTTTCTCTCTTTATCTCTCTTTGGTCACTTGGTTCTGTCCCCTGGCATGCCTGGTAACGATGCAATACTGTGTGAGCCAAAAGTGTAGAGGCTCTGGAGCAGGCTGTCCTTATTCAGAGAGGAAGGCGCTTTCTCCTGGTTGGCAGGTGGAGCGGGGCATGTTACTTTGTTCTAGGTACCGGGCTCCCCCCTATTCATCTCCCTTCTCTCATGGATCTTCACCTCTCAAGTCCTGGCTGCCTTGGCTGTTCTCTTAATGCCTCCAAAGAGCTGGATTTCTAGCTCATTCAGCTTTTTTAGTCCTTGGTGGGAGAAATGGTCTACAAGCCTCTGCCACTGCTGGACGTGGAGGACACACTTTCTTTCCTCTGCCTCTCTGGATGCCCGGTGCCTGGCATGGAGTCCTGGGTGTGGGGGGGAGCTTGGAAAATCCAGAGAAGAGGGCGGGGCCCAGAGAAGCCCTGGAGATACCACACAAAGCAAATCCCCTCACACCAGCCAGGCGAGCAGATGGTGGGAGGGAAGGCAGCAAATCAACAGGCGGAGGGCGTCAGCCGCAGCCTCTCGTCTGTCACCACCTGCCCACCCCCGGCTCCATCTGCTTTCACTTTGTCTCCACACACACCAGCTTCAGGACACATGGAAGGATGACTTCCCAGCTCAACCCATCCTAACACTATGAGTAATTACGGGGATTTAGCATCCAGGAGCCTTCTGATCATTGATCCCACTATGTCCTGGGTGCTTTTGGTGTCCTGGCTGCTTCACATGGTGGCCCAGGTGAATAAGAACTGACCTCAAGCTTTCTATCGAAGAAGATCTATTCTTTCCTGAACTGCTATCCAGCCCCGGCCTGTTCGTTGGACACGCAGCATCCACCTGGTCTGGTTCTGTGAGGCACCTGCTAGTGGGTCATGGTCAACAGCTGTCAGAAAAGAAAATGGCGCAGACAGACTAGGGTTCAAATCCCGATTCCTCCCATCCCTAGCCGTGGGCTCGTGGGAAAGGCACTCCATCACTCTGATATCAGTTTCTGAATCCAAGAAGTGGGACTAATAGCACCCACCTGGAGGGTCGTGGTAGATTTAAAGGACATGCCCAGAAGTGACCAGCCAGTCTGGCACAGAGTTGGTTCTAAATGTGGCACAGAGTTGGTTATAAATGCCAATTCTCTGCCCCTCCCCAAGGTCCAGGCCCTGATTGTGAAAAAAAAAAAAAAAAAAAAATCCAACTAGACCCCCGGCTTGCCTTACTGGCAGGGTCATTTAAAAGAACCAATGAAATCAGGCATGAAACACCCAGAGGCATTACGACAATGATGATCCCACCTTGCTCCATGAGTTGCTTCCATCCCTCCAGGGACTGCTTCCTGTTTTACTGGCCATGACCTCTGAGAACCTGCAGGGAAGGGGTCCCTAAGCAATGAAGGGGCTAGAGGTTAGCAGAGTACGTGCAGTTCACGTGGCCCAAGTTCTCTGTGCAAAGGTTAACGCTCAGAGTGCCGACCTTGTCTGCACCTGGGGGCATTAGGACATTCTGTCTCTTGCAGCTTGCAAGGCCCCTAGGCTGCGTACAGTCTACAGGAGTGAGGGCTCTTCCGTTCCTCCTCTGTGCCCTCTCCCCTACTGTAGGGCCTGAAAGTCTGGAAACCACATTTCCTGGCTTCCCCTGCCCGGAGGGCTCTGGATGCTGCTTCGATTCATTGGACTGGCGAAAGGGAGGCAGGGCCGTCCTCCCTCCCACCGAGGTGGAGGCTGCTTCGTGCTCCGAGTGCTGGATCCAGAACCACCTGCCTCCCTCACCTCTGAGCTGGCTTCCTGTAGTTTCCCAGCCTCTGGACCTCGGCCAGGGGTAGTAGGACAAGGCCTCCCTTCCTGTCAGCTTTCCAACACCTTTGGAAGCACCAGATCCCCTGAATCCAACCCTTCGGCTTAAAATTTCTGCCTCGGTTTCTTCGTCCGTAGCACGAGGATAAGAATGGTACCTACCTCCCAGGGTTGGAGCGAGAAAAACACGAGTCAAGGTGGGTCAATTGCATAGAGCGGCGCCTGGCACACCCCGAGTGCTCCCTGAGTGTGGGGTGTTATTACTGCCCCGGGTTCTGTTTTCCCGCACGGAGTGCCAACACCGCACCCCACATTTCTGCCCCATTTCCGCTGACAGATGTGGAGGCTGAGCTCAGAGAGGGGAAATGACTCGTCCAGTGACCCGGAGATACGGCGCCAGAGCTGAGAGGGGAGCCAGGCCCCAGATTCCACGACATGCCTGGCCTCAGAGATGGAACTGCTCTGTTCCCACGGCTGCCCCTGGCGGGGCTGTTTGCACACTTCCCCGGGAAGGGGCTCGGAAGGCGTCGCGGGCTGAGCCCAAACAGAGCAAGAGAGGTCTGGGAGCTGGTCCAGCTGCTGCGACCGGGGGTGAGGCCCTGCAGGGAAGTCCAAAGGTCCTGAGCCCCTGGCGGTGTGACCCCAGGGGCAGAACCTGGGCTGTCTGAGCTTCGAGCCCCTCGTCCATAAACGGGGGGGGGGTGTAAACACCACCCTTGCCTCTGAGGGGGCTGCAGGGCAATAGTTAATCTGTCAACAGGAAGGAGGGGTTCTCTCTGGCAGATCCTATTCTAAGCAGGACAGTAGATCACACTGCCCGAGCCCACGACAGTCGTGGTGCTGGAACCGGGGATTACCTCCATCTTTCGGGGGTGGGAACAAAGGCCCCAGCGGTCAAGTTCCCCGCCCAAGACCCTCCACTGGTAGGTGGTGGAGAGGAGTTGCAGGCGAGGCAGAGCCTAGTGGGGGGTGTCCAGGGGTCTGCCCTGCCCTGGGCCTGGCATCTGAGTCGCAGGAGAGGTGAGGAGCCCCACCAGGCAGTCCCTATGGGGTCTGCATGGGGCCCAGCTCAGCAGCTGGCTCAGGGCGAGCTCAGGCCCTCCCTGCTTGTTTGGTTCTCTTCCTAGTGGGCTCACTCCAGCTCAGCTCCACCCGCTGAGTCAGCCCCGAAGCTGGCAGCTGGATCCCCATGGCCTGGCCCAGACCTGAATGCCCTCAATGCCTTGCTCCTCCCCTGGGCCAGCAAGGACCAGCCACGCTGCACCCAGACCCTGTTCCCGGCACACGTCATCACCCGGGAGAAACCTGGCCACAGTGAGGTGAGGCCTGAGAGGTGGCCCCAGCCACACAGACATAAGTAGGGGTGATAGGCTCCCAGACACTGCAGAGTGGGGAGTGGCTGCTTCTCTCCTTCCAGAGTAAAAACCAGGTCTCTAATTAACCCAGCCAGCAGGTGCACTGACCTCAAGGCCTCTCTCCTCCCTGTGCCTCCCAGGGGACGAGGGACAAAGGAGACAGCCCCCGCCCTGGGGCAGCAATCCTGTGGCCCGGCAGTGACACGGAGGCACCTCAGGACTTTAGGCCAGGGCACATCTCTGGGCCTCAGCACCTCCTCTGTACAGTGGGACGACAATGGCAGCCCCTGCTCACCCCAGACTCCGCTAAGAGAGAAAAAATTAATGCATAATGCATACGACGTGCTTAGCACTGAAGGTCACTTTCCAAACGGACTATAACAGGTGGCCCCCACGTTATAAGAATGCTACCTAGAGTACTGAATATACAACATGCATCAGAATCAATGCTAAGGGTTTACGGATCTAGAAAAGTGTCTAGAATGATCCTGACCTTCAGTAAATGATAGTTGTCATCAACATTAATGTTGAGGAAATTTCACCTTGCCCTGGTGTCAGCGTACATTTGAGCAACTAAGAAGCATGTGTGTGCGCTGGGGGGAGGAGGCAGGGTTCAGGATGAAGGCGCGGCCTGTGCAAAGTGGAGCACTTACCACGCAGTTACTGTGCACCGGACAGACACCCCTCTCTGATCTGCACCCCGCCACACCCTCTGCAGATTCTCTCTCTCCCTTTGATTCTCTCACACAACCATTACTGTGCACTGGCTATGCAGCAGTGGCTCTGTCCAGTGCTGGGCAAAACAACGGTTAGGGAAAGTATATGACCTTCATCCTTGCCCTCCTGAAACCTAACCTTACGGAGTGCGGCAGAGGCTGAGATCATTAAGGGCTCACAAGAAGAACTGAGAAAGGCTGTGACACATCAATTCTGTGGCCTGACTCGGCTAGGCCATGGCGCCCAGTCGGCTGATCCAGCTCTAGCCTAGGTGTGGCTGTGAAGGCATTTAATCGATGTGGTTGCCATCTATAATCAGTTGACTTTAAGGAGACGATCCGCCAAAATGTGGGTGGGCCTCATCTAATCAGTTGAAGGCCTTAAGGGCAAAATTCCCAGAGAAGGAATTTTGTCTCAAAATTGCAACAGAGAAATCAAATCCTGCCTGAGTCTACAGCCTCCTGTCCTGCCCTATGGATCTGGAAGCTGCCCGTTCACAATACATAAGCCAATTCCTGAAAATGAATCTCTTAACACGCATACACCTATACTCTATGGGGTTTGTTTCCCTAGAGAACCCTGACTGATACAACCGTCTTCAGTGCTACAGAGAAGTGGGCATGGGGTGGGGCTGGCAGGTGTCCTAGGAAGTGGTAATGGCCTGAGGCCTGCACGGCAGAGAAGACAAGAGCCTCCGGGCTGGGGAAGCTCCGGGCTGGGGAAGCTGCAAGTGCAAGAGGTCTGTCGGGGATAGCAGGTGAGTCTGAAGGAACTGAAAGAGAGAGAGGCCAAGCCAAGCAGAACCCCAGAGAGAAAGATGCAAGATGGAGCTGGCCGGTGGGCTGGGGCCACAGGAAGTCCCGGCAGGGTTGGACCCAGTGAAGTTTCCGGATCAGGCTCAGGGAGGTCAAGGCTTGCCTAAGTCATGCTGCCAGGATGCAGTCAGGGCTGAGAAAATAGCTCCTCCCACAGCAGCACCCCCTCACGGCCCCGCCTGTCCGGGAGTGCTGAATGTGTGCACCCAAGCCTTCTGGGGGTTCTGGCGGGAAGCTGGGCATCTGGGGGTCCCCTCCACCTTTCCCACCTTGCTCTGTACCCAGGGGCTGGCCTTAGTGCCTGCAAATGGGCTCCCACTCTGGCTGGCTTCCTGTGGGTTTGGCCCATGGGAACTCGGTGGGAGACTGGAGAGAAAGGGGACAGAGACTGGGGGCTCCAGCCCCTCCCTGCATACACTGGCTGTGTCTCAGGGTCTTAGCAACATCTCTGATGTCATCCTCTCACCTCCTTAGGCCTGGGGCTGGAAACATCCCACGGTCTCCATCCCCAGGGATGGCCCCAACCTCATGGTTTCTCTGCCCCAGACCACGTCCTCGTAAACCCCCCTTTCACAAGCTGCCCCCTGTGGCCCATGCTGAGGGCACCATCTGCGTCCTGCTGAGTGGCGCAGGTGGCCCCAGGGTTCTGCTTGTTGCAGGCGCCAGCCCTGCACCTCTAGGAACAGCCCTGGCAGCCTCAGAGGATTTGCACGAAGAGCTGGCTTGGGCCAGCTGGATGCCCAGAGCCCTGGCTCCCCTCCCGCCTTGGGTAGCTGATCTTTCTGGAAACTTCCCAGCCCTGCAGCCCAGGAACTCACCAATCAGGAGGTCTTCCACTGAGAAGGTCTGGGGCAGCCAGAGTGCCAGAGGCTCCCCCTGGGCTCCCTTCAGGTTCCAGGCTCACCACATTCCAGGTCCCACTAGGGGGCCTTCTAACAGGTCCCGGCAGGTGACAACCACCAGCTGCCTCCAGGGCCCGCCTCCCGCAGGAACCTGCAGCTGATTGTAAGCAAGACACAGGGCCAGACCCATACAGCCCAGAGCTGCTCCCGGTGCTGACAGCAGCCTGACCCCCAGCCACTGCGCAGCCCCTCTCTGCCACCCATTCACCTGCCTCTCCCATCCGCCGGCCCTTGGAGTCCTGCTAGACTTCAATATCAAGCTGGTTTTGCTGGCAGACAAAGGCCCACAGGACATCTCTAACCGGCTCGGTGGCCACTGGCAGGGTCTCCTCCTCATCTCGATAATGGTTTGGCAGCCTCAACCGCCTCCCAATCTTCCCCATGCACGGTCTGCCCAATCGGCAGTGTCAGTATCTGGCACGTTTTTGTGCTGGACTCCTAGCAAGATGCCCAGAGGATCTTTGGGACAGGTACCCTTCCCTCTGCCTTGTGGGGGAGGAGGTCGTTGGGCTCTGAGAGTCTACACAACTTCTTAGGACTAGCCAGGGTGTGAGAGAGGCAGTTCCCGGTCCTATGAGGAAGGTAGTACTATCAGTCCCATATTATAGATGGAAAAGCTGAAGCCCCTGGCCTCAGGATACTTTCTCCAGGTCACACGGCTAGGAAGCGCTGGGTGGATTCCCGAGTCTGCTCTTCAAGTACTACTCCGGCTGGCCCCTCACCTGGGCACCGCTCACCCGGCCTCTTACCTCTCACCTGTGAGGACACCTGTACCGCACTGCACACCCCAGGCGGCATGTCGATCTTCACCTTGAGCTAGTGAAGCCAGACTGTGCCAGCTCCAGGATCCAGTGCATGGCAGTTCACACATGGACTGTCTGCTCCTAAGGCACATGCACCCCCAAGGCATGAACCCCAAGGGCCCTGGAGACTCGGAAGTGGCGGGCTGATGACAACAGGAGGAAGAGGGAGGGCTCCATGGAGGAGGTGGTCGTGGAGACTGAGGGAGGTAGAGAGGGTGGAGTAGAGTAGGCAGCTTCCCAAAAGTGCATGGTGGCGGCGGCCGCGGTGATAGGGGGCACCTGGCACAGTTTCGGAAATCAGCGTGCCCTGAGTGGGTAGGGCCAGCTCCTGGAAGTCTTCAGGAATGTGGACTTTGGGATAAAGGCATCGGGGAGCTACCGATGGTTTGTGAGCAGCACACAGTAGTGGCGCAACCGGCATCAGGAAGCTAGACCGGACGGGGTGGAGTCTGAGACCAGCCCCGTGTCCATCTTGGTGCCTTGGGAAGCCCATCTCCTTCGGGACCTGTTTCCCGACTCCTTCCTGCGCTGACCTGACCATCTGTCTGCCCAGGTCCCCCACACCCAGGCGGTGCTGACCGCTTGAGAGAGCCCCCTTCCTGGGCTCGACAATCCTCCTCTCCTTACCCTGGTATCTCTTGCTTGCTGGAGGGGAAAACAAAGATTCCCCACAGCACAAATAGTGAGCGGTTCAGAGCGGGCGGTTTGGAGAAGCGCGTCTGAGAAACGTGATTAAGCAGGATTAGGGTCATATGAGAAGCAGTGGATATATCTTCATATTTTGAGCTGCACAAAAGGAATTTAAATCCACAAATCTTCTTATGTGTGTAGCTTGAGCAGTGCTAAATTCAGAGTCTGAAGACACCCTTACAACATGCCAGGCACGTAATGTGGTCAGGACTGCATCTGCGTGGCCAGGCGGACACCTGACCCCACCTCAACCCCCCGGAAAAAAAAGGGGGACTTCCCCGATTTGAGTGGTGTCTAAGTCATGGCAAAGGAAAGACTATTCAGAACTCTGAGACCCAGACCCCCACCCCAGCCCTGCCTTGGGGGTCTGCCGCTGGTTCTAAAGGGTTCCCGGGTAAGTGACAGGCTGGAGTCCTGGCTGGTGTAGAGTGAAGGTTTAGATAGTTGAGGTAAGTTCCCTCCCAGGCCCCTGACTTCCAAGGAGAGATATTTTTTTAACCATCTACAGGGGCATCCAGTAGGCTCCTGAAGGGGTTGAGGGGGGACGATCTCTGGTGATGTCCAGAAGACGGATTCCGATTGCAGGATCAGTGCAGTGGCTAATACGGTGGGAGGAGCCCAGCACCCCCCGGGGTTTGGAAATGGGCAGGAGCCCCAGATGGCAAGCACGAGTCTGGCATGAACCATCCCAGACACCAAGGGCTGAAGGGGTGTCATGATGTCCAGTAGGGTCACTGGGATACCGCTGACCCGCCCTAGACCCCTGGAGCCCACTCGGGAGGAGAAGAAGGGCAGCTACCACCAGAAAGAGCCACCCGTTCAACTCCCAGCACCCTGCGCCCAAGCCATCTGTGTGGGGCCTTCCTGAGCCCACCCTGGGAAAGGAGGGACATCTTGCCTCGTTGACAAGGGACTTTGGAGCAGCCCACTGCGGGGACCGGGAGTGTGGGTGCCTGATGCAGATGGGCAAGGCTCACATCATGGGCTGGGGAGCTTTCAGAGCAGTTGAAACCAGCCAGCCCTGTGAGGCTCAGGGCAGGAAATACAACAGCACAGGGCAAGCCTGGTCAGCAGGGGCCCAGCAAGTAGGGCGCAGAGGCCAGTGGCACGTGGGGTGAGCGTGTGGGAGGCGTCCCCAGAGCTGGGAGCAGCCAAGGGAACAGGAGGGCTTAGAGCCAGGGATAGAAGGAGATACTAGTCTTGGCATCCCAGAGCTGGTGAGTCCTGGAGAAATCCATGCACAAGCATGTCAAGGGAAGGAGGCATGGGCACCTGTCTCTAATGTCCACAACTGGGTGCCACACCGAGCTGGACGCTTCTCCTAGGGCTCATTCAGTCATCACAACAGCTTTGCAAGGGGATGACACTTCGTCTCGCGTAGCAAAGGCCGACGGGATGAGCTCAAGGGCACAGAGCGAGGGACGGGCTCCGGATTCAACCCGGAGTCAAAGCCTGTGCTGGGTGCGCACGCGCAGCACCTACGGTGCCGCTGATCCCCTGCCGGGTTTGTATTTTAAAATATTTTATTTATTTGAGAGAGACAGAGATAGTGAGAGAGAGCTCGAGCAGGAAGGAAGGGGAGAAGCGGAGGGGGAGAAGGAGGGGGAGAAGCAGGGAGCCCGATGCGGGGCTCGATCCCAGGGCCCTGGGATCATGACCTGAGCCGAAGGCAGACGCTTAACCATCTGAGCCACCCAGGCGCCCCTGGTGTTTGTATTTTAAAGCACGTAGGGATGCTGGGGTCTGGGGAACATCCAGGCAGCTCTCTCCCCTCAGCATCACTTCCTGCCTCGTGTCATTAGCCATTATGAAGATGCCTCATCATCTAGCACCTACTGGCCACACGGGCTCAGACAGGTTAGAGGACCCGCTCAGGGTCACTCCACTCACCTGGGAAACAGAGGATGGAGGCAGAGACCTCAGGTCTAGATGCTATGTGGGAAAGTGGAGAGTCGATGGGGGTTGCAGCTCCAGAGGCTGATTAGCTGTGTGACCTTGGACAAGCCACTTGACCACACTGAGCCATCCCCTGCCCCTGTGTGCAAAACCAGAACAGCAACAGCACATGCCCTACGAGTTCTGGGAAAGAACATAAGCCAGTGTAGAGCTCTGGGATCTATCTGATCCCTTCTCTATATTAATCTTCTTGAGAGCAGGCATTTCCAGTTCACTGACTTCTGCCCAGTGCGGCTCTAAAAGCTGGTCAAAGAGCTCTATTCTTGGTCACTCACTGAATCCGTTAATCTGTCCATTTTACAGATGAGAAAATGGAGGCCCAGGTAGGTTAAGCCAGGATCATACATTGTGTAAGAGTGAAGCTCAAAAGTGATCCAAGCCAAGGATAGCCACAAAATGGAGCTTTTCAAGCTAAGTATCTGCCCTTCAGGTGATGGAGTCCATGACCTCCCCTGAGGGTATGCCCACACCAGCAGGGGTACTGTCCCCACTCAGCCCTACTCTCCCTGACCCCTGCAAGGTGTACACAACCGCTACTCACCCTCTATCAATGGAGGAGGCAGGTCGAGCGGGAGAGAGGGAATGAGTGAGCTTCGATGACCCCCAGGACAGTGAATGCCCTTGAGGCCGGGGTGCCCCTGCCCCAGCAGAGCCGGCTGCCGAGCGGGCATTCAACACTGGGAGTCTTCCGCGCACCCCCACCCGCATCTCTGCTGAGTGCTGGGGTGGGAGACTGCACAGCTTGTCCCTGCCTCCCCATCAAACGCCCCCCCCCCGACTTGGGGAACACAGCACCTTTATGGCACTTTCTTGTTCTGCCCAATTTGCTCTAAAACAGGTGTCCTTTGATCTCCTACAGTGCAGCGGAGAGAGGTAAGCTTTGGAAAGGCTGCCTGCTATCCTGGGGTCGCAGAGACCAAGGCTAGACAGGCCGGCCTTGGTGCGAATCCAGGTGTAGTGGTGCATACCCAGTGCGCGGCAGCAATCGCGATCTGAGTATCAGAACTTCTCTTTTGCCCACTGGGGGACCCCCACGAAGCCTTCCTTGTCTTTGAGCGTCCTGGGCCGACTCAGGGAGCACACGAGCTTGTGTGTGAGGGACGCCGAGATAAGCCTCGCTCCCTCCATATGGACAGCACAGCGTGGGGCAAGGGACCAGATCCTGAGACAGGGTGTCCCACAGGCTTCCTTTTGCTCTTTTCTTTGGCCTTTTGGGGTCCTGACCCTTTACACCTTCTCCTTCCCTGCCTTAGTGAGTGACTAACAGCATCCTTTGCCATGGAAGACACTGGTGGGTGAATTTTGCATCGGTGTGCCTGTGTGTGTGCGTGCATGTGTGTATGTGTTGTGCACCAGAGCTACATATCAAACATTGCTATGTTCTGCAAAGAAAAAGAAAAATAAAAAGACCCAGAGCGATGAACCATCGGGCTGAGCTCCCTTCCTCTTTGCTGTGTTGTGGTTTGTTAGGATTTCAATTTTACTTCTTTAGGACTTCAGCGCAGTTGTTTTGATCTCGGGGTGAGTCACTTCCACTGAGGAAGCTGTGTCAAGATGTGTCAGGATATCTCCATGGACATCTGGTTCCACTGGCGCTTGGGAGCCCGGTGGCTGGTGGCCGAGATGCTGGGGGCGTGGTGATAAGGACACGTGGAGCAGTGGCTGTGACATAATGGACCTTTGAACCGTAAATACCAAGAACTGTGAGGACTCACTGAGTGTCTGGTCCAGGCGAGGCCCCTCTTTGCTGACCTGAATCGCTCTCTCTCTGGAGACCTTGGGACCCTTGCTTCCGCCTTGGCCAGGCCATTTCTGGTTGGCAGTGGCGTTAACCCGCTCGGCGGTCTCCGGAGGACAAGGGCACCCGTTCCTGCCTCGGCGAGCCTTCCCCCATGGGCAGGGGCACCGGCCGTGTACCAGTACCCAGGGCACTAACCTTTGGCGCAGCCCACCGCTAGCCGCGTGCCCCAGCATCGAGGGACCCAAGCCAGCATCTTTTACTTGGAAGGACTGACTCCACAGACACACAGCTCGTAGAAAGGTACACCTCAACTAAATTTGGACTTTACTCTGCCTGAAACAACAGTGTAATCCATCATTGCTTCGAAGCATGTTATTTCTTTAATGGCTTATTAAGAGACATCATCCTAAAGACTACTGGCTTGTGAAATATTACTATTATAAATTACCATTCCCGCAGTGAACCCGTGTTAAATTATTGCCAAAGAGCATCTCATTCTCTGAGCATAATTTGCCTCGAGTAAAATAGTCTGGCCAATGCAGATAATAAGCACACCGTCTTCAGATTCAACTTATATTTACGAGGCTCACACAGTATGCCTGGCTGCTCATTTTCTCCCTATTTGACAGGTACACATAGAGAGATGGGGGCTTTCTGATAAGCCGTGACCTGGATCCAGCCCCAAGAACCTTCACTCCTTCCTGTTTCTGGAGCTCAGAATCTGCGAGTGTTGACTGGGCTGTCAGCTTCCCCCAAATTTAGAAGGGGTCACGCTGAGCCCTGACTCCAGGCGTCCCCCTGGGGGACGCACTCCCCCTCCCCTTCACAACAGCCCTTGTCCACACCCCGAAGCCTCATGGCACCTGCCAGGACCCATGGCACACGAACAGGCTAGCTTCTCAGTCAGCAAGAGGGGGATAGGATAAACTCAAAGCTTGGACCCTAGCTTTCCAGCCCCTCCATACCCCTCTCTGCGCATGCCTCACACTACCCAGACGTCTCTAACAGTTCCCTCCATGCCAAGAATGAAACCCAAGGCTCTGGCCACAGCCTGCAAGATCCTACTAGAGCTGGCCCTTGCCTACCTTCTCACTCCACTCTCCATGCCTTTTCTTTGCTCACTCTATTTACCAGCCCCGTGCCCTCCGCAAGATGACAAGCACACGACGCGGGGACAGGCTATGTGCACTGCCCAGATGCTCCTCCCACAGATAGGAGGCTAGCCATCACTTAACGCAGGATGCTGAGTCTCATGTCAGACTATCCTCGGAGAGACTATCCCTGCACCTTCTGCATCCCTGAATAATGATGTCTATCACACTCTGCATTTCGCCCACCTGTTTTCCAACATTATATACTTATGAACATCTGAAAAGATTCTCCATGCAACTAGGTTCCTTGAACTCAGTCTCTGTTTTTGTTCCCCACCATGTTCCTAGAACGTCGATCTTATATAATCTTGAATAGTCACCTGAAAGGTAGGTACTATCCCATTTCACAGGTGATAAAACTGAGGCTAAAAGACGTTGAGCAATTGCAATTTACCTAATCTCACAATTAGTAGGTGATAGACCCAGGATTCAAAACCAGACATTTTCAGTGCCACCCTATTGTCAATAGATGCTACTCCATGGGTCTCTGGCATTCCCATGTGTCTTACTGGACAGGCTAAGAACGCAAGGCCCCACCAGTCCTTTATCTGGATCATTCTTCAGCATTGCATCTGCAGCAACCGATTGCAAAACATGAGGTAATGTCTTTCTCTGGGACCAAAAGATGGCTCCCTTACTGTTTGCTACAAAATGCTGAATTTTACAATCAGGAAAATGCCCTTGCTGATGGAGCCACTTTTCTGGCTCATGCATCCCCCAGCTGGTGAACTCCGTGTCTCAAGTGCCACCTGCCCAGGAACACTTCCCTGGTTCCCTCCCCTTCCCTTCCCCTCAAATTCATGTGAGACGAGGATGTATTGGAAGGAAGGGAGCAAAAGAAAATTTGATTTGATCGAAGAAGGCTAAGCCAATGAATTTGGGGCAGACACCATGGAAGACAGATTAACACGGAGAGGAGAAAGTTTTGAATGTTTACATTTTTGTGACCTTGAGAACAGCTCAGCCATGAACTGTCTGGAGTTCGACCGAACGAAGAAGCTGGTCAGGTTGAGCCTAACCTGCCACTGAGAGCACAGACCGTGTCTCATTTGGTTCAAGGTCTCTGGTTCTGTATCCACATGGGGGCCTGCTTAATGGGTAGATGGACAGAGGGATGAGCCAACGATGTTGACTCACAATAGGCTTGCTGGTCGACCCACAGATTACCTGCTCCTTACCAGCAGGAAGGGCTGGGCTGTCTTATGCTTTTTTGAGAATTCCTTTTGGGAAACTTTCAAGGGGTTCACAGGCCAGTAACCAGGCAGAACTGCTTTCTAATTATTCTTTTTCCGGCTGAATGAGATTCAGTTAATGGAACACTTAATAAGTCCTTCTGGGCCCCAAGGAAAGAGAGACATTTCTCTGCTCCTCGAAATGAATTTCTGGTTTCACAGCCACAGAGCCCAGATCAGGGAGAGGTGAGGACTGCTTGAAGCTCTTAACTGAATGCCTGAGGCAGGATCGCCAAGGTCATGCCGCCGGCATTGGGCATCCCTCTGCTGAGAGCCCTGGCCTACCTAATCAAAGGGGAGCTGCTGGAAGGCTCTGTCTCAGTGCCTGGCTGCCTCCTGCCTTGGAGGCAAAGGCTTGCAGCATTTCAGGATCACAGAGGAACATAGGGAGGACCATACCTCTCTGCTTCCTTTTCCAGGTAGGAAACCAGGGCTCAGGGAGGGGACGTGATGTGCCAAGGTTGTACATGAGTCTGTGTTGGCCCCAAGACTAAAACCTGGGGTCCCTAACTCTCCAAATATGTCCCTTCCAGCACACCTGGTCCATGAGCTACTCCAACAGGCGCCAGACAGGTGTCAGTATCCACACCGATGGCAGAAGAAGTGACCCTTGGGCAGGACAAGTCTGTCCGAGATCACAGCCCCACTACCGGCCCCGCCGGGACACAGGTGTGTCTGCCTCTGCCCCTCCCCCACCCCCACCCCCACCCCAGGTTCTGCTTGCTGGACTTCCCTCTGCCGAGGTCAGTTCGAGGTCAGTGGTACAGCCCCAGCACCACTTCTTGCTCTATTTCTGTAGCTTTGGAATCCAGGCTCCTGCCCTGCTTAGAAAGACAAGCCTGAAGTAGTGGATCAGAGTCCTGGTTCAAACATATGGTTTGAGAAAAAAATACAAAGCAAGGTACTATTGGAACTATGGAACTATTTCAAATGCCACGCAAGGGTTGACGGTACAAAGAGGATTAAGGAACAAGACAAGTAGTTTCCTGTTAGATATACACCTTCCTTCTGCCCCATTTCAGTTCTGTTTGATTTTTCTTGCTACACAGCCACAACTCCCTGCCTCACCCCCGCAGACACATGGAGGGTGGCGGATGGAGGAGACAATAGAGAGTGGTAGCTGTGTTGGCCCCAGGGCCTTTGCACACGCTGTTCCCCCCTGCCTAGAACATTCTTACACTAGAATCCACATGGTTTGCTCCCTGGCTATATTCATGGTTCTGCCCAAATGCCCTCCTTGGAGGGGCCTTCCCTGATCAACGTAAAATAGCATCACTGTCACTGTCCACTTGCTCAGCTGCATTTTCCATCACGGACTTAATCACAAAATGACACTTCACTGTATACAGAATTCCCTCTTTGTGTGCCTGTCTCCCTGTACCAGGAGGGCAGGGACGTCACCTGTGGCCCTGCCTGCCGTGTCCCCCATGTAGAGGACAACACAATGTGTACAGGCCAGAGGCAGGATGAAAAGTGCTCAGAGCTCAGAAAGCAGAGGTTCATTTGGGTTTGTGTGCAGTGGGAGGAAGGCGGGGGCGGTCCTTGGTCATTTCTGGGCCTCAGTGTCCTCATACGGGAAATGGGATGGTGACAGTGACGACCTCAAAGCAGTCCTGCCCACGGACGGCCCACGGCAGCATCCAGCTCCAGGCAGGTGCCCTTTCAACCTGGGACCTTGTCCTGGGGCCTCTTAGTCCCTGACCGAGCAGATCAGCCACCCCCAGGAAGGGAAGGCAGAGCTCAGCCTACAGATTTCCTTTGGCTTTTGCAAAAACAACAAAACCAAAAATACTACAAAACCACACTGTGCATCTGTGCAGTGGCTGAGGGCAGCGGCATACGAGCCTGAGTCCTGCTTCCTGGGGTCTGTCCTCTGTGGCTGAGGCAGGATGTGGGGCACACAGCATGGGGTGGGGACACCTGGCTCTGCTGGGGGGCTCATGGGCTGGGTTCCCAGAGAGCCTGGAGCCTCGAAGTGACTTCCAAAGGGAAAGCACTTGGCAAAAAAATAAATAAATAAAATAAAAAATTTGTTAAAAATTCACACAGTGTGATGTGTAAGAGCCAGGCCTAGAACCAGCTTTCCAGACTTCAGGAAGAGAACATTTGTTAGCCAGTGGTTTTCAAACTTTCTTTAAACTGGAATCTCCCCCAAGCAGAAACTAGCCACTTGCACAGCGTTTCGGGGTGCGGTGGGGGCGGGAACTCCCAGCCCAGCTGCTGGGTCTCACCACCCAGGACGCTGGTTTGCAAATCAAAGTCACACCCCTTTTACCCCCAGTCCGGAGTGTTCTCTGAGGATTTAGGAGACCGAAGCAGGCAGTTCATCTGCGGTCATGTTTACTAAATGGGGTTTGTTCGTTCTCAGGTTCTAGGGAACAGGTTCTGGGAACGCTTCTGAAAACAAAAGAGTGGGTTTCAAGGATGAGGGCGGGGAGACGGGCAACCCTAGTGACGGGAGGTAGGGGACGTGAAGCAGCAGGGCCAGGAGAAAACAGGGAGGGTCAGAGCCACCGGGAGGATGCAGAAAAGGCTGAGGGAGAGGGTGAGGCTCTGGCAGGACGCTAACGGTATGTGAGAGGGGGTGCTGGGGGCCCGAGCGGGTGTTAGCCCCAGGCCGGACCCCATCTCTGCCACCCGCCCTGCCCTCCTTCTCACCACAAAGTCAAGTGTGCCTTCTGAATCACACACCCACGGTCGAGATAATCCACCACTACAGTCTGCACATGGCGTGTGAGACATGCTTTATAATCAGCGCAGAATGCATTTCTCCGTGCTGTGTTTGTTGGTGACCTGTTGACGCATTTGAACATAGCAAAAAGGGAACACACTTGGTTAACCAGAACTTTCCAATGATGAGAGGAACCTCCCATTCCCAGAGCACTGCCCAACCGCTTGGCCTAAGCAAGCACTCTGCCTTCAAAACATCCTGTCTGTCTGGAGAGCCTACTGTGTTCTGGGTACCCCAGGAGAAATAGCGAGAGATACAAAAACCGGGTCACAGGTTTCCCCCACATGCGTGGTGGGGGGACAACCATTTCATCACAGTTTAAGGCAGAGAGAGCAAGCAATTGAGAGCATGGGTTCTGGAGTCACAGAGAGCAGGATTCGAATCCCAGCTCTGTCACTGACCTGCTGTGCGACCTCGGGGGATTTCCTTAACCTCTCTGAGACTCCGTTTCTTCATCTGAAAAATAGGGGAAAAAAATACTCAGACTCACCACAGGGAGAAGGCATGACGATCTCTCCAGAGAGTGCCAGCGACGTGCTCAGCTCACACACACAGAGTATGCATGAAGTGCTCTTTTGATGGCCAAGCCCCGTCAGGCCCCTGGTGAGGGGAGAGAACAAGTCACCTTCAGTGCGCGGGGTCCGAGTCAGGGAAACAGGTGCAAGGCTCTGTGCTCCAAGCGGAGAAGCGAAAGCCCCATGCTGCCTGATCTCTGAGACCACTTCCTGCCCTAGATGGAGGACCGGAGGGTGGAGTGCGCTCATTCAGCCATCTCTCATGCACCTGGCAGGGTTAGCTGCTCCGCACCTGCCGCTCCCGGCAGTCCCTGAGGCAGTTCCAGCCTCCCGGCAGACCGGGGAGAAAACTAAGGCTCATGCAGAGTGTCCTGGTGGGGCCACAGGAGCGGCGAGCAGCAGAGTGGGGCTGGAAGCCATTCTGCCCCGACGACAGAGGACAGAGGATTTTCAGTTGCACCTGCAACGGGGCTAGTGGTGAGTCCCAGATCACACGGCGGTGGGGGAAGGTCTGATTCTAGAATATTCTAACTGGCAGGAATCAGACAGCTGGGCATTTTGTGAAGGAAGTTACTTGAATCTGAGTAGCAGGGAGGTGTTTTAGCCTTTTTTCCCTAGATGCTGAGTCGGGGGGAGGGCCCTTCCTAAACAGTAATAAGGACGGATGAAAATACCCACTCTGCCCGTGGGATGAATAATAACCCCCAGCTTGCAGCAGCTTCAGCCGCATGCTGTCTTGGCTCTTGTCACCTGTGAGGCATGCAAAATGCTTTCCTTCTGGGAGTGGGGTTGAAGAGAACTTTCCGTAGCGTTCCAATTTTAGTATGTGTGCTGCCAAAGCAAGCAAGAAAAGAACTTTCTGAATAGTCAAGACCACCTGGGCTGCTTTCTCTCCCTCTCACCTGAGCGCACCTGCGCCCATGGACCTGAGCTTGCTGACCTCTGCACATCAATAATAGATTCTCCAGAAGCCCATGGATGTTAATAGTACATAGCGGCCGCCCCAGCCAGCAGGAGGGAGTTGGTGCCCAGGATGGGCTGACCTGCCTCTGACTCTCCATGGACACAACATGAAAGGAGAAATTTTTAAGAACTATAAAACAGTTTAATTAAAAGTAGTTACTTTCCAGGGCGCCTGGGTGGCTCAGTTGGTTAAGCAACTGCCTTCGGCTCGGGTCATGGTCCCGGAGTCCCGGGATCGAGTCCCGCATCGGGCTCCCCGCTCGGCGGGGAGTCTGCTTCTCCCTCTGGCCCTCTTCCCTCTCGTGCTCTCTGTCTCTCATTCTCTCTCTCTCAAATAAATAAAATCTTAAAAAAAAAAAAAGTAGTTACTTTCCAGAATAAGCAACATGTGTTGCAGACAGCCCCTCTCCCACCGCATGCAGGGGAACATTGAAGGGAACGCAACGCTGCATAAGTAACACTGGTGAGCCTCACCCATTGAGGCAGTGGCTGGGGGACCACCAGCCTGTCACTCCCGGCTGTGCATCCTTCAGTGAGCCACTTACTCCACTGTGCCTCAGTTTCCTCATCTGTAAAGTGGGGAGAAAGATAGTGCCTAGCTCCTGGGTTGCTGAGAAGATTAGTAAGGTCAACATATATGAAGTGTTTCAGGCATGCCTGGCTGGTAGTAAGTGCTCTCTAAGGGCTAAGCTGCCATCATCACCATCATTACCACCACCACCATCGCCATCATCATCATCATCTCCATCACCATCATCACTATCATCATCATCACCGTCCTCACCATCATCATCACCACCACCATCACCATCATCATCATCATCATCATCACCATCCTCACCATCATCATCATCACCACCATCACCATCATCATCTCCATCAACATCAATCATTACCATCACCATCACAATCATTACCATCACCATCGTCATCACTATCTCTATCAACATCATCATACCATCACCATAAGCATCACACCACCACCGCTATCATCATACCATCGTCATCACCATCAACTCCATCACCATCACCGTCATTACCATCACCATCGTCCCTCACTGTCTCTACCAAAATCATCATCATATTATCACCATAAGCATCACACGACCATCACTAACATCATATCATCAACGTTATTGTATCATCACCATCATCATCATCACCATCACTGTCACCATCACCATCATCATCATCTACTCTGGACCAGATGTGACACATTTTATGGAAAGTGTCATTTTGCTCCCATTTCCCAGATGAGGAAATTGAGCCTTTGAGAATCAAAATGCACTGAATTACTCATCATGCCAATAATTAATTAGCAGTGAGCTGGGAGGAGGCCGAGAACTTGCACATGGTGCCATCCACCCTGACACTGTTAAGCTGAGCTGAGTTGAGCCACATCAGGCAGAGGACTTCAAAAGGCGGGCTGTCCCTATGTCCTTTGATCTTTTTCTCCTTAGCTGGTGGATCCCTCTGCTAAACAAACACCCTCAGACACAGCCCTTCCTAAGCAAAGCCAGATGTGAATTAGGAAGAAGAAACAAACATGGAGTTTGGAGTGTCACCACTGAATCCCAAGAGGTGGTTCCGAGCCTGGTGGTTCTGTTTCTGAGTGGCTACTCAAGATGAATATCCAGATTCATGAGCAAGACCCAGAAACTTTCCTGGACACAAGGCAGTAAGAGTGAGTTCTCCTGATGCCCATCCACACCCAGCACTGTCATGCGGGATCATTATGGTGTTTATTGGTGGGAGACAGTACCTGTGGGAGGGGGTTTGCAGAAATACTACCACTTTGGAGTTTACAAAAGATTCTTTGTAAAAAGCATCTCTTGGAGTCAATTTTGGTTCTGAACATTGCCCAATTGCCTTGGTGCAGGCATCAAAGGCCCTGAGAAAATGAAATCTGCTGAGATTTTGCTGGCACAACCTTTGGCCTTTTTCTTTAAAAAAAAAAATTCTAGCGTAGTTACCATACAGTGTTATATTAGTTTCAGATGTACAATATAGTGATTCAACAATTTTCTACATTACTCTGTGCAGCATTATTTACAATAGCCAAATTATAGAAGCAGCCCAAGTGTCCATCAATAGAAGAATGGAGAAAGAAGATGTGGTATATATACACAATGAAATATTCTTTGGTCATAAAAAGAACGAAATCTTGCCATTTGCAAAAACTTGCCTTGATGTGTTGGATCCTGGTTGGCACAAGACAATGATGTGCCTCAAGTCACAGCAGGTTAGCAATGCCCAGGGTTCCCCAAACCTGGGTGGCTCCCAGTAACTGCCTACCGCTTCCCTGTAGGATTCCAAGAAGTATTTTCGGAGCACCTGGTCTGTACCAAGGGATAGGTGCCAAGGACATAAAGATAAATGGAATGGGGATTCACCACTACAGGCAAATACACAATCAGTATAATGGGGGACAAGCAACAACCAAGCACTACGAGCAACCTAGGTTCTGTTCAACGTGCTTCCTTGTGAAACTCTACCCCCCCATGTGATTGTATTTGGAGACAGGGCCCATGGGGAGGTAACTGGGGTTAGATGAGGTCATAAGAGTGGGACCCTAAGCCCACAGACAGGCAGCCTTGTAAGAAAAGGAAGAGACACCAAAGAGCACTCACAGTGCACCCACACAAGAACGGCCAGTAAGGACGCAGTGGGAAGGTAACTGTCTGCTAGCCAGGAAGAGAAGTCTCACAAGACACTGACTTGGACAGCACTTTGATCTTGGACTTCCAGCCTCCAGAACTGGGAGAAAATAAGCTTCTGTTGTTTAAGTCACCCAGTTGCAGAACTTTGGGATGGCAGCCCCAGGAGACTCAGGACTGTAATTACCATCCCCATTTTACAGACGAAGAAGCTGAGGCATCAGGAGGAGACGTACCTTCCTGAAGGCCATGCAACTACTAAGTGGTAGAGCCAGGTGGTCAGACTTATGCATCTGGCTGCAGAGCCCAACAGTTGATGGCCAATTGTATTAAGAAATATTTATTTTCCCCCTCCCTGCCCCCCCCTCATCACCGCGAGAAGGCTATACCTCCCCACTCCATTGATGTTGGGTTTGGCCCTGTCTCTTGCTTTGGCCAGTGGGACGTGAAGAGATATGATGTGTACCATCTCAAAGCAGAAGATTTAAATTAGATTATGTGGGCTTTTTTTATGTGGACTTTTCAGCTCTGGTATGATTGTGACATGCCCTAGAAAATGACTACCTTTAGCCTGGGCCTTAAAGATAACTCAAGGCACATTGCTGGCCTGCAGTTGACCCACAGTCTACTTGTAATACGAACAAGAAATACACATTTGTTGTAAGTCACCGAGATTTGGGGATTGTTTGTTATGCAGCAGAGCGGACACATATAGGGCTCATTCTATAATTTTCCTATCTCCACCCAACCAACCCACATTCCGTTTGTAAGAATGGAGTAGGTGCTCATGAGCTCGGACTTCCAGAACAGGCTCTGTCCTTCACCAGCTCCATGGCTTTCACTTCTCTGGGCCTCAGTTTCTTCATCTGCAAAATCGGGGTAATAACAGCACCTGCATCCTGGGGTTCTTGCAAGGATTCTGCAAGAGATGATATGAAGTTCTCAGCACAGTGCCTAACACAGTAAAGGCCCACTATGACCACGGTTGCCACGCGGGACGACTGCGTGTTGCGTTAAAGCTGAAGAACCATGGCTGGGTTCAAATCCAGTGCTCCTTTTTCAGCCCATCTTACAGCTAGTGCTCCCTTGGCCAGCCATTGTGGAGGTCCATATTCTACAGGAGGAGGGCCAGAGGCTGGTCCTGCTTAGGGAGGCAGCCCGAAGTAGGATGAGGGGGAAGGAGGGAGGCCCTTGGTTCTTGTGAAGGGGAAGATGGGCTCTCCTAGGCCCAGAGTTGTGGAAGCATGAATTGAAAAGAAGGGTGGGAAAAGAAGGTACTTTGAGGGGCTGGTTCCTCTTCTCTCAGTCCTGTCCCACTTCTTAGAGGAGAAACTGAGGCCCAGAAAGGGGAATGTCTTCCCCAAGGTCATACAGCTGGTTAGCATCAGAACTGGGACTAGAACCTTGGTCTCCTGAGACCAGCTCAGGCATCATTCCACTGCCTCCTGCTCATTTAGGAAGAAATGAGACTCGTTCTTTGTGCTGGCTCAGAAGGCAAATGTCGAGTTTTTCTATCCTCATGGGTGGATTTATCAAAACTCCACAATTCAACAAGCTTTTCTTTAAGTCATTTCAAAACTCCCCCTTCTCTTTCCAGGAAACTCAGTCCTCTTCACACACCCTGGCTCCTGGAGTAGGCAGTGGGGTAATCTGTTGTGAATACCGTTCAGGGCATAAAGCAGGAGTTGGTGGTTGCTAGATTTGGTTTTTTGGGGTGGTCTCTGTTTGCTGGTTTGCTTTCCCCAAGGCTTGCAACAGGCACTGTGCAGGGAAATTCAGCACAGGAAGGTAAGGCTCTGCTGTCCAGAGCTGCCAGTCAGGAGTATGAGACTGGATGCGCTGTTTTAGAGAAGAAACAGACCGGGCTGGACAGGGAGGGTTTCAGGGAAGAGGCAACCCTAACCCTGGCCCTGGCTCTAGAAAGATGGGAAGAACATGACAAGACCAAAGAGAAAAGGAATTCCAGAGTCTCGTAGGGTAAAGTTTTGAAAGGGAGCAAGGAGGACAAAGGTCTCAAGTTTTTGTTTTCGTTTTTATTTTGCAGGGTAGGGGCAGAGCTGACAATGAGTAACAGGTAGAACAGTCCACAATTTCAACTTTCAGGGAGCGTAAGTGAAGGGAGCTTCAGTTTATTCATCTGAAAAATGGGGAAAACTGAGGCCAATTCCAAGATGTATAGAGAACGGAAGGTAGAGGTTGTGGGTCTCTCTGGAGCGGAACTCAGATCTGCTTACCATCCAGTATCATGATGTCTCCCTCCAGGGGGAAAAGCTGGGGAGGTCTGCTTGTGGCCCATTATAAAAGATCACAGTCCCTCAGCTGTGAAGCAAAGCCACGGGACTTGTGGAGCAAGTCGAAATGATGCAAACGTGAAGCTCAGGCTGCCCGGCTGTGCTGGGCGTGATAAAGTAAGTCCTTTGTCTCTGATCCAGGAAACTCATGTCTTCTGCCTGTATCTGCCATCAGGCTGATGTCTTAGCCAGCAAGCAGAGTCACATCTCAAGATTTTCACAGTTCTGCATGGCCACTGGCCACATGTGGCGACTTTTAATTAAAATTAAATATAACGTAAAATATAGTTCCTCAGTTGTATTAACCAAATTTCTAGCACGTCCTGGCTTTAGGTGGTTGGTGGCTGCTGGACTAAACAGTATGGCTCTGGATCATTCCCATGCCTGGGAAAGTTCTCTTGGTGAACCCTGGTCTAGCAGATAAGAGCTCAGGGTGTGGGGCTCAATCCTTCCTCCTACCACTTGCTGGCCACGAGAATGTGAGCAAGCTACGTCACCTCTTTGAGTTCCTCTCCCTCATCTCTAAGACCAGAAAAATAGGGCTGATCTCGTGGGTTCTTGGGAGGATTCCACAGAATAACTCCTACAAAGTATACCTAGCCTGGGCCTATGGGGAGGGCTCCCCAAACAAGAGCTAACATTTTTAGGCATTGAACAAATGCCCATTGCCCCTTCACACCACAGGGAGGTTGGTGGCAGGCAACACGAGGGATACAATGGAACAGGAAGGAAGGTGGCAAAACACAGAGGGGCGTAGGAAGCCAGGCCCAGAGGTTTGGCCTTACCCCAAAGGCAAGTGGGAGCCTTCAAAGATTGTGGGCAGAGGGATGCCTCTTCTCGCCCTCCCCAAGCTCACCAAGGCAGTGTGGAGAGAAGAAGCAGATCACAGGCTTTGGTGCAGAGGACATGGGCGAGATTCTCCTACTACCACCTCTGAGCCATGAGGCCCTGGGCAAGGCATGTACCTCGAGAGCCAGGGCTTATGCCTTGCAGACACCCAGCATCGTAAGACCCACCCCACAGGGTGACTGAGAGGGTTAAGTGAGGTACCATGTGCAAAGCTCCCACAACAGTTTCTGACACACAGTAGGGACACTAAGGAAAGAAACTCCATTCCTTTTTTCCTCTCTGGAGAGAAAGGCTGGCCTGGAGGACGAGCAGGAAACCTGAGTGGTGCCAAGGGGCAGGCGATGGTAACCAAGAGCTGCTGGGCTTTCCTTAGGTAGCAGATTACTCCCAGTGACCTCCGGACTCCCTTCACCTGGAAAGGCAGGTTTCGGGTTTTCATTTGCTTAGCTGGGGTCAGGCTACTTGGAAGGCTCCGGGTCCCTGTAGAGCAGAGATGCTGTTGGCACCCAGCCTGAATGGCCATTCCCCCTTAGCTGCTGTGGCTGTTGGCTCCAGAGGACTGTCTCGGCTAGACAGGAGCTGCCTTGCCTGGGAGGAGCCCACAGCCTGGCTCCCTTCACCCTGGGCAGCCCCCGGAATGACTGAGGTGCCTGGGATTACACTGAGGTGCTGGCATCCTTTGCCTCCGTGTTGGAGCCAAACTTGTCGTGGGCACGCTTTGTGCTCAGGGTTCCCATGGAGTCAGCTGAGGGTTGACTACAGCTGGAGGCACGTCCCTGCTCGGCTTCTCTCCTCTCCCTGCCCTCCCCTGTCTCCCTCACGCCCCCTTCTCCTGGAGCACCTCCTTAGTAATCTACGCACACCGAATGCTTGCCTCAGGCTCTGCTAGCAGAGAACTGAGATCCCTGCATGAGGCTGGTCCGAGCAGTGACTGCCAGTAAGAGGAAGCCTCAGGAGTGAAATGCTCTCAAGTGCATAGAACTTGTCAAGAGCAAGGAATCTCTTCTGCAACCACCTGGTCCAAGCCCTGGGCTTTATATAATGAGCAACCAGGAGCCATCGGTCATTTAGCAAGGACTCCTTGGGGCCCAGAACGTGCCAGGCCCTGTTTTGGATACGGGTGATACAACGATGAACAAGGCAAAGTCCCTCTCCTCTTGAGGCTCATGCATCAAATCAAACAGTAGAGCATGGCGAACACTTCTACAGAAAACAAAAGCAGACAGCGAGACCATGGACAACAGGGAGGTGACACTGAAGTGAACGCTCAGCCGAGCCTCTGAATGAGTCGGCCGTGCAAAGGCATGGGTGAGGGAAGCAGAGTTCAGGCAGAGGGGGGAGGCAGAAACAAGCTGGCCGTCCTCAGCGCGGGGCCAGTGCAGTGTGAGCGTGCCCAGCGGAAGGGGTGATTTTACAAGACAAGGTCAGACAGCGAAACAGGACCTGATCACGTCAGCCCGGAAGCGCAGGGACCTGTCAGCCAACAAATGGGCAAAGGTGACTCCTCTAGATTCCCTTTTCCAGTCACTTCCTCTGGGTTGGCTCCATCCTTGGGAAACCAGGAGACCCACCTGTTCCCACCGGAGCTCCCAGGCCAAGACCACCTCTCACGTCGCATTTTCAATACCAGAGATTAAACCTTGTGAATAAACCAGTTAGTAGCCTTTTGAGCAATTTTGAGCACCAGCTCCACGTTCCAAACTGCTTCTCTGGGCTTTCCTGGGAAGGCGCCCATCAGACACGAGGCCGATAAATATTTCATCGTCCTTCATTTCATCCCACATCAAATGAGACCCGGCTGCAGGAGGCGTGGGGAAGACCGGCTGGAAGTCATCGGAGACGAGCTGAGGCAGAGGGTGGACTCTGGGAGGGGCCCGAGGCTCTCAGAAGGCAGCTAGATGTACCTTTTGCCACTTGCTTGCCAGGCAACCTGAAACCAGTACTGAGAGCGTCAGGAGCCCCAGTCTCCTCCTCTGGAAAGTGGGCACACCAGTAACCGTGACAGAGTGGAGTGAAGGCAGCTCACGGA
The DNA here is from genome assembly GCF_009762305.2 of Zalophus californianus. NCBI lineage: Eukaryota > Metazoa > Chordata > Mammalia > Carnivora > Otariidae > Zalophus > Zalophus californianus. The sequence continues at coordinate 182,602,980 of NC_045598.1, forward strand.
CTCAGCACACGGGGCACAGGTGCCTGGTCTCATCACCACTGATAGTGTCGCATGCCTGGACCCGGGAGGGGGGATCCTCCTCTGCCCAGGGGCGGCCACCATGGCTGGGAGCAACTCGGGGATGCAGGGTGAAATCCCTCACGAGGGAAGACTGGGGGTGGAGGAGGAGTCTGAGAAGGCCAGCCTCCGGTTCTTTCTTCCTGAGTCCTTACGCGGTGCAATTCTTCTACAATAACCAGTGACCTTTTCAAATAGGATTTTAAGTGATCAACAGAGGTGCTCGTGGCCACAGCAGATAGAGGGCAAAGGAAGGAAACCCTTGCCATTCTCCCTCCTTCGGTCTCCAGCATTATTATCCCGAGCCCGAATTAAATCCTTCTGATATACTTGCCCATTTTGGCAGTAAATACTCATCTCAGGGGTTTTAAAAGATCAGCAAACACAGTTTGGAAATTCTCATCAAGCCAAAGCCTGCTAAGGACAGAGAACCAAGGTTATCCAGGTGTGTGAGGAGGTAGATAGGCGGGGACCTGAAATCCCTGGGGAGGTAGCGAAGATGAAGATGGTGGTGATACCACAGAAGAGCGACTGTCTTGAGTGATCAGCTATTATGTGCCCAGAACATCACATACAACACCTGCCACTTACTAACTACTCCCACGTGCACTGTTACAAACACTTGATGTGGATTAAGCCATTTCATCTTCCAAACCACCTAGCATCAGGGGCCTAGAGGCACTGCACATGAGGCAAGCACAGAGAGGGGAAGTCACTGGTCCAAGGTCACGTGGCCAGCAGGTGGCAGAGTCAGTGCCTGAATCCAGATTGTCAGGCTCTGGGACTGACGCTAGGAGTGACACATGACCTTAGATAATCTCCCTTCCCCTTGGCTACAGACCTCAAGAGTTCCACATGATCACTTAATTCTGAAGGACTGCCCACTGAGGTGCAGAAAGGTGAAGGATCTGTCTGTGAGTGTCCTCGGAGACTCAACCCCAAGCCTCGGGTCTGCAGGGGGCCCTGAGGCTAAGCAAGCCAAGGGGGTGGGAGGTAAGCAGAGAGGGAAGGAAGAGAAAAGCCACTGGACCCCGCAAATCCAGGGAAGTAAATACATCTCCCCGTTTGCCCTTTGCAACACCAGGTAAGGTTTATGAGTTTTTAATTAAAATTTTTGACAGGCAAGCTGTATCCTGCGTGCAGCACTGGGTGTCAAAAACACCTTCAAGATCCTCTGGCTTGGTATGAAATTCACATGCGATCCTTTAACATCAGGCTGACAACCCGGTCTATAGAAGGGTCCAGATCTGGGGGGAGGAGAGCAGGCAAAGGGGACTGGCTGCTTCTGTGGAAGGTGGGGGGGTTCTCACTTGCGGTCCCATTGGGGCTGCCTAGGACTAGCTAGTTGACTGGACAGGTCTCTCAAGTGTCCCCTGAGAACACACTTTTCAAGGTCAGTGGTGAGAGCAAAGGTCAGAGAGGAGGGCACGGGGCAGAGGAAACCCCTCTGGAGTGCCATCCTCCAATCTGGGCCACCGTGCTCGGGGTCCCGATGCCACTGGCCTTGACCCAGTCCTGTGCCTCTCCCTACAGGGGACTTGGGACGGGCCAAGGTGCAGGGCCGTGTCGGCACGTCCAGGATGCTCTGTCTAGAACCAACTGGCGGAATTAATCACTCGTGGGGCATTTGGCTCACACTACTTTTGAGTATTTTTTTCTTATTCTAGCTCCCCCTACCCCATTTAATCTTGGAGTGGGAACGTCCTCTGTTGAGCATAAAATTCCATATTTACATAAAGGAAAAGATGGAACACATTAGAAATGCAAACTTTCCTAAGGCAGGAGCTGTAAACTGGAGTCTGGCCCCGTCTTTGTAAATAAAGTTTTACTGGAACACAGTTGTGCACATTTATTTCCATAGTGCCTGTGGTGGCTTTTGTGCTATGACGACAGGCGAGTAGCTGTGACAGAAAGGCTGTGGCTCTCAAAGCCTAAAATAGCTGAGACCTGACCCTCTAAAGAAAAAGGTGTCTGGCACCTGCTCTATGGGATCAAACGCCCTGAGCAACAGTGAAAAATAAAGGCGAACCAAGAAGCATATATTTGCAGCCTGCCAGGCACCTGGCTAATATTCATAATACATAAAGAGCACTTACAAAATAAGGATACGCACACAATTTCTAAAAATGGGGAAAGGACAAAAAAGGCAGATCAACGGAGAAGAAACGCAAGTGACCCATTAGCTATAAAGAGTGGCTCCAGGTCACTAATAATCGAAGTGATACACACAATAAGGAGATGTCATTTCTTACCTACGGGAATCTCAAGGATTCAAGAATGATCCACAGGACTGGCCAACCCCTAGTTCATCCTTCTTCTGCCCATCTCCCGTTGGGTACAGCATGCTCCCAGGCAACGGGGAATGGGTGTGTTTTGCTGTGGTTTCAGGGTCACCGGGAAGCTCAGAGTGCCCCAGAGCCACCTACACCAGCTCTCTCTCGTGTTGCCAGCATGGCGCACAGAGCGGACGCGCCTTCCATACTGTGGAAGGGAAGCAAATGGCCTGGGGTCAGGAAAGAAGGGGCCACCTGTGGCTGCCCTTCTTCCTTCTAGCAAGTGCCCAGGCTCCTTCGGGTGAGCCCCTTCTCTCCCCTGCGTGCCTGCTCTGTGGGATGGTCACTACACAGGCTGCCTCTCCACGGCAGGAGTGGAGGGGTCCCAGGAGGCTCCTCAGACTTCTGCATTCTCAGGCAGTGAGATATCCTCCTGGGGCTGTGACTTCCGAGCAAATAAGTGAGGCTGGAAGGAATGGGGGGTTCCTGCATTCTCGGGGCACAGGTGGACACGTGGAGTCCAGATATGACATGGGTGTGCCTGTTAAGACCCCCGAGGTCTTCCGGGTTCCTGGCCTTTCCAGTCCAGGGCTCTCCAGGCTTTGTCCTCACTCCTGAATCTCACGACAGCTTTCCCAGAGAGAGGGAAGCAAGCCTGCTCATTTCCATGCCGGCTCCGTGGCTAATCCCAAGCCCTACCTGGGAAATCTATCTACCTCTCACCATCCAGCTAAACCCTACTCATGCTTCACACCCCAGATGATCCACCCCCTTTTCCTCAATGTCTTTCGGGGTGATCCCCCTCCCCCACCCTACTGTCTTCTCCATTTTCTGGACCTCTCTGTTCTCCTGCCCGGCAGGCCCCAGTAGAAAGGTGCGCCTCAGAGGGGTGAGCTCCTCCCCACCATCTTGGGGGGCAGCACCTTCCCATGAGATGCCACCAGCCACCTGGCCCTCCCTCCAGAAACCGCACCCTGCTCCTGGCTGTCCATGGGCCACCTCTTTCTGCTTTGCCGCCCACATTCTCCCTTGTCGTCTCTGTTCCGATCCTACAAACTCCATATCTGTTCTTGAATTCTCCAAGCTCATTCTTGCCTCAGGGCCTTTGCACCTGCTGAATGTTCTGACTCCTCCCTATCATTCCTGCTCCAGTTTGAGAGGAATTTAAGGCCAAAAATAATTTCCATTTCTCTAGCATTTTCTTTGGCAATCTGGATCCAACTGCCAGACTACACTCTCACAATAAATAGCTTTGTGAGGTCAGCAGGGCAACAATTACTCTAATGGCCAGCCAGTGTCACGGCTAGGACATCATGAACTGGAACTGCTCACAACTCTCATAATTCCAAGCCCAGGTTCATTTTCCTAGGCCATGAGGCTGGCCACAAAGGAGAATAAACATCCCCCACTCCCACACAGGCAGACTCTTTAAGAATGCCGGTTCAAGGGTAAGGACACGTCCTTCAATCAGACTCCAGGCACGCAGTTGGTGGGACCCTTCAGAAAGAGGCCAAAGGTGTTCTCTGCACCGTCAGGCTGAGATCAGTAGCTCCATGAGCCTACAGACTGCCCACAAACTGCTCTCCAGGCCGCAGCAGGGCCTCGCCATTAATGCCCACGGGTGGGCCAGCCACTTCCTGTTGACTGGCTGCCACTCAGAATGTGCCCTGTGCCAAGCTCCTGGCCAGGCTTTTGCTGGAACCATTCCAGGGTTGTTTCTGGCAGCACAGTGGCTGGATAGTCCCATGCAGGAGGGCTCAGAAGCCCCAGCCCTCCTCCGGACTCTGCCATTGCAAAGCTGTGTGACTTAGAGAAAGGCCCTATCCCTCTCTGGGCTTCAGTTCCTGCCTCAGAGACAGGTAGCACCGAGGGGCCCCTCAGGGTGGTGGAAAATGTGCCTACACTAAGCCACAAAGGACTGTGTTTTATATCCCTTGGGTCACCACCCCCTGGGGGACTTTGGCAAGTTCCCAAATTCTGAGCCTCGGTTTCCCACTCTGTCAAATCTGGTGTTAAATCAGAGGGTGTTGAAACTGCTGTCTCATGGGCCTGTTTTGTCTGGGCCATACAGCAATTGACAAAACTCTGAATTAGCAAACACTTATTTTTTTTAAAGATTTTACTTATTTATTTGTCAGAGAGAGAGAGTACAAGCAGGGGGAGTGGCAGGCAGAGGGAGAAGCAGGCTCCCCACTGAGCAGGGAGCCCGATGCGGGACTTGATCCCCAGACCCTGGGATCATGACCTGAGCCGAAGGCAGACGCTTAACCCACTGAGCCACTCAGGCATCCTGCTAACACTTTTAAAAATCAGAAAACTTCACATAAAAATCTGGACCTCTGGCTTTCTTTGCTAAAGGAAGAGAAGATGCAGGAGCCCGGTGCTCACATTCCCCCGGGGCTAAGCAACAGCCATCTCCTTTGGTCAGTCTGCCGGTCTGTCACAGACCCCACTACTCCCTACTGCTGACCCAGGCCTTTTTATCTGTCTGTACTCTCCACACGGCCCCTGCGGACCCAGGAGACTGTGACCCCGGACTGGATATTCTAAAGGCCCCCTCTGCTCTCGCTTTCCATGACGTTCCTGATATTCACACGCCACCAGAGGCCGCCCTGCCATCCCTTGGGGTAGGGGGCGGAGGGCTGTCTCCTGTGGGTCTGAAGGCTGAGGCCCTGCCTTTGCCAGGATTCCCATCCCCTGGTCAGCGGAAAGAGGACAGCTCCTGAGCGTACCAAGCAGCCATCGGGCCACGCAGAGCTCCGGCTGCCGCTGCGGCCTCTATAATGACCTGCAGCGTGTAATCAAGCCCCATTGAGAGACCTTAGGAAGGAGGGCTTTTTCCATTTCCTGATCGTAGAATTTCAGGGTTGGAAGGGACTTTAAAATGGCATCTAGACCAACCCATCATTACTGTCTTGCTGTTGGACCAGCACGCTGGCAGCTGAAAAATTTAAGATGCGGCAAAAGGAGCACCCCACCCCCCGCCCCCGCCCCGGAATCCTCCCAAGCTGCAGAGGCCAGGAAAGTAAACAGGTAATGACAATGCAGGATTACAAGGGCTCCGGGACCCCACAGCTACCAGGCACTCAGCCATATGAGAGGCCAAACACTGCCCATAAATAATCTCCCCTAATTCTCAAGAAAACTCTCCCAGGAGGTGCTATTTTTCATACTTGGTTTGCAAGGGAGGACTCTAAGGCTCAGAGAGGTTAAGGCCCTTGGTGGAGGTTGCAGAGCCCGTAGGGTGCTGGAGCAGACTTTGATCCCAGTGATGTGAGACTCCACAACTGGATTTGTACACATGACTTTATCCTGCTCTTCTGGAAGGGCAGTGTGGGGAGCAGAAAGGAGAGGCCTGGGACCAGAGCCTGCTGAAGGGGCGAATGTCTACACTTCCCTTGAAGGACAAACAGAAGAGCGAGTGAGCTTGGGATGGAGGCGCGGCCGGGCTGAGAGCAGGGCAGGCACAGAACTCCGGGGCCTCCTTAACAATCCAAGAAACGCACATGCAGACAGGAGGAGGCACCACTTGACACCGATGAGCCTGGCACAAATTAGCAGGCGCTGTGATGCCAAGTGTCCGGGGTACGCGTAGACACAGAACCTCTTGCCGTGCTAATGGGAAGGTAGACTTGTCAACCGTACAAGGAACCACCGGCGGTATTGGGGCAAGTGACATATAGGTAGGTTCTATGCCCCAGCAATCCTACTCTAAGGTGAACACCAGAGCCTTCCAAAGTATGAAGGAGAGTGTGAAGTGCATTCTAGAATGTTCTTCTATGTGTGAGAGGAAGAAAAATCGTGGTTCATAGAATTTTTTTTTTTTTAAATGAGGAAAATGTTTCTGTTATAATGTTAAGGCGGCAGGAGTCAGGAAACAGGCTGATAACATCCGGCATCCCTTGTAGGATGGCCCAGGAGGTGTCCGGGACTGGATGCCAGGCCCAGACGAAGAACTCGAGAAAGGAATGCAGGCAAGGATTGTTACTTCCAACGCTTATGCTTTGGGACCTGCCAGACGGTCTTTACATTCGCTCCCACTCACCATTCATTCATTCCATACATACAGACTGCACACATGCTATGCACCAGGTAACGCACCGGGTGGTAGGAGGGCAGCAGGGAACCAAATGGATGAAGCAGCTTAGATCCGAGGTGTTCCAGAGACTCAACAAAGAAGCAAATGTGTGATCGGTCAGAGGTGCAGAGACCAGTGACAAAGAGTGAAGAGTAGGGCCCAGAAGGAGCCCGCGGCTTGGGGGTGCATGCCTTTTCGTGCATAGTCTACGGGGAGCTCCTACAGCAAGCCTATGCCAGCATCACAGAACCTTCCGTGTCCTGATGCTTCTGCCTTCCAACCACTACCAGTCGTCCCAGCTTCGGGCGGAACTTAACCTAGACCACCATGACTCCCAGAGCTGCTTCGAGAAAAAGAGCTTGAGCCTGGCCCCACCTGGAGCCTTCCCGAGCCTTCCCTTGGATTCTGACCTCACTTCAGGGGCATCACGAGAGCCCCCCCCCCTCCCCCGCAGAGGAGGCCTTGCTCTTGTCTGCTGTGCAAGACCACAGCCTTCTGTCCGGAACAAAAGGACATTCATGTGGGGCATCGAAGGCCTCAAACAGTTCTGGCTTCCACTCTGTAATTTCCTCCAGGAATCTCTGCTCCAGGAAATGGGCTGACATGTGGTTTTCTGCCCAAAGAGGTTTATCACCATGTTATTTTTTAATAGCGAAATGCCAGAGGGCTCCAGCGTGCCCCACCTGAAGGAGATCATGAAGAGCAGCGTGGCAAGTTCAAGGATCCGTCCTCTGACGCTAAAGTCTCCATCATTAATAATGCTCATGAAGAGTTTAAAATAACACGGGGAAACATCTGCCGTACTGTTAAATTGGAAAAAAAACAACCAAAAGAAACAATACCAGAATCAGAATTATAGTCTTAACAAGAAAGGAACCAAAAATGGAGAGAAAAGAAATACTCTAAAATGCTAAAATCAGTACTTTCTGGGACGGTTTTGTTTTGCTTTGTTTTGCTTTGTTTTCCTCCGGGCCATTATACTTTTCTCTATTTTCAGGATTTTCTTCAGTGGTCATGGCTGCTTTCATGGTTGTAAAATGAGGCGACCAAAAACAAAACAGACCCTCAACAAATAATGGCACCTTTAAAATCTTCTCTCGCAGCCCAATGCTGGGCTGGCGTCTCCCCAGAACCCTGACCTAGCAAGCTCCCAAGGGCTGTATTTAAGGAGAAAGCCTCCCAGGATTTGGGATTTCATTTCCAGAGACTTAGGCCCAAGGCAAAGAAGGGAAAGTAGGGAGCAGTAAAGAAGACCAACAGGGACAGAAGGTAAGGGACATGTGACCGCACAGACCCAGCAAAATTTTCTAAATAAAAAAAAAAAATATATACAAATGGCTCCCAGGAATGAGGGCTTGGAAAGATTGTCCGGGACCCCCATGCTCCCAAGGGCCCAGCCCCACACTCCCCAGCTGGAAAGTCTGTGGGATGGTGGCGCTGTCCTTCGGGAATGTAGACAGGTCCTTCCCGGACTTTGAACGCTGTGGCCCAGGCTCACTGTAGTTGCACCTCCTCGTGCCCTCCTGGTGGGGACGTAACACAATGTCACATGTTATACGTCAGAGCTGAAGGTCCAGCTCAGAGAGGTCATCCCACTTGCCCGAGGCCACATAGCTGGTCAGGGACGGAGCAGGACATGGGACTCAGGCCTCCTGATCTGACCCGGAGGTACTCTAACCCACAGCACAGCTGGCCCAGAAACCACGCACTGGCATCCAAAAGCCTGGGTTCAAATCTGCACCAGACGGTCACTCGGCGGCTGTGGGCCTTGCCCGTTAGCCCAGACCGGGTTTCATCTGCGAACTGGAGGTCCCCCATCCGGCGCAGACAAGGTGCCGGGCAAACGGGCGTTAGAGCAAAGAGACCGGGATGGAATCTCAGGAGGGGAGTTGGCTCCGCTTAGACATTTGGCAGGCTGTTTCCACACTGCTTTCTGGCCTACGAGAGCCAGTTGCTGGCCAACTGTGTTCAATGCCTAATTCCAAACAGATGGGTCTGTGCCCTGCCCCCCACTCCTCCGCCGTGGCCTCCCACCCATCCCTCCCCAACTCGCTCCGGGGGCCTCCTGCCTCTGACCAGACTGGGGGGGGGGGGCGGGTGCTGCGCAGGGTCGGGGGAGGGACAGCCCTTGCTGAGGGCTTGCTGGCTCCTCCTAACACCACAGAGGCAGAGACAGGGGATCTAGACCTGCATTAGCTGAAGGATGAACAGACCCCATCCCCCAGGCATGCCTCTGTCCCAGCACGAGTCAGGTGACAACCACCGTACAGGTGCAAGCCTGTTTCTCCCCACGCGCCAAGAGGCAGGGCAGCCTCATGGTTAAGCACGTGGATGAGGGCCAAGCTGCCTGAGTCTGATTCTGGCTCTGCCAAGTCTTCGCTGGGACAGATTTTGCTGGGCAAGTGTCTTCCCATCTCTGTGTCCTTGTCCTCCTCTGTAAAGCCGGCGTGGCCATGCTGAAACGAAGCCGCCTTTCAACGAGCCAGAGAGTTTATGCCAAGACTTAGAAGAGGCGTGCCATGGGGGCTGGGGGATGGGAGGGGGCAGATCGGCAGGGCAGTCACCTCTCCTGCTCTGTGTCAGATGCTCAGTCCGCTCTCCTGGGACTCCCAGGGCCTCCCTAAGGCCGGCAGCGGGTTCGGCACTCTCCCCACGTAACAGACTGTGGACCGCTCAAAAAAATCTGTCTTTAATGAGGCTTGAACAAGTTGTAATCATTCCAATTTTTCAGAGGAAAATCAGAAACACAAAGAAGTGAAGAACGCCAAGGTCACCCGGCCCGTACTCGGCCCAGCCAGGACACAGACTCGGGCAGTCCCCCCAGGACAGAGCTCTTAACCACCAGGCAACAAGACCACCTCCAGCAGACAGCACCGTTCCGCAGGCGAGTGGATCCTGCCACTTCTCCCAAAGGCAGCGCTGAGTGGGGAGGCCGGCCTGGGCTTCGGGCGGCCTGCAGCTGGGCGAGCTCCTGAGCTGAGGGTCCCTTCCTGGCCTCACACATGACAACAAGCCCTGGAGGCTCCTGGACACCGGAAACCTGCACCCCTGCTGTTCCCTCTCCCATCATCCACTCCCCAGCCGGCCCCCAGGGTCTGGGCTCCCACAGATTGTTCTAGATCAGGAAGAAGAAGACAGAGCCGATGAAGAATTTTAAGGCTCCTCACATCCAGAGCCAGCCGATCCATGTGGCGTTCTCATTAAAGGGTCTGGCTAATCATAGCTTTGGCTTCAACCAGCTAATGTCTTCTTTTTGACCCAGACATCTGCCTCCAGAGAAAAAGGCCTCCACTGAGGGGCCAGGAGCCTCACTGCTTGGGTTCCTGAGATACGATTATATGTCAGAGAGAAATGAGAGCAGACTGGGACTCTCGGGCAACAGAGAAACCACCGTAAAACCCTGCCAATTACAGGCTGAGCAAAAACACGGAGCTGCCATGGCCTCCGGGGTGGAGAGAGCCCGACCTGGTTTCCTGGACTTGCAACACTGCCCCGGATGAGGTCAGAGTGGTCGCTCTCAAGGAGTCTCCGCATGAAGTTCTGCAGCTGAGTGCAGTGAATGGGATGTGCTGCCATTCCTCGGGGCACAGTGGGCGGGGGGAGCTTTGGGAGGGAGTCAGGAAGTGGGGAAAAGAGGCCACATTTGCTGAAAACCCAGGGCGTCGGGATGGCTGGACACTCAGGTACATCGGGGCACTTAATTCTCAGGACACCTCTGGCAAGGTGGGCCTGGCAGTCCCAGGAGCCAGAAGAGAAAAGAGAGGGTCAGAGAGGCAAGCGGACCTGCCCGAGCCCACCCGAGTCCTGATTTTTGAACCCAGATCTGGGAACCAGATCCCAGGACACCCAACCACGGCAACTAAGGTGCATATCTGCACTGTCACCCCCAGGAGAAGGGGCTGCTTTTTTAGCAAAGGATGAGGTGAGAGGTTGTTTTACTCTAGGTGGAAGGAGGGACCTTGGCTCTGTTTATTTATAGGTCAAAAGTCAAAGAAGGGGTTCGAGTGTGTGGATAAAGCACTGGATTAGGAATCGAATCAGGCAGCTTTAAATCTCTCCTCTACGATGAGGGACACCTGGGTGGCTCAGTCGGTTAAGCGTCTACCTTCGGCTCAGGTCATGATCTCAGGGTCCCATGTCGGGCTCCCTGCTCAGTGGGGAGTCTGCTTCTCCCTCCCACCCCTGCTCATGCTCTCTCTCCCTCTCAAATAAATAAACAAAATCCTTAAAAAGAAATCTTGCCTCTACTACGAATGTTGGGTGACCTTGGGCAGATGACTTCAGTTCTCTGTGCAAAGGTGTCCTCAGCCAGAGAGAGGGGGTTGGAGTGGTAGCTTGTTCGATCCACATGGTTCCCTCCAGCTCTGGATCCTATCTACTGCGTGTCAGCTTGGCATTGAGGGTTATGAGCAAAGGCCCCAGCGTCCGGTCACTAGGTTCAAGTCCCGACTCTGCCCCTGCATTACATGAGCTCAAGCAAGTCACTTTTCTGTGACTCAGTCTGCCGTGTATAAGATGAGGATAATGATATCCGGGGCCTAGGCTGTTATGACAGTTACGTGAGATAATATATGTGGAGCACGTGGGGTTTTCCATAGCCTGCCTCAGTGTATGTCAGGTCTCAAGCCAGGGCCACGCAGAGCCCAGGACAATCTCGATGCAGGAGGGAAACGGCTTGCCTGCTGGGGGTCTCACACCTCAGTGCCTCCTTTCTGGGGGACTAACAGCAGGCAGGAAGCTCCATCTGCCCCGACCCCCACCCCAGCTCCGTGGACAGGTCAATCCAGGTGGGCGCTGGTCAAGGCTGGGTGCTTAGAAATCTGTGGGTTTGTCCACTGGGCTTCCAGAAGGGCGGCATTCCCAGGATGTTAGAGTCTAGAGAGGGCTGAGCCGAATCCTCCCAGGGGAACCTCGAGGGGACTGCGCCCATCCCCACCCAGGGCTCATTAAACTCATTCCAGAAATGGTGCAGTTGGAGGGGGGGGATTGGGTCTAGTGCAGGGGTGGGGGGGCAGCTTAGGTGCCTAGAGGGAAGGGGCAGGTCTAGCCTAGAAGACTAGGCTCAGTAGCTGTGGAAAGGTCATTCCCGCACTCGCTGACCCATCCCCGGGCTCACTGTGCCAGGTACCGGGCTAGTACCCGAGGACGCAAAGCTGAGTGCAGCACAACGTAGGCTCCCCAAGAGCCCCCTGTCCCGCGAGAGGCCACAGGAATTAGCAGACAGTGCATACACGGGCTAATCCAACTCTTTCCCTCTACAGCCTAGAAGGAGTCAAGACCAAGGGTCAGTAAACTACAGCCCACGGTCAAACCTGACCCGCCTCCTGTCTCGGTAAATGCCATCTTACGTACACCCACTCACTTAAGCACTGCCCGCAGCTTCTTTTGCTCTACAGTGGCAGAACCAAACAGTCAAACTGGAGACCATCAAGCCCGCAATGCTGAGAATATTTACAGTCTGGCCCTTTAGAGACCAAGTTGGCTGCCCCTGCAAGCGTGGGGCCACCTGAATCCCTCTGGCACACTCCACTGTGGTTAGACGAGAACACTCCACCAGGACAGGGACAGGGGCAGGGCCCTACATGGAAGCAGATGGGGCATCCGTGACAGTCGCCCAAGGAGGTGGCCCTCCTGTTGAGGAGGTAAGGGCTGGGCAGACACACTTGTTGGGTGAAGAAATAGGGGTTTGGCACCCTCGGCAGAGGGACAGCTCACCTGAGGACACACGGACCGTGCCAACGCTGAGCTGGTTGTACCTACGGTGTAGGACAGCTGATGCTCAAGAACCAGGCACCAAGGCCTCTGGGGCAAACCTGGAGCCGCCAGTCCCTATCCGGACAGAACAGAGCAGCCAGCGAAGGGCTTCCTAGCTCTCTAGTCTAGTGCAGGTGACATACACGGAGTTCAGGCCACGGTTTCCGAGGTGTACCTAGTCTTTGCCCCGCAGAATTTAGCATCTAGCAGGGGAATCTGACAGGCAAATTCCAGGCAGGATGAGCTGAGTGCCTGGGAAGGGCACAGAGAGAATGTGAGCAGGGTTCTGAGGAAGGAGGAGATGGGTCCATTTGGGACCATGATAAAAAGGGTCCCAGGGGAGAGCCAGCATTTGAGGAGGGCCCTAGGAGCTCAGATGTTGGGGGTGGTGCTCCCGAACAAAGGTAAGAGGTCACGAATCTCAGGACCGGCGGGCTGTCCCACTTGGCAGGTAGAAAACTGAAAGACCCAGCTAATGGGAAGACAGACGGGCAGGCAGATTAACCTGTCTATGCGGGATGGCATGGGCACCCAGAGGAGGGGTCCAGGCCCAGTGATGGGTGCAGGCATGGTTTTCCAGAGGAGGCAACGCTGTGGTTTGAGGAGCTTAGGGTATTAGCCGTAGGATGTCACTGCCGACCATTGGGAGGCACAGTGTCACACTTGGGAGATGTCAGTCACCTAAAGCCCAATGAGGCCACCACGACGGGCCTTCCCCCTTCCTCCCTGACCATCCGCTAGCCCCTCACTTGCTCGGCAGCCCTGGTGTCTGCTGCTCAGATGGCCCAGGGATGCTCCTGCCCGCTTAGGGTTTGGCAATGGCTGTCCCCCAGGTGCCACGTGGACAAGGCTATCACCTCCTCCAAGCCTCCTGAGAGTGGCCAGCCCCAGCCACCCTCCACTGGCAGCTCTCTCCCTCAGCACTTGTCACCCTCCTACAAATTCTAGACTCCACTTGCTAACTTCGGAGTTTAGCAGAAGTTCCCCCACCCGAATGTACATTTCACGAGGGATTGCTTGTGAGTTACTGAGGCCTTCTTCCCAGCTCTCCGAAGCCCGCCTGGCATGAAGAGGCATTCAGTCGATACTTGCTAATTGAATTAAGGAATTTGCCAGAGTGGGGAGCCACAGTCCACACCGGAGCAGATGGAAGAGGAGCCGGCATTTAGCGTGAGATCTCCCAGATTCCTTCAAGCGGGTCCCATGCTACGGCGACATAATCCAAGCCAACCTTTTATCTTTTTTATTTTTTGAACTTCTGTGTATTTTCAAAGGCTAAGAGGATGCATGTGCCTTTGTAAAGCTCATGCTGCGAGCTTCCAGACAAAAGCATTTCAGGACAAGGCTCCCAGCATGAGTTGCGCCCCTGACCGAGCACAGCGCTGCCCGTGAGGTGCAGCTGGGGTTTCAGGAAATCCCTGGGCCCAGGCGCTGTGGGCTCCTTCTTTGATTCTGGCCCTGCCCAGTGGCCAGATGTTTTCAATCGGATGGCTAAATGAAGATGGTAGTCACCAGCAAACAGAGGAAGAGAAAATGAGGAACGTCGTCAAAAGTTGTCACCAAGCCCTTGATCTGGTTTCCAGGGAAGTTAAGAGGAGGGGAACAGTCTGCCGGCCGCCCTGGGGCCTGCACAGCTGATCTCTCATCTGGGTCCTGCACTTACGGTTCTGCTCCATGAGGCACTCCCTGCACATAGCCTTGGCTGACGAGGGGTCAGAAATGCTGCCTTAAGAAATAGCTGTGTTAAAAATTCGGTTTCTTAGAAATGATGTGAAATGGGTGACTTTTGCTGTAGTAACTTTAAAAAATATTTTATCGGCATTAGTATATGTATACATATGCTATATATAGTACATACACACACAAACATGCATATGAGTATATGTGTGTATACACATACACACGTATATTAGCATATGCATCTGCATGTGTGTGTAGACAGCGCACATAGCATTTAATATGTGCCTGGCACTATTCTAAGAGCTATACATATCCACTCATTTAATGCCCATAGTAATCCTATGCGGTGGGCCCTATTATCCTATTTTATAGAGGATGGAAGTGAGCCACAGAAAAGTTAAGTAATCTCGTCTAAGGCCACTAAGCTGGTGGCAGGTGGACCCCAGGATATGAGCTCCTTTCTCCCCTAGGCTGCCTAAGCTGCGCAAAAAGCCCTATTCTCAACCACCACACCTACACTTCCGAAATTATGTTCCCGGGACCCCTGGAGGTCACCATGTCCCTTCCAGGGAGTTCATGATGCAAACCATTTTCATACTACTACTAAGACATTATCTCCTTTTCCGTGTCTTACAAATGCACAGGGGAGTCTCCCAGAGGCAAGTGACAAGGGATTTCAGCACAGATAGAACACAGAAGCAGACAGGAGGACCCAGCTGTTCTCATTTAAGCCAGACACTGGAGAGAACTGTAAAACACCAGTCTTCTCACTAATGTTCTGTTTTGGCATGTTTTTCATCATCCGTATCTTACCGCGTGATTCATTCATTATTGTTATTTTTCAAGGAAGGCATACATCTGAAAAGCACTCCTCTATGTTCATAACTAACATGAGACATGTTACGAGAGAGAAGCCACGTCAAGAAAAGCTGTTTGGGGCCATCGGTAATGTTTAAGACTAGAAAGGAGGCGGGAACACAAGCAGCTTGAGAACCACTGCAGGATAGCCCAGGCGATGCGGCTCCACGTCCCATCCCACAGGGTCCTGGGGAGGGCACCCTCGGCGGTTTGGACAGGACTCCTTCTGCCTGCTACAGGAGGTAGAGCCTCCCAAGCCCCTACCTGCAAAATGCCCGAAGATAACCCCAGTGCTGCGACAGTCAATATGCCTCTCCCCACTGTGTGTGTGTGTGTGTGTGTGTGTGTGTGTGTGTGTGTGTGTGTGCGCGCACAGATTTGAAAGGATCTTCCCTTCCCTCCTCACTCATTCTTGTATCTATTCATTCAAACTACCGAGGAGCTAATTAGGAGCTGGGCAGAAGCTGGTGCAGCCGCTGTCCATTAGTTTGCCGTTCTTGACTCTTTTTATGGCGGAGGGATGATTTCCGGGCCACAGCTCTGTGGCTTCCCACTGGATGCTGGAATGCTGGGAGCCCCCAGGGTTCCACGGAATGTGGGCATACTGTGCCCCTCACAGTCCAATGGCACTCTGAGTTCCAAGGAGACCCATGGAACTTTCCAACCCTGGAGTTCTGCAGCATTCCTGAAGCCTATAGGGTCCAGGAACCAGACCAAAGGATTTGCAGATGTTACCGACACCCAGAACGTCAGCATCCCCGTTCGTGCTGCAGGAATATATTTTTCCCTGTGAATTACCAATATTCCAGCTTTATAGAGGAACATGAGGGGCGCCTCCAGCTCCAGTCCCACCTGCACTCAGCCGAGAGCACCATCCTCCTCCCATCGTAGAGAAATACGCAGTAACAGAAATGGTTAAGTCCTTCGGTACCACCACCTGATGAAACATCACGCAGCCACATAATGTGACAACCCTTCACGTCACCTCCAGAAGCACTCCCTGATAGACCCCAACTCCATCTGGGTACTGGGGCTGCAAACGGGGAAGGACACAGCCCCTGCCCTCAAGGAGGTTCCAGGTAACTGTCCCATCTGCATGTCTCTGAAGGGCAGAGAGTCAATTCCATTCTATTCAACCAACAGAAAACAAATCCATGGCTCCTGCCCCAAAGCCTTCCCTTCCTTCTCATTTTCTGCTGGCCAATCCCCCAACACAGAGGATATTTTTAGCACCTGGGAGGAAGTGTTCACATGAAGGCCATTGAGCAACATGGAGGCATGGCCCTGGGATGTCCCATGCAAGACAGTGCTTACCAAATGTATTTCAGACAGGCTGGCTTTGGTTCTCGTCCACACTCTTCTTCCTTCTCCCCATTATCCAGATCAGAAAGGGTGGTTGGCTATTTTGCCAGGTGCGGTTGCTTAACTTAACCTGAGGCATGCGCATCATAAACAGCTCTTCCAGCGAGCATACAGGCGGAGCTGAGAGCAGTTCAGGAACAGTGGCTACTCCCAAAGTGAAAGGACCGTGAGCTCCCAGGCATGGGATCCCCCCCATTTCCAGTTCTTCAGAAGCTGGAGGCAGAAGTCACAAGAAGTG
The DNA here is from genome assembly GCF_009762305.2 of Zalophus californianus. Classification (NCBI taxonomy): domain Eukaryota; kingdom Metazoa; phylum Chordata; class Mammalia; order Carnivora; family Otariidae; genus Zalophus; species Zalophus californianus. Next base: position 182,619,280 of record NC_045598.1, read on the forward strand.
TGGAAGGCTGATGGATACCCCAGAGAACTGAAGAAGAGAGAAATAATCCCCCAGGGGGCCCAAGCCTGCATCTAGCCCAGCTGAGCGGTCAGCTAGCTGGACATCATGTTTATCAACCCAGCAGCTGGGGCTGGTTCTGTGTGGCCAAGACAGGCAGTCAATTGTGCCTGCCTTCATATATCCATTCTTGGCTCTGCGGATGCAGAGCTGGACCTGGCACAGGTGGGTTTTCAGTGAGTCCCCTTGAAGAGCGAATCCCACTCCTGCTCCCCAAGGAGCTGCCAATCTAACAGAGAAAACACACATGGGCACCGCATGATGGGCAGTATGGTCAAGTCACACACGGGGGTGCTCTGGGGGAGCCAGGGGGAGGCTGGGGGACAAGCTGGGGGGAATGGGTTCCCAGAAGAGGTGACACTTGAGTCTTGAAGAGGGATGATTTCAACAGGAAGGTACAAAGAGGAGGGTGTTCAGGTGGAGGGATGAGCACATGCAAGCCACACGTTCCAAATCCTGGGGACGTGAAAATTACTTCATTTAGAATGAGTGCTATTTATGATAAACAGAGAACGTATCTAGATCTATATAGGTACATCCGTAGTCACAGCCAAAGCCACATCTATACTAAGTACCATAGTTCAAGTGCCTGACAGTTAGCTTTTTTGATTGTGATGTTAGTAAGTGCCTGACATTCTGACTGCCAAAACATTCACTTTGAAGACATCCCTCTCTCTCTGACTAGGTGGGGTATGGGCATTAAGGAGGGCACGTGGTGTGATGAGCACTGGCTGCTGTAGGTAAGGGACGAATCACTGAATTCAACTCCAGAAACCAATATTGCCCTGTCTGTTAACTAAGTCAAATTTAAATTAAAAATAAATAAATAAATAAAAATAAAGACATCCACCTCCAAGACACGCAACACCAGCGACACGACGAGAGCAACAGCACATCTCCCCACCCATGGAGTTCCCCTTTTCGAAAAGCCCAAGGTGACAGCTTGAAGTGACCCCACTTTTCCCTTCCCACGCCCTTATTCCTGCTTTTATGTTTGCAATTCACCAAAAAAGACCAAGCCTGCAAAAACCTGGCACCCCACCCCTCAACCCCAGTAAAGGCAGGACCCCAGTCCCCTCACTGGCTCGGATCTGGGGCAATGTCCCAATGACCCCAGGGGCTCACCACAAGGAGCAGATCCCAGGAGAGCGCCCCCCAGGGGAGTGCCCCCAGCAGTCCGAGAGCTCAGCCCGACCCAGAACAGTACTTGAAACACAGCACTGGAAGTCAGGACTGCTGTGTGTCTAGAAGGGTCCTAAGCATCTTTACATATGTCAACACATTTGATCCTCACAACACCCCTATGAGGATGGCACTATTTTCATCTCTTGGGTCTGTTTTGCCCATGAGAAAACACAGATCAAGGCAGGTGCAGTGGCTTGCCCAACATGGTACAGTAGGCCACAGAACTGGGATCTCAACTCAGGCATTCTGTCTTAACAGTCTACACTCTCCATACTACTCTAAAAACTTCTCTGTGGTTTGCAGGAGCACGGTGATAAGGCCGGGGTCCTGGGTGGGGCCCAGGTCACGGTGAGCTTTGTCCATCCTGCTGTGGAATCTGGACTCTGTCCTGGGGCCAGGAGTGACATGGACACTGAAAAGAGAAAGGACATGACTGGATGCCCTTGGGGAACAAAGGTTATTAGTAAATGTCCAAATGCTCATCATCCAGGCATGACTGGAATAAAGAGTAGTCATTTGAGGTTGACTCAATCTATGGGCTTGGCTTCCAGAAGCACAAAGGAAATTTCCATGCTTCTGGTGGTCTGGTGGCCCCCCCATGCATGTCATCAAGGCCTCCAGTCTTGGCCGCAGTGGTTATTCCAGAACGTTCGTCCTGCCATGGAAGAAATGGTTATTCTGGAACGTTCGTCCTGCCATGGAAGAAATGTCTCGGCTGCAGCCAGACACCTGCCCCGAGCTGAGGGGGAAGCGGAGCTGTGTGACAGCTCATCCATGGCCCGCCAGTGTGGCTTAGCTAGGAATAACAACACGGGTGACGTGTCACATTGACTATGGGCCAGGCACCGGGCCCGGCTTTGTGCGCAGCGTTTCACCCTGACAGGCCCTCGCAGGTGGGGGGCTGTCTCCCTTACAGCTGGGAATCCGGGTGGCAGAGCTGGAGAGATGCAGATGGAGAAGCCTCCAGGCCCTTCTCAGGCCAAGACCTATTCTGGTGAACCCTCAAAGCTCACAAATCCCTGTGGGGTCCCTCTCCCCTGGTGGGTGGGACTGGCCCCATCTTCCCAGGGGAGCCAGGCTCATCAGCTTAGGGAGCCGCAGCTGGTGAGTGGAGTCAGAGTGAGCTTGTGCTGAGGCTTGTTGCTTTCCCACTTCCAGCCCGGTTGTCAACCAGGGCTGGATCTTTGAGCCCCCAGGGAGGGCATGCACCATCGTCAACTATGGTCTCAGGCAGGGTGCCTGACCTTTCTAGCAGATGCTAATGATGCAACATATGCCTGCAAAGCCTCTTGCGACCATGGTGAAGAGCGTGTGCTCTGAAGACCGGGGGGGGGGGGGGTCTGTGGGTCCCCCGCTCCGTTCTTCAAACGAGGCGACAGGTGCAGGGAGGCATGGGCTCCGAGGGCACTGGGACCAGTGAGGGACCAAGGAGGGCTGCTGCCGGAAGATACGGCCCTGCCACAGGGTGGGAGAAAGTGCAAGCAGAGCGAGCAGGCAGAAGCCCGTGCTGTTAGTGGCATGAGAGCAGAAACCAGGTCTCCATTCCTCAGCATTGGTTCTCCTGTGTCAGGCTCTCAGAAACCGCCAGCGAATGACGTGTGGACAGATGAGCCTGGGGGACTGTCCGGGAAGGGGGGAGGGCCGAGCGGGGCTTCCAGCCCTGTGAACACACAGTTACCATTTACTCTGGTTTTCTGTGTGTCCCCCTCCGCATCTGCTAGCAAGCCCTGTGGCGTGCAGGTCCCTCACACGTTATCCCGTTCTGTGCATGTCCTTTGGCCCTTCTAACCTTGGCCCCTCGCACTGTCTCCAGCACACTGCTCTAAAAGAGTCAGGCGGAAAGGATCCTGCACAGGTGGTACAGCAAGGGGCCTGGGCTCCAGAGGCACATGACGCGGCGGGAGAGCCCACCTCCTCCACTTACTGACAGCTTGTGTCTGCGGCTGAGTTACATACCACTCTGTGCCTCCATCACTGGTGAAACAAGGAGAATGACAGAAGCTCCCAGGTGGCTGGGGGGGAGTTAAACGTGTCGATGCTTGGGGCTCTTAGAAGAGCACGTGACCCACAGGCAGACCTTTGCAAGTGTTGGCAGATGCTCTGCCAGCATCTCTACTCCCAAGGTTCAGGTGACTGCTCAGAACGCAGTCCCAGAAGTGGCATCGTAATATAGACCCCTTGTAGAATGGCCAGGAAAGTGCCTTTGAAAGTCCCAGGAGCACTCAGAAGAACAAAAGTCTTTAGCTCTCATTAGTTAGTCCGAGAACAAGGGCTTGGAGGACCTGGAAGGTAAGACCCCCCTCCCCAGAATCCCCATTACCAGCATTCCTGCCAAGTCTCTGTCCTCAGGCTCCTGCTGCAAAGAACCCCTCATGCCCAGTCACCCCTGCGGCTTCAGGTACCCCCGGAGAGAAAACATTTTCCCCCATCCAGCAGGAGGCCCGGCCCACACCAGGGAAGCTTAAGCTCCAGCCCCTGGCTGCACCCCACTTAACTAGGGCTTGTGTTTCTTTTTTATTTTTTAAGGTTTTATTTATTTATTTGACAGAGAGAGAGAGAGCTCGCACAAGCGGGGGAATGCCAGGCAGAGGGAGAGGGAGAAGCAGGCTCCCCCCAGAGCAGGGAACCCCATACAGGGCTCAATCCCAGGACCCTGAGATCATGACCTGAGCCGAAGGCAGATGCTTAACCAAAGGAGGCACCCAGGTGCCCCTAGGGCTTGTCTTTCATTTTAAATCCCTAACTTGTATCATTATTTCTTAAAGAGGACTCCCAAATTGTATTAGCTTCAGGTCTCCGCAAACTCAGAACTGCATCTGTGCCTCCTGCTGATCTGTTAATTTGTCTGTTTCTCCCACTGAATCACTACTGTCTCGAGGATGGAGCTCTTGTCTCACTGTTTCATCCCCGGTCCTTGGCACAGTGCCGGACACCCAGGAGTATCTGCTGCCTGAGCGAATGAACGAATGGATGAGAAGGAAGGAAGGAACACCACGGCCTGAACTGGAACCTCTCTGCTAATTCCACTCACTCCCTGTGGATTCCCTCCTTAAAACCACCTGGGACAAGCTCACCCTTTTGCACCTGCCAGCCCTTCAGCTCCTCGAAGCTGGCCCCCAGGTCTCCTCTCTTCCAGGACAACGGCCCCTGTGCCCACAACTGTTGCTCTTTCCTTTAAAGTGATCAGCAACAGAAATTTCACCCGCATCCCACTGCTGCCCATTTCCATATCTATGACTGCCAAGACCGCCTCTTATCTACTCAGAGGGCCTTGGCCTCCAGTTCGCCTCTGGGCAGCTGATAACAGTTTGAGATCTGAGGAAGAGTGCCCACGTGTGTGGACTCCTGAGGCCTGAAAAGATGCATGGGAGCAGGCAGGTCTGGCTTTCCAGGGCAAAGGCCACAGTCCCTCAGGGAGGGTAATGAGTCCCCCGTCCATCCTCTGATCAGCAGCCCAGGCTCCTCGTCTTCACTGTTGTGCTCCCTCCTCTGAGCAGTGTGACTGGATTCCAGCCACGGCTCCTCCGAGTGCCCCTCCTGGACCAGGATGCCACACTGTGCCTCCCACCCCACCCCACCTCACCCAGTCCCCGCCTGGCACTCTCCACCCCACCCCACCCTGCCGCTGTATATTTCCATTCCTGTTTATTGTCCATCTCTTCCCCTTCCCTGCCCCCAGCCAGTACGTGAGCTCCCTGGGTCTCTGGCTGCCCAGGACAGTGCCTGGCACAGAAAAAGACCTCAGAAATAGTTGTTGATGCACGAATGGAACTAGCATTTATCAAGTTCGCCTCCTACAAATGCTCTGCTGGGAGCCAGGGATACAAATGTGTTCTCAGTTAAGGCCTCTGGGCTGCAGAGGCTCAGCTGGGAATACCCCACGGCAAGAGAGGAAATGCCCTCTCCCCAGAGAGGACTACTTCTGCATTCACACCCTCAACCTGACCGAGGGCTTTGCAAGCACAGGGCAAGGGCCAGGCACCGCCCCTCCCCCCAGGACAACGTATCACGTGCACACGCAGTGGCCCACGGTTGCACCTTCCTGCAGCCATGCGTCTCTGCACACCCTGTGTGATGGGCTTTGTGACTCCATCAGAGAGGCAGGCCACAAACACGTGCCAGGAGTGAAGGACGTGGGCATCCACCAACATGCCATTGCCTTCCTGCTGCTAGGAGCCACAGTGGCCGTGGGTCCATGGGGACAAACACTTCCCTCACCTTTCGCTCGGGTTTTCTTCTGGGGTAGCGGTGTCTCCACAGGCCATTGGATCCAATGCTGACAGGTGAACAGGCACTCACTGTACGCTTGCCACATCTGCTAGTTGTACAACTTTGCAGAAGCTAATTATCTTTTCAGAGTCCTGTTTCCTCATCTGTACTCAGGCCGCTGGGTTGTTATGAGCAGTAACAGTAAGGGAAGGATCTGGAACACGGCCTGACCCATGGTTTAATAAATGCGGCGGTCTGGGGTATTGGCAGTGGGACTGGGTCAGCATCATTAAGACAGATGTGGATTTCAAGAATGTGGCTAGCATCACCAGCGTGCACTCACAGTGGTTTTAATATATATATAGGTTGATTTAGAAATGATCTAGATGATGTGCCTATATATGTATATTCACACATATATATGATGGGTATGCATGTATATGCGGATATGTATACACATGTCTGTAAATACGGAGGTGTGTATATGTGTGTGTATATGCATGAGTGTATACTCACACACGTGCACACAAACCCACACTCCCTACTCCCCAGCTCTGTCTACTCAGAGGGCCTAGGGGCAATGTATCTCAGTAGCAATGGACATACCTCATGACCAAAAGGTATTTCTAGATACCATTCTCCACTGAAAGGAGCCGGGGCCCCTTGACAAATGGCCGCTTCCATCATTAACCAAGTGATAAAGCCAACATCACAGTAATGGGACAGACCAACACCGGCCTTCCAATTATGAGGCACCAAAAAGACACCACATGAATTCTGCAGGATGCCCAGCAAAAGCATGAAATCTAAATCTAATCATGAGGGAGCATCAGACAAGCACCAACTGAAAGATGCTCTGAAGAAAAGTAATTGGCTTAAACATGTCAAAAACATGAATGTCACAAAATACAAGACTAAGGAAGTTTTTCAACAAGGCCATGTGCCAAATGGATTTTCTTTTGCTGGGAAGGATTTCACTGGGGGCCCTTGGTGAAATCAGAATAAGGTCTGAGGATCAGGTAACAGTAGCAAACCAATGCTAAGTTTCTGACTCGGTTCTATTGTCGTTATAAGAATCACCAAGACAGCATGGTACTGGCACAAAAACAGACATATAGACCAATGGAACAGAATAGAGAACCCAGATATGGACCCTCAACTCTATGGTCAAATAATCTTTGACAAAGCAGGAGAACACATGCAGTGGAAAAAAGACAGTCTCTTCAATAAATGGTGCTGGGAAAATTGGACAGCCACGTGCAGAAGAATGAAACTCGACCATTCTCTAACACCATTCACAAAGATAAACTCAAAGTGGATGAAAGACCTAAATGTGAGACAGGAATCCATCAAAATCCTAGAGGAGAACATAGGCAGTAACCTTTTTGACATCGCCCATAGCAACTTCTTTCAAGATACATCTCCAAAAGCTAGTGAAACAAAAGCAAAAATGAACTTTTGGGACTTCGTCAAGATAAAAAGCTTCTGCACAGCAAAGGAAACAGTCAACAAAACAAAGAGGCCACCCACAGAATGGGAGAAGATATTTGCAAATGACACTACATATAAAGGGCTGGTATCCCAGATCTATAAAGAACTTCTCAAACTCAACACCCAAAAAACAAATAATCAAGTCAAAAAGTGGGCAGAAGACATGAAAAGACACTTCTCTGAAGAAGACACACAAATGGCTAACAGACACATGAAAAAATGTTCATCGTCATCAGCCATCAGGGAAATTCAAATCAAAACCACACTGAGATACCACCTTACACCAGTCAGAATGGCAAAAATGGACAGGGCAAGAAACAACAAATGTTGGAGAGGTTGTGGAGAAAGGGGAACCCTCTTACACTGTTGGTGGGAATGCAAGTTGGTACAGCCACTTTGGAAAACAGTGTGGAGGTGCCTCAAAAAGTTAAAAATAGAGCTACCCTATGACCCAGCAATTGCACTCCTGGGTATTTACCCCAAAGACACAGATGTAGTGAAAAGAAGGGCCACATGCACCCCAATGTTCATAGCAGCAATGTCCGCAATAGCCCAACTGTGGAAAGAGCCGAGATGCCCTTCAACAGACGAATGGATAAAGAAGATGTGGCCCATATATACAATGGAATATTACTCAGGCATCAGAAAGGATGAACACCCAACTTTTACGTCAACATGGATGGGACTGGAGGAGATGACGCTAAGTGAAATAAGTCAAGCACAGAAAGTCAATGATCATATGGTTTCACTTATTTGTGGAACGTAAGGAACAGCAGGGAGGACATTAGGAGAAGGAAGGGAAAAATGCGGGGTTGGAATTGGAGGGGGAGACGAACCATGAGAGACTATGGACTCTGAGAAACACACTGAGGGTTCTAGAGGGGCGGGGGGAGGGGGGACGGGTTAGCCTGGTGATGGGTATTGAGGAGGGCACGTACTGCACGGAGCACTGGGTGTTATACGAAAACAATGGATCGTGGGTCACCACATCAAAAACTAATGATGTATTGTACGGTGACTAACATAATAAAATTAAAAAAAAAAAAGAAATTCACCTTTATCTCTGAAAAGCCCATAATTCTGATTGGCTATATTACTTAATAAAAAAAAAAAAGGAATCTTCGGATTTCAGGAAAAAAAGAGAGAGGAAAGGATAGAATGGACATAGAGTGAAATGTCAACACTTAAGGAATCCGAGTAAAGGGTATCCAGGAATTTTTTGGCTCTTCTTGCAACTTACCTCTAAATTTGCAATTATATCAAAATCGAGCAATTGAAAAAAAAATGTAATTGAAAAGCATACTCTGGGTTCATGTATTGAGAAAAAGTGAGTAGAGTGCTTAGCACAATAATTTGAAGCTATTATAATAATAATTATTATTACCAGAATTGTGCATGTGGCACCTAAGGAGCTTGAAATGGATGGACGATATCATCGCTATTAAAATCACCCTCATCACCACCACTGTTGTCCCTGATGTGCTCAATACTATATACTAAAAATCAATATCTCTTCTTATTGTTACTTCTAATTACTTCACATCTGCATTAAGCTCCATTGTTTGAAGGTCCACTATGGAAACACCTGTTTCAAGTGTTTCCTGCACTCAGCAGCAATGTTGAAGAGCTTAAAAACCAACCAAGAGAAGAGAGGCAGGGCCCGTTTCAGATCTAGATGTACAGATACATATCAATTCAATCCTTTTCCATCGTCTGAATCTCTGCTCTGTTCTTGCTAGTTCTTGGGCAACCCACGGCGGAGAAAGCCCAGCTCCTAAAGACACAATGTGGGGCCTTTGCCTATAGGCCTCCTGGTCACCTAGAGTTTCTTCTCTGCTCCGTCTTGGGACCCATCCATAAATGCTATGCAGCTAAGTGACTGGCCCTCTTATTCTGCACTGCACACTGCCTTATTCAACAAGTAGAACCTCTTATTATACCCCCAGTCCTGTATAAGTACCGCGCGCTAACCGATTGCGCCACTGGAGCTCCTATACCCCCAGTCCTGACCCATCCAAGATGATGGGACTATTGCCAAGTCCAAGCTTCTCCCCATGGGTCTGCTATGTAGGAATGGTTGTGCTCAGCCCGATTCTGAGATGGGATAAGGTCCCAATCATTATTACTCTGTTTAACACATTCTTTGAAAGTAAACCCATGGTTATCTTTTGTCTCCATCATTCCTCATTCTTCCAAGACTCACGAACACCATATCTTTAGCTTACTTTCTTCCTCTCCCTGTTTCTTATCTCTCTCGCCCCATCTTGAGCCCATGAGGAACACTATGGCCATTGCTTCGTTCCCTTTACAGGAAGCCCTATACTGTATCTGATCTTCCCATGACCATAGAAAAACTCATATTTGTATCAACTTATTTGCATATATAAAACTGATATATCTCAAGGTCCAAGTGGCTTAGTTTTTACATGGACTCATATACAGCGGCCATAGTTTGGCTGTCCAAAGAAATTTTAGAAGTAATTCCATTTTTATGGATAGGTAAGTAGATAAATAGATAGATGTCCTCACCAATAATCATACAGAACAGCCACACACACACATACATGGACCAACCTTCCTTCTTCCACGATGGTGGCAACTATATCCAAGCTGAGTTAGACACTCAGAGTGAAGAGAGGCGTTCCAGGGTGACCACAGATTTCCCCAAGCCAGCCTTCCTCACTGATGGAAACTTGCTCAATGTGCTGTCCAAAATGGTAGCCATGAGTCACATACGGCTATTGAGCACTTGAAATGTGGTGAGCATGATTGAGGGTTGAATTTTTAATTGTGATTAATTTCAACGAATTAAAATTTAAATAGCCACACATGGGGTGGCTACATGTGGGCAGCTTAGCTCTAGACCAGGGGCTGGCACACTCTCTCCATGAAGGACCAGACTGTAAATATTTGTGGCTTTCTGGCCACACAGCCCGTCACCACCGCTGTTGTGCTGTGACACATATCTGAAGGAAGGAATGTGGCTGGGTACCAACAGAAATGATCTATAAAATATGACTGGGCCAGTTTTGCCCTGTGGGTCAGAGTTGATTGCTAACCCTCATTCCAGGACAGTGTCATTCCAGACTGTCTTTGGGATGGCCGGCACTGGTCATATGAGGCTGTTCCTAATTCAGTTTCTACCTACTTGTTTAATGAGAACACAGAAGGCTTTCCTTTTAAGAAAATCAGGTTGCTTGATATTCTAATGACCGTGCATTTTTCCCTGAGGTAGAAAGTGTTCCCTCTTAATGGCATATCCCTGGGAGAGCAGGCCAAATTACAAAGAGACCGAGACATAGGGGAACATCTCTCCCCTGCTACTCAAGTTAATGTATGGAAGAAACCAGAAAAGACAACACCTCTCACTCGTGCTGGGGGAGAGGGCAGTCATTTACCTCAGGAGGCTGGGGGACTGTCCATCTCAGGTCCACAGAGGAAACTGTCCTGGCCACAAAGCTCAAAGTGTTTGCTCACCACAGCTCCTGGCGATGATTATTACTTCTATTGGCATTTCCAGGTCAGAAAGTTTGATTCTGAAAATGGTCCCCAGCTGGAAGGGAAGAGGAGAAAAGTTCAAGTCAGTTGTGACCTTTCGTTCATCCACTGTCTTGGGAAGATGACTCAAGACAATTCAAAGGCATTCGCCCATCATTCCACCAACTCACCCCATGATTTATACATCAAGTGTTTTTTTTTTAAATAGACGCCTATCCTGTTCCATGCATGCAGCCAAGTACCAGAGACAGAAAGGCGGGGAGACCATAGTTCATACCCTCAAGAAGCTCAGCCTGGTGGAGAAAACAGACATATAAACAAATAACTCAGGGCAGCGTGATACGAGGATGTGAGTGATATTTGGGAGAGCTAAGGGAGAAATGACCAGTTCAGTGTGAGAGGAGCAGGTGGGTTTTTAGTTGCTCCTCACTCGAGTGAAATGCTGGGTGACAAAAAGAAAAAAATTGGGGGGAAGTGTCTCTGAGGTAGAGGATAGGGAAAAATGGAAGTAGTGAACAACAGTGAACGTGTGAGATCAGGATTGGGACGCACCACCAGGCTTAGGCCAGGCGGCAGAAGGCTTCGGAAGGCGCCACCTGAGAGTAAGAACAGAGACCCCTGGTTGAGCTCTTTTTTTTTTAGTAGTTTTTTTAAATTTTTTATTGTTATGTTAATCACCATACATTACATCATTAGTTCTTGATGTAGTGTTCCATGATTCGTTGTTTGTGCATAACACCCAGGGCTCCACGCAGAACGTGCCCTCTTTAATACCCATCACCAGGCTAACCCATCCCCCACCCCCGTCCCCTCTAGAATGCTCAGTTTGTTTTTCAGAGTCCATCGTCTCTCATGGTTCATCTCCCCCTCTGACTTACTCCCCTTCATTCTTCCCCCCCTGCTATCTTCTTCTTTTTTTTCTTAACATATATTGCATTATTTGTTTCAGAAGTACAGATCTGTGATTCATCAGTCTTGCACAATTCACAGCGCTCACCGTAGCACATACCCTCCCCAATGTCTATCACCCAGCCACCCCATCCCTCCCGCCCCCCACCACTCCAGCAACCCTCAGTTTGTTTCCTGAGATTAAGAATTCCTCATATCAGTGAGGTCATGTGATACATGTCTTTCTCTGATTGACTTATTTCACTCAGCATAACACCCTCCAGTTCCATCCACGTCGTTGCAAACGGCAAGATCTCCTTCCTTTTGATGGCTGCATAATATTCCATTGTGTATATATACCACCTCTTCTTTATCCATTCATCTGTCGATGGACATCTTGGCTCTTTCCACAGTTTGGCTATTGTGGACATTGCTGCTATAAACATCGGGGTGCACGTACCCCTTCAGGTCCCTGCATTTGTATCTTTGGGGTAAATACCCAGGAGTGCAATTGCTGGATCGTAGGGTAGCTCTATTTTCAACTGTTTGAGGAACCTCCATACTGTTTTCCAGAGTGGCTGCAGCCCGGTTGAGCTCTTACTGTGTCCCAAGCACTGAGAGATGTACAGACCACACGTTTTCTCATGAAATCCCTGAGGTGGTCTCAATGACTATCCCATTTTATAGATGGGCAGCTGGGGCTTGGAGAGCTCCTGTGAACAACCCTGACCAGGATGACAAAGGCAGTTAAGTGGTACAGAACAGCCCCCAGCGGGACGCCCCCATTCTGTCCGGTTCCACAGTCCTCATCTTAGCCCCTGGGACAGATGCATAGAGTAACGGACCCCATTTGCTCGGGCCACCTTGTACACATCCTCCTTAGCAGTGTGTCTTTGATCCCCGTCCCCACGTGAATTGAGGTCCACTTCTCCACCCTCTGAATCTGAACTTGGCCATGTAACTTGCTTTGGCCAGTGAGTCAATAATAAAAGACAGAAATAAAAGCTTCAACAGTGCTTATGTCCCAAATATCCCCCTTTCTCGCTGCTAGGAATCATTCTGCAGCCACATTACCCCAGCTGAGCTGGTCCCCTGGTGCATAGACCACACCACCAAGTCCCAGCCACACTGCCCAGACACAAGAAATGTCTAGTCAATGCACAGAATCAGGAGAAATAACAAATGTTTCTTGTTTTAGGCATGAAGGCTTAGAGCTGTTTGTTACGCAGAGAAAGCTCACTGATACAATCACCAAGTCATCGTTACACACACAGCGATGGTGATAAAACACAACAAACTTGCAACTTAGAAAGATCAGCCCCGAGTTGGTGATTCTGTGAGATGTGGAGGGCCAGGACTAAGGCAGGGCGGCCGTGGGGTGGAGGAGAGATGGAAGATTCAAGAGCTATTTTAGATGCAAAGTCAACAGGATTTAGTTACAGACCAACCGAAGATTTGTCTAAAGGCGCCTGGTGTTGACAATAAATAGATTCTATTTGGAGTTTGCTGAGGGGATGGGATGTTTCCACAGAAGACACACAACGTGGCCTGAGCCAGAGCAGTCAGGGCTCAGTGTCACAGAAAAGACAAGCTCCCGGAATGAAACTTTCTTTTCAGCCCCTGATATTTGAAAGAAGAATGAAGACGGGGCGCTCACGGCCCCAGCCTCCGACCTGCCCCTGCCACCTCCCCTGAGGCCAACCCCTGCTCGCAGCAGCCCCCAGAGGGACCTTTGTAAACTGTAACCCAGACCTTCCTCCCTCCCAACCCCAGCTCACACCGTCCCCTTTCCCTGGGCATTGCCTACTTACCCGTTAGATTTCGTATCAATGGCCCTTCCCAGGGACCTCTTTGCTGACCACCCAGACGAGGCCAGACACTGTCACTACCCAGAATTCCTTGCACGCCTAGAGAGCATGTGTCACTAGCCTGATAACCCCACAGGAGCACGAGCATGCCTGTCCCACACAAACACTCTGCCACCACCACCCAACACACCATGGGCCACGTGGGAGAAAGTCGGTTCCTATTTCCTGAATGAGAGAATGAACAAAACAATTCGTTCACGTGTCACACGCCCAAGATGTTTTCTTTCACCTACTCCCTTGCGCACGCCGAGCCGAGTTAGCCACCTTACCTTCGGCTGCCCATGGCTTCCTGTGCGTATCTTCAGTCCTTTGCACTGGATTCCCAACCCTGACTGGCATGCTGGCAACTATGGGATTTCATAAGCTAGAACCGTTCCCCAGGTGTCACGCACCTTCCAGGCCCTAGGTGTCTTGGCTCCTAACACAGCGGTGGGGTGCTAAATGCACAGAAAACCTAATTATCCCACTCTATTATCTGCTCATCCCAGGGGGCAGCCTAATGATCTACTGAGACTCTCCTTGCCTTTTGCTTTTTTATTTTATTTATTTATTTATTTATTTATTTATTTATTTGAGAGAGAGAGAAATAGCAAGAGAGAGCACAAGCAGGGAGGAGAGGGAGAAGCAGACTCCCCACTGAGCAGGGAGCCTGACCCCAGGACCCTGAGATCGTGACCTGAGCCGAAGGCAAATGCTTAAGCGACTGAGCCACCCAGGTGCCCCTGCCTTTTGCTTTTTAACACACACCCCAAAAACTTCTGGAATGCCACACCATGGCTGTCTTCCCACACCTTGCCATCCTGCATCTCCCGAGACCCCACCTGCTTCCCTCCCTTCCTCCCCCAGCCGTTCGCCCCCTCATTTCTATCCATATAACCAGCAGCCATGAGGTACCGGCCCAGGCCGTCAGCAGCCAACTGCTGGGCTTAAACCGGGAGACTCGGAAGCAAGAAACATTTCCACCAACTCTATCTGCGGCACAGGAGATGGGAGCCCATAAATCATTCCTTCTTCACCCCTACTAAAACATCCCCATTGGCAGGCCATCATGCACTAGAACATGATAAATCTCCTCAGAGATTCTGTTCTCTGATTTTGGTTCTTTAGGGAGGGGAGCAGAGGACTAGACGCAAAATTCCACATCACTTCCAGAGGAGTGCTGCCAGATTGCTTAGAAATCCTAGCCTCTCCTTCTTCCACTGGAGAAGTGATCATCTGGATCCTTGTGAACGCTGGGGCCCGCTGAATAATAGTGCTGCCCTTTAATATACAGACATCTTTCCTCAGAGGCCTGTGGTCATGTCCTATCCCAAAACAGGGTGCCCAGCAGGTGGCTGTGCCGACCAGGAGAGGCTGCTCAAGCCAGCCTGTGTGTCTGCGAACGGTCTTCCTCTGAATCTTAGTTTGCACCTTGCTAAAACAGACACCGGTCCTGCTTCAACTACTTTGCAAGGTCATACTGAAAAACAAGTGGGTAAAAACCAACATGAAATCACTTTAAAAACAAATATAGTAAAGTGAAACTAGTAGTAGGAATTGGGGCAGATACCACTTTAAAGGGCTGGCTGGTGCTTTCCCAAACTAAGCCCTTTGTTCTCAAAAGCTCTGCTAATCTTCACAGTGATGTGACCTCAGCTATTATGTGTATCATTCTGTGGATGAGTATGTAGAGGTTTGAAGAGGGTAAGCGACTTACTCAAGGTCATGGCCAAGATCGGAGCCTGAATGATCATGCAATTCCTCCCCAGTGGCGCTCACTGAGCCTCTCTTTGGTGCGCCCTGCAGGCTCCATGCCCTGCCCTGGCAGGGACAACAGCACACTCTCGGGGTCTGCCAGTGAGGAGCCCACCCTGTGGGGAGGGGTGTGGCACACAAGCCAGCAGCCGCACCACCCTGCACTGGGGGGAAGGGGAGACAGTCAGCACGCAGGTGGGTAGTTTCTTAATCTGAATTCCTGACCAGAACAAAATGACCGCGGAGAGTGAGATCAGCAGGGAGACTGTCTGGCAGATCTGTCTGCAGAGGGGACAGGTGACTCAGATGTAGGAGGTGCAGGGGCGGATCGGGAGCCAGCGGTGAGATGACCCAGAAACACCTGGAGTAGGAGATGGGATGCCTGGAGCAGGGCTGCTGGCCAGGCTCGGTGAGGGGAGCAGGGCACAGGGCAGGGGAGCCAGGGGTGCAGCGGCTGACTCGAGGGTGGAGGGGCTGAGAGGCCCCTTCCTGATGCTGCTGCACCACCCCGCCCCGCCCGCCCAGCCTCGAGGACTGATATGAAAAGCACCAACGGCAGCAGGAAGCACGTGTGCTTGCCGGCAGGAAACCTGGACTCCCATGCGGACCCGCCCCCTCGGGAAGGGCTTCACCCAGGCGCAGCCCTCGGCCTGAGTGGATTTCTGGATTTGGAGGCTAGGCGCTTCTCCAGGGCAGAGGTCATCACTACCAACGGTGGATGGATGAGTACAGACAAGGAGGCCAGCACCGGGCTAAGGATCTCGTGTGCATGACTTCATGCAATTTTTGCAGCAGTGCTCTGGGGGACGGGGGGTGTGCAGGCTGACCCCCATTTCACAGATGCAAACTGCGGCCCTGAAAGAGTCAGGTCCTTTGCCCAAGGCCACAGGGCAGGAAACGGGCCAAGGTGCGGTTCAAAGCCAGGGCCGCCTCTTCCAGGTACACAGGCCCTTCTTCCCCCCTTCTAGCCTGGCTGGGCTCTAGAAAGTCATCAGTCCGTGTCCCCCTCGCCCCCCCACCCACAGATCCCTAGTGGGGGTGGTGCAGTTTACTGGTTTGCACCTCTGCTCTGGGCCTCCCAGCTCTCTCCAAGCAGCTCCAACTTCGGGTTCCCAGCGCCAAGCACAGTCAGCTATCAAAGCCCAGAGAAATGAAGACGTGGGTGCTACTCGCATGGGGGGGCAGACGCGCCAACACGGCTGGTGATTACTCCCACGTGCACCAGCCGCTGCCAGCCTCCACCTTCTGGGGTTCCTCCAGCATGGGTCTGGCTGAACCTTTCCTACGTGCAGCCAGGGATACCTCGGCCACACCTCATTACTGAAAGAATGCAGGCCGTGCAGGACTCCCAAACCACAGCCTTGCTGTTTTTCCTCTCTTACACCCCCTTCCTCTGAGCACATGATGGGGAGGGGCCCCGGTTCCAGCTCGGGGTTCCTTCATGGGGTCCCCTGGGCACTGGCCCTGTCCACCCTCACCGCCGCTGCCACCGGGTCCCACCGTCTTCCAGCCAGAAGACCTTCTGTCCTCTGGGGCTCTCCCCGTCTTCTATTTTATTTCATGCACCTCCTGGCCAGGAGGCCGGGCGGTGCTACCCCAGAGAGAAGCGGGGAGACTGAGGCTCAGACACAGAAGTCACCCGCCCCAGTCCCATTGTTGCCCCAGAGCCTGGGTTCTCCTGGCCCTGGCTGCCCGCTCGGCCCCCAGGCCTTCCCTGCCGGGGACACTGAACTTGCCCTCAGAGCAGGGGGATCCTGGGGCTGTGCCGCCTCCTTGGGGCTGCCCAGAACCGCACTCCGATCTGGGAGGAACTGGGAGCCACGACGCGTGGGTTTGTTTGCCAGGCAAGCAGGGCCTAATTTGGGAGGCCTGACCACAGACTTTTGAACAAGATTTTGTGGATGAGAGGGAAGAAGGAAGGTTGTGCTGATCAGGAAAACCTGGAGCCAGAGCACAGGGCTGGCATCACACAAAGTCTGTCCGTGCTGAATGTGACCGGAGAGAAGAACCAAGAACCATCTTATTTATAGCCCTTTGAAATATGGCTGGGGAAGGGGGGGGGGGGCTTTGTTCTTTTGGCCTCTTACCTGATTCTCAGGAACAAAGGGAAGGGAGGTGGGAGGGAGGTTGGTGACAGGCTGTTGGTACGGGCAGTGAGGGCAGACACACTGGGCCCAGGAACCTTCTGGCCCGTGGGCCCGCAAGAGCGAGCCATGGTGGTGTGGGAGGGGGCAAAACAGCCCCCACCTCGACCCAACCTGGGGGACCTTAGGTCAAACGGCCAACACCAGTGAACTTCGGTTTTTCCAACTGTCAAAACACCGATAACAAGAATGACCACAGAGCCCTGATTAGAAGGTTAAAAGGAGTCCAAAACGTCCAGTACACGGTATTTCCTGGGCAAAAACTCAGGAAGGATAAAAGGGCAGACAGCCACCAGAATTCAAAAAACCCAGCACAGACTTGCTCAGAGGGAGACCTATAGGAGCCTGTGGGCACGGGTGGTCTGGTAGACGGGGTTATAAGCGCCACGCCAACAGCCTGGTGCAGGGGGTCAGGCAGGAGACCCGGCTGCTGGGGTCCCTGGCTGCCGGCCTGGGGAGGGTGCAGGAGGCTCGCTCTCTAGGACACCCTGAGCTTCCCAAGTCGGGCGGAAACCCAGCCATGAAGGCAGGACTTGGCAACTCGAAACTGTGTGCTCTCTTCCAGCCCTGGCTCTGCCTGCTAACAGGCTGAGGAACCGCATAGGTCAGGCCTCTGAGCTGTCTGCTTAGCTGTAAGATAGGGGGCAGGGAATATCCAAAATGTCTCGTCTTAGGTGTGCTCACCTGCCTCTACGGTCCAGTGGCCACACCACAGCCCAGCCCACTCTCTCAGCCTTAAATGCAGATAGCCTGGGAGAGGTGCATCCTACCACCTCCTCCAGGCAGCCCTCCAAGGTTGGAAGCTCTGTGTGGGGAAGAGCTTCTTCATCCATAGAGGTGTCCAGGACAAAAGGCCACTGTGTGGGGAACAGATCTCCCAATCAAGAGGACAGAACCACCACCACATGGGAGAGTGGAAGTGAGGAGTCAGTTCGTGGGAGACTGAGCAAAGGGTTTCTAAACTTGAATGATGATGATGATGATGATGATGATGATGATCGGAGCGCACACTGAGCAAGCCCTTAGGGTGGGCACTCTGCAGGGCACTGTTCTAAACCCTTTCCAAGTACCAGCTCAACTCCTTTAGTGCTCACTTTAGTACCCGGTGGGAGGTAGATAAGGAAATGGGGACACAGAAAGGTAAAGCAACTCACTCAAGGTCACACAGCTAAGAAGTGGCAGAGCCAGCGTTTTTTATTGGGCCAATCAATGAATGACTCAGTAGATGAATAATTGAAATTTTGGACTAGGGGAAGGTTGAACAAGGGCACTGCTAAGCCTCTTTGCAAGCGCTCGGATTCTACAATTCTCTCTTGTTTCATGCTCTGCAAATGCGCAAACTCTGTCATTTGTTATCATTCAATCTACTCACTCCCCCCCACCTCCCTCCGGTAATGGTCACAGCTTATGATACCAGGGCTCCTGCTCAGAGAAAAAGAGAAACCTCCTTTACTTCATCCCAGGGGCAGCTTCCCAATGAGGCAGGCATACTCCAATATTCAAAACTGTTGTTTGGCATGGTAGAGGCATCGGCTTAATTTTCTAATCCTAGAGTTCGCAGACCGGTTTTGCTCAGTTCCGTTTGTTCCCGGTCACAGGTAGAGACGGAAAAATAACAGCAGAACCAATTCTTCAAACCACTCCAAGAAAGGCGGTTTTTTCATTTGAAATTTCTCATAGGCAGTGGTGCACAATCTCACGGGCTTCTCAACTCCTCCTTTGGTTTAATTTCCTTTTTTGCCTAAAGACTGAGGTTTGAAATTTCAGATTTTGCTTTAGGAACAACCAGGAATACCCCCCACAAGGACATTCTTGTTCGTGGTAGCTCCTATGTTTCCCAAGCAACCATCTTTCTTCATCAGACTCTCCACCAGGTGGTAGGACTAACAGTGTTTTCAAGGAAGAACAACAAGCAGACCTTTCTCTCCATTGTGACGATGTTATTACAAGGGAATTTTCCAATGTTGCAAGAGCCACTTTTACTAATCATTTTACTCAGAGCAGGCCCTGGGAGTTGGGTGGGTTTGCACGTCTGGTGACAAACTGACTAAGCCTTTCTGCTCACAGTCCTGTCTCTGCGGCTGGCTCCCAGCCCTTCCTCAATCCCCAGGCACCGTGGGGCTCTCTGAATTCAATGTATGACAGCAACCCAGAAGATGAGTGCTTGTAATCAGCAACACAGGGACCCGGCGCAGAGATTTAAACTCTCCCCAGACTGCCAAGGTTAGCTAACTAAACCCATCCAACCAACACCAAATGGGGAATCCGAGAAGAGGTTTGGAGCCCCAACCACGGGCTGGGCTTGGAGACAGATGGCCAGTGTGATGTGTTCTCTATCTGCACCTCTTAGGGCGGCTGTCCTGCCCTTCCCAAGCCCCCCATGTAGAGGAATGGGGTGATCCCGGGAATTACACAGCATGGTGCCTGAGATTTGGGGCTCTGGGCAGAAAGGAGGCAGTTAGGGATTCTGGCTCTGCCACTTTCTAGCTATGTGACTTTGGGGCAAGTGGCTTCACTTCTCTGAGCCTCAGTTTCCACATTTGTAAAATGGGATTAGGGAAAATGTACGAGCAGTGATTTTATAGGGCTGTTATGGAAACCAGGAAAGTAATATTAAAGGAAGGGTCAAGTCTGCTGATGGAAAGAGCGCATCCTGGCCCAGCCCCACGTGGAGATGCTGACGGTAGACCCCGGCCACAGGCAACCAAAGACAGCCATCACGGAGGCTCCACAGTTCAACTCTCGCAGTTTTCTAGAAACTCCCATCAACTGAAAGGATATTCTTTGAAATCCCCAAGGACAGAATGCACACAACCTCTTTGCTCTGTTCATCAGTTTACCCTGCGAAAGACTTACAAGCAAGGTTCCCAGTTCTCAGGCTCTGCTGGTTGTTTCTCTCCCCTTCTCTTATAAATCCTGTTTATGCCTTTGCTCCTTGCCTTTGACCCCATGTCCTCACTGACTTCTTCCCCTTGACAAGAGTATTTACGTGCAAAATAACTACATGGTTGGGAAATCCCCTAACTGAATGTCCGAGTTATTGGTTAACTGGTTCTTCTGGGGCTTCTGCTATGTGTGATCTGCCTCCCTGGACCTCACCAGCAGAACCTGCCCTGGGCTTCTCCCCCGGGCCTCCCCCGGTGATGGAGCGCTCACTCTGGCTTCCTAAGGCCCAAGCTGGTTTTCGGCCAAGTCGGCTTCTGGTCCTCCAGACCGACTTTACAGGAATGGTAAGCACTAGCCGTGGCTGCTATCTGATGTTATGTGGTCTTGTGCTGTCCTGTGTTGTGTTGTAGCATTATGATGACAAAGGTTGGGCTCCTTAAGTTGATTCTAAGATCTACTTAGGAAACCGAGACTTCGATTATGTTCCTTTGCCCCTGTTCTCAGACTCAGCCACGCAGATCGGGGGAGCCTAGGGTGAGATGGAGATATAGCAAGGCCCCCAGGGGCGAGGATGAAGGGAGGGGGCCCCACCAGGGTCAGAGACCTGGATCTGCCTTTTCCCAAGCACAGGCCCTCGTGTGGACCAGGTCACCCGACTCATCTTGACAGTTCAGGTGGGAAGGTGGGGGCTGTGAGGGGTGAGTTGAAGAAGATGTGTCCCGGGGTAGCCAGGCTGTTGGGAGGCATGGGCTTATGCCTCCCCACTCCGCACAGAGGAAATTTCGGGCACACGGAAGGATCTGCGTGCAAGAGACCGTGTGACCTTGGGTCAGTCACTTCCTCTGTAACATGGGGAGGACCCTCATCCTAGCCCAGCACCTAGACGAGCTGGAGTGGAGTTCAAACAGGGTCAGGGCTGCAGATGCCACTGGCTATGAACGCAGACCTCGGGGGTTTCAGGAGGACTTTGAGCTCTCAGGAGGGCTTTGAGCCTCGGGCGGCTCTCTGAGGATATTACACTAAAGACCGGGAGGGGGGACACAGCCCTTCGTTACTGGGCCAAGCGATTTCAGGAGGTTTATTTTGAGCTCCAGTCTAGCCTTCCAAGGAAAGAGGTTTTCTTTTCTTCTTTCCTTTTCTTTTCTTTCCGCTGAGCCTTTTATTTCTGAAAAGGTAAATGCCCAATTAGATGGATTTTCATCTTTCATGTGGAGTTGTTTTAGGCTCTTTGAGCATGAAACAATATTCTGGAGTCATTCCACACTCTCAGTTAGAGAAGGAGCTGGGTCTGCTTTGGTTGTGGTTTTTCTTTTCTTTTTTCTTTCTCTTTTTTTTTTTTTTGGTTGGGTTTTTCTCAAGAGCCCTCTGCTAAGTAAATATTCATGAAGAGAACTGTTAGCCACTATAGTCTGTTAGTTCAATGTGGACTCAAATGGATTTTTTTTTAATGTAGCAAAATCTATCACGATGGTATCTATTTGGGTTTGAATTTTTTGAAGGTAGCTGGTGAAATCCAAAGAAACGATTTTCTTTGCATACCCACACGTGGACCTACCAAAAGTCATCTGAAACCCCCTTTTTAATTCCACCAATAATTTGGAATGAATGTTCTTTCCTTCTCAACTTCTCTGAATTACTGAGATTTTTAACCTGCATTTTATATTCTCTTAAGGGCTCCAGAATCAGACCTGGTTAAGATAACTTTTATATACTTTAGAGGAGGAAGAAAAAATACACACACACGTGGGTACACACATGTACATACACACACACACACACACATAGTCAGAAGAAATGGTCCAAACATCCCCAGATATTTTTGGAAGGAAAAAACTTTTAAGACAAAAATATTCAAACACTATTATCTGAATATGGAATAGACCAGAAGAGCAAGAGGGAGCACAACCCGCCACCCACCCCACACACACACTCACACCACAAGTCCGAACCTTGGTCCTCTTGGGAACAAAAGCTAACATCTGTTGAGTGACTCATTCATTTTTCACATCAACTGTACGGAGTATCATCCCCATGACAAAAGAGGAAACTGAGACCCAGGAAAGGTAAGTGACGTGATCACTGAGCCATAAGTGATAAGTCTTAGACCCCGAAACCTTAATACTGAGGCTACTCTGCTTCTCAAAGATGCTACTGAAAATGTAAATGTCCT
Organism: Zalophus californianus; assembly: GCF_009762305.2. Classification (NCBI taxonomy): domain Eukaryota; kingdom Metazoa; phylum Chordata; class Mammalia; order Carnivora; family Otariidae; genus Zalophus; species Zalophus californianus. The sequence continues at coordinate 182,641,410 of NC_045598.1, forward strand.
TTTTATTTTTTAAAGATTTTTTTATTTATTTGAGGGAGGGGAGCACTAGTGGGAGGTGGGGGAAGGGTAGGGGGGGAGAGAAACAGACGCCCTCCTGAGCAGGGAGCCGGATGATCCCAGGACCCTGGGATCATGACCTGAGCTGAAGGCAGATGCTTAACCGACTGAGCCACCCAGGCGCCCTGAAAACACAAAGCTCTTAATAATAACATCTTACTCTTGATTCTTGCATCTTACTAGGGGAACAGAGCACGGAGGTTAAAACTTGGGCTCCCACCAGCGGTACGGCCCTGAAGAAGGGAGTTCCCTACCTGCCTCCAGCTCTGTCCTTTGTGGATCCTGTGACCACCCACGCCCCTGGCTGCTGTAGAATCAAAGGAGATGACAGGTGAGTGCAGGATCAGCCTCCAGTCCTGTCCAGTCCCCGAGAAGCTCCAACAAGGAACTCCCTGGCCTCCGGCTGCTGGGTGAGCTCAGCTCTTGGTGGCACAAGGATTGTGAAAAGCAGGCAGGACAGAGCAAGGTGTCAGCCTTATCCTCCTGGCTGAGGAGAGAGGCTTTCTTCAGAAGCTTCGCTCAGCTCCTATTGCCACACTCCTGGTCCTGCTCACCCATCCCTCCATCTGCCCCTTGGGGGTTGGGTAGGGGACGGTGGGGGGGGGGGTGCTAACTGGGCTCAGGTCCTGCTATATCCCTTGCTGACTTCCCTACATACCACTCCCAGCTCTGGAGACATTCCCTTTATTAAACTCTGCTCCATTTGTGAGTGTATGTTTCCTACTGGAACCCGGGGCGAGCCGATGTTTAAAATACTTGCCACTGTTCCGGGCATACCCTAAATGCTTAATAAAAATTAGAAGCTACTGTATTTTTTACCACTAAGGCAGGTCCATGGTCTCATCCTACGGACCCCTCCCAACTCTCCCGGCCAGGGTGGGAATTACATAGTGCCATCTACCAACTGAGCAAATGGGAGACTCTTCAGAGGTTCAGGGACGTACCCAAGGTCCTCAGCAGGAGCAGGTGGATTATCAGGACCAGGAGCTAGGAGTTCTGAGCCCTAGGCCTGTGGTTGCCCTGTCTGGATCCACCTGACTCAGGAGGAAATACCCGGACCCCAGGGTCCTGTCCCTAACACTCATCCCAGTGTGCACCACGATAGACTGAGTCTCCTCCACGTGCCTCCAACTTTGACACAGATCACACCTGTTGCTAAGCCAGCCAGGCCACACAGGAGGGGCTCGGGGCGTGCCACGCCCTCACTTGTGCACTCCCCTCCGCCCCCAGATACCCCTGCTCCTGGCAATGCCCTAAGGATAAAGAAACTTTCAGCTTTATGCAATCCACAGGAATGAGAAAAGCAAGCTGTTACTCTAACCCAGTCATTCGGCCTCGCTCCTTCCAGCGGGGGCTACTAACAAACCATTTAACATTAACTCCAGCCCCGTACGTCAAGTGTTTTTCCACGAGCTTTCCAGGACGTTCCGCCTTCCATCAGCTCTTCTATTTCCCACATGCTCTGTTCGGATACCATGCCTCCAGCATTCAGCACTTACCCTGCTAACCCTCCTGCACAGGCCCTTAGCTGGGATATGAGGAGGCCCCTCCTGGGGCACTCTCCCGTGCATGAATTTTAATCCTCACCATGCATCCGGAGATAATCACCCACCTGCACTTCCACCCTAGCCCCTGAGGTACAGGGCTTGCCTGAGCTCACACAGCTAGACACAGTCCTGTGCCTGAAACCCTGGGCACTGTCCCCCCACACACTGCCTGCCATACCTTTAACCCCGTCTCCCAAGGCAGCCATTTAAATCTGAGATCAAGTATAAGGACGAGGATTAAAGATAAAGCACCGAATTTTATTTTTCTTAAAGTGAAAGCAAAGCAGCTAATCTCTATCTTACATACTATCACTGCAATGCCCATAACCCTTGGAAGATCATAACTCAGGGACCTGCACTCTGGCTGAGCAGCAATGATAAATCCCACCAAAGTAAACCGGAGATCGGCATCTACTACAGGAATGGGGCCATATCATTGAGCCCCTAAAATCTCAGTTCCCGCACCCCTGCAGAACCACGCAGAACAGACAGACCAACGCCCAGTCTGTTATTTTATTTTATTTTACTTTAATTTTTCTCGGCAGGGTGCACACCACTTTGATTAGATTTGATTAGACATCAGTTCAATGCAGTCAAGAAAATAACTTTGCTTTCCCGCAGTCTGATTCCCCTAGGTATTTAGGCTTTGTCTCCTCAGTGAATCCTTCCGTGGGTCCCACAAGGCACAGGAACACGTTCCCTTCTCTGTCCCAGCCCTCTCTCAGCACACGCACGTGGTCACCCTGTACAAACCACTGTGACATACTCTTCATGCCCCTGGGCGCCCCCCCCACCACATGGTGACCTCTGAGGGGCAGGCCAGAGGTGGGGGGAAGGCAGAAGGATCGATCACATGTTCTTCCAACCCTATATTTTCAGCATCTTGCACAGTGACCAGAACATAATAAGTTCCTAATAAATGTTGGTTCAACTGAAATCAAAACGATGCAACCAACAAGACCCAAGAAACAATAAAACCCCAGGGTTCCCAAGGAATGCCAGTTTCCAATGAGGAAACTTAAATACGCAGAAGATATGCAGAAAAGAATATGGGTGTGGGGAAGGGGAAACAGAGAGGTCTCACCTACTTGGGAGTTTAGGAGACCAGCAAGCATTCTAGGTCAGCTCTGTCACCCAGCGTCCCATGATTTCCCCCTTGGGCCTCAGTATTGTTTTCATTAATATGAAAGATTGAACGAAATGATTTCTATGAACATTCTCAGCTCTTGGAGTGGGAACCAAATTGGTCCTGGTAAAGTCACCAAGGTTCCTACTGGCCACACGCAGCATTGGGGATCCCCACAAATGTTACCTCGGCTCTGCCAACATTCAGACCCCAGAGTCTGAAACTTCCGGGCCATCTCTCAATGTCCAGTGCTGAGAATTGCTGGCGAGTGACTTCACCAAATGGGCATGGGCTCTGCAGGTCTGGAGAACTCTCTGTGAGTAAGTAAGGGAAGGGAGGCATCCCTGCACGGATGGCCCTATTGTCTGTGATGCCAGGAATATCTGGAAGGTTCTAAGGATGGAGCTGGAGCAAAAGCAAGTAGGGTGCAGGCTGTCTTCATGAAGAAAGGCTTTAAAGGCCCCAAGGCCATGTCAGCAGAACTCCAAGCCTCTCATTTTGCAGAGAGTGAAACTGAGACCAGAGCCTGGAGCAGTGTGGGTGCCAAGTTACAAAGCAAATTGAGCACTAGCCCTGGGACTAGAACGGGTTTCCTCTGGGGCCCAAGGTTGGGCTCGTGTGCCCAAATTAGAGGAGAGAGGCCTCAGATCCTTGGGTCTACAAGGGAGTATGAAGTTTCCCCATGTGCTCCACAACAGAACAAAGTGCCTGTGAACCTTATTCTAGAATTCTCTGTGACCAGGCCAGCAGCTCTTCCACTGGCCAGTGGCGTTCATCCTTAGTACATATAGGATTTACTAGGAAGCAGGATAAGATGACTGGTGGATTTTTTTTTTCCTTTACTTTGGTTGCTTTTCATGGTGTGGGAGGGAGCCTAGGGAGAGGGTTAAGGTTTAAATCCCATAAGGCAAAAAGCCCTGTCCAAATATAACTCTTCTGAGTCAGCAGCCTGCCACAAAGCAAGGGACTCAAGCAAGGTGAATTGACCCAGCGATTCAAAGAGGCCCCTTACTGGGGGATGGGAGGCTGCTGAGAGCGTGCCTCCAGGAGATATCCTGGCCTGGGGGGCAGCTTGGTGCAGAGGGGCGACAGAGACCCACCTGGCACAAAGCCACACACACCCCTGAGGCTCCAGGACCTGCAAGGATCCCTCACTACCAGGCCCACAGATGGATCCATCCCACCATACCTCGGGGATCAAAGGCTCCAGACAGCCAATTCTATGGAGGTTCCCAACTTTAGCGGGGTGCTGGTAAACCCAGCTGAGGGAATGCCCAGTCTGTGCCTCCAGGTGGGAACAGGGCCCTGCGGTCAGCAAGAAGGCTGCTCAGAAGTCAGCTTCCGCAGCTGAGGCGGAGCCTGGAGGAGCAGAATTCACACCCCCTAGAGAGCCCTCTGCTCTCACTTCTGGCAACACTTCCTGTTTCCATTCTCAGGGCAGTGTTCAAGAGGCGCCCTGTGGCCTGCCAACCCAGTGAGGTGAGGGGAAGACCCTGCTTCTGCCCAGGCCCTTGCCTTGTCACACGGGTAAAGCCTGGACAGCAAATGCAGGACCAGCAGAACGCAGGGGCAGCACATTTCCAGGCTCGTAGGGTTGTCCAAAGATGGAGGAAGGAGCTCCCTACTCATTGTTATTTATTTATTCAGCAAAAATAAATTTTTTGTAAAATGAGATTCCCTTTCCCAGACTTGAAGTCAAAGATTGGATGAATATGCACATATGTTGAACGTGTAAACATGCACACACATTCACACAATGATATGTAACACTCTGTGCCACACATCTGTATGGTAATAGTAATGACCCCATCTTACAGATATGGAAACTGAGATTCAGAGAGTTCCAAGTCTCAGGCCTGAACATCAGAGAGGGAGATGGTGGAAGACCGGGATCTGGGCAAGGGCGGGGGGGGGGCTGGAATGGTGAACTTTGGTCTGTCTTTTCAGCCAACCACGGGATTTCTGAAAATGGCCAGGCCATGGTGTTTGGGGCGGGGAGGGGAGGCTCAAGGAGAGACCTGGAGGGAGCCCAGGCACCCTGCCTCTGGCGCCCCTTCCCCACCTCAGAGCCAAGCGGCAGTTTCCAAAGCAGCCGGCAGGGGGCACTGCACCTTGCCTTTTGCGAAAGTCCCGGGCGCCCTTACGCAGCTCCCGGGCAAGAACACCAGGCGCCTCCGCCCTCAGCTTCTAAGCACAGCCCAGCTTTGAACCCGGCACGTAGTAGGTGCTCAAGGCACGCCTAGACGCCTAAAGGGCTTGATTCGGTGGATGAACGTGAATTTCGTAGTAGAAATAGGGAGAACAAGGAGAGAAGGTGGACGTCAGACCCCTGCCAGCGCATTTCCATCTACAGGCCTTTGCAAACAGCCTTTCCCTACTGTGTGTCAGGCGCGGTGGCGACGACGCTTGGACAACCTCATTCCCTGCTAATCACGTTCTCCCCGCACTCCCCCTGTCCCAACACACACACTCGGCCTCCAGCAGGGGTGCGCGCTCGCTGTCTCCCTGGGGGCCCATCTCGGCACAAATCCGCGGGGCGAAGGGGCCCGCGAGGAGGGTGAGCCAGAAGAGGCGAGGAGTCCCTGAAGATGGGCACGTGAAAGCCAGGGGGATGCCTGACGCGGCCCCCCGGCAAAGGGGTCACTGCCCTCAGGGACCGGGCCGTCTTCAGCTGCGGGACATGCAGAGCCCGCGAGACGCAGTGACCCGCCCAGCCCCCACCACCCGCGCACTTCTGGGCGCGCACGTGTCCACCCGCCGAGCGCCCCCACCAAGCCCCGCGAGTGGCAGGCGCTGGCTAGGACCTTGGGGCGGCAGGCTGGAGGGACTCCGGGCTCCGGCCGCCGAGCAGAACCCAGACTCTGCAGACGCCCTTCCCCAGAGACCGGGCCTCGGGACAAGGAGAAGGCAGACCCGGCGCAGCCTCAACCCCCATCTCAAGTTCAGCAGCGCTTCCTCCCGCAAGGTCACGCTCAAACACACGCTCGGCGAAAGGAGGAGCTCAAAGTTGCGCCACGGTCCCGATTCCGAATCTAGCCGTAGCCCCATCCGGGCGCTCTGACCCAGTGCCGCGGCTGCCCGCCCCTGCGCTCTCCCGAGTAGCGGACTCTGCCCCGCGCAGGTCACACACCCGAGAAACGCAGACAAGTTGCTAACTTTTGTCAGATTATGTCGCTGCAACTGCGGCGCCTAACGGGGTTGGGGCGGACTCAAGAGTTTCGAGTTGCCTCCCCTGCGCCCACCCAGTCGCTCCCTGCCCACCACGCCACGTCCAGAGCGCCAACTTCTCCACCATCTCCGGAGCAACGAGGGCCCGCGGCGTCCCCGGGGGCGATGGCCACCTCCCGGATGTGCTCCTGCTCGCAGTGGATTTGGAGGCTCGATCACAACCCCGTCCCGCCGCCGCCGGACCGGATCACCGGCAGCCTCCGCGCGCCCCCGCGCCCCTCGCTCCACTCGGAAGCGCCGGAGCCAGCCGCCCAGAGGGGACTCATCCCACCCGCGGCCCCGCTGGCCGCTTCGCCCTCTGGCGGCCCCGACCCGGGAGATTGTAGCCTGGCGCCGGTGCAGTGTCACTGGGGCCACCCGGGGGACCGCTGCCCCGGACCCGGCGCAGGCTCCCCGCCGAGGTCCCAGCAGCTCTTCTAATAACGGCTGAAGATCCCGGAGCCCCAGCCTCCTCCTGGACCTCCGCCCTCTCTCAAAGACCCCGGTGACGCTGTGGATGGGGAAGGGGTCTCCCTACGTGTGTCTTCCTCCGGGCGCCTGGGGTCTTCAGTCCCCACTTCCACTGTGACACCCTCCTAGACCCCTCCCGACCACTTCTGTTCCCGGCTCCGGGCACTCACCCCTCCACTCGGAGAACACACTCGAAACTGCCCGAGCCCCAACTCCGGCGGACGCAGCCCCCCGCGCACCCCGGCAGCGTTGGACTCGGCGCGCTCGCTCACCGCAGCTGGAGACACGCTGGAGTTTCCGCGGCTTTGGGGATGAGGGGCTCCGGGGAGAATAAAGGGGGGGTGTCCCGAACACTCGCCCCCTTCCCAGCTCACATCGGTCCGTCCTCCTCTCCCACCTCCTCTTCCTCCTCGTCCTCCTCTTCCTCCTTTCTCTGGTCTTTGTCTTTGCAAAGTGTCGAAACTGTCTGGCATAGTGGAGCTCCGCCGGCGGAGGCTGGAGCCGGGGAGGCGGGGAGGCGGGGTGAGGATGGGAGCGGTCTCGGGAACACCTTCCCCCGGGTGTAACGGGAGGGGCGGGCGGGCGGCCGGGGAGGGGCCGCTTCCCTGGCCGGCCGGGGCCGGGAGCGCGGCGCGCCGGAGCGGGGCGGGCGCCTCGGCGGCGCGCGGCCCTCCCCTTCCTCCGCCCAGCGCCCGCCCCTCGGGCCCGCGCTCCCCCCCCGCGCCCCCTCCGCCCGCTCTCGGCTCGGCTTTCCGCTAGCTCAGGGCTTCCTGCGAGCTCCGGAGCCACGTGGACCGCAGCCGGCTAGCGGAGGCCAGGCTGGGGAGACGCCGGAGGCGGCGCGGGGACCGGATCGCCGCCCGGAGAGGGCTCTGCGGGGACAGCTTCGCGACGCTCCGCGCCGAGGCCTCCGCCCACAGGCTGGCGAGACCAGGGAAGAACCTCCGGGGAACCCGTGCGGTCAGCCCCCGGGAGGAAGTGGAAGTGGAGGTGCCCCGAAGAGCCCGAGATGGGCTCGCACCGTAGCAAGAAGGGGCCGATCCCCTGCTGGCGACCGGGCAAAGCCACCGACTTCCTCTAAGGGCGCGGGACTAGAGGTGGGATTCGGGGAGGGGGAGGGGAGGAGCGCGTTGGTGCTGGGGCCGTAGTAAGGCCCGAGCCCGGGGCCCAGTCCCGAGCCGCAGAGCGGCTCCCGCGGCGCGGCACCCCCCCCCTCCCCGCCCCGGTTCGCCGGCCCGCCACCGCTTTTTCCTCCCAGATGCGGAGGCTGCACCGCGGTCCAGAGCAGGGCGAGCGCCAGGCCTGGGGACTGACTGCAGGCAGGGGCCAGTCCCGGGGCGGCCGGGGGCTGGGGCTTCTGGGACCGGACCCCGTTTCGGGCTCAGGTTTGGGGGCTCAGGTTTGCCCTTTCTCCTTTAGAGGGAGGTGGGGGCATTGGAGACATCTTGCTCAATGGCAGAAGGCCAGTCTTAGAGACTAAATGCTGGACACAAGGTTTAAGAGGTATTAAAAAAAAAATGTGACCGTACAGCTTTTATCCCCTTACAGGGATTGTACCTCTTCTGCAACTTCTTTGAGCAATGCTAAGAGGAAGGAGGCACAGTGTGTTCTAGAGGGCACTTAATTCTTCCAGCTTGCATTGCTTTCCTTGGAGAGGTCAGCCTTTTGCGGCGGAAGGGAGATAGCTCCCTAGCACATCATTCATCAGAGGGACACTGTAGTGTGTGCTTCAGACCAGGGCCAGCTGGATGGGACTTCCAGCTTCCGATCCTGCCTTACCGTCATTTGATGTGTGATCTTAGACTAGTTTAGGTAGCCCTGTGCCCCAGTTTCCTCTTCTGTGGAAATGGGCCTAGTAATTGTCTATCCCATAGGTTGTTGTAATAATCAAGTGAATTCATACATGCTGAACCCTTAAAACTAGGCCGATCATGTAGTAAGCGCCCAGTGAAAATTAGTTGTTTTGATGGTGGGCCTCCAACTTGGGCCCCCACCCCTGGCAGAGAGGTGGCCTGCCGCAGGGAATGGGTGAAGACTGGTCCAGGAGACTTCTCCGCCTTCCTTGAGGGAGGAAAGGGGAGCTATTCGGAGCAGAGAGAAGTAGAAAAGGAGCATATTGAAAAAGAGGGGGAGGAGAGAGTGAGAAAATTCACCACTAGAAGATTAACCATTTAGTAATTAGGACCCTGCCATCTTTTCCTAGCGGAGTTGGAGAGAAGACCAGATTGGGCATGTAAGTGGACCCTGATCATCCAGCTGTTCCACTTTGCAGGCAAGAACCAAAGTCTGCTCTTAATTTCAGCCCCAGGTTCTTGGCAGTTCCCCTAGGTGACTCCACAGTGAGATGGGAATTCCTAATTAAGTGACTCCATGGTGAAACATGCATAAGTCATCACCTTATCTATAAAGATGTGCATCCCAGGCTCCGATGGGGTAACCTGGCAAGGCTTTTTCTGGCCCACATCCTTTCTGTTATAATGTTCTTACCAGGTGGGAGAGAGGACTCCCCCCACCCTCCTGTTTATTCTAGTGTTGTGATAGGCCATGGAGACAGCACTTATGAGACCCGTGGACATTTCCGGGAGTTCGCGTCGGGGGCTGTGTCAGGGCATTCCCCATTGTCACCCTGAGTGTGTCTCCCGACATGCCCTGCCCAGGAATAGCAGTCATAGTCATTGCTGGGAGTGTCTGCAGGGTGAGTCCCCCGGGGAGCCCTGACATTGATTTAATGCTCACACACACACCCTCCCCCATGTACTCCAAGCAACTGCAAAGCTCTCAGTAATAATGGTGAAGGAAATTGATTTCCCTCTCCCCCCACTCCCTTTCTTCACCTATCAGAATGGAAGGATCCTAATGGGCCCTGATGCCATCTGGGTGATTAGGCAGAAAAGGGCCGCCTGGCTTGTCAGTGGTGAGTTCGGGGCTGGTGCACACGTGGCGGTTTGTTTAGGGCAGTGTTTTACTTACCACGGTTTGGGGGGTCCAATTTTCCTTAGATGAAAGGAGTGACAGAGGGAGGGACTGACAGAAGCTGGAAGGAGAAAGACAGCCGGTCTTTCTAGCTCTGGCTCTGTGGCCCTCCTCCCCCCCACCCCCACCCCTCGCCTTTCTCTCCCTCCTCTCACCCCCTCTCTGCTCTGTTCTCTCCCTGCCCACAGTCTTCCTCTGTTAAGCCCTGGGGTCTGCCCTACCATTTTCCTGGTGGTTGCAGCCCCAGCCCCTCTACGTCGTGACGATTGTCATGACACTCCTTACAGTTTCACTTCCCGCTGTTCGTCTATTCTGGGGTTGAGTTTTTCCAGAAGAGGAATCTGGCTGGCAGGCCTCACTGGGTCATGGGTCAGCAATCGTGTGCCTATCTCAAGAGTAAGCATGTGGAAGGAGAGCTGTACATTTTGCATCACAGGGAATGCAGGATGCAGGACCCTTAAGCCCCCTTCTACCCCTGGGAATCTTGGGGGCATCTGAGCCAGCAGAACTAACCCAGAATCACTCTCTACACTAATATGTTACATCCAGCATCCATGCTAAGGCAGCTGATTAATCGTGTCCAATCATGACCACGCTCATCTCTTTGCCAGAATCTGGCTCGGGAAGATGTAGATTTAATCCCTGTTTGGATCAATAAGATACAGAGAGAAATATACTTGTGTCTTCTAGGAAAGGAGTCCTGGGAAGCTTCTCTTTATTTCCAACCGTACATGAATATGAAAGCGTTTTTAACTCAGTAACTCAGTTCCTCCGGAAGACATCTTGTGCCCATGAGGGGAGTCCTGGGAAGCTTCTCTTTATTTCCAACCGTACATGAATATGAAAGCATTTTTAACTCAGTAACTCAGTTCCTCCGGAAGACATCTTGTGCCCATGAGGGGAGCCAAACTGAAGCTTAGTAGATCTAGAGCCCTGATCACACCATACCTGAAGCATACTTCTAGTCTTTCTGCTGTATTAGTCAGTAAGTACAGTTCCTTTGAGCCACCTTAGATCATGGTCCTGTTACTTGCTGCCAGATGCTTGATAACTGATACATAGCTATAGCCAGATCATTTTTCCCGAAGCCACAAGGCATTCCCAAGCTCAAAACCCTTAAAACTTCAATGGTTCCCATTGTCTAAGGATGCAAATCCAAACTTCTGAGCCTAGCAGTGAACGTCCTCCTTGATATGGCCCCAGTGTAGGTTTCTCATTCATTTTCTCCCAATATTTCTCTTTATGAGCCCTGTGTAAACAGACGTGATGCAGCCCAGACATTCTGGTTAAATGACATGTTATGTCCTTGAAATTAACCTGGATCTCCATCTTGCTGGGCCGGTGAAGATTCCACTAACAGCCATCATGGGGCTCCCCAACCCCTGCAGTATATAAAGATCTGGAGGTCTCGTGCAAGACCTGGTGTGTGGGAACTCTGCTTCCTAGCAGTCCTCGCTGTATCAGCAGAGCCTTTGCTGTTCTGGGTTGCCAGACCTGGGAACACTTTTGTCCCTGGGTCTAGTCTTCCTGGATGTGTTCATTTCCTAGTGCTGCGGTAACAAAATACTACAAACTGGGTGGCCCCAAGCAGCAGAAATACATTTTCTCACTGTTCAGGAGGCCGGAAGTCTGAAATCAAGGTGCCACCAGGCTTGGCTCCTTTGGGGAGCTCTGAGAGAGAATCTGCCCCGTGCCTCTCTCCCAGCTTCTGGTGGCTCCTGGCAGTCCTTGGCCTTCTTTGGCTTGTAGATGATCCCCTTGATCGCTGCCTCCCTTTTCACATGACTGCATGTGTCTATATGTGTATGTGTGTGTGTGTGTCTGTCTGTCTTCTCCTCTGGTAAGGACAGTGGTCATTGGATACTTAGGGCCACCCTAATCTACCAGATACTCTGCTAAGTGCTGGGGATGTGGAGATGGACAGAACACAGCCCCCACCCTCCAGGAGCCCACAGTCTTTCAGGGGACTGAAGTTGCTGGGAATTTCAGCACATTGGGGCCATGCTGTGATAGGCTAACAGGTGGGCACTTAGAGGGTGTTGGTTCATGAGCTCAGGAGCCTTTGGGGTGAAATCTGAAACTGGCCCCATGCACAGCAGACAGGGAGAGATGGAAGAAAGATTGGTGAGTGGCAGGTTTAATAAGCAAGAGAACTTACTTATAAAGTCTTATCTTGGGGGCCTCAAGTTGAGTAGACCTCTGAACCTACCTTCTAGAATCTTAAAAGTTTATAGAGAGGCCTTAATGAGGTTCAGTCGTACACACCGTCCGGATGGTCTCAGCAACACTTGCCTCTCTCAAGGCTGCGTCCCTGAAAACAGCTCCCACTGTGGGAACACGGTGTGGTTGAGGTGGCGTGTACATTCCAAGGACAAGGGAGGGGGTGAAGATCCTCCACCTGTCCTGAGCCAGCTCTCCTTTCAGCTGGCGGTCACGTCCTCTGGATGACCTCCTCCACCCGGGGATAGCTCCTGGGGACGGGTGTCCTGGGATCTCAGGGTGAACGAGGAAGTGTGCAGTGTGCAAGACGCATGAGCTCATCCAGCTCACCCACAGCCTTGCAAGCCAGGTGGGGCGGTCTGGGCTTTACTCGGAGAACCATAAGAAGCTCGGAGACTTCACCGAATTGGGCAGAGGCAGTGGGGACACAGCAACATTGGCATGCCGGCCAGACCACTCGGGCAGCCTTGTGAGCACAGAGGGGGTTGCCCAGACTGGAGGCAATGATCATTCTAGTAATCCAGGTGTCAGGGGTCTGACCAGAGGAAGGCACAGAAGCCTGGGCAGAGGTAGATGAGTTTCAGAGGAGAGAAAATAAGCAGAACACGTCCATGATGGGTCAGTGGCCGTGAGAGGAGGGGGACACTTACATCTCTGTGTTGGTGACAGATCCGGCAGTGACATTGTCAGGTACACTCTCCCAATGTCCATCTCCTACTTCTTTCTTGCAACGGAGTTACATAGTTAACACACACGTTCACACAAGGATGGGCACGAGACATCTGGAGAGGCGACAGCCACCTCTCATGGCAAGACCAGCATGAGCGTGATGGGGTTAAATGCTGGAGCACATCCATGTGCCTTGGGCTTCTCAAGGCATAGAGGCTAGATTTTGAGACGGAGCATCGCAGGAGAACCAGGTAGAAGCTGTATGCCTTGGTGACCCAGCTTCCAAAGTAACCATAATGTCATCCTTGTGTTCTGCTCCTCGAGCACTCGCAAGCCTGTCCAGACACGAGGGAGGGGATGGAGCAGCAGAGTTGGCAGTCCACGAGCAGTTGAATGTTTAGGACTGGGCAGCAGGACTAGATTCACAGGCAACAGGTGGTGGTGGAGACCAGGTATGGATGACAGATCACCTGGAGATGTTGGGGACAATGAAGAGGGACAAGGTCGGAGCCCTGAGGACATGATGATTGTCAGTAAATAGTTATGGAATAAATAATTCAAGAACAGAACTCTGTAGGTAGCCCCCCAGGTCAGTGGCTCTTCATTCTGGTCCCAAGCAGGAGAAGGATCACAGCCAAGAAAGTCTCCAGTTACTTCCTGGAGCCAGACAAGGAACTGTTAGAGTCTACTTTTCAAACTTCAGTGTGCTCAAGGATGACTCCAGGAGGCTTATTCTAAGCACAGAGTCCTGCATCCCACTCCCAGAGATTTGAAATTCACTAGACCTGCGGAGGGGTCCAGGAATCAGCCTTTGTAAACAAGTTCCTTTTGTAAAACCAGGGGCTGGGTGGACAGCACCTTACTCAGCCACTCAACCATAAATCCCAACAGGGCTGTGGACAAAGTCTTTTTGATAAGATGTTCTGGCCCCAAGTCCTGGCTCTGCTACTCTGTAGCCACTTGCCTTTGGACAGTTTCCTTTCTCTGAAGACTTTCTTGTTAGGAGGTTGAGTTGGAGCAAAGTTTTCAAACTGCTCTGTCGAACTGGAGGGGCTTGCACACTGGGTACCCACCTCCATTAATCCGTTTCGCAAATATTTATTGAATGGCTGGATACTGGGGATATTAGAGTATCCATGATTAATTATCATTATGGAAGTTATTTCCAAAGAGAAGCACAAGCAAAGGTGACTTCAACTGTGCATGCCCTTCCACTTGGGTTGCCATTTGGACAAACTGTTCCCAGGATGGAAACTACTGGCTTAGATAATCTTAAGGGTCCTCGCAACCGGAAACCTTTTGTTCTATGGTGTTTTTCAATGAGTTTATTTCTGAGTAAAGTCGAAACAAGCAGAATGCAATTACTGTATTTGAAATATGTCAAGGACTCCAAGGTTAACACTTTCATTCTTGATAAGAAATTGCGGGCTCTTTAGGGATCGAAAATGATCTCTGTCATGGTTTTCTGACATTTAAGAACCAGCACTTTCACCGGAGAAATTGAAGGAAAGAACAGACAGCGAAGCTGAGCCCTGCTTCCTTGCTGGAGGAAACAGCAGAGCGGAGGTAGGGCAGCGGCCCCAGCCAGAGGATGATTTACACTTTCTGAGCCTTCCCGTTTTTGTCTGCAGAATGGGCAGATGGTAGCCTCTCAGAGTCGTTTTAAGGAGAAAGATTATATATGAAAATTATTAGCTCAGTGCCAGATATTTAGTAAGCATTCAATAAATGATGGCCATTATTAATTTAAGTATCTTTCTTATGCATATTATACTTGTCAACATTCCTGCAAATGTTTTATAGATGGGAATGGAAAAGTACTCAGTGTGGGAGTTGCCAAATACCAGGGTTCTGCCAGGCCAACAGCATCTCTCTGGGGGGAAGAAAGCCCTGTAATTCCCTCTTTTCTAAACTACATGCCTATGGAGTCGGCCTTGCAATTTTGAATTTGCCTCCGCACCCACCCACCCCACCCCCCGCCCGAAGGAGAGCAAGTTACTTTTGCTCAGTAGAAACCAAGCCTGTATCCAAATTTTGGATAGAGGGTTTCCATATTTAAAGAGAATAAAGATGACAGCCTTATATGCTGTTGAGAAATCGCAAAGCCCTGAAATAATTTCTCTGTATTTTTTTGTAGTCAAACAGGCTAACTTGCCCTGAGACTAAACTGGCAAGCATCCTTCTGTTCTCTCTTAATCATTAAAACCATGAGGAGACTGCACCCAGGCAGGAGTACCTCTAACACTTAGTGGATTGTGGAATGCTGCTGCACATCTGAGCTTGGGCAAAACATGTGGCTGTGGCTTCCTTATGTCTCAAATGAGAATAATGACAGGCTTCCCCTTCTAGGATGTTGGAAAGGTTAAATAAGGTGGTTCTTAGACAACCACGCACATGGTAAGTGCGCAGCAAACTAACTATTGCCATTTTCATGTGTATTGATGTACTAGATACTTTGGTGTTCAGTTACATATTTCGAACTGCAAACTCAAAATATAAATTAATGTTAGCTTCTTGTTGCCATAGTAACTAGGAAAAGCCTGAACACGCCACCTGTCTCGACGAAAAAAAAAATTGTCCTTGTCCCTCAGACCTTGTGTTCTGGCCAGAAATCTCTGATCGCTAAGTTCATAAGTGTAGGTCAGTCCTTGCTTGTGATGTTGAAACACCTTGTTTACTCTCCTAGTGCTGACCACTTTCCACCCTGGCAAAAGTTTAGAATGTGTCATACAGAGTGAAGGGAAAGGAAATCCCAGAAGTAAGGTCTGTGGGGAGATCAGCATATGTTTGGTATTTGAAGTCTGCGGTATAATAAAAAGAAAAGGAAAATGTTTTGATACATTAGAGTCCGATTAGCCTGAGGATGCCGATTTAAAATGTAACTGAGTAGTGCTGTAATTTAGATTTGTAAATTTCCATTGGGAAAGTTTTTTTTTTTTAAATTAGGAAGTTTACCATGTTTGATCGTTTAGAAGAATCAGGGAGTCTTCAAACTTAGTTATAAGTTGAATTATAACTTCACTAGATGATTTAAATACTTAGGCAGGCTTTTGAAACATCAGTTTAAACAAAGGAGGGGATTTAATGAATTGAGCTTTTATCTGGCCCAGTCCTTTGAAGCTATTTAGGGTTCTTTAAACACTGAACAAGAGACTCCTTGAAAGTAATTGTTAAAATATAGTCTATGTTAAAAAAGATTTGTAAGTTGAATTCAAAGACCTAAAGAAAAATTAATTTTTTTCAGTTTATTTATTTAAGTAATCTATACCCAACTCAGGGCTGGAACTCATGACTTCAAGATCAAGAGCTGCAAACTCTTCCCATTGAGCCAGCTAGGCACCCCCAAAATGGGTTTTTTAATGATTTTCATATTAAAACATATTTCAATGTACAATAATAATATAATAATAACGAACAACTCAAAACGGCAACTTCAACTTTTTCCTCTTTTTATTCATATACAAAATAAGAGGGCTCTAAGGATAATTTCTTTTTGTAGTTGAACTCTTTTTTATTTGTTTGTTTATTGCTTCACACTTAATCTTCTGTGGAACCCCCTGTTGGCCTTTGTTCTGAGAAATGGCTCTCCCCCATTCCAAGTAGTTTTGGGGAAGCTTCCAGCCATGAGACCCAACCCTTCCTCAGTTACAAGGTGGCAGGCATCCCACACTAGGCCTGTCATGCATGCCACGTCCCTGAAGATATCATTCTTTGCTTCTTTCCACCTAGAGCACTAGACATTACCTTCCTGCTTGCTTCTTGTTTTTCAGCATAGGGGTCAAAAGCATTGGTTCAGAAACCAGATTTTGTGTGTTCACATCGTGGCTAAGATGCTACCTACCTGTGTGACCTTGGGTTTATTACTTAACCTCTCTGAATCTCAGTTTTCTGAGCTGTAAAATCAGCATTATAATAGTGTCCACTTTCATATTTAGTATTGTTCTAAAGCTTATATACATTAATAAGTGTAAAGCTCTTGAATAGTGACAGACAGATAATAGGTGCTCAATAGGTGTTTATTATTATTGTTGTTGTTGAGCCTTCCTTTCATTTATGTAGAATGAGCCCACATTTTTCCATTGAATTCCATTTGCCCTCCTTACTTTTTAACTGTGAACTGTTTCTGTTCCTTGCAAGAAACATTTTCTGGCTGAGACAACCCTGGTATAAAAAAAAGATATCCTCAATGTAGGGAAAGAGGACCCTTGGACCTCCTTTACCTGCTACAGCAGCTTAAGATCCCCTCCGTGGATCACGGGCACAGCTGGAGACCCATCGGATCCAGTCACCACAAGGGCTCCTCAGTCTGTGTGCTCGGATATTTTTTCTCTGGTTACACCTGCTGGTCCTGGCCCTAAGGGTTATGTGCTGAATAATGACCTCAAACTCTGGACAAATATGCAAACATATTTGGGATGTTCACAAGAATCTCTTCTCATTAAGACAAAGGAATAAACTCATAATTTTACAATATATTCAGCAAGGGTCAATTGAAAAAGGAGAAAGGAGGAGGAGGGAGGAGGTGGGGAGGGGGGAGGAACACGAGTGGGGGGAGGAGGAAGGGGAGGGGGAGGAGATTACCACTAGCAGCAGCATCTCAGGACTACCTGGACCTCCCATTGACACACTCAGGTGTTCTTCTGTGACCCCCCCTCATCTGCAGGCTATAAGTGATACCACGTCAGCAGGGCATGCAGACCTCCCTGGACTGCCGTTGGCTGCCTCCCCATCCCAAATCCTGCTCCTTCTCTCCATTCCTCGTAGTGTTTTGTTTCCTGAGCACCAGACTCCTGCATACTCATCCTGCGTATTCTATGTTCTCTCATGCCTCCATATTTTTGTGTATTGCCTTCTTGCCATCTTGTCCAGCCAGCCCTGACTGCTTGACTTCAAGCCACAGATGGCACGCTGTCTTCCCTGCAACAGCCCTGGCTTTCCCAGGCATGTTCTCGAATCCCTTCCCCTTGTGCGCATTGTACCTTACACATAATCTCCCTTTTGCACTCAACAGATGTGACCGTCTCGCAGGCAGGGTGTGTGTCGCTCCCATCATTTTGTGCTCACCCCGCCTTGTCCCTGACCCAGAGCTGGTGATCTGGAACATTTACTATACGTGGTCTTCCCCAGACCCCACTATCTTTCTCTGATGTTCTTCCCCAGACCACACTATCCTCTGATGCACACTTCCCTGTGCCCGGCTGTTAGGGCATAATCCCAGCTGGACATTGGTTTTGGGGAAACGCACTAGTTCATTTTCTGCATTCCCCTTTAAAAATGCACGATGAAGGCAGAGATTGTCTTCCTTTTTCCCTGCTGGGTTTCCAGTGCTTAACGTGAAGAGGCTTAAGAAGATATATGTATTAAATAGAACAATACACCCATCCATGTATCTACCTGCAGATCTCTCGGTCCAAGACTACGACGCCCTTAAATGAAGTGATCTCCCCTGAACAGACGGGTTGTCATGTTCTGATCGCCCCACCATGAAGGCTGGCTGAGCTTCCCCAAGAAGCAGAAATGCGTTACTTGCAATCTGCAGATGCCAGGGTTTGGTGTCAAAATGAGCTGATTCTGATACCTATGAGCAAAAAATGTGGTCCTGTGATACCAAGACGAAAAGAAAACATGTCAGTGCCACTCTCTGGGGACAGTGTGACAACATCAAAATAAACTCACAGCAAATGCTGTTAGCTTGGACTGAAGGGAAATGTTTGGACTTCCCTAGACACGAGAACCCCAGGCAGGGGGAGGATTCCTCGGTGCATGGCTCCTTTCCACACTCCCCTGCCACCCACACCCTAACAATGTCTCAGCCTGTCCCCCTTGAAGCCTACAAAGGAAGTCAAAGGCTCTGAGTTTCTCCCGTTGCCATTCATCTAGGAAGGTGATGAAAGAAATCTTACCTTGTTTATTTTATGCAATAGTTTAACACTATATGAAGTGTTTTATGGACAGGTAATAGCTTGGAAAAAATTTTAAAAAGCCAAACCAAACCTTCATCTAACCCAAATTTCTGGGAAAGGTGAAGTAGCCATGTGTCAACCTATGTTGAGCACCCACCGTTTGCCAGCTCCAGTGTGATCCGGCAGACAGAGAAACAGACCTGGGAGCTCTAATCCCAATGTGCTCTGTTCCTTAGGAGACCCACTGTCACAGCGTGCACACCAATGCACCCCTCCCAGGCGGCCCTGGCCACCGGGAAGTGGCAGGAAGCATCGAGCACACAGAATGACACCTATTCAATAATCTCTAAGTTGCCAGGAATGCATCTAGCCCTGGAGTCTCATCTTGAGCCCGGAAGCTTAGGTCTCTACAGACGTACTTTGTCCCTGCAACAGGATCCCACAGCTCACTCTGTACCATGCACAAGTTACTTAACCTCTCTGAGCCTTCCCTTTCTCATCTGTAAAATACAGGGAACTCACCACAACCTCACAGACCTCTTGTGAGGATTAATTATGGCATAATTTATATAAATCTTAAGACCATTTATATAAGATCTCAGGACCATCCCTGACTCGCAACGGTGCTGGATTCACATTAGCGCCCGGGTTCTCTTTAGAAAGCAGAGGCTCAGAACTAGAGGAGCCCTTTATCAATTCAAACCTTTCATTTTATTGCTAAAGAAACTGTGGCCCAGAGAGACTCACTCACTTCCTCAGAGTCCTGCCTACAAGGTCATGGGAGAGTTAGTTGACTTGTATGTTTACTAAGCACAGAAATAATACTTAACAATGTATCAGACACTGTGCTAGGTGTTCAACAAATACCACTAAGCTTAATATTTACAGAAACCCTATGATGTAGGAATCATTGTCATCTGCACTTTCCAGATGAGGAAACAGAAGATTCAGAGAATTGCCCAGTGACAGGCTTGTAACTAACAGAAGAGGGATGCAAACCCCGGCAGTCATCCTCAGTCTGCCGTTAAGTCTGTGCACTGGACCACTGCGGCCGATTGCTGGAATGCTCCTGATGCTTCTTTAATACCCACCTCCAGCCAAGGGCACCTCCTCTCTCCCTCTCTGTCATGTTCTGCCTCCTCCTTCCTCCCTTCCCTTGCCTCTTAGCTATCCTAATTAATAATAATGAGAGGGAAGTTACTTTCTCTTAGAAAGTAACTGAGCAAAGGCTAGGGAAGCAAAAGCTTCCTTGTTATTACTTTACCAGAGAGAAGAATTCCAAAGAAGCTGGAGAGAGAAGGGGGAGGCACATGGGGAGGGAGGGGAACACCCTGGAGGGTGGGGGCTTCACTTGGTATTGTTCTATCTCAGGGACTGTCCCTAAGAGGCTCAGGAACTTCTGCATCAGGGAGCAGACTGTGGAGTGATGCGGAGGGAGAGGGAAGGGAGCAGGTTCACGGGCTCCCACTTCCCATCCATCAGAGATCTGGCTTCATGGGTCCCCAGCCACAGATGCGGGTCATCCCCAGGCT